>NC_070612.1:20364182-21706265 GCF_027172205.1 Podarcis raffonei
AGGAGCTTGTCAGAGCTTGTAGGGCAGCGGCTGAAGAAGGAACAAAAAGGGTTTTCTTGTGTGAGTTTCTTGTGGCTGATTAGCTGCTTTCTCTGTGCAAAGGTCAGAGGGGGCAGGGCTTCTGTTGAGGTAGGTGATTAGCTGTGGGAGGAGCTTGTCAGAGCTTGTAGGGCAGCGGCTGAAGAAGGAACAAAAAGGGTTTTCTTGTGTGAGTTTCTTGTGGCTGATTAGCTGCTTTCTCTGTGCAAAGGTCAGAGGGGGCAGGGCTTCTGTTGAGGTAGGTGATTAGCTGTGGGAGGAGCTTGTCAGAGCTTGTAGGGCAGCGGCTGAAGAAGGAACAAAAAGGGTTTTCTTGTGTGAGTTTCTTGTGGCTGATTAGCTGCTTTCTCTGTGCAAAGGTCAGAGGGGGCAGGGCTTCTGTTGAGGTAGGTGATTAGCTGTGGGAGGAGCTTGTCAGAGCTTGTAGGGCAGCGGCTGAAGAAGGAACAAAAAGGGTTTTCTTGTGTGAGTTTCTTGTGGCTGATTAGCTGCTTTCTCTGTGCAAAGGTCAGAGGGGGCAGGGCTTCTGTTGAGGTAGGTGATTAGCTGTGGGAGGAGCTTGTCAGAGCTTGTAGGGCAGCGGCTGAAGAAGGAACAAAAAGGGTTTTCTTGTGTGAGTTTCTTGTGGCTGATTAGCTGCTTTCTCTGTGCAAAGGTCAGAGGGGGCAGGGCTTCTGTTGAGGTAGGTGATTAGCTGTGGGAGGAGCTTGTCAGAGCTTGTAGGGCAGCGGCTGAAGAAGGAACAAAAAGGGTTTTCTTGTGTGAGTTTCTTGTGGCTGATTAGCTGCTTTCTCTGTGCAAAGGTCAGAGGGGGCAGGGCTTCTGTTGAGGTAGGTGATTAGCTGTGGGAGGAGCTTGTCAGAGCTTGTAGGGCAGCGGCTGAAGAAGGAACAAAAAGGGTTTTCTTGTGTGAGTTTCTTGTGGCTGATTAGCTGCTTTCTCTGTGCAAAGGTCAGAGGGGGCAGGGCTTCTGTTGAGGTAGGTGATTAGCTGTGGGAGGAGCTTGTCAGAGCTTGTAGGGCAGCGGCTGAAGAAGGAACAAAAAGGGTTTTCTTGTGTGAGTTTCTTGTGGCTGATTAGCTGCTTTCTCTGTGCAAAGGTCAGAGGGGGCAGGGCTTCTGTTGAGGTAGGTGATTAGCTGTGGGAGGAGCTTGTCAGAGCTTGTAGGGCAGCGGCTGAAGAAGGAACAAAAAGGGTTTTCTTGTGTGAGTTTCTTGTGGCTGATTAGCTGCTTTCTCTGTGCAAAGGTCAGAGGGGGCAGGGCTTCTGTTGAGGTAGGTGATTAGCTGTGGGAGGAGCTTGTCAGAGCTTGTAGGGCAGCGGCTGAAGAAGGAACAAAAAGGGTTTTCTTGTGTGAGTTTCTTGTGGCTGATTAGCTGCTTTCTCTGTGCAAAGGTCAGAGGGGGCAGGGCTTCTGTTGAGGTAGGTGATTAGCTGTGGGAGGAGCTTGTCAGAGCTTGTAGGGCAGCGGCTGAAGAAGGAACAAAAAGGGTTTTCTTGTGTGAGTTTCTTGTGGCTGATTAGCTGCTTTCTCTGTGCAAAGGTCAGAGGGGGCAGGGCTTCTGTTGAGGTAGGTGATTAGCTGTGGGAGGAGCTTGTCAGAGCTTGTAGGGCAGCGGCTGAAGAAGGAACAAAAAGGGTTTTCTTGTGTGAGTTTCTTGTGGCTGATTAGCTGCTTTCTCTGTGCAAAGGTCAGAGGGGGCAGGGCTTCTGTTGAGGTAGGTGATTAGCTGTGGGAGGAGCTTGTCAGAGCTTGTAGGGCAGCGGCTGAAGAAGGAACAAAAAGGGTTTTCTTGTGTGAGTTTCTTGTGGCTGATTAGCTGCTTTCTCTGTGCAAAGGTCAGAGGGGGCAGGGCTTCTGTTGAGGTAGGTGATTAGCTGTGGGAGGAGCTTGTCAGAGCTTGTAGGGCAGCGGCTGAAGAAGGAACAAAAAGGGTTTTCTTGTGTGAGTTTCTTGTGGCTGATTAGCTGCTTTCTCTGTGCAAAGGTCAGAGGGGGCAGGGCTTCTGTTGAGGTAGGTGATTAGCTGTGGGAGGAGCTTGTCAGAGCTTGTAGGGCAGCGGCTGAAGAAGGAACAAAAAGGGTTTTCTTGTGTGAGTTTCTTGTGGCTGATTAGCTGCTTTCTCTGTGCAAAGGTCAGAGGGGGCAGGGCTTCTGTTGAGGTAGGTGATTAGCTGTGGGAGGAGCTTGTCAGAGCTTGTAGGGCAGCGGCTGAAGAAGGAACAAAAAGGGTTTTCTTGTGTGAGTTTCTTGTGGCTGATTAGCTGCTTTCTCTGTGCAAAGGTCAGAGGGGGCAGGGCTTCTGTTGAGGTAGGTGATTAGCTGTGGGAGGAGCTTGTCAGAGCTTGTAGGGCAGCGGCTGAAGAAGGAACAAAAAGGGTTTTCTTGTGTGAGTTTCTTGTGGCTGATTAGCTGCTTTCTCTGTGCAAAGGTCAGAGGGGGCAGGGCTTCTGTTGAGGTAGGTGATTAGCTGTGGGAGGAGCTTGTCAGAGCTTGTAGGGCAGCGGCTGAAGAAGGAACAAAAAGGGTTTTCTTGTGTGAGTTTCTTGTGGCTGATTAGCTGCTTTCTCTGTGCAAAGGTCAGAGGGGGCAGGGCTTCTGTTGAGGTAGGTGATTAGCTGTGGGAGGAGCTTGTCAGAGCTTGTAGGGCAGCGGCTGAAGAAGGAACAAAAAGGGTTTTCTTGTGTGAGTTTCTTGTGGCTGATTAGCTGCTTTCTCTGTGCAAAGGTCAGAGGGGGGCAGGGCTTCTGTTGAGGTAGGTGATTAGCTGTGGGAGGAGCTTGTCAGAGCTTGTAGGGCAGCGGCTGAAGAAGGAACAAAAAGGGTTTTCTTGTGTGAGTTTCTTGTGGCTGATTAGCTGCTTTCTCTGTGCAAAGGTCAGAGGGGGCAGGGCTTCTGTTGAGGTAGGTGATTAGCTGTGGGAGGAGCTTGTCAGAGCTTGTAGGGCAGCGGCTGAAGAAGGAACAAAAAGGGTTTTCTTGTGTGAGTTTCTTGTGGCTGATTAGCTGCTTTCTCTGTGCAAAGGTCAGAGGGGGCAGGGCTTCTGTTGAGGTAGGTGATTAGCTGTGGGAGGAGCTTGTCAGAGCTTGTAGGGCAGCGGCTGAAGAAGGAACAAAAAGGGTTTTCTTGTGTGAGTTTCTTGTGGCTGATTAGCTGCTTTCTCTGTGCAAAGGTCAGAGGGGGCAGGGCTTCTGTTGAGGTAGGTGATTAGCTGTGGGAGGAGCTTGTCAGAGCTTGTAGGGCAGCGGCTGAAGAAGGAACAAAAAGGGTTTTCTTGTGTGAGTTTCTTGTGGCTGATTAGCTGCTTTCTCTGTGCAAAGGTCAGAGGGGGCAGGGCTTCTGTTGAGGTAGGTGATTAGCTGTGGGAGGAGCTTGTCAGAGCTTGTAGGGCAGCGGCTGAAGAAGGAACAAAAAGGGTTTTCTTGTGTGAGTTTCTTGTGGCTGATTAGCTGCTTTCTCTGTGCAAAGGTCAGAGGGGGCAGGGCTTCTGTTGAGGTAGGTGATTAGCTGTGGGAGGAGCTTGTCAGAGCTTGTAGGGCAGCGGCTGAAGAAGGAACAAAAAGGGTTTTCTTGTGTGAGTTTCTTGTGGCTGATTAGCTGCTTTCTCTGTGCAAAGGTCAGAGGGGGCAGGGCTTCTGTTGAGGTAGGTGATTAGCTGTGGGAGGAGCTTGTCAGAGCTTGTAGGGCAGCGGCTGAAGAAGGAACAAAAAGGGTTTTCTTGTGTGAGTTTCTTGTGGCTGATTAGCTGCTTTCTCTGTGCAAAGGTCAGAGGGGGCAGGGCTTCTGTTGAGGTAGGTGATTAGCTGTGGGAGGAGCTTGTCAGAGCTTGTAGGGCAGCGGCTGAAGAAGGAACAAAAAGGGTTTTCTTGTGTGAGTTTCTTGTGGCTGATTAGCTGCTTTCTCTGTGCAAAGGTCAGAGGGGGCAGGGCTTCTGTTGAGGTAGGTGATTAGCTGTGGGAGGAGCTTGTCAGAGCTTGTAGGGCAGCGGCTGAAGAAGGAACAAAAAGGGTTTTCTTGTGTGAGTTTCTTGTGGCTGATTAGCTGCTTTCTCTGTGCAAAGGTCAGAGGGGGCAGGGCTTCTGTTGAGGTAGGTGATTAGCTGTGGGAGGAGCTTGTCAGAGCTTGTAGGGCAGCGGCTGAAGAAGGAACAAAAAGGGTTTTCTTGTGTGAGTTTCTTGTGGCTGATTAGCTGCTTTCTCTGTGCAAAGGTCAGAGGGGGCAGGGCTTCTGTTGAGGTAGGTGATTAGCTGTGGGAGGAGCTTGTCAGAGCTTGTAGGGCAGCGGCTGAAGAAGGAACAAAAAGGGTTTTCTTGTGTGAGTTTCTTGTGGCTGATTAGCTGCTTTCTCTGTGCAAAGGTCAGAGGGGGCAGGGCTTCTGTTGAGGTAGGTGATTAGCTGTGGGAGGAGCTTGTCAGAGCTTGTAGGGCAGCGGCTGAAGAAGGAACAAAAAGGGTTTTCTTGTGTGAGTTTCTTGTGGCTGATTAGCTGCTTTCTCTGTGCAAAGGTCAGAGGGGGCAGGGCTTCTGTTGAGGTAGGTGATTAGCTGTGGGAGGAGCTTGTCAGAGCTTGTAGGGCAGCGGCTGAAGAAGGAACAAAAAGGGTTTTCTTGTGTGAGTTTCTTGTGGCTGATTAGCTGCTTTCTCTGTGCAAAGGTCAGAGGGGGCAGGGCTTCTGTTGAGGTAGGTGATTAGCTGTGGGAGGAGCTTGTCAGAGCTTGTAGGGCAGCGGCTGAAGAAGGAACAAAAAGGGTTTTCTTGTGTGAGTTTCTTGTGGCTGATTAGCTGCTTTCTCTGTGCAAAGGTCAGAGGGGGCAGGGCTTCTGTTGAGGTAGGTGATTAGCTGTGGGAGGAGCTTGTCAGAGCTTGTAGGGCAGCGGCTGAAGAAGGAACAAAAAGGGTTTTCTTGTGTGAGTTTCTTGTGGCTGATTAGCTGCTTTCTCTGTGCAAAGGTCAGAGGGGGCAGGGCTTCTGTTGAGGTAGGTGATTAGCTGTGGGAGGAGCTTGTCAGAGCTTGTAGGGCAGCGGCTGAAGAAGGAACAAAAAGGGTTTTCTTGTGTGAGTTTCTTGTGGCTGATTAGCTGCTTTCTCTGTGCAAAGGTCAGAGGGGGCAGGGCTTCTGTTGAGGTAGGTGATTAGCTGTGGGAGGAGCTTGTCAGAGCTTGTAGGGCAGCGGCTGAAGAAGGAACAAAAAGGGTTTTCTTGTGTGAGTTTCTTGTGGCTGATTAGCTGCTTTCTCTGTGCAAAGGTCAGAGGGGGCAGGGCTTCTGTTGAGGTAGGTGATTAGCTGTGGGAGGAGCTTGTCAGAGCTTGTAGGGCAGCGGCTGAAGAAGGAACAAAAAGGGTTTTCTTGTGTGAGTTTCTTGTGGCTGATTAGCTGCTTTCTCTGTGCAAAGGTCAGAGGGGGCAGGGCTTCTGTTGAGGTAGGTGATTAGCTGTGGGAGGAGCTTGTCAGAGCTTGTAGGGCAGCGGCTGAAGAAGGAACAAAAAGGGTTTTCTTGTGTGAGTTTCTTGTGGCTGATTAGCTGCTTTCTCTGTGCAAAGGTCAGAGGGGGCAGGGCTTCTGTTGAGGTAGGTGATTAGCTGTGGGAGGAGCTTGTCAGAGCTTGTAGGGCAGCGGCTGAAGAAGGAACAAAAAGGGTTTTCTTGTGTGAGTTTCTTGTGGCTGATTAGCTGCTTTCTCTGTGCAAAGGTCAGAGGGGGCAGGGCTTCTGTTGAGGTAGGTGATTAGCTGTGGGAGGAGCTTGTCAGAGCTTGTAGGGCAGCGGCTGAAGAAGGAACAAAAAGGGTTTTCTTGTGTGAGTTTCTTGTGGCTGATTAGCTGCTTTCTCTGTGCAAAGGTCAGAGGGGGCAGGGCTTCTGTTGAGGTAGGTGATTAGCTGTGGGAGGAGCTTGTCAGAGCTTGTAGGGCAGCGGCTGAAGAAGGAACAAAAAGGGTTTTCTTGTGTGAGTTTCTTGTGGCTGATTAGCTGCTTTCTCTGTGCAAAGGTCAGAGGGGGCAGGGCTTCTGTTGAGGTAGGTGATTAGCTGTGGGAGGAGCTTGTCAGAGCTTGTAGGGCAGCGGCTGAAGAAGGAACAAAAAGGGTTTTCTTGTGTGAGTTTCTTGTGGCTGATTAGCTGCTTTCTCTGTGCAAAGGTCAGAGGGGGCAGGGCTTCTGTTGAGGTAGGTGATTAGCTGTGGGAGGAGCTTGTCAGAGCTTGTAGGGCAGCGGCTGAAGAAGGAACAAAAAGGGTTTTCTTGTGTGAGTTTCTTGTGGCTGATTAGCTGCTTTCTCTGTGCAAAGGTCAGAGGGGGCAGGGCTTCTGTTGAGGTAGGTGATTAGCTGTGGGAGGAGCTTGTCAGAGCTTGTAGGGCAGCGGCTGAAGAAGGAACAAAAAGGGTTTTCTTGTGTGAGTTTCTTGTGGCTGATTAGCTGCTTTCTCTGTGCAAAGGTCAGAGGGGGCAGGGCTTCTGTTGAGGTAGGTGATTAGCTGTGGGAGGAGCTTGTCAGAGCTTGTAGGGCAGCGGCTGAAGAAGGAACAAAAAGGGTTTTCTTGTGTGAGTTTCTTGTGGCTGATTAGCTGCTTTCTCTGTGCAAAGGTCAGAGGGGGCAGGGCTTCTGTTGAGGTAGGTGATTAGCTGTGGGAGGAGCTTGTCAGAGCTTGTAGGGCAGCGGCTGAAGAAGGAACAAAAAGGGTTTTCTTGTGTGAGTTTCTTGTGGCTGATTAGCTGCTTTCTCTGTGCAAAGGTCAGAGGGGGCAGGGCTTCTGTTGAGGTAGGTGATTAGCTGTGGGAGGAGCTTGTCAGAGCTTGTAGGGCAGCGGCTGAAGAAGGAACAAAAAGGGTTTTCTTGTGTGAGTTTCTTGTGGCTGATTAGCTGCTTTCTCTGTGCAAAGGTCAGAGGGGGCAGGGCTTCTGTTGAGGTAGGTGATTAGCTGTGGGAGGAGCTTGTCAGAGCTTGTAGGGCAGCGGCTGAAGAAGGAACAAAAAGGGTTTTCTTGTGTGAGTTTCTTGTGGCTGATTAGCTGCTTTCTCTGTGCAAAGGTCAGAGGGGGCAGGGCTTCTGTTGAGGTAGGTGATTAGCTGTGGGAGGAGCTTGTCAGAGCTTGTAGGGCAGCGGCTGAAGAAGGAACAAAAAGGGTTTTCTTGTGTGAGTTTCTTGTGGCTGATTAGCTGCTTTCTCTGTGCAAAGGTCAGAGGGGGCAGGGCTTCTGTTGAGGTAGGTGATTAGCTGTGGGAGGAGCTTGTCAGAGCTTGTAGGGCAGCGGCTGAAGAAGGAACAAAAAGGGTTTTCTTGTGTGAGTTTCTTGTGGCTGATTAGCTGCTTTCTCTGTGCAAAGGTCAGAGGGGGCAGGGCTTCTGTTGAGGTAGGTGATTAGCTGTGGGAGGAGCTTGTCAGAGCTTGTAGGGCAGCGGCTGAAGAAGGAACAAAAAGGGTTTTCTTGTGTGAGTTTCTTGTGGCTGATTAGCTGCTTTCTCTGTGCAAAGGTCAGAGGGGGCAGGGCTTCTGTTGAGGTAGGTGATTAGCTGTGGGAGGAGCTTGTCAGAGCTTGTAGGGCAGCGGCTGAAGAAGGAACAAAAAGGGTTTTCTTGTGTGAGTTTCTTGTGGCTGATTAGCTGCTTTCTCTGTGCAAAGGTCAGAGGGGGCAGGGCTTCTGTTGAGGTAGGTGATTAGCTGTGGGAGGAGCTTGTCAGAGCTTGTAGGGCAGCGGCTGAAGAAGGAACAAAAAGGGTTTTCTTGTGTGAGTTTCTTGTGGCTGATTAGCTGCTTTCTCTGTGCAAAGGTCAGAGGGGGCAGGGCTTCTGTTGAGGTAGGTGATTAGCTGTGGGAGGAGCTTGTCAGAGCTTGTAGGGCAGCGGCTGAAGAAGGAACAAAAAGGGTTTTCTTGTGTGAGTTTCTTGTGGCTGATTAGCTGCTTTCTCTGTGCAAAGGTCAGAGGGGGCAGGGCTTCTGTTGAGGTAGGTGATTAGCTGTGGGAGGAGCTTGTCAGAGCTTGTAGGGCAGCGGCTGAAGAAGGAACAAAAAGGGTTTTCTTGTGTGAGTTTCTTGTGGCTGATTAGCTGCTTTCTCTGTGCAAAGGTCAGAGGGGGCAGGGCTTCTGTTGAGGTAGGTGATTAGCTGTGGGAGGAGCTTGTCAGAGCTTGTAGGGCAGCGGCTGAAGAAGGAACAAAAAGGGTTTTCTTGTGTGAGTTTCTTGTGGCTGATTAGCTGCTTTCTCTGTGCAAAGGTCAGAGGGGGCAGGGCTTCTGTTGAGGTAGGTGATTAGCTGTGGGAGGAGCTTGTCAGAGCTTGTAGGGCAGCGGCTGAAGAAGGAACAAAAAGGGTTTTCTTGTGTGAGTTTCTTGTGGCTGATTAGCTGCTTTCTCTGTGCAAAGGTCAGAGGGGGCAGGGCTTCTGTTGAGGTAGGTGATTAGCTGTGGGAGGAGCTTGTCAGAGCTTGTAGGGCAGCGGCTGAAGAAGGAACAAAAAGGGTTTTCTTGTGTGAGTTTCTTGTGGCTGATTAGCTGCTTTCTCTGTGCAAAGGTCAGAGGGGGCAGGGCTTCTGTTGAGGTAGGTGATTAGCTGTGGGAGGAGCTTGTCAGAGCTTGTAGGGCAGCGGCTGAAGAAGGAACAAAAAGGGTTTTCTTGTGTGAGTTTCTTGTGGCTGATTAGCTGCTTTCTCTGTGCAAAGGTCAGAGGGGGCAGGGCTTCTGTTGAGGTAGGTGATTAGCTGTGGGAGGAGCTTGTCAGAGCTTGTAGGGCAGCGGCTGAAGAAGGAACAAAAAGGGTTTTCTTGTGTGAGTTTCTTGTGGCTGATTAGCTGCTTTCTCTGTGCAAAGGTCAGAGGGGGCAGGGCTTCTGTTGAGGTAGGTGATTAGCTGTGGGAGGAGCTTGTCAGAGCTTGTAGGGCAGCGGCTGAAGAAGGAACAAAAAGGGTTTTCTTGTGTGAGTTTCTTGTGGCTGATTAGCTGCTTTCTCTGTGCAAAGGTCAGAGGGGGCAGGGCTTCTGTTGAGGTAGGTGATTAGCTGTGGGAGGAGCTTGTCAGAGCTTGTAGGGCAGCGGCTGAAGAAGGAACAAAAAGGGTTTTCTTGTGTGAGTTTCTTGTGGCTGATTAGCTGCTTTCTCTGTGCAAAGGTCAGAGGGGGCAGGGCTTCTGTTGAGGTAGGTGATTAGCTGTGGGAGGAGCTTGTCAGAGCTTGTAGGGCAGCGGCTGAAGAAGGAACAAAAAGGGTTTTCTTGTGTGAGTTTCTTGTGGCTGATTAGCTGCTTTCTCTGTGCAAAGGTCAGAGGGGGCAGGGCTTCTGTTGAGGTAGGTGATTAGCTGTGGGAGGAGCTTGTCAGAGCTTGTAGGGCAGCGGCTGAAGAAGGAACAAAAAGGGTTTTCTTGTGTGAGTTTCTTGTGGCTGATTAGCTGCTTTCTCTGTGCAAAGGTCAGAGGGGGCAGGGCTTCTGTTGAGGTAGGTGATTAGCTGTGGGAGGAGCTTGTCAGAGCTTGTAGGGCAGCGGCTGAAGAAGGAACAAAAAGGGTTTTCTTGTGTGAGTTTCTTGTGGCTGATTAGCTGCTTTCTCTGTGCAAAGGTCAGAGGGGGCAGGGCTTCTGTTGAGGTAGGTGATTAGCTGTGGGAGGAGCTTGTCAGAGCTTGTAGGGCAGCGGCTGAAGAAGGAACAAAAAGGGTTTTCTTGTGTGAGTTTCTTGTGGCTGATTAGCTGCTTTCTCTGTGCAAAGGTCAGAGGGGGCAGGGCTTCTGTTGAGGTAGGTGATTAGCTGTGGGAGGAGCTTGTCAGAGCTTGTAGGGCAGCGGCTGAAGAAGGAACAAAAAGGGTTTTCTTGTGTGAGTTTCTTGTGGCTGATTAGCTGCTTTCTCTGTGCAAAGGTCAGAGGGGGCAGGGCTTCTGTTGAGGTAGGTGATTAGCTGTGGGAGGAGCTTGTCAGAGCTTGTAGGGCAGCGGCTGAAGAAGGAACAAAAAGGGTTTTCTTGTGTGAGTTTCTTGTGGCTGATTAGCTGCTTTCTCTGTGCAAAGGTCAGAGGGGGCAGGGCTTCTGTTGAGGTAGGTGATTAGCTGTGGGAGGAGCTTGTCAGAGCTTGTAGGGCAGCGGCTGAAGAAGGAACAAAAAGGGTTTTCTTGTGTGAGTTTCTTGTGGCTGATTAGCTGCTTTCTCTGTGCAAAGGTCAGAGGGGGCAGGGCTTCTGTTGAGGTAGGTGATTAGCTGTGGGAGGAGCTTGTCAGAGCTTGTAGGGCAGCGGCTGAAGAAGGAACAAAAAGGGTTTTCTTGTGTGAGTTTCTTGTGGCTGATTAGCTGCTTTCTCTGTGCAAAGGTCAGAGGGGGCAGGGCTTCTGTTGAGGTAGGTGATTAGCTGTGGGAGGAGCTTGTCAGAGCTTGTAGGGCAGCGGCTGAAGAAGGAACAAAAAGGGTTTTCTTGTGTGAGTTTCTTGTGGCTGATTAGCTGCTTTCTCTGTGCAAAGGTCAGAGGGGGCAGGGCTTCTGTTGAGGTAGGTGATTAGCTGTGGGAGGAGCTTGTCAGAGCTTGTAGGGCAGCGGCTGAAGAAGGAACAAAAAGGGTTTTCTTGTGTGAGTTTCTTGTGGCTGATTAGCTGCTTTCTCTGTGCAAAGGTCAGAGGGGGCAGGGCTTCTGTTGAGGTAGGTGATTAGCTGTGGGAGGAGCTTGTCAGAGCTTGTAGGGCAGCGGCTGAAGAAGGAACAAAAAGGGTTTTCTTGTGTGAGTTTCTTGTGGCTGATTAGCTGCTTTCTCTGTGCAAAGGTCAGAGGGGGCAGGGCTTCTGTTGAGGTAGGTGATTAGCTGTGGGAGGAGCTTGTCAGAGCTTGTAGGGCAGCGGCTGAAGAAGGAACAAAAAGGGTTTTCTTGTGTGAGTTTCTTGTGGCTGATTAGCTGCTTTCTCTGTGCAAAGGTCAGAGGGGGCAGGGCTTCTGTTGAGGTAGGTGATTAGCTGTGGGAGGAGCTTGTCAGAGCTTGTAGGGCAGCGGCTGAAGAAGGAACAAAAAGGGTTTTCTTGTGTGAGTTTCTTGTGGCTGATTAGCTGCTTTCTCTGTGCAAAGGTCAGAGGGGGCAGGGCTTCTGTTGAGGTAGGTGATTAGCTGTGGGAGGAGCTTGTCAGAGCTTGTAGGGCAGCGGCTGAAGAAGGAACAAAAAGGGTTTTCTTGTGTGAGTTTCTTGTGGCTGATTAGCTGCTTTCTCTGTGCAAAGGTCAGAGGGGGCAGGGCTTCTGTTGAGGTAGGTGATTAGCTGTGGGAGGAGCTTGTCAGAGCTTGTAGGGCAGCGGCTGAAGAAGGAACAAAAAGGGTTTTCTTGTGTGAGTTTCTTGTGGCTGATTAGCTGCTTTCTCTGTGCAAAGGTCAGAGGGGGCAGGGCTTCTGTTGAGGTAGGTGATTAGCTGTGGGAGGAGCTTGTCAGAGCTTGTAGGGCAGCGGCTGAAGAAGGAACAAAAAGGGTTTTCTTGTGTGAGTTTCTTGTGGCTGATTAGCTGCTTTCTCTGTGCAAAGGTCAGAGGGGGCAGGGCTTCTGTTGAGGTAGGTGATTAGCTGTGGGAGGAGCTTGTCAGAGCTTGTAGGGCAGCGGCTGAAGAAGGAACAAAAAGGGTTTTCTTGTGTGAGTTTCTTGTGGCTGATTAGCTGCTTTCTCTGTGCAAAGGTCAGAGGGGGCAGGGCTTCTGTTGAGGTAGGTGATTAGCTGTGGGAGGAGCTTGTCAGAGCTTGTAGGGCAGCGGCTGAAGAAGGAACAAAAAGGGTTTTCTTGTGTGAGTTTCTTGTGGCTGATTAGCTGCTTTCTCTGTGCAAAGGTCAGAGGGGGCAGGGCTTCTGTTGAGGTAGGTGATTAGCTGTGGGAGGAGCTTGTCAGAGCTTGTAGGGCAGCGGCTGAAGAAGGAACAAAAAGGGTTTTCTTGTGTGAGTTTCTTGTGGCTGATTAGCTGCTTTCTCTGTGCAAAGGTCAGAGGGGGCAGGGCTTCTGTTGAGGTAGGTGATTAGCTGTGGGAGGAGCTTGTCAGAGCTTGTAGGGCAGCGGCTGAAGAAGGAACAAAAAGGGTTTTCTTGTGTGAGTTTCTTGTGGCTGATTAGCTGCTTTCTCTGTGCAAAGGTCAGAGGGGGCAGGGCTTCTGTTGAGGTAGGTGATTAGCTGTGGGAGGAGCTTGTCAGAGCTTGTAGGGCAGCGGCTGAAGAAGGAACAAAAAGGGTTTTCTTGTGTGAGTTTCTTGTGGCTGATTAGCTGCTTTCTCTGTGCAAAGGTCAGAGGGGGCAGGGCTTCTGTTGAGGTAGGTGATTAGCTGTGGGAGGAGCTTGTCAGAGCTTGTAGGGCAGCGGCTGAAGAAGGAACAAAAAGGGTTTTCTTGTGTGAGTTTCTTGTGGCTGATTAGCTGCTTTCTCTGTGCAAAGGTCAGAGGGGGCAGGGCTTCTGTTGAGGTAGGTGATTAGCTGTGGGAGGAGCTTGTCAGAGCTTGTAGGGCAGCGGCTGAAGAAGGAACAAAAAGGGTTTTCTTGTGTGAGTTTCTTGTGGCTGATTAGCTGCTTTCTCTGTGCAAAGGTCAGAGGGGGCAGGGCTTCTGTTGAGGTAGGTGATTAGCTGTGGGAGGAGCTTGTCAGAGCTTGTAGGGCAGCGGCTGAAGAAGGAACAAAAAGGGTTTTCTTGTGTGAGTTTCTTGTGGCTGATTAGCTGCTTTCTCTGTGCAAAGGTCAGAGGGGGCAGGGCTTCTGTTGAGGTAGGTGATTAGCTGTGGGAGGAGCTTGTCAGAGCTTGTAGGGCAGCGGCTGAAGAAGGAACAAAAAGGGTTTTCTTGTGTGAGTTTCTTGTGGCTGATTAGCTGCTTTCTCTGTGCAAAGGTCAGAGGGGGCAGGGCTTCTGTTGAGGTAGGTGATTAGCTGTGGGAGGAGCTTGTCAGAGCTTGTAGGGCAGCGGCTGAAGAAGGAACAAAAAGGGTTTTCTTGTGTGAGTTTCTTGTGGCTGATTAGCTGCTTTCTCTGTGCAAAGGTCAGAGGGGGCAGGGCTTCTGTTGAGGTAGGTGATTAGCTGTGGGAGGAGCTTGTCAGAGCTTGTAGGGCAGCGGCTGAAGAAGGAACAAAAAGGGTTTTCTTGTGTGAGTTTCTTGTGGCTGATTAGCTGCTTTCTCTGTGCAAAGGTCAGAGGGGGCAGGGCTTCTGTTGAGGTAGGTGATTAGCTGTGGGAGGAGCTTGTCAGAGCTTGTAGGGCAGCGGCTGAAGAAGGAACAAAAAGGGTTTTCTTGTGTGAGTTTCTTGTGGCTGATTAGCTGCTTTCTCTGTGCAAAGGTCAGAGGGGGCAGGGCTTCTGTTGAGGTAGGTGATTAGCTGTGGGAGGAGCTTGTCAGAGCTTGTAGGGCAGCGGCTGAAGAAGGAACAAAAAGGGTTTTCTTGTGTGAGTTTCTTGTGGCTGATTAGCTGCTTTCTCTGTGCAAAGGTCAGAGGGGGCAGGGCTTCTGTTGAGGTAGGTGATTAGCTGTGGGAGGAGCTTGTCAGAGCTTGTAGGGCAGCGGCTGAAGAAGGAACAAAAAGGGTTTTCTTGTGTGAGTTTCTTGTGGCTGATTAGCTGCTTTCTCTGTGCAAAGGTCAGAGGGGGCAGGGCTTCTGTTGAGGTAGGTGATTAGCTGTGGGAGGAGCTTGTCAGAGCTTGTAGGGCAGCGGCTGAAGAAGGAACAAAAAGGGTTTTCTTGTGTGAGTTTCTTGTGGCTGATTAGCTGCTTTCTCTGTGCAAAGGTCAGAGGGGGCAGGGCTTCTGTTGAGGTAGGTGATTAGCTGTGGGAGGAGCTTGTCAGAGCTTGTAGGGCAGCGGCTGAAGAAGGAACAAAAAGGGTTTTCTTGTGTGAGTTTCTTGTGGCTGATTAGCTGCTTTCTCTGTGCAAAGGTCAGAGGGGGCAGGGCTTCTGTTGAGGTAGGTGATTAGCTGTGGGAGGAGCTTGTCAGAGCTTGTAGGGCAGCGGCTGAAGAAGGAACAAAAAGGGTTTTCTTGTGTGAGTTTCTTGTGGCTGATTAGCTGCTTTCTCTGTGCAAAGGTCAGAGGGGGCAGGGCTTCTGTTGAGGTAGGTGATTAGCTGTGGGAGGAGCTTGTCAGAGCTTGTAGGGCAGCGGCTGAAGAAGGAACAAAAAGGGTTTTCTTGTGTGAGTTTCTTGTGGCTGATTAGCTGCTTTCTCTGTGCAAAGGTCAGAGGGGGCAGGGCTTCTGTTGAGGTAGGTGATTAGCTGTGGGAGGAGCTTGTCAGAGCTTGTAGGGCAGCGGCTGAAGAAGGAACAAAAAGGGTTTTCTTGTGTGAGTTTCTTGTGGCTGATTAGCTGCTTTCTCTGTGCAAAGGTCAGAGGGGGCAGGGCTTCTGTTGAGGTAGGTGATTAGCTGTGGGAGGAGCTTGTCAGAGCTTGTAGGGCAGCGGCTGAAGAAGGAACAAAAAGGGTTTTCTTGTGTGAGTTTCTTGTGGCTGATTAGCTGCTTTCTCTGTGCAAAGGTCAGAGGGGGCAGGGCTTCTGTTGAGGTAGGTGATTAGCTGTGGGAGGAGCTTGTCAGAGCTTGTAGGGCAGCGGCTGAAGAAGGAACAAAAAGGGTTTTCTTGTGTGAGTTTCTTGTGGCTGATTAGCTGCTTTTTCTGTGCAAAGGTCAGAGGGGGCAGGGCTTCTGTTGAGGTAGGTGATTAGCTGTGGGAGGAGCTTGTCAGAGCTTGTAGGGCAGCGGCTGAAGAAGGAACAAAAAGGGTTTTCTTGTGTGAGTTTCTTGTGGCTGATTAGCTGCTTTCTCTGTGCAAAGGTCAGAGGGGGCAGGGCTTCTGTTGAGGTAGGTGATTAGCTGTGGGAGGAGCTTGTCAGAGCTTGTAGGGCAGCGGCTGAAGAAGGAACAAAAAGGGTTTTCTTGTGTGAGTTTCTTGTGGCTGATTAGCTGCTTTCTCTGTGCAAAGGTCAGAGGGGGCAGGGCTTCTGTTGAGGTAGGTGATTAGCTGTGGGAGGAGCTTGTCAGAGCTTGTAGGGCAGCGGCGCGCGCCTAGCGGCGCGCGCAGTTTGATCCATCTTTTAGATTTAGGGGAGCTAGTCTCAAACGTTTGTTGGGGGAGATATAGGTTTATTTGGGGGGATTTATTTGTCCTGTCTTCACACTTTTTATGATGGAGGACCGCTGCAGTCACCCCCAACAACACCTTCTCAAGATGGAGGGTGAGGGAACAGCTGCAGTCGCCTGTGGTTCCTGCGCAATGTTTGCCATCTTGCCAAAGGTTGCAGGCAGCTTTACCTGCAGCAATTGCATGTTGATTGCCCTCTTAAAAGACAAAGTTCAGCAACTGGAGGAACGTGTAGCTACGCTCCAAAGAATTAGAGAACTGGAGCTCTTCTTGGAAGCAACAGAGCACACCGTCTCCACCAAGGAGGAGACAGGGGACTCCCCTGAGGAGGCTAGTTCACCAACACAGGAGCCAGATATATGGAGAAACGTAACTCAAAGAAGTAGGAGGCCCAGGGTTCGCTCTGATTGTTTAGAAATACGCAATCGCTTTGAGGTCCTTTCCCCTAGCATGGAAGACGAAGAGCAGACTCCATTTGAGGATCTCTCCCTCATTACAGTCGATCAGGTATATGAAGACGAGCAGCAAAGGCAGTCCTCAGGGAAGGTGCAGGTGACCTTGGAACGGACAGCTCACGGAAGAACCCCGACCAGACCTAAGAGGAGGCGTGTAGTGGTGATAGGGGATTCCCTACTGAGGGGAACAGAAGCAGTGATCTGTGGGCCTGACAAGATGTCTCGGGAAGTGTGCTGTCTCCCCGGGGCTAAGATCCAAGATGTAACTGAACGACTGCAAGGAATCATAAAACCCACTGACAAATACCCCTTCCTCTTGGTTCATGTGGGAACCAATGACACTGCAAGCAATAGCCTCCAGAAGATCAAAAGAGATTACGAGGCTCTGGGCAGGAAATTGAAGCAATTAAATGCACAAATTGTCATCTCATCTGTCCTCCCAGTTGAACGACGTGGCCCAGGGAGAGAGGGAAAAATAGTGGAAGTGAACAACTGGCTTCGCAAATGGTGTAAACAGGAACGGTTTGGATTCTTAGATCACGGACTGCAGTTTCTTGAAGATGGACTTCTGGCAAGCGATGGGCTGCACCTCACAACGGTTGGGAGGAATGTTTTTGCCAAAAATCTCAGAAACCTCATCAGGAGGGCTTTAAACTGACTAATGTGGGGGAGGGAGACAGTGCTCCTGAAGGTAGGAGTCTATCAATTGATGAAGATGATCATCCAAATGTCATAGACCAAATGGAGCAAACAGCACGCAGACCTAGTGGTGGGAGGAAAAAATCCTTAAATAAGAGACACGGGGGAATGATTAATGGACTTCAATGTCTGTACACTAATGCGCAAAGTATGGGAAATAAACAAGATGAGCTTGAGCTCTTGCTACAGCAAACTAAATATGACATAATAGGAATCACTGAAACCTGGTGGGATAAGTCCCACGATTGGAATGTAATAATGGAGGGATACAATCTATTTCAGAGAAACAGACCAGACAAGAAAGGAGGAGGAGTGGCGTTATATGTCAGGGATGTGTATACCTGTGAAGAGATCCAAGATTTAGAACCTCAAAGCCAAAGTGAGAGCATTTGGGTCAAAATTAAGGGAGAGAAGAATAACAGTGACCTCATTGTGGGAGTTTACTATAGATCCCCAAGCCAAACGGAGGACATAGATGATGCCTTCCTGGAACAGATGGCCAAGCATGCAAAAGGAAGGGAGATAGTAGTAATGGGGGACTTCAATTACCCGGACATTTGTTGGATGTCAAACTCAGCCAAGAGCATAAGGTCAAACAGATTCCTCACTGGCCTTGCAGACAACTTCATTGTCCAGAAAGTGGGAGAAGCAACAAGAGGAACAGCCATTTTAGATCTGGTCCTAACCAATGTTGATGACCTGGTTAGTGGGGTAGAAGTGGAAGGATCATTAGGCGCGAGTGATCATGCTCTTCTGAAGTTTACTATACAGCGGAAAGGAGCAGCCAAGCATACTAGGACTCAATTTCTCGACTTTAAGAAAGCCGACTTCATAAAACTTAGGGAAGTGCTTGGTGAGATCCCATGGACAGTAATACTAAAAGGAAAGGGAGTTCACGATGGCTGGGAGTTTGTTAAGAGGGAGATAGTAAAAGCACAACTTCAGGCAATACCAATGAGACGGAAACATGGAAGGTGCCTAAAGAAGCCAGGGTGGCTATCTAAAGAACTTTTAACTGAGTTAAGATTAAAAAAGGATGTGTACAAAAAATGGAAAAGGGGGGAAACCACCAAAGAGGAATTCAAACAAATAGCCAGCACGTGTAGACACAAAGTCAGAAAAGCTAAAGCACAGAATGAACTCAGGCTTGCTAGAGAGGTTAAAAGCAACAAAAAAGGCTTTTATGGGTATGTTCGTAGCAAAAGGAAGAACAAAGAAACAGTGGGGTCACTCAGAGGAGAAGATGGTGAAATGCAAACAGGGGACACAGAAAGGGCTGAACTCCTCAATGCCTTCTTTGCCTCAGTCTTCTCCGATAAAGAAAACAATGCCCGACCTGAAGAATTTGGAGCAAATGATTCAGCAGAGGAAACACAGCCCAGAATAACTAAGGAGATAGTACAAGAATACTTGGCTAGTCTAGATGTATTCAAGTCTCCAGGGCCAGATGAACTGCATCCAAGAGTATTAAAAGAACTGGCAGATGTGATTTCAGAACCACTGGCAGTCATCTTTGAGAATTCCTGGAGAACAGGCGAAGTCCCGGCAGACTGGAGGAGGGCAAATGTTGTCCCTATTTTCAAAAAGGGGAAAAGAGAGGACCCAAATAATTACCGCCCAGTCAGTCTGACATCAATACCAGGGAAGATTCTGGAGCAGATCATTAAGCAAACAGTCTGTGAGCACCTAGAAAGGAATGCTGTGATCACCAATAGTCAGTATGGATTTCTGAAAAATAAGTCATGTCAGACTAACCTGATCTCGTTTTTTGACAGAATTACAAGCCTGGTAGATGAAGGGAACGCAGTGGATGTAGCCTACCTTGATTTCAGCAAGGCATTTGACAAGGTGCCCCATGATATTCTTGTAAAGAAGCTGGTAAAATGCGGTCTTGACTATGCTACCACTCAGTGGATTTGTAACTGGCTGACTGACCGAACCCAAAGGGTGCTCATCAATGGTTCCTCTTCATCCTGGAGAAGAGTGACTAGTGGGGTGCCACAGGGTTCTGTCTTGGGCCCGGTCTTATTCAACATCTTTATCAACGACTTGGATGATGGACTCAAGGGCATCCTGATCAAATTTGCAGATGACACCAAACTGGGAGGGGTGGCTAACACCCCAGAGGACAGGATCACACTTCAAAACGACCTTGACAGATTAGAGAACTGGGCCAAAACAAACAAGATGAATTTTAACAGGGAGAAATGTAAAGTATTGCACTTGGGCAAAAAAAATGAGAGGCACAAATACAGGATGGGGGACACCTGGCTTGCGAGCACTACATGTGAAAAGGATCTAGGAGTCTTGGTTGACCACAAACTTGACATGAGCCAACAGTGTGACGCGGCAGCTAAAAAAGCCAATGCAATTCTGGGCTGCATCAATAGGAGTATAGCACCTAGATCAAGGGAAGTAATAGTGCCACTGTATTCTGCTCTGGTCAGACCTCACCTGGAGTACTGTGTCCAGTTCTGGGCACCACAGTTCAAGAAGGACATTGACAAACTGGAACGTGTCCAGAGGAGGGCAACCAAAATGGTCAAAGGCCTGGAAACGATGCCTTATGAGGAACGGCTAAGGGAGCTGGGCATGTTTAGCCTGGAGAAGAGGAGGTTAAGGGGTGATATGATAGCCATGTTCAAATATATAAAAGGATGTCACATAGAGGAGGGAGAAAGGTTGTTTTCTGCTGCTCCAGAGAAGCGGACACGGAGCAATGGATCCAAACTACAAGAAAGAAGATTCCACCTAAACATTAGGAAGAACTTCCTGACAGTAAGAGCTGTTCGACAGTGGAATTTGCTGCCAAGGAGTGTGGTGGAGTCTCCTTCTTTGGAGGTCTTTAAGCAGAGGCTTGACAACCATATGTCAGGAGTGCTCTGATGGTGTTTCCTGCTTGGCAGGGGGTTGGACTCGATGGCCCTTGTGGTCTCTTCCAACTCTATGATTCTATGATTCTATGATTCTATGATTCTATGATTCTCCCAAGGTTACAATTCCCAAAGTTCCCCGTGCAGAAGGATTGATTGCTAAACCACTCTGGGAATTGTAGCTCTGTGAGGGGAACATATGCCTCATAACAACTCTTAGCACCCTTAACAGGCTACAGCTCCCAGGATTCTTTGGGGGAAACCAGGAAGTGGTATCATCGTGGTTTTAATGTAGAGTGGTACCTCTGGTTAAGAACTTAATTCGTTCTGGAGGTCTGTTCTTAACCTGAAACTGTTCTTAACCTGAGGTACCACTTTAGCTGATGGGGCCTCCCACTGCTGCCACGCCACCGCCGCATGATTTCTGTTCTCATCCTGAAGCAAAGTTCTTAACCCGGGGTACTATTTCTGGGTTAACGGAGTCTGTAACCTGAAGCGTCTGTAATCCGAGGTACCACTGTATGGTGTGAAGTTTGTTACTGGCTCTGCTGTCGACAGCTGTGATTAGCCAGCAGAGAAGATGGACAGCAAAGATTCCAGGGGGTCTCTGGGTGATGGGAAATTTGGAAATATGGCTCTGAAGGACACAGGACATTTGGGCTACAGCTTTGGATATTGGGGAGCAGAAAAAGAAATATTAGTAGGGTTGTGCCCAACCTTGCCCTAGTGATCAGCCTCCTGTGTTCCTATCCCTACCTGGGGATGCTAGGGATTAAACCTGGAACCTTCTGCATGCAAGGCCGATGCTCTGTCACTGAGCTATTCCCCCTCCCCTCCCTTGGAACAGCCTTATGGCAGTCTTGTGGGATGCAGGGTCTTCCCAAGACCTATTCCTTCTGACTCTCATTTGTACAAGGTGCCTCTGCCTCAGAATCATTGCCCAAGGATTGGGTCACAACATGGAATTTTCCCACATGGTTTCATACAGCCTAGAATGAACTTACATGCACTTACCCACTGGCATCGTGTCTTTGCAAAACCATGGCCGTGCAATCTCTTGCAACGCTTTCCTAAGCACTTTATTTGCCACCTCGGCAAATCTTATGAGCAGGCCATTAGTCACGGCATTGTTTTGTTTTTACCCGAGTAAGCAGCTAATTATCAGATGCAAATGACGGCTGTTGTGTCTCAGTGCCGATTATATTTTGGGGATATTATTTAATGAAGAGCAATCAATCTGAAGTATATCAAAGAGAAAAATCTGTTATTTGTTTGGGAAAGTGCTTTATATATGTTTGCTTTTGTGCATAAATACCATTCTGGGAAATGTTGATGATGATGTTATGAGTTTGCTGTGGTTGAGTCAATTGCTAAATAACTCTGGCAGTGCCAGCTCCAGATTTTGGGGGACTCTTGCTCAAGATACCTTCAGCTGGGTTCCCCCTCTGAGTGTCTCCACTTCCTTCTCACTGTTGCTACTGCCCATTTGCTTGCCTTGTTTCTCTGGGCTATCTCATGTCTCAACTTGGCTACAGTCTTTAGGGGAAGCTGACTGCAGCAAGAGCACCTACTGCTAGGGCTTAGTCATGTCAGGCAAGGCAGGTTTTCAAGAACAAGGCAGGGTGTTTCAGGACCCTGGACAGAGCACTGTAGAAGCTGCAGGGAGAAGGAGGCTGCTGTTTGCCCTGGAGCATCTCGCAGCCTTTCTCAACCTGTGGGTCCCCAGATGTTGTTGAACTACAACTCCCATCACCCCTAGCTAGCAAGGCCACAGCTCAGGGATGATGGGAGTTGTAGTCCAACAGCATCTGGGGACCCACAGGTTGAGAACCGCTGAAAGGAGTGTTCTAAGTTTTTGTCCATTATTGTCCATTATTGCAGCCATTGCCTTCTATGGCATAGGGTTATGTGAGGGCTGCACTGGGACTCTGTTTTCCAGATCCAAAAATTCTGGCAAAGTTACATCTTCCCACCTGGAAGGGGAGATGGGGCTCCATTACTGGTGCACCTGCCCCCAATGTCTTATTCTGAGCTTGACTAGAGATCAAGGCTGGAGAACTGGACATGCAGTTTGGTCCAATCTGCATGGCCACAAAGAGGGAGAGGGTAGGGCAGTGGTTTGCTGCTACTCCTTTTTCCCATCACTAAGAAATTTCCCATCAGGAACTGTCTAGTGCAGCCAAGGGAGCTTATGGTGATCAGCATTGACAGTGAGACCCTTTGAAGTATGTTTGTAGGTGCAGGTTGGATCTAAACCACATCTGCAAATGGCTTTTTATCTACTTTTAGGCTCCGGAGCATTCTTTAAGCAACAGTGAATCTTATGGATGCTGAGAGTGGCAGAAGTCACTCTTACTTGGGCATTTGGGTATTTGAAACCCACAGAGTTGCCTGTTTAATTTGCAGGCACATCTTTTGATGAGGAGGACCAACAAGTTAGGTGGTAGTGGAAATATTGAGAATGGCTTTAGTTCACCCCTGATTGATGCATTGTTCTTCTTTCATATCCCTCCCTCCATGATTTTTACTGGTTGGTTTGCTTCCTCTGCCTTCTGTTTCGCTTCTTTTGTGGAAAGCTGGTCTTTTAAACTCAGCACTGCATTTATGGAAAACAGTTCTGAGAAGAGATGAAACTGGGGCATCCAGAAAGCCACTTTTCTCTCTACAGAGTGGGACCACAGCAGGTTGTATCACTGAGATGAAATGTGGAATTCGGTGACACACACAGATGGAGGGAGGGTTGCTTCCCTGCTGCTCTGTGTTTTATAGCAGAATCCTAGGCATATGTACCAGAAATAAGTCTCACTGCATTCAGTAGGGCTTCTCCACTCCTAGTTGTTGTTTTTAAATTAAAAGTATACATTTTTTTTTAAATGTGGACTGGCCCTAACAGTATCTATGCATGGAACAGCTAATCTAGTGACTTCCAGATGTTGTTTGACTACAGCTCCCATCATCCCAGACCATTGGCTGTTCCAGCCAGCGTGGTGTAGTGGTTAGAGTGTTGGACTAAGGCCTGGGTGACTGGGTTACCAATCCCCTCTCAGCCTTGGGTCAGTCACTGTCTCTCAGCCTAACCTACCTCCAGAATGCGGCAGCTAGACTGGTGACTGGGAGCAGCCTCTGAGACCACATTAACACTGGTCTTGAAAGATCTACACTGGCTCCCAGTACTTTTCTGAACACAATTCAAAGTGTTGGTGCTGACCTTTAAAGCCCTAAACGGCCTCGGTCCAGTATACCTGAAGGAGCGTCTCCACCCCCATCGTTCTACCTGGACACTGAGGTCCAGTGCCGAGGGCCTTCTGGTGGTTCCCTAACAGTGAAAAGCCAAGTTACAGGGAACCAGGCAGAGGGCCTTCTCGGTAGTGGCATCCACCCTGTGGAACGCCCTCCCACCAGATGTCAAAGAGAACAACAACTTCCAGACTTTTAGAAGACATCTGAAGGCAGCCCTGTTTAGGAAAGCTTTTAATGTTTGATGGATTACTGTATTTTAATGTTTTGTTGGAAGCCGCCCAGAGTGGCTGGGGAAGCCCAGCCAGATGGGAGGGGTATAAATAATAAATTATTATTATTATTATTATTATTATTATTATTATTATTATTATTATTACTACTACTACTATGCAGGGCTGTTGTGAGGATGAAATGAAAAGGGCAAGAAGAAAAGTGGGATATAAATATTATAAATAAATAAAAAGTACCTAGGGCTCATGGAAGTAGTAGCTCAACAATCACCAAGTTGGCCATCCCTGCAGTTGGTTAAAAAAAAAATGCACACCTGAATGAAAATCAATTAAAACATTCCCATCAGTGTCTGTCTATCTCGGGAGACAGTGGAGGATTGCACCTTTGGGGGTGAAGTCAAACTGTTCAAAGGTTGCAGCGCCTGCTGTGGCTGTAGAGACATGTTTTGTTGCAGCAGGGGCAGATGAAGGCGTCTGGTTCTGCTGATGCATGGCATTATCTCTCTCTCTGCTCCTCCCAGAGGTCATTCCTCCTCTGGTCACTGGTGTGGATACATGACCTGACTGGTTGTCTCAAGGCACTGCAGTAATCTGCAAGGGATTCCCACGTGGCAGAATTGATGCTGCCAGTTTTCATGTCATGTTTGCAGACATCTTTGCAACACAGAGGTGGTCTGCCAATGGGCCTGGTGCCTGAAGCCAGCTCCGTGTAGAGCACATCCTTGGGGGTCTTTCCATTCTGTGGACATGACGAAGCCAGCATACACGTTGCTGAAATAGGAGTGCAAATAGGCTTGCGAAAGCACATTTTTGTTTCATTTAATATATTTGCTATATTGAAGTAATTGCAAGTTTGAGGGTTTCTTTTCTTTTTGGGTTGACTTTAGGTAACAGGTTCCTTTAGAGCACGCATCTCCAAACTCGGTCCTCCAGCTGTTTTGGGACTACAACTCCCATCATCCCTAGCTAACAGGACCAGTGGTCAGAGATGATGGGAATTGTAGTCCCAAAACAGCTGGAGAGCTGAGTTTGGGGATGCCTGCTTTAGAGCAGGGAGTGGCTAACCAGATGCCCTTCAGATCTTGCTAAACTTCTCCCATTATCCCTGACTATTGGCCAGGCTTGCTAGGGCTGATGACAGCTGCAGCTCAGTATCATCTGGAGGACCACAGGTGAGCCTTGAAAGAAGAGTTATCCCTTCCTTCCTTACACCCATTCATCCTTTCACTGTTATCACCTTTGCATTTGGTCCATCCCCCAGTTTATCTATGGTGAGCAGAAGAGCTATGAATGACAATCATGATATAATTTCTTTTACAATGGCAGATCTAATCTATTTCTGTGACAGAGGGTGCACCAAGGTTCCATCAACTCTTTTGGCATACAAGACACGAATGACAGCAAAGCTATGAGTGATTGTGAAAGATGAGCACAAATCACTCTGCTGCAGCTTCAGCGGGGGAAGAATGGGCATTGAAGGAAATAGTTCTCTTAGAAATCAGGGAATCACAGGGTTGTATCCAACAGAGTCATCTCGTTCATGAATGGAATTCTGTTAGTGCAGTGGAACATTGCGTCCCTCTCCTTTTTCCAGGCACCCACCAGATCTGTTCTGGGGGTTCCAGATGGGACAATTTTGTTGCATATAACCCATACAGCTAAGCCATCTAGTCCAGCCCCCTACTTGACTGGAAATTACTGGTAGATAGCAGGATGATTTGCAGAAGATTGGCAAAGTTTGCTGACTCCCAATGGTTTAATAGTAGCAACAACAAAACATACTCCCACTCCCAAATAATCCATAAATGCTACAAGTTCCATTTTCTCATTTTACATCAGAGGGAGGAAATCTCAGAAACTTAAATCCCAGGGTCCTGGTTTGGACACCATGGGAAACTGTTCACCATGGAAAATTAGACTCTAAGAAACCAGGAAGTTGCTTCTCCTTTCGCACCAAGAATGCAAGAGGGGGAGGAAAAGAGGGTTGATTCAGCTTTAGGGTGCAATGGAGATATGGACCTGAATATGATCTCTCTCTCCTCCCCTCTCCCATCTGTACAGATCCTAAGAAATAGCATGCCTAACTTGGCTCTATTCTTTCTTGAAAGCTCTTTGCTCTCTTAGTATGATGCATTCTGAATCAGGCTGTTCAATGGCAGCTTTAGCACAGATGGGGGAAAAGAAAAACCTCCTTGACATTTAGGCTATAATGAAACATCAAATAGAAAATATAGCTCATTAACCTCAAGGGATGTGTGATCAGGGCATTTGGATCCATTAGACTGGGAAGTGCCATACTTGCCTAATTGGAGAGCATGATATTCAGGAAATGTGTTCCCTTTATAAATAAAACAACTGGAGATGCTGCGTTATCTATATGCCATTTGTGATTTTGAGCAAGGCAGGTACATCAAAAAGTAAATAGCCTAATGAGATTCAAGTTGGCTTAGATGTGTGAGCAAAGGTTCATTTTAGGAGACTGCGGAGAGTGAAATTCCTCCCCCTCCCCACCTTCGCAGAGAGTACAAAGAATTTGTTCAGATATCTTACCTGCTTTCAAGAAGGGCTGTCAGCATAACTGGATTTGTCAGGATAGTTCTATTTTTAAAGGAATGTCCCAAACCAGCCTCTCTGCACCAAGGCAGTTTTAATTTGGCTTTCCTTTTCGGCCTTTAGTTTTTCTGTAACGCTCTCAAAAGCAGTAGTCGTGATGGGCCTAGCAGCTCAGCAAAGGAAGAGGAGATAAAGGCTTGTATAGTTTGCAAAGTAGTTTAACATATGGTGAATTCGCTGGGATTCCATGTCTGGCTTTCATTGTTTTATGGGGGTCTGTAGAACTGGTGGGCTGCAATTATGCCCAAAACTTCCCCATCATTGCTTGGAGGCCTCTCTCCTAGGTCCCACCCCCACTGTCAGAAGCATCATAAATGTCACATGCTGGGAATTACAAATGGGTAGAGTGCCTTTTTGCTCAAGTCCTGCTTTTGGTCTTTTCATGGGCATCTGGTTGGCCACTATGAGATCAGGGTGTTAGATTAGATGGGTCATTGGCCTGATCCAGCAAAGCTCTTCTTATGTCCTTCTCATGGTGATCATTTTTATTTGTCTTTGGTGGAGGGAAAAGGGATAGCAGACAGAAAAAGGCTGGCACTGCACTCCTTCATTATTGTTGCCACCCCAAACAGTGTGGAATTTTAGGAGTCCAGACACTTACCCGGGGTCTGTGTTTCCTTTGGAAATGAGGCACAGCAGAGACTGTAGTGTCTTTATGATATATGGTTTATTTACACATCTATAAAACCTGAGTCTAGATGGAGGAAAATCCCAGCATTACATACCAGACAGAGGGTCCCTTACTTCTCCCACAGGTGCAGCAGACTTGGCTCTAAAGACAGAAATCCTCCATTCACCCCCTCTCTCTTTGTTACAGCCTGCTACCATCAGCCCACATCATATTCTGCCCCTTCTTCCTCCTTGCTGCTGCTAACCTAGTGAAACCATTTCCCTCCATCCTATGCCATCCAAACATAGGATGACTCTTCTTGTCTCTGCCTGTGGCGTTTGTACGGAGCCCCCGGTCGTCTCACGGACTATTGACCCGTACACCACTAATCCGCTGCCACCAACCAGGTCCTCCCCAGTAAAATCACTTCAGCCTCAGTCAGGTTCTCAATTAATAAAGAAGAGTGTATTTTATTTTAGACACAAACAAACTTTTCCGGCATTCCAAACGTTGTTACTCTTTACTTTCTTAGTCTTATTTTCCTCTATCTCTTCTACCTCCCCTCACTCAATAACCCACTGCCCTAACTGTCTCTCTCTTTCCAACTGCTTGCCGACTGCTTCTCCAACTGCCTTTCCCAACCAGCCAACCCACTAAAACCAACCAACTACCCACCAACAACTCCCACCAACAACTCAAACCTTGGGCTAAGCCCTTTTATACACAGGTAGGCTCCGCCTCCGGCTTTCCTTTTGGTCTATATTTTTAACCCTATCTCTACCCCCTGTTCAAACATTTTCTAAATAAATGGGCAAATGCCACACTGCCCACTAACACACAGCTGCAGGAGGGGCCCCACACCAGCACTAGCCTTTGTTCTTCCAATGATCCCCACTCAGCTAGTTCTGCCAAGCTGGCCTGGCTCACTAGCATAAGCTGAATCCAGGGGTTTCTGTGTTCGGCATGGTTTATTCCAACCTTGATTAATTCTAACTTTTACTAAAGTCAAGAGTTATGAGTGACTTATACCCACATGCTCTGGCACCCTTAACCTATAACAGTATTAAATCGAATGCTCAGAGAACCGTGTCATGAGTTTCCATTCCAAGAATTTGGCATTAATATTGAAGAAGTGCAGTGCATCCTGTGAGTGAGCAGAAGGGATCCTTGATCATCCCATATGGTAACACACGCTAACAACATTTTGAAAATAAATATCAGTCCAGAGAATATGCTTACTTTGAAAGGCAAAATAGGGTTTGGTGTTTTACTAGGGACAGGAGTCCCCTCCAAAAAAGAAAAAGGGGGAAAGAGGCTTTCCATAGTAAATAGAGGCTTTGTTTTTGTTTTAAAATATGGACCACTTACAAGTATTGAACAATATACAATGTAACCTGAAATAGTTAAACATATCACAAAAACATAATCGGAAAAATGAAGCAGCAGAAGTCTGTGAAAACATAGAGGTATCAAATTCAACCTTAAGGCAAAAAGGTATGTTTCCAAGAGACACCTAAAGCAAATAATTCATGGTGCCTTGGGAGGTTCAGAGGGAAGGAATGCAGAAGAAATGAATTCAAAGTGCATTTAAACACACACACCCAAAATCTCCTGGGAACTGCGGTCTGTTATAGGTGCTTGGAATTGTAGCTTTTAAAGTAGAAAACTACAGTTCCCAGGTTTCTTGTAGGGGAGTGCTTTAAATGTAAAATGTGTCCGTAGCCTGAGTACATTTCACATCTGTGCAACTGTAGATGCTTGGATGTTTTGCAGAAGCATTGGCAGGACTATCGATCCCTTTAAAACAGGAACTGCTCTCCTGCAGTTCTTGTTCAGAAGATGCTTTGTCAAGATGGCTTTGATACCAATGACATTTATTGGAATTATAATTGACTTCATGATTTGTTTCTCCTACAGCTTGTTGGCCAAGTGAGTTTGATTGGTTGGCTCGGAGAGGGGGGAAAAAGTGTTGCCCTGGAGTTTCCAATATGAAGGATGATTGATTGAGAAGCTATTTGAGCAGACACTGTTCAGATGACAAGAACACTTGATTTACTCGCAGTCGCTAGCTGTAACTGGGAGCTGAGTACATGCTCAAAGGCTTAAAGTGACAACTGCAATAGAATAACCCTCATGTCTTAGCCCAAAATATCCCTTGGCTATAAACTTCACAGCTGTCTTATTGTCCTACTCTGTACAATAATTTAAGAAGAATAAGAGACTGCTCTCTGATTACTAATGGTGCCTGAGGCCCAGATCTCAACAGAGGTACACAACACCTTCTGAAAGCAATGTAAGGATGGAGAAAATTTTGTTTTTCAGTGCCAACCAAGCTAATTCACAGTTCCTGGACCTATGAGCTGATGAGAAAATAGCTAACAATGGGCTAAACACCTATGTAGTTTGTGATGCCTACAGAAATCTATATTTTAGGGGCAAATGCATACAGAATTTGTACAGAATGTGTATATTAGGGAAGAGTGTGCATAAAATTGCATAGAACTTAAATGCAATTTAGGCAGAATGGGGTTAATAAATAAACTGTGGTGAATGGAATGGAAAGGTATTTATTTTTGCATGTGTATGAAACTGACACAGAAGAGAAATAAACTGATATATTCCATCCCTAAGTTTATGCAATCATTCCTTTTTCCTTCTTTCCAAAGCACTTGTAGACCCAGCTGACCTAAGCAACTTGGTTGCTAACAGAATGAAATATCTGTCTCTACAAATCTGAAGGGTACAAACCTCCTGGCAGTACCCAGTCATTCTTACATGGAGCTCATTTGGACATCGCTGAACATTCGTTCTGCAGCTGTCCTTGAACCACCTCTGCGAACGCAAACACAAGGAAATGGAGCCACTCACCTTTTCCTCGACTGAAACACCAAGCGGTGGTTGCTTTTGCAGAACCACAGTGGTTTCAAGAATGCCGAAAAGTATATTTCCACCAATTCTTGTCGTCACCACTTTAAGGGCAGAATGAGGGTTTTAATCTGTGTTAGCTAAGCCCTGGTTTAGTTCTTGTTCTCATTTAATTTGGAATAAAATGGGATGGCACAGGTGGGGTTCTGCAACAAAATAGTGCAGCATGGAATGCTTCTGTTGAGGGTTCCATTCCATTTCCTGCCCCACCCCTTAATTCTCTTCTCCAACACGCAGTTACTATCCCCTGACAACGTAGTGATGGTAGGCAGGGGGATGGGGGAATCAGATGAGCGACTGTTAGGGAATCTTATGATAAAGGGCAGAGTGATGCTACTTTTGTTACTGCTATTGTTATTACTAATGTTATATACATAAGCAATGACTCTGACAGCCTGAAAATTGGAAACAGGGGGAGGGATAAGTCGCTTTTCCGCACAAAGGCATCCAACACAATCTACAAAGTTTGAAGCCAGACACAAAATTGGTCACATTTCTATTATCTGCTCTGCATTTAGCAAAAATCGGTGGGAGACTGTTTTCCAGCCTAATTGCCAGGGAGTGAGGCATCCTTTGAGGTGACTTGCATTGGGAAGGGAGCAATAACCCTCTCTGTGTGCTGTGAGTTTCATGATGATCACCTCCTCCTGCCAATTAGGCTTGAAAATATTTCAAGTGCTTTTTCCCCAAGCCTAATTGCTGCTGTGGAGTGTGTGAGAGGGTATGAATCTCCCTCCCTCCCTCCCTCCCTCCCCTTCTCTCTCTTTCTGTATGTGCATTAGAGAGAGCGATTGAAAAAGTTTGTGTGCGTTGCATTGGGCTGACTGTCACATGCATCCCAGAAGATTAATCCTGAGGGAATGAGGTCCTCGGGCTAAAAGGGCGTTTCCTGTTCCTGATTCCTGACAATGCTGGGCCAGATGGACCAATGGTGTGATTCTGCATAAGCTAACTTTCAATATTCCAGGCAGGGTTGCCATTATACATTTACATTTGCACTCTCCTGTGAAAAGCTTTCTGCCAGAAGAAAGTAACATAAAATATAGGGTTCTAGTTTGTCCTCTGCTAGTATCTACTTGTAGGGAGTTGTGTGGCTTCCTTCCTTCCTTCCTTCCTTCCTTCCTTCCTTCCTTCCTTCCGAAATGATAATCCCCACTTGCCATCCAAAGTCATCAATGCATTCTACCATCTCTGGATTGTATGGCGAGGCCCCAGGCCCTGCAATTCCCTTAGATAATAAAGACACAAATGTTTAGGAGGTTAATGGGATGAAATAGGCCAGAACTTTATTGGTTACAGATGTGAGTGGTTTGGCTTAGGCATTGGGTGAATCGGGTCTATATCCTGACTCCTGCCCATCTGCAGGGAGTCTCATAAGGGTAAATCACCGGTAGGGGGAGCCCTATGATATACATCAAATCAGGGCACCCCCATGGTCCCCTATGGGGTCATGGCATGGCCCTAGCCCATGCCCAGGCTTTGGACAGGATCCACACCCCCAGATCCCTTTAACAGGATACGCTTAACGAGGAGGGGCAGGCGGAGGCAACAACCTCCCCTCCCATAAACAAGACTTACCCAATGCCTAACCTTACAAAGTTGTGACAATTGCTACAAGGTAGGCAAAATCCAAATGGCTGGTGCCAATTTGCCAAGTGGGAAAATTCCTACTGGACTGCCAGTTGATTTGTGTGGGGTCTTCCCAATAAAGAGAACCTTGAAAGCACACTTCCCACCCAAGCAAGAGCTGGCTTCTTGCAGTCATTTATCTAGGCAGCCTTCTCCATCAAGGAGGTCTTGTTCCAATGCACATTAGCAGCGGCTGGCTGGAAATGTTTAATGCCCATTTCCTGGCTGTGTGCCAATTAGGACAAAAAACTTAGAAGGGAGGAAGAAAGAGCAGCAAGGAGAGAGGAGGTAACCATTTGGCTTCATTTCAGGATATTAAATGTTGGCTCTGGTGCCAACCTTCCATTGTTGGTGTGTGTGTGTGTGTGTGTGTGTGTGTGTGTGTGTGTGTGTGTGTTTGGGGTGTGTGTCTTAATTTCAGATTCATGGCTAGATTTCATCACCAATAGGGGAGACGCTGTGAAAGCAAATGCAGATCTGATTGCCTCCTTTTGTTTGCTTTTCTTCTGAGGGAAATGAACTATCTTTAGCTGCTCTGAAGTTTGAAATAACAAAAGGCTTCCCCTCCCCTGTAACACAGAGGAAACAGCTGGCAAGGGACCTCTCTCCCAATTTCTTGATACCTTGATATCTGGAGCCATCCTAGCAAACTAATGCTGATGTGAATAGATGGGAAGCCCCAGAAAAATCCCCTGATATTGAAGTGCTTCTGAGTAGAGCAGAATGATGGAGAAATATTTACTGAACAGAAAAACACAAAGATGCTACCTTTGGCCACAATAAGTTACGGTCAAAACTCCCACAGTGGCCCAAACTGTAAGGAATTACCCAGTGCCCAGAGAATGAGCCTTGAAAGGGGAAGTTGGTTTTGCAAAGGAAGAAAACATCTGGGAAAATTGGGAGCAGATTTCAGCACAGAGCTAATGCCCACCCCCCAAACTGCTAATGCCCTCTCATGATGCATTTGGTTTTTTTTTTAATAAATTTTTATTAAGATTTTACAAAAACAAAGAATTCATCATTTCAAAATGTATCCTTTCCTTACATAAAATTCACATGAAAAAACAAATACAACACAAACAAAAAAAAAACAAAATTATATAGCAAAAAAAGAAGAAAAAAGAAAAATAGAGGAAAAAAAACCCTTATTCTTAAAATTATGAAGTTCCATACCCCTCTGTCTTGACCTCCTCACATCCCCCTTTTTTGTGTTCCTCTTTATTCTAATCCAATTCAGCAAATTCAAACCCTTATTAAACCATACTTAATTTACATTCTTCTAATTATTATGTCCCGATTTTCCATTTATTTTAATCCATATCTCCTCTTATATACTCATGACATAATAATGTTCTGTTCATAACCCCTTCTCCTTTTTAAGATTCTTCTTTTAATTTACCTTTAACCAAGTCACACAAACCCTGTCACCTTCACTTCCCACAACATATTAACACTCCAAGATTTTACAATATTTCTGCAAATAGTCCTTAAACTTTTTCCAGTCCTGTTCAATCAAATCTTCTCCCTGGTCACGGATTCTGCCAGTCATTTCAGCCATCTCCATGTAGTCGATCACTTGCGTCTGCCATTCCTCCACGGTGGGTAAATCTTGTGTCTTCCAGTACTTGGCGAGAAGTATTCTTGCTGCTGTTGTTGCATACATAAAAAATGTTCTCTCTTTCTTTGGCACCCATTGGCCAACTATGCCCAAAAGAAAGGCCTCTGGTTTCTTAGGAAAGGTACTTTTAAATACCTTCTTGAGTTCATTATATATCATTTCCCAGTAAGCCTTAACCCTCGGGCATGTCCACCAAAGGTGAAAGAATGTTCCCTCAGCTTCTTTGCATTTCCAACACTTGTTGTCAGGTAGGTGATAAATTTTTGCAAGCTTGACCGGGGTCATGTACCACCTGTAAATCATTTTCATAATATTCTCCTTTAAGGCAATACATGCCGTAAACTTCATACCGGTGGTCCACAACTGCTCCCAGTCAGCAAACATAATGTTATGACCTAGATCCTGCGCCCATTTAATCATTGCTGATTTAACCATTTCATCCTGCGTGTTCCATTTCAACAGCAAGTTATACATCTTTGACAGAATCTTAGTTTTTGGTTCTAACAGTTCTGTTTCCAATTTTGATTTCTCCACCTGGAAGCCAATTTTCCTGTCCAAATTATAGGCCTCTCTTATTTGATAATAATGAAGCCAATCTCGCACTTTGTCTTTTAATTTTTCAAAACTCTGCAGTTTCAATCTGTCACCTTCTTGTTCCAAAATTTCCCAATATTTTGGCCATTTGGCCTCCATATTGAGCTTTTTCTGAGCCTTAGCTTCCATAGGTGACAACCACCTTGGGGTTTTGCTTTCCAGCAAATCTTTATATCTTATCCAGACATTAAACAAAGATTTCCTGACAATATGGTTTTTAAATGCCTTATGAGCTTTAACCTTGTCGTACCACAGATATGCATGCCACCCAAAAACATTGTTGAAACCTTCTAAATCCAAAATGTCCGTGTTCTCAAGAAGCAGCCAGTCTTTCAACCAGCAGAATGCTGCTGATTCATAATACAATTTAAGGTCTGGCAGGGCAAATCCACCTCTTTCTTTTACATCAGTTAAAATTTTAAACTTTATTCTAGGTTTCTTGCCCTGCCAGACAAATCTAGAGATGTCTCTCTGCCACTTCTTGAAACAGTCCATCTTGTCCAGAATTTGCAAAGATTGAAACAAAAATAACATTTTTGGCAATACATTCATTTTTATAGCTGCGATTCGACCCAACAAGGAAAGCTTCAAATTAGACCAAATTTCTAAGTCTTTTTTAACTTCTGACCAACATTTCTCATAGTTCTCTTTAAATAAGTTCAAATTTTTCGCGGTCATATTAATCCCTAGGTATTTCACTTTCTTAACCACCGTTAAACCTGTTTCATTCTGAAACCTATCCTTTTCCATTGGAGTTAAATTCTTCTCTAATACTTTAGTTTTTACCCTGTTTAATCTAAATCCCGCCACATGACCAAATTCTTTAATCAATTCCAAAGCTCTTTTCATACTAGATTCCGGCTCCTGTAAAGTTAGGACCAAATCATCTGCAAAAGCTTTCAATTTATATTGTTTGGCTCCGACCTGAATTCCTTTAACAAACCGGTCCCCTCTGATCATATTTAACAGCACCTCCAGGACCGAGATAAATAATAGTGGAGAGATAGGGCAACCCTGACGTGTTCCTTTTTCTATTATAAAATCTTCAGTCACCACATTGTTTACAATCAATTTTGCTTTTTGTTCTGAATATATTGCTCCTATACCATTTTCGAACCCCTGTCCCACTCCCATCCCTTTCAAATTTTTCTTCATAAAACTCCAGGAAATATTATCAAAGGCTTTCTCCGCATCAATAAAAACTAAAACAGCTTTCGTATTGATATTCCTTTGCAACAACTCCAAAATGTCAATTATATTCCTTGTATTATCAGACAAATGTCTGCCTGGGAGAAAGCCTGCCTGGTCCTTATGTATTACTTCCACTAATACTTTTTTAAGTCTGCTAGCTAAAATGTCTGCGAAGATTTTATAATCCACATTCAAAAGGGAGATGGGACGGTAGTTCTTTAGTTGTGTCTTTTCAGCTTCTGTCTTAGGTATCAATGTGATATATGCTTCTTTCCACGATTCAGGCGCCCTTTTCCCTTCCAAAATCTCATTGGACACCTCCTTTAATGGTTGAATTAAAAAGTCTTTCAAAGTTCTATAATATTTGGAGGTAAGTCCATCCGGTCCTGGAGATTTGCCCAATTGCATATTCTGAATGGCACCTTCAATGTCTTGCTGATGTATTGCTGATTCAATACTAATTTGTTTTCTGGAGATATTTTTTGTAATCCATTGGTTCTTAAAAATTGGTCTATCTCGGTTTCTTTCTGCGGCCCTTGCATATAAAGTTGTTTGAAGTATCTCTGAAAGCACCTTCTAATCTCCTCCGGGTTCTGTGTGTTTTTTCCATCGATCTCAAGGTTTGTAATCGTATTTAACTTCTGTCTTTTTTTCAATTGCCACGCCAATAATTTCCCACATTTATTAGCTGACTCAAAAGTCTTTTGTCTCATTTGTTTGATTTTCCACTCTACTTCTTCATTAATCAGTTTCATATATTGCACCTGATATAACTTAATCTCTCTTAAGATCTCTTTTGAGTTTGGTTTAGCTCTTAACTTCTTCTCCCCTTGTTTTATTTTCTCCAAAATTTTCCCTTTTTTCTCATTTTGAGATCTCTTTTTTATTGCATTCTGTTGAATCAGGAACCCTCTCATGACCGCTTTGCTTGCGTCCCAAATTGTTCTTTTTTCAACCGTAGTTCTCATATTTATTTCAAAATAGTCTTTCAGAGTCTTTTGGGCCTTCTTTACAATATCTTGGTTTCTTAATAAGGTGTCATTCATCCTCCATCTGAAGGAACCGATGGGTGTTAGTTTCATTTCCATCTTTACCGCGTTATGGTCGGAGCAGGTTTTTGGGCAGATTTCCACCTTTTTTATCTTAGGTGCCAGGCCTCTAGTTGTCCAAATTTGGTCGATCCTTGTCCATGTCATTTTGGCTTCAGAAAAGAATGTTCCCTCTCTACCTAGGGGGTTTTTAGTCCTCCAGATATCAATCAAATCCATGTTGTCAGTCAGTTCGAAAAAAGTTTTTGGTAGTCTGCCCTCTTTCATTATAGTCTGTCTTTGTGCTTTATCCATATTCGTAGACACCACTCCATTCATGTCTCCCATCATGATAATATTGTTATAGTCCATAAAGTCCATCAATGTCTCATGCAGTTTCTTGTAGAACTCTGATTTCCCCTCATTTGGTGCATAAATTCCTAAAATCAAAAATTTCTCTCCTTGTGTTTGGATTTCAATTGCCAAAATTCTTCCTTGTTCATCTTTAAAAAGAAACTTTGGTGATAGGCTTTCTTTTGCATAAATTGCCACTCCTCTCTTTTTAACCTTGTCTGATGAGATAAATTCTTGGCCTAGTTTTTTATTAATTAGCACTTTTCTGTGCAGCCTGATCACATGTGTTTCCTGCAAGCAAATTATGTCCAGTTGTTCCTTTTTTAATAAATGAAAAACTTTCCTCCTCTTTTCCGGGGAATTCAAACCATGAATATTCCAGCTTAGTAATTGCAGAGACATATTGAAATAATGTTATTTTCCTCCTGTTGCTCCCAAAAGTGGCGTGTCTTTCTCAGGGTCTTTCAATTCCCCAGGTGCAGGTGTTAGGCTTGATGATCCAGGTCCTGGATCGCTTGGCTCTTCAATCCCTTTCTGAAGGTCTTCTCCGTAGTCGTTCAAAAATTTATCTTTATCTTCCACCGATTTAATTTTGACTTTTTTCCCTCTGAAAGTAAAGGAAATCCCCTGGGGGAATTCCCATCTGAAGATAATCCTGTTACTCCTCAAAAGTTGCACCAAATCACCGTAATTCACTCTGAGCTCCAGCAAATGCTTAGGAATATCCTTATAAATTTCCAGCCTTGAATCTTGGATCTCTAAAGGCGTCTTGAAGTGCGCACTCAGAATTTTGTCTCTTTCTTCCCTAGTTCTGAGGGAGATCAGACAGTCTCTCGACTTAATCTTCCTCCCTCCCTTTCCCAGTCTGAATGCACTTACAATTTTAAAGTCCTTTTCTTCTTCCAAAGGCCAAAATTGTGTAAATTCTTTTGTATGGTACTCGATTAGATTTTCATTATCAATTTCCGGTACAGATCTGATTCTCAGATTATTTTCCTTATTTTTCAGTTCGATCATAGACAGCAGTGCCTGATGTTCCCCTATCTGTTTGCGCATAGGTTTGATTTCTCCCTGAACTTCTTCAACTTTCTGCTTTGCCTCCTCAGCTATTTTACGATTTGCAGTAGTGTCTTCCACAAGCTTCCCAATGGTTTGTGCGTTTAAATTTACTTGTTGGGTCAGGTTGTTAATGCTTGCAGTATTTTGGTCTATCTTAGCTGACTGGTCAGTGACTTGTTTACTTAAACCTTCCAATTTTTCCAAAATTTTGTTTAGCACTGAAGTAAAGTCCCCTCCTGAGGCCATTCCTTCCGGCCTAGGTTGTTCTATATCTTCCGCTCGTGCCACAGGGATTGTGGGGACAGATGATCTGCGTAGCTGAGAAGTTAAAGTAGTTTGCAGTGTTTTTGCTTTAGCTGATCTTGTCCTTCCGCTCATACCCCTTCTTATCTATGCGTCAAGGTCAGTCTCACAGTCTGTCTTTCTCATGGAAACTTTGCAAACAGAAGGTCTCAGGTTCAGTGCCTGACACTTCCAGTTTAAGAAAAGAAGGTCCAGTTACAGATAAGGAGAGCAGGCACAATTCTGCTCAGCTGAATACTTCCCTGGAGAGGGACCAGAGCTCAGTGGCAGAGAAGATATTTTGTGTGTTGAAGGCGCCCGATTCCATTCCTGGCATCCCCTGTTAAAATGATCAGATTGGTTGGAGCATGGGGCTGATAAAAACAAGGTTATCCCAAGTATGGGATAACTTCATATTCCTGCATTGCAGAGGCTTGGACTACTAGAGGATGCTCAGGGTCCCTTCCAGCTCTGTGATTCTATGAATTCTATGTGACAGACTTCTTCTTGATTACCTGGAGAGTGGCTGCCGGTCAGAGTACACAACACTGGGCTTGGCGGACAAATATTCTGAGCTGGTCTGAGGCAGCTTCCCGTGTGTGATTTCTTACAAGCTTTCAGAAGGTTTGTTGTTGTTGTTTAGTCGTTTAGTCATGTCCAACTCTTCGTGACCCCATGGACCAGAGCATGCCAGGCACTCCTGTCTTCCACTGCCTCCCGCAGTTTGGTCAGACTCATGCTGGTAGCTTCGAGAACACTATCCAACCATCTCGTCCTCTGTCGTCCCCTTCTCCTCGTGCCACCATCTTTCCCAACATCAGGGTCTTTTCCAGGGAGTCTTCTCTTCTCATGAGGTGGCCAAAGTACTGGAGCCTCAGCTTTAGGATCTGTCCTTCCAGTGAGCACTCAGGGCTGATTTTCTTCAGAATGGATAGGTTTGATCTTCTTGCAGTCCATGGGACTCTCAAGAGTCTCCTCCAGCACCATAATTCAAAAGCATCAATTCTTCGACGATCAGCCTTCTTTATGGTCCAGCTCTCACTTCCATACATCACTACTGGGAAAGCAGTGTCATACATCAAGAGGTAAGCAGTGTCAAAAGACATTGTGCAGCCCAGCTGAGGCACCACCAAATTTCCCTAGTAATAAACTGATTAATATTTCAGTCGAGCCCTCTAGTATAGTAAATACTACCTGAGCAGTTTCCCTCCAAAGCCAGCTTCTCCTCACAGCAGTGATAGACAGCCTGGGCTGTCAAGATGGCGTCTCATTCTTTTAAGATGGGAGCTTGCAATGTCAAGCAGGCCAAGCCAGGTTCATCACAGTGCTTAAAACATTTCCAAACTGCTTCTGGTGTTTGCATATACATGCTGATACGGCTGGTTTGAGTTATACTCAGGATTCCTATCATGGCAGACAGTAATGAACTGCAGGCTTTGGTGCTGGGAAAGCACCCTTATCCCCTTTTCAGGTTAATTAAGCAGCTTCTGGCTTCTCTTCTAGCTCAGTCCCTATAGATGCATTTGGAACACAATGTTTATTGATGGATCAATTAGGAGAGAAGCTTCTCCAAGCGTTAGTTAACAAAAAAAATTGAGGGGGGAGAGAGAGGATTTCACAGTAATGTTAGAAATAATTTCCTGCTTTCCAGAACAGAATATGTCCTTATTTTAGCTTCCTTCTATCCCCAGCCCTAGTTATCCCTGTGTGATTTAGAGATTGCCCCATCACCTCTCATCCCGCTTTACCTTCCATGTTCACTTTGTCTTCAGAGCACATGAGCCTAATTATTCTTTCCCCCAAAAGTGAGACTCATAATATTCTGCTCTTGAACATGAGCACATGCAAGCCAACCGGTCTGGAAGCTCTCTTAATTTTGCCAGCCACAAAGCTTCAATCTACCCACTTCAAACAGATCCAGAAATAAAAGGAGGTGAAATTAGAAAGCGATGATTCCCCACACTCCAATATATGCTCTGAATTTCTCTCTCAATTGTACAGTTTTGGGTTAAACCACAGAGCCTAGGACTTGCCGATCAGAAGGTCAGCGGTTTGAATCCCCGTGACGGGGTGAGCTCCCGTTGCTCACCTGCTCCTGCCAACCTAGCAGTTCGAAAGCATGTCAAAGTGCAAGTAGATCAATAGGTACCGCTCTGGCGGGAAGGTAAACAGCGTTTCCGTGTGCTGCTCTGGTTCGCCAGAAGCGGCTTAGTCATGCTGGCCACATGACCCGGAAGCTGTACGCCGGCTCCCTCGGCCAATAAAGCGAGATGAGCACCACAACCCCAGAGTCGGCCACGACTGGACCTAATGGTCAGGGGTCTCTTTACCTTTACCTAATCACTCTTTTAAAGAAGCAAATGTCATAGTATTCTTCTTTGTTCTCACCGTATCTTATCATTATTCAGAAAAAAATATTAATTCTTATTTAAAAAATTAAAAACAATTAAAAAAAACCCTGAATAAAAATATACACAATGATAAGAATATATTATGGGGAAGGTCTCAATAGCAGAGTATTTGCTTTGCATTCAGGAAGACTCAGATTCAATCCCCAACATCTTCAGATAGGACTGGGACAGAAATCTTAAACAGTTGCTGCCAGTCAGTGTAGGTAATGCTAAGCAGCATAAGGCAGCTTCCTATGTTCCTAATACAATATAAAATACAATTCTGATACGTATACTGAAAAACTGACAGTAGAGATAGCTAGGATCAACCCTCTGGGAAGGCTTGTCTGAATTAAAACTTCTTCAATAGGCACTGAAACTCCAGTGAGCCATTTTTTGACTGTAATCTTCTGCCTGAAGAACTAGTAATTTGAAGTAAGTATAACTTGAGTTTGTGGATCATAAATTTTGGATTAGCACTGTCCAATGTGTCTTCGAAGGCAAGGGATGAGAGGGGGAATGCCAGTTTAGGGATTACTCAGTGAAAATATAAACACAGACATGTGCTTGGAATATTGAAAATGGTACTAGAAATTTGCACCTAACTTTGCTGAAGCTGCAATAGGCCAAGTATTGTATTTTTGAATATTCACTTGTGGCAAAATGCTGCATTTTTTAGTATGGCATGTGAATGAATTGGTTCAGGGAAGGTGGAAAGAACAGGAAAGGGGGATTGATTCCATCTGGCATACACAGTGTGGCATTGAATACCTCTCTTTTTTTTATATTTAGCAGCCTAGCAAGTCACCTTATGCTGGATCAGGCCACTGAGTCTGAACATAGGTGTCTGTTGCTCAGAATTATCTACAATGATTGGCAGCAATGCTCCTACTTGGAGATGCTGGGATTTGAACCCAGAACTTTTTTCATACACAGCCTATGGCTAAGGCAAGTTATAAATAAGACATACTAACAAGAAAGCACCTGTTCTTTGTACTGATAAACTCCTGTGGAAGTGGTAAACAACATGGTTAGTTGATTAGACATCGACTATGTGATTTGACAAAACTCAAATGACTAAGTGAGGTCACGGTCTGCCACCTTTCTTGTTCCTTCTGACCGCAAAGCCATTGAGCTGGTCTCTGAAGAGGACTGGAGGTTGTTTTCCAAGCAGCAATGTGGCTTGTTGGAAGGTAGCAAATCAAGTTCTTAATGTTATCATCAGTGTTTACATAGCCATTTTGTGGCACGACCATTCAAAGGAGAGCAGCCTTGTACCTTGGGTTACAGACGCTTCAGGTTACAGACTCTGCTAACCCAAATAGTACCTCGGGTTAAGAACTTTGCTTCAGGATGAGGACAGAAATTATGCGGCAGCAGGAGGCTCCATTAGCTAAAGTGGTACCTCAGGTTAAGAACAGTTTCAGGTTAAGAATGGACCTCCAGAATGAATTAAGTTCTTAACCCAAGGTACCACTGTAAATGAAAAGAGTTGATAATACTTGCAACACCCCAAATGAAGAGATAAGACTCAAGTCTTTGGGGGATTAAAAATGAGCAACATTTTCCACTCCCTGCCCTCCAGTGTCGGGTGTCCAGTGTGAGGCATATTTGTCCTTCTTTCTCAGCATTTTTGGGGTGTGCTCCAGGGCCTATGCCTGCTATTCCTCCTACCCATGGTCCCACATTTAAGTGCTGAGGAAAGTTTAGAGTTGTATTCATTGCAACACAAAGGAGATTGCTTGACAGAACCCTTTCCCCTCTCCCCCCCCACAAACTATTCAGAGGGTTATCTTGACCCTTTGGAGCAGATTTGGGAATGCTGTGGGGGTAGAAGAGTGTGGGGAGAGACCCATTGTGTTAGTGCAATGATTTAGTTGAGTAGAGCCCTTACTCTCATCAACACCCATGGCTAGCCCAAAATTATTTTTTAAAAAATAATTTTTATTAGAATTTTATTTACAACATAGCATAAACCTCCACCCCCAATACACAATCCACCCTCATTAAATGTGAACATAACATACAGTAAGCATAACATACAACAATTCAAACAACAAAATAAAGGAAGTTTTTATTTCGTTTTTTATTTCTTTTATTTCGTTGTCAGCCCAAAACATTTTGGTACCAGAGGCAGAGCAGTCAGCTGTGCCCTTTTCCCTTCTAAACCAAGGTGCCCAGGGCTAGTAACACCTGGAGCAAAAAAAAATGTCCTACACGTAGAAAAGCCTGATCCCTAGCAGTAGAAAATACAATAATAACAAATCAAACTAATGATTTGTTGCCTTCTTATGACAACCATAATCCACTGCCTGAGGTGGCTGTTTCACTGTCTAATGGTAGGGCTAGCCTTATTAAAACTCCATGAATCTTGTTGGGTTTGTATGGATGAGTTGATGGACCTCAAGGTAAGGCCCTGCTCCTTTTCCATCTAGCCTCATAGCACTGAAAATTCAGGTCTGAGGAAATCTACCTTTCCCTGAAAAGATGTCACATGGTGCTCGCCAAATGTTGATTTCTGTTTTCTTCCCCTGAACCAGCACAGAATCTTTAGCCCTTCCGACGTTGCTGAACTACAACAACCGTCATCCCTGGCCACTTGCCATACTTCCTAAGGCTAATAGGACTTGAACTACCTCAGGAGAACCAAAGATTCCCTGCACCTGACGCAGATTCCCCCTGCCACCACCGCCACACATGTGAGGTAAAATATTTCCATGCAGTCCCAGTAACAGACAACTATTTGAATCCACACACTGTTTCCATACAAACCAAAGGGAGAGAAGGGAGGTGCATCTCTGATTTTAAAGACTCTGCATGTGGCTGTACTGCAAGTCGCTCTTCATTCTGTCATCCTCCTGAGGTGTTGGGTGCAAAACTGCTCCCCTTCAACACCCAACCTGAGGGTTCCCTGGCAAAGCCGAGTCATAAAAAATGAACGCCAAGATTCTGTTCCAGCGCCCCTTTGATTCTGCCCAGATTGTGGCATGATGACAACCGTTCTGTATTAAAGGCATTAAGAGTCACAAAGACCTCATGCTGACCTCTTAAATCCAGATAATAACAAAGGAACATCAAGGTCCTTGCCCTTTGAAACTCATGTAATGCCAGCAGATGAAGCGGCAAATCATCTCAAGGGACTGTATTGAAGCCTAAATATCTGAAATTGATTCAGCTGAGCTCTGGCAGATGTGCCAAGGCCTTGGGCTGGGGAGCTGCATGTGCTTTTGTGCACCCGGGTGACACTTGGATCAAAGCTATTGTTTTGCTTTGTTTTTTTAAAAAGAGGCACCATCATTTCCCAACAGCTGTCCATGTTTTTCTTTACAAATTACACTGCACGAAGGCAAGTCACATGACACTTCTCCTACAGGACAGCCACAGGGAAAAGAGGATCTTGGTCTGACTTCTACTGCCAGTGACCCATGCCTGGCTGATCTGAGCATGTGCTGTGGCAATATGGAGTTGTTTTGGGGCACTACAGTTTAGGCATGTGGCAGAAGCAGCTGGAAATCAGCACGGAATATATATTTCTCTCGCAATCCTGACCACCATGCTTTTTTATTGTGTGGCTCACCCTACAGGAGTGCATGCACTCGCACGCACGCACGCACACACACACAAACACACACACATCCCATCGTTCAGCCCGGACACTGAGGTCCAGCTCTGAGGGCCTTCTGGCAGTTCCCTCACTGCAAGAAGTGAAGTTACAGGGAACCAGGCAGTGGGCCTTCTCTATAGTGGCACCCGCCCTGTGGAACACCCTCCCACCAGATGTCAAGGAAATAAACAACTATCTGACTTTTAGAAGACATCTGAAGGCAGCCCTGTTTAGGGAAGTTTTTAATGTTTGATGTTTTATCGCTTTATTATTATTATTATTATTATTATTATTATTATTATTCGGCTGCGAGTCACCCAGAGTGACTGGGGAAACCCAGACAGATGGGTGGGGTATAAATAATAAACTATGATGATGATGATGATGATGATGATGCCATACTAGGGATGAACCTACCTAATTTTCCTTTTCTGAAATAATACGCAAACAGAAACACAGCTATCCTTTGAAATGTGCATTTCTCATTTTGAAAATCCATTCATTGCAATTTTCAGACTAATCATTATCCCACTACCACTCCCTAGACTCCCAGCCTAGTTCCCTTGGGGGTTCCTCATCTGGTTCCTCCCACCACTCCTCTGCATCCTACCAGTCCATGCCATCGTGCCATCGGCAGGCTCTTCTTATGAACATTATGATGCCTGTCTGAAACCCAGAAGAGTCACTGCCAGTCAGTGTAGATGATACTAAGCTAGCTGGAGCAACAGTCTGACTCAGTATGAGGCAGTTCCCTACCTTCCTGTGGAGCTAAGCAAGCAGAGAGTTCCAGTGGCCACGGCAGTGGTGAGTTTTGAGAATTTCCATTCCACCTTAAGGAGCAGACTTGTGGAACTGTTGCGTGTCACATGTCTGTTTACATTCCAGCACAGCTTGCTGGTAACTTCCGTTGTGTGTATTCCTTTTGCTTTTCCCTGTCTCTCTGAGAAGACGAAGAGAGAGAGACAACATGTTTCTTTGTCCTGATTTATGATTAATAAATCTGTAGTTGTAGTATGCTTTCACAAGCCTCACGCCTATTCTTTGTGTGCTGTTTGATCTGCCGATAGTGTGCCCTGGCTTTGAAGCCCAGGTCACTGATTTATGTGGCCCTCTGCATGCCAGCTTACTTCCCAAATGAATATCTCCATGAGCTTTTGGGTCAGATTGGGACTGTATTGTGGAGGAGTGTGGAGGACAAGGATGAGGATGCCGTTGGACTACAACTCCCCTCATCTCTAATCACTGACCGTGCTGGCTACGGCTGAAGGGAATGGGGAACCAACAATATCTGAAGGGGCATAGGCTCCTCATCGCTACTGTAAGGTGCAATCTGTCCCCCTGTGGAGTGGGGGCTGGGTTATGAGAATTCAAAATGAAACTGCTCAATGCTAGCACATAGCTATTGAAAAGCAAATCCAAATTCATAGGTAAATGATGCTGTTCAAAACTACAGAGGGAGTTCTATAACAATCCTCTCTTCTTGTACCAGAAGAAGATGTCTCTGAGGAAGACCCACCTTTCCTTAAACACAGTGAGCAAACATCACATTTTGCTGCTATCAAGCGCCAGCTTCCCTCTGTCTTTGCTCTCCTCGTCTCATTTTATGCTCTTTCCCTTTATCTCTTGACATATTTTGGCAAGACCTCTGTAGCTTGCGATGCCAATGCAATATACTTTGCACATGAATTTCGATTAGAAGATGCTGCTTTGATGACTGCAAGACCGTGAAGGCTCGACTGCGGAGAGCCGAAACAGGTTATTCCCCTTTTCTATTTTGAGTTGCGAGAAATAAGCTCTACTAAATGGTCCTCAAACAAGAGAAAGCTGAAGATTCAATAACTATATGGAAGGATTCTGCTGAGAACAGATGGCAAGTGTGTTTGTCTTTTCATGCTCTTGTGAAAGGATAAGTTGCAACCCTAAGAGATTTCAGTTCTAGGACACGGCAGAAAATAGCTGACTATGAATGTCAATATGCGCCTTTTCTGCTTTGGCCAGTTGTCCATATAGCCTGACTCCTGCTGATACCATCTGGCAAGTCTTAAGGGCATCAGAAATGTTGGCACCCCTTTCCTTAGTTGAAACTGTGTCTAACTGTTGACTTTGTGGGGACCTCTCATTTTCTGCCTGCTGGTTCAATTCCAGAGGAAGTTTTATCAAAAAACCCCAAGGTAATACAAAAGCATAATAAATAAAAATCTTACATAATTCTCATCAATTACATAATGACATTATTAAAAGCACCATAAAAATAACATAGATATCTGAAATGACCCCACCACATACACATGAAACCTTTTTACCCCTTATAGCTTTCAGTACTGTCAAAAAGTCTCCCTAGAGGATCAGAAGCATTCACCAACCTTGAGCAGCGAGTTGTACAGGAAGGAAGAGAATTAGCTCAAAGCTCAGCAGAATAATCTTACACCGGTGAATCAGAAGAGATATCCCCGACCATTGCAGTGCTGTACAACTCACACTGCAATGTTTCATAAAGTTCCCAGACTCTCTGGAGAGACTCTTATGGGGGGAAGTACTGGGGTCTTCAAAGGAGTAGGGAATGGTTCATTGCACAGATTTGTATTCTAGTTGCACAATGCTGGATATTATTATACAAATGTTTGTAGCCCGATTACACCCTCATAGCCGATAGAGTGCTTTAGATTTACATTTAAAATACATTGCACTATTCCACACTTAATAATCCTAAAAGTTAACATAATTTCTAAAATATCAATTTTTAGACAAAAGATTAATGAGAGTCATTTGGTGTGTTCTTTACGGCCTCGCTGCTAATTATATTATGCTATATTCGATCTGCCATTACCTTTCCAATTAAACTCTGTAATTTTAAAAAGTGCCCTCATTAGTTATTTGATTACTTAACAAACCTCTTTTGTAAAGCTAATCTCTCATCTACCCCCTGGAATACCAATATATCTTTTCTGGATAGCATCTGGAGAACATCCACTTCAATATTTTAACACTAACTTCTAGCTACAATGATATTGAAATTGGTATCTTTGCTACACTGTGTTCTGGCTGGTATTTAAAAGCAGCGACCTCTTCAAACAGAGTTCTATAGTTAATCACTGACAGAATTAGAATGTAGCAAATGCCACAATAACGAACCACAAGGAAAGGCTCCAAACCTTTATTTAACACATGGCATTGGATTAACTAGGGCCACAAATGTATTGACATTTAACAGCAAAGGAGACCTGCAGCAGATTGAACTGTGCAGACCCATTTGACAAAGGCAAGAGGCAAGTTGCTTCAGCCCTCTTCAGCTTCAATGAAGGTGAGCCTGACCCAGCTATTTGTGTGGCACCGTTATTTTAGGTTAATGGGCTAAAATTGGCCACAACTTTATTGGTTACAGGTGATGAGCGGTATTGGCTTAGGCATTGGTCCTAACCGACTATCCAGCTTCAGCCTGTGTGCTTGAAGACTGGGAAGGGTTAACACCAGCTGATACACATCAACTAGGAACTTCCCCGGGGTCACCAATCGGGGGCGTGCCTTAGGCCCTCACCTCCACAGGTTTCGGACAGGGCCACGCCCCCCAGAATCCTTTATCGGACTACCCTTCAATATCAGGGGGAGGTGATGGCGCGTCCTCCCCCCTTTCATCTACATAACAATACCCCTACCAATGCCTAACCGCCAGTACCAAGGAAGTTGTGACGATTTGCTACAAAAACTAAATGGCTGGTGCCAATTTGCCAAGTGGGAAAAATTCCTACCAGGCCCCTTAACGGCGACCAACCAAGGTCCATAGCAAGGTCAGAAGGAAAACCTTGAAGGGAGGGCGGGTGGTAAACCGAGCAGCTGAGCGGCCAAAGATGGAGATTCCCGGCTGCGCCTGCCTTAAATAGGGCAGGTCACATCCCCTGGGCCAGCTGATTGGCTGGCCAGGGGATGACGCAGCCAAGGATTCCCCTAATCGCACGGAGGCTGAGACCCAGCCCCTGTGCGCGTGTTGGGGGCGTGAAGCCCACAACACCACCTCCTCCCGAGGTCGGAAGTGGCTTAACCACAAATTGGGGGTGGGGGGACCTTTTCCAGTTTACCCATCATGGGCAACCTTTACGGGGGCCACATGCCAATGGTGGGCATGGCCAGAGGCACAATGTGCAACCAACTGTCCTTGTACTAAACTCTCAGAACAGAGACTTTCAAATCGGGCCGACGAGAGGCAAGCCGTGGGCTTAGATGCCTTGCTGAAACCCCAACTCTTGACAGCTTGCCCCCTTGTCCCACTACACGGTTTGAGTTGACAGAACGGAAAGAGTGGTGGAATGCCCTCATGATGCATTTTTATAGAGATTGTCGTACCCCACGTGTGCCTACACGACCACTTCAGTCAGCAGAATTGGCACCTTTACAGATGCCACATAATACCTGCACCGCATCTGTGAGAATTCAGTCGTTTGGTGTGGAACCACTGACACTTTGGAACTCCCTGCCTATTGAAATCAGGCAGATGCCTTCACTGCATCTTTTTCCATGCCTGCTGAAAACAGTATTATTCAGTCAAGCCTACCCAGATGTTTCAAAAGTTTGTATGAATTTTAATTTGTTTTAGTCTATTATGTAAAATGCTTTTGCAGTTTCTGCATGTTTTAAATTATGGCTGTATTTTTTTAATGTGATAATGTTATTGTTTTATCCTTTTTGTAAACTGCTTTAGGTCCCCCCCCCCCAACAATCAGTTTTATGAAATAAATAAATAAATAGATTATTGTTCTCTTGAAGAGATCACCTTAAATATGAGAATTGTGTACATTTCCTTTTAGATTGCAAATTTCCCCCCTGTATATTAGAGGTTAGAGAAGAGGTTAAGGAAAAATATTTTAAAACAGTTTATTGAGACTATACTGAGCTAAGAAAAACAAGCTTCTAACTGAGAATAAGAAAGCAAACGGGAATCATTTTTCTCTGCTCCACGGTAGCCATGGTTTGGCACAATCTTAATGCCAAGATAGACTGGTTGGTTGCAATACCACCAGGTGAATGATTTGCTAAAAGAAGACAAAAAGAAGGCAGGTTTTGAGGATAAAAAATCTAAGTTTAATGTGGAGGTTGTTGAAGGCAAGAGTAAAATACTGTCTAAAATATATGATATACTACTCGAGTGGTATACAAAAGACGAGGAGGTGAAGGAGGCAATGACCAAATGGGCGATAGATTTCGGGTATAATATTGAATTTGAAAGATGGCTGGAATTATGGAATAAAAATATAAAGTTTACAGCGTGTACGGCACTGAGGGAAAACGTATGGAAAATGATATATAGGTGGTACCATACACCGGTGAAATTGGCCAAAATGTATAGATTAAAGAACAAAAGTTGTTGGAAATGTGGTGAGGCGGAGGGCGATCTCTATCATCTATGGTGGTCATGCAATAAAGTGAAAGGTTTTTGGGAACTAATATATAATGAGCTTAAAAAAATTCTTAAATATACATTTCCCAAAAGACCCGAAGCCTTTTTGTTAGGAATTCTGGGTAAAGAAATCAAAAAAGAAGATAAGATAATATTTCTCTATGCCACTACAGCCGCAAGAATTATGTTGGCTCAAAACTGGAAAACGGAAGTTATACCTAATATAAATGAATGGCAGCTTAAAATGGTAAATTATGCAGAGCTTGCCAGGATAACAGCAAGAATACGAGATCAAGATGAACAGGAATTTCATAAAAACTGGAACAAATATTGGAAATATATTGGAAATAATTTGTAGATGATATTAGCGGGGATGGAGTAACGCTAACAGCAGCTAATATATAAGTTTAAAAACAAAGTACATGATTATAGAATTTTTATTTGATACTTAACAAAAGGGTAGAGGGGAGTCCAAAGGTTTTTTGTTTGTTTGTTTAGGGAAGGGATATAATAAACTATGTAAATGAAAGATATGTACATATATTGTAAGATTTATTAGCATGTTTATTTGTGTACCTTACATTTATAAGAATCTGTTTATTTACAAAAATTTGAATAAAAATGCATTGAGAAAAAAAAAAATCTTAATGCCAAGATAGCTTAGGTTTTATTTGAAATTTTCACTGCGGCTGCTTGAAGTTCTGAAGAGGCAAGTTGTTTCCCAGTTTACAGTTTAAAAATGTGAAAGGTGGGCTTGCCTCTTCAACATGTTATGGTAACTTTCAAACAGAAAGTTGTTGCTCATCAGCATTTCTCTCTACTGTTGTTCAGCTCAGTGTCTCTTAGCAGCCCTCTGAAGGTCACAGTTCACAGCTCTGACCATACTTACATCTGCCAAGGGTTCCCAACATGTGGTGTAGAGAATATGACATCATAATCAGTTCACACTTGTTTGGTATGGAGAGCAGGCATCAATGAATTCATATGCTGATGGGTTTCTGAAATGGTGAAAAGTTACAGCAAGAGTATATAGGAATACTCTCACATATAGAGACAAATTAAGATGCCACAAGATGATAGATGATAGATAGATAGATGATAGATAGATAGACAGATAGATGATAGATAGATAGATAGATAGATAGATAGATAGATAGATGATAGATAGATAGACAGATAGATAGATAGATAGATAGATAGATAGATAGATAGATATAGATAGATAACTGTAGCATAAAAGTTCATTACTTAAAGTGCTTTAATGTTCTTGGCTCATATCCCAAGACATGAAAATAAGCCTGCAATTAATATATGCTATCACTTAAAACTGTTGGCCAAACTTTGCTACATTTGGAATAGATATTCATTGGACTGCAATCTTCAGATAATTTATGCCAGAGCTATCTCACTGGTGTCGATATTGTGATATGATCCTTAAGTGGACAGAGTTTGGATGTAAAGAAATATGGAAACTGGGATGGGGGGGAGGTCTCTAAAATCCCCTGGCTCTAATTAAAGTATGGTTCTGAAGATCATTAGCTTCAAAGGCTCTAACAGTTAGAGAAAATGGAGTTTAGGATTTTAAATTACCTATTAGGAGTATCATTATGCAGAGGGTTAACTCTACAGGGCAGATACTTGAAGTTCAAGTCAGTTCTGAGTAAATGACCTAATTTGGTATTAACATGGGGATGGGTGCGTAATGTGTTATTTATGAACAAATTATTAGTAAGGTTTTCAGCCCATAGCAAGACACAGGGGGCAATGGTTACGAGGCTCAAGGGATGCTTTAGGAATTCATTCTTTGCGACATGACCTGTTCTGCACCTCTCAGGCTAATGTGCAGACTAGAATATAGCTACCCACTGGTTTTCACCAGTGGATAATGTTCCGACATGTTTCTCAGCAGCATTCATTTACTTCTGAGTTTTAACTTCTGATTAGAGGAAGGAAAAAATGGAAGATCTCAAATTTGATGGACAGTTGCTTGTAAATAAAGAATAACATTGATTAATTAGTGAGCATCAGCTGAACTCCGTCATTAAAACATTTAATTAACAATTTCCCCCCCAAATGACTATATACCAGATGGAGTGTACCCTTTCTACCCAGAAGAAAATGTAGCTGTGGTGATGGTTTTAGACGCATTTTTTTATGCAGTTTGGTTTTTCAGTTGTGTTTCTTGGGTTTTGCTGTCTTTTAAAATGCTCATATAGTGCTTTGGGGGCCTTGAGTCTCCCCACCCAACCTCCATCCACTTGGGACAGAAGTCTTTCAATATGCATTTTGAAAAGATTTCCTTCTCAGAAAGGTGCAGAAATGGAAATCAAAGGGAATTGTGGATTAAAAACAGTGGAAGTGATAAGGATCAGAAGCAGACAGGTTTCTTTATTCGTTCATTTAAAATATTTACTACTTGCTGTTCATTGGCTCCCAGTACGTTTCCGAGCACAATTCAAAGTGTTGGTGCTGACCTTTAAAGCCCTAAACGGCCTCGGTCCAGTATACCTGAAGGAGCGTCTCCACCCCCGTCATTCTGCCCGGACACTGAGGTCCAGTGCCGAGGGCCTTCTGGCGGTTCCCTCACTGCGAGAGGCCAAGTTACAGGGAACCAGGCAGAGGGCCTTCTCGGTAGTGGCACCCGCCCTGTGGAACGCCCTCCCATCAGATGTCAAAGCGATAAACAACTACCTGACATTCAGAAGACATCTGAAGGCAGCCCTGTTCAGGGAAGTTTTTAATATGTGACATTTTTGTGTATTTTTCATCTTTGTTGGAAGACGCCCAGAGTGGCTGGGGAAACCCAGCCAGATGGGTGGGGTACAAATAAATTATTATTATTATTATTATTATTATTATTATTATCCCAGAGTGGAACACAAACTCCATCCATCCCTAAGTAAACATCCTTGGTTGTTTTTTTTAAAAAAGTGTGATGAAACATAATAAAGACGTCAAAATGAGGCTATGGGGACCCTCCATGATTATCTCCAAGGAAGATCGACACAGTGTTTATTGATGAACACATATTTCGGCGATGGGGAACTTCAGAATGTGGCTCAAGCTTCTCTATTTGACTCTCAGACTTTTCCCAGAATGCACTGCCTCTGCAGGCCACACCCCTTCTCCCAAAGACACCCTTTGCTGACCCTGCTCTGCATCCACCTTGAGAGTTTTTGCATGGCTGGGATGCATCCTAGAATTGCTATAATGCCTCCGGCTTCCCTGGATGGAGAAATGTTTGTGTATTTGTAAATCGCTGAGGGCCATATTCAACTAAATAACTGTGAATGGAACAACTTCTGCTTGTGCAATGGAACTTCTTTTTAGTTATTTTATTTTATACTTTTCAAATTTTTACATTTCATTGGTTTTACAATCAATTTAACCTTTCAAAATTTGACTTCGTTCCCCCTCTTTCTGAGGTTCCTTAAATTTATTTTTTAACACCTTCTGCATATCCAAGTTCATTTAACTTGCTCATTTATTTATCTACTGTAAATATATACTCTTATAAAACTGCAGGTTATTACATTAATCCTGCTAATGTTTTTATCAATTTACAATTTATCTGTAAATATTCAATAAACCATTTCCATTCTTTTAGAAAAAGTTTGTTATCTTGATTTCTTGTTCTTCTGGTAAGTTTCGCCATTTCTGCATATTCCATGAGTTTTGTATCCATTCTTCCTTTACTGGGACTTCTACTTCTTTCCACTTTTGGGCAAGTAGCATTCTTTCTGCTGTAGTAGCATACACAAATAAATTCCTATACAATTACCGTATTTTTCGCTCTATAAGATGCACCAGACCACAAGACGCACCTAGTTTTTGGAGGAGGAAAACAAGAAAAAAATTATTCTGACTCTCAGAAGCCAGAACAGCAAGAGGGATCGCTGCGCAGTGAAAGCAGCAATCCCTCTTGCTGTTCTGGCTTCTGTGATAGCTGTGCAGCCTGTATTCACTCCATAAGACGCACACACATTTCCCCTTACTTTTTAGGAGGGAAAAAGTGAGTCTTATAGAGCAAAAAATACGGTATGTAGTTCTGTCCCTATAAGTCCCCAAATGGAACTCTTGCTCCTGCCCTCTCCTTTCCACAGGCTACCTCCAGATTTGCGTCAAAGGTTTGGGGAGCCCCTAGAGCAGATTTAGGTGCCACACAGGGGAAGGAGAACATTTCATTGTGCAAGGACAAATCCTTGCACTGACTGAACATTCACCTTAGGGCACAATGTTGAATTCCCCCCGACTTTTGCAAGGTTGGAATGTAGCCTAGTTTCAAAAGGTTACAGTCACATCTATTGCGTACTTTTGCCACTGGAAGTGGCCCTCAGGCTGTGAAGGTCTCCCCACCTCTGAAGCAGATGTAGTAAAAGAAATGTATTTTCCAGAATAACATCCTTTGGTGGTGGTGGAGGGTGTGCAACTCATCTGCGGCGATTCTTAAAAGAGGACGACTTCAAAGCGCCCTCAGAATCAATTAGGGAATGCTGTCGTGTGAAATCAGCCTGCATTCCCTTGTCCTGGAGTGTGGGGACTCTGGAGAATACCATGTGTCACATTAGTGTCAACCAAGCTGACATCTTGAAGTAATATCAGCGATCTGTCCTCTGGAAAAGCACACTGGAAACACAAGAATATAAAGAAGTGACCTATAAAAGGAATAGGTGACTAATAAGAAGGTAACACTGTTTGGCACTTTAAAGTATGACAAAGGTCTCACATCGCACCGCGACCTTAGAATAACATTCGCATCTTGCATTTGGGAAGCCAGTATGGGAGATTATCTGCACTATATGTTTACAGCAGCATCATACCGCTTTAAAGAATCATGGTTTCCCCCAAAGAATCCTGGGAACTGTGTTTTGTAAAGGGTGTTAAGAGTGGTAAGAAGACCTGTTTCCTCTCACAAAGCTACAACGCAGGAACAAGGATCTACTGTTAAACCACTCTGGAAATCATGGATCTGTGTGGGGAACAGGGGTCTCCTAACCACTCTCAGCAGCATTAACAAACTTCCCAGGATTCTTTGGGGTAAGCCATGAGTGTTTAAAGTGGTATGATACTGCTTTAAATGTATAGTGCAGATGGAGGCCAAGCATGAAAGCACATCAAAAAGCCCTGGGGAAGCACATCAAAAAGCCCTGCTGGATCAGGCCTAAGTAGTTTTGCAGTTTTTTGACCGCATCAACTACAAAACACACCAACTTTACATTTCAGTAAATCCTACTCAGGCTAATAATAATAAACAACAACATCTAATATGTTTAAGTTGTGTTGGGTGCTACCCAAGGCCTATCTGGACCAGCATACTGTCTTCCATATGGCGGAGGAAGGGGTGTGTGGTGGGGGCGGTCCGGCCCAGGTGTCACCACTGAGGGGGTGACAAATTCTGGGTGGCACTCACTGCAGGGCCTGCAGTGTGCCCAGGCCATGTGTCTCTCTTGGGAGTGACGTGTTGGCTTGGGCGCCGCACTGCCCCAAATGGTCCGCACACCGCCCCCCCCCCCCAGCTGTAGGGCGGCTAAGTGGGAGAAGGCAGGCAGACTCCTCAGAGGCTCCATGGAGCGTCCTGCCCCAGCTGGCCCCACCCATAGGCAGCTGGCAGGGCACGCGCACGCGCACCACCCCAGGTGCCCAATCGGCTTGCTCCGCCACTGTTTCCATAACCAGTTATCTATGGGAAGCCAACAAGCAGAACCCAAAGGCAGCAGAGTGTGTGCACGTGCATAAGCGTGTACATGCACACATGCACACACACCACTGTGCCTGATTGATTAGTGTTTGGATTCATGTGTATTGTCTCAGAAATCCTTTTAACAACCATGTAAGTTGTGTCCATATTCCTTGTCCCATATTTCAGATGGAACTGGAGCCAAGGAAAAGAGTGGGTGGTTTGCAAAAGGGGCCACCAGTGAATCAATAGCAGAAGCAGGATTTGACCCTGCTACTTCCAGGCTTCCCAGCTCAGCCTATTAGCTGCTGTACCAACCTCACTTCTGGCTACAGACTTTACAGACTCCTGCTACTTTTTCTGGCAGGTATATTAATGGCAGGCTGGGGGTGGGGTGCGTGGGGATGATGTAAGATAATACAGTTCGAAAACAGTCACATGGGTGTTTATTTTTCTCATGATACATGGATCTGCAAACCCAGATCTGCAAATCTGGCTCAACAATCCAGCTGGACATTATCCATCACACATATAAGGAGGAAGTTAAGATGCTTATCTTGTCCTCAAGGTGTCACATTGCGCACCACACAAATGACCTGGGGACAGGAAGTGTCATATAATACACAGCCTCGCAGATCTATTTTCTTGCAAAATGATTTCGAGCACATTGTGTTGAGCTGTCCAAATATTACTACTACTACTACTACTGCCACTACTACTACTATTACTATTACTATTACTATTACTATTACTATTACTATTTTAAGGTCAGCTACCTCTAAGCAATGCCACCAGAACCAGCAGATGTTCATTTCAGGTGAGATAGGTGCTGCCTAATTTATATATAAGGCGTGATTGTTGACATTGCTGGTAGATGCTGTGGGGCATACCAGGAGAGGCGGTCCCGTAGGTACCGCCTCTCCTGGTATGCCCCACAGAGAAACCTACGGTCTGCAATTAAAAACATCCTGAAGGTCCCAGGCCTCAGAGAGGTTAGGCTGGCCTCAACTAGAGCCAGGGCCTTCTCGGCTGCGGCTCCAATCTGGTAGAACGCTCTGTCACAAGAGACTAGGGCCCTGCAGGACCTGACATCTTTCCGCAGGGCCTGCAAGACAGAGTTGTTCCACCAGGCCTTTGGTCAGGGCGCAGCCTGACTCCCTCCTCTGGCAACCTGCACAGAATTTTGCTTAATGGTTGCCATCAACTTGATTTTAATTAATTTTTATAATGAAATATTTTTAGAATATTGGATTATTTGATTGTTTGATTATTTGATTGTTGTTAGCCGCCCTGAGCCCGGCTTCGGCTGGGGAGGGCGGGATATAAATAAAATTTATTATTATTATTATTATTATTATTATTATTATTATTATTAGATAATAACAGAGAAACTTCAGTTTGGAAGCTGCTATTAGTCTAGAAGATAGCATATGCTGCAATGTCTAGCACTGACACTGAAGAGCTGTGTTGTGTGGCATCAGGTGGAGAAGGAAACTACAAAGTCAAAGGGATGTCCACGATTATAAATCTGCCTGCACAAGGGAGGCACTTAAGAATATTGACTTCCGAAGCCTGAAAGATGAATGGTAATAACACTTTACTTGCTTGCCTTAGCATGTTGCAAATCTGGGTCAACAATCCACCTGGAAGTTATCCATCATTTCAGGAGGCCTTGTGCAAGAGAACTTCAAGGTGGAGTGTACCAGCATTTATGAGTTTCTTTTATTTGGGGTGTTTTTTTTTGCAAGTACATTTTTATAAGAAGAATAAAGAAGAACTTTGCTGGCTCAGACCAAAGGCCTATCAAGTCCAGCATTCCCAGATGCCTCTGGGAAGCCCACAACCAGGACATCAGAACAGTAGTATTCTCATAAGAGCGTAGGCACAGGTAGTCATGGGAAGCTGCCTTATCCCCATTCAAACCTTTGCAGACCCTCCAAGCATCCTGATTTTCCTGGGACAGTCCCAGAATTATGAAAGCCATCCACACTTCTGATTTGATCCCAGAAGGTCCCTATTTCCCTTGCCAGTGCTGCCACTGCCAAGCTCGGGGAGTAGGATGAGCCAGCGCTTGCCTTAAGCAGCGGTAGCAAAGGAGCATCCCGTTGCCTCTCCATGGCTGCTGCTCCTGGTCTCCTCCCCTGGGCAGCTTGTAGCAGCTGCTGGAGAGCGGGCAAAGGAGGAGAAGGAGGCTGCTGCCACCGAGGCCCCACCCCACCTGACATGCTGGCTCTGAGGTGCAGGCGGAGAGCAGGGCTGCCCTGGGGAGGAAAAAAGGGGGATTAGAGCAGAGCACAAGGTGTCATGAATAAATACTTTGTGCATCTGCATCTAATCTTGCTCCTTTCTAAAATTTATTTAAAGGTGTGTGTTTTTCTTTTTGTAAATCTACCAAATAAAATACAGCCATACCTCGGGTTACAGAAACTTCAGGTTGTGTTTTTTTGAGTTACGGACCCACCGAAACCCGGAATGGGTTACTTCCGTTACTTCCGGGTTTTGGCAGTCGCACATGCGCAGAAGCGTTAAATCGTGCTCTGCACATGCACAGAAGTGCCAAATTGCAACCAACGTGTGCACAGACACGCTGCTGCGGGTTGCGAACGCTGTGGGTTGTGAACATGCATTCCGCACGGCTCATGTTTGCAACCTGAGCATCCACTGTAATATAAAACAGGGATTAAGGGGTCTTCTCAGGATGGTGGAGGACATGTGTGCTGTGTCCACTGGTGAAGTGGTGTTGGCACTCATCCTTCTTTGAATATGAAATGCTCTGCGGAGGTGGGGGAAGCAGCAGCGGAGCAAGTCGATCGGGCTCCTGGGGCAGCACGCGTGCCTTGCGCCCAGGGGCGGGGCCAGCCGCCTGCAGAATGGGGCGAGCCGGGGCAGGACACTCTGTGGGGCCTGCCTGCCTCCTCCCACTCAGTAGCCCAAAGCTGAGGGGGAAGCTGCAGACGGACTGTTTGGGGGGGCAGCACAGAGCCTGCGGGCACCCAAGCCACGGTGTCACTTCCAGAAGAGACGTGTGGCTCGGGCCCGCTGCAGGCCCCATGGTGAGTGCTGCCTGACATTTTGTCATCCCTCTCAGTGGTGACACCTGGGTGGCTCGCCCCCTCCCTCCCTCCACCCCTGAGGGGAAGCAGGGGTCGAGGAGGGTAGGTTGGAGAAGAGTGAGAAACCTCCCTGTTTCCATTTGAGGAATGTTGGAGGGTATGCCATTGGTCCTTCTCCCTTGAGTTGCAGCAACTCTCCAGAGTTCCAGAATGGGCTCATTCCCAGTCCTCCCTGGAGATGCTGAGGATTGAACTTGAGATCTTCTGCATGCAAAGCAGATGCTCTACTAATGAGCCACAGTTTGATAGTGCTCAGGTGAACATTATCATGTAGCTAAAGATGCACAGTCTCTTGCAGTGTCTTTGAATGGCTGCTTGCACACACGCGACGCTGTGCAACACATCCGGAAATATGAAATGTAAAATCTGCTGCCCCAGCAGACTATTAAGAAATGCCTTCCTGATGGCTCCCAGTCACCTCTTTAATTTTGAATCTATCCTAAAACAGTTTAGCCGATTTCCGTAAGAACGGTGAAGTTCAGATGTAAAAAAGAATTAATGAGAACAATGGCCCATTATTTTAAAACCTTGAAACGCAACTGACGGCCTGTTCCAAGCATTTTGCCATTTAAATAAGCATCAAAGAAGCAGCGTGCCACATATCGCAGGAAACAAAACAGCTGGTAAAAGTCTGCTATAAAGCAAATGAGGTTTGCAGAGGCCCCGAGGAAATAATCAAATTGCACAGGGTGATAAAGCCTAATGAAAACAGATTGTATGCCCCTGATAACTGAGGCTGCAGTAGCAGTAGCATAGAAGCGACTACAACAAGAATTGGGCTTCTGTTGAGGAAAAGGAAAATGCAAGAACTAATTGATCCACAAAATCCTAGCCTTCATGGTTTTGGGGATTCCCATTAAGATATAGTTAACCAGGCCCAGGAGAAGGAGGAAATAGTTCCTGGGAGAGAAATAGAGAGGCTTAGACAGAAAAGTTATGTGCACTTCAGAGACAGTGGAGGACTAAGGGAGTTTTCAAACAAAGCTTTAAGGAAGGGGTAGGGAACCTGTGGCTCTGCAGACATAGGAGCCAACTCCTAGGGGCCAAGGTCCCCCAATAAAATGTTTGAGGGACCAGTGCCCCTCAAAGTTGATAGGCATTGCCATTCAAATGGTCTGTGTGCAGTGTGGGGCTTACCTGCCCCCCATATTTTATTCAGGTTAGCCCCTCTGTCTCCAGATGTTGCTGAACTACAACCCCCATCATGCTGACTGGGGCTGATGGGAGCTGGGAGTCCAATGACATCTAGAGAGCCACAGGTCTCTCAGCTTTAAGAAGTTGTTTGCTTCCATTGGGTTGCAATAGTAACAGAAAAGGACAGCAGGATCGTCTTATGTTCCAGTGATGAGAATTAGGGCTCATCCAGACTTCCTTTTGTGCTATGCTTTCCCGGCTCAGGTCTGTGTCTAAGAATTGTTGGTTTTGGTCCTGCCATTTTCCCCAGGAAAACTCATTGTTCACCTCTGAATCAGAAGAAATGGCAGTCCCTCACACTGCTGTTTGTTCTGCTTTGGTGGTAAAGAGCTTGTTTTCCAGGGGAAAGCTGTGGGGCAAATGCAAAACGTCTTGGACCCATGCCAGAAAGCATGGGATAAGCAGAAAACTTATTGGACCTGTGCTCTCAAAGCATGGGACAAGCAGCAGTGTGGATGAGCCCTGTGAGTGGCTGAGGTGCGTCCAAATAGGGGGCTATCTTTCTGTCAGCTCTTAAACAGAGGACACAGAGACTCCTTCCTTTTTATCAATTCATTTTTTATTGTTTCCAACTTTTTAAAACAGATTAACAATTTAAACAAATCTCAGGTTAACAATTTAAAAATTACAATTTAATTTCCAATTTAATATATCCTTAGAAGTTGACTTCCACCCTTACCTGCATGGTGTTTTTATCACCTGCGGTTTCCTATTACATTATGCAAAGAGATCTTACCTATTACAAAACCTGATATAGTTATTATCACAGACACCTTCCATTCAAGCCTATTCTTAAATATATTGCTTCCTTAGACAAGCATTTAAGAACACGTTTGCATCTGAACCTCTCTGTTCATGAGTGGAAGAAAGGGCCCAAGGAAGGAGGCTTTTGTTCAAAATAGGAATATAGGGTAACAAGTTTGTGAAGTCCCACGTGACACTCACAACTTCCTGGTTTAGTTTCAGGGAGAAAAAAGCAATGAACTTCTCAAATGCTAAATTAGTCAAAGTGAGCACAGGGAAATACAATGTACACCCCAAGCTAGGTGAATTAAATCAAATAAACTGCTTCCCACTTGATGCAGCTTAGAGGGAATGTTCAGCAGATGTGAAAATTGCAAGATGAAAACTGAATTATTAGAGTGCTTATTGTGCTTTCAGGGTAAAAATTTCCCTGCTGATTGTTAAGGAAGTGAATTGCCCTCTGCTGCAGGAGGGAAGCCAGCTGGCGTTCCTTCTCTTTTGGTGGTCTTTGCTAGCAAGCAGGGAACCTTTAGAAAAATTATCTGATTTGGATAATGGTTGAGGAGATATTTATGTGCTGTACTGGGGCATAGGGCACCTCTGGACTGCCAGTGTTGTGCTATCTAAGATGTGTAATGGGAAACATAGGTGCAAAATCTTTGCTAACAACCATAGGAAGCATATTCTCTGTTGCATTTGGACGCCCCTCCTCTGGGGCCATGGACTACTGCCCCAAAGTCCCTGCGCTTTTGCCATCTCTGATAGGAAAGCTGCCTTATTTCCCTGCCTTATTCCTCACCATTGTCTATCTTAACTAATAACTGGTTGTATCCAACACACTTCTACTCAGAATAAACCCACTGAAACAAATGAGCATGATAAACTTAGGTCAATTAATTTCAATGGGTTTACTCTGTGTAGAACTTCATTGGCTACAACCCAATGGTTTTCTACCACCTCAAGCAAAGGCCTTTTTCATCACCTGCAACATAAGCCTTTAGATATTTCCATTGTTGAACCTGGGGCCTTCTATTTTTTAAAAAAACATGCTGCTATTGATCTATGGTCCCTGCTCTCCTTCACCTGGCTAGGAACTATGTAAAGAACAGAGATGTAAATGAAAGTGCCTGTGCTTTTTAATCCTTGACAACTTTATTGGCTGTTTCCTGTAGCAAGATTTGGGATCTATGATGCTGGAACTCCAGATGTCTGTCAAACCAGGTGGGATTAAAAGTGGCAATTTCCTTCTGCTCAGGAGAGTGAGTAGTCAACATCATTCACCCAAACATGTGGGCCTGATAATAATCTCTTTTCATTTTCAATGAGGTGTAGCCGATAATAAGATCTCTTGACACCTCCTCCTCTTTCATGTCTTATCACATCTCTCTCTAGTTGGGTGCATTTTTGGAAGTGGGAGGCAAGCCTCCATAGGAGGCGCAGAGTCCAGGCTAGTTCGCATATTATAGAGGGGGAAACCAAGGTTGGACACTGGGTGAATTCAACAGGAAAATTCAGACAAGTGTACCAGTACAAGACATGCATTTGTTGCATTCAGACGTCACATTTTTATTTGCACACAATACTGATCAATCGACCAACTGATCGATCTATATATCTGGAAGAAACTGCCATATGGCACCCAGTGGTGCCTGTTGCCCATTGGAACTGATAGGGTGGAAGGCAAGAAAGTCAACAGTAGATGGAACCAGAACCAGTGACACAGCCAATGGCTGATGCAGCCAAATAATTCTACCTTTATCCCCATCCTTCTCCTGCCAAGTTCTCCAAGGGCTGGTTGTAAGAAGGCCAGTGGGCTTGGAGGAATCAAGACTGGAATCGGTGGGGCAGTTCCCCATTTGCCCTGATGGATGAGCCTCCACCAATAGAAGTAAATCAGTGGCTACTAGTCATGACAGCTGTGTACTACCCCCAGTATAAGAGACGATATCCCTCTGAATACCACTTGCTAGGAAGTGGGGAGATTGCTGTTGAATTCATGTACTGTTTGTGGGCTTTCCTTAGGTATCTGTCTGCTCATTAGAGAAACAGGATATTGAACTAAATGAGCCTTTGGCCTGATCCAGCAAAGCTCTTCTTACCATCTTAATGTTAGATGCAAACCTAAAAAGTGTAATATGTGAATGAGATTGCCCCTATAAGAGCAGCTTCCCTCAGCCTGGTGACTTCCAGATGTTATGGACTACAAATTCCATCAGACCCAGCCAGCATGGCCAATAGTCAGGGATGGTGGGAGTCAGAGTCCAAAACACCTGGAGGGCACCGTATTGGGGAAGGCTTCCTTGGAAAGAAACCAACACAAACATGCTGCATTGCTGCATGCCATTTCAAGAGAGCTGCCTGTAGGATTAATTCTCTTCTCCTGGGAATTCTGTAGTCTGTGAAGTTTACTTGCAAGTTCCTTAACAACTGGACAGAGAAGCAACTGAGGTCTGTTCCTTTCCGAATCTGGGCAAGAACTATGAATATCCAAGTGGGTCTGAAACAAAGCTTGTTGGCATGTACCAGCTATATTCTGGAAATATGATCCAGTGAAAGACTGGGACAAGCAGTGTCCCTCACATTGGAATGATTCCTGGAAGTTCTTTTGGTAGAGTAGAAGAATGTGACTGTGATCTCTACCAAAGTCTGAAGAATGACACCAGGTAGTTCCTCCCATCCTTATCTCTGGGGTATGAAGACCAGTGCTGAGGCAGGAGCCTGCAGTGGGCTATGCACTGGGTGAGGTGTCATGATTATTAGATTTTTGTTATGCCATTGTGCCGTTCTGTGAACACCACTGGGCAGTGTCTCAGTACAATCTCAGTACAAACCCAGTTTCTGTACATAGGTACAGTGTTGATCCCTTGGACATCTCTGTGTCCTGGCTGTTACTATATGTGGATCGGTGACTTCTGGACATGTGGTGGCATTGTCAATAGATTTCACTTGTAAAGGCCAGTGGAGTTGCCAAGGATGCTGGCTGGCATTGAGCTTTTCTGCTGGAAGATCATAGGATGATGCTGGATGGCTTTCAAGAGATACAGTATGTTGTGTTGGGGCCCAGCTAACATTATGCAAACATTATCCCTGGCATAGTGTAGGTTGGTGCAGCTGGACCATAGGAACTGCCTGCCTGTTAGTGAAACTTACATGTAGAAATTTAATAGAAGTGGCATGTGAACTCAAAGCCTTAGCATCTTCAGTGGAGCATGAGCTCCTATGTGGCATTGCCTTCCAGTAACCTAAGCCACTCTGGGCAGTTTTTCTTTTTAAATGGAATACTGGCCTATTAATTCTCCAAATTAATGAATAGATATAATACTTACATAATATGTTTGTGCACTGCACAGAAAACATAGCAAAGCAAAGAAAAAGTTCTCAGCAAACAGGATTTAAAAGGAAGTAAAAAGAGCACAACCAATATGGTGGTCTTTTTTCATGCTTTCCCTCCTCCTTCTGTATGTGGGACATCAATTCTGTAGCTTATGCAGGATTCTTATTTGAAGGGAACTAGCTTTATCCAAAACAATCTTTACTTGAGTCAGTTGCAAGAACCACTCCGCATCCATCATGGCCTCCTTAGAAAAGTACTCCTAGTGGTGCAGCAATATAACTGCTAGCACATTTGCAACGCTAAGCGGGATCCCGTATGGTTTCAAATTGGATGGGGGGGTTGAGATTCCTGCATGGCAGGAAGTTGGACTAGCTGACCCTTGGGGTCCCTTCCAACAGTACGATTCTATGACACTATGGTTTGGACATATCTAGTGATCTATATTCTACTCATTCAGCCAGGGTCTGTTGCCTCAGGCAAGCATTTATTGGTCTCCCAGTTATTCCACTGGATTACACAACATAGACCAGTTCAGGTTTCTTGGTCATTCAGGGTAAGGAAGTAGGATGCCTCTGAAGACCAGTTGCTGGGAATCATTAATAGGCATCCAATTGGCTACTGTGAAAACAATTTGCTGCACTAGATGGATGTCTGGCCTGATCCAGCAGGGCTTTTCTTATGTTTTATGCTCTTTGCTGCATCCACGCAATGTGAGGGCCTTCCCAGTTTGTCTCACAAGTGATGGGAGGGACGGGCACAAGAAGCCACTAGCCAGCTCATCAGCCTGGGCTTCACTTCAGAGCTCATCCTGATGTAGCGAGCTTTCCCCACTCCACATGGGCTCCTTTGTAGACTTTGCCCACTCTACACCAGAGACACCAGAAACAGAATTATCTGGAGTGAGTAATAGAAGCCTGGGTTTGGGCAGGGTCTCTTGATGCTTCTTTGCCTCTCTTCCCTGAGCCACCTGTCTCTGCACTTGCCCTTAGCTGCAAGCTTCTGCCTCCATCCCCCACTTTGCACCTGTGTCAAACTCTTCTCCACCTTCTGCACTGGGTAGGGTCAGAGTTCAGAGTTCAGGGTCAGAGTTCAGAGGCAGAGCATGGGTTGGTTATCAGACAGTGTCCTACCACTTTAAAGGTTTCCTCCAAGAAATTCTGGGAGGTGTAGTTTGTCAAGGGAGCTGAGAATTATGAGACTCCTATTCCCCTCCCAGAGATATAATTCTGAGTGACTTAACAGCCAATCCCTCTTCCCAGGAAAGATAAACATTATAATAAATACAGCTCCCAGGAATCATTGGGGGAAGTCATGATGTGATACTGCTTTAAATGTACAGTGCATCTGGGGCCAGTGTTAGGTCTGCCCAAAACCCAGTTCAAGCTGCTCCTGGGAATTAAATCCAAAGCCTTCATATCAATCATAATTTGTCACGAAGCTTTCTTTCAGAACCTGCTATGATATGCATTGCAGGACTAGCTTCTCTGCTCTGAAACAGCACCAGAAAGGGGAAACTGACTGTTCTTCCCAAGGACAGCTTTAGGCAGCTTTTGGTTGACAGATGGTTGCAAGAATATAGAGCCATCTTCAGTCTTTTCTCTCTTTTTGCTTGTATCACTCAAACTTATTTGAAATTTAAAATAAACCAGCTCATTAACTGACGCCGCTGTTTCTCTGCATAGGACACCCAAAGTGGTAGCGTTGGAATCAAAAGACGCTTTTTGGAAGTGAATTCTTTCTCTCCCTCCGTATCTCCTGTAGGTGCCAGCGCCTTTTAATGTACCCTCCTTGACAGTGGGCGGAATTCCACATATGTCACTGACAGAACTGTGTGCCACAAGCAAATCTCCTTCAACAATTCTCAGAATCTTTGTCCTCGGGGCACTTCTGGGAATGAAGTTCCCCTCCCACAACACACTTTTTCTAATGACACATTTGGCATTTTCAACTTCTTGTGTGTCTTACTTGTTACTGTGTTATAGTTAGAAAACAGAATATTAGAGCTACATCTCACTGACAAGTTGGTTCAGTTGGCTGGGGGCCAAAAGTTTAATTGATTTCTTTCTTTGCCCCTTTTCACTATATTCTGTTCATTAATAGGATCTCAGGAGTGTTGCTTTTGCATACATCCTAGGTTAAGATTTAGCTCCATGGCATTTGCAAAAGTGTACAGCATTTACTGGTTCTGAATTTAAACCTGAAGGATGCAAAAGCACCACTAGGGATGAGGAAGGAATTTGGTTCGCCTTGCATTTTAGTGTGAACCTACCATATTCACACTTTCTGAAACATGTGAACACACATGTCCTTGGGAATTCGCATTGACCTAAATTTTGCCATGCTGTTCTCTGAACCAAAGGAGTTTGTACAAAAATGTCTCAGTTAGGGGAAAGTGTGCATTAAAATGCATATGTATAAATTAGTGAAAATGGCATATAAAAACAAATTATATTACACCTTCAATTAACCGCATCCTAGCTGCTCCTTCTAAATAAACCTTTGCCTTTGCAATGTGGTGTCTAACTCCAGTTAAGTTCAAAAAGCAACAATGCCTTCATCAGGAACTGAGTCACAATGTAGCGAGCAAGCTTTTAACTTCTTCAGGCTGCATGTTAAAACAAACAGACAAAAGGGAAGGGGAAACAGATTGCTAGCATCATAAAAAGTTTTCAATCCGCAGTTTGCAATGACAGTGCAGAGGAGGTGTTATACAGACTTAACTAGGTTAGATGATATGTTCTGCAAAAAAGATTGCAGGTTTCAGCGCGGCATGGGGATGAAGAAGCAATGATCTGTCTCCCTTGGGATATGTCTCAACTACAGATGGGGAGGTGTTTAATTCCATACTCATTTAAAGGGAAACCTACCTAATTCCCCTGATCAAAAACTATACGCTAATCGAAATACAGCCGTCCTTCAAAATTCACCTTGTTTCATCCAGGTAATGCACACAAAATTGCAAATGCTATGGTGGAAAGTGCATATATTAGTGAACATTATGTACAAAAAGGTATTATATTAGAGGAAATGTTTGGCAAAAAATGTCTGTTAGGCAAAACTCTATACAAAAATATGCATATTAAGAAATCTTGGCACTAAACTACTAATGAATACTCACAATGACTGTTTTTGAAAGAAAGAAAGAAAGAAAGAAAGAAAGAAAGAAAGAAATTAGAAACTGATATGCAAATAACTGAATTTGAGCCTGGAAAAAATGAGAAACAAAGAAACTAAAACTGACAGATTTGCCTATCTTCAGTCTTAACTCATCAAAACTCATGGGTCCTTTGCAAAGCAGAGAACAGAAGTAAACACAAATGTTCATCATCATGGGACTGCTTCTTGTCCCTTGGCTTTTACGGTGCATTTTGTTTTTTATATAATCGATGTGCTTTAATCCCACTGTTCTCCCAATTTGGGACTCAAGGCAGTTCACAGCATATTAATTTTTTAAGCATATTTACAAAATACAAAGTAACAAAAGCCAACTGGTTGAAAACAAGAGTAAAAAGAAAAATTAAACACATTTAAAACCAGTATTAAAATAATGATAGCCCTGATAGCAGATCAGTGGTCAATATTGTGTGCACCTAGTTTTCAAAGGCCTCTCTAAATAGGAAGGTCTTAGCCAATCGGTGAAAAGGTCTAACCTATTTTGGGAGGGAATTCCACAATATGGGAGCATATAGAGTGTTATAGGTTATAACCAGCACTTTGAATTGTGCCCAGAAACAGACCGATAGCCAGTGAAATTGTTTTAGCTGGCAAGTAGCATGCTCCCTGGAACTGTCCCAGTCAGCAGTCTGGCCACAGCATTCTGTACCAGCTAAAGCTTTCGAACATTTTTCAAAGGCAGCCCTGTGCAGAGTGCATTACAGTACAGTGGTACCTTGGGTTAAGAACTTAATTCATTCCGGAGGTCTGTTCTTAACCTGAAACTGTTCTTAACCTGAAGCACCACTTTAGCTAATGGGGCCTCCTGCTGCCGCCGTGCCGCTGCTGCGCGATTTCTGTTCTTATCCCAAAGCAAAGTTCTTAACCCGAGGTAGTATTTCTGGATTAGCGGAGTCTGTAACCCGAAGCGTCTGTAACCTGAAGTGTATGTAACCTGAGGTACCACTGTAGTCCAGTTGGGAGATAACTAAGGCATGCAGGACCATGGTCAGCTCTGACATCTCAATGAAGATGCTGGAATTTGTACAACATTTGAAGATGTACAGGGACACCAGGAATTGCCTTATAGTGAGCCAGACAACTGGCCTATTTAGCTCACTATTGTCTACACTGACTGGAAGCAGCTTTCCAGGGTTTCTAGCAAGGGTCTTTCCCAGCCCAACCTGGAGAAGCCAGGGATTGAACCTTGTACCTTCTGCATGCAAAGTTGAGCCATTACCCTTTTGAGCCATTACCCTTTGGCATGTATTATATGTTGGAGAAGGTGGACATGGTGGGAGGGCTTAATTTCCTTCATGGGCACAAATCACTCCATGTATGTGATAAGCTAACAGGTGCAAGGTGAGCCAAACCAATTACTATGGCAATGGCTCAGTGCCATATGTGTTTGTGATTAAGGCATGTCGGCTCATTATTCAGTCAGTGAGTCTGTCTGTGAGTCAGAGTGTATTATGTCTTGGAATTGCTAGAGTGACAGAATTACTTTCCACTTGTGTTTGCAAAGCCTACACGCTGTTATGCATATATCCATGTCCAGAATTGTATTACTGAATCCTAATCTTCTGCAGCAGTAAACTATTTTGGACCTTAAGCCACCTCTGTGTGGTGACTGGAACTATGGGCAACTTCTGCTATGTGGGTATCTCACCTCTGATACCTAGCATTATACTTATGGTTGGGGGAGATATTTGCTTCAGTTTGCATTTTGCAAGGAAATTACATAATTCGCACCCTCCAGAATAAGTGTTTTGAATGAATTGATTCAGATTACCTCATGCACTGAACTATTTCAAAAATCTCTGAATTATGCCTGAAAGTATTTCCTATAAGTTCTGTGGGAATGGAACATGAATTAAGTTGTTTTTGCAGCAGAAATTTGAACAAATTTTAATTTGATTCAATTTTAATTCTAATTCACACACAACACACAACACACAAACCCATCATCTGACACTGCCTCTGAGAGTGGAAAGCCAGCATAGCCATTGGGGCTAGTGAAGAGGAAAATGTCTCTGGAATGCAGCCTTCATTCTCTCCCTGCATATGCTTGTGGGGGAACATGTTTGTTCGTTTTTAATTTTTCAGCCATGGGAATAGAACTATAATTTCAGATTTATTTATTTTGCAGTGCAATGGCAGTGCCATTTGAAATGTGACAATGCTTACCATAAAGAAGTGAGGTTTATCATTTGGGAACACCATATACATTCTGAAGTGAGACTAGGGGGATGAGCTGAATTTATCACAAGCGAGCACAGATGATGGAAAGGCAAACTCTCTTTGGTATGCATAGAGCAGCAGGGTCTTTCTCACCTAAAGCTCCATCCATACGATATCCTCTCAAATAATCTCTCAGTGTCATAGAGTTTCAATCCTCTCTAGTTGAGATTGCGGTTGCATATAGTGTGGGCACGCTACATCCTGTTTACAGCTTTAAAAGTTCCAATGAAGCAAAAGAGTTTACAGGTCTTCCATCTCCTATTACAACAGCATTTCTGGTCCACTTTTTGGTGTTTACAATGCTGTAAAACAGGTGTGGGAGGTGATAGTAGTGGCATAGCATGGGTTGCCAGCACCCAGGGCCATGTAGAGGGGTGGGAGGGAGGGAAACAGATAGAGTATGCATAAGCATTCAACTGCCTACAGCATCCACGTCACCCAGGAGATCACAGCCGTGGAGATAAGAAGAGTCATTCCGTTGTCTGGAGAGGTCATTTCTTGGTTCGCATGGAGAAGTCATTTTCAACAGAGCCCAGTGATGGAAGCACATAGCTGTATTGAGGCAGCACTGGGTGTTGAAATTTTGCCCCCCAACAAACTTTGCACCTGGGTCATCTGCTTCTGTGCCCCCCCCCATGCTACATCACTGGCTGATGGGAATTGGGAAGAACTTTATGACAGTAACAGCTGTTCGACCATGGAATAGACCACCTTGGAAGGTGATGGACTATGTTTTTATATATGCTCGAAGCCCGCCCAGAGTGACTGGGGCAACCAAGTCAGATTGGTGGGTTACAAATGAAGGAGGAGGAGGAGCAGGACTCTCCTTCATTTCAAAACAGGTAGGGTGGCTATCTGTCTGGGATTTTTAGCTGTGATTCCTGCATTGCAAGGGGTTGGACTACATGAGCCTTGGGGTCACTTCCGAGTCTATAATTCTGTGACTCTAGGGAAGAGGAATCTGTCATCCTCTAGATCACGTTGTGCTCCAGCTCCCATCAGCCCTAGCCAGCATGGCTAATGGTCATGTGAGCACACTTAGAAGCTTCCCTGCAATCAGGGAAGCTGAATTGGGACAGCAGAGATGGGGGAGCGAGCTTGCTTGCCCTCCCCAGTTTAAGTCCATAGAACCTGTGCAGCTGTCTTCACTCTCTGTCAATCAAAGTGTGCAGGAGAAGAGTGGCAATGTAAGATCCGATTGCATCTGGAATTCTACCTGCTTTTTATGCCAGCGGTTGATGAATGCAGGGGCAGAAACGAAACCTTCTCCCTTGCAATGAATAGTTTATTTTGCAATGGGAGTCACTGAAAGGCACTAGTAAAGTCAGCAGCCCTCCTAGACCGGTTTGGTATTTTATGACCTGTTGGATAATGCCATGTCTGAGAGGCTGTCTAATTAAATGCTCCTGTGTGACAGTCTTCTTTCTTCCCTGTATTGATTGAAAAGATGAACGAAAGAAAAGTTGATTGAATTCAAGAGAAATTCAATCTTTTCCCATCACAACTGTACTTCCATGCTGCAAATAGGTTTTATCTGAGTAAGAGGCCTCTAGGAAATGGATGCTGCTAATCTGTCTGTCACTAAAGGACTATCTGTCTCTCACCTGCTAAAGGAGAAAAGCATAACATCTCTAGAATCTAACCAGTGGGGCCTGGAACACAATTCTGCAGTGTAGTTTGCTCTTGTTCAAGATTCCAGCCAGCTAACCACACCCTTTCTTGGGATACTGTGCTCTACAACATTCCAGACCCATTGAACATGCTTGGTCCTTATTGGGCTGCTCTGAATTCTTTTCCCTGGGTTTTTTCTGCAAAGATTTTGTTTGTATACCAACAAGTCTTGAGGTTCTCTCTCAGGGTGCTGAAATCTCCCTCCTGCATGTAGATAGTGCTGTATGGGCTACATAAGTAATCACCCTCCTGCATGAGCTTTGGAAATAGAGGGGATTATATTGTTGCATGACACTTCAGTCTCTGAGACTCTACGGCTTGCAAAGCTCATGCTTCCTTTTGGAAATGAGGTACAGCAGAGATTATAGTGTCTTTATGATATATGGTTTATTTACACATATCTCCAACCTGAGCCTTCAGTGGATTTACAGCATTAACACTCCAAAGGGGTCTTGCTTCTTCCATAGGCACAGCCTGGTATCCAAGCGGAGATCCAACATCGTGCTGTGCCTGCTGCTGTGCATCTCCATCATATAACTACTTCTCTCTAGTTCACATCACAGCAACTCTAATCTCTCTAAACCATGGGTTGGCAAACTAAGGACCGCAGGCCGGATCAGGCCCAATTGCCTTCTAGGTCCAGCCCACGGATGGTCCAGGAATTGCTGTGTGGATCACCAGCCTGTGGATTGCCAGTGCATGTGTTCTTTCCCTCTCCCTCCCATGGAGCCAGTGTGGTGTAGTGGTTAAGTGCGGTAGTCTTGTAATCTGGTGAACCGGGTTCACGTCTCAACTCCTCCACATGCAGCTGCTGGGTGACCTTGGGCTAGTCACACTTCTCTGAAGTCTCTCAGCCTCACTCACCTCACAGAGTATTTGTTGTGGGGGAGGAAGGGAAAGGAGAATGTTAGCTGCTTTGAGACTCCTTCGGGTAGTGATAAAGTGGGATATCAAATCCAAACTCTTCTCTTCTTCTCCCTCTCTCTCCCTCTCCCTCTCCCGGCGGCACTTTTCTCCTCGGGGACAGAGCAATCTTGTCCCATGCTGGGCGCCGTCAATGGTGGGAGTCGGCTTGCCTGCCTGCTCGTCTCAGCTAGGGCGGCGCTGTGAAGGGGGCGTGTGACGCTAGCCGCAAGCTGCTGCTGCGTTTTCCTCCTGCTCCTCCTCCCTTTCCCTCAGTCTGCCCTTCCTTCCTTCTCTGTGCCCCTTTTCCGCACTGCTTCCTCACATGCTTTCTTTGCTGCTGCCTCCCTCCCTTCCATCCTCTCTCCCTCATTCCTCATATGGCATTCAGGCAGGTTGTTGCAATGGCCACGGCCACCGCTTGTGGGTTGATGGGTGGCTCTGTCTTCTTCTCCACTGTGCCTCTCAGGAAGCAGCAGCAGCAGCAGCAGGTGATGGATAAAAGCTCCAGCAACACCGCGGTTCCCCTACCTTCATCCGCAGCTCCTCTGCCAGGGCTGCTGTTTCTGTCTTCGCCGGCCAATGTAGCCTCCTATCCCGCCACAGTGCCTGGCTGGCTGGAGAAGCCCAACTGCGGCTATTGGGACGACAACTGGGACAGGTAAAGCAAAGCATCTTCAGGCCTCTTTGAGGGCAGGCAAAAATAATTCATCCCCCCCCCAAAAAAAATAGTTCGGCCTCCCACAAGGTCTGGGGGACAGTGGACCGGCCCCCTACTGAAAAAGGTTTGCTGACCTCTGATCTAAACTCTGGCCATTTGCCATCTCAAACAGAGTCCCCTTTTCCTTTGTTCGTAATAGCGCACCCTTAGGCTATCACCTAAACACAGGAAGCTTGGCCTAGCTTAATTAGCTTTTAACACTTGGCTTAATTAAAGGATTAGAAGTGTCTAGCACACAGCCTAATACACATGGCTTAATAGACAAGGGTCTGGCACCCAGAGTTTTAACACCCAGAGCTTTGATTCCAGGAACTTATAAGTGTCCAGCATCCACAAACTCATAACAAGATAGACTGAAAGGCAGCCTTCCAAATAAGTGAATTATGTGTGCAGAAGTGATGTTTTCACATATTGTTCACCTCGCTTTGTAAAAAGCACCATTCATTTTGGTGATGGATGGCAGTATCCTTCAGAGAGCAGGGAAGTTCTGCAGGGAGAAAGCTTCCATTGGGGCTGCTCATGCAACTGATGTTCAGGCACCCCATGCCCCTCTCTATGCCGAGCACTCAGGCTGCAGCACCTCCCTCACTCAGAACTAGCTTTCCTTGTCCCCAGTGACATTATCAAATGTGAACGGCTGTGTGTTGACATTCCTTTCAATAGGGAGAAGGGTGATTTTAAAGCATAGGAGAAGCATCTAGTTGAGGTTGCAACCACTAAACAGGCGGGGGGGGGGGAGGAAGCTTTGTAATGTCTTTCAGAAATATTTCAGCCCTCCCTGAAGGCTTCTCTTTGCCAAGAAAATGCTCAATGGAGAACAATTGGCTCAGAATAATCTTTCTAATTATAATAACACTCATCGTTTATATAGTGCTTGGGTGTTTTAATACATATACATTAGCATTCACCACAACACCAGCTGCCATGACACAGAAAGCAAGGTTTGTTGTTGTTTAGTCATTTAGTCATGTCCGACTCTTCATGACCCCATGGAGCAGAGCACGCCAGGCACTCCTGTCTTCCACTGCCTCCCGCAGCTTGGTCAGACTCATGTTTGTAGCTTCGAGAACACTGTACAACCATCTCGTCCTCTGTCGTCCCCTTCTCCTTGTGCCCTCCATCTTTCTCAACATCAGGGTCTTTTCCAGGGAGTCTTCTCTTCTCATGAGGTGGCCAAAGTATTGGAGCCTCAGGTTCACGATCTGTCCTTCCAGTGAGCACTCAGGGCTAATTTCTTAAGAATGGATGCGTTTTATCTTCTTGCAGTCCATGGGACTCTCAAGAGTCTCCTCCAGCACCATAATTCAAAAGCATAAATTCTTCAGTGATCATCCTTCTTTATGGTAAGCAAGGTTAGGAAAGAGTTACTGCCACTCAGAGAAAGCAGCAGTGAACCAAATGGGCTGTGGGCTCATTCAGAATGATGATGATGATGATGATGATGATGATGATGATGATTATTATTATTCTTTATTTGTACCCCGCCTGTCTGGCTGGGTTTCCCCAGCCACTCTGGGTGGCTTCCAACAAAGATTAAAAATACATTAAAATGTCACATATTAAAAACTTCCCTGAACAGGGCTGCCTTCAGAAGTCTTCTATAAGCCTGGTAGTTGGTCTTCTCTTTGACATCTGATGGGAGGGCGTTCCACAGGGCGTGTGCCACTACCGAGAAGGCCCTCTGCCTGGTTCCCTGTAGCTTTGCTTATCACAGTGAGGGAACCACCAGAAGGCTCTCGGAGCTGGACCTCAGCGTCCGGGCAGAACGATGGGGGTGGAGTTGCTCCTTCAGGTATACTGGGCCGAGGCCATTTAGGGCTTTAAAGGTCAACACCAACACGTTGAATTGTGCTTGGAAACATACTGGAAGCCAATGTAGCTTCATAATGATTTAATATTTGGATTACAAATAAGGGAATTGCTGAAATTATTCGAGCATCGCCTGTGAAAACGGCTTGACAAGAGGATGTGGTCCATGAATCATATTGTTAGGTCAGGTTTCAATGACAGAGGAACAAAATCACTAAGGTACTCATTTGGAACATTTCCTGCCTCGTTCCCTTATATAACTAATAAGAGGATTATATACTTCAAAGCTGGATTTTATCATCTCACCACACTGACCAGGGCTCATCAGATCGTTGCTAGAATTGATAAACAGGATTTGGATGTCAGAAACTAACTCCCCCCCCATAATATAACTTAATTCAGAAGGAAGGAAATGTATCATTTAGGAATGAAAGCCTCTGAGTGTCATTGACCTTCAGATTCCAAGAAAGGACAGGGAGAATAGGGGACAGGGAGATATTTGGGCATCTATATGGTTACCAGATTTTTTTCAAGGAATCCAGGGACACTTTTTTTTTTTGAAGCTGAGTAGCAACAGGGAGTCAGTAGTGGGGATGGTGAGGCAAAAGCTTACATGCATATTGTATAAAGGTGCAAAGCCCTTCTTTTGCACCCTGTGAAACATAAATGCAGAGTTTTTAAAAAACTGGGCAACAGCTGCCCACCCGTGACTCCCAAGCCTCCCCTGATCAGTCAAAACAAAGGGGGAAGGGGGCAGGAGATTGCACAAAACACATCATATGTGCACAAGACACATCATATGGGGACTTCTGGCAAGGAAAAATGGCAGGCGCCATGGCAGTGAGCAGCTCCTGAAGCCAGCCAGAGCCAACTGTGCTACCAGGCTGGCTCCGGGCTGCTGAGGCTGCTGCTGCCTTGTTTCCTGGGGACAGATTTGCAAATCTGGGGACATTCCAGGGATGGAATTTGTCCGGGGACATATCTGCAAATCCGGGGACTGTCCGCAGGAACTGGGGACGTCTGGTAACCCTATCATAATAAGCAACCCAAAAGTCAAACTTAAGTAATATAACTGATAATGCTCCTTTTCACACAGTAAGAGGAAACTTTAAGATAATTATTTGCGCCTGTTACACCACAGATTTGCCAGCTATTTTGTTAAGATGAAAAGGGATGGCTCTGGATAACAGGAATGTGCATGGGCACCAAAATTCATCTTGTATTTGTACATTAAAAAAAAATAATCTGGTGTTTTCCTGACTTGCTCTGTGATCTCTCAGCTTCAAAATGTGTTTTATGTTTCAAGCCATTCTGTATATAAAAAAACTCTGCAATCCCCATTCACTACAATGGCCTTTTTTATATATAGTTAAACAACTTTACCCCCCCCCCTTTTGGCCAAACTGGATAAAATTTACAGGCACAGGAGTCCCTCCAGAGTGAACATAGCCTGCCAAATTGCAGACGGGGTGGTCAAGGAGATGTCAGAAAGGTCATTCATGTCTCTAGCAAGTCCTCACCCCCTTCCTCCTTTCCAGTTTCTCCTTAGCAATGGTATTTTGCCTTGGGAAGAGGGTACTGTATGTGTGTGGAAGGAACTGGCAGGGGACGAAGACATGCTTCAACCATTTGGGGTTTTCAAGCTTTCATTAAGAATACTATTGGGAAAGGAGGAACCATTTGTCCCCCATACTCCCAATGACAGCTTGGGTAAAAGCACTAAAAGAAAAAAGAAAAAAAAAGACAAGCTGAGACTGCTCACCACTAATTGAAACTCTTTTGTTATCCCTTGAAATTCCTACTCTCAGCATTATATGTTTATTCATGTCAAACTAGATGTGGGAAATGTTTTCTCTGATCCTCCCTTTCTTCTTCCTTGGAGTCTTCAGTGTCCAATGAGGATTTCAGTCAGCATACACAGATGTTCCTCGGAATCTGTAACATTTAGCCTTTTCCTCCCACTGGCACACACAGATGACAAAATGCTTGATAAGCAAGCCGTAATGCAAGCTGGCATTGTGATGGCCCAAAGCCATTAAGGTTGCTCTTCACTTCTAGCTGTGTCCCCCTCTCTCTGCCCATTTCCATGCTTTGCTAATGCCAACATCTGGAGACGGTGAATAGTTCTGGTCTAATGATGCCACCTGCTTTGACACTGCTCTGCTCCAGCAGTCTTCAGACATAACCTTCTGCATTCTCATTTACTTGCCCAGCGATCCAAAAGATTAGCCTACATTATTGTGCATCTGTTACTTCTAGTTACATGACGACTGAACTCGTGTGGCCTGTAGATACATAGGAGGGAATAAATACATCTACAATTAACAGTAATTAATTTTAAGTAAAATAAAAATAATTATAGACTACCCCTCATATAAAATAGCAGGGCAGTATCCAACAGAAATATAAAATCAATGCAATAGGATCATAAAAATGACAGGCTTGTTCTTAAAAGGTTTAAACAATGGAATAGGCCTGCCAACATTAAAAAGTATTCAAGAGACACCTGAAGGTTGGCAGTGCGGATGCCAGATGAATTTCGGTTGGAAGAGTATTCCACAGCACGTGTTCCATAGCATGGGACCACTAAAACTAAATGCCCAACCTAACTGAAGCTACTTGGGCTTCTGAAATGCAAGAGACAACTAGCAGTGCTGCTCTGGATGATCTCAGCAATTGGTCCAGGATACAAGGGCTGTATCAGGCTGTCCTCAAGTTCCAGTCCCAAGTTATGCAGGACTTTGTATATTAATGCAAGAACCTTGAAGCTGACACTGTATCATATGGACACTCAGTGCAAAGATACCACATGCTGTCAGTCCCATTGGCTGTCTAGCTGCTGCATTATGTTCTATCTGAACCTTCTGGATCAGGTCCAAGGGTGGCTCCACATACAGCACATTGCAGTCTTGAAGTCACCAATGCATGGATTATTGTGACTTGGTCAACATACCAGATGAAGCTGGTAAAAGAGACACCTATCCACAAAGGTGCATCCATCCCCAAGCGACATACCTGCTCCTTCAGGGGGAGTGCAACCCCACCTAGAACAGGCAACTGGCAATTAGACAATGAAGAAATGCTTGCCAATTTGCCTTGATACTTGCACCATTCATCATCCTCACATACATCTCATATCAAGTCATTTATTTCATGCTGAACATGGGTGGTGACAAACCCCTTGCGTGAGATCTTTTAATTAATGAAAAGGATGAGGTACCAAAAAATAAATAAATCCTAAATTCCTTTAAGCCACATCCGCTTCTAAATTTCCCCTGTTTAATTACATGAATTAATCTTGAGTCTTGGCCTTTTAGCTCTTGGGTATGTGTGTGCATGTGTTGCAATTCTCTTTTGGCAAACAAAAATGCATATATGTTGCAATGTTAACCACACCTGTGACCTGAAGTCTTTCAATTGGGCAAGAACGTACAGTAGTTTTCAGTGACATCAGATTATCAAAATGCAAAGCATTACAATGCCCTACCCTGCAAAGCCCTGAGAGTCGTTTGGTCGATTTCAGGGCCGATCCACCTATGAGGCAAGGTGAGGCAACTGCCTTGGGCAGCAGGATCCACATGGGCAGCAGATCTGGCCTCCAAGGAATGCATCACATCTGTGGGACACTCCTTGAATGCTGGATCTGCCTCCTCCTTGGCAGCTACCCCCCCAACAATGCTACCTCTACAGTGGCCTCTTGGCGAGCGGGATGCACTGCTGGTCTCCTCCCACCCAACGGAAGAAATTGCAGGAGCTGCTCTCTTGGCTCTTTTGGGCTTTCCTGTGATTCAGAGTGGGCCCCTCCCTGCTCCCCGACAGCCTTTGATTCCCACTTCAATCATCAGGTAAGAATGATTTGATCTCCCTCCTTGTTCCCCATGTAGATCTTCACTCACCCCTTCTTCCCTGGCAGGGGTGTCAGGTTTGGGGTTCACCTCAGGTGCCAAAAGGTCTTGGGCCGGTCCTGCTTCCCCAGCCATTTATAGCAGTGTCGGATCCACATTTGATGCCCACCTCTGAGTATCTCTGTTCTTGTCACTATCACAGCTCTCTGTTGACTTGCTTCCTCCCACTGGGCTAGATCTTTGCTGCTAACTAGATGAAGACAAGGCAAGTGGAGCCTGCTGTGCTCTCTCTTATCATTGCTTGCTTGAAGAGAGGAGCAATAGTGTGTGTGTGGGGGGTCAGGGGCCTCCTGTTGGGGTGTGGACCCTGGCAGATTTCCAGTGATGTACACAAGTAAGATGGAATATTGGCTAAAATGGGAAAAGTGGCATATTTTATGGGTAGACTTCTGATACTGGAACTTATAGCTCATAAGGAGAAAGGTTTCAGACAGGATATTCTTAAGTTGCCACACCCTGGCATTGAAAATGTGTTCCTTGCGGGGTTGGGTTTTCCTCCACTTGAATAGACTTCTGTCAGTACATGAAAACTTTTATCTTTCAACAGCCATTGGCTCTTGGCAATTTTTAAAAATTCTCCCTGGTTTATTCATTTCCATAACCAGCTCTCTTTTCTGTATTATCTTTGTATTGTTACATTAAAAAAGGGATTTGTCTTAAAGTTTTAATGTCACTCATTGAAACACTGCCATCTTGGGTGTTTCTTTTTAACAGAAAAACAGCATACAAACAAATTAATAATGAAAAAGCAAATCTCTTTCTTCCCCCCATTTCCATTTTCAAGCACATGCTGTTTATCGTATGGAAGAGACATTTATCTCCCTAAACTTTTCATTGCCATTTCCTAACACTGCCAGGTCATTTAGTGGGCCCAGAGGACTCTCTTTCCACTGGTAACAAACTATGGCATAAACGCAAAGATCTGGAAAGCCTTGCATTTCGTAACATATGTATATCATGATAAGGCAGAGTAAAAGCAGCATTTATTTATTTGGATTTTGTTCAGACTGCACAGAGAAACCATCTGCATTTAAACCCAGCAATTAATACCTGACTTTGTTTAAAATAGTGCATTGAGCAGAGATCTTGATTTGCTATTACCATCATCATCTGTGTATAGCAAAGGGGTGGGGAATATGTGCCCTTCCAGATGTTTATGGACTTCAGCTACCATCAGCCCACAGCAGCATGGCCAGTGGCAAGGGATCAGGAGAGTTTTAGTTCAAAAACATCTGGAGGACCACAGGTTCCCCAACAGATAGTATGCACTAGCTGTGTAATTGGTACTTTGCAAAGGAGAGGTTCAACAGGTTCCTACCTCAAGGGGTTTGTAATCTAAAAATAGATGCTAGGAAAACAACAGAAGAGGCGGAAGGACATCTTCAGATTGTAATCTTCCACCGGCCAATATTGTGTGTCTAAACTAAAAAAATAAATAAATGTTAGACAATAAGGTCAACCAAGGTTAAGCTAAGATTATTTTTCAACCTTATTTGAGATTTTAAACTTCCTATTAGTTTCCAATTGTGCCCTTTCATTGTGTTTATTCTTCCTATTGAATTTGGTCCTGACTGAATCAGAAAATCTAGTCAACCCTTTTGTTTTTTAACAATGTTCAGCAACAGGGATCCTTTGGGGAATGCAAAAGCAGAGCAAGAAAGCAACAAATGGTCCTTGTTTCTTGTCCCCAGAATCTGATCATCAGAGGTACTGTGTACTGTCATTTTAGTCAGATGGTTTGGTCACTACATTTACAGTACAGCAGTCAGTAAGACTTCCTTTAAGGGTAAGGGACTACCATTGAATAACTTGCTTAGCACACATGCTACAAAACACCTTGGTCAGCTTGAATGCTGACCACACATGTGAATAATCTCATTTTACATTCTTGGCCACAGAGGAATCTCATGGAGAAATGTCATTGCATTCACAATGCATTTGAACAATGTGAGCTGAATTTGCATTTCAAACCAAGTACTGGCAAACTTTGGTGATAACCAGCGGCATTTCTGAATATATATATTTTTAAAGCAGGGCACACAGGTCCATTGCCTAAATTGGCACATGTGTAATCTCACTGTATACAAATTGTACAAGTGACAATAAGGTATTTCAATTATTTCAATTCAATTATGCTAATTTATATGTGCAGGTGTGAATTTAGGCTGACTTCCAGAGGGGAAGATACAAACACTGTCTTCCATTCCTACTCTGAGCTTTGGGGTGCCAACAGAGTTTTCTGTGCCTAATACACTATATGTAGGTGAATAGGGGCCTCTACAATCCCATCTAAAATCACTTGACAAGGGCTGCTGCTTATGTGCATATTAATTCTGCAATGAGTGCCTCTGTGTTGTGTTCCAGGGGTTGCCCTAAGGAAAAAGACTCTCACTCCAAGAAGGCAAAAGCTGTTAACTAAAACACTTAACCCAAGAGAGTGGGGTTCAAAGTGTAGCATGGTCTCAACAAGCCAGGGTCAAGCACAGCTAATCATTCTAGGTCCAAAGTGTGACTCAGAAGCAAGGTCGGGTCCCAGGTCACTTATCATTGGGAGTTCAGCATGTAGCGGAAACCAGAACAAAGAGCCAGAGACCTGTGATGTTTCCAGAAACTGGAAGGCTCAAGATGAAGACCTCATAGAACCCTCAAGCCTGGAATTAGCCCTGCATGCAGCCCCGGTGGTTGAACTGAACTAGAAAAAAAACGCATATGCAATCGCCCAGACAGCTGCAGATATAGATGAGGGTGTCTTCTTCAAGTACAGTGGTACCTCGGGTTACATACGCTTCAGGTTACATACGCTTCAGGTTACAGACTCCGCTAACCCAGAAATAGTGCTTCAGGTTAAGAACTTTGCTTCAGGATGAGAACAGAAATCGTGCTCCTGCAGTGCGGTAGCAGCAGGAGGCCCCATTAGCTAAATTGGTGCTTCAGGTTAAGAACAGTTTCAGGTTAAGTACGGACTTCTTGAACGAATTAAGTACTTAGCCCGAGGTACCACTGTATATGAATATGAGTTCTTGGAACAACATTCCAAAATGCTTCCCATTTCCCCCCGATTCAAAACACTGATAGGCTACCTTCAGATAAAAGTATTACTGAAATCCTCAAACTATGCTCCCAGTTATGTGATTTCTGGCATAAAACATTCCCCTCCCTCTTCTCCTTTCGAAATGAATGAAAACCTTCCCTAACATGATTATATTTGCAGGGACATTTGTCAGACAGAAGGCAAACAAGTTATGGATTTATTTATGATGATTTGTTGCAGTTCAATTTAAACCAACTATAAATATTACTGAACTGTTTCGTTTCATTTTTTGTAATGCTAGTCTTATTTCCAGCATTCCATTGATTGTTTTCTGTATACCAGAACCGTTTCCAAGTATCTAGCCTGTAATTCTAAGTGTCCTCTTATAACTTTAGCCTTCACTGGATAAAAGACTGTTGCCTAATTCATTTGTCACTAAAATCCACTTTGCACATCTGAAGGTCACAAATGGGAGGTGATATCCTTCTAAACAAAACAAACCCAAACTGACAAGCCAGCTTTGCAAAATTTGGCAAGAGCAATCTTCTGTTTTTGGCGCTGTAGTCTGATTGTTAAAACAGAGGTGCTCATAGCACCTGTGCATCATTTGGCTTAGCATGATGCCCCAAGTTTTTACTATTAAACAAGGGAACAGTTTAGAGTTATATAACCTGTAGAATACAAATGCAAACACTGCTCCTGAATTCCTGCTTTCTATCTCCTGTGTTTTTAAGCTGCTAATTTGTTATGGGCCTGGAGCCAGAATTGCCATGAGCAGAACTCTGTGCATGAAACATTCCAGCTGGGTTGGGGAAGGCATTTTTCACTGATGCTTCTCCTACCCTGAAGCCCCCAGTGTCCCTTGAAAACCTGCTCTGAAGGCTTCATGGGACCTCTGGAGCAGTGCAGAGCAGGAGCGGAGAACCTGTACCAGCCCAAGGGTTACATTACCTTTGTGGGGGCACATCCCAGTTGTGGGTGGGGGCCAGAGGCAAAGGTAAAAGTAGCAAGAAATGTAAAATTTTACCTTTCCACATCAGGCTTGTTTCCATGTCAGGCTTCAAGGAATCGGCTCCCCCAACCCCGCCGGCAGTAAATAAGCAGAATATAGGGAAAGGAGTCTTCTTACCAGTTAGAACTTCAATGATCATGGTGAGAGAACAAAGAATCCATTTCCTAGGAATGGCGGTGCTCCCAATTAAGGGCTGCACCCACTTCCTCCCTAGTCACCCATGTCACTAATGCGTCTTGTAACCTGATCTCGTAACCACTGTGCTTTCTGTGCCGCAACCTTATCTGCTCTTCTTGACCTTGGGCTGAGTGGATGAATGCTTTCCAGAGAAAGTGAGTCTGTTAACTCTCTCTCTCCCAGTTCTTCTCCTCCTAGCTGTTCCCCATCCAGTTCTTCCCAGCTTCTGCCTTCTGAACTATGTCCCTCTGCAAACCACTGTTCCAAATCTATACTGTCCTCCTGCTCCTGGGAAGATTCAGGATCCTGATCAGGAGCAGGGAGAGGGGGAGGCTCCCTCCATTCCTCCTCAGTGCAGCCCTCCTCAACATGGTCCCTGACACAGAAACACTTGTATACCCCTCTTTATCCTTCACTCAGGGAAGCAAGGGACACGATCAGAGTTCAAGGACACTTTCCAGCTAGGCAAAAACACTGGAGGAGGATGTGAAACAGGGGCAGTAAGGGCCACGGCTGGGGAAAGTCGCAGAAAGGTTTGGAGGGACAGTTTGTTAAAATGGAAAGGTGGGACAATTTTATTTCTACAAACAAAGATGTATAGCGGTATTTTGCTACACTGTGAGATTTTTGCCTCATGCAGCCAGAAAAACAGCATTTCAGCAAAGCCATTGGGCTAGATTTATTATGCCTAAGGGGTTTTATTTTGGGCTGCTGTGGCTGTTTTCATTTGTTTGTTTAAATCTTAGCACCCCCTCCTTCCTCTTCTCTGTGACTGGTCCCAATTTATCCTTAGAGGGAAGCAAGAAAGAAAGCTACAATGTATGACCAGACAGTAAGAGAGAAATAGATTCTCAAAGGTACCCGTTAGAAACAAATGAGGTTTAGAAATACAACTTTCATTCCACAGGGGCAATCCAGATCAGGAAACTTCATAGCTATAGGACATTCCTTAATTAAACCTAGATTGCCCCAGAGGAAAATTGTATTTCCAAAATTGTGTTGGGCTCTAATAAACCCGTCTTGTCCAAGTCTTGTCCTTGCCTTTAATAACTCTTTTTTGTGAGCTTGGAGTTTTTGGGTAAAACTCCTCACAACACACAAATGCATGTAATGGTAGCCAGATAGCAAGGAAAACTACTTGGGGAGGTAAGTGAGGAGATAGAATAAGTTACTTAATCCTTTCACTGCCTGCTGTTATTCCCCTTCAAAAGCATTCCTTAAGGAGCATCCCCCCATTCTGCCCCAAAAAGGTGTTAAAATGCATTTGCAAGGACCATTTGGAGGAGGAAACATTGAGGGGAGAAGTTCAGCAACCTCTCCCATCCAAATTTTTCAGATCCCAGTAATTTGGGGGGGAAGGGTCATAGATCAAAGGGAGAGCATCTGCTTTGCATGCAGAAAGTCCATGCCTTAACCCTGGAGGCCACTGTCAGACCACATCTGCACCATGCGTTTAAAGCAGTTTCATACCACTTTAAGGTAGAAGAAGTTGACATACTTGGTAATGGGAAGGGTGGGGCAGTTGGATCTATTTATAGGGGATGTGCATGGGTTAAGGACCAGCTAGGGGAAAGAAAATAAGAGCAAAGGTCTTTATCTCTTTGGGATAGCTTCCAATGTGCATCACTGTTCAGAAAGCTGGATCACATGCATGGTTCATATCTCATTCTAGCTGATGGAGCAGGTGGGATTTGATGACCACTGAGGTCTTCTAAAACCCTTTGATTTTTGATCATGGTGTTTTGCTCATCGTGCAATGCAGCAAGGTCTCCTTAGTAACTGTTAATTAGTCACATCATTAAAAGTTTATGCTATACTCTACCTAAAGAGTAAGAGCACATCCTTTCTGTCTGACTTGTACTGCTATAAACAAAGTGAAAGAAAAGGCTGTCATTCGACAGGAGGAATAGTTCTGAAGCCTGATATAATTAGGTTCTTCCTCTTAGCTTTCATTGAAAAAATATGTAAACGAAATGCGCAGTAGTCAGTAGAAATAGCACAAAAGTGTAAATTTCCATATCAAAGCTCTACCAGTTGCAGTGGTTTTTTCCTCCCATTTATTCTAACTGGCATCTAGCATCGGATGAATGGCAGGTTCCAAAGCAGAATGTGCTAGATTTTTGTAGCCTTCATTTGCGCCTCGAGGCCCCCAAGCCCTTCCCCAGTAAATAAATTCAAACGGACACATAATTTTAGTTTAAGCTTTTGGGCAAAATTTTGGCCACAACTTTATTGATTACAAAACAAATTGAGTGGTATTGGGCCTAGGCATTGGTCAGAGACTATAACTGACTCCTGCCTCTCTGGCTGGCAGTCTGAGAGGGTAAACACCAAATGAGGGAGGAACATCGGTGAAGATCGATTGAAGCTCACCCTGGGGTTCCTGTGGTCCTGGCATGGCCCTAGCCCCTCAAGTGGACTTCGGATGAGATCCAGCACCCCCAGATTCCTTTACTGGAATACCCTATTTTTGGAGGGGCAGGTGATGGCCACACCTCCCCTCCCACACATTTCTATAAACCAATGCCTAACCGCCAAACCTTACAAAGTTGTGACGATTGCTAAGGAGGTAGGCGAAAACCAAGTGGCCACAGCCAATCTGCCAAATGGAAAAATTCCTACCCAGCCCCTGCTCTAAAGCAGGTGACCCAATCCAAAGCAAGGCCAAAGCAGCAGCACCAAATTGGGGGGGGGGGTTCGGCAGCGCGAACCGTGTGCCCCTCCCACATCGTGCTGCCGCATTTATAGGACCCTGGGATCAGGCCACCTGCCCCAATTGGCCCAAACAACCAAGCACGATCCCAGGGCCCAACTGACAAGGCTTGGGCCACGCCTAGTAACAACTCACCCCGTGGGGGTGGCTTAAGGGGCCCGAGCGCAACCAGGACCCTCAATTTAGGAGGATCCCATTTACACCATACATCTTACAGAGCTCAAGGGAGCCCAAGTGCAGAACCATCTTCTTACCACACTCCACAAGTTCTTGGAAATATTAGGTATGATGATGCATTGATCATTGGCTAGACTGCCGAGTGGTCCAACATGTGGCCTCAGCAACATTTGATGCCCCATACCCACCCTTTGTGCTGCCTTTCCAAAGCCAAGTAAACTCAAATCCCTGCTGCAAAAGTTAACCCTGACCAATGGTCATTCATCTACAAGGACTAAAATAAATGATGATAAATTCTACTTGCATATGGCAGGGATGGGGAACCTGTGGCTCTCTATTGTTGTTGTACTCCAACTCTCTCTTGCTGGTGTGCAACAACTTCTGGAGGGCCACAGAGCCAAAAATGAGTGTACACAATATGCCTTGAAAGCACATTTGGAGAGCATTCATTCCATCAAAGAATTCTGGGCACTGTAGTTTACCCCTCATAGAGTTAGAATGCCCAGCCACCCTTAATGAACTACAGTGCCCATAATTCTTTTTTTTGGGGGGGGGTGAATGTGTTCTAAATGTGCTTTAAAGGCATAATGTTTTCACAGCCCAAGACCCAAACTAGACACGACAGCGGAGCTGCTCTTGAGCTTCCATCGCTCATGATGAAAAACAACGCTGGTGGAGTCTATCCTTCACCGTACTTCAGGTCTGGAACTTTCACTGGAAATAAGCCAGGGCTAGCTAAAAAATTTTTAGGGCGATGGCACTAAAGGAAAACTGGGATTCAGTGTGTGTCAGGGGGTGGGTTAGGAATGAATGAATAGCATACCTCATTTCCATCATGTTTGGGCCTTGACCTAATTAAAAGACATGTCCTCTTTTCAGGGAAGCCTAGGAGCTGTAGTTCTGTTTGAGTGGCTTGGGACCTCTAGCAGAAAATTCTCCGTACACTTATCTGTCAGCCAGCAGTGGATCTAACCCCCATGGCAGGTCTCCAGGAATGGATAAGACAAGGAAAAGTCCTTACCAATTGCTTTTTATTCAATATTCACAGAGAGAGGCTTGGAAATGCCACCTCTTGGAATAATGGCATTGCCTCGAGTGAGACTCCATTCTCCCCCCCCCCCCTTCATGCGTCATCACTATGGGTGCTGAGATGTGCCCTCTGCCTCTGAGCTCTCTGTTCTCCTACTTTCATTGCTTGCCAGGTTCTGGGAGATGGGGGCCTGGAATGCTTTCTAAAGACACTATGTCCATCAGCTGTGCCCCCCCCCCCAGTGTTTCTTCTTCCTCCTCTCCCATTATTTTCCAGCTTTTCCCCTCATCTGCCTCTGAGCTTTGATCTCCCTCAAACCCCTGTTGTGACTCTGAACTGTTTTCTTCTTCTCTGGAAGGGTCAGGCTGTGGAGGCAGTCTTCACCATTCCTCCTCTGCCCAGTCCCTGACATCAATCTACCGTTTCCAGGTTTCTTTATGGGAAGCCACAGCAATTCAAGTGGCCTAAAACTTAACCATCTTTATAGTTGTGATGGCCTGGGATTCGGACTCGGATGCTGAACCTGAGGGATCCCAGCCTGCACAGGATTCCCCACCTCCAGAACCGGCTGAGCTAGGCTGCAGCATGAGCCCAAAGGGTCCTCACCTGTACTGGATCCTCAGGTGCAGACACCAGCTGAGTCTGCTCTGGCTCCTGAGGTGATGGAGGACCCATTGCCTGCAGGTGTTCCACTCTCAGCCCCGTCAGAGGAAGCTGGAGTTGCCTCTGGGTCCGGTAACCCTCCAGCCTTTCCTGAGCTGCAGAAGCTCAGGGCAGAGAGGCGGAGGGAACTATGTTCCCACAGGAGGAGTGCTTGCCTCCAGGCCAGAAGAGGCGAGTCACCAGAGGATCAGGGCCACCCTATGCCTCAGGGCAGATAAAAGCCCGCCAGCCCCCAGTCCCAAGTTGCGGGAGCAACATTGTTGGTTGCTAGTTCCTGCCTGAACCCTGTCCTGTTTTTCTGCCAGAGCTCCTGACCCGCCTTGGCTCCCTGCTTGCATGCCTGTTCCTGACTACACCCGACTCCCTGCCCTGCACCCAGCTTCAGCTACTACGGACTGCCTCCATGTTGCATCTTGACCACGGACCAGACTTGGACCTCTCGGGTAACCTATGGGACCGGCACAATAGTGAAGAGAGATACCCTAGATCAAGGATAGTTCCCTACTGACATTTTGGACTACAGCACTCATCAGCCCCAGGCAGCATGACTAATACCCGGGGATGAGAGGGGTTTGCAATCCCAAAAATATCTGGAGGTCCCCAGGTTGGCTACCCTTGCCATAGATGAAAAGAGATTGGCATTTCATTCTTCAAGTGTTTACTCCCAGGGGCTAAATAACAATATTCAACATTGACATAGCACACAAAGAAATACAATAGGAGGGAAAATGCTTTTTTTTAAAAAAAATCTCCATAAGATTCTATTTAAAGAACCAAAAGGAAGATTTATTACTGCAAAGCCATTTTGCGCCAATGAAATTATATGCAGTGACCATGCTGTTTATCTCAGTTAATGAAATAAAGTTCCATTAGTACTGATTAAGCTGACATTATTGACAAGCATCATTGTGATTGCAGCACATTTTTCATTTTTCATTTGTGAGCTATTAGCGTCGCAAGGTGGAGGGTAGCCTGGGGTTAAGCAGAAGATGGGAACCGTTCCTGGACATCTCTACTGAAAGAAGCAAGTGAGCTATAGATGGCTGGATAGAAGCCAAATGGTTTCCCTCAGCTAAGCATCTGTCTTCATTACCGGCTACTGCTCTCTCTTCCTCTAAAGTTTTACTGGAGTTGCTTAAGTATATTAACTTGAAACACTCCAGTAAAACCAAAGAGACACTCGGCATGAGATCATGAACTTCTTAATCATTCAAAAGCCTGGAAGATGCCAACGAGGGAAAAGGAGGTCAAGGACAGGCTTCTAAAACTCTTACTATGTCTTCTGGCTCCCCCCCCCCACTTTACAAATACCGCTCATCTTCCCTTAGCGCCGAGCTTAAACTGGAGACAAGTTTCGGACACATTTTTGAACCCCCCCAGAAATGTGCTGCTAAGGGGTGGACAGCAGATAGCAGTCTAAGGTTCAGGACCGCATTACCTCAAGGACCACCTCTTTCCATATGAACCTAACTGGACCCTGAGATCATCTTCTGAGGCCCTCCTTCGTGTGCCTCCTCTTTGAGAGGTTCAGAGGGTGGCAACACGAGGACAGGCCTTTTCTGCAGTGCATCCCCGTCTGTGGAATGCTCTCCCCAGGGAAGTTTGCCTGTCGCCTTCCTTAAACACCTTTAGGCGCCAGGCAAAAATGTTCCTTTTTAACCAAGCCTTTGGTTAATCTGTTGGACATCCTGTATCCTAATGTGGCTCTTTTTTGGGGGAGGGGGTGTTAGTGGGTTGTTGTTTTTATTCTGATTATATAGGTTGTGATCTTTTCTGTTAACCGCCCTGAGACCTCTGGGTATAGGGCAGTATAATAAATAAATAAATAAATAAATAAATAAATAAATAGTTTCAGGAGCCATGGGACTAGCCACAAGTCAGGACCAAAGTAATGTAGGACTTGATGACCAAGCAAGTGTGGGGGTTAGGGAGCAAGATAACCGAGTCTATGGGAATACAGCATAGCTCAGGAAGACCAAGTTGCTTAAGGGTGTCTCAGCTGGAACCCTTTGAGACCATTTGCTTTTATACCATTTCCTGTCCAGAAGGACCCAATGGCCAGTTTGGGTGGGTGGAGTCAGTCCCTCCCTACACTGAGAAGTTCAAAGTTTCACCACATGCAGTTTCTCCACAGTTTCTGATGTACACCTCTTTCCCCAGCAATCTTTCCAGCTCCCCTGTAAGAAAGGGTGCAAAATTATTGTCAAAAGGGTGGGTGCTGGGCCAATGCTGAGGCTATGGGGCTCCTTTGTCAGCTCCAGTCTTATGGCTCTGAGTGTGCTGGGCCTGGGGGTAACCTGTGAAACACGGTCCAGGACCGGCCCAGAATCCAAAGGTTCCGCTAGGAGTCAGTCCAACAAGGCCAAGGCAGGACACGAGGCAGGAGACCAGGCAAGGACAGGTACAGGATCTCAGGCAGGTTCTAGCATACAGCAACGTTGCTCCCGCAACCTGGGGCGGGGTCCGACAGCCTTTTATCTCTGTCAGGGTAGCGACTGGCCCTGATCCCCCAGCGACTCACCTCCCTGTTTCGCCTGAAGGCAAGCACTCCTCCTGCGAGTACTCAGGTCTCTCCTTCTCTCAGACCTTATTCTCTGCAGCTCGGGAGATGGTGGGTTACTAGACCCAGGGGGCGCCTCAGCCTCCCCTGACCAAACTGGTAGGGGAGTAGCTGTAAGTGATGGCCCAGCTGGAGGCAACGAGGTAATCCCCGCATCTGAAGCCAGGGCAGGCCCCAGCCCCTGACTCGGCCCAGCAGGTGTTTGTTGAGGGGAACCTGTGCAGACTGGGACTCTTCAGGATCAGGCCCCAGACTTGGTTTAGATGATGCCTGAGGCAAAGGATCCAGTGCAGACTGAGTCCCCTCTGGTTCCAAGTCCAAGCCCGAGTCCCAGGCCATCACACTGAGTACCTGCGACAGAATGGAGGGGGGAGTGCTGCGTTCTAAAGCTCATCCCACCACAAGTATCATAGCACATAAATAGAGATGCCATTTTGTTTGTTTTTTGTTTGTTTGTTTTTAAAATCTAAACCCTAATCCCCCTCACAGAGCTACAGTTCCCAGAGTTCCCTGGCAAAGGGGATTGATTATTAAAGCAATCTGGAAATTGTAGGTCTGTGAAGGGAATGGGGGTTTCTAAACAAGCCTCTTTAACAAACCCTGATTTTCAGTTCCCAGGATTCTTTGGGGAATGGCTGTTCAAAATGGCATGATACTGCTTTAAATGTGTAGCGTAGGTGGGGCAGGTGGGGCATACAAAAAGCACAAATACCTTTGCTGCCTTGCATTGATAACATTGCATACTCTCCAACATTTCTCTGATTAAAATAGGGACGTTCCATCCCATAATGATCATTTTACTATTTATACCCCACACATCTTATTGGGTTGCCCCAGCCGCTCTGGGCAGCTTCCAACATATATTAAAGCATAATAAAACATTAAACATTAAAAAAACACCTTCCCTATACAGGATTGCCTTCAGACGGCTCAGGGGTTGGATAACTCCATACCCTCCAACATTTCTCCAATGAAAATAGGGACATCCTAAGGAAAAATGGGACATTCCAGGATCAAATCAGAAACTGGGACAGCTTCTCTAAATCAGGGACGTCCCTGGAAAATAGGGACATTTGGAGGGTCTGACATTGCTCTATGAGGAATGAATGGGAAAATAATCACAAGAAATGTTCTTACCACACACACACACACACACACACACACACACACACACCCTTTGAATGAGTCAAAGAGTGGACTGCTGGACCTTGTTTAATGATGCTTAAGATGTGTTTTAGTCCTCAGGAAACAGCTCATCAGAAACCCTCAGCAGGGATGTAGCTGTGAAGAAATGGGTTGGAGGATTCATAGCCCCCAATCCCCTAGACGCCCCTGTCTTTCTTCCCAGAAACTTTTTTCCTATCCAAGGTTTCTTGATACTGTAGAGGTGACTGCCACCAGCAGGATTCTGAACCTTAACTGGGTTTGTTCATGACAGGATTGATGACTGGTTTGATTGAAGACTTGTGAATTGTTGTTACCTGGCCTTGCTTAACATTGTCTCCTCAGAACATTATTAATCTTGATCCTGACCAGAACTACAGGTGCACATCTACCACAGAATTCATTGCTTGTCACTTTGTGCTGAGGAGAATCAACGTGGGAGACATTTCGCCCCCTCTGGAATCATGGTCATGCTGACAAGAACTATTAGAAGTATTGATTTATCCCCTCAGCTATCGCTCCAGTGCAGCATAGCACAGTTACTGTGGACTGTATTCAATTTGAAGTTGTTTGCTTCACTCAGAGGTGCCCCCTCACCAAGTGCTTAGCTGAGCTAAATGTGTCATAAAATCAACACCACTGTTCTGTCCTGGGTAGTAGTCTCAGACAGCTGAGGTTCTAGCCAAAGCTTAAAGGTGAGAGAACTACAACTCCCAGAGTGCACTGAAAGAGGGATTGATTGTTAAACTTCCCTGGAAATTGTTACTTTCTGAGGGGAAGAGGGATCGAGCCAATGGTCCTTCTAGTCCAGATGCCTGTGGGATGCTCCAACCAGGACCCAAGCACAAAGTACCATTCTCTCCAGCAACTAGTGACATAATAATACCCTCCCTAGATAATCATAATATCTGCATTCACATGGATTTATTCTGTTTTCATGACTTTCCCCTAACTGTTAGGTTCTGCATTGTATTTGAGCTTTCACACAACATAAAAGCCACTTCTGCAACTATAGTTTAGTTTAGTGCTAATTTCTGTGTTACTTGCTTCCAGGAAAAAAGAAAAAAAATCACAAATAATATAGAAATGAGTGCTATATTCCATGACAGTTCCACTATATTCTGCTAGTTTTGGAAGTGGCTTCTACATTTTGTGAAACCTCATGTGGAAGCATCAAGAAAATGGAATTAACTGCCATATGAATGCAGCCCTTGAAAGACTCCCTCAGAATCATCCTAATAATCACTTTTGCTTACTCCTACTGTTGCATCATTAATAAATTTTTTTAGCTTTGTTATCGTAGATTCTCTTGTGTCAAACAGGGACACATGTATGAATTGCCTCTCCCTACTATGCCCTAAACTCCTCTTGTCAGCAGAAGTTTAGACATATGGAAGTGGAAACGAACCAAATGGTCATATCTTCAGGCCAGATGAGCATGTCACCCATGGGACGGATCTTCAGCCTGTGTAAGCTGTAGAAGGCGGGTGTACTTTGAAGATTTTTCAATAACAAAAGAACAATGCATTTAATCACTTAAATGTCGCTGGTCTTTGTTTTTACGAAGCAAAGCAGTTGGCGTAGTGAAAGATGCACATGGAGAAATTCAGAAGGATGGGTCATTCATCTTTTGATAATTCATGCGTCTGTGATCACCAACCCAAAGTGTTTTGAAATAATGCTCACATCATTGGTTGTTTATTATTTGGACTACATGCTATAAGAACACAAGCCTGGAAACCAGAGGCCTTTCTCCTGGGCATAGTCGGCCAATTGGTGCCAAAGAAGGATAGAACTTTCTTTATGTATGCTACAGCAGCAGCAAGAATACTCATCGCAAAGCATTGGAAGACACAAGAATTACCCACCTTGGAAGAATGGCAGATGCAAGTACCGTATTTTTTGCACCATAACACTCACTTTTTTCCTCCTAGAAAGTAAGGGAAAATGTCTGTGCGTGTTATGGAGCGAATGCCTACGGATGGCGGGGGGATCTGCTGCAGTTGTGAGCAGAGGATCCATGGTTCCCCTTCCTTCCCTCCTCCGTGGCTCGCTTTGAAACAGCAAAGCAGGAGAAGAGCCGCTGAGTGGGGAGGAGAGAGGGACAGAGAGCCTGCTTGCTTTAAAGGAGCAAAGTGGGAGAGGAGAGGAGCCTTCTCCCCTTATACCCCTCTTCTTCATTATTAGCAGCATCCTTCTCCACCCACCCCATGCGTGTTCCTTGTCCCTTGAGTGCTTTTCCTTCCCTCCCCACTTAAAACGTGGTTACAAAGCACAGATCCACATGGATCCTCAGGATTTTTGCATTGGGCTACCCCAAACTCACTGTCAGATCACATGTCTGTAGCCACAGCATGAACCACAAAAATCATACATCCACTGTTTTGTTTAGAATATTTTTTTCTTGTTTTCCTCCTCTAAAAACTATGTGCGTGTTATGGTCGGGTGCGTGTTATAGAGCGAAAAATACGGTAATTGACTATATGGAAATGGCTGAGATGACTGGCAGAATCCGAGATCAGGGAGAAGAGTTGGTGGAAGAAGATTGGAGGAAATTTAAAATTTATTTACAGAAGTACTGTAAAAAGTATGAATGCTGATGACATTGAAATAAAATGAAGGGGTTCTAGTAACAAGAGATAAAAATTATAAATTATAAATTTGGGAGGTAAAATATATAAGGACAAAGTAGTATGATACAAATTTGCTGAACTAACTGTTAAAAAGGGATATAAAAAAGGGAGGCGTGAGGAAGTCAGGAAAATAAGTTAATCGAAGATGAATAATTAGAAAAGAGTGATATGTGTTTTTCCTATTCTATTTTTTGTGTGTTGATTTCCCCCCCCCCCCTTGTTAGGTTAAATGTTTGTATTTTATGTATTGTGAAAGTTTGTATTGTTCTGTTTTATATTTTCCCTGTGTTTTTATTATTCTATGTTTGGTTGTATCTTTTTATCGTTAAACTTAATAAAATATTATTATAAAAAAAAATAAGAACACAAGCCTGGGGTAATGGGCCATTAGGACAACAGAGAATCAAAGGAACTCAGGGTGAGATGGCAAATGGGTGGGGTCTCTTCCTACAGATAAAGCCAAGAACTCAGAGCCAAAATCTAAAGCAAAGCTACAGGCAGGCAGAGAGCCATGGCTAATGTGTGTTTGAATCCAGGGCTGTGCATATGGGAGAAGCAAGAACCTCTTGGTGTGTTGATGCTCTGAACCTCTTTTCAGGTTGTATATATGGATAAATAAACCAAATACCATAAATACCCCCACGGTCTCCGCTGTGCCTCATTTCTAAAAGGAAACATGAACTCTGGGTAAGCACCTAGAACCCCTGGACTCTTGCATAGCTCAGAGATTGGGAGTGGCGTGCAACAATATATAATCCAGCAAAATTAATCATAATTCTGTCTTAAAATGCATTTGTCCCACTGTTCACTTTCTATTTTGTCATCCTCACAGTGATATTCTAGACGCAAAAAAGAAACTCAGAAAAGTATTAACTTAATGCCATTTCAGTGGCAAGGCACACAATCTCAATCAACATCTGTTTTCCAATTTCCTGTTCCTGGCAGACCAGAGTGACCTCAATAGAAATCTCACTGTGGGGCGGTAAACAAGCAGGAGATCAAGCAATCACGCAAGCAAAAAGGAAAGAACGAAAATCACCACTGCTTCTGTGTGTGATTGTATTCCGGCTGCTGATATTAGCAGGTCGGCTTGCATGTTAAAAAAATCACGCCCATGTTGTGTGTTCTCTCGCTATGATTCATATGAATGGCATTTTGATTTATTTTTATTTGCATGTAAATGTGTGACTTCACTTATCAACAGATACAGCCACAGATGTTTAAGGATAGGGTGAAAAGTTGCTGTCATGGAAGGCTTAGAGGACACACCCATCAGGAACGAAGACAAGAACCAGGATAGAACACAGAAAACACTCCACCCGAATTCAACTAAGTCCACTGCCACTTAGTGATGAAAGTATATAATGACACTATCCACACAGTCACCACAGCTGTGGAAACTGCTGCTTGATCACTGCTACACTAGCCACAGGTGTGTTGCAATTGGTATATGACTTCCACATCAACCTTCCAGTGAGAATGGTTTGGGCCGCATTGCGTGCAGTACTCAGTTGTCTCATAAAGGGCTGTAGTTCAATGGTAGTTCAATTGCATCTGCCTTGCAAGTTGAAAGTCCCAGATAGATCAATCGTCTGACTCAGTATTATAAAAATAAATAAATAAATAAATACCCTGCCCTCCCCAGCCAGAGCCGGGCTCAGGGCGGCTAACACCAGTAAAATTACAATAAAAACGTAATGGGGGGGGGGGACAATTTAAAATACAGGTTAAAATGCAGCCTCATTTTAAAAGTAGCCCATAGATCACAACCATAAGGGGAGGGAAACATAAGGGTCAGACTGAGTCCAAACCAAAGGCCAGGCGGAACAGCTCTGTCTTGCAGGCCCTGCGGAAAGATGTCAAGTCCCGCAGGGCCCTAGCCTCTTGTGACAGAACGTTCCACCAAGTCGGGGCCAGTACTGAAAAGGCCCTGCCCCTAGTTGAGACCAATCTAACCACCTTGTGACTTGGGACCTCCAAAATGTTGTCATTTGTGGACCTTAACGTCCTTTGCGGGGCATACCAGGAGAGGCGGTCCCGTAGGTACATGGGTCCTAGTATAAGGCAGGTTCCCTCCAGTTTTAGCCTAATCATATCTCATTCCTAGTTCAAATCTCCTGGTCTTTGTAACCTATTAAAAGGAGTATCGAAGAGGGCTACAAAGGCAAGAGGGACATATTAAGGTGTGTGTGGGGGGGTGTCGTTTAAGACAAATGCTATTCACATCACCAATGGGGTGCTTCCAGTCTGCACACTGGTATTTAATTTTGTCACATATGGTAGTAAAACTCTGGTATTCCCCCATGATTCCAATGTAGGTATTTTGGTGAAGTGGGATGCTAATCCACAATAATAATTGCCAGTAATATGTCTAGGGGGTTGATACACTGATGATGATGATGATTGTAGATCATTAAGTTTTCAAGGTAGATTTCAAATGTGAAAATAAGAAGACAATATTACATACACAAAGGCTTTCTCACCAGGACAAGCGGATCTTTATCGCGAGTAGCTACTTGTTAGGGTTTTAGTCTTGTTTCAAATATATTTGCTGCTTTTGCTTTTTAATTGTTTGTAATCATCTTACATGTTAACTACCTTGAGACAGTTGTTTAGAATGTGATTGATTGATAAATCAGTCAGGAGGAGGACGACGATAATACAAGAATAACACTTATTTCCAAGTAGAATAATAGAATCGTAGAGTTGGAAGGGAGCTCGAGAGTCATCTAGTCTGACCCCTGGCAGAGCAGGAATCACAAGTAAATAATTACGGACAGATGACCATCCAACTTCTGTTTATAAACCTCCAATGAAGGAGAGTCCACTACCTCTGTAGGCAGTCCGTTCCAGATTAATTAGTGAATTAGGTAGATAAATGTTGATTGAAGTCGTGTAATGTATATGAATACAAGAACACAAAGCATATTTCTCTATTATTTATGTCACCACTATAAAGTACTTAATCTGCAATAAAAGGTAATGTTTTCTATAATTTATTTATGTCTTCAAATAAGGAGTACAGAGTTGTTTGTTCTTGCACCTGTTGTTCTAAACAATGCTTTCTTGGGAAGTCCCTTCTTGTGTTTGATATTCACAGGTACTGAATGGCTGAATAGGTTTTAATGCTCCCTTTGATGGTAACTGGTGTGTTTTAGCAAAAAAAACCTTATTGTGCATTACAGAGGCTTTGGGGCTGAGAAGCACTCTCTGACTTTCCCAGTTTTGAGCTGTTCTGTCTATCTCAGTAAAGGAAAGGCTTAATGAAATTGAAGCTCAGAATATTATGAGATACTACGGGAATGGCACTGGTATCTTAAAGATCAAAATGTAATAACTTTTGGAATTGGTTTTTAATCGGTAAATTGCCACACTTGCTTGGCCTTGAGAACAGAGCAAGTTACAATATAAGTCTATCTGTGCTCTTATTGGTATTGTCACCTAACAAATTCACGGGAGAAATAAAGGCAGGATTATTATTATTACTACCTTCATCCTAGCTGAATGCTAGGCTCTCCACTCGGACGGGAATAATAATAATTCTGCTTTTATTTCTCCTGTGAGTTAGTTGGGCGGAAATACTAATAAAAACACAGCTAGAGACAAGGCACATCCGACTTGATTATAAAGGCAAAATGATCCAATAGGTGTGCCCAATCTTGTTACAAGGCCAGCCAACCGGCTTGCTGCAACAATATAGAGATGAGAAGCATCCCAGCAACAGTTGTCACTAAAAACTTGTGGCATGGAGACACGCATCTAGGCTGGGCTGGGATTCATTGACATCACACCAAACATTATGATGTTTGGCTGTTTTCAGTTCATTTCTGGTTGATATCTCACTGTTTGTCTCTTGAACTTTCTTTGTTTCCTCTCTCCCTGGTTTTAAATGGAGGCATGAGTTTAGGAATGTTCATATGTTACATGGAACACAGGCACCATCTCTCTCTCTCTCTCTCTCTCTCTCTCTCTCTCTCTCTCTCTCTCAGTACACACACACATTAGTGTTAAAACGTGTCCACTTGTTGAATTGTGTAGCTCAACTACTGTGTACACAGTTGCACAGACTCTAGACTCGCTGAATATTAAACAACATTGCATTCGACAAGTGTACAATCTGTGCACCTGTGTACACATATTTGACCAGTACATTTGTACGTTTATTCACATGTAATGTTCAACAAGTGTACAGACGGTGTACCTGTGTACACAATAGTTGAGCTGCACAAATAAACAAGTGCACGCTTTTCCACACATACACTTACTCCTATGTGGAGTGTCATGCGTGAACAGCTGTACAAGTGTACAGTTCAACTATTTGTGTATATTACTGCACACGAACCCTGATAAGAGCATGCTCATTCAGTGTATGAGCTAAATACCTGAAAGGGACTTCGGCCTTCACTTGAAAATCAAATAACAGGACCCTGTTTCAGATGGGCCACTACATTAACTTTGTAATCCTATGTATGTTAATTCAGATGCAAGTCTGAGTTCATGTTAGAGGATTACAACCTTTTATGTGCAGTACACCCATCACTATTTCTAGTGGGGGTGGGTCACATACACATTGCCAAAACAGAGAAAATACATCAGATGTGTATGCATGCTTGCATAAAATTAGCACCTGCTAATTAAAATCTATAGACCTGCTGGCCTGTGCTCAGCCTGCAGTCTGGGTACCAATGGTTGATGGCAACTTCAAGACTGGGTCTGCTGCTCTCCCCTCTTGCGATGCTTTAGCTTTGAACTGGACTTGGACTCGACAGCCCTTCAAACAAACGACTTCTTCACCACCCTAGTTTCTGAAGCTGAATTCTGAAGAGAATTTCTACTCCTAAGGGGTTCTGCTTTTAAATAAACCCTACTTTCTGCCAAGATTGCCACACAACTCTGCTCAGTTTCTTTAGAGATTATTTGTTAATCTGGGCAAAGTCACGTAAGAGCATTACCAAAGTGCCAGAAGTCTTGACCAGGACGATAAGTAGGGCTAAGTTTTACAAGATTACAAACGCAAGGGCATTCTAGTAGGTATCACAGAGCTAACAGTGAAAGTAGGAACATATGATTTCAAATTAAATGGCAAGGAGCCCCCATGAACATTCGCAGCACTTGGTTATCAATAAACAGATAACAGATAATGGGTCACTGGCACATTTGATTATTCCAAGACCACCTAACAGAGCACTTTAGGACAAACTCATTTAGTTGTAGCTTTTGTAGCCCAGCTGGCGAAGGTGCTTAAGTGACAAGCTAAAGCCTTTATCTTACACTTGTCCAGTTAGCAATGATCACTCCCCACATTAAATGGGGGCACCCTTTGCATGGTCACGCACAGCCCCCTGGACCCTATGTGGCACCATTAGCACAGGCTTTACTTTGCCTTCCCCAGGTCTCCACCTACCTCAGCCAGTTGCCCAATCCCACCTGGGGAGGTGTTGCCAAGGTGATCAGGCCAGGTAGTGGGAGGGAACACCTGCTCACACAATAGGGGGAGGATCTTACCTGGGAATCGTCAGTTGGCTCCAGAGCTTCTCCCACCCTACCCACCCTCAGTTAAGACTTCTTTTGCAGGTTAACCTTTTCTCCACAGGTATGCGGGCGCTGTTGAAGGGCTGGAAATGAATTCTCCTGCATTGGCAGGTTTGCCTTTCCTGTAGCAAAACATCACAACTTTGGCGGTATCAGGCCTTGGGCGGAATCCTTTAGTCTATCTTTGCGGTGGCGATACCAGGGTTCCCCGTTTAACAGGTTGTTTTGAAGGGAGGCTTTGGCCATATGCTTAGAGGTTGTCATTGCTCTCCCCTGCGACGGCGGTGTAACATATGTTCTCCAGAGCCAGCCCCCCCCCACTGGATAACCCTGATGTTCCCCAGATCCCTGGCGGGGGACTGGGAGGGATAAACGCCCAATGCCTGAGCCAAGGTCTACCCACATCTGAAATATAATAAAGTTGTGGCCAATTTTAATCCCATAGCACGTTTTCTTGAGTTGTTATTCCACACGGGGGCCACCCAGGGTTTGGGGGACTCCGCCTGTCCAAGCAATGGAATCTTCCATCAGTTTTTAACCCTTGCTGAGTACAAGACCCCAAGAATGGGAAAGGGACTCATGGGAAAGGGACTCGGGCGTGATGCAGATGGGCCCTCCAAACCTGCAACAATATTGTTTCCTTTCAAATGATTTGTTTTTAAATTGGAAACCCTACTCAACAAACATCTCAGTTTGTGCTTTTGAGAGGGGAGGAGGAAGCGAGGAGTGGGAGAACAGGGCATACTGCCTTTGCTTCTGAATTAATGCAAAGGGTTTTTTTCCTGTCACTTGCCAAAAATGACAGGAAGGAAGGAGAGAAAAACGCATCAAAGGACCCCAACATGCCAAAAAGAGAGAGGAAAAACTGTGATCCTTTAGCAGGCGCTGTTTTAACTCTGTTTGTGGTAAAAAGGTTTCTGAATAAATCTGCTAGGTCGATGCTTGTTGCCTGAAAGTAGAAGAGAAACAGAACAAAGAAGAGAATAGTTTTTATATGGGGCTGCCTTTGCAGCCTTTTCCAGCTTTGTGGGGGGAAACGTGGCAGATTGCATCCAGGCTGTGCATATGTGTGCATACGCTTCAGACACTACGTTCTGCTTAGAATCATAGTATCCCACAGATGGAAGGGCCTGGAAAGATCATCCAAGCCAATGACCCCAACTAATGCAAATATCCTCTACTACTGCATCTCTGATAGACTGCTATAGTGCCTTCCAAAGCAGACTGTTTCACCATCAAACAGTTTGTGTCATCAATGTTGCTGTTGTTTAGTCGTTTAGTCGTGTCCGACTCTTCGTGACCCCATGGACCAGAGCACGCAAGGCACTCCTGTCTTCCACTGCCTTCCGCAGTTTGGTCAAACTCATGCTGGTAGCTTCAAGAACACTGTCCAACCATCTCGTCCTCTGTCGTCCCCTTCTCCTTGTGCCCTCCATCTTTCCCAACATCAGGGTCTTTTCCAGGGAGTCTTCTCTTCTCATGAGGTGGCCAAAGTATTGGAGCCTCAGCTTCAGGATCTGTCCTTCCAGTGAGCACTCAGGGCTGATTTCCTTCAGAATGGATGTGTTTGATCTTCTTGCAGTCCATGGGACTCTCAAGAGTCTCCTCCAGCACCATAATTCAAAAGCATCAATTCTTTGGCGATCAGCTTTCTTTATGGTCCAGCTCTCACTTCCATACATCACTACTGGGAAAACCATAGCTTTACTATACGGACCTTTGTTGGCAAGATGATGTCTCTGCTTTTTAAGATGCTGTCTAGGTTTGTTATCGCTTTTCTCCTAAGATGCAGGCGTCTTTTAATTTTGTGGCTGCTGTCACCATCTGCAGTGATCAAGGAGCCCAAGAAAGTAAAATCTCTCACTGCCTCCATTTCTTCCCCTTCTATTTGCCAGGAGATGATGGGCCCAGTGGCCATGATCTTCTTTTTTTGATGTTGAGCTTCAGACCATATTTTGCACTCTCCTCTTTCACCCTCATTAAAAGGTTCTTCATTAAATGACACCTCATTAAAAGGTGTCATCAATAGGCCCATTCAAAATCCATTTTCTTGAAATTTGAACCTAGTAGTTCTGGGCCTACACAACGGAGCAGCCTTCCCCAACCTGGTGCCCTCTGGATGTTTCGGAGAACAACTCTATAGTAATTGGGAATGGTAGTTAAATGTTGTCTCCAACTATGGGTTGGAGCTAAGACTGCGAAATCTTCCCAAGAGTCAAACGTAGAGAGGGACACATGGGCAGTGATTTTTACCAGACAACAGTGGAAAGCCAAGATGGCTGTGGTAGACAGAGACTACCGGAGAGCGTAAAAAGTTTTGTGGAACTTGAAGTTACTTGCGAACAGTGTTCATGGCCTACATTCTGCGAAAATGAAGGCTACCATTGTGACGTTCTACCTGTGCTGGTGCTTATGAAGAGCATCAGTGGCGATGCTGTTCCACTTAGAACCTTGAACTGGTACACTTGCAATTTCCCACCTGTGACTCGCTTAATGCACCAGCTCATTTTTCATTCTCCAGAGGTGAAGGGCCAGAGGCAGGGCTCCACTTCACATAATTGGGAGGTCTTGTCGAAGGAGCACGAGGCACCACAAGAGTCGGTTTTCCAAGTGAGACTTATATTGACAGTATAAAACGTCGAGCTTATTTGGGCAAAAATATCTCAGCAGTACTGACAGTGGTGGCTTTTGCTTCACTCTTTTCCAAGAAGATGGAGAGAGAGAGAAAGAAATAGAAAGAAGGAGAGAGAGGTGACCATCATTAAATGTCCTGCAATACAAAGGAACCCTGGCTGGTTGCTGTGTAACTTAAAAGTGAGGTACTGAAAAATACCCACTTTGCGAAAATGGTAAACACCCTACATGCTAGGGATTCAAGGCCTGAGGTGAGGGAGATATTTATGGCCTTCCATGAAAAGAATATAAAAGATGTGTCATTAAGGGAATTTATCCCACCTCTGTGCCCAGTCTGAGCCCCCCCCCAGCTTCCTGCTATTGAATGCATATTTATCTGCTTCTTAAAGTTTCTCTCTCATTTTTACTTATAGAGATTTCCATTCTCTGAATGCTGACCCTTATGCTAGCCAAAAGAGAACCACATGGAGAGAGAAGAGGGTGGCCTTTGAGGCTCAGGGGTTCTTTGCAGTTTGCAGAAGTAGAAAAGAACTCTGGTCTCCCACTGTTTTCCAACACCTGCTCCTTGAGCATGCAAAGAGGGAGGTCTGTGGTGGTAGAGTATTTGTCTTACATGCATATATTTCCCAGGTTCAATCCCCAGCATCTCCAGACAGGGCTGGAAGAGAACCCTGTTTGAAACCATGAAGAGCTGCTGCAAGTCAATGCAGGCAGCACTGATGGTCTGACATGGTAGAATCATAGAATCATAGAGTTGGAAGAGACTACAAGGGCCATCGAGTCCAACCCCCTGCCAAGCAGGAAACACCATCAGAGCACTCCTGACATATAGTTGTCAAGCCTCTGCTTAAAGACCTCGAAAGAAGGAGACCCCACCACACTCCTTGGCAGCAAATTCCACTGTTGAACAGCTCTTACTGTCAGGAAGTTCTTCCTAATGTTTAGGTGGAATCTTCTTTCTTGTAGTTTGGATCCATTGCTCCGTGTCCGCTTCTCTGGAGCAGCAGAAAACAACCTTTCTCCCTCCTCTATGTGACATCCTTTTATATATTTGAACATGGCTATCATATCACCCCTTAGCCTCCTCTTCTCCAGGCTAAACATGCCCAGCTCCCTTAGCCGTTCCTCATAAGGCATCGTTTCCAGGCCTTTGACCATTTTGGTTGCCCTCCTCTGGACACGTTCCAGTTTGTCAGTGTCCTTCTTGAACTGTGGTGCCCAGAACTGGACACAGTACTCCAGGTGAGGTCTGACCAGAGCAGAATACAGTGGCACTATTACTTCCCTTGATCTAGATGCTATACTCCTATTGATGCAGCCCAGAATTGCATTGGCTTTTTTAGCTGCCGCGTCACACTGTTGGCTCATGTCAAGTTTGTGGTCAACCAAGACTCCTAGATCCTTTTCACATGTAGTGCTCTCAAGCCAGGTGTCACCCATCTTGTATTTGTGCCTCTCATTTTTTTTTGCCCAAGTGCAATACTTTACATTTCTCCCTGTTAAACTTCCTATGTTCCAAAGCAGCTTCCCTATCACTTCCCTTTAAGCAGACAGAGCAGGCACACAAATCACCTGGTCTCTTCCCATACCCTCCAACATTTCTCCAATGAAAATAGGGGTGCAGCCACTCTGGGCAGCTTCCAACACATATAAAACCATAACAAAACATTAAACATTAAAAAAAACCCCAAAAACCTTCCCTATACAGTGGTACCTCAGGTTAAGTACTTAATTCGTTCCGGAGGTCCGTTCTTAACCTGAAACTGTTCTTAACCTGAAGCACCACTTTAGCTAATGGGGCCTCCTGCCGCCGCCACACGATTTCTGTTCTCATCCTGAAGCAAAGTTCTTAAGCCGAGGTACTATTTCTGGGTTAGTGGAGTCTGTAACCTGAAGTGTATGTAACCTGAAGCGTATGTAACCTGAGGTACCATTGTACAGGGCTGCCTTCAGGTGTCTTCTAAAGGTTGTATAGTTACTTATCTGCTTGGCTTGGGAGTCGCATGACTCCATACCCTCCAAGATTTCTCCAGTGAAAACTGGGACATCCTAAGGAAAAGCTTCTGTGAATCTGGGATTGTCCCTAGAAAATAGGGATAATAGGGAGGTCTGTCTTCCTCACTACAGTGAGATGTAGAATTAAATTTCTATTTAAATTATAGTCATTATTTCCAGATTGGTGTCTGTAGATTTACATCGCCATATGCACATTTTATGCAAATGTTGTGTGTGTATACGATGCAAATCTTCTCTTAGCAATACATAAATAGCCATCCGAGTTGCTTTGAGGACAGAAGAGGAGGACTCCCTTCACACAGCCGCAAGCTCCTTGGAAAAATACAAATGTCAAATCCAATAAATAGATTTGTGTAAAGGGCATACCTCTCATAGGTGGAACTGAAAGTACATTTCAGTCTAATAATTCTGAAAAGCAGCCTACAACATTACTACATTTGAGCCCAAAGGGAATTTTTGTAGTTCAAGTGTAATCTTCTGAAAAATAGGATGGATAATGAAACTGCATAGTATTACAAATGACACTCCTTCCTATGTTTGTTATGTTCCCCCAAGGCTGCCTCTGTTTGAACAAATGGGATCTTAGGAGTTTATATGGGGGTGGGGGAGAGTTTGTATTGAGAAGCGGAAAAAGTTCAGATAATAGACCTTCAAATCTCAATTGAGCTTGTTCCAGGTATTCTTTTTTAAACAATAGAATTATAAAATGTTGGGGGGTTTTCTGTGGGAGAAAGGGCAGTTCATTAAAACATTCTCATTCACCTGAATAAGCTTTTTCACCCATCCCAAAACTAAAATGGAATATCCCACACCAGGAATGATTTAATCAAGTGAGGTTCATTTCACGCAAACCTAATAAGTTAGAAAAGTAAATCCCATTGACACCAATGGGGCTCAGTTCTGAGATGCAACATCCATCTGATAGGAAAGTGTGACAGCCCTGCCCAGTTGTCTTAGCAAGGATGTTCCCTTCGCTTGACATGCTAATTTAGGGTGACAAAGCTTGCCAATTTGTTCATTGCCCATCAGAGTTTGCCAGCAAGATCATTTCCATTATTCAAATGGCAAGGCATTATAAAGGCTGGCTTTCACCCAAGCCTAAACCATCAGTTACAACGAAGTATTGGAAACAAGAGGTTGCTTATATACATACATACATACATACATACATACATACATACATACATATATATTTGTGTGTGTGTGTGTATTTAAGACACATTATATGATTTGTTTGCGAATGAGGTGGTGTAATTAACAAAGAAAAAGCCTTTGGTAATGTTGCCCATTATCTGTGATTCAATCTTAAATCATACAAATTCTAGAATTTTCATTGTAATCTATAAGAGCCCATTGATTTTTTTTGTTATATTATATTGTTACTGTAATTTATTTTGTGAGTGCATGTGTATTGCAGTAAAAGCCAGGGGACATGAAGTGGGTGGGGCTGAACTGGTCCAGGATCCATTGGATCCCAACCCAGTCTCATTGCAGTTGGATGACAACATTGGTTCCAATTCAGGGCCTATTACTGTGCCAACTATTAGACAGGGGGAGGCTGATATGGCGTGGGGATGACCTAGGCTCACCCACTGAGCCTCATGGCTAAGCAGACAATCAGATTTGTCTATTCCTTTTCTAAGTCCAACACACCACGTAGCAGCATGACTATGTAACTTGCACATCTTTATTGTGCTACAGCATTATGCCTGCCATCCTTTCTTCTTTCTTCGGTTGTTGCATTACAATTAAACTGAGGAAAAGTATATTCCAGGCCTAGCGCCAGCTGCACAACATCCTGCCGGGTCCTAACAGGGCCCATCCTGCCTCGGGTCTCACTAAACAATTCTTCCTCCCAGATTTCTTTCTTTCATATGTTCTGGACATCTGGGTCTGAACGCTACCATTTTAATTTCTGAAAAATGCATTGAAGATAGTTAGGTGCATGGTGAGAAATGTAAATGACAGGGTCCCCTGGAGGGTACCATTTTAGTTCCCCACAAGGCCCACGGCACAAAATTGCTCCAGTGCATTGTGGGAAAGTTAAATAATGGCTCCCAGGCATCCTAGTACCTATTGGAACATAACTTCCCACTGGCATTGCATTGCCAGTTAAGCTGGCCATGGGTTCTCTGAAATCTGAAGACTCTCTTCCGATTGGTTATGTTCTAGTCTTTAAAAAAGGTAAAGGTAAAGGGACCCCTGACCATTAGGTCCAGTAGTGACCAACTTTGGGGTTGCGGCACTCATCTCGCTTTATTGGCCGAGGGAGCCTGCATACAGCTTCCGGGTCATGTGGCCAGCATGACTAAGCCGCTTCTGGCGAACCAGAGCAGCGCACAGAAACACCGTTTACCTTCCTGCCGGAGTGGTACCTATTTATCTACTGGCACTTTGATGTGCTTTCGAACTGCTAGGTTGGCAGGAGCAGGGACCGAGCAATGGGAGCTCACCCCGCCACGGGGATTCGAACCACCAACCTTATGATCAGCAAGTCCTAGGCTCTGTGGTTTAACCACAGCGCCACCTGCGTCCCATTCTAGTCTTTACTAAGTACTTAATTCAGCCATCATATCCTCTCTCATACAAAAATATGGGGAAGTTAGGAAAGAGAATCTCCCATTTGAAGAAAGGCATAATTGCAAGATTCTATGACCTTTGGCTAAACTTGGATTGGAACCGGGATACATATATGAGAAAATGAGTGTGAGATTTAGATCATATAATAACCAGGAAACAATGGCACTGGATTTGGGACTACTTCCATTCTAATATAATTTCAACAGACCTAAATGAGCACTATGTTAAAATCCTCTATCAATGGCATTTAACTCCTTATAAATTGAATTTAATATATAAATCAGGATTGGATAAATGTTGGAGATGGGGATTAAATAAAGCAGATTATATACATATCTTTTGGAGTTGTTTTCAAATAGAAATATTCAGGAAATCCATTCAGACTCATATCTCCGATATGTTAGGGTATCATATGTGCTTGGAACCTAAAATATTTCTGCTTGGTTATCTAAAAGATGTTATTCTGGAACATGAGCAATAAATATTGTTCAACTTTATAACTGCTGCAAAGATTGTAACAGCTAAAAATTAGGGTGGGGTGGAGCATATTTCCTATTATATCTGAATGGATTGAGAAAATTTGCTTCACAAAAAATGACTAACCTATTATAAAAGAATACATATAAACCAGCCTAACAGGTTTATGGAAAAATTGACATTTTTGTAATCTTTTGGAACAACAAGTTCAGTGAGGCTGCCCAACCTTATGCTGCTTTCAGCCTGCTGTAACAGTATTTCTTTATGCTCTTTATCTTTAGTAACAAAAATTTCTTTAAAAAACAAAACAAAGTAATTCCACCTAAGTGAGCTAGACTTCAGATCACCTAATGAGCAATATTAGATAGGTTAATGTGGGAAAAAATGTACTAATTTTTTTATTATAGTGAAATGCACCGCGGATTCTTTTCCTCAAGGAATGTTTTGAAGTGGGTGGAAAGGCATAATTATTGAAAGGAAAACTAAATAACAAACCATGGATTAAATGATGACCAACTTCTAGATGCAATATGAAGGCATACAATTAAAATGCTATTTATGGTAGCATTTGAACAATGACTAGACAAGCCAGGCATCAGGGAGGGCTAATCCTATTAACTCTAATCACCACTGTTTCCTTGTATACAATGTGTTGGCAGAGCAATATGATTCAAATAACATTATATCATTACATGTGTATCCTAGTACAATATGCAAGGGTCAAAAATTACGCCTTAAGAAATGCATTCGTAAGCAAATCCTTTGTGCTGGGAATGATGCCCTTGTAGAATGGGAGGATGAAATAGGGCCATAGCTCAGTGGTAGAGATCCTGTGCGGTGTCCAAAAAGGTCCCAGGTTCAATCCATGGCATCTTCAGGTAAGGGTAGAAGAGACCCCTGTTTGAAACCCTGGAGAGCCTCTGCCAATCATGGTAGACAATAACTGTGCTAGATGGCCCAATGGACTGACTCAAGGCCAGTGGCATAGCGTGGGGGGTGCAGGGGGGCCCGGCTGCACCAGGCGCAACATCTGGGGGTTAGGGGGCACAAATCCACGGGTTAGGGGGCGCAAATTACTTGCCTTGCCCCTGGTGCTGACAACCCACGCTACGCCACTGCTCAAGGCAGCTGTTTCGGTTCCTAGATATTGCCAAACCCGTGATCAATTGCTGCAAAAATGGATTCATAAATTCATTGACATTTCTGTTTATTGCACATAAGGGATTAATGGTACCAGTGTGGTCTAAACCACTGAGCCAAGGGTTTGCTGATCGGAAGGTTGGTGGTTCGAATCCCCGCAACGGTGTGAGCTCCTGTTGTTCAGTCCCTACTCCTGCCAACCTAGCAGTTCGAAAGCACATCAAAGTGATGGTAGTTAAATAAGTACCGCTCCGGCAGGAAGGTAAACGCCGTTTCCATGCGCTGCTCTGGTTCACCAGAAGCGGCTTAGTCATGCTGGCCACATGACCCGGAAGCTGCCTGTGGACAAACGCCAGCTCCCTCAGCCTATAGAGCAAGATGAGCGCACAACCCAAGAGTCATCCGCGACTGGACCTAATGGTCAGGGGTACCTTTACCTTTACAACAACAACAACTTATTTATACCCCACTCATCTGGCTGGGTTTCCCCAGCCACTCTGGGCGGCTTCAAACAAAAGATTAAAAATACATTAAAACATCAGTCGTTAAAAACTTCCCTAAACAGGGCTGCCTTCAGATGTCTTCTAAACGTCAGATCGTTGTTGATTTCTTTGACATCTGATGGAAGGGCGTTCCACAGGTCGGGTACCACCACCGAGAAGGCCCTCTGCCTGGTTCCCTGTAACTTCACTTCTTGCAGTGAGGGAAAGGCAGTAGCTGATCTCTCTCCTTTCTCGCCTGATAGAGCCAGACAAGAACCTGGATCTCCTGAAGTTTCTCACCCTTTTTGAAACCTGGAAAAAATGTGGTACACGTGGTACATTTCCCTCTGAAAGTTGGCCTAAATTGGCATATATAAACATGTAGAATTTATGCAAATCTGAGGACATGACTGAAGTCTTTCAAGGACCTCACAGTACCATCTACCACCTACCAGATCCTTTTAACTGAACTTGCCATTGGACCTGGGACCTTCTGCATATAAAAGGATGTGCTATACTGCTATGCAATGGTTTTCTTTCTTGTGGAGCTGTGGAAACCTAGTAGTGCAAGTCAGCTGATGTTCAGATGTTGAGAGTGCACCTGTTCCTAAGGTGATATTTCATTTGGCGAGGTCTGCCTTTCCCTCCTCCCTCCCTTATAAGGGCAGCGTCGATCATAAGCTCTCTTCACTTGTTACTCCCACGAAGAATGTAAGCATTGTGACAGAGGCTGTGGGGCCATGTGTTTAGCCCCACCCCAAAGCTCCTCGGCTCCTCCCTTTCCTACTGCAACTGGGAGGAGCTTCACAGCTTTAGGGCAGACCAAAGTGAGCAACATCTTGAGAGGACCTTAAGCAGTTAGGCAGAAGCAGCTCACCAGCTTCTGGTCTCCATCCCAGGAAGCAACTGTGACCCACCAGCCGGGAAATAAACCTCGCAGATCCACCTCACCAGCAAGTGACTCCTGTGATTAGGATTAAAGAAAGAGGCATTGCTGGAGTTGTACCAAATGTTCATCATGCTCAAAGTAGACCCATTGATATTGATAGGGCATGCTGCGTGACCAAGCTAGGCCCATTAATTTTGGTGGATCTTATTTGAGTAAAAAGCTTCAATGGATCTCTGTTCTCACTGCAAGAGATGGCGGATGTTGCAAAACAGAGGTGGAGAAGGCGTGTATTTCACAGAATGAATATTTTATCGAGAGATCTATTTTGAACAAAATTTGCCTAGACAGCTGAATCATACACATCATTTCCCCGCTTCCTTACTGCTGACATTCTCGCAGCATCCACAGTTTAGATGAGCTTCTTTTAGGAGGGCGGGTGATTAAAAACAGCTATGCATTTCTGTAAAGAAATACTAAAAAAAAAAGCATTTAAACAAACAACGGGAACATAGGAAGCTGCCTTACGCTGAGTCAGGCGATTCATCCATCTAGCTCAATGCTGTATCATTTACACCGACTGACATTGTCTCTCTGCATATGAGGCAGGAATCTTTCACTTCCCTACCTGGAGATGCTGGGGCTTGCACAGGGAACCCTTTTCATGCAAAGCAGATGCTCTCTCTTAATGAGCTACCACCTTTCCCCAGGAATTCAGCCCAAACTATTCTAAGGAGTGGGATCTGTAGGCTTTGCTCCTTTTTTGCGCAGGACTGAAGCTGTTCCCAGGGTCCTGCATGCTGTTCACCTCCCTGTGGGGGCGCTTCAGAAATTCGCACAGTATGAAACTCTACCTCTTTTGTGTCTGGTAGTAACTATTTGCAGCCATTGTTCCTCACTGATGCTGCAGCAGTAAGTCTCTCTTCCCCTCTGTTTCTATATTCCAAATGATCCCAGCCAATCAGACATCACATACTGGGTGTGATGCTGTGACATACCTGTGCAGTCCCTAGCCAGCTAAGATCACCCAGGTCAAATTAGCCTAGTGTGAGAGAGAGACCTGTGCTAATTACTTCCGTGATCTTAGGGGATGGGGGTGCGACAAAGCCTCTAAGAATCAAATCCCCTTCACAACAACCCTCTGATTTTATCAGCCTTTTCACAATGATGCCTGGAAAATTGGCAAAAGTGTGGCTGTATTTCAGTTCTGGAAAATACTTCCATGGATCGCCACTCCTTCCCCACCATCACTTAAAAGAAAATCAGCTCAGGGCTGCTTTTGACCCAAATATGAGTCTCATTCTGGACTAGAGATTCAGAAAGAATGAGGATGCTACTTTCTCTTCCCAACAGAAGGCTGAGCCAATATGATCGATCAGTGCGCACTCAAGTGATCTCACCACAGTGAGTCATCCGTTATACCGATTGATTTCTAATGATATAAAAGCTGAAGAAGCTAAGAGGGCAAAGGTCAGGGATAGTTATTCGGCAAAGCTGCTGCCCACGAGACACTGCGAGGCAAAGCAATGTCAGTGCCCTCAGCTACAACGGCAGTAACTAATAAGGGTCAGTGGAGATCAGAGCTTAAGATCAGAATGTTCCCAGCCCAGATGGTATAGGAAGGCAGATCCAAAAATAAGCATTAAAGGCATGATTCAGTTCGGCTTTCCTGTTAAATGACACAAATCCAAGAGAGACTTTCTAACTTGTATGTGTAAGTCTGATTATATATTCAACTTTCCCAGCAGCACGACTGATCATTTTCGTAACAACTACAGTGGTACCTCGGGTTAAGTACTTAATTCGTTCCGGAGGTCTGTTCTTAACCTGAAACTGTTCTTAACCTGAAGCACCACTTTAACTAATGGGGCCTCCTGCTGCCGCCGGACCGCCGGAGCACAATTTCTGTTCTCATCCTGAAGCAAAGTTCTTACCCCGAGGTACTATTTCTGGATTAGCGGAGTGTGTAACCTGAAGGGTATGTAACCCGAGGTATCACAGTAATTGTAATTTACAATGAAGATGCACAGGACTGTGCTGTACTATGGTGATTTCATTTTTTGGTTTCTATTTTAAAAAATACAATGTTTGTATGAATCCACTTTAGCGATGCTACAGTCTCATCGTATGCATGTTTAATTAGAAGCAAGTTGCATTGACTCCAGAGAACATGAGATTATAGACATATTTGCAGAATCAGAAAGAAACCTTGACTGAAATTTAGCTAACCTGGGCTCTGTTCCATAGGACAGAGTTGGTTTGTACTGCTTGGTTTGCATACAGAGAGAAATGAAAGCCTCAAACAGCATCAAAGTGCGTTTGACTACAGCTCCCATAATCTCTGACAGTTTGTCTCTGAATAACAGCTACTGGAAATTTCAAGTGGAGATTCTCATGTCCTCCTTGCAGGCTTCCCATTTGCCACTGAGAGAACAGGATGTTGGACGAGACAGGCCACCGGCTTGATCCAGCAGGCTCTTCTTATGTTCTGCCAGGGACTGGCTGGATGATGAGGAGTGATGGAAGGCACCAGCTTGGGAACCCCAAGGGACACATCAGAGGTGGAAAGCCAGGAGGCAGGAGACTGGTGGTGGGACACTGAGGAGAGATCAGAGGGAGTTGCTGGATGCTAAAGAGGCAACGGGCTTTAGTGAGCAAGGAGAGCCTGTAACAGGGAATAGTTCAGACTCAGAGGCTGAAGCAGAGTAGGAGGAGGGGGCAAGAGGCTGCAGAAGAATCCCAGGAGTCTGTTTCTCCTGCTGCAACATGCTCCCCTCCCCCATTGTCTCCAAGGGCATGCAGGATGATGCATAGATTGGAAGAGAGATTACAGATGCCCAGATGCAGTTTGAAACTGTTTGGGAAACATTCATCAGAGGAGGAGACTTAGAGGGGATTGAAGGCGGCGACAGTAAGTCCTGGCAACTGCTCTGTAGGGGCAAGACTTGCTGGGTGTTTCTGAGATGTATGCAGGTTTTTTGAATAAAGAGTTAGCTTCTCTGACAAACTCTGCTTCTTGCTTGCTAGCCTGCGTCTGACTGCAGCCCCGACACGTTCTTACAACATTAGCAACAGAGGAAACTGCCTCGTAATGAGTTGGAATATTGGTCCATCTCGCTCAGTATTGTTTGCATTGACCAGCAATGGCTCTTCAGGGTTTCAGACAGAGGTTCTTCCCAGGTCTACCTGCTGAGGCCAGGGATTAAACCTGAGAGCTGCTGGATGCAATGCAGATGCGCTGCCACCAAGCCGTGGGCTTTTTTGTGACACTTGCCATGCTGGCTGGACTTGAAAGCTGTTGAAGCCTCAAAATATCAGAAGGGCCTCCCTGCCACAAGAGAATTATATCAAAGCTCCATCACAACCATGGTTGTGAAGATTTCCCTGCAAATGTATCCACCGATAGGGGGAGCCCTATGATATACATCAATTAAGAACACCCCCAGGGTCACCAATGGGGTTGTGGAGTGGCCCTAGCCCACACCCAGGCTTCGGACAGGAACCACACCCCAGATCCCATATATATATATATATATATATATATATATATATATATATATATATGCATGCCTGTGTCTTTGCATTGCATGCAAAATCCCACTTCTCTCTTCTCTGATTGCATGACATGGATGAATAAAGGTCTTGGAAGACAATTCTGTTGCGTTTATCCCAGCAAGCAAACATGGTAACACTTCTGTGAATTAAATCAATGCATTTCACAAATGTTTTATTCATCAGCCCTATCATGATAAGGAAATGCGACACTTTGTCATATTCTGATCTGAAAGGCCAGAAACCAAAACTGAAATGCAAAACGTATACAGAAATAAACCAAATGGATCCCCACCCCCACCCCAAGCTCCGTATTAGGATGCAGAAATGCCTCATTTGCCTGTGCTAGACCAGAAACAAAACTGAGGTTAAATTCCAAACAAACAAACAAGCAAATATGATCACAGAGCAGATCCCAACCAATTACCGTAGTCTATGGTCCAGCCCTCTGCGACTTAGAGAGATCCTCCTATTCATTTCAGAGCTGCAGAGCACTTATCATACAAACTGGCTCATTGCTTCCTATAACCCACAGATATGCTTTCCCTAGGTGGATTGCCTAAGCTATCATATCAGAAAAATCTTTCTTTTGCTGCTGCTGCTGCTTCAGCCCATGTGAAATATTCATAACGTGCATCCTCTTATCATGAAAGGGTATGTCAGGATATCAGGGAAACTGACTGTTGTTGTTTTTTAAAGGGGGGGGGGAGCCCAAGCCACAAAAATGAATGAAAAGAAAGAAAACCCAATTTAAATTTTACTGGAGATATTTGAAAATTGGCCATCTTCCTCAGGGCAGATCCAGACGTTCAGTGGAGCACATGGCAAGGATGTTGAGGATTGTTCCCACATTTAACAGGGATGAAGATAGATTAATTCTCACCATGTTTTATTTCCATCATGCACAATTGTTCTCTTTTCAGCCATGGATTCTGTGAGTTGCAGATGGGGAGCTGGTGGCCTTCCAAACATTGTTGGGCTCTTAACTCCCATCAGCACCAGCCAGAATAGCCATTGCTCAGGGGTGATGGGAGTTGTAGTCCAGCAACATCTGGAGGGCCAGCCTTGCTGTAAATCCTTGTGTGATTTGGTACATATATGCAATGGAATGACGCTGTGTGGCGTCATGTGGCAATTATGGCCTTAGCTTTAAGTAAGAGGTGTGCTGAGAAGCTGCATGCTTATATGCACTGTTAGGAGCCAGGCAGCCATGAATCACACAGAATGAGTGAAGTTAACACTGTATTAGAAGAAACAGGATCTGCTCAGGAGTGCCGGGCCTATTGAGCACAGCGACTCTTCTTCGATAGTCTCTGCAACTGCCTGATAGGGGCAAGACCTAAGGGCCCCTGCTTTCTCACAGCTGCATAAGTCTCCAGGGTTTTTCCCAATCAATCTGAGACTGCACTGGCATGCCTGCCTTTGTTCCTCCCACGTCATGCCTCTTCTGGTCCTGGGAGATTCAGGAGGATGGGAACTTGTCACAGCAGGAGGGGGAGACCCCATGCTTCTTCACCAGCCTGATTCACCTCTGCCCATTGGCAGCTTCAGAATCAGCTTCTTATTCTGATACTAGATTCCCTGCTGACTAAACCCTGCTACCTCTTCAGCTTCCAACACATCTTCCACCCAGTCTGCTCCCTCTTCTCTCTTTGACCACTCCTTGTCATCCCACCACCAATCCCCAGCCTTCTTCCCATGGTGGTTTCCCAGCTGGTGCCTCCTATAATTCCTCTACGTCTAACCAGACCTTGACACACACTTACCTGCAAGTCCCGTTGTATTGCTGTATATAGTAAGTATTGCTGTATAAAGACCACACATAAGATGCTGACTCCAAGACTCATCAGATCCACCTTCACCAGTGTAAAATGTCTATAAATCACTTAGACATCTCTGTTGTCTTACTAATTAATTCATTAACACCTCTTCCATTGAAACCAGCGGTCATTAAAATCTGACCTTATTTTTGGTGTTAAAACTTTACCATCATGACTATCCTTTTTTAAATAATGCCCTATACCAGTTTTAGATGTTGTTTCTGTCAAATAGCTACAAAAACATGTTGGTAGCACATGTTGCCTCAAAAATATTTTGTTTTGCTGTGTAATGGGCTATCGTTTTGGTTTTCCTCTGAAACAGAGCCTACAGCTGTTGTGTGGGATGTGATTAACTGATGACTGAATACACAGGCGTCTAGAGGAACATGCTTCGGTGTGTATCAGAACTTCCTTGCAAGGGTGTATGAATGCACAAACATTAGAGGCAACAGGGAACAATCTACCAATCTGCTGCTGGTGAACCTTGCCTTGCAAAAATGTGCTTGGCAAAAATATGACCATTTGTTTAAAAAGATTAGGAAAAATCCACACTAAACTACTGATTAATTTTAATGAGAACTTTAAAAATAAGTTGCAAATTGATATGGAAACACAGAGAACTAAAAATGGAAAAATTAGCAACAGAGAGAACCCAAAACTGGCAGATTTGCTTATTCCTGTTCTGTGGCCAGTGGAAGTCTAGCTAGGATCAAGCTAATTTTAAATTTAAAACATTTCTCTTTTTTCTGCCCTTCCCCCTACTCTTTTGGGAAAAAAATGTATTAAAGAGCTGAAGTACCAATTATTCTACAACCAACCTTTCTTGATACAAGCAGAAGAGTTAAGTAATCCAGGAATTGGATATACATTTATTTGTCTATTTTTAAGCAAGCAGTTTCTTCACTGACTACATATATCACATCCAGATACCCTGAAATGTCACAAAGTGTTAGGCGGGCAAACCAGGAAAGGGTCTTGATAGGAATTCACTCAGCAAGTGAAGTGACACAAAACTATATTTAAGGGGGAGGGATTTAACCATGTCCCACATTAAAGAGACACAGCATCATTTTAAACAATGCCAACCATCTACGCAAGTTAATGAAGAAAGCATCACCCAACTAAAAATAGCCTACTGTAGTTTGTACAATACCAGGAGGTTGCCTGGCAGCTATATCTAGGCTTACGGGAGACAGATGATACAACTCAAGAGTAGATGGGTATGACACTAAAAGCAGCTGAATGGAAGTTTCTGTTTTGAGCACAGACAAAGAAACCAACATGGTAAGAACATCTAATGTGTCCATCCAGTTCTTCATCACTCATCATCATAAAGGCGTAAGTAATATTTGGAACTGAGAAGGTTTGCTTTTTAATTTATTTTATTAAAAAAAAAAATCTCAACATTATTCCAAATGGAACATATGGCAGGTATTTTGCGATCCTTAAAAAACATTTTTTGAATGTAAGAGAAAGTGGAATAAAAATGTAGCAGGTGTTCCATGTTTCACAAGAGTTTCCCTCTATGGTTAAGGCAGTGCTATGTTAGAAACAGGGACGCGGGTGGCGCTGTGGTTTAAACCACTGAGCCTCTTGGGCTCGCTAAGGTCGGCAGTTCAAATCCCCGCAATAGGGTGAGCTCCCATTGCTCTGTCCCAACTTCTGCCAACCTAGCAGTTCGAAAGCATGCCAGTGCAAGTAGATAAATAGGTACTGCAGCAGCGGGAAGGTAAATGGCATTTCCATGCACTCTGGTTTCCATCACGGTGTCCTGTTGCTTCAGAAGTGGTTTAGTTATGCTGGCCACATGACCTGGAAAGCTGTCTGTGGACAAACACCGGCTCCCTTGGCTGAAAACGAGATGAGCGCCACAACCCCATAGTTGTTTTTGACTGGATTTAACCGTCCAGGGGTCCTTTACCTTTATATTAGAAACAACAACATTTCCGTAATGTCTAAGTGAACAAAATAGTTCCCACTGCTTTCAGGAACATGAAAAGCTGCCTTATACTGAGTCAGGCCATTGTTACATCTAGCTCAGTATTGTCTCTACTGATTGACACTAGCTCTCCTGGGTTTCAAGCAAAATATGTTGGCATCTCTCTCCCATCCTGGGACCCAGTTGGCTGAGCTGGTGTAAGTTCTGAAAAGGGGACATTCTAGGGGCATAGGGGTGGGCAGACGTGGCATAAGGTAAGCCAGGAAAAAGGGCGATGTAACTCAACACCATCTTAAAGGTGTGTTTTCCCTCTGACAGTTCAGCCAGGTGCAGATCCACTGCTGAGCAGAGTTTGAATCTGGTGTAACTTTACACAGGCTGAGCTCACACTGGCTTGCTTTAAGACAGCTTCTTGTGTAAAGGATTACTCCCGTAGAATATCTGGAAGAAATTTTAAGCAATCATATCCCCACACAGCAGAGAATGTGAAGGTTGCGAGGAGCAGTATCATCCAGCTATCAAAAGCCTGGGTGTACAAAGATGTTTTCAAATTCCTCACAATGTCAGTAATGATGGGAAGGGACACACCTCACCAGGGAGGGTATTTTATGAATGGGAAGCCACCACCAAGAAGGCCCTTTCATGGGTTAGTGTCAACCAGGCAACACCCAGTAGCGGCATTACCAACGACTGTAGGTCTTCAGGTGGTTGATACTGTATTTTTACTCAAAGTATACATTGGTAGATGTGTTTTGTCTCAAAATATGCATTTTAAGACACTTTCTGATATTTTTTCCGCCAAGAGCTGCATCTCAAAATTCAGAACGGTGCAAAAGTCAAATGATAACTATGTTCTGTTCACCCATTATTCTGGGAAGCACAACTCTGTTTGGTTCAAAAAGATCCAATTCCTCAGTCATCCCAGATGCTTGGAGCGCAGACAAAACAAATTGTATTTTCTCAGAAAACTGCATCCACTGGCAAGTCATTTCTGAGCTACTTGAAATGTGCATTATACATGAATGTAAATTATATATAAGTGTTTCCTTCAAGACGTCCTGCATTTGCATGAGTAATTACTTCTTTACTGTTGTCCCTGGGCATGTGCCACTGGGGGGAAAGGTTCTCGTGATCATTTAAAGTCACAGGGAAATAGAATTGCTGTTGGGATAGCGTTTATTTGTACCTCTGAGTGATCTAAATGGTCATCGGAAGGAATGGGGGGAAGTTGCATGAATATTTTCACATTAGATGTTGGCCATGCCTTAAGATACTACAGAGAGGAAGAACATTCACTCTTCAGGTTCCAAAGATGGCAGATTTTATTATCCCAAAGAACTTGTGGATAAGACAATATCCCACCCCACCCTCCGCAATTCTTAACTGCTTTACATATCAGAAACCAAGAGCATAAATAAAATGGTGGCTCCGACTGGCCAACAGTATAAATTGAAAGCATTCGCTGATGACTTGGTCTTAACATTACAGGAGCCTGAATCCAGTACTAAAAGAGTATTACAATTAATTCAAGAATTTGGTCAGGTTGCGGGTTTTAAGTTGAGCAAGCTGAAAACTAAGGTGCTAGAGAAAAATCTAACAGTGACTGAGAAAGAGAGGTTCCAGAAGGAGACAGGTTTAATATTGGTTAAGAAAGTGAAGTACCTGGGGGTTAATATGACTGCCAAGAATGTGAATTTATTCAAAGATAATTATGAAAAATGTTGGATGGAAGTGAAAAGGGATTTAGAAATATAGTCAAATCTGAAGTTATCATTGCTAGGCCGAATTGCTGCGATAAAGATGAATGTATTGCCAAGGATGTTGTACTTGTTTCAAACATTGCAAATTTTGGACAAGATGGACTGTTTCAAGAAGTGGCAGAGAGATATTTCTAGATTTGTCTGGCAGGGCAAGAAACCCTGAATAAAAATTAAGATTTTAACTGATGCTAAAGAAAGAGGTGGATTTGCCCTGCCAGACCTGAAGCTTTACTATGAATCAGCCGCTTTTTGCTGGCTGAGAGAATGGCTGCTTCTTGAGAACACAGACATTTTGGATTTGGAAGGTTTTAATAATGTTTTTGGGTGGCATGCATACTTGTGGTATGACAAGGTCAAAGCGCATAAATGGTTTAAAAACCATATTGTCAGGAAAGCACTGTTTAATGTGTGGATAAGATATAAAGATTTGCTTGAAAACAAAACCCCAAGGTGGTTGTCACCAATGGAAGCTAAGGCTCTGAAAAAACTCAATATGGAGGCAAATTGGTCGAAGTATTGGGAAATTCTGGAACAAGAAGGAGATAGATTAAAACTGCAGAGCTTTGATAAATTAAAAAACAAAGTACGAGACTGGCTTCACTATTACCAAATAAGGGAGATATATAATTTGGACAAAAAAATTGGTTTCCAGGTGGAAAAATCAAAATTGGAAACAGAATTGTTAGAACCTAAAACTAAGAACCTGTAACTTGCTGTTGAAATGGAATACACAGGACGAAACGGTTAAATCTGCTATGATTAAATGGGCACAGGATGTTGGACACAACATTATGTTTGCTGACTGGGAACAGTTATGGACCACAGGTATGAAGTTTACGGCATGTAATGCCTTAAGAGACAATATTATGTAAATGATTTACAGGTGGTACATGACTCCAGTCAAGCTTGAAAAAATTTATCACTTGCCCGATAATAAATATTGGAAATATAAAGAATGTGAAGGTACCTTTTTTCACCTTTGGTGGACATGCCCAAAGATTAAGACCTTCTGGGAGATTATTTATAATGAAATGAAAAAGGTATTTAAATATACCTTCCAGAAGAAACCAGAGGCCTTTCTCTTGGGCATGGTCGGTCAGTTGGTGTTAAAGGAGGATAGAACTTTCTTTATGTATGCTACGACAGCAGCAAGAATACTTATCACAAAGTACTGGAAAACACAAGATCTACCCACCCGGGAAAAATGGCAGATGAAGGTGATGGACTATATGGAACTGGCTGAGATGACTGGCAGAATCCGAGACCAAAGAGAAGAGTTGGTGGAAGAAGAGTGGAAGAAATTTAAAGTCTATCTACAGAAATATTGTAAAATTAAGGAATGTTAGAAAGATGTTGGAATTAAGCTATGTGGTTTTAGCAGAAAAGATATAAAGGATTAAGTAAAGAGGAATTGATAACAGGTGAAAATGTAAAGTTACAATATATTAAGATAAAATATTAAGATAAAAGCAAAAAGGGTAAGGATCTGCTGAAACAACTACTGAACTAGAATACAAAAAAGGGAGGTGATATGAGGTCAGGGAAATAAGTAAATGAAAGATAAGAGATGGAAAGACTGATTTGTTTTTAACTGTTTTTATTTTTCTGTATTTTGTATTTTTTTCTTTTTCTTATTTTTTCTTTTTTTTTAACTTCTGTAATTTCTTTGAAACTTTAATAAATATTATTCAAAAAAAATAAAAAAATAAAATGGTGGCAATCTGGCCAAAGCCAAGCACCCTTACAGCATGTTGATTTCCATTTAAACATGTATTTTAATCTCTCCCATTGAAATTAATGGAACTTTCCAGTGTTTAATTTTGGCTGAATTGTGTCTAACAACCACAACAGTGAGGCTCTAGAGATAACTCAAATTGCTAGGACTGTATTAACTGCCCAAGCACCAAGAAACTGTTTCACATCCTGATTCCTGGATGTATTTACATTTATTTCAATGTGAATTGTTTTAAAGTCTCAGGTGCACAGACTTAGGCTGCAATCCTAAACACACTTAGTAGTTAATAAGTCCCACTGAGCACACTTACTTAGTAAGAATGCTTATTATTTCAACACTCAGTATTCAATACTTGGTACTGCCAATACACATCAGCTGAATGTTGTACTAATCAATGGTTGGGTTCTGCCAAGGGATTGTTATTGACATAGCTATACATTCAAAATGTTTGTTGTCATGTTCCAGATGGACAGCTGATCAGCACAAAAACACAGCCTATAGCTATGTAACAGAACATCCAATTAAAGAGAAGTTAGATAAGAAGGTTGACTGTTTCCTGATCTTGTAGCTTAATTACTGTATTTAGAAATAGGTCAGGTCACATAGTTTCTTTTGGCACACCCCATGCTTGCAAAACTTGCTAAGTAGATTAGAGAAAGATTTGGTCTCTTAAATTTGACTTTATGTCCCACAATGAGGATGCTTCACAGTGCTGGTGTTACTGCATTAGAACCCACATTTCAAGGTTCCTGCATCATTTCCAATGCCTATATCACCACCTTAGTAAAGACTGCTTCTCTTTTTCCATCTTCAATCAAGCTTATAATGGGGCTTTCTAGAGCATGTTAGGTGCCATTACCAGGAGGGAGGTGCTACAAGATTATTTTACTGTACAACATGTATGGGCAGAACATAGACTCATGATCTGCTGATGGTCCATTAGGCAGTTTCTGATTGTTCAATCTCTGCCTGTTGATTCCTGGGATTCTTGCAAAGACTTCTGATCTAGGTAGACCTTGATCTGACCAAGAAAAGAACTTGTGTTCTTTAAACAAGTGGGCATAGCCTAAATCACTTATTAGTTATATCTTAGCCGTTCAGTGATTCTGACTATGAAAAACTGCTTTGTAAATGTAAAACACATTGATGGACATTGACGGTTCTGCTAACGGGGGTGAGATTCAACTAACTGGTCCCGCTCGTGAAAGCCTGTGCAAGGACATTTCCTAGCACAATAGGTTCATCTTCTATTCCCCACAACCTTTAGAATTCATTCAGAACCCCCAAAACAGCACATGGGGCAAGGGTGTTTCAAATGACCTAAGACCACACATGTTTATAAAGAGTTAAGATGGAATAAATGTAGATTTTTAAAGAAAAAGATATGCAATGCAAAAGTTACAGAAATCCAGCTAATTAAAAAAATAGAGTGTTAAGAGAAAGATATGCAATGAAGAGGGTATGGAAACACAATATATTCTTTGGAGCAAAATAAGAAAATAAAGTACAGTCGTACCTTGGTTCTCGAAATGAAGGAACAGGTTAACCAACAGGTTAACCAAGCCTGAAACCTGCTTGTGCAGAGCTACCCAAATCAGCCCCAAAATGGCTGTTAACCTGTTCCTTCAGAACGCCTTGGTACTCATCTATTTTGGCTCCCAAATACCGCAAGTGAGTGTTCCGGTTTGTGAATGTTTTTTGGAAGCCAAACGTCTGACATGGCTACTGCAGCTTCCGACTAAGTCAATCAGAAGCCGTGCCTTGGTTATCAAATGTTTTCAGAAGTTGAATGGACTTCTGGAATAGATTTTGTTTGACAACCAAGGTACCACTGTAGGTTCATATGCCATCCATTTAAGCAGTCCCTCATTTCACCAAACTCTCAAAAGAATCTTACTCTTGAGTAGTAACCCCTTGCTCTTTGTTTGCCTCTCCCAGGTTTTCAAAGCTTTTTCTTTATCACCTTGATCTAAAAGACCTCCAAGCTGGTGAAATACAGATATAGGCTACATTTGTCAATTATGGGCTCTGCCCAATAGACTACAGGAAGTCATGGAGTCCTTCAGAAACTTCTCATCTGCAATGAAATTCCCTCTTCCCAACTGAGCTTTTGGGGTAATACCAGGCTTCACAAGTTAGCCCTAAAATCCCAAAACAGACAAGGCAGATATGCATTCTCAAATAACTCGTAATAGTCCCTACAGGAAAAGTCCATACAAACAGTCCAGGTCAGCAAATTCCAGTTCCTTCACACATATGAAGATTGGCATGATTATCTAACAGCAACAAGGATGTAGACTAATACAGAGAGGAGGAGTTCTTTAGGGATGCATGTCCCAAGTTGTGAAGGTCAAACAATTATGCACCGAGATAACATGAAAAGTTTTACACAGATATAGATGGTTTTCTTTTTTAAAAAAATGTAGTGGGTAAATACCAAATTAAATGAAGGAATAAATATGATGATCAAAAAAATATTGTCAATGAACGTAATCATAGTTCCTGTGGCCCACTGATATCCTTGTTATTCCTTTTCAATTTATGTAAAAGAAAATGAGACAGGAACTTGGCCCACGTGGAGACAGTGAGTGTCAGTCAATGGAGAGGTAATGTATTATCTTGCTCCATTATTTCCTGAGTATGAAAGTGAAAGTGATTGGTATGCTTGTCTGGGTAGATGGCCAGGTTGCCAAGGGCACTTTGTGGGTCAGAATATGGGTTGGCCTCCCTTATTCTCTGGGATCTGTGGCAAAAAGGTTCATCTTGTAATAGAAAAGCAAGACCAGGGGGCTGTGCAGCTCTTGATAAATGTTCCCCGGTCATTTATAGTCCCACGGGATCCTTTGGCTTAGATCTTCTTAACAATGTGAAGACGAGCCATTTGTTCTCCTAAGTGATAACGGTTATTTCCAGCCTGAAAGTGGACTTTATAAGGTTAACTAAATGTTGGCACTGGACAAGAAGGTGCCGCCAACCTTTGAAGTACACCCAGAGCACTCTGGAAATTATATTTGTGCAGTTGGCCTAGAAATGGTTTTAAAAATAAATTGAGTGCCCCCCCAAATGGATGAAAGATAAGTGAACAAAATTTCCGCTTTTGCAGTCCTTCTTTGAAGCATTTATGTTTCTGCCCTTATTTGAGGGCATGCTGTAATCACCTGGAATCTCCACCTGGAATCATGATGCTCGTAGCTCCAGATGGAAAAGGCACTCAGACTCTCATTTACTACCTGGGAAATGGCCCATCCTGCTTCCCTTGTGTTTTGCTGGAACCCACGGCTATTAGCTATTCCCTTCCGCAATGCCCCCCTGTTTGTTTCTTTTACTTGGGCTGGTGAAAGGGTTAACATACAGTGCACAACAGGGTTGGTTGTAAGCAAAATTGAGATGGCGGCCAATTTGAAGTTGGACTCCCAGGGTTATCTGGTTGACTATTGTTGGAAACGTATTGCTGGGCTAGTGTCACAGCTTCCAGGAATCCAGTCCCTCCCATCGTGGCAGCCAAGAAGTAGAAAAACAAGAAGAGTTCTTACCAGTCTTTCATTCAATATTCAGAGAGAGAGAGAGAGAAATACTGTCTCTCTTAGACAATGGCGTTGCTCCAAGTAAAGTCCCACCCCCTCCGTCTCTTCTATTCTACGTCATCCCTGTGCCGGCTAATCTGTGCTTTCTGCCTCTGAGCTTTCTGTTCTACTGTTCTCAATACACACCATGTCCTGGGAGAGGGGGGCTCATGAATGCTGTCTAAAGACACTGAGTCTGTTAGCTGTCTCTCCCCGGTGCTTCTTCTTCCTGCTGCTCTTCCAGTATTTCCCAGCTTCTCCCCTCTGCATCCTCTGAACTATGACCTTCTGCAAACCACTGTTCTAAATCTATACTGTCTCCCTCTTCTCTGGGAAGTGCAGGAGGGGGGGCAGACTCCACCATTCCCCCTCTTTGGACCAGTCCCTGACAGCTAGGTAGGACTTTGGTTTACTCCAGTACAGCTCTTCATATGCTCTTCCTGATTTAAAAGTATTAATCGCAGTATCTCTTACGCTGTCTGCCTACAATGTGGCCATCTCCTCACCCTAAAGTAGAACCAATGTCTTATTCAGCAGCAAGTCATTCTGGATCTGACTGTGCTTCACTATTTGCTACTAAATTCTGACCTAGGCCATTGTCTAGTGAATACATCTGAGGCATAAATTAAGAATTCATATTTCAAAAACCTGTTCAATGCATTTGTCTTTAGTACATTCATATCTCCTTGAGGGAGCACAACTAGGAGTCAACACAGACCAGTTATCTAGTATGCTGGACACATTTGCGCTCTGTTTTGTCATACATTTAAAACTTTTATAACAAGAAGACAGAAATGTCCTGCTACTTTCAATTTCATCACTCTGTTCCTCCAATGTCTTTGTTTAGAATAATGATGGCCCTAAAGGCATCCATATAATTAATTCTCATACATGAAATTTCCCTAATGTGATTATCTCTTCCTGCAGTAATGAGGTTTCTACTCTGGCAGATTTGCACGTCGTCCTGCTCTCCTTCTTGCTTTTGCTGTGCTTCAAAGCGAAGAAGAACACCGATTTAGTCAGAAGCACCAAATGCTCCTTTGCCCCTAAACCATTCTGGGTTAAAAGCTATCGCTCAAATAGATAATTTACCTTAAATGCTGAGGAGGGGAGGGAAATCACATCTGTAGCAAATTGAGTAACAGAACTCTTGATGCAGAGCTAAAATACTTTTTCAGTGCTAATTGCTGGACAGGGGAGGAGAGTGAAACTCTGAATGTGTGTGTGTTTGCTGCATGTGTGTTTATACATGTGTGTATGCACACACATGTGTGTGTGCGCGTGCATGTGTGTATTTGTGTGGCATGTACATGTATGTATGCATATTTGTGGTGGGTGGGTGTTATATGTGAGTAGCATTCAGACAAAAAAAGGTCTCCCAATCTGTGCAGCATTAATATTTTTGCCTGGTTTTTAGAGCACCCTTTGCTGAATAAAAATGTGCAGGATATACTTTCCAGAAATAAGTAAATAAAAATTTAAAAGGAATAATCATCTGGTTCAGTGCCTGCTGTTTTTTGTTGGCATCAGTCTCCTAGTTTAATTAAACCATAAAACCTAGAGATACAGTGAATTCACAGATGTGCACTCATCACTTGAGGACTAAAACACCAAGGAACTGGTACCTACATTTCAGTTCTGTTCTTCAGATAATTTGGAGAGCAGCATTTAATATTCTTCCCAGAAGAATCTTGAGAGGCATGTAACACTCACCTTGTCCTTCGCAACTCTACATCTTGCCTGCCATATTAAAGACTTAATATTTATTTTAAAAATTGATTGGGATTGTAAGCAACTAAGTCCTGCTCAGAGTAGATCCGATGAAATGAATGAACCTACATTAGCCATGTCTATTCATTTCAATGGATTTACTCTGAGTAGGAATAACATTGGCCACAACCCTTGGCATGTCTATATAAAGGCACAATCTTAACTCTTCCTGAAAATGTCTTTAAAGATAAAGGATATTTTTCCATGTTTGCATCCAGACAAAAGGCCTCCTATGGCCCTTTTACCTCTGTTGGTCATAATGAGGAGAAAATATGGGTTGTTAATGCAATGGTGTTAAGTGGCTCAGGGGATTTTGGGGTCTTTGAGGGGCTAGCTGGTTTTGATGGGCAAGTTCTCTTTGCTTCATCACCTACCTGGTGCCCACTAAACACCAATTTCTTCCCTATGCCAAGCCCCCTCCCCCTCTACCACTGTTCTCCCCCCCCCAATTTTCTTAGTATAAGATGGGGGGACCTGGCCCTTGGGGCCTCATCCTCCCACCCCAGCAAAGGGGGAAATATACTGAATGGCAGTAGCTATTTTGATGGTGGTGGGGATGGATGTGGGAAAAACAGGAAAAGTGAGAATGCTGAAAGGAACAATTGATGGTATATATTGCACAGAGGCAGGTACCTTGGGAATCACTGCTGTCAATCATCAGTGCTGATTAAACCACTGATGAGACATCAAGGGTGAATCAGTTCTAAGTACCAATCAAAACAAAGCTGGCTGCTTTTTCTCAACCCCATTCTCAATCACATTTTCTTTACATTCACAGCCATATTATATGGTGTTCAATGAAACCAGGCCAACAAAGTGAGCGTGATCCCAGTAGCATCTTGAAACATTTCGGTTAATTAACATGATTCCAAAGTAGCAACTAGAATAATAAATGTCAGTTTTCAGACCATTATCATAATTAAAATCAGCTTGGTATTACGATGTCCTCACTAACAATAACAGTTTTTTAAAAAACATTACACTGGTTGATTCTCATTAGCATCTTTATTAGAAGCACCCTGTTTAGAATTAGTGAAATAATTGATTCCAACTAATAATAAGAATGTGTAATATATACATTAGCACCATGCCGAAAATTTCTACTGCATTTCCCCCTCCGACTGCTTCCCACCAATTAATGAGAAAAGACATTGCATTTTAAGCAATTATCAGTGGGGGTGGAGCATTACAGTGATATTGTCATGGGTGGAAGGCGGGAGTTCTGCTAAGTTTACCTTACTTTTGTGTTGGCCAATGTATAGGAACATAGGGAGTTGCTTTAGACCAAGTCAGACCACAGGTACATCTAGCACAGTATTGTCTACAGTGACGGTCAGCAGCTGTCTGGGGTTTCAAGCAGGAGTCTCTCGTGACGCGCAATGTAAATTTATAATGCAGAGTCTTCTTCAGCAAAAGAATAAAAGGTTTATTGTTGTTGTTTAGTCCTTTAGTCGTGTCCGACTCTTCGTGACCCCATGGACCAGAACACGCCAGGCACTCCTGTCTTCCACTGCCTCCCTCAGTTTGGTCAAACTCATGCTGGTAGCTTTGAGAACACTGTCCAACCATCTCATCCTCTGTCATCCCCTTCTCCTTGTGCCCTCCATCTTTCCCAACATCAGGGTCTTTTCCAGAGAGTCTTCTTTTCTCATGAGGTGGCCAAAGTATTGGAGCCTCAGCTTCACGATCTGTCCTTCCAGTGAGCACTCAGGGCTGATTTCCTTGAGAATGGATAGGTTTGATCTTCTTGCAGTCCATGGGACTCTCAAGAGTCTCCTCCAGCACCATAATTCAAAAGCATCAATTCTTCGGTGATCAGCCTTCTTTATGGTCCAGCTCTCACTTCCATACATCACTACTGGGAAAGCCATAGCTTTAACTATACGGACCTTTGTTGGCAAGGTGATGTCTCTGCTTTACTGAGTTAAAATAAACTTGTTTGCAAATAACAGCATAATGAACAGAAGATTAAACTAGCTTCAGAGCATACACAGAGTTTCCATTGAGCGCAGGTTTCACAGAGCACAGGCTGTGAGAGAAACACAGACACAGACACAGCAGATGCATTACAGTCATACCTCATGTTACATCTGCTTCATGTTACATTCTTTCAAGTTATGTCCCGCTGCGATCCGGAAGTACCAGAAAGGTTTACTTCTGGGTTTCATCACTCGTGCATGTGCAGAAGCACAAAATGACATCATGCGCATGCGCAGAAGTGGCGAATCGCAACCAGCGTGTGCGCAGACGTGCTGCTGCGGGTTGCGCTCTTTTCATGTTGCAAACGTGCCTTCAGAATGGATCGTGTTCACAACCAGAGGTACCACTGTACAGTCGTACCGCAGGTTACAGATGCTTCAGGTTACAGACGCTTCAGGTTACAGACTCCGCTAACCCAGAAATAGTACCTCAGGTTAAGAACTTTGCTTCAGTATGAGAACAGAAATTGTGCCATGGCGGCACGGCGGCACGGCAGCAGCGGGAGGCCCCATTAGCTACAGTGGTACCTCAGGTTAAGAACAGTTTCAGGTTAAGAACGGACCTCCAGAACGAATTAAGTTCTTAACCTGAGGTACTACTGTACTTATACAGAGAATGAGTCATTCTCAAGATGAGTCTCAGTGATGCAGCATGCTAAATGATTCTGCAGCTTTTCACAACATTAAACCTGGGACCTTATGCATGCAAAGGCAAATCCTCTGCCACTGAGCTATGACCTTTCCCCATGTGTGTTTGTATCTTTGCTTTAATTCCACGAAGAATGCAGCCTTCCTGGGTGCCCATACTTCAGAGCTTCCTGGTTCTTCTGCAGTGGAATCCTTTGAGTGAGAGCTACATCCACAGGCCACAGGGTTGGGGAACTCACTCCACAGGTTCACCTGAGAACACTTCTGGGGCTGATCCTGCATGCTCTCCCCTTTTGCTTCAGAGCCCCACATTCCCTGCAGATGAAGAGTCCAACTCCAGGGTCATGACACCAGCTCTCTTTTGCCCCATGAACAGTAGCTTTTTCTGGTGGTGGTAATCTGGCCCTAATCCAGTTGCATGGGTGCACTGTAGATGATGGGCTTCCTTTTTAACCCCATGGAAAGCACCCCCTGGTAATTGCACTCACTACGTTAAACCAGCTCTCTAGCACATAGGAAACCTAAAAGTTGAAGAATGGGGCTGGGGAATCTTTGCCCTCCAGAAGCTGCTGAACTACAACTCCCATCAGGTCCAGGTTTCCCACCCCTACTGAAGATAATACAGGCTGTTATCCCTCCTCCTTTAATGGTACCAGCCCGATGGAACTCCTTAACAATATGATCTCTGTTTAAGAAAAGTCTCCTGCTCCCAATTAATTCATTATGGCTTCTTGCCAACATTTTAATGTGTAAATTCATCTTTATCTTCCCGCTCTTGAGACCTGGCTAGGTAACTGTGGAACAATAATTATAATAAACGTGTTGAACAAAAGTAGGTGATGATCTCTTAAAATTGCCTCTTAAATGTTTTATCGCCGTTGTGCAGTAAGATAGTTCCATAGAGAATGTTAGCCCCCCCAAAAAGTGCTGTTTTTTAAATACTTGTCACAGAGAAAGAAAATAAGTCAAAATGTGCATTTAATGCTATAAACTTAACAGGAGTGATTATTGAGCCATTATATCTATTAATATAGTAGCATTTACACATGGACTTTTATGGATTATGAGTGTGAAGCTGGTGGATGAAGAATGAATTTAATTTTGTAAGGCATTTGGGGACATTTAAGAGAAAGGACATCTTAGAGACGGAGAGATCGATAGCTGAGAGGGAACCAGACCAAAGAGCAAAGGGCGGTGGTGGTGAGTTTTGATGTGTCAATGACATCATACCTTTCCGCTAAGGGGAGCAGGAGCATGAAATAGAACTGTGAGACAAAATGGAATGACAATAATAAAGCTACGAGAATGGCTAGTAGCAGGCAGCCCCCCAAAACAGAGGATTCAGATAAAGCTCATCTGCAACCATGGCTGTTATGGAGAATGAGAGTCTTGGGAAGGGAGATCATCACTCTGAGGAAGAAATAACCCATTCCTTGAGGGACAAGCAGTTATTCCCCAAGCTGAGGTCTGGGGGTTGGGGAGAGCTTAGTAGCTGGTGATTCAATTATTAGCTGGGTGTGGGGCAGCTGTGCCAACCATTTGGTATGAGGTTAGTAGATGCCACCTACTGTCTAGATAGCATGGTGGCAGTGGCGTGGCTAGCCGCTCAGGTGCCCAGTGTGGCACGCACATCCTGCAGCTGGAGGTGGGGTGAGCTGCCCATGGGGGCAGGGCAAGCTGTGTGGAGCCTCTCCGCCACCTCCCCCTCAGCTGTAGGGTGGCTGAGGGAGAGGCAGTAGACAGATGCAAGCCGCACGCTGGCGTTTCAGGCAGCACGGAGCCTGGAGGTGCCCAAGCCACCACATCACTCCCAGGAGAGATGCATGGCTTGGGCATGATGCAGGCCCCACGGTAAGTGCTGGCCCCTGCGGTGTGGTGCCCAGTGCCAGCCACATTTTGCTACTTTCCTTGACGGAGCTAAAAAGTTTCGTGAGCCCATTTTTTTAAAAAAAATATATACACCTCATATTTTTGTCACCCCCCTCAGTTATGACATCATCATGTTTCTCAGATACAAGTTCGTGAATGCATTTAAAGAGTTGTGCACATTGTCCTTTATCTGTCCTTGATATAAGCAGATCTTAAATCTGCCTTTCTCCCTGTGGGCATAAATGCTAATGTTAACTGTGTATTAAATTTTCCTTCATAATGATTCTAGCTAATTGCAAGAGTTTTCTAAGATCAATAAGAAGAACGCTGAGCTCAATGCTCAGCGATTGACCCATGAATGAGAAAAATGATTGCAGCAATCCAAACGGGCAAGATATGTCATCTTGGCTATGGCCCAGAATCCAAGACTATTTCCAGTCATTATACTAGCTGCTGTTACATTATTTTCCAGTCCAGCCTTCTCCAACCTGGTGCCCTCCTGATGTTTCAGACTATAATTCCCATCAGCCCCAGCCAGGTCCAGCTGGAGTTTTAGTCCAAAACATCTGTTGTTGTTTAGTCATTTAGTCGTGTCCAACTCTTCGTGACCCCATGGACCAGAGCACGCCAGGCACTCCTGTCTTCCACTGCCTCCCGCAGTTTGGTCAAACTCATGCTGGTAGCTTCAAGAACACTGTCCAACCATCTCGTCCTCTGTTGTCCCCTTCTCCTTGTGCCCTCAATCCTTCCCAACATCAGGGTCTTTTCCAGGGAGTCTTCTCTGCTCATGAGGTGGCCAAAGTATTGGAGCCTCAGCTTCAGGATTTGTCCTTCCAGTAAGCACTCAGGGCTGATTTCCTTAAGAATGGATAGGGTTGATCTTCTTGCAGTCCATGGGACTCTCAAGAGTCTCCCCCAGCACCATAATTCAAAAGCATCGATTCTTCGGTGATCAGCCTTCTTTATGGTCCAACTCTCACTTCCATCCCACCACTACTGGGAAAACTGGGCGTCTCAGCTTCAGGATCTGTCCTTCCAGTGAGCACTCAGGGCTGAAAACATCTAGAGTGCACCACACCGCAAATTATTGGGTAAAGACAGGCAAACAGTCTAAGCATTATGGAAGTGGTTTGAATAAATGGCATCTGTCCTGGGGAAAAATGCACTGGAATAAGTGAAACTGAGTTGTTGGTTCTAGATTCAGGTAGGTAGCCATGTTGGTCTGACACAGAGGAAATAAAATAATAATAATAAAAATTGTCCAGTAGCACCTTGGAGACCAACTAAGTTTGTTCTGGGTATAAGGTTTTGTATGCATGCACGCTTCTTCAGACTGGTGGAATTTTAAAAAAATCACTTTCCTCTGACTTTAGGAAATGTTTGGATGTCTCCACCCAAAGTCACAATTTTAGTACTTCAAGTCAAATTTGCTTGCAATAAGTAATCACAATACTTATGATTGTGCTAGGGAATCCAGGATTTTGCTGTAAACTAATTCTGTTTTGTATATGTGGTCCCTGATGGCAAGACAAAGGATATAGGATATTATGATATCAACAGTGAATTATATGCTGAAAAAGAAGAATCATTTTTAGGACCAATAAGTCACACATACGCATACGCACCGAGATATGGTCTGAAGGCACATGATGCATTCTCCCAATTTTAAAAAAGAAGGGGTAACTATTATGTAGGGAGTTGTTTGTTTTAGATACTTATGGTATCTACTTCACCCAAAGGTCCCTGGAAAAGGGAACACCTACATATTCAAACTATGCTAATGATATTTGAATTAATACCACAGCATATTAAAACACCCCTTAATTTCTCTATTATCTTTTTGTACATTTAAAGCATACCATCTATCTAAAGCAAATCTCTGCCCCCCCCCCAAAAAAATCATGGGAACCGTAGTTCATGCCCAATACAGCTACCATTCCCAGCACCCTTAGCAAACTACAGTTCCCATAATACTTTGGGGGAAACAATGTGCTTTAAATCTATGGTGTGTGTGCAGTCTTAATATGTGAGGTGGACAGCTGATGGGACTTTCTCATAATTTTTATTGAGAAGCCTTTTTTTATTCTAATCCCTCCATATATCTCCTTTTTTAAACATATCTGAGAATGAATCTTATTTTTAAGATAGTATTCATTGGTAGAACACTAGCTAGATTGAGCAAAATTTATCCAACAGTCAGTGATCAATGGTGGACCTGTAAATAATCTCATTTGTGCTTTGTGGGAATGCCCTGTAATAAGCTCTGCTGAGGAATCTGTTCTGGCAGAAATAAGGAACAACCCAGGCTGTGAACTTGCAAGGGAGCCAGTTGTGATTTTATACGTGTCTCTTGGGAATATCACACCTCAGCGTGTTTGAAAAGACAGCTTCCCTTTTAGCAGGAACTAAAAGGATGATTTGTCGGGTCTGGAAAAATCCTATAGCACGTTCTACTAATTCTTGGTAATGTAAAGTTTAGGAAATAGCTAATCTGGTCAAATTGACAAGTTTGATTCGACAATGGGAAAGCAGACAAAAATATAATACATTTGTAGAAAAATGGAGCTTGCTCTATTGGAATGAATAGAGCAAAATATGAGGGGGATTATTGAAAAATTCAACTTATTTATCATGGTTGCAATTTTCCTAACCTTTCTTTATACTCTATGATTTTGCTTGTTTAGAAAGAGAGAGAGAGAAATAGGTGTATACGATGGACATATATTTATATATGTTTTGATAACATAGTTGACTAGATTTGTATATTTATATGCTTGTGTGTGAGATGGCAAGCTTACCAACATTATCCAGCAAGAAACACTCCATTTACAGTTAGGAATAAGGGAGAATTGCAATTCATTTTGCAAAGTTACCTCAATTTTATTTTCAAAACAATCTGAACTGAAACGCAGCCATCCTTAGAAATTCGCACTTATCCAAATTGTGCACTGCCCAATTTTCCAGCTAAGTGATGTGTACAAAGAGGCAAAGACTAGGGTAAAGTCTGCACAAAAAATGTGAATATTAGTGAAAAGAACATACAAAACTGCATTGAATTAGGGGAGATTTCTTTGCAGAATGTGTATATTAGGTGAAATGGCATACAAAAATTTGTATATTGGGAGAAATTCACTGATTAATTTTCATGGAGATGCTTTTTTTTTTTAGTGTGTGTGTGTCTGTTTTTAAACACAAACTGATACAAAAATGTGAAGAAGTAGTGAATTTATGACTGGAAAAACGAGAAACCGAAATAGACAGATCTGCCCATCCCTATTCACAGCCTTGGTTGCTGGCTTGGAGTAGGATTCGGAGTGCAAGTGCTATTTTTTTGCGTGGGGGGAGCTGCATTCCAAGGATGATTCCAGTGAGGAAACCATTTTCTGTACATGGAATGGATTGAGGCAACTGACTTCACATCTATTTCCAATTACAATGTCTCATAAAACATCAATGAGCTCCCAAAAAGAAAACATATTATAGCAGGAGCATAATCTCTGTGATCCAGCAGGCATGATACACATCTGAAGTCAGCTTTTGATAAATGTATTGCCTTGCTTCATGCCCTCCTAATCTGCAACAGTGTGCTGTGTTGGGGAAACCGCCCCTCCAGCCCCTCCATTACGCATTCATCTATAGAGCTCCTTGTTGGATCAAGGCTGAGGAGGACCTGGCATATAAATGTTGCCAGGGCTGTCTTAAGCATATGTGGTGCCAAGATCCGCCCGGCACGCCCCCACCCCCAGATTGCCCAGTCCTAGGCATGCAGGAGGGTGGAGCTAGCTGGCCGCCTCAGCGTCTCGCTGGCTTGTTCGCCCCCGAACTTGCAGTGCAGAGCCGCCCGCAGCAGAAGAGCCCGTTGCGGTGCTCCAACTGACAGGCAAGCTCTTCCCCCAACTCAACTCTCGGACCCCAGACTCTCAGCCTGGCGCTCCTGAGAGTCCGGCACCCGGGTGCCCGCACCCCTAGCGCCTATGGGTAAGATGGCCCTGGATGTTGCAAATAAATTGTTAAAATAAATAATCTATTTGAGGTGGAGGAAAAATGAATTTTTAAAAGCCATATTACACCAACACTGAATGACTTGTTATATTCTCCTATTCTATATTGTGGGTGTGCATGTTATAATTTCAGTTTTCATTTTCCCCATTTAAAAAATAATAATATTTCCAACAGTGAGAAATGAAAGACATTTCCATAAAATTTAGCCACAGTGGGGCCAGTTAAGTGCACTTAGAGCTGCCCATGTCCCATGCTTACCTGTTTGCGAAAGAACTATGCTTTTCTTTATGAAAAGATATAATCTCTTACTGCCATAATGTGCTATTCAATACTTATTAACTCTGTTAACCTTGTAAGCAAATATTTGCCAATATAGGCAACAACCGATTTATGTATGTCCAATTGATGGGCGATCACTCAGGTGCACACAGCACTGAACCTGGACGTGACCCCAAAACATCACTAAAACATCACTAAAAGCAAGGAATAGTGGCAGTGGAATGCTTTATGCAGGCCCCACTGATGTTCATGAGGGTCTGGAATGTAACCCCTGCACAAAACGAAGATTGTAGCTTCATTTTATCTTTAATATTATATCAGCTGCCTTGCCACAGAAAAAAATTCAGTGTCTTGTGCTTACCTATGATACCCCGTATTCTATTTCTTTTCTTCTAATTATTGCTTTAAAATATTTAGGTGCTGCCAATCATGAAAACACCTCCGCTTTAGGATGTTGGTGTACAAAATTGTGTGTAATATCCCACTATTTCAATATGTTTTACTCCTAGAGTACAATATGTTTTACTCCCCCCCACAATTGATTTAGACATCTATTGACTGCACATTTCTAATATTGGCATGTTTTAAGGGTTTGCCAAACAACAGGAAGTTTAGAAATCAATTTAAGTCAACAAAGGGCAGTTAGTAATGGGATGGAGGAAACAGGAAATTAGATGAATTAGTCAGGGCAGAGAAACATCTTCCCCTTGTGACTAGACTCTTGGAAAATGAAAGGGTGGGTCAGTATCAGATACATCTCCGTTTTCAACTTTCCTTTCCACATTTCCAAAAGTGTTAAAACTGAACAGGTACGGCTGATGAGAAATTGCAGTAGCACATGTTCCAGGAGATTGAAAATGATCAGGAGATGGGAAATGCAATGTTAAAGTTTGCAATTTCATTTTAATGGATCTATAGCCTTGCATTACATCAACCTGGTATTGAGCAATCAGAAGAGGAAACTTTCCAAAACCACTGTGAAAGTAAAACTATATAGCCATGCCATCATCAAACTGGCTTTTGCCGAAAAGCCTTTCTTTCAGCAATTGGGGGTTTGTGTGTGGAACCACCTACGTCCAGAAGGACTAGGCTCTCAAACACATGGTATAATGAAGTTTTGCAAAGTGATGCACCTGTTCCAGTTGCAGGATAGCATAGAGTCTCAGGGGTCAGCAAACTTCTTCAGCAGGGGACTGGTCCACTGTCCCTCAGACCTTGTGGGGGGCTATATTTTTTGGGGGGAGGGGGAAGAACAAATTCCAATGCCCCACAAATAATCCAGAGATGCATTTTAAATAAATGCACACATTCTACTCATGTAAAAACAAGCAGATTTCCAGAATGTCCGCAGACCGGATTTAGAAGGCGATTCGGCCAGATACGGCCCCCGGGCCTTAGTTTGCCTACCCATGGCATAGACAGAAGAGCAGTAGGTCAGCGTTGCAGGAAAGGCCACAGTGATACATGCCTTGATTACATCCCATTTAGATTACTGTAACACACTCTGCATGGGGCTGCCTTTGCAAAGTGTTCAGAAACCTAAGCTGGTCCAAGATTCTGGGGCTGGATTGCTGACCAGAAGGAGGTTTGTGTGTGTGCTTTTAAATGGATTTAACTGTTTTCCCATTGGTTTTTAAAATAGTGTTACTTATTTAACTGGTTTTTAAAATATTTAGATTTATCCCACCTTTTAGTTTTATCTGTTTTAATTTATGCTATGAGCCACCTTGAGCCCTGTGCAGGTAGAAAGGCCAGATATAAAATAAAGCAATTGCAAGACAGCTCTTCCTCAGCATCAGTGAAACAGACTGACTGTACATAAATATCCCAGAAAGATGTGGAAACTGTTATTATTTAATCCATTTGTTAATTGCTTCCTATGAAGCATTTCAAAGCAACTTCACACTGCAATAAAGACATATATAAACAATTGCATATTAAAAAAACAGTTAAATAATTACAAATGCACACATATCAAATTCAATATAAAAACCATCTGGGACAAAAAAATAAAATCTCCCAGCTCTTTCATGTGTGGTCTTTCTATTGAATATTCATTTATGCTTTGTCTTTGTCTTCAGGTCCTGGGCTGCCTCCACCCATCCAAACTGGTCACTGATTTTTCTGGATGCGAAGGGGTATAAGACGGCTTCCTTTTCTACTTGAGCTATGAAGTCCTCCTGAACTCTGGTGTGTTCTTGTTGTCCTTTGACCCTACTTTATGGCTTACTTCTCCATCCTGCTTCCTTGTTTGACCTGAGTCAAACAAGGAAGCAGCCCTGGCCGTTGGCTGGCTTCTTCACTTTGTCTCCTGGCATTGGTCATAACTTACCCTTTAGGCTTAATGACTGGCTTGTCCCAGAACCCCAGACTCGTTCTCTTGACTCTGCTCAGACTACTGCCCACAGCCCAGGCTTTTCTCTGTGTCTTCTATATGTAGCAAACTTGCCCCTTTCTCTCTCAGGGCCTGAAAAAGCATATCGGAGTCAAAAGATACCCTACCCAATGTTTTCATCCCAATACTTCTCATAATTATACCTGCTTATTGGTCCGTGTCCTTTCCCAGTGTACTACTTTTTAAAGCAATGTGAGTTTTAGCTTACATTTGTCCATTTGATTTAGATTAATTAGACATGGTGCTAATCCCTTCCAGATTATGAACTGAAAAAAGTGCATGGGGGGAAAAAATCAGGTTGCCTAACAGCTGCATTTTGAAGGTCCCTGACACATCACATCTGAGTACTGTCAGGTCATTCCATACACACCCACATCCTGAACAAAACCTTCAGTTGGACTTGAATAGAATCAACTAATTTTTTGAACTGCAAAAGGAAGTACATTTTTAAAATAAATGGCAGTCTGCTGTGTTACGCCCCTAGTTTAGGGACAAAAGACCAATTGATTTTAAGGCAACAGCTTAATGAGTTCACCTAACTAGCATGATAAGCTCATGAATAAGTGCTCAGTGAGATAGATATTATATATGTAATATAATAAAATCCCTAAAACATTTCCCTACTTACCTGACTATTTTGGGAGTATTTTGATCCCCAGAGATCACGGGCTATTTCTGTTTCTAGCTTTGCAAGTGTGGCTGTTTGAAAGGCTCACGGCATGTACAATACATAGATCATCCAGGTTGTAGAGTCCCAAATGTGTCTTATTTTATGTACAAAAATATATTTGCAGGCTTGTAGTTTATACTGCTGAGTGGCTTTATAATATCAAAGGCATGTACATGCAAAAGTTCGATGGGAGTTAACAACTATTGTACAATACACTTTGGGCATTAAGAGATTATATCTTTTCATAAAGAAAAGCACCGTTCTTTCACAGACAGGTAAGCATGGGACACGGGCAGCTCTAAGAGCATTTAACTGGCCCCACTGTGGCTCAATGTATGGAAATGCCTTTCATTTCTCACTGTTGGAAACATAAAAAAATATTGGTGTAGCTTCACTAGAAAAATGGAAATAGCAGAGAAGTTCAGTGCTGTATTATTATTTTTGCTTTATAAGCAATTATAATCAAACTCTTCTGCTCCCGAAGAAGATCACAGTATCACCAGTATACAACACCCCAGCCAATAAGATATAACAAACAATATATAAAAAGCTGATGACATATCCAAGAATCCCAACCCACCTCTCACCTGGTGTCAAATCAAGTGCTTGGTTGCATTTGGAAACCTGTGACAACTTTCACGCAGGTGAGTTCCACTCTTAAGTTCTCAGAAATTTAAAATCTAAATAGGAAATCATACCCAAGTCACAGAACAGCCTCCATCCATCCCTCCAAAACCAGCCAACCCTTTCCTCCGGTCGGTCCATTGTTTTGTTTACAATCTAGTTTGATGAAGAGTTGATCACTACTTTGTAATATTTAGATTTTCCCGAGTAAGGTAGATAGATCCCTAATGTGGATTCAAGATTTTCTCATATAGCTTAACATGATTGTTAATGGAGGTGGGGGAGAATGTCTCTCAGCTTTCGAAGTTTCCGGAACCACTGCCACAGACAATTAAAACGACTATGGGTTGTAATTATTCTTTTAATCAGTGAGGCTGCATCATTGCAACAACAGCTTCTTCTTTGGATTTATTACTGAAACAACATGTGGTCCTTCTTGCTGTTCTTGCCAAGTAATGAGTTCACTAGCAACTTTAGTACATTAGGGTATTCATGAGCTTTGACTGAGCCAAGTTAGACCATTCATTGAGCTCTGCCTCTTGAAATTCTGTGTGCACATTTAGTTGTTAGTTAGCTTCTAGGAAGAGGTGGCTTTCCCCATTTCATAGCCCCATTGAAGCATTCTCCATGTGCAGTGGAGGCTGTTCCACTAGGGCAGATGAGACACTGCCCCACCAACCTCATTCTGCCCTCAGCCAGCCTATCTTACAACCAATCCCAGGAGTGGCACTGCCGGCCAAAAATACAGGAAGCTACTTCATACCATTGGCTCCATCAAGTTCAGTGCTGTCTACATTGACTGGCAGTGGCTCTCTGGGATTCCAGATGGAGGGCATCCCTAGTGCTACCTGCAGATGCTGGGAACTGAATCTGGGACCATCTTCAGGCAAAGCAGAGGCTCTACCACTGAGCCATCACCAACTTCCTCTTCAATCTCAGCATTGTCACATGCAGAACAAAGCAGGGAAGAGCACTTCCTGTCGTTGGTTCTAGCGCCACCTACTGTCAGTCTCCCTGCCTTCCACCCTATTAGCCCCAATTAGCATCAGCCACCACGGCCCATATGTAAGGCCTATGCATAGAAAGGGAGACTATCCTGCCGCCACTGCACGATGCCTCTGGTCCCATCCTTTGGAATTTTGATAAGGGAAGATCTATGCATGAGCATTTCTGGGCAATTGGAGCCCCAGGACACATGGAAGCTTATGCATGGTCAACGTTCCCTTTACACTTACCCACATAGCAGCTGAGCAATATAGAATTGCTACTAAGGATTAATAATGGAAAAAAGTATAGGAACCAAGGGATTCACCTGTTACGTTTAACTTTATTACTCGTTATAGAAATAGGCGACAGTTTAAAAGACTGACTATTATCTAGATTTTTATATATATTTTACAAGAAATCACATTTCTGCTCAAGGCTTTTAGCGTACTTAATGATCCTTCCATTTCTTACCAAGTTAAGTGTGATCTCAGAACGTCCCCTTCCCGTGAACTATGCAGTAGCACCAAATTTATTTTTTAAAGTCTGTACTTACTACTTGATTAAAAAAAAAAATCCCCATGGCTATAAATTCCTAGTCAATCACTATGGCACTCTCTATTTTCTGCGTCTTAAAGATTGTCTACATGAACTTGAATTTCTCTATTGAGAAGAGGACAATCTGGAGTTGAAGGATATACTACCACAGAGTGGCAACAATAAAGGCCTGTTTGCCTGGAAACCAGGGGATCATGGAATCAGGGGATCCTATCAATGATCATGGGAAAATATGAAGCTGCATTCTGTTGGGTCAAACGGTTGGTCCTTCTAGTTCAGTATTGTCTACACTGATTGGCAACAACTTCCCCAGAGTTTCAGATAGGAGTCTCTCCTAGAACTGAACCTGGGACCTTCTGCATGCAAGACGGAGACTCTACCACTGGACATTAGCCCTTCATTAGAATGAAATGAATATTAGGAAAATACTCTCTTACAAAACAAATGCACCTTCTCTCCAATATGGTAGCAATCAATAGCTCTTATCCTACTTCCACCGAAAACTCCCAAGCGTTCCATATTACTATGCTCACAATTTTAAATGAGAATGCTGAAATTAAACGTTATGCAGCATTTTACTGCTTGAGGCAAAGCAGGAAGTACCACCTTGCTGCTGCATAATAATAATAATAATAATTTATTATTTATTATTTATACCCCGCCCATCTGGCTGGCTTTCCCCAGCCACTCTGGGCGGCTTCCAACAGAACACTAAAATACAATAACCTATTAAACAAATGTCTTCTAAATAATAATTGCTTGCCCTGCCCGCCCCACTGCCTCTGCTACTGGATAACCGGCACCAGCGTTGGTGGCAATTTTGGGCAAGGTCTTGTCCAAAATCAACAACAATGCCAGCGCCACTTCTCCATAAGTGGTGGAGGCAGTAGGGCAGGCAGGGCACCCCTGGGGGCAGCATCTTCAGGGCTTCACCCCATCTAATGGCTGCGCCGACCCTGCTGTACAGAAAGTGTTAAATGATTAGTGATGGAGTGATTGGAGAGGGCTTTTTTTAATGGGCAAGTTAAAAATGCTTCCGTTTTTCAATAACTGAACCCACTATTTACCGTGAGGAAGACAAGACAAGATGCAATACTGTCCAGATTAGCACCACATTGACAATTTTTCTTGTTTCTTTCCCTACCGTTCTTCATCAATTAATGAGAAAATGAATTTCATTCAAACATTATGAAAAGGGAAGGTGAAAGTCCAATGGGTGGGATGCAGGGCTTCTACTGTGCTTACCTTACTTTTGAGGTGGCTGAAGGGTGCTTCTGAGTGTCTTTCCTTTCGTTCTACAAATCATCTTGCTAGTGGTCTGCACTCTGCAGCCTCCCCAGGTGCCCGTGCTTCAGTGAAAGCCCAAGGGAAGATACCATGAGGTATCATGCATGACCACATCATTCACACAGGCAGATAGCAGCAATAGGACTAACCCTGGATGGGAGGTGGATACAAACTTTAGCCTCCCAAACCTCCTATTTACTGCACCTGCAAATGGAGAACAGGAGCTTGTTGAGGAGCTCCACCTGTGGAGACCAAGATAACATTGGGCAGCATTCAGTTCTGTTTTAATCAGAGCAGATCTGGTCCTAGTTAAGCCCCATCTGCACAGAACATTCAGGGCTGCATCATATCACTTTAAACAGTCAAATCTCCCCCAAAGAATCATGGGAACTGTAGTTTGTTAAGCTCTTGAGAGTTCTTCGGAGACCCCTATTCCCCTCACAGTTCTCAGAGAGGTTCCTAGGGAAGTCTGGGAACTGTACTTTTAACTACAGTGGTACCTCAGGTTAAGTACTTAATTCGTTCCGGAGGTCTGTACTTAACCTGAAACTGTTCTTATCCTGAAGCACCACTTTAGCAAATGGGACCTCCTGCTGCTGCCACGCCGCTGGAGCACAATTTCTGTTCTCATCCTGAAGCAAAGTTCTTAACCTGAAGCACTATTTCTGGGTTAGTGGAGTCTGCAACCTGAAGCGTATGTAACCCGAGGTACCACTGTAATGTGTTTTCATGTTCACGCTGCTCTTTTATTGAAATTTTATTCCTGTCATTCTAGAAACACATTATATACTGGCTAAATTTTATTTTAACATGTTGTTGGGGTTGTTTGTTTTACATTTTAACGTTTTATCCCAATACTTTATTATTACTGTTGTTTTCTGTTTATATTGTCTACCACCATGGAAAATGGACTGGGTACACACTGCAACTTTACTATATATTCTTCCCCTCAAAGAGTTAGTTAATGCTTTTTGGGAATTGTAACTCTGTGAGGGTGAAACTACCGTCTCCAGAATTCTTTAAGGTTTAGTATGTCCACAGCCAAAGTCTTACCACACCAACATGTACCTGTGCCAACATTCTCCCAGTCTTCCAGCTGCCTAAAAAGCCACTGAAATGGCAGAAATTACAGCAATCCTTTCCCTCCATGTATGCATGTACTTTCAGTTTTACATGGGGCACATGTGTAAGTCTGCAGATGAGGGAATGTGGCATTGCTGCATGTTTTAGTCATTCCAGAGTACATGGATATTATGAGAACTTGCCCCACCTCTGAAGTGCAGTTGCAGTCCACTTTAATGGGGTATGCCCGATTGGAACTCAAAAAAACACTATTGAAGGAGGCTATGCTAGAAGAGTGATTGGCAGACAAGAGCCTGAGGGTGTAGGAGGCTAGCTGTGACATCAAATTCTTGTGCCTGGCTGGAATTCACTATTTATTCTGCCTTTGAGAGTCAAATTAGATGGTCCATTAAATATGCGATCGTATGTGAATATAGAATTGTTTGAATAGAAAATATGGATTCAACACCTGCAGCCCTCTCTTCCCTGCAAATCACAGGAGGATGGACGGAGCGGTTAAACCTTTCATCGACCTCATTTTCTTGTTCTTTGCCACAGAAGGCAAACTTCAGAAAATTAAAAATATGCAAATGCAATCAGGTATTTTAACATAGCACCTGAGCATGCAGGAGCTCCATTTGTGCATCAGTGAAAAGAAGAGAGAGCTAAAATCTTGCATTGTCATAGCCTTTGGTTCATTTGTTTTTAATGATGATGTAGTAGATTTACTAATCCAGGTGTGCTTTCAGGAGTAGATCTTCAAAAAAGCAGGAATCCACTCTCTCTCTCTCACACACAGCCTTTGGGGGGTTTACACAGACATTAACCTATTCTCTTTGATTTGTGATAGTTACTCCCACTGCTTTAGCTTCAAATAAATAACCCCAATGTAACAATATATTGCCCCAAAATGGTTTTTTTTTTAATTAAATAAGGGGAGTGGTGCATGAAATAACTATTCCAGCTGCAGAAAATTTTCTATTCCTTTGCATTTCAACTGCCAATCACTGAATCATTCACCAGAAAAGTCTTCCTAAATATGGTTCCTTGGCATTTGCAGGAGTTTCGTTTTCATTTTTTTGTATTTTAGGGTATAAATTGAGTTATGGAAATTCATTAATAAATGATATGGCCAACCCATAAAAATTATAACATTTCATTTCCATTAACTTCCAAGTATACACATATTCCATTGATGCTACAGGCTGATCATTTTAATGAAATATTGAAGGTCTCAGGTCAGCATGGGAATCTCACCAATGCGTCTTTTGAATGGGCCACAAAAAGGCTGCATATCCTTTAAACAATTTTTCAGATATTTGGATATAATATAACTGGTGTATTGAAAAATGACAGTGTGAGCTATTCATGTCAAGAAAGGGCAGAAACATTCAGGGCTTAATAAGATGTGAAACACAAAGCATGGGCAAAAGACTTAAAACATACAAAGCCATGAGCAGGTTGGAGAAAGCGATTAAGAATAAATGGTTCATTTTTTTGGGAACACATTAATACAAACAGAAGAAGAATAAATTGGAAGTCAACTGCTTAAAATTAATGAACCTAATCTTCCCAGTCACAATGGTGTGACGCTGTAATGAATTTTTGAAATAGGTCTGAGCCAACATGCCCTGTCCCCAGTTTTGGCACTTGATTTCGTGAGCCCTGCAGTGCTGTTGGGATCGAGCTTGAGTTGGCAGGAAGAAAAGGTGTGTGTGAATTGTGGGGACCTGGGTTGAAGGAGGGTGGGCCTCCCCTTTTCACCCAGACTTTGGAAGGGGTGCAGGGATGCTAGCATAGTGTAGACCTTCAGCTGAGGCTCAGGCGGCCTTTAATGAGCTCAGGGTCAGCGGGGCGGTGGGAGAGACTGAGCAGGAAGTGGTGATGACTGAACCAGAGGCAGAACAGGAAGGAGCAGTTATAGAATCATAGAGTTGGACGGTACCCTGAGGATCCCCTAGTCCAACCCCTTGCAATGCAGAATATGCAGCTGTCCCATATGGGGGTCGAACCTGCAACCATGGCGTTATCAGCACCACGCTCTAACCAACTGAGCTATCCATGCTGTCACCTAGAACCAGGCACCACCTTCACAGATGGGAGAAGATTTCCCCCCTACTTGAAGTCCCACAAGACAAGAGTCTTCCAAGTGACCGTGCCATGCCCCATCATTAAAAGCTTGGTGGGAGGCATGAGGAAACTTGTTGGGGCATTGATGGTGTTTCCATCCGGTTCTTAAATCCTTATGCTGCTCCTGAACTCCTGAATTGTCACTCCTGAGCACTGTGCCTGCTGCAAGAGCTGTGGGAGGCAATATTCACACTGGATTGCTAATCTCCAGGAAAATCTGTCATGGATGGTTTAGCCGAGATTCCTGCATTGCAAGGGCTTGGACAAGATTACCCTTGGGTCCCTTCCAACTCTACAATTCTATGATTGTACATGAATTTCCCCTTCCCCCCTGCATCAGAGAACAGGGAAAATCAGGCTCCTAGAATGCAATGATACTTGTGGTGGGGTGGGCAGAAGCCACTTTGCATGATGACAGCAAAACAATCCAGTGTTATGGGAAATGGTTATTAGAAAAGACAAATGCTTCCATTTACAACATGCATCACGGTAATGGACTTTATGAATCATTATGTCTCAGTGAGCTAGCTTGGTTCTCAACCTTTCTACCATCCTTCATATTGAAACATCAGTTTTTCCCAAAGATTCCCCAAAACTAAACCTACAGGTTGTGGTTGTTGTTGTTGTTGTTGTTGTTGTTGTTGTTGTTGTTGCTGTTGTTATGTTTTTGCTTTGATAGGCTGGGTGCACCAAAAAAATACATGAAAATGGCCTATCTAAATAACCTATCTCAAATTCCAGATATGCTATGCTAAGTTACTATTTTTCTCTCCCATTTTCTATTACAGTGTTGGGGAAATTGTAGCCTTCCAATTGTTGTTGACTTTTAACTCCCATAAGCTCTAGCCAGTGTACAAATGGTCAGGGTCATGGGTGTTGGAAGTCAACAGTTTTCCCACCATGGTTATGTGAAGTATTGGTTACAATGAGATGTAAGCAGTGAAATTGTACACAAAGTTACAGCCAAACACTTGAATTCAGAAAGTATGAGCCAGAGGTAAGTAATAGAGATGTGTGATGCTTAGATGGGTCTACTAAATTGGCTGTTGGCATCTTTTGCTGTGGAGGAGGACACATCTTCTTGTTCATGACCTACTTGTACCCGAGCCCTAGGTCAGTAGAGAACATGGTTTGTAAGCAGATGGTCTCAGATCCCAGGCAATTATAGATCAACGATCTCAGGTAGTGTCAGGGACTGAGCTGAGGAGGGCTGCACTGAGGAAAAATGGTGGGAGCCACCCCCTCCTCCTGATCCTGAATCTTCCCAGGAGCAGGAGGACAGTATAGATTTGGAACAGTGGTTTGCAGAGGGACATAGTTCAGAAGGCAGAAGCTGGGAAATACTGGATGGGGAACAGCTAGGAGAAGAAACACTGGAAGAGAGTTAACAGATTCACAGTCTCTGGACAACATTCACCCCCTATCTCCAAAGTCATGGAGAGCTCAGAAAGTGTCAGAACAGAAAGCGGAGAGGCTACAAACTCAGATTACAAGACATAGGAGTGACCCTTAAATAGAAGTATTGCCATTTCTAGGAGATGTGTTCTTTGTTCTCTTGCTGTGATTATTAAAGATTCTAACTGGTAAGACATTCCTTTCATTTGATCTTCTTATCTACTGCCACGGGGGGGGGGGGAGCAAATTCCCCAAAGCCTGACAGGTAGCAAGACTGGGGGTGATCTATGGCTCAGAGATTGGAGAGCTGCTTCCAGTCTAAGTACACAGAGCTGATCTAGAGGGACCCATGCTCTGACTCAGTATATGGAAGTTTCACATGTATAGGTAGGTTGGGCCCAAAGTCTCCAGATATGTGAGAATGGCATTTTAGGTTTGTTTCCAACTAAGGTCTACAGAGAGCAATCCTATTGATACTACTGTTTAGTCATGCCCATTAATTCCAGTGGGTCTCAGAGCTCTTTGGAGTCTTCTCAGACGGTCAGCCCATCATTTGACAAATACATGAGTGAGTCTTATCAGGGAGCCAGAAAGTAGAGCTTCTGCTAGAGCTTCATTTCCCTGGAGCTCAAACTGCAGTATTTTGTTAATGGGAAATAGTAGTTACCCTGTCAGCTACTACCTAGCCAAGTTTTAGCTTGGTAGACCTGCAGGTCCGATTCTCAGGCAGCCGTGAAACACATTAGGGGGCATCTTGCAAGTAACTCAGCCTAATTCACGTTTTAGCACAAAATGTTTCACTAGGAGTTCTTTGAAAGCAAGGTTGTGTGCACTCTGAAAAATATATAGGATATGTGAAAGATAGGAACATGTAAGGTTACCTACTTGTTTCAATGAAGTTATACCCATGTGTTCAAAAGGATTTGTGTGCAGACCAGTCCCATCCATTGAAGTGAATGGATATATTCCTTGGTGTGATTTTCAAAGCGCCTTCTGCAAGTCAGTGGACTGGGTAATTACTTTTCTGATTCTGGAAGTGTTTGTAGGCAGATTTAGATGAGCCAAGTGATGCTTTCTTAATTCACAATCAGATGTAACTGTTTTAGAACAGGAAGAATTTAACTCAGCTTTCAGAGTAAAAACCATGTTAGTCTGTTGCAGCAACGGTAGTCTACACAGGCTTATGCCGTAATATATTTCCTTGACTTCCCGTGCTACAAGACTCTTGGTTGTTTTAACTTTCTAAGTTTATGATTCGTAACCAATACAGTGGTACCTTGGGTTACAAACGCTTCGGGTTACAAACTTCGCTAACCAAGAAGTAGTACCTCGGGTTGAGAACTTTGCCCCAGGATGAGAACGGAAACCGCACAGAGGTGGCATGGCGGCAGTGGGAGGCCCCATTAGCAAAAGCGCACCTCAGGTTAAGAATGCTTTCAGGTTAAGAACAGACCTCCAGAACGAATTAATTTCGTAACCTGAGGTACCTCTGTACATATCTTGTTAAGTATGCACACAACTAGAGTATACAAATTACCCAGGCCTTTATCATTGTAACATGACTCTCCATAATTGAACCAGTTATATTTCCCCATCTTAGGCCACCAAATAACATGTTTTTCCAGGGGTGGGGAAAATCTATCTATCTCAGGAATTCTATAATACAGAATGTGTTTTACAAAATTTGCCACACATTCATTTGACAATGTAAGAAAACATTTAGGTTCACATCGAAATAACATGACATACCTGCGTGGAAACACCACAGATCAAATAAAATATTCATGTTTTTTATTGTTTTATATTTTTGTTCAATTTATTAATAATCTTTATATTTATATATATATTTATGGCTTTGAGCAAAGACAAAAGAAAAAAGTCTAACTCATCCCTGATCACACAGTCATTGTAAGAATCAGTTTGATGTATATTGTCTTTTCAGCAGCAACATGATCCAACCTCATCATAAATACATTTCATCCTATACAGATGCAAGGTTCCATATTTAAGGGCTTAGTTATATACAGAGAAAAATAGGTTGATTCTCAAAATAGCAATGGATATTCTTTATACAGTATTACAGAAATGAGAGTCATTTGATTCGTAACCTAAATATATATATATACACATTCATACATACATATATGTATATCTTTTTATACCCTGTACCATTTTTAGTTAACTTACAAATCTTAGATTTTGCCCACTCTATTACAAAGTCATTAAAAAGGTTTTTTTAATGGTTTCACTGAAAGACCATGTATGTTAATGTTTCTTTATAGTACTTAAAATAAAATAAACATATGTATAAAAATAGTTCACTACCAACTCCATTATACTCCTATCAAATGTAAACCTTGAATAGTTTTAAGGACCAGAATATGATCGTCTTAAATTGGATAAAATTTATTATTAGTATTAAAATAAAGTCAGGGTTCTATTGTACCAAAAAATAAATGGTCTTGCAGTTTATCCATAGCGTTACATTCCTTGTATGCGATTCATGACCACTCCCATTTAACCACCATCATCATATTCACGGAATAAATTACGTCAATAACTTTGTTTCAGTTGGGAATGGGGATTCACTAAAACCTTTAAGTGTGGTTTATCCGTGTAGGCATTTGAAATAGCATCAGAGAAAAGGCATAACAGGCAGAATGACTTTGGGCGGCACTCTCGAAGCTACCCTTCCTTCTACAGTGGCCTCATTGGGGACAAAGAGGCTCCTGTAGAGAAAAGACTCTGTACACTTCAAAGACCATCAACTTTGAACACCATCTGTTGGGGTGTCTTCAGAATAAATCCCATTGGAATGGATGCATCTTTCACAGGGAAAACATTCCTGGTGGGTTGTGTTTTTCACTGGAATTAGGACACGCTTAACCTTCAAGTGTATATGAAAGCACCACAACATACACAGTTGCGAGGTGCCATTTTGTTCTTCCACTGCTCAGTGATGTCAGTACTAATGGGCATGTTCTCTTACCAGGTGTTACCCATTTTGGGCTGAAGGGATGGGCAGTGTTGTTTGCACCGCCGTTCAGAATGCAGTTCAGTTACGGCATGGTCAGCTTAACCGTGGCCCTCCCCAGGCACTATCAATTTGCTAAGGGGCTTCCTTTGTGGGGAGGGTGACACAGGTCTTTGTGGGGAGGGTGACACAAGTTCCTCCATGTCTGCTTCTGAGATGGAGGATCACATCAGAAGGAAAGAATGTCCCGGGGAAAAGGATCAAGGGATTTGCTTGCTCTATCAGATTCTTATATACACTGAACTTTGTAGCTCCCAGTCTACGACCTGGATCAGAAAGGATCGACAGAGTTTTCTAGCATAGCTTATGTGGGGAGGCAGCAACACATCAAGCCCTGGTTTACATATTGCTTACAGCAACATGATGTTCACCATGCCGGGACAGCTGGTCCCAGCCAGGAACATAGGCTCCGTCTTATTGTGAACCAGACTGTTGATCTATTTAGCTGAGTATGGCTGGCAGTAGCTCTCTAAATCTTCATTTCAGATGTGGGACAATCCTACTCTTGTCTGGAGATGCCAGGAATCGAGAACTTTCTGCTTAGACAGAAGATGCTGAACCACTGAGCTACAGTTGCAGGAATGTCTGCAGCTTCCGTTCCCCACAATAAGAGAAAAGTGTACTGTTTCATGCTAGCAAACCCATCCCCAATGTGACAAGCACTAGGAGCACAGTAGGCAACATTTGACTGGGGCCTGAATCAGTTGGAAAATCCTTCCTCTGGAAGCACTTGTAAGTCGTATGGTAACTTGAGAACGGAAGCAAAGGAAAGAAAAGGTTTACAAAACCGTATGCTTTAACCCTGCCTTCTGTTAATGACTCCCTCCCTTTTGTGCAGACATTAGAAGAAGAAAAAATTAACCTCATTTTCTACGGTTGACAATACATGCCATAGTAGAATATGCTGTCCAAATTATTATAGTACACACTGAGCAAGTCGTGCATTCCCAAACAAACAGGATGCTAGAGTATACTTATTTCTTGTTTGTAAAATATCGTCACAGTCGACTACAGAACTACAGTGAGGACAGAGAACACACCTGAAAGCCTAACCGAAGCAGTGATTGACAAAATAATTCATTCAAAAAATCAAAACAAATTCACTTTTAGTTATTAACTACAGATTTGAAGTCAGCATTATAGGAAATGAAATGCAGAAACCATCCATTCACATTTATCATTTTCCAAGTTTTAAAAAGACACATTTGGGCTTTTCCCTAAAACGGCTGACTGAAGCGATGAGTTGTACCAGGGTGCAGGGTGCTTTTGTTGTTCTTTTTTTTTTTTTTTGGTTTGTTTTCTGCTAAAAAAAATAAGAATCCAAGCATGCGTGGAATATTTTCAGACACCACCTAGGGCAATGAAGAAACAGGTGATGGTATTGGTGAAGTACACAGAGCAGGATCAAGCATATAATTTTGCATAAAAACACTGCATGTAAAAGGAGCATTGTAGGTCTCAAGCCATTGCATTACAGTTGTGTTGCATTTTATATTTTGTAAAATTTATTTTTTTTATATTTTGGCGTGAAGAGTTGCAAACTAAATTTCTAAACAAATACTTTGCAATGGTACACCACACAGGAGCTATTTTTGTTTTTGTTGTTGTTGTTATTTGGGTCTAAAAAGTTATTTACAGTAAGATTAACGAGTCTCCACTAATTTTACCCCCCAATATGAAGATAGAAGTCCACCCAGCTTTCAGAAAGAGGAGAATGATTCTGAGGTTAGATTTCATCCAAAACAAGCAGTACTGCTAGACCTTTTTCTGTAGACAGGAAGAATTTCATTGATCCTTCACTCGAAAACCTGAATGTAAAAGCACCAAAAAGTAATCTGGACCTCTAAAATGGGAAATGTGTCTCAATTATTTTTGTTTAAGAAAAGTTAAAAACTACTGTTTGCGAATTCCAAGCTAATGGGTGCATTATGTATGGATTTTTATTAGTATTATTGTTATTACTATTTCTGTGTGGCTTAGTTCCTGGAATTATTAATACTGCCTTTTAATGTAGAATAAAAACAGGAAATCTCTTCATATTTCTAACCAGGTTAAAAATAAATAACATTACAACCACTGTTTTTAGACTCATTTTAACAATTTCTAAGAAAGGAAGACATGAGAGGCCATTTTGGATTTCTCTTCTCTCTCTCTCTCTCTCTCTCTCTCTCTCTCTCTCTCTCTGATGTCCATCTGTCTCTCTGTCTCTCTCCATACATTCAAGGGTTCATTTTGTCCAAAGTGCTCCTTTTCATTGTAGACAGCTGGGATCTATTGGAAATCCTGGGAGTGATCTCAGTTTTATGTCAGTCTCCGCTTATTTGAAGTCTGCATGAATCATAAGTTTGAAGCAAACCGCGGTTTATCGCCCTCTAGTTCCGTGCTTAAGACTGCGGAAGAATCCCTTTGCAGTGTGGCAGCTGGTGGCGTGGGCCCTCGCGTAGGTGGAATTGCTCCCGAAGACATCTGGCGGAAGAGGGCCACTCTTTGGGGGACAGTGCCTTTGCTCCCAGCCTGGATGCCTGTGCTTTGGAAACTGGAGACGGGCTGTGGAATGGAGGCTAAAGATTCTCCCACTGTCGGGTGAGGTCTAGAAATCATAGTGGAAACCTCATGGGGTAATGAAGGCTGTGAGGCAGAGAGGGGTCTCACCTCTCTTGTCAGACTAGCATTGTGAAGAGCTTGCGTACTCTTGTGGACTTCACTCTTCTGTGACCCACTAGGCATTTGCTGCTGCTGTTGCTGTTGCTGCTGCTGCAGTTGTTGCTGTTGTTGCTGCTGCAGCAGTGACAACTGCGAAGCTGTTGGCGTTGCATACTGAAAAGTTCGGCCGGCTAGAGGGCTTTGTACCGGTGGGCTGCAGACTGCGGAAGGGTAGGAGCAGGGGGAGAAAACGGCAGCTTGCTGAGGCGTCTGTGTGCTCGGCGTCGGAGAATTCAGGCTCATCACAGAATACACAGGCGGGGATTGAGTCCTCATCTGCATCGAGGGGGCAGTGGTCAAAGGACTTGAATTCAGTGCTGGCATTTGCTGCAGATTTGCCGGCCCGACTGCCTGCACCATCTCCCGGTCGTGTTTCACTATCTGTTTCAAAATTTCACTCTCCTGGTTGTTGAAGACACCAGTATTGAGATCTTTTTGGAATTTTTGCAGCAGAAGCGAATTCTTCTTTCCTTTGTGGGCGAAACGGACACAACATAGCATGCAAGTTAGCATCTCTCTGGTCACCAGGCAGATTATACCATATCTATCTAGCTGTCTGTCTGTCTCTTGCATCAAGGCAATAAGGGAAATGGTTAAAATAGCCAAAAGACTTAACATCAGCCACATTCTTTTTTATATATATTCCTCAGATTACGTCACACTATAAGAAAAATAACATAGGGGATGATCAGGCAGATAGATGAGGCTATCCAAAATGGGAATAAGCACAATTCTCAGATGCTAGAGTAACTGGGATCATCACTACAGGGCAGGTTTAGCCCCCTCCCCACTTATGTCTTCCATTACATCCTTTCATTTTCCCCCATAGGAAATACAATAGCAACCATTCACTTCTATAGTTCAGGTTCCTGGGAAACCCACAAAGACAGCATGAAGGCAATAGACTCCTCTTGCCTTTCCTTCCCAGCAACTATGATTCAGTGGCGTGCTGCCTCCTAACACAGATGTTCATGTCTAATAGTTATTAATCCCCACTTTTAAGGAACATGGGTCACTGCTGTGATGACAGCGTCATGCCCCATAGTGCCCCATAGTGCATATAAAGACACTATGTTAACTGCTTTTAATTATCTTATGTGTCAATTTCCTTAAGATGGCTGTTTACAAGGAAATTAATAAGTCGATGATGCTGTTCATCACAGGCATGATGCACATGAAATGAAAGCAAAAACCTGCCTTGCCCTCGCTGACAAGGGTTTGTGTGTGTGTGTGCACAAGTGAGCATGAATGCACAGCCAATTTTGCACATGGCGAGCAGACACTTACTTATGGATCACCTATAACCATAAATCTCTAAGAAACTTACAACAAAATAAAATACAAAACAACATAGGTCATAAAATAAAGCAGAGTATTAAAAGTGGCCAGAATGTTCCGGAAATGCTTGCTGAAATAAAAATGGTGCACCAGAATCCAAATGATGCCAGCGTCTGATTTGCTCTGCATCCTATGAAATGTTTGAATGAATATTTGCATGGATTTGCAGCATCCTATGAACCGTGGTTAGCAATCCCTTCCCCAAAAAACCACTTAACACACTGACCACCATCGTGATGAGCATTTTACTATTTGTTAACGAGAAAGGCTAATGCCTGCTAATACTTCGGCATTTTACTCCTATTATTGTGGGGACTGGTTTGACTCTTAACGTGCAAATATACTTTGCAATCCAATCATGACAGGTTGCCAGCAGTGGAAAGGAAAGGAAATGAAGTAACTAGGTTGTGTTAAAAGAGTCTCTCTCTCTCTCTCCCTCTCCTTGTTGAGCTGCCCTAATTTTTGAAATGCCCAATGTGTTATGTAAGTTATAAATACATGTGTCCATTTAACACATTTCCTGGAACTAATTATTAAACATTGCTTAAGTAGTGACCACCAGATTGAGAGTAGTAATCTTTCCAAATGGCTGTGAACTAATATGAACTCAGGGGATATTATGTAGTACCTGGTTGTGTAACACAAGTCACTGCATGCAAACTGACTATACTTGGTTTGGGTGCTGCGGAACGCGAGATCTATATCACCCACTGCCCCCAAAGTAAGTCTACAGGCCTCAAAAACAACTTGCATGACTCTTGAAACAACCCCCTACAGCTTCAGTCTAAGCAGCAGAGCGAAATCTCATACATTTGAATGCATTTGCAGCAATCGCCTGAATTAATCTGCAGTTTGAATAAACAGCACTGCTTTGGAAACTGAAGATACATTCAGCACCTGAGGGCCTTCTCTCCATGCCCCCTCCAAGGGTGGTTCAGAGGCTGGCAACATGAGAATGAGCCCTGCTTAAGAAGTGCTCTCCCCAAGGAGGCATTTCTGGCGCCACCGCTATCAGCTGGCAAAAATCTTTCTTTTTACCTAGGCTTTCATCCCTTAAACTGGAGGGTTTTAGATTTTTGTGGCCTCCTTTCAGCGGCTGGGATGCGTTAGACCTGCCTTTTTAGGTAAAAGGTAAAGGTACCCCTGCCCGTACGGGCCAGTCTTGACAGACTCTGGGGTTGTGCGCCCATCTCACTCAAGAGGCCGGGGGCCAGCGCTGTCCGGAGACACTTCCGGGTCACGTGGCCAGCGTGACATTGCTGCTCTGGCGAACCAGAGCCGCACACGGAAACGCCGTTTTACCTTCCCGCTTGTAAGCGGTCCCTATTTATCTACTTGCACTTAAGGGTGCTTTCGAACTGCTAGGTTGGCAGGCGCTGGGACCGAACGACGGGAGCGCACCCCGCCTCGGGGATTCGAACCGCCAACCTTTCGATCGGCAAGCCCTAGGCGCTGAGGCTTTTACCCACAGCGCCACCCAGACACAGCGCCTGCCTTTTTAGTAATGATAATTAATAATAATTTTATTATTTATACCCTGCCCATCTGGCCGGGTTGCCCCAGCCACTCTGGGCAGCTTCCAGCACATATAAAACATAATAAAACATCAAACATTAAAAACGTCCCTATACAGGGATGCCTTCAGATGTCTTCTAAAAGTTGTGTAGTTCTTTATCTCCTTATGGGAGGGCATTCCACAGGGAGAGCACCACTGCCAAGAATGCCAAGTTTTGGGGTTTTCAGTTTGTTTTGGTTTTTATATGCATTTCAACCTTTGTGCTATTTTTGTGAGTTGCTTTGGGTTACTTTTTGTTATATAAAAAAGAAGTAACCCACCAATTGCAATGAATGATAATACTAATAAAAAGTCCTACAGGTGGGGTGGGGTGGGGGTTGGTACATGTCTATGAACCTTGGTGATCATCTGGATAATTTGAGGATAGCGAAATGGTGAATTTCCAGCTCAAAATTTGGCCTGGCTGATTGTCTCCATGCTGCTGGTCTGTGGTGGTTCGAAGAATATTTCTGACAAATCGGTGACGTACTGCACAGGTCTGCCACGTTTGCCAACTTAAAAACAGCCTTGATACTGTATTCACTAGGCTCAGCCATAATTCACTAAATCCAAGCCATACACAAATATGGTCCTATCATTTTGGCTCACAGACTCAGAGACACCCCCCCACTCACTTTCTATGCAATAATGACCTTTCCCAAGAATGCTGCTGACAGCCTCTATACATGATTAATAAACAATAATAAGCATGACTTCCAAACTTAGATTCTCAGGGGATATGTGAGAGCCTCGGATTACTTAAATTTCACTTACACTTTCTCTTTTATAGCAACACATCTCTTATTCATAAATCAACATGGCCATTTAATGGAATGCAATGGGATAGTGGGCTGCATTTTTTTTTAAAGGTTTTAAAAGTATTAATATTTGATTTTGGCCACTTCTCTGCAGTATCCGTGGCTCTTTATTTAAAACATTTATAAGCCACCTTACTATTAAAAGGAATCAAAGTGGTGTATAAAAGGAATGGAAAAACAATAAGAATGGCAAAAGACAGCAGAATAATCATGACACTCTCATAAAACTTAGCATGCGCTGCACTGCATTGCAGTGGTTCTGCTCCTACCTATGGGGCTGTGTCCAGCGGTGACAATTGGGAGCCACTGTTCGGCGCCATGGGAATTGACCTGTGGTGTCCTACAGGGCTCCATCTTGTCACCCATGTTGTCTGACATCTATATGAAGCTCCTGGGAGATTTCATCAGGGGATTTGAAGTGAGATGTCATCAGTATGCTGATGGCACCCAGCTCTATCTCTCTGTTCCATCTGAATCAGAAGCTGTTGAGTTCTGGACCAGAGCCTAGAGGTGGTTATGGTGTGGATGGGCGCCAATAAATGGAAATTGAATCCAGCCAAGATGGAGGTATTGTGTGCCGAGTTCTTGAGTCCGGGAAGTGGAGAGGTGTCCTGTCCTAGGGTTGCTCTCCCCTGGGAAAGGGCAGGTTCATAGTTTGGGGGTGCTCCTGGATCCAGCATTGTCATTCGAGGTGGCCTCGGAGCACCAACTTCCAGCTACAGCTAGTTCGCCAGCTACGACCTTTCCTGGAGAGAAATGACTCGGCAACAGTGACCCAAGCTCTGGTAACCTCCAGACTGGACTATTGCAATGCACGGGGTTGGGGAGGAGAGAGACTCGGAAACTGCAGCTTGTACAGAATGCAGCAACCAGACTGGAATGGCCAACAGAACTCATATTGAGAGAACGGCACTAGGTACCTCTTTGCTTCTGGGCCCAATTCAAGGTCTTAATTTTGACATATAAAGCTTTAAATTAATTGGGTCTAAAATACCTGAAAGGCTGCTCTCAGAGCTCTGTGGGACAGTGGTGTGGCCCCCAGAATTTGGTACTTGCTACATTTTGCTGTGGGCCTGGCACCAACTCTGCATATATCTGGAGTCATGCAAAAGATTGTACCGTCCTTATTCTCACCCTTACCTCTCCTAGTGTATCCAATGCTTCTTGCATGCTACTCTTGCCTTTGCAAAATGTTTTAGAGATTCTGCAAAAACTCAAATGGTTAAGATTCAGCAAGACTCTTTTATATGTCACAAGAAGATCTGAAAGCAAGTGAGCTGTCCTTCCTTGTTTTCATGTTTCCACTGCAACATGCAAACATGTAGGGAGAGTCATGTACCAAAGGACTAGGGGGTGCAGGTGCTGCAGATGCAGAGAGCTGCAGGGTTCTCCTATTTCACCCATTACAACGGATGACTCATTTGTGCAAACTGAAGCATGCAAACTAAGCAATGTTGAACAAAGTAGTAATTCATGTCGCCCTGGAGTAGGGATGGATGGACCCATTAAAGTCTGGTCCACATCAGTTCTCCATGGGGACAGAACTAAGTCCATCCCATTTCCATGTGGATTTTTAAAGGGAAAATTATTAAAAATCCACAAGGAAACACAAAGGTGGTTTTTTTTAAAGTACTTCCAAGGGTGCTCCATTGATCTAAAATATACTTCTTTCTTTTAAATTTTAAAAACAGATAATCCACCACCATTTGTGTTTACATGGTGGCAGCCATGAAAACTTCCTTATAATTCCTTCTGAAAGCAACAGAATGTCATTAGGTCCCATTGCTCCCTAGGGGACTTGCTGTATTGTATTCACGGTATACAGCAACAAGCAGCAGCAAATGCTAGCCACTCCAGGCTGTGTGGAAAGAAATAAATTTTGGAGGAATGGAGACCACACTGCAGCCTCTTGGACTGCCTCAAAGAAGTGGATTCTGAAGTGAACCCATGATCTGATTTGAGTCATGATCTGCCCAGCTTGAATCAGTTGTGCCTGCTTAGAAATCTGAGTTTGGTGGATTCCTCTTCTGACCCGACCTTGGAGCTTCAGAGGCTCTGTTCCAGGGTATGGCAGCCAAAATAGTCCTGGGGATGGGGAGCTTTTAACATGCAGAAAAGTGTGGCTTTGCTTCCTTCCCTCCTCCTCACACATATATACACATGCTATCATGCCCAGTCTTCTTCAAAGGGTTATCATTATTGAGTTGGCCCTATTATTTGGCAGAGAGAGGCATCTGCATCAGACAGCACAGGCTGGGAAGTTGGGGAGCGGTAACGAAGTGCGAAGAGGACAGAGGTGTGTTTGTGCATGTGCCACATAGTCTGCCTTTACCCCACTAAGCAAACTAACTTCTGCTCCCCTCAGGTGCAGTGTAGGGGAAAGCCATCTTGTCCTCAGGCAGCAAAATATCTTGGGTTGGCCCTTATTTTTGCATTTATTTACTGTATTTATTTATCCCTCCATACCTTGAAAGATACCACTATGTTAGTAGAGCACAATGTTTTAGTTTTCTTGACCTAAAAGACAAATACTTCTGTGGCTGGTGCTATATGAACAGAAAAGGGGGGGAAAACACCAAAAACATACCTATCCTATCCAGCCTGTCAATGGCTACTGTTTCAAAGGCTCTTCTCATCATGGGGTATTCCTCCAGAACCTCGTTGAAGTTGTCCACAGAGAGAGAATACAGGCGGCAGTACGTGTCGGCTCTCACACTGGCGGTGCGGCGGCCCTTGGTCAAAAGGCAGATTTCTGGGATAAAGGGAAGAACAAAACACAGGAAGGAAAAGAGATGAAATGGTTTCAAAAGGTAACTGATGAGTGAGCGGCAGAGGTGGGGAGGACAGCAGCAATTCAAACCCAGCTCCAATATTTCCTGCAGTTTTGTAAGCACCTCGGGCCTCTTCACTCCGGCTCATTTCGTTAGGTTTATTTCCTGCCATTTCAATCTAGGCAACTACCAATTTACACATGTCCAGTTGTTGCACAACCACGCACACATGCATTGTGACTACCTGGAAGTGGCTTGAAAAGCAGGTGGAATGGGCCATCATTATACAGGGTTGCCTGTATAAAGACATTATATATTTTTACCCCAGAACAGAGCTAGGAATGTGTGGCCCTTCAGACGTTAATGGACTCCAGTTCCCACCAGCCCCAACCAGCCAAGCCCAATGCTCATGGATGATGGGAGTTGTAGTCGAGCAACATCTTTCCCATGCATACCCTTGTATAGAAACAGCAAAGTGCAACATTTTGATAAAATAAAATGCCTGCATGGAAATCAAGATATTTAGTACCTGCACTAAATCAGAAGGCTCCAAGCTTTTTTCTTACCAACCTCTCTCAGTAGATGCAGATCCCATACTGCGCTCAGCCTATTTTGCTGCTCTAGGTGGATGTTCCTTTTGTCACTGCCCTCCTTGCGTTGTCATAAAGGAAGCTAACATGCTCCCTCCCTCAAGGGTCTGCCCCACCAATCACACACCTCTTCATGTGCTCCATACACATGAACAACGCGTTGGGAGATGGGACACAGGTGCTTTTGCCCCAGGCTTCGTTGCTCTGGGGTGGGGGAATGGATAAATGTGTGTCTCCCTCATGTGTTGCCCTTGTGATTCTATTGCCTTGGGACATAACTCATTGAAGGGAGGCTTATTTCCTCCCTCCCTTCTTTCCTCCAACTCCCTCTTCCTGCTAGCACCATTTCCCACACTATTCTCAAGGTTTCCCCAACCCCCAGCAGCAGATTTCAAGGTTGCAGCATGACTGCAAGGCAGGAGGGGAAGCCCTCTTCCATGAACTTGAACTCCATTCCATTTGTAGGAGGGAAATTAGGAGCCACTGTGTTCCAAAGATGGACAACCACCACATCTCCCTCCAAAGGACACACATTTCCAGTATTTGCAAAGTTGGACCCAGTTGTGATTAGCATACTTACTGTATATTAAAAATAAGGATTCAGTTAGCAATACAGAGACATTCCCAAATGCTAGCAATCGCATTATTAGCTAGAGATGGCATCCAAATGAAATTTTCAAAATTGGAACCGTGCTGCCACATTGGTAGAGGCTCTGGTAGAGGCAAACCCTGCTTAGAACAGTTTATTAACATGTCCCTGTGCATGCAGCTTCATCAACAGAGTGAAAGAGGATATATATATCATTTTGTGAATCGTTAATATGAGGATCACACTAAATTAACTTGAGGTTATCATTTACTATCACTTTGGGAATCCCTGCAACTGAAACAGTGCTGTGAAGAACCATTGGCTCATGAGCCCTGTGCCATTTCTTGCAGGAAACTTGATCCCACGGGACCAATATAATTCTGTGTGATATTAATGGCCACCCTCTGGTTCTGGAGGGGGGGGACATTGCAAGAGAGGAAGGGAACTTCTGGAATTCATATAGAAATCTTTCCACTTTCCTATGAAACCTCTTAAAAGTTTGATCCCCCAAAAAAGTTAAATCGCAAGCAATTGATATCCTGGAAGTGGTTAACTAAAATAGCTACTGTATATGGCTAACAGAGCAATCCTATATCCTTGAGCTGTGTTTCTGATAGGGGGATACAATTGCTTCTAAACCCCTTTGTCCAGGTGGAACACACAATGCTTGAAAACACACACATACACGCTCAGTTGAAATAATATTGGAGGGACTCTTGTCAAGCAAGATGAGAAACTGGCCAAAATTCTGTGATCGCTTAGGAGTTGATCTTGCCCCTGACAACAGAGTGACATTATACCTGCAAAATAGATGGTGTTATAATACTAAGTCAATAGAGTCAACAGAGAACACTGGACATCTGCCCTCATGGAATTTTCAGAGCTGTAACATTGTAACGTACATTCGTTCTTAGTCACACCACTTTCCTCTGCAAAAATTCTGGCTCCCTTCACAGAGATATCAATACAAGAGTCCATGGTTTATTTTATTTTATTTTTTTTCCCTGAGTGGACGTGTTGTTCCTAAGTGGATTCAAATTCAGAATCCTCAGAGTTCTCTTTGTAGACTTCCTACCCATAGTTCCATGAAGGCACCTGGTCGTGCGTTCTGTGTGTTTGTGGGAGACATTTGCACAGGGTTGCATGGAGCCCATTTGACTATCTACACTTGCTGGTTGTTATCTTCTGGGACTGGCTACTCTGGGAGCACAATATGTGGCTGGAATTGTGATTAGTGGGTGGTTGAAAAAAATCCAGAGATTCCTTGGGTGTGTCTGTTGGCATCAGCGCCAGCTCCAGGTTTTTGTGGGACCTTGGTGGCTTTCAGAGGGCTCACCAATTCACTTGCCCTCTTCCTATGGGCCCAATCCATATAACCACAATTGACCTTTAAACCACCCAGAGACAGAATCTGATTGGCTTCATTTATAAATCCTAGCAGAAAATTCAGGCGTATCGTAGGAGAGATTTATGAGCCCGAGCCTCTTACCCACGATTCCGCTATGACCAACTAATACATCTCCTATGAAAACAATTCCTCCCAGCTACTCTAGCACTTTATTTATGATATGTTTCCCTTCCAATTTCACTAGCCGGTCTTTCACCATTAAATTAATTATCACTAGGTCGTGTGCCCAAGATTTAGGGGTTACTTTGATAGAGTAAACCACAGGGACTTATTAACCCCTCACCTCCTCTAGAAGAATGGGATTTGAACCCACACCTAAGACTCCAAAATTCTTCGTACTACCACTATACTATCCCCTAGTAAAGTCAGCTAATAAAGCTCTTGGGCCCATACCCCAAAAATGTTGGTCAAACCCCTCCTTTACTAATGAACCCCTACATCATATCCATCTTAATCTGCAATTTAGCCCTTGGAGCAATCATCACAGCCGCTAGTTATCAATGATTCCTAGCCTGAATTGGTTTAGAACTAAACACCCTTGCCATCATCCCGATCCTAGCCTATCTGACTGCTTAGTAAAAGCCATTGCATGGTTCTTAAAAAAAACCAAAAACCAATTGGGGTGAATTTCTCTCTCTCTCTCTCTCTCTCACACACACACACACACACACACACACACTAGAATTTGTGGATAACGAGCATTCTGAAAGCAGGACATCTGTGTGTATTTTTGATTAGCCAATCACCTTAATGATTGTCCATATCGTTTTCAACGGTGTTTAATGTTTAAATGTTGTACACCAACTAGATATTTTATGATTTTGTTGTATATTAATACTTAGAAATAAATAAAAATAAGCAATGAGTGTGAATGCTAGACGAGACAGAAGATTCAAATGAGAAATATAAAATTATCTTAAATATTTAGATGATCCATTATGTTACATTTTAGGTCCAATGAAAGTATGGGGAGCCTATGGTCCTCTAGATATTCTTCCAGGATTCCTGACCAATGGCTGTGCTGGCAGGGGCTGATGGAGGTCCAGTAACATCTGGTGAGTCAAAGGTGCTTTTGGGGTGGAGTGTAGGGTTCCCTTCAGCAGAATGAGCGGGAGGGCCCACAGATGCAGCAGGATGGGCTCACAACACGGGGAAGGGTGCAAAGCATTTCACATTGCCTGCTGAGGTCCTCCAAAACACCCCTACCCCAATAACTCACACATCACTCATAAATTTTGTTTAAGGTTTTTGGCATAATTTTGGCCACAACTTTATTAAACATACAAATTGTGAGTGGTTGCTTAGGCATTGGTTATGACTATCGGTCCCCCCCCCCCGCCTTGGGGGACAGCACTGACTCCCGGATTCCAGCGAAAGCCAGTGTGGAGGAACAAGATCAGGGATAACTGGAACTGCGGCACAGACCCTCAGCTTCTCCCCGCATGCTCCCAGGGGCTTATGCGGCCCAAACCCGATTCCAGGGGTTTGGACGAAAGGATGGTAAGCCCCTAAATTCCTTTAACAGAATTCCCGTGCAGCAGCAGCATTGGAGGGGCAGGCACAGCCAATCCATACCCCTCCACCAACCAATTTAAACCAATGCCTAACCGCCAACCTTACAAGTTGTGACGATTTGCTACGCAGTGGGCAAAAACCAAATGGCACACACTAATCAGCCAAATGGAAAAATTCCTACCAGGCCCCCGCACCAAGGCGGACGACCCCATGACAGGCATAGCAAGGTCAAAGCACAAGCCCAAAAGGGAGGGAGGGCGGGTGATCCGGTGCCCACAGCGAAAGAGAAAGCAGCTTGCTGTGAACCTTGTTTAAATAACCTCTGTTCCCACCCCCAAATTGGCAACATCAAATTTACCCCAGCAACATCAACCACCAATCCAAGCCAGGCCCCTTCAATCTATCCTGCCTGGCAACTACGGGGTGCTTTGCCTGGCCCCATCCGCAACACGTGCTCTCCTTTAGTGAGAACACGCTTTATCATTTAAAGAGGCCATTCTTTCAATTTCGTTGCACCACTTTTTAAATGTCTTTTTTTTCCCCTTACAAGACTGGAGAGCAGAGTCTTTTGTTTAAAATTTAGTTAGAACACCTGATTTTTAAAATATGCTGTGTAACTAATAAATATTGTCGCTATTTAATCACACACCTTCTCTGAGCTGCCTTCATTTCATTTCAGTTTTGCCTACTAATCATTATCCCAGTTAGGACAATTTTACAATGCTATTTTAGCATGCTAGCAGAAAGTTCTCAGAAGGTATGTAAAATATTTCCCCCTCAGTCTCTTATTTTGCCCTTATCTCTGCATTCTGAGTTCATTCTTTCGTTTGGAAGGGGAAATCTTTTAAAGAGAGATGTATTGGAATTCCCCGTGTTAAACTGAAGCATATCTGACTTTTATCCAACTCGTGCTTATTGTGCTGCACAGAGAACTGTAATTTACTACAGTGATTCATGCCTGACGGATTGGTTTTTGAGTCTTGTGTTGCATTTCGTGCCTCACCTGCTCTTTTATAGCTACTTCAGAATTAAAGGTCTGCAGAATTAAAGGAGGAGGATCACAGCTCACTGGTAGAGCATCTGCTTGCATGTAGAAGCTTCCAGGTTCAATCCCCGGGAATCTTCAGGCAGGACAGAAAGAATCTTACCACTGCCAGTCCATGCAGACCATAGTAAGCTACATAGACTTAGTATAAGGCAGATTTCTGTGTTTACACAAGGTCTGGTACATCCTGAGTGAAGAGGACTAGCCAGGAAAATGACTAGGTTACCTAGACCTCTAGGTCTGTATTATTTTGATTATACAGCGGATGCTGGGGTTGCGAATATGATCCGTCTGGGATGCACATTCACAACCCACAGCGTTCACAACCCGCGTCTGCGCATGTGCGGGTTGCGATTTAGCGCTTCTGCGCATGTGCGACCGCTGAAACCCGGAAGTAACCTGTTCCTGTACTTTCGGGTTTCGGCAGTCCGCAACCCGAAAAGACGCAACCTGAAGTGGCTGTAACCCAAGGTATGACTGTATTTCCAGCTTTCTTTTTTTATCCTGGCCCAATTAAAAGATCAACTATGCAACTCTCATTAAAATTTGAGCCGAGCTTTTGCTTTTTTTTGTTTGTTTTGTGATTGTGGGAACACACTTCTGTTTGTGTGTGCATTTGTGCTCTCAGTTGCCCACCTGGCACTATGTCTATTTCTCATCCAAGTCCTGTACGCCAGAAGGAAGCAGGAGGAAAGAACCAAGGATAGTTTCTTTTTTAAAAGGTTCCAGAAAACTGTGTGGTTGTGAGCCAGCCCAGAAGGTGCAGCTCAGGGAAGCTCTTGAGGCCTGGAAAGGAGGGTGTCACACAATACTTAACAGAGCTTCCCAACTGAGCTAGAACTGAGACACAGCCCTGCGAGACACTCTATGAACGCCAGCTCAGTCCATGCAAATGGCAAATAGGATGGACACTGATAACATCACCAAAAGAGAGGACAAATGAGGACAGAGATTTTTTTTTAAAAAAACCCAACATGTACGTATGCTGGATTACATGTATAAATGCAAATTTAGAAATGATGGTTGTAAGTTAAATAGAAATATATCTCACTGCAGCGGGGAAGGCTGTGATCTGGTGATACTTGTGGCTGCTCAGCCTGCTAGTTGTTGATAGGCAACTTCAAGGGCCCAGGTAGCTCAGCTGGTGGAGCATGAGGCTCTTAATCACAGGGTCGTGGGTTTGAGCCCCACGGTGGGCAAAAGATTCCTGCATTGCAGGAGGCTGGACTAGATGACCCTTGTGGTCCCTTCCAACTCTACAATTCAATGATTCTATATTTACCCTTCTTATGAGTCTTTATAGAGAAGATTCCTTCAAACAGAGCTCTCCAAGCAGAGGACTGTAAAGTAGGACACATGACTATCTGACTGGTACACCACCTACCTGGCTCATAGATAACATGGACTAGGATGGGGGAAGAAAGATTCAGAGTATATGGATGGAATACATTTTGGCTTGCATTTCATCTCAGTTGGGTGGGATAGAACTTGATGACATTGGTCTTACAAATTGCAGGGACTGCACAGTGGCCTGCCTCAAAAGGTTCAGTGGCTCCTGTTAGATGTTCTGTGAACTATCTTAGGAATTCGGTCTCTTGGTGCCCTTTCTCTCTCTCCCTCTCTGCATTTTCACCGCTCTGTTTTTTGTGTTCACATGATTTACTTAGCTGTTTCATTCAAGATTCTCCTTTGCTGAACACCTGACACTAAATGCAACACCTGACATTAAAACTGAAAGACACAAAAATTTAGCTAAGCCCCAATTAAAAATTATGCACTAGCACCATTCAATGGCAGATTTATTTATTTTTTAAGTTACTTGGTCTTTATGAACAACTCCTCCCATGAAAACTGCTTTTAAAAAACAAGAAGGTTGATCACTTTCCTAATGGGAAGAGAACCAGACCAGGGGTTGCTGAAAAAAGTTTAAAACAGGGATGCAGAAAAGGGAGGCATGGGGAAGTCGTCGAAATTGGGTACACGAAAAAACTTATGAAATTATACATGTTTATATGTTCGTTTGTCAGTGTTTGTTGTTTGTATTGTCTTATATTATATGTTGAAAAACCAATAAAATTTTTATTAAAAAAAAGAGAACCATCTGAAGGCAGCAAGGCAATGCTAAAAAGCATCAGTTTATTTCCTCAGGCCAAACTGCATAATGACAATTAGAGGTTTAATTAAAAGGGGGGGGGGAGTCATGATTCGTGCTGCCCCTAAAACAGATGGCGTCACATATCTCCAAAGCAAATTCAGTCGTAATGCCTTTGGAATGTAGAATTAGCGTTCAGCTAACCCTGTCTCAAGGCTTTCAGTAAGAGGGTAGGACATCTAGAGAGGCATCTACAAATCATGAATAGAAATCTGAGGTGCAGAAACTAATTCAAGTTATGTCCCCATCTTCCTCTATATTGAGTATGGCAAGGGCAATACTGAAACTAACAAGAAGGAGCACCATCCCTTAGACTAGTTCCAAGTAAGAAGGCAAGCCAATGGGGGCTAGCAGAGAACAGACTGGAGTTGGTAGGGCCTCTATGGACCAGCCTCCACTGCTAAGCCAACAGACATCACCCTTACAAAACCTGTAATTCCGTTTATTTCTTTATTACAAAATTTATATGCTGCCCTTTGTTAAAAGACCACAGTTATGGCACAAGCACAAATGAAGAACTAAAAGGGTGCATGGAGCTATTAATTTTAAAGCTTTGTATAAGGAGAAACATATTGAATGTTCATCAGCCCTGGTCCTAGTGGTCATATCAGCCAAAGACACTCTATGAACACCAGCTCAGTCCATGCAACTGGCAATTACTCCATAATGATATTTAAGGAACACCTGAGCTCTCAAATCTGTTTGTCACAGATCATTGCAAAGCTTACCAATAAATAATGGCACGGACAATTCTTTTTTGTTTTCCCCTCCCTCTTGGGTGTTACAGAGCTGCTGTGGTGTGGTAGCTGGACTAGGACTGGAAAGATCCAGGTTCCAATCCCCCTCAGATATTAAACTCATGGAGTTACCTATCTAACAGGGTTGCTGTAAGATCAAAGTAGGGTAAAGACTACGTAGACTGCTCTGATCTCATTAGAATAAAGGCAGGATATAAATGAAACATAGGGTGTAGTTGTATTTTATTCCATATTCCTGCACTGCAGGGGGTTGAATTAGATGACCCTTGGGTTCCCTTCCAACTCTATACTTCTATATGGATTGGCCAGACTGCTATACATTTTTCTGCGGAAAGGTATGTATTTATTGTCCTGCCTCCTCCAAGCGAACCCAGGCCTTTTCTGTCATCTGGTGCAGAATTCAAATTATAGGCTGTAATGAATTATATCCTTCCAGCTGAGGAAAGCTGACTTCAGCTTTAATTTCTCAGCAGGGAGTGGGTGTTTCATCATGTACCAGGCATATTATGTTGCTGTCTAAACGGGCAAGCTGTTTATCTAGGCCATATGGTAGTTTTCAGCAGGCAAAGGAAGAAGAGGACTCAGCCAGGTCTATCTATCAAACAGCCCAGTCTTGCTTCCCATTGGCTGTGGGGTTCATTGGTCAAGCTATAAGTTCTTTGTGGTGGGAGGAGGGAATCTAAGAAATTATTAAATTCTACTGATGTTGAAATCATTTATTGATCATTCTTACGACCCTCCATTTCATTATGGATTAAAGACTCCTTGAGAACTCCAAGCAAACGGATTTCCGCTCACACTAAGTAAATGGCTGGAGGATTCAGTCAATCACTGTTCTAATACGCACATCCTTCTCCCTTACAGAGAAATGCAGCTTTGGACTCCAGCATCTCTCACCAGTTCTCAGCTCTGTTTGCTCATAAATCTTAAGATCTGTACCCATCAACGTTAGAAAGGGAGAGGAAGAGCCCAGATAGAGCAGACCAATGCTCCTTCTAGTCCAGAATTCTGTTTCCCACAATAATATACTGTATTTTCTGGTGTATAAGACGACTGGCCGTATAAGACGACCCCCAACTTTTCCAGTTAAAATATAGAGTTTGGGGTATACTTGCCGTATAAGACTACCCCTCTTCCAACGCACACCAAATAAAAATTAAAAAAACAACACGTCTCCAGTCCGGCTCAGAAATCTGCTCCACTTCCCAGTGGCCGGGGGTGCACTTAATGCTGTTGTTGGTTCCCTGCCTTTGTTGTGAGCCTTTCCTTTTCTTTTACTGCGGGGGCTGCTTGGGCTGAGGCAGCGGCCACGTGTCTAGTTGCTGGGGCAACGCAAGGCTGCCATTTTGGACCACGTGGTCTACTACCGGGAGCAGTTAGGGTCATTCTGTTGCTGGTGATTGGGGGGGGGGATTCTGGGGCCAATTTTCAAGCGTATTTCTGCTTCATCTAGAGAGCTTGGTGCCCTCTGATTTAATTTGCTGTTGTTTTGTCCTTTGGTGGGGAGTTGCTGCAGGAGCTGCTGCTGTAGCTGGCATATAAGGCGACCCCAGACTTTTGAGAAGATTTTCCCGGGTTAAAAAGTAGTCTTATACGCCAGAAAATACAGTGTGTGTGTGTGTGTGTGTGTGTGTGTGTGTGTACACACACACACACACACACACACACACACACATATATATATATATATATATATATATATATATATATAACAGTCCTGCCGAATTAGGCCAAAAGCTCATCTAGCCCAGCTTCCTGTTCTCACAGTGGCGAAGCAGATGCCCATGAGAACCCTGCAAGCAGGACTTAAGCGCAACAGCTTTATATTGTTTGTATTGCCCATGGTAGCACATAAGGTGTCATTGTTTTATCCTCATGGAGGTGAGCCACCAGGGCAGACCCTACCATTAGGCAGAGTAAGCTGGCCACCTCAGGCAGCAGATTTGGGGAGTCATGAAAGGGTAGCAAAGACATCCAATGTGTTTCATATGACCGAGCAGTGGCTTAAAATGACCAACATTTCAAACAAAATGCAACACACAGCCAAAATATAATGTGCTTAAAGTTAACATGGTGGGTCACAGCTTTCGTCATATCCATTTTTGCAGTATGGCAAAGTGTAAAAATACATAACTGTGCAAAGGAAGCACAGAATGGCAGATTGCATTACAAAGAACAAGGCAATGCTGAATTTGTTTTCACTAATCTTATGTGTTATGATGTGGTGACATCAGAGTGCACAGAGCCTAATTAAAAGGGATTTTCTCGTACATAATGCAATGTTACACTGCTTCCCAGTTCATAATTTTCCAGTACTGATCTAGAAAACAGAGATAGTTGCTCCTCTAAACCAGGGAGGAACTCCATAAGCAGATAGGTCAAAGTCTTTATCCTGTTCCGATATGGCCACATTACTGTCAGAAATCATGCAAACACAATAAAAACATTAAAGATAATATAAAAAGAGGAGTGCTGGTGCCCTGATATACTGCAAGCAACAGCAAAATGCTTAAACTTGGCTCTTTTGCCTAGTCAGCAACCCACACCCAGGCAATACAGTTATGGAAGCAAAACTGTAATAATTCACAAACCCTTCCTTTGAAGGGAGAGGGAATTATTTTGCCTGAAGGTTGGCTTAAACAGTTTGGAGCTTGCAATGTCCAGTCTTATTTTAGAAATACATTATCCAAAATTCAACTATTATCCATTTGCTATTCAAGTTTTGTCCCCGTCCTCCTCCCTGCTGAATCCCACAAGGGCACTGAATCCCACTGAGATGGAGGAGAAGGAGAAGGAAGAAGATGGCAGTCAGTGCCATCCCATTGACTGGTTTTAAGGAGGAAGGTAGACAGGTGGTGGCAGGTTGAGGCTGGTGGGACAGTGTCCATTCATGCAGATGCACCAACTTCCATTGCCTTTATGTATGGAAAATGTTCCAAAATTACAGTATACAATTCCAGCAATCTACACAAATAGTTGGATTTTACACTAGTTTAGCTTTGTCAATGTCAATTCATCCCCTCTTCTCCCCAAATCCCTAAATCTTGCAAAATAGGCTTACTACTTTTTCCCCCCAGACCTGCGTAGGACTGACCACTGCTTGTATAGGATTGCACTGTTGGTAAAGCTGAAATCTGATGTGATGGGTGCACACAGCTTGTGTGAGCATTCTTGCCCCAATGTGCATGTACAAAAATGTACTTGAAACTATAGCATTTTGGCTCTTTTTTAAAACACCACCACCACCAAACCAACTCACTGCTCTGGTGTTAATTTAAGTACACCCCCTCAGATGTAACTGTCATTAGAAATTGAACAAGCAGCAGGAGCTAAACTTTATTAAGTACAGATGTAGGTTCAATGACCCAAAGTATCCATTTGCCCACCCATAGGAAGTAGAAGGTTAGGAAGTGACCAGGAACAAGTTCTTCTTAAATACTTGCGTTATCCAGAGCAGTGTGTGTGCACTGGGGTGAGGGGATGCAGCAGAAACTGAAAGCTCATACTGAATGAACTCTAAAACAGCACACCATTAAAATTAGCTGGAAAGAAAGGGAAGCAATTTACATGCATCGTTGTTTAAAATTAATCACACAGCCTTCTCAGTGAGCCATCCATGCATCAAGATGGGAAATATTTAATGGAAAGTCATTATGATGTCTACTAAGATGGAAGGTATCACTGGTGCAAAGGATCCTTCAAACGTTGCATTTCTGTTCTTTTACTTCTTAACTCCATTGTTTATCCAAACGTAATTCTTATCTACTTAATGTGTCTACCTCAACTGCACTGTAAAAACAAAACAAACAAAACAAAACAAAACAAAACGTTCCTCAAACTTTTGTGTAAGGATCCTTTAAAATATCACAGAGGATAACATCCTAAAGACAATAAACAATAGTTGGGTCACAAATCAGGTAATCACATAATGAATAGTGGTCTGTGTTCAGGGAGACTTCTGAGATTACAGGTGTTGCACAGTTTCGTTTTTCTTGTTGTGTAAATAAGAATGTTTTTGGCTTGGAATACTTGGCTTAAATATGAGGTGAGAATTGAGGCTCTAAAAGATCTGCTCTGGCTCAGATTTTAATAGAAATTGAGAACTCCTGCTCCTCTGCTATCAGAGATGGATTTAGGGGAGGGCGCAGAACCTTGGAGATGCTGCGACTGTTATTTAGAATGGAGCACAAGAGGTGAGGGCGCACTGAATTTTGACATTGCACAGGGCACTGATGAAATTTTAGACCCCAAAGTCAGCCACCGCTGCTATCAACACACACACCTCCAAACTCCCTCTCCCACCCATGTGTCTTTCTTGCTACTTAGATGGTGATTCTGTCTCCTGCTCTCTGCCTCTAACACTGGGATAGAGAACTTTTTCAGCCTGAGATTGTTGCATTTCCTCGCAGGCAACTTTCTGGAGGCTGCGTGCCAGTGGAGACTGAGGCCAGAGGCCAAGGCAGGCAGAGCAATGAGTGTGACTCTTAGCTTTGTACAGCAGGCTGCATTCCAGCCACGCAAAGGCCAGAGGTTTCCACATACCTTCATCTCTCAAACCGAGAAAGGTATTATCACAGTTCATGGGGGGGGGGATCCTTGAAGGTACAGGTCAGGCCTGGAGTGCCATGTGGGAATGTGCCAAGGGCTGGTGAGATGAATGGAAGACCACATTCGACCTCTGAGCAGAGGTTCGCCACCCCTGCTCTAGTGTACTGCATGCAGTGAAGACTGTGAGAAGTTCCAGGTACAATGGAAAATATCATTTTCACAGCACTGTTCACATCTGTTTGGAGGGAGGAAGGCATTTCACAGGGGACGCAAGATCCCACAGAGACCTCAATGACACCAGGGGCTTAATGTGGTCTGATTCGGTTTTCTATTTTCCTGCATTGACCAGGCTTGTTTCTTTAAAAAAAATTAAAAATCCAAAGTGAAGGATTTGATGCAGTTCTGAATCATGGGATTCAAGAAAGACATTAATGCCATGCCTAACTGCCAGCCAAGTCTGAAATTTCACCTGGTAGTTTTGCCAACAGATTGCTTCCTGCAACAGGATGTAATTTAGTAAACATTGTGATAGATTAGCACCCATTTTAAGCTAACCAGAAATTAGCTGTTGTTGTCGGGAAACTCAATACATACCACCCTGTCTAGTGTAACCAGCTGCAATTAGGTAGTCTTTGTACAGACATATATTGAACTTTGAAAAGATCGGATGATCATCAATTAGCAAGTCTGGATAGGAGAAGGGTTACCATCAACTACCAAGTCACATATAGGAAAGGCTTGACCAACTGCATGATCCCTTAAAAATAATGATGAAAGTGTGCAGCACAAGAGGTTTGTTCCTTTTATAGCATGGTCCAAGATTAGAGAAGAGGAGATGTCTATTGGGACTTGAGTCATTGTGGCTGGGGGCAGGCTACATTCATGGATTAAAAGACATAGCTCATTCTTCCTTTATCATTTAGCTATGTATTTCTGTACGGATAAGCAAACACTGTGCACTTTTACAATACACTGGGCCTTGATCCTGCAATGGAATCATATACACAGAAACCAGACATCTTTGCTAGATTGGAAAGGTGCATGCAGAAAGCATGCAGATGTATTCAGATTTTAAAACCTGCAATCCGAAACATCCAACAAGCATTTTATGTAAGATGGAAATACTCTTGGTAAAAAGGAAGGCCCAACTCGGTGGGGATGCTCAAAATATTGTACTTCTCCTGAAGGAACAGGTGTGTTCTCTGGTAAGGCTCTTTGGCCCAGCTTTGCCCTTGAGTAGATAAGGATGATCTTGTCATTTTGAGATTAGCTTATCCAACACACTTTACATGGCACTACTCTTGAAAGTGCCTGGAGGCTTTACTTGGTACTGAATGCAACAGCCCCATATTCTGACTTCATGGCACCAGTACTTTAACAATTGCACTGGCTTTCCACCTGCTTACAAGTCCAGTCCAAGGTGCTAGTTATCATGCTGATAACGGAGAAGGGCTGTAGCACAGTGGCAGAAAACCTGCTCTGTATGTGGAAGGTCCAGGGTTCAATCCCCAGCATCACCAACTACAGCTGGAAATGTCCCCTGCCAGAAACTCTGGAGAGCTGCTGCCAGTCCGTGTGGGCAATATTAAGCTAGATCAACAAACAGCCCTTTTACTCATTTTGGTTTTTCTTTAGTTCCCCCCCCTTTCTTTCCCTTTTCTCTCCCCCCTTCTCTCTTTCTTTTTTTGGTGTGTGTGTGTGGGGGGGGTTCTCTTTTTCTTGCCTTTTCTTCTTTCTGACTTTGTTCTTTTTCCTAATAAGTAGCTGGTTATCTTAAAGGTAAAGGTAAAGTGACCCCTGACCATTAGGTCCAGTCGTGACCGACTCTGGGGTTGTGGCGCTCATCTCGCTTTATTGGCCGAGGGAGCCGGCGTACAGCTTCTGGGTCATGTGGCCAGCATGACTAAGCCGCTTCTGGCGAACCAGAGCAGCGCACGGAATCGCTGTTTAACTTCCCGCCGGAGCGGTACCTATTTATCTACTTGCACTTTTGACGTGCTTTCGAACTGCTAGGTTGGCAGGAGCAGGGACCAAGCAACAGGAGCTCACCCCATCGTGGGGATTCGAACCACCGACCTTCTGATCGGCAAGTCCTAGGCTCTGTGGTTTAACCCACAGCATAAAAAAAGATATTTTGTGATGGGTTTGTATTTTTGTATAGCTATGAATAAGTATCAATGAAGAAGTTATAAAAAACAACAACAAGCAAGCAAATGATCTGGCTTGGTATGAGGCAGCTTACTATGTCCCTTCCTATGTTCAAAGCCCAAAACTGTTTGGGTCCAGGATATGGGAAAGACTGACCTATACTGCATGTAGGCTGTAGTCATGTATGCAGACTGTATAACATATGAAATCTGCTTTGTTGGGTTTTCTGGTATAAGAGTCTCTTTCTTCATCTGCTTCCCCCTATATTGGGAGAAGCTAGAGAGGGAGGGAGGGAGGGAGGAAGGGGGTGTTTTTTAACAGAAAAATAGCTATGGGGAAAGGATTAGCAACCACCCTCCCCAAGGCTGCTTTGGGGTTTTTTTATTAAAAAATAGTCAGGTGAAGGATACATGTGACTGCATGTCACATCTAGTGTGGGCTGAAGAAGCAATGAGGGGATTCAGCAGTAAATGACACACAGCGGGGAACAAAATGAAACAATTGCAGTATTTATCCGAAAGCACTCTATACTTGTGGGTGGGGAGAAACCAGGGCCTGTTGCTGACCTGCTGGCAAGATTGCTGTTCTACTGAATTCCAAATCAACATTGCTATAGTTACGTGTCTTTCAGTTATTAAATGCAGAGGGATAGGCTTGTATATGTGCGGTGGGCATTTCAACTAAGGTAAAGGTAAAGGTACCCCTGCCCGTACGGGCCAGTCTTGACAGACTCTAGGGTTGTGCGCTCATCTCACTCTATAGGCCGAGAGCCAGCGCTGTTCGCAGACACTTCCGGGTCACGTGGTCAGCGTGACAAGCTGCATCTGGCAAGCCAGCGCAGCACACGGAACGCCATTTACCTTCCCGCTAGTAAGCGGTCCCTATTTATCTACTTGCACCAGGGGGGGCTTTCGAACTGCTAGGTTGGCAGGCGCTGGGACCAAGCAACGGGAGCGCACCCCGCCGCGGGGATTCGAAATGCCAACCTTTCGATCGGCAAGCCCTAGGCGCTGAGGCTTTTACCCACAGCGCCACCCGCGTGGCGTTTCAACTAGCATTTCAACTAGCAGGAAGTAAATGGAAAATGGCTCTTTATCGCAAAAACAAAACACAACCCATTAAAAAAAGACAAAGCAAACAAATATATTGCGGCATATATTGCAGTCCATGCACTAGAATGCACTTCCATCAGATACAAAGCTGTCAAAGGAACACACACACATAGCCCAAATGTACATATATATGTCACTACTTTAGGTATAACTAACTGAAGTATATGTAACTGAAATAATGACATATCCTCCCTTTGTTTATTCCGGCCTCTATGGCCTTCTCCTTTCCCTCAGGTTTCCTTTGTGTCTATTTTTAGATTGTAATCCCCTCAGGGTAGCGACCTGTCAAAGCTATTATTTGCAAAGTGCCATCTTCATAGATGGCGCTGTACGAATAAACACATACACAAATTGAGAGAGAGAGAAGGAGGCACAGTGGAATTTGTAAATGGGCTAAAAAAACAATGCAGAGTCCAAATGCATACAAGGTAACAACAGACTGATCCATTCCTAAACAGTCACTATGGTGACTAAGATAAGCTGTGCTTATTGTCCTACCTAGGGATGCGAGTGGCACTGTGGGTTAAACCACAGAGCCTAGGACTTGCCGATCAGAAGGTCGGCGGTTTGAATCCCCGCAGTGGGGTGAGCTCCCGTTGCTCTGTCCCAGCTCCTGCCAACTTAGCAGTTCGAAAGCACGTCAAAGTGCAAGAAGATAAATAGGTACCGCTCCAGCGGGAAGGTAAACGGCATTTCTGTGCGCTGCTCTGGTTCGCCAGAAGCGGCTTAGTCATGCTGGCCACATGACCCGGAAGCTGTACGCCGGCTCCCTCAGCCAGTAAAGCGAGATGAGTGCCGCAACCCCAGAGTCGGTCACGACTGGACCTAATGGTCAGGGGTCCCTTTACCTTTATTGTCCTACCTGCACTATGCTAATTTGACATCTCTAGTGGTGAAGACACTCAGAATCCCAAGCAGGAGAAGCTGGTTTATTAGAGCAAATGGGGCGCTGTCCCACTAAACTCAGCTGGCCTCACCTATCTGCCTTCTTCCTTACAACCAGCTCAGAGGGTGGCTGTCAGGGACTGGCTGCATGAGGAATGGTAGTGGGCATTGCCGGCCCAAGAGCCCCCCAGGGATGAAACAGAAGAAGACGACCTAGACCCAGGACAGTGATGGTAGGACACGGGACCAGTTTGCAGAAGGGACAAGCTGGGAGATGCTAGATGCAGGAGGGCTGAGTGATCAGGGAGGGAGGGGGCATCAGAAGAAGCAGGGCCTTCAAGGGCAGGGTTGGAGGCATAGAGTGAGTGCAGACTCAGACAGGGAGGGGTCCGAGGTTGCCCCTGCTGCTCAGGAGCTGGACAGTCCCAGTCCTGCTGGCTCTCCTCCCCCTCTGACACCCTCCGCTCGAGGAGAGTCCAGGACATTGCTGAGCAACGGGCCAAGCAGGACAGGCGCAGAGAAGAAGTCCACCCCCTCGCTGCAGTCTACGGCTGCTTGGGAGGGATCAGGAGTGAGAGGCTAGAGGGGGAAGGCGGAGTCAGTGGTCAGTTCCAGCAACGTCTTCAAGCTAGGTGAGATGAGCCACAGGGACTCTGCTGTGTTGTTTACTTTCTGTGAATAAAAGCTAATTGCATTCCATGTCTCAAGTTCTTTCCTGCTCTACGGATGATTTGTATTCGCCTGACAGCTCCTTGACTGCCTATCAGTTTCTTCCTCCCACAGCCTCAGTGTTGCCCTTGTAGAATTCAGCAGGGAAGACGATGGGGTCAAAACTAGAATGGGCACCATGTAGGAGATTATGCTCTAAGGAAGGCTAATATTGTGTGAGTTAAAAATGAAACATACAGTGGTACCTCTAGTTATGAACTTAATTTGTTCTGTTCTTAACTAGAGGCGTGCTTTTGCTAATGGGGCCTCTTGCTGCTGCTGCGCCGCTGGCACACGATTTCCGTTCTCATCCTGGGGCAAAGTTCTCAACCAGAGGTACTACTTCGGATTAGCGGAGTTTGTAACCTCAAGAATTTGTAACCTGAGGCATTTGTAACTTGAGGTACCACTGTACACTTATCAGATTCATTATCAAAATTGGGCGGTTTGGTGCGTTCGTGTGCTAGATGTTATATTGCTCCATTCTCTTAGTTAGAAGCTATTGAAACTCATAAACACAAATGGATAGGAGACTTGACAGGAAATGGCAAGCCTGTCTCTGAGGTTTAATAAAAATGAAAGCATTCAAAGATTAAAGCTATTTCCATGCAAAATAATATTATGCTAATTGAATCTTTGCACACCTAGTCTCTCCTAAGGCACGGAAAACATTTATTTGTCATTAATCCTAAGTATAATCAAACTGAAAGAGAAGTTGCTGCAAGATTGCTCTCTCTCCCCGCCTCAAGAAGTTATTACCATGTTGACGTAGGAGACCGCCAAAAGTACTGTCTAAAGAACAGCAATACCTGTAAGACATCTTTCCCTACTGCTCTGGGGAGCTTCCAGATCCACTGTCCTTGCTGCCACGCACCAGCATATGCAACAATAAGTATGGTCACTGCATACAAACAATCATGAAGAAGCCAATTGGTTGTACTGAACATCACATGGGCAATATTATACTTGTGCAATGGAGCTTCCCTTTCTTCTCTTCCCTCTTAAGCCCCTTCAGCTCCCAAATCTGCCCCAGAGAGTCCCCCCAACATTATAGAGCAGATCAGAGGACATGGAGAGCTTCCTGGGGAATGAGAAGAAGTGCCATTGTGCATGTTCCAGTGGTACATAAAATACAGTTGGAAATAACCCAATGAAGGTCCTGCCATGTTTCTTTTTGTGCCAAATAGACATCCATGTGCTCTGTGACTGCATATAAACAGCATCATAGTGAGTTCACGCATGCATTTGTCAATGACGGCAGCATCAAGCAATGACTTTTGAAGACCACAACCAGTCATTTCGTATCAACCACTGTCCCCCCAAAACACAATGTTTTTATACAGCATTAACTTAAACATTTTTCTGTGAACCATTAACCAATGAGCAATCAAAATGCTGTGGAAGTGTGAGTGAACTAGCAAATCAGGACACAGGCCATCCTTCTTGGCAATTTAGCAATGAGTGCAGCAGAAAGCTTTCAGATGAGTTACTGTATCCTGTTGCCACAATCCTCAAGGAAGGAAGAGAAAATATACCCAACAGATGTGCTATGTTGTCTTCATAACCTTCCTGAATCCAAAGGGTTTAATCTGCATTCACTCCCTCTGTATATAAACCTCAAAGCATGCATTTCCTTTGTACTCACCTCCAAAGTAAGAGCCATCTGTCAACTTCATCTCTTTACTGGATTTAGTGATAACACCGGCAACCCCATGTTGAATGAAATACATCTTTTTCCCCACAGCCCCTTCTCGGATAATGTAATCTCCAGGCTGGAACACCTCAAACCGCAGCTTGCTCAGCATAGCCGTTACAAAATTTGGGTCAGCATTTGCAAAGAGAGGCATTGTGGCGACAAGCTTCCGGCAGTTAAAGTTGACAATCTCCTAAAAATGGGAGGGAAAATAATTGGGGTCATCACAAAGGCATGTTCAGATGGAAGGAAATTAAATGGAAAAGTGAGAAAGACACAGAATCATGTGGCAAGATCAAGAGGCAATCTAGTTCAGACATCTAGCACCACAAAACTATATACACACAGCTACTTGACTGACAAGGAAGAAGTTGAAGTTAAAAACACAATGATTCATTAGGAGTGTCTTCTGTGTACACCCAACAGAAACGAGTGGCAGCTGTGTTAGGAGCAAATATGTGCTTTTGTGCATGCCTTGTTGATTCAGATTTGCCCAGAAGTACTTCCTGGACTGTGTGTGTGCAGGCGCACTTATTTCAAGGCAGCAACTTTACCAATGAAAATATTTTCAAAAAAATAATTGCCGATCCAAAAAGGCAGGAGGACCAACAGGATTTTGTCACCTCTGCAAACTCTCTCTTTTAAAAAACTGCATCAAACAAGCAGCAAATATTACCTTAGCAATTACCACTGTGTGGATAGAAGATAGAAGCAGTCTGGGGAGTGATTAAATTATGATGATGGCTGCATCCCACAAGCTGGTTAAGTGGGAACAGTGGGACTTCAGTCAATTTAGTCCTTTTGCCTACAGAACAGAGCTAAAAAGGCATAGTGGCATGAAAGGGAAAAGCAGAACAGGAATCAAGTCATTCTAAGCCCAAAATGCATGGAGTTGAGGACATGGAGTTGCCAACAAGGGATGAGGCATGCCACTCATCCTGAGGACATCTAATCTGGAAAATGAAGACAAAACAAATTGTTCCAAATAATGCTTCTTTCACAACCCTGCCGCTTGGATAAGGAAGGTCAAGGATAATGTGTTCGTCATGATTCTGCAAACCACAGGATGTGGCACTGGATGCCAGTTTCCTGAGACTCCCAGATTTCATTTTTAAAATAAAAGGACATGCTATAAAGGGTACACGGAATTTCTGGCGACAGCACAGAAACCAGAGGAACTGCTGAATGTGTGGATTTCTAATAGTTTCAGGTTGGGAATCTTCATTCCTTCATTCCATTTTGGGGCACTTCCAGACTGCCAGTTTTTTTGTGGGAACCCAGAAATCAAAGTTTGTGGAATTGAAGTGGATTAATGCAGTCTGCTGCCCCAGGACAACAAATCCACATTAAAATAAAAAAGGAAAAAGGAAACAGACTTTTTTTGCAGGTAGGAAAGTGATAGAGAAATACACCCAAAAATATGGAATCCATGAATTATTAAAAATTGCATACTGCTAACAAATCAGATTGAATTGATGGCTACTAGCCATGATGACTATGTCCTGCCTCCGCAGTGAGAGGCAACAATGCTACTGAATGCCATTTGCTGGAAACCACAGGAGGGGAGAGTGTTCTTGTGCTCAAATCCTACTTGCAGGTTTCCCATAGCATCTAGCTGGCCACTGTGAGAACAGAACGCTGGGCTATAAGGGCCTTTGACCTGATCCAACAGTTTCTTCTTATGTTCTTCTGTCCTCAGAACTCTCCCAAGACCACGGCCCTCACCAGCCCTGCTCCTGTACTTCAGGAGATTTTGCCTGTGTCCTTCAACCTTATGGATGTCTCTTGTTTGCTTGGGTGGTGGGTGGAAAGGTGTGTGTACGTGGATGGTAGAAGCCTCTGGCTTCTGTATGAATGGAATGTAGCCTACCGTACAAAGGTAAGAGTCATAGAATCATAGAATTGTAGAGTTGGAAGGGACCCTGTCGAGCATCTAATCCAGCCCCCTGCAATGTGGGACTATGCAACTGTCCCATACAGGGGTCAAACCTGCAACATTGGCATTTTCAGCACCACACTCTAACCCAGGTTCTCTCAAACTCGGCCCTCCAGATGTTTTGAGACTACAATTCCCATCATCCCTGACCACTGGTCTTGCTAGCTAGGGATCATGGGAGTTGTAGGCCAAAAACATCTGGAGGGCTGAGTTTGAGGAAGCCTGCAGTCTAACCAATTCAGATCCATGCCCACTTTGGCCTTTGTTTCCCCACCACCACCACTGGTGTGTGGCCCTGGAAGTTTGCCTAAGAGGCAATGTGGCCTGGCTCCATCTCCTTAAGTAACTCATGTGGCCAGGGAATCTTAAAAAGAACATTCAAATGACTCAAAGCCAAGGCTGGCTAATTTACGGGCCTATTACAGCCTGACATGTCTTTTGTGGTGAAGAGCATTTCAATTACGTTTATCTCACCTAACTTATAAATTAATTATGAACCAAAGATCATTTCTGTAAGAAATAAGACTCCTCTGCCTTCGCCAAGAAGTGGTTTGAATTATTCTGAAACACGCCTGCATGTTAATCACCACTTCTGCGATTCCACCAAAGTTGATTTTTATAGTGCCTGAGCAGTCTTCGAGAGCCGGACACGAGGTCTAATCTCTTCAAGCCAGTGACTCAGATGCTGCATATCGGCCAGAATGACCAAGTGGCACCATCTGGCTGTGGAAGGGGGACATCAGGTCTCCTGGTGTAGCCAAGGTGGAATGATGGCAAACCTTGCGAACTTACTGCCCAAGGGGGCAATGCAAAAAATGTTGTAAGTGTCAAGGCACAGTGCACTTAACACTTTGGAGCTAGACAGATAAACACTGCATTCGAATAGAGTTTAACAAAATGATCGAAGCTGACACCCTGAGCTCTTCTGTACACAGTGGAAGTCCATTCTGGTATTATTTCCTCCACTAATAAAATTGTTAAAATGTGTGCACTAGAGCAATATCAACACACAGGGGGTCTTGACCCGGAAATCTGGAAATTCTGAAAATCTGAAATTCTGATAATCTGAAAATCTGGCAGGACTGTTCAGTTCTGGCCAAAGGAAGGAATGGGAAGGAGGCCAGCAAGAAAGCAGGCCAGAATAAGTCAGGTGACACACTCTGACTCCTCTAAAAGCTTTTGGGTCAGCCTTCCTCATGTCCATAATGTCACCCTGACTTTGGAAACCCTTCCCTTACAGTAGATGTGGGGCCCAGGGGGCAAAGGTGGCCCTCCAAGCTTCTCTCTCTGGTCCTCAGTGTTCTCCCGATGCCCTACTTTCTCTCTTGTTGTTGTTTAGTCGTTTAGTCGTGTCCGACTCTTCATGACCCCATGGACCAGAGCACGCCAGGCCCTCCTGTCTTCCACTGTCTCCTGCAGCTTGGTCAGACTCATGTTTGTCGCTTCAAGAACACTGTCCAACCATCTCGTCCTCTGTCATCCCCTTCTCCTTGTGCCCTCCATCTTTCCCAACATCAGGGTCTTTTCCAGGGAGTCTTCTCTTCTCATGAGGTGGCTTCACGATCTGTCCTTCCAGTGAGCACTCAGGGCTGATTTCCTTAAGAATGGATGTGTTTGATCTTCTTGCAGTCCATGGGACTCTCAAGAGTCTCCTCCAGCACCATAATTCAAAAGCATCCATTCTTCGGCGACTTTCTCTCTAGCCTCTCCCTTCTCCCAAGCCACATCCGTCACTAGACCTGATTCACACACCCCGTTTTTGTCTGGCTGGGATGTGTCCGTGAACACTTCCAACTCTGTGATGCTGATAGTGCCTCTTTCTTGCCTTGAAGGAGAATGTGGGGGGAGTCCAGGTAGAAACTAACCAGCTGTGTAAAGCCTTCTTTCGTGGGCCTTGTCCTCTAGAGGTCCAGAGGGTGGCAACACAAGAACGGGCCTTCTCTGCAGTGGCTCCCATCTGTGCAATGCTCTCCCCAGGGAAGTTCACCTGGCGCCTTCATTACACACCTTTTGGCGCCAGGCAAAAACGTTCCTTTTTAACCAGGCCTCTGGTTGATTTGATTGACATCCTATGTCCTTTAAAAATGTGGGGGTTTGGGGAGGGAGGGGGGGTCATTGAGTTGTTTTTATTTTGAGTATGTATTTTGCGGTTTTATGTTTTGATTTTGTTCTGTGAAGTTATAGGGCGGTATATAAATTCAATCAATCAATTTCACATTCACTGCTCCACCCACTTTTGCTTTTGGCCTTGCCTGCTACTGGGATGCAACCCCTGGAACAATGTCAAGAAAAAAGTTCTGCCCTTGGTCTGAGAAAGGTTGATTAGCCCTGCCCTTGAGGCACAACTAGTGCTAAGACTTTGGTCATTTCAACACTAGGTGACAAATCCCTCATTTGCCCAGGCTTTTCTTTTTTTTAAAAAAAGTCATTAGGAATTATGTTGTTGCTGCAGATGAGAAGCCCAGGTTGTGCTTCCTGGGTATTTTTAATGATGCTGCTTGTTTGTTTTTTAAAATTGCTTTTATAAAGCTGTGCTGAATCTGGTTTCATAGTGTTCTCTTTGTTGCTATTGCTCTTTTATTGCCGCACAATCTACCCTGGGATCGTGTAATGAAGGCCAACCTAGAAATCCTCTTGTCCATCAATGAATAAAATATATGAGCAACTGGGAGAGTTGCTCTTGCAGGGTACAGCTGGCATCCCATACATAAATAAGTGAAATCACCATTAAGAAAGAACTTCTGGGCATGATGGGAGTACCACAGGGCATTGGAGAAGACAATGGTGGGGGCTTGTGCATTTTTCATTTCTCTGCTTTTGCAATGGATAATATATTCTGCTGCTACAGAGTGTACTGCTTGAGAGCTAAGCATACGTTCTGCCAAAACAATACCAAGACAATAGAAACTTGGGGACAGCTTGACCTTAGCCACACCCAAAATGGGCTAGCAAAACCGAATCTTAACTAAAGCCACCCCCTGCCCCACCCTTTGCTGTGCTCTGTGTTCTTAGGAATACTCACATAAGATGAGAGGTTTTTATAACAAATCTCTTTTTACAGTGCACGAAAGGTTGAAAGCAGGGAGGTTATATCCCAAATACCAATTATGTTCTCTGAAAATGAAGTGTCCCAATGTTCTATATTCTACAAGGAGACGTGATCTGTATCTATTTTCAGCCAACGTCTTCTCACACTACGATCTAAAAATAGGCCGGCTCTGAACTTTAAATAATGGCTCAGAAAGGGTATTAACCTCTTTCTCACAAGTTGGGTTTGCTGTGCTGCTATAGCTCTGTCACAACTTGCATTGTAGAACTGCAGCTGTCTCCTACCTTGAAAAAGCAACCGGGCTATAATTTTCTGGGGCTGATCTGATCTGATCCGCAGAGCTACAATGGAGCATGCAATGGCATGCAATGGGAGATGCTGAAGTATCCAGTGTAAGGTGTCCAGAATAGGTCTGCCCTACAATGCTATGTATTAAGGCTTTGTCATGGCAATGCAGAAATAATACCATCCAACTTCTAGTGTGTCACTTCTTAAGGATGGGGAGAAATTTGATTCAGTTCACATTTGATTTGCACTTTCCAAAACAAAGCGGGAATGAAATACAGCCATCTTTTGAAATCCATTCTTATCTGAATTCTGCAGTGCAATTCTCCAGCCAAGTAATTATATAAATGCGTACATTGGGGTAAAGCGCTCATAAACACGCATATACTATTGAAAATTAAATACATAAATGCATTATTTTGGGGGGAACTGCTTTGCAAAAAAAAGTGCAGTTTTGGCAAAATGGCATGCATAAATTTACAAGATAAAGCTACACTACACTAAAATTCTGATGACTTCTCATGAGGACTTAAAAAAAAATCACAGCTGACTTGGAAATGTGGAGAACTGAAGGTTAGAAAATTTGGAAACCAAAATTGACCAATTTAAACTTCCGTAGTCACATCTAACTGTTGATCAGGCAGACTGGATTTTGATCAAAGTGTTGCTTTCCTATTACTTGGACATGCAGAGAATCCAAGTACTGCTTAGAAAACAGAACTCTGTTGGATCTCAGACCAAAGGTGCATCCAGCCCTCAACCCATTTCCTTTGAAGATGGTTTGGAGGCTGCAGCTGGTGCACAATGACTCTGCTTAGTTATTGAGCGAGTTATTTCCCATGATCTGGGTGCCTATTTGCTATGGAGTCTACTTTAAGATACTTATTTTGTCTTTGTTGTTGTTGTTTAGTCGTTTAGTCGTGTCTGACTCTTCGTGACCCCATGGACCAGAGCAAGCTAGGCACTCCTGTCTTCCACTGCCTCCCGCAGTTTGGTCAAACTCAGAACACTGTCCAACCATCTCGTCCTCTGTCGTCCCCTTCTCCTTGTGCCCTCAATCTTTCCCAACATCAGGGTCTTTTCCAGGAAGTCTTCTCTTCTCATGAGGTGGCCAAAGTATTGGAGCCTCAGCTTCAGGATCTGTCCTTCCAGTGAGCACTCAGGGCTGATTTCCTTCAGAATGGAGAGGTTTGATCTTCTTGCAGTCCATGGGACTCTCATGGGTCTGCATGTCTTATACAGGCCTAAATGGTTCGGGATCCAAGGACCCAACTGAGTGCCTCTCCTAATATGTGTCAGCCTAGCAGAAAGGATCTGTGGAGGAGGCCCTCCTTATAATCACACACCTGAGAAGTGTGCAGGGCGTGGGGACCCATTGCAGCACCATCTCAGACATAGTGGAACTCCCTGATTCTGAACGTCCATTAGGCTTCTTCCTGAGGCCGGGTCTATAGGCTGCTTAAATGACACCTTTTCACTCAAGCCTTTGAGTGCTTGTGGGAACAGCTTGATTTGGTCAACAGTCTGTAAGGAGTATTTTCTTCCTGCTGTTGGTTTCCGTTTTCTGTATTTCAAATATTATTTTATATATTTTTGTAAGCCACTCTGAGATTTTGTTATGGAGAGCCATATAGAAATGAGGAAATAAAGAAGAAGAAGAAGAAGAAGAAGAAGAAGAAGAAGAAGAAGAAGAAGAAGAAGAATAGTAGTTTGGATTTGATATCCCGCCTTTCATTCCCTTTAAGGAGTCTCAAAGCGGCTAACATTCTCCTTTCCCTTCCTCCCCCACAACAAACACTCTGTGAGGTGAGTGGGGCTGAGAGACTTCAAAGAAGTGTGACTGGCCCAAGGTCACCCACCAATTTTTCGTTGCTATAATTTGGCTTAAATCCTCTTACTTTAAATGATGATGATGATTTATTAAATTTCTATATTGCCCTTCATCTGAGGATCACAGGGTGGTTTACAATATAAGAACACAAAAATACACAAAATTTTAACAAACTAAAACAGTATCCACCCCAATTTAAAAGGCCATAGATTGTTTGATAAGCCTAGGAGAAGAGGAATGTTTTTGCCTGGCAATGTGTTATGGACCAGGTTAAGTTTCATTTGGAAAGGTTGATTCAGGATCTGAAGAGCTTTTGTAAGCAATCTGTGTAGCTGAAATGGTTTGGTGCTATTCAATGGCCAGATGTGACGGGGGGTGGGGGTGAGGAAGAGATTTGTTGCCTTCAAGATGGTTGAAGTCTCACTCAGAGATACCTTTATATTTACTTTAAATTTGTAAAATAGTTACAAGGAAGACTCAAACAATTTGGGCAAACAATTATTTAAAACCCCCAAAACAGGTTACATCTTTCCCCACATTTCTGATTAGAGGGACAATTCCACCAATAACTGAATGGATTAGACTGTAGTGTTGTGTACTATGCAATAACTATCTTATTATTCGTAGGAACAGTGGCACACACGGTTCCCTGCACAGCTTTGAAGTTTCTTCTGCACCCCCATGAAACAAACTAATGGAACCAATTATAGCCTGGGTAATAGTCAGGCACAAAAATCTTTCATTATATTCAAAGTGTCAAGACTTTCTTTTCATATTTTTTTTTTACAGGAACTTGGAGCTGCTTTAAGGAACTGCAAAGAACACTTCTCCAACCGATGCCATCCCACTGCATTACTTGTTATTATCTGCAAGAAGCAAGTAATGATGCCCACGAAACCCCTGTGAGCAAGGTCAGCTAGTGGAATGCTATTCTCCAGACGGTTTAACAATAAGGCACATCGCCGGAGAGAGTTCCTGGCATTTTTTATCCTAGCATTCATGAGTCTGGAAATCTTATCACTCAGCAATGGAGCACTAGTCTCTTATTGTCCCAGTGTTATTTTTTCATGTCCCTTGAAACACAGTTGTTTGCTGCTCCTCGGCTTTCCCCCTTAATTAAAAACAACAACACGCACAAACCTATGGGATTAGCTGTGCATGATGCTAAATGTGCCACTGCTAATCACATCTGGGTCTGGGTTTCTTTTTTAGAAGGGAGTGAGGAATCTCAGGACCAGCCATGGCCCTCAAGTAATCTCCCAAGACTTCACATCCTGCCTGGACTTAACTTTGCACCCATCTTGAATGTTTTTGCCTAGCTGGAATGAATCCTTTGAATGTCTCTTGGTGGCACAAAAGATGGAGATTGGGTCGGAGCCAAACAGTACAAATTGAGAGCATTTGCAGATGATTTAGTACTGATGTTACCGGAGCCAGAATCTAGTACTAAAAGGGTTTTAGAACTAATTCAAGAATTTGGTCAAGTGGCAGGATTTAAACTGAACAAGTCAAAAACTAAGGTTTTAGAGAAAAATTTAACACCGATTGAAAGAGAGAGGTTTCAGAATGAGACAGGTTTAACCGTGGTCAAGAAAGTGAAATACTTGGGGATTAATATGACAGCAAAAAATGGGAACTTATTTAAAGATAATTATGAAAAATGTTGGACGGAAGTGAAAAAAGATTTAGAAATTTTGTCAAATCTGAAGCTTTCCTTGTTGGGTCGAATTGCAGCTATAAAGATGAATGTTTTGCCTAGAAAGTTGTTTTTGTTTCAAACATTGCAGATTGTGGACAAAATGGATTCTTTCAAGAAGTGGCAGAAAGATATTTCTAGATTTGTCTGGCAGGGCAAGAAGCCCAGAATAAAATTTAAGATATTAACTGATGCAAAGGAAAGAGGTGGATTTGCCCTGCCAGACTTTAAACTTTATTATGAATCAGCAGCATTCTGCTGGCTAAAAGATTGGCTGCTTCTTGAGAACACAGACATTTTGGACTTAGAAGGTTTTAACAACGTTTTTGGTTGGCATGCATATTTGTGGTACGACAAGGTTAAAGCACATAAAGCATTTAAAAACCATATTGTCAGGAAAGCATTGTTTAATGTTTGGATAAGATACAAAGATTTACTGGAAAATAAAACCCCAAGGTGGTTGTCACCAATGGAAGCGAAGGCTCAGAAAAAGCTCAATATGGAGGCCAAATGGCCGAAATATTGGGAAATTTTGGAACAGGAGGGAGATAGACTAAAACTGCAGAGCTTTGAGAAACTAAAAAACAAAGTGCGAGATTTGCTACATTATTATCAGATAATGGAGGCATATAATTTGGACAAGAAAATCGGCTTCCAGGTGGTAAAATCAAAATTAGAAACAGAACTGTTAGAACCCAAAACTAAGATTTTGTCAAAGATGTATAACTTGCTGTTGAAATGGAATACTCAGGATGAAACGGTGAAATCTGCTATGATTAAATGGGCACAAGATGTTGGACATAACAATATGTTTGCTGACTGGGAACAGTTGTGGACCACAGGTATGAAATTTACAGCATGCAATGCCTTAAGAGAGAATATTATGAAAATGATACACAGGTGGTGCATGACCCCAGTCAAGCTTGCAAAAATATATCATTTGCCCAACAATAAATGTTGGAAATGTAAAGAAACTGAAGGTACATTCTTTCACCTTTGGTGGACGTGCCCAAGAATTAAGGCTTTCTGGGAAATGATCTACAATGAAATGAAAAAGGTATTTAAAATATACTTTTCTGAAGAAACCAGAGGCCTTCCTTCTGGGCATTGTCGGCCAATTGGTGCCAAAGAAGGATAGAACATTTTTTATGTATGCTACAACAGCAGCAAGAATACTTATTGCAAAGTATTGGAAGACACAAGAACTACCCACTTTGGAAGAATGGCAGATGAAGGTGATGGACTATATGGGATTGGCAGAAATGACTGGCAGAATCCGAGACCAGGGAGAAGAGTCGGTGGAAGAAGATTGGAAGAAATTTAAAGATTATCTACAGAAATATTGTAAAATTAAAGAGTGTTAGAATGATGTGGGATTGAAATTAAGTGGTTTCCAGCTGTAATGCTTTAAGAGATATGAAAAAAAAAGGATTAAAATAGGTAATAATATAATGGTAAGGATTTGCTGAACTAACAATTTGGGGTGGAATACAAAAAAGGGAGGTATGAGGAGGTCCGGGAAACAAGTTAAAAGAAAATAAGTAATTGAAAATGTATGTGTGTGTTTTTTTCTTAAAAAGCTTCTTTATTCTGTATTTTTGTTATTTTGTTTTTTCTTTTTTTATTTTACTATAACATCATAAAAAATCTTAATAAATATCTTATAAAAAAAACCCAAAAGATGGAGATTAGTCTCTCTGTGTGTGTCACCTAATGTACAAAGGGAACATTCACATCTGCTCCCAACATCGCCAGCCCAGAAGGGAATGTATGAAATAAAAATCTGCTCTTGCAGATTCATGCCTAGATTTTATTTTATTTATTTTTGTCCACCAATCCTTTCATTAGCATTAGCATTTATTTAGCTGCAATTCTTGGTATGGCATTTTCAGTCAATGCTTGGCTCCGCACATCTGCTGGTACTGAGCCACCCGCAGTTCATTCAACTGCTTCCAACTTGTCAGCATGACCAAGCCAGTTGCTTCTGGGCTCAAATAATAACCTGGGTGTCTCAAACATCCTTTCCCCCCCCTCCAACATATTGTGCAGTTTTCCTCATTTTGGGATAGAAAACAGATTGTTTTTCATCCCCATCCTGTTAAACATCATTGATGGCACATGGAAATTTTAAATTTAGGGAGACATTTGTGCCAGCATTTGTAGGTTGAATTGTTGTTGTTGTTGTTGTTGTTGTTGTTGTTACCCCACCCACCATCCTGTTCTTAAGTAACTTGATCAATGCCATGCCTGTTCATAACATGCTCCTACAGTCGGCTTTGTCAAGTTTCCACAAACATAATTAAAATCTCCCATCAGTGATAATTATGCACTGTCATCAAATGATTGCTGTAGTCCTCATCCTGAGCACAGTCCTGTATTTTAAAGTTTTTATGCAGTTTAATTTTTTAGAACAACTGAAATCACAATGCAATTACAACAGGAACAACAATGACCTACTGTAGTTAATGCTACATAAGCATTTCAGTTCTCTTGCTCATATTTTCAGAAGCTCACCTCTTGAGTAAAGCATTTGCATGTGTTTTTGTTAGCTCACTCATATATTTTTTCCTAGGGTCAACTTGAGGGTGAAAATATGAATTGTTGCTCCTTGTGTGCAAGAGAAATACAATTTGTTATCCAGTACATGGAAAGTGTAGTTTGGAAAGGTTAAAAAATGTTGGCATTAAGCACTATCAGGCATGGAAATTTTAGCATTTGTCATTCCATATCAGAGCTTAACAATTAATGAGCATGACATTTTGATAATGCTAATAGCAAATTCATGCTTATAAACAAAGAAGGAATTTATGCTGCAGTCACCATTAGTTGGATAAAATGCAAAAATATTGAGCTTGTCGAAGCTGCAAAGTGCATTATTTGCTGGGTAAGTTGAGATGACCCAGTTCTACTTGGTTCTCAGTACTTTGTGACTTCAGAGTCTATTGACCAACCCTGCTAGTAAGGTGAGACTTGCTTTTAGAGAAGCTTCTTCTTCAACAAGGGCTGAGATTCTCCAACCTCTTTCATACATCACTTTTAACCACTACAGCTGTGCTTAACTGTAGCTTAAAGGCAAATGTAGAGGGAGGAAAGAATGGCCATTTTACTTTTCTCCAGCTCCTGTTGCTGCATCACTACTGGGAGCTAAGCCATGATTTGGCTTAACATTCTGTCCAAACTCAGGTTCATGGTTTGTCTCCACCAAACAAACCACAAGTAGCAGGCCAAGGAAAAACAGCTTGTGGTTTGTTTGCAGAGAGATAAACCATAATGTGGATGTAATGCTGAGCCAAACCATGGCTTAGTTCCCAGTAGCGCAGTACAGAGGAAAAAGCAAAGAGCAAAGCAGCGAATATATTTTTTTTCTCCCTCTGAACTAGCACACTGCATGTTCACTTTTAAACCACTGTTAAGCTTGTAAAGTGATTTGTGAACCTGGCCTATTTTTTAAAAAGAAATCTGGTCTTAATATTGTTTTCCTGGGTACTAGGGCGGAGTGGAGGAACTGGGATGATGTTTGCTGAATTTTCCCAGGTTGGTGGTTTTTCAATCCTCTTCTTAAGAAGGGTGGTTTTAGCAATACATTACATAATAACTGAAATGCCATAACTGAGTTGTTGAGAAGCAAAACAGAACAGTAAACCATATTTTAAATAAACATATCGCAATAACTTTTTAGTTTGCCTGTTGTGTCTAATTGGAGACAAACTAGCAAAGTTCTCCCGACCCAAGCCAAATTCAGAAAAACTTCAGGGGCTCTTTAAAGCCCACCTCAAATAAAGGGTGTACTTTTCATGCACCTGAATTGTTCTCAAGCTCAGAATGAGGGAGAAACCCTCTCACAATGTTGACATCCTTACCTCCCTAAGTGGGTCGTTGAGTTCATTGAGAATGCTATCTTCATCGAAGATCTTTCCCTGGTAACGGTGTTCATAATAATCATGGATCTTCTGGCGCATATCGGCAGGTAGTTTATGAAACGACATGTACTGTTCCACTTGCTTGTACTAGAAAAAGAGGAAATGTAAAAAAAAAGTATATTAATGCAATAGGCTTTTAAAATATAATGGGGGAAATCCATAATGAGTGAATTACTAACATCATACAAGAAAAAGGCAAATGTGTGGCTATTAGCAGAGGGAGTGAAAGGATAATAATAAGTGGTTTCTCCCTTGCTTTGACACTGCACAAAGTTTTGAGGTGATAATTCAGAAAAGACTTTTTGTTAGTGCACTGTGTGGTCAAAAACTTCTTTCTATATAGCTTGGCTTTTGAACTTTTCCCCATGTGGGAAACAATGGCCTCTTGCATTGGACCCATGGCCATTTGAATATTTGCCATTGAATGCCAGAACTCTTCACATAAGTCATGTTCATGTTTTAGAGCAGCCACACAGTTCACATGGGATCCCAGTCACGACTGCTGGGCCTCACCAGAAGTCTAGAAATGACCTGGAACACATGTTGTCTTTTCCACCAGCTGAAACCACTACAGGAGAACATTGGCAGTGATGGCTAATGTGTTCTTCAAGCAAATGTATCGTCTGTGAGACCTGTGAGCCAATGGGTCCATGTGCCTGGCTGTTAACCAGAAGGTTGGTGGTTTGAGGCCACCCGGCGACAGCTGCAGGCACGATTACTGCACTGAACAGGGTTGTGTTGGATGCGCCTTGGGGTTCCTTCCAACTCTGCAGCTCTATGAAAGTGATCATGGCTGAAGTGATACTTGAATTTGGGGTGCCCTGACTCATAAGAATATAGGAAGGAAGTCAGATCAAGCACAGTATTGTCTCCATTGGCTGACAGCACTTTTTCTAGGATTTCAGATAGGGATCTTTCCCAACTGCAGATTGAATTTGGGACTCTTCCATGCCACATATCGACTCTACTACTGAGCTGTGCCTTTCAGCACATACCACATTAGCCACTAAGCTATACCAGATCTGTATAAAAAGGATAATTGCATTCTCATAAATGCATCAATTATAATAATGTATCATAATTATGTAATATAAAAGTATATGTCTGGGATAAAATATGTTTAGAAATGTGTATATTGAGACAAAAATGTTGAAAATACATATTTAATCCTTTAAAAATACATATTTAAATTTAATGTAGAAATAGGATTACATGGATTTGTGAATGAATTTATTTCTAAGGAATGGAAAGAGACTGATCCATCCATTCTTACCTTCGCCCAGCGGTAGCTGGAATTAAATGCTGGTTGCAGGTGTAATTTTCGCCATTAAGTCTGTGAAGACTGAGGAGGATTATCTGGCTGTTGCATTCAGTTCCCAACCCCTGGCCTAACCGTCCCCCAACATCTGAGATTCCTAATGCCAATGCTGAAAACAACCACAGGAGGTATGGCATTTCAAGGAGCAATCCTGCTTTAGTCCAAACATTATAGATTTTAGAGAATCAGGGGAAGATCATAAGCAAATCATGTACAGTACTCACTAAAATGATTGCTAAAAGATTACTAACCTCACAGAGGGATGCTGTAGAAATGAAAAGGCTAAAATATATACCGGTATATTAAAATCTGCATTTTCTGCTGCCTGAAAAATGCAAGCTGTAAACAGCAAACACAGTAGAGCTGTTTGCTGACTCATCCATAATAAGATTTATTTTCAAAAGGGATTAAACTGAAAGGTCATTATGAGGAAGGTCACTGTTTAGTCCTCAGCCCCAGATGTTATAAAATCAGTATATTTGCTGTCAGCACATTGTGGCTGATATTGCACTAATTACTGGGGATGGATAGCTGGCTGCTTTTGATTTGTACATATGAGCCATGTTTTGTGGTAAAGGTTTTTTTTTGTTTTTTTTTAGTGTGTGTAGCTAATTCAGGAAGACGAACCTAGTCCTTTTGCAAAACACATGAGACCTACTACCAAGGTTATATGAGAGAAGGTGAAATAACCAAAGGAGTAAGATTTTCATCTACGAGCCCTTCTGTCAAATACCTTTAACTGAATGCTTTTACACTACAGAAGTACAAACATTTCCTGTATGAATCAGTTGAGTATTGTCATATGACCCTTAAAGCTCTTCATCTATGCAAACAGAGAATGCCCGGAAATATTCTCCATGAAAAGTTCCCAGCAGTGGCAGCTAGGAAAGGACTGGGTCCTACAACATCCTAACCCCTAGATCCTTCTGAGATGATCTTCAGCTGGAAAAACCTGCCCCAGATACTTCTATTTTTATAAACTGCTTTAAGGTTTTTGGGTTTTGTTTTGTTTTGTTTACAATCAAGCATTGTATAGATTTTTATGAAATAAATAAAATAAATTCTTAAATCCACCCAAAACTGAGTCCAAGGCAGAGAACTTGGTGCAATCTGTCAGAGTAAGAATGGAGTGAACACCAGACTGGTTTAATATCCCTAATATATCAGCTCACCTTACTTCTACGTTTCTGAGGAGTCAGAATCAGACCCCAGAACAGGAGGGGCACAAGTTTCCCCATCCCTGCATTATAATCTTAGGGAGTTGGGGCTCCAGGTTTAAAGGCCTTTTTGGACACTGCATAGCAAGAGCAATGCTGGATGAGACCAAAGGCTGAACCTGTTCCCACAGTGGACAACTAGTTTCCTATGGGAAGCTCACAACCAAGACATGAGTGCAACAGCACTCTCCTCACTTGTGTTTCTCAGCATCAGACCAAAGGCTGAACCTGTTCCCACAGTGGACAACTAGATTCCTATGGGAAGCTTACAACCAAGACATGAGTGCAACAGCACTCTCCTCACTTGTGTTTCTCAGCAACTGCCATTCAGAGACATGACACCTTTGATGCTGGAGCCAGTACGTTGGCATCATAACTACTAGCTGTCAATAGTCTTGTCCTTCATGCACATGCCTAAAATACTTTTGAAGCTACCCAAGTTGGTGGCCATCACTGTAATCTCTGACAATGAATTCCAGCTTAACTGTGCAGAGTTTAACGCTGGCCTTCACACCAAGAACACCACTCCTATTCACAGAGCTCCTGCAAGGAGCTATCTCAGGTACTTCAGACCTCGTCACTGGTTGTTGCACACGTTACCCTATCCATTTAACAATCCAGCTAATTTTAGTCAAAATTGTCTCGCTGCTGTAACCCAGCTATTCACGACCGGCTCCTTCTACCTGTTCCTTCTTGCCTCTGTTTAAGTGTCCGTATTGGCGTGTGCATGTCTTTTATATCTCAGTATCAATACCCGGGTAGAAAAGGTCACGCAAAATGCCATCCCAAAGTTTATAGTTCGGTTATACCTGCTTAAAGTAACAATTAATTGATAATTCAACACACATGAACACTTCAAACACATGGTATGTTGAAGAAAATTATTCAATTAGTCTACTGAGCAAGTGAACCACAGCATGAGAACATATAGGACAGGACCAGGAAAAGCCTGTATCTGTTGGTGGAGGTAATGTCTGGTCTAATCACCATGACATTCAAGCTTTGACCACAGAATTAGTGTTTATAACTTTTCTTTTCCTGCTTGGTTCCCCAGAATTTGACCTTTACAAGGCAATGTATGCCTTTTTCAGCTGCACTGGTAGCATTCTAGTACATGACAGTCCAATTAATTGCTTCTGCTTAAGCCATGCCTTTTGTACTCTTATCCACATTTCTGCCTCTTGGCAGATTACTGACCTAAGAGATTTGAATTAATACACTTTAACAAGTTTCAATCCTAGCTTTGACCCATTTCCTTTCCTTATCCTTTGCATGAGTCGGATAGCCAGTCCCCTGTGCATTGATCTGTGATCTTCTGTCACCTGTTCAAATCCTCCTCTGTTGCTTGTTTCTTTGACTGTGCTCTGCTTTGCAACTGAATAGCCTTCGACCCACATTCTTAGGTGAAAGATAAATAATAAAGGTAACAAAGCCTGGAACTAAGCGATTCGACTTGCTGGAGCCAGGTCTCAAAAGACATTTGTAGGTATTATATCTCATTTACTATTTTGTTGGCCAACCTAAAAATCTTTTGATCAGCCTCAGACATTAAGAGTGATTAACCTGAGATTTAATGACACCAGTTTCAGCTATCTGTTCAAAGTCTTTTGGGTAAATTGCTAGGAAAACTAAGGACATTATCTAGCTAACTTGTTCCATCAGTGCAACAATTTCCACTTGAGCAGTGGAACCCATCCCACCCTACCTTGCAGTCCTCCCTAAATCTGTTCTGTGGGGAGAGGAGAGGGGTGGAAATTGCATTGTGAGTGCATACACACACACACACACACACACACACACACACTTTTTTACCATTCTCTTAACCAAACTATCTGTTGTTCAGAAGTGCTACATATGACCTGAATCTCCCAATAAGCTTCTATTGTTTTCGGTGATTTAAAAAAACCAATTGGTTATGTCCCCCCCACCCCAAACTGCTAAAGACTAGGGATGAAGGGAGTTGGACTCCAACAACATATGTAAAGAAGAAGAAGAAGAAGAAGAAGAAGAAGAAGAAGAAGAAGAGGAGGAGGAGGAGGAGGAGGAGGAGGAGGAGTTTGGATTTGATATCCCACTTTATCACTACCCTAAGGAGTCTCAAAGCGGCTAACAATCTCCTTTCCCTTCCTCCCCCACAACAAACACTCTGTGAGGTGAGTGGGGCTGAGAGACTTCAGAGAAGTGTGACTGGCCCAAGGTCACCCAGCAGCTGCACGTAGAGGAGCGGAGACACGAACCCGGTTCCCCAGATTGCAAGAGTACCGCTCTTAACCACTACACCACACTGGCTCTCAGGTTCACCACTTCTACTTTAAATGGATCACTAGGTTCACAAAGGTTCACAAAGACAAATCAACAACAAAGAGGCTGCACAATCACATCAATAAGTCCAGGTCACATCCTGCCAATATGACCAGAATTTATTGATGGCTAATGACTGTAGTTGCTTCCCTGGTTCATGATGATGGTGCTTTCATTACTTAATACCAAGGTATGTTAACGGCAGGATTTAGGAGGAGTTTTCCAGACTTCAGTCAATGAGTTTTTGCAGAACACTTTTTAAAGATCAGAACTCTACTTTTTTCCTGCTCTTGGAAGATACAGGATAAAAATGTGAATGCATTCTTGGGTGTATATGCCCTTCATATGCAGCAGTATCTCACTGGCTAATTTGTGCTTTAACAAGTCTAGTGTTCACAGAATTTACAACCCACATTCTGTTCACTGGGGAGAGTATTTAGGACTTTAACCAGCTCCCAGTGAGAGCTCAGTATATGGCCTTCAATTGGCTAACAAGTCAGATATTTAAATGCCCAATTAATATCCCTATTGTTCTGTTTAAGAGGTGAACACTGACCCTAAGTATCAGTTAGGTGGGGAATGAAAATAATATCCTGCACTGAAAGTAGGACATGTCACACAGGATTAGCATCAGACGTGAGGCCAGGTGCTGCTGTTGCTGAGCAAATGCTCTAGTATATGTCTCACAAAGTCAGATTATAGGGGATACTAGGCCCTCTCAGGAGATAAGGTGCCCAGATGGCAATGGGTTGGGCCCTAACATTAGGGAAGTAGCCTCGCTTGTTTTCCTTTTGGGGGAGTTGCCTATTTGGGAGAAATGGACACAAATAGGCAATTTAATCTACATCAGACCCCGGTGAAGAGGAAATTGGGAAAGTAGCGAGTTGTGAGAAAAAGAGAGAAAGAGACTTTGAGTAAGTCCCCTACCAAGCTAAGTCTCTTTCTCGCTTTTCCTCACAACTCGCTACTTCCCCAATTTCCTCTTCTTCACCAGGCTACTCAAGCTGTCACCAGCCTTGTTGTGGCCAGGAGCTAGCCAGCAATGTGATGCAATGTTCACTGCTAATGTAATGAACAGCATTTGAAACCCAGTATGTTGACCCTGATTACTGAATGACACAAACCCTCATTTGCTTACCTGGTAAGGATCAAATTCATATGCTGTTTGGTAAAACAACAACAACCCAAAAACCCTTAATTGCTAGGTTTATTTGATGTTATATATGTTCAGTTTTCTCCCAATTCAGTAATAAGGAGATCTGTACAGAGCTGGGCCTAGTGGGATGCTTTGATTTTATGTATTGGCTACACATAATTTGCAGGTGTTCCTACTTGAAGAGAATTGAATGTTCAACTGTGTCTCCAAAGTTGTTTCATAGCGGGTGTATCGGAACATCTATTTGCCTGGTTATGGGTTAGAAGACTGTATGGGATCCTGTTAGGTCTATCTAGTCCAAAATCCTGTTCCCACAGTGGTCCACCAGATACCTATAAAAATCCTGCAAGCAAGACATGAGCACAACAGCACTCTTCCATTTGTGATCCCCAGCAACTGGTGCTCAAAGCCCAATATCCAATATCCAATAAAAGGGACTCCCCGAGACATGTTCGGGAGATGCCTCCCAGATGACACTCGCTACCTGTCTGTCGTTATTTCAACCCAACACCCTATACCTAGCTATAATAAATAACAGCAATTGATAGTCTTATTTTTCAAAAAATTGTCTGATCCTCTTTCAAAGCTACCCAAAAAGAGGCCAAACCCTGAATCTCAGCTTTGTTTCCGAGCACAATTCAAAGTGTTGGTGCTGACCTTTAAAGCCCTAAACGGCCTCGGTCCAGTATATCTGAAGGAGCATCTCCACCCCCATCATTCTACCCGGACACTGAGGTCCAGCACTGAGGGCCTTCTGGCGGTTCCCTCACTGTGAGAGGCCAAGTTACAGGGAACCAGGCAGAGGGCCTTCTCAGTAGGGACGCCCTCCCTGTTGAACGCCCTCCCACCAGATGTCAAAGAGAACAACTACCAGACTTTTAGAAGACATCTGAAGGCAGCCCTGTTTAGGGAAGCTTTTAATGTTTGATGTATTACAGTATTTTAATATTTTTTTGGAAGCCGCCCAGAGTGGCTGGGGAAGCCCAGCCAGATGGGCGGGGTATAAATAATAAATTATTATTATTATTGTTGTTGTTGTTGTTGACTGGCCCCAGGAAGGCCATTATGGAAGGTGGGAAAGCTGATAAGGATGATATCTGAAGACATTGCCCCACTCCCATGGAATTTCAGCATGAGGTGGGGTTTTTTATCACTTCAAAGTAAATTAAGTTATGAGCATTGTGCTCTATGTTAAAAAAATAAAATAAAGCAAACCACTGACTCCATGGGAACAGACCGAGAACATGGATCTTCTTTAAAAAATTCACTCAAACTTAATTAATTTCTCAATCATTGTAACTGAAATGAACAATAGTAAGACATTGTATAAACTGGTTATTGAGATGAAATGTTTAATTACTGAGCAGAAGTTAAATGGTATTATAAAAATTCTTGGAAGGTAATTAGTAAGGGGTCCTGGTTGAGGGAATGAGCAGGCAAGCAGACATGGCAAGCAGAAGACAGCTCACAGTGTTAAAAATAATGACTGCCTTTCTCTGTTGAGAAAAAAAAAGGCAGTGAGGCCATCAAACCACCTTTGACAAACAGTTACAATTATTATTAGCTTGATAGCTCTAAGTATGTGTATATCCTTCCTGGCAGAAAATAAACCAAGTAAGATGAACCCCTTTTGCTGAGGGAAGGGATGGGAAGTGAAGGTTAAATTTTTTTGGGGGGGGGGAGTACTTGGAGCGCATGGTAAAGGTTCACACATAATGCTAAACCATGCCTAACTATAATGTCGACCATAGTTAATAAACCACAGCTAAAACAGAGACACTTGGCAGACATTCACTTAAACCTTAGCTTTCATCACAGAATAGTTAATAGTACCAATGAGAGCAGCCAAGCCCTGAGAGCAGTTTAATTCTTTTGCCACTCTTCACTCACAGCTCTGTAGCTTTTGGGCAGTGACAGTCCTTTACCATGGTTAAGGAATAGGTCTGGATTTGCACATCTAAACTATAGTTCACATTAACTAAGCTTTATAAACCAGCTATAAACCTTGGTTGACAAGTGGTTTTTGGCCATGGTTATTATATAAGCCATAGTAAAGCTGCTGTGATGGGTTCGCGCATAATGCTAAGCCATAGTTTTGTGTTATGTGAGAACCATGCCTTTCTGTGATAGCCTAACTGTTAGCCTGATATGTCAGTGTATAGGATGACATGAAGTCATCTAGTGGGGTGGGGAAAAACATACCTCATTTCACATTCAGTCAGTCATGAACAAGCTGTTAATCAAACCAAGTAGAAGGTATTTTGGCTATACTTGACAAATATCCCACAATTTAAAGAAAATGACCCCTCCTGTGCTAAACATAGGGCCGGCATATGTCTGGAATTTCCTGGACATATCCGGGATTCATCCACTGAAAATACTGCCCAGGTAGAATTTTCAGAAATTGGTTAAAATGTACAGGAAAATCTAGGTGTATGGCAGCTCTTATTGGAAGTTTTGATTTTTTTTTTTTGAAATTTCTAAAAACATTCTTTTAAAATACATCAAAAACTTTTTTGGGGGGCGGGGAGCTTTTGCTACTGCTACTACTAAACACCAAGGTAAATAAATATAAGCAACCTTCTTATTTTCCTTTACTGCTCAACAGATGGTACAATTAAGAATCCCAAGGCACAAGCTAAATAACTATATCTAAATAGCACTGAAAGAGAACACCCATTAAACCCAGATGACTAAAAAAAAAACACCTTTTAAAATCATACTGAGGTTTTTTGACATTGATCATGCATCAGCCACACCATGAAATGGTTTTGATTACTCACATTATTTCACCCAGAGTGACATGTACTATAATTTCAGCTATTTCTTAGGCTGAATCAGTAAAATCGTTTTATATGAAGAACTGATTGGAGGAGGACTGTTATCGGCCAAATGGTATAGTTATGCCATTTAACTGTGACTCTCTATGTTCTTTAAATACGGAGTTATGCAAAGCAATGGCCTGGGATCCAGACTCACTTACAGTACAATCCTAACAATGTCTGAGATCCAATCCCCAAAATCTCCAGATAGGGCTGGGAACTTTTCCTGACTGAAAACCAGAAGACCACTGCCGTTTTGTGTAGAGAACACTGGGCTACATGGACCACTGGAAAGATTCAGTATGAAGTAGCTTCCTGTGTTTCTAAGCTTTAACTTCTAGCATTGCTGGGCGATGTATCAATACATCATCTAAAATTGGTTTGAAATCCACATCATGGTAATGGTTTCACAATATTCAACATGACAATATATCATGAATCATGATGTGTGTGTGTGCAGGGATGGATTTAGGTTTGATGAGGCCCTAAGCTACTACAGGTAATGGGGCCCTTTATATGTCCAGCTGTCCTTCATCAACAACAAATTGTCGCTGTTTTTTGTTTTGAATATATGCTATATGGCAATTTATGGACCTAATAGGTATCTAAAGCCATTTGCACATGTTGCCGTGCAACCAGTCTATGCAGAATGTAGGCACCCTATATATAGAAATGAGCAAACCAGTGATATTTTAGGGAGCAGGCTAGCAGGCAGGGCCCATTGCTTACATCATAGGAGCCTACACAACACAAAACAAAACACTGTTGCTGTATGTAGGTTTTATTTTATTTGTTTTTTTCTTCTATTTTGGGAAATTCCTTTAATTTTTTTTGGGGGGGCCCAAGCTATAGCTTGTTTAGCTTATATGTAAATTCAGCACTGTGTGTGTGGCAAGTAAAAATGGGGGGGGGGATGTGACGCGGGTCATCGTGATTCCTGCAGCTCTTGTAGCTTTGTACTATAAAATAACAGTTGTAACGATGAGTTAAAAGTAACTAAAAATGTGTCAGTTTTAGACCGCTAAGTAGTAGCTGTTGCCCAGGACATTTAGCTGATTTATCATGATGTTGAAAACCAGACATCTCTCAGCCCAGACCAACATAGGGAATGGCAGACTCATAAAGTGAGTGACTTCAGATATTCTGCTTCAAGCTCACTCTTACAAATGATTGTCTTCTTGCGGGAATACTGTAAACACTACGGTGACTAACTCACAATAGATCTCAGCTCTTCTCCTGTGAACTGGAAAATTGAGACTTGTGATTTTCTGGTTCATGGAAAAGAAAGGGCAATCTAGTGTGAATTAAGTTGCTCCAACATCACACTGCTAATGGAAACAGACCACTAGCATGAGAAGGCATTTTGTGCGAATGGTGCTAGCTAGATTATTGCAACTGATTTGTTGACAGCACTTTCTTGCTGCAGCCTTCGCCCATTTTACCTGTTTTTCTGTCTGTACAACTATTATTCACTCCAATCACCTCCTATAGGGATCTTGCTATGTTAGAAGAAATTAGTTACCGTGATTTGATTCTAAGCCTACCAAGGCTCCTGCTTTAATGGAAGATACTACTGGCAATGAGTGAGTCTTTGTATACACAGATGTATTTTCAGTTATGAATATTGTTCCTACGTGCTTTAAAGAGATGGTTTAAGATAGTATATGTCTTTAAAGTAACTTTTTCTCTTCCAGGGATATTTGGTAGCATTCTTTATAATCACACGTGTGTACCATATTAAGTGTGGATTGCTCCACTATAACTCATCTTGTCACTTTCTCCTACTTATTAATGAGACACTCTCCTTACAGTAGGGCTTTTACATAAGGGAAACTGCCTGAGGTAATTTATCATAACTAAGCTGACACAACAAACTCATTTGCCTTTCACTTTCTCACCTTCCTTGTATTCTCTCCTTGCATTTCATGTTAATTATAAAGTATTATGCAGCAGTACTTAAGTAAGAGATGGCTTCCCATTGACATTGTCATGTGGCTCAATGGTCCTGGGACCAAACTTCCCACTGCTGGAAAGATTTTAGGGCTTCCTTTGTTTCTGGGTGTTTTACGGTCACCCAGATTTTGTCCACTACACATCAATGGCCAAATCCCACCAATAACTGTCATTATTGTGCAATCTCCCATGCAAGTGTCTCAGAATTTGCTTAAGGTTTGGTCCAGACAATATCTAGCATCTGATTCACTCTTCCTAATGACGTCAATGGGACATGACCTCCAGAAATTGGTCATGTTACTTTGTTCACTGTGTTACACACACACACACACACTGCACAAAATAAAAATAGATGCATCAAAACACTTCCCTGGTAAAAATCTTTAAACTATCATAGAGATAATTTTTTTACACACTGTACTTTTTCTACAAAGCTTTCAGCAGATTTCTTTTGCTGTGTTTCCCCCTGCTAAACTGCCACAAATATCGATCATGCAATATTATATTTTGTTTCATCATGCATCTTCAATAGCATCAGAAAGCTTCGATTCCGCTTTGTAGGAGATAAGGCACAGGCTAAAGGTGTCATCCACGGAACACTTCTACCGGAAATATTAACTAAGTGCTCTCAGCAGTCAACAACAGCCAGCAAAGCACACCAAGGATCAAACTAATGCTGTGAAATACAGAAGTGGAAAAAAAACACACACCAAATTAATACTTCAGTGAACCAGCGATATGGATCACAGTATTGCTTTACAAGTGCATGCACACTGAGCGGAAAGGGGTAGAGGAAACACAAGATTTTCCACCAATCTCTCAGCCTGTCAAACGACAGCAGGGAACCCACAGAGGGCTGGTTAACACACATGTTTATCGCTTGATGATTGCACGGTGGTGACCTGCATATATGGATCAAGCCTTCATCGACGTTATCACAATTTCCCCCCCCCCCAGTAACTTGACTCTCATTGTTCGAACATATGCAGTTATGAATCATGAAGTATACAGTTCTCTAGCATGGAGAAATGAAACGATAGGCACGCCATGTATGGGTTAGAGCTGAAGGCCTCTAAGTGCTCCTTTATTTCTCGGTATTGTACTATCAATGTTCAGGTTGCCTCAGATACCAGTTAATTCCAGACTTTTTCAACCTGGGACCCTCCAGAGGTATGGGACTACAACTCCCATCAGCCCTGATCATTGGGAAGAATAGGGTTTATAGTGCAGCAAAATCTGAAGGGCACCATGGTAGCTACTCTTGGTCTGTAAACCCCTGGTTCCAGTCTTAACAAATGTTTGATATCTGAGCCCTCAATTTCTGGCTGGAGAGTTTCAGGATGGACTTTGCTAAAGCATGATGATTAGTATCTAAATATTCAGCAGTACATCAAAGAATTATGTATAGAGTTGTTCACACACTGGGCTACCGAGTTTTCAGCATGTAGTCTCACTGATTTAGGGGGAACTTTGAGACAGCATTGTGTAGTGGTTAGAGGACTGAACCAAGACCTGAGAGACCATGGTTCAAATCCACACTCAACCATGTAGCTAACTTGGTGACCTTGGGCTTGTCACTGCCTCTCAGTGTAACCTACCTTACAGGGTTGTTGTGAGAATAAAATTGGGAACAGGGAGAATCATGTATGAGCTCCTTGGAGGAAAGGTGGAATATAAGAAGAATAAGAATAATAAACTTTCCATTAAAAACAAATGACCAAATATATGCCCTCAATTGCTCCCCCCCCCCATTAAGAGCTGAAAATTGGTTCTAAACTCTTAATCACTTTGTATTGCTCTCCCCTGAATTCTTTTGGGGCCAACATAATAAAATCATAGAATTATAGAGTTGAAGGGACCAGAAGGGTCATCTAGTCCAACCCCTTGCAATGCAGGTATCTTTTTCCCAATGTGGGACTTGAACCCACAACCCTAAGATTATGAGTCTCATGCTATACCAACTGAGCTATCAGGTGGAGATGATGGGCCATCCTTGTTACAAACACCTCCAATCTCAGCAGCCTGAAACCTGCTTTTTTAAAAGCTTGTAATGTGTACTAGAACAGGCCGTGCACACGTAGATCTGCAGGATTGCAACCTTGGGCTTCTTTCATGAGGAATCTCTCAGTAAAAGGCAGCAGGTTGGAGCGCAGACACAGAAAGATGCCTGCAAAGTTAGATTCCCCGTCTAACTTCTTTCCCACAGAACTGATTTAATTTTGCTATGAAAAAGCTGCTGTCTTTGCAATGAGCTTACTGTGCATTTTCCTGTGGAATACTGTGAGAAAACCACTGCATAACTCAAGCTGAAAGGACATTTTACAGGTAAATTCCCATGACAAAGAGAATGGGGTGTGGGGAAAGGATTGTGCTATTTGTCATCTCTAGAGCAGGTAGAATCCAGGAGAAAAACAACTGTATTTATCCATTACATGTGTATTTTATTTGTATCAAATGTCTATACCATATTTAGGGAGTGTTATTTGGAGAACTGCAACGAATATACCGAGAATATTGGGGATAAAAAAGAACCAATGATCTTCTACAGGTATACCACAAGCACAGCAGAAGTCACTTGCTCACTCCAACGAACTAAGGCTATCATGAGTCTGCCAAGAATTCTGGGTGTTTGGAGCTGTCTATGAAAAGAATCTGAAAAACCAGGGGAAGGGAGATGGTATGGAGGAATGTTGGTGGAAAAGGGGTGAGCGCTCTGCATGGTTTGTGTGTGTGTGTGCAGACATGTTTCTGTGGACCACTGCTCCTTTGTTCAGCATGCTTTAGTCCAGTGGCCATTTGAGTTGTCAGCCATTGTCCTTTAATCTGCTTTTGTCTCCTGCAAATTCTGAACAGCTTCCAGCCTTTTGTCCATTCTGCAAACTATTTGAAACCATCTAATTTCGAAAAGTTCAAGCGGACTGTTCAATGGTTTCAAATTACTGAAATATCAGAGGTTGGGAACAGAAGACCTCTGATACCAAAGGCTCCTGAAAACAGCCATCAAAATCTTGGGCAGGTGGATTTTGTTGGTTGAAGCTGTTCAGCAATTCTAACATTTGCATCATGCAAGCTAGCCTACATAAATTGAATACTAAATGCAGCTGATGGATTATTTCCCTAAAGCAGGTGGCACCAAAGTGATTATTACTATCAGTTTGCTCAAGTATCTGTCAAAGTCGAAATCTATTATGTGGCATGAAATACAAACGCTAAAAAATAATGACAGAAACAAGACCAGAAAAACAACAGCAGCACTCTTCCTTAGTACATTTCGAAATTATCTGGATTTCAAGACAAGAAAAATGCATCCAGATATAAAAGAATCCCAGCACCCTTTTATCATAGAAATACTGATAATTCTCCTGATGGATTTTATATCCTCCTTTAGTCAAATAAATGTTTACAGGAAAATAAGCCTATTTTTAACATGCAGAAATGTGGTGACAGAACAGGCAGCAAAGAAACCTAGTCTTTGAAACAGCCATTTATCCTCTTTGTAAGCAAAAGAGAATAATCCTTATCAGAGGCTTGCATGGTACTCACTCAGTATCATTCAGTGCATTCAGTTTTCAGGCCCGCAAGGGACACAGGGTGAAATAAAAAGAGCAGTACTAGAGCCAAAGAAACAGGTGATGGCTTCTGTCTATCATTTCAACTTTAATATTTAGTTTTTCTATCTGAACGGTAGATCTCAAGAGACTCAAAATAGATAACGTCTTAAGATAACCCAGCCAAAATATGCACAAATAAAAGGGCATCCTCTGCAGGCAGACTAGGCATTATGTAATTCTGGATTTGCAATCAATGGGCATGGTAGAGGTAGATCTTCATAGCAAGAGTCTTTCATTTCTCAGTGCCAGATATCACAGAGGGAATGTATGGAGAAACCTAATACGAACTCCTGGGTCTCAAAGACCTTCAAAAAGCATAAGGGTGATTTCAAACATAAATCTTAATTGCCTAATGATTTACATTTGTTTTAATTTATATATGATAACTTTCCACCAACAAGTGGCCATCAAGGGTTGACTTGTGGAAATCAAAATATTACAGGATTTTCAGAATTCTGGGGTGGGGGGAATACTTATTCACGACAAAGAAAAATAAATAACCATTTAATTCAGTGTTTCCTTTGTTTATGTGAGTGAAACGGGTAAATGAAAATCTAATTTAATGGTTTAATTGCTCTTGTACAAAAAATGCAATTGTTAAATGCTAGCTGAGTTTGAACATAAGGGTATTAATTCAGCTTCCATACAAAGTTGGGAAAGCCAGTATTTAGTACCGTTTACTCTAAATAAATGTTTCTACAAATTTACATTTTCTCTTGCACTACACTATGAACTCACATATATATTGTCAAGTCGTAATCTTTTAAGTAACAGCTGATGAGTATTAAAATTTAAAGAATCACCCAATACTAGCATTCTAAAATCCATGATTTTCTCAAGCCAAAAATCATTTGTACTATAGTATTTATAGAAACATCACATTTCTGAAAACTATCAAATCAAAATCAAAAACATAATATAAACATTACAAGCAACAGAAAACGTTCCAAACAGCAACACTACTAAAACGTTTAAAAGGCCACATAAAAACGTGTCTTGTTAACTTTTCTAAAACAGAGAGGGCAGGGACCAAAGGTAGCTCTGAAAGGAGCATATTCCACAAGCTGGGAGGCACACAGGAGAAAGTCCTTTCATGCACACCATCAAGAGGATGTCTTACAGGTAGCAGTATCCTAAATTAACATCTTGAACGGAGTCTGGGAAACACTGGCAACTAGCACAGATCTTTCAATATTGGAGTAATATAATCCTGATGCTGCCTAGCAGTTGAGCAGCTGCATTTTGTACCAAATGAAGCATCTAAACCAGTGGTTCCCAACCTTTTTTTGGCCATGCCCCACCTAAGCATCTCTAAAATCCTGATGCCCCCCCCAAGACATATAATTCTTATTATTCAAAAAGTGAACTCCTGTTCACGTAGAGGAAGCCTAAAAGGTCATTAACTTGGTCTAACTCATTATCAAATTGCCCCTCTTAAAAATCAAATTGACCCTCTGTGGGGGGTGTGCCCCACATTGGGAACCATGGATCTAGACACTCTTCATGGGATGGGGAACAATGCAGCAGTCTAAATGTGATATAACAAAGCATGAATCTGGTCTCCAAGCTTGATTCAGCTCTAGCATCTTCTCCTTTGTTCAGATATTTACTTTGAATGGCAGCATCCAACTCAACTACCTGCCACTGACAATTCTACATCAACCCTCTGTCTTCACAAACCCTCATTACTGCATCCCTCTCCTGATGAAGATACTATGATCAGGTTTCATCTACTGCTGATCAAAATGCCTACTGCTTTAGGTTATTCTGTTCCCTCCCCATTTAGATCAACTGAGTCTTTTGTTAACAGAAAGGTTTATATTACCTTCCTATTTTCAGTTCATTCCCTCATTGAATTTCCTGCAGCCTTGTTGATCGAACAGTATCTGTTGCCTCAATCCCCACCCCGCAGAATCTCCTTGCAATGTATTATAAACACTTTATTCTTTAAAGCTGGTGCTTTGCCCACATTTATTCCCTCTGTTTATAAGTATTTTCTACTGTATAACTGACACTAAAGCAAAATAAACTGCAGGTATAATCGTTGGTGGCTGTTTTGCTCCTTCTAATCTACAGAGGGTGACATTCTTAAGAAAGGAAATTACATTTCCCTAATACTTATACACATATACACTGTTTGTCACACAGTAGTATATGACAGGACAACAGGATCAAATCACACAGATAATTTCAGTAGGAAGCTACACATGAAGTTCAAGAACTTCTTCTTATGTGTCACAGGATGGGTTTAATAAGCATTTGGAATGTACAATACTTGATTATGAATACTAAGAAATTCTCACAGATTGTATTATTCTCCCTGCCCCAGCATATTCTCTCTGGCTCTATCCTCTTGGTTTGCACATAACTTTTGGCCATGGTTTATTCAGCTACGGCTGTTTGATCATCCAAACCCTACCTGCTGGTTTAACTATATTTTGTTTCCTGTCAACAAGCCACGATCTGAAGCAATGATTTGTCATTGGCTTATGAACCTTAGTTTGTTTTAACTATGGCTTGGTACAAATTTCCTTAACCATAGTTTGTTTGGCTATTTCACCTCAGCAGTTCCCCAAGCTACAAACATGGGAGGCGACAGCAGCTAGAAAATAAGGCAAGCTTTGGAGAAAGAAACCACGGTCTACTTGTGGTTAGCTCATGGTTTGGTCAACAAACCATGGTTTAGTGTTACATGTGAACCAGGCAATTATCTATCATTTCTCTCTCGTTTTCTTATCGGAACAGATTCTGTGAAAACTCCACCCCACAAGATTTAACACAACTTGATAACTGGAGGCTTTGAAAACAAAAGTCGTATTTCAGAGCAAATTACCTTCTCTTGGTACTGACGCCGTGATGAATCCAAAGACTGAATCAGGGCTGTTGCATGACCCACAAACATGGCGTAGCAGGTGGCCCCCACAATCATACTCAGCATAGTTATCCAGAGATCCGACATACTGACAGGGGCTCTGGCTCCATAACCAATGCAAAGCATGTGGCTCATGGCTTTGAAGAGAGCATATGAGTATTGTTTCCCCCAGGAATCATTCTGCAACAGAGAAAGGTAACAGAGAAAGGGTTTGAGTCAGCTAGGGCAACAAAGGAATCTGAGCCTATGTCAGAAGAAGATAACTTATCTTGAAGGAGCATCCTTGTAATATATAACTCAGAAATGTTAAAAAGGGATATTCATTATCACTACATCGTCACAATAATGCCCTCGAGGATGTCAGATATCGATACAATCGTACAGAAAACTGTTTCACACATTGGATTTCCTTACCAATATTGTATTCTTACGCTCACTGGGTGAAAGGGAAAGAAAAGAAGACATTCAAGGCCTTGGGATCAATGTATTTTAAATAAATAAATAAATAAATAAATAAATAAATAAAAAGGTACTATTTTGATAACTAGTAATATAGCTTTAAGGGACGCAAGTGGCACTGTGGGTTAAACCACAGAGCCTAGGACTTGCCAATCAGCAGGTTGGCAGTTCAAATCCCCATGACAGGGTGAGCTCCTGTTGCTCGGTCCCTGCTCCTGCCCACCTAGCAGTTTGAAAGCACGTCAAAGTGCAAGTAGCTTAATAGGTACCACTCTGGCAGGAAGGTAAACAGCGTTTCCGTGCGCTGCTCTGGTTCGCCAGAAGCAGCTTAATCATGCTGGCCACATGACCCAGAAGCTGTCTGCGGACAAACGCTGGCTCCCTCGGCCAATAAAGCGAGATGAGCGCCGCAACCCCAGAGTCGGTCACGACTGGACCTAACGGTCAGGGGTCCCTTTACCTTTACCTTTAATATAGCTTTACCCTTCATAGAATGATAGAACTGTAGAGCTGGAAGGGAGTACGAGAGTCATTTAGTCCAACCCCCTGCAATGCAGGAATCTTTTGCCCAACATGGGGCTTGAACCCACAACCCGGAGCTCTACCAGCTGAGCTCCACATTAGCCAGCCTTCCCAAACCTGATGCTCTTTGGATGTTGACAACTACAATTTCCACCTGTCCTCACCATTGCCCATGCCAGCTGGGGATGATGGAAGCTGTACTCAAAAACATCTGGAGGGCACCAGAATGGGGAAGGCTGGCAATAAGTAATATGTTGCAAACCTCTGACAGTGCTGATTACATGGCTAAAGAGGGAGGGGTGCACTGACTCCCCAGCCCTTCCTTCTTCCTCCTCTGAACAGGGAATTGGCTGCAAAAGCAGATAGCAGAGAATATTTGTTTAGCACTGTGTGCAGGATAGGAGATGACCTTCTTGTAATTTACTCAGTCAGAGACCATGCATGGATTTCCACCACTGTGTGCAAAGGATGTATGGACTGAGGTTTAGGTAAGTGTGGGTTTTCTATGTTTCAGGTGAATACACACACACACACACACACACACACATCCTCAGCCCCTGTACACTTTGGTCCAAAGAAGATGGTTTTTAGAAACACGTAATCCAAACTGCAAATCTTTTATTTCCATATCGACTTTTAAAACAGGGCTATTCTGTTATTTTGTTAGCCCCCCTTCCTGCAAGAGCTCCTAAAAAAATGCAGCTTTGTTTTGTTTTTGTTTTGTTTTAAATCTCTTCTGCTCCTCAAAGGAGCTGGAGGAAGCAGGCCATCTACCTTGGAAAGGGGGCATTTAATTTCCTATTTGACATCGAGTTTATCGCTGGCTTCAGCTTAGTAGTAATCCATTTTAACTGATATAAATAGAATAACATTAATTTGAGGGGGGAAATAACCTATTAAAGACAGTAATTGTGGCAAATACGAAAGCTGTTTATCCAAGGATTGATTATGTAATAAAGCTTGAGGATGTCAGGAAATCTTCACGTTTGTAAAAAGCACCGATTGCTGATTATTTGCAATTAGTCTACCAAGTCTAAGCCTTAATTTATAGGTCTTCCTTAGTAATCAGTGTTTAAATACAGTGCATCTTCTGTGTTTAAGGGTCTTTTCTATGCTGCTTAGTCAAGGAATACTGCCTCCCACACAGAGGTCCCACACAGCAAAAGATAACCAGGGTGAAGCTAAGCTGCAATCCAATATCCACTAACTCAGTGGAGCTTACTTCTGAAAAGGCATGCAGAAGATTTCAACGACTAACAGAGCAAGCAGTGCGACTCAATTAGTTGTAAATGACTTGTTCTGTTGGAAATACGTTCTTTTTTACAATAAGCAGTATATTATCAGCTAAAGTGACACCGTCATTTTCCTATACTGTGCCACTTTAAGGCTGCAGGCAGGCGACTGCATGTGTGAACGCTTTCCTGGAACAAAATAACCCTGTTTGAAAAAAATTACTAGGCATGTCACTGAGAAGAATAAACTGAATGTTTCTTCCTGGCATGCTAGGTTTCTAAATTCAGGGAAGTGGGCTTCCTCCAACCCTCCTTGCATGGAAACAAGGCAGCTCAGTGGCATAATAATAATAATAATAATAATAATAATAATAATAATAATACTACAGGTGCAGTCTCAACACTGAGGGAGACCTACATTTCTGATCAAGAGACTCTCTCTAGGTTGCTGACCACAGCCTGAGAGAAAGTAGAATTCATTTTTTCCCCTTCAGTATTCATCATAAACATTGGTGTATGATATGTATGGCACCTTGTGCAATGGACTAAAGTAAGTGCCATTAAACAGGAAGACAGAAGAGGAAGTGGAGGCCAGGAGGACCAGAATGGCTGAAAAGCACTGGGAGCCGGTGTGGTGTAGTGGTTAAGAGCAGTAGACTCGTAATCTGGTGAACCGGGTTCGCGTCTCCGCTCCTCCACCTGCAGCTGCTGGGTGACCTTGGGCTAGTCACACTTTTCTGAAGTCTCTCAGCCCCACTCACCTCACAGAGTGTTTCTTGTGGGGGAGGAAGGGAAAGGAGAATGTTAGCCACTTTGAGACTCCTTCGGGTAGTGATAAAGTGGGATATCAAATCCAAACTCCTCTTCCTCCTCTTCTTCTTCTTCTTCTTCTTCTTCTTCTTCTTCTTCTTCTCCTCCTCCTCTTTGGCCATGTCATTCATCTCCAAAGGCAATGCACATCTTTCACACAGATTGTTGTTGTTGTTTAGTCGTTTAGTCGTGTCCGACTCTTCGTGACCCCATGGACCAGAGCACGCCAGGCACTCCTGTCTTCCACTGCCTCCCGCAGTTTGGTCACACAGATTAAGGGTCACTAATGTGGCGCCTGCAGGTGCCCATGTGACCGCCACTACCTCATATGTTGCTCGTGAAAGATCTGTGTAAATGCTCCCTCCTCAAAAATCCACAGTACAGAAGAGACGGTTTGCTCTTCCTGCTCAGTTCCTGTTTCCAGTGGCTTCACCTTTCCAGCATTCCCTGAACATGCTCTCATTTCATTGGATGCCAGGCCTGGCCACTCAGCTGTTCTGAACAGATGGGTGAGCACAGCAGCAGCTGACGTAGGTGCCTCTTCCCTCATTGATGGGATGGCTGACTGGGGAGTGGATAGGATATTCCTGTACCATTTTGTAAGTCCTATTTCATGTGGCAGCCCCCACAGCAAACATTTTCTGATATTACAGAGAGAGAGCCAGGCAGGCAGACATTTGGGATTTGTGCCCACAACACCTTCTTAAAATTCCAAATGTGTCCACAAACGCCTGCTCCCTCAGCCAATAAAGCGAGATGAGTGCCGCAACCCCAGAGTCGGTCACGACTGGACCTAATGGTCAGGGGTCCCTTTACCTTTACCTTTAATATAGCTTTACCCTTCATAGAATGATAGAACTGTAGAGCTGGAAGGGACCACGAGAGTCATTTAGTCAAACCCCCTGCAATCTTTTGCCCAATGTGGGACTTGAACCCACAACCCGGAGCTCTACCAGCTGAGCTCCACATTAGCCAGCCTTCCCAAACCTGATGCTCTTTGGATGTTGACATCTACAATTTCTATCTGTCCTCGCCATTGCCCATGCCAGCTGGGGATTCCAAATGTGTCCACTGGCCTAAAATGTTTGGTGACCTCTGATATTGTTCTTATATTGTTCTTTAATCCACAGCCTCACCCTCTGATACCTTTTATTTATATTTTTTTACCAGGACAGATGGCAAGGCATGCGCTCTTTCTAGTTTGAGGATGGATGATTGATTCATCGTCACAGGTAGAAATGTGCATTCGCCATCCTCAAAACTACAAGGCAGCCACCATCTCAGGTAACCATCTGTTGTTTAATGGTGTTTTCAAGTTTTGATGAAGTTATTCCTGGGAGATTCTCTCGTCAAGCAAATCAGCTCTGTTGCCACACAGCAGCTTCGTCCCTTAGGCAAGGCTTATCATCACTCATCCATACACCCACATTCGGATATAAATTGATTCAGAAATTTTGAAGCTTGAAGGTTATTGCCTAAATGGGGCTTTCCTTCTCTTGTTTCGGCAGGCTAGTTCCAGCTGTCACAGCCTGGTGGTGCGGGTTTGCAGAATTATTGCCCCAAAGCAGCTGCTTCTGCTTTGCAGCAAAAGGGAAAATAAATTATTGGCTGTTTCCAGTGATATTTTGAGCACAAATGCTTTGAATTTTGTTTTTGCTCTGAATGCAGCAGCCTCATTCTTTTCTCACAGAAGGATTTGCAATATTCATTAGCAAAGCAACGTTTTAAGGAATGCTGGGTTTTCCTTTGAACTGAAGCTGGTTCGGCAGTAGTATTTCTCAAGAAAGTACAGAATAGATATAGATGGTGGCTAACGTGTGTTCACAGCTTTAAAAGAAACAGTAGTGGTTTCTGGATATAGTGCAAATGTAACATGCACAGCCTCAGTCTAGAATTCTCTTTAGTAAATTAAGAAAATGAAGTCCCTTATATCTGCAGAATTTTTTCTCCTCTTGGAATTAAAATCCTTCTCTCGGAAATGACTGGCAGAATCCGAGACCAGGGAGAAGAGTTGGTGGAAGAAGACTGGAAGAAATTTAAAGACTATTTGCAGAAACATTGTAAAATTAATGAATGCTAAAATGATGTTGGTTTGAAATTAAGTGGCCTTAGCAACAAGGTTAATAAGAATATGTAAAAATGGATTGATAATGGACGAAAATATAAAGTTATAACATGTTGAGATATTGAGTTAAGTTAAAAGAAAGAGGGTAAGGATTTGCTGATTTAGCTATGTGAATGGGAATACAAAAAAGGGAGGTGTGAGGAGGTCAGGGAAACAAGCTAAGGAAAATTCCAAAAATTTGAAAAGTTGATTTGTTTTTAATTACTTTTTTGTCTTGTATTTCTTCTTTATTCATCATGTTTTATGTATTTTTGCAGTGTTTTGTATTTTCTTTTATTTTTTTTTGTTTTTTCTGTATTCTTTTTATTTTGTAATCTTTGTCTTTTTATAAAACTTTAATAAATATCTTTAAAAAATAAAAATAAAATCCTTCTCTTGGAATGTCTCTGTGACTTGTTAGAAAGTTAGCTTGCTTCTCCTTCCTTGTCCTCTTTTGTTAATTAAAATATTGAAAACAGAGCGTCGTTAGTAACCGAGACATTATACAACAGACTACTGCTGAAAGATTATGGCCAAGCCAAGTTTTGACTTGGTAACAGTGGTGATCTGATAAGAAAATAAAAACAGATGATTCCTAAGTTTTATATAGTAACAAGTCTTGGAGACAGACAGTGGAAGGAGTGAAGTGATATAAACCTGACTAGCTATTCCACAGCATGTTCTTTCTCTAAGAAGTGCAAATGGAACCTCCAAGGCAATGGAAGCTGTTTACAAAAAAACTGTGGGGGTGGGGGACATCCCTCAGCTGATGCATACTTTCCACAGCAAAAAATACATTTTGCAGAAATACTCGGTATACAATGTGGAAATCACCAAGTATAAAAGCACCTCCTGTGCAGAAACAGTCTTTACGGAAATTTACATTTCCATGCCCCAGAAATTCACAGCAGTAAGATGCTGAATGTAAACATCTATGCTCAAGCCAGTGGCTCAGAGGAACGCAGGGGCAATCTTATATTCTCAAATTGTTTTTTGTGAAATTGGCCAAGATGGAAGCATGTTAAACACGAGCCTTGATGTTTTTATGCATGCTGTGATCCTATCTGCTTTACGTTTTAAATGTAGCCATTCACCTTGTTGTATGTCCTGGCTCTTAGCATTGGCTGATTGGCAAAAAGAGTTGTTCCCTGCCTTAGTGGGTCCTGAACCACTTTCTCAGGGAGGGCTTTGTACCTGTCCTCTATCTGGTCCTGCATGGGTGCTGTGCAGTGGGTACTCTCTTTCCTTTCCTTGATGTGTTTTACTCTAGTTATAAGCAGCTCAAGAGGAGATGGACCCTTGGGACAAAGGAAATTGCCTTACACCAAGTCAGACTCTTTGTCCATCTAGTTCAGTATTATCTACTCTGGCTGGCAGAAGCTCACCATGGTTTCAGGCAGGGGACATTCCCAGCCGTACTTGCGAGATGGCAGGAATTAAAGTTAAGACCTGCATGCAATGCAGGTGCTCTACCACTGAACAATGGCCCTCTCCTGCCTACAGAGACGCCTGGAGATTAGCAGTGGTGGAGTCATGGCTGCCTGTGCTACTCGGACTCATGGAAAGGCAATTTTATGAAATAATTGTGAGCACTGTGTGCACATGTTGATTCAGTTGTTTGCCTCCATGTTGATTGGTTCATTGGTTACTTCTGTCTGTGGGCAGCAGGGTGGACTTTGCTGGTGTTTCCATGGGTGTGGATCCAGAATTGGCCTCCACAGTCACTTACGGACTCATTGTTAAAACCGTGTTTATGGAAGACAATCTTACTTGGATACGAGTGATCGCCAAAGAAGAAGAATATGTCTCCTCCCTGCTTCAAATTATAGCCTACAGAATAGTTTGGCCCAATATCCACTTTGCATCATTTATATATCTCAGAGCCAGTCCTTAAGAATTCTACAATAATTACACATAGCATACATGCTCTTTGGGGAATCTCAGGTCTGGTGGCCAAATGCAGCCCTCTAGTTCCCTCTTGAAACTCTCTCCAGGCTACACCCTTCACTGCTTTACACCCTGAATGTTTTTCACCTGTTTGGATTGTGTCCTTGAATTCTGATAATTCCTCTTTCTTGCCCAGTTGGAGGAGAGAGAGGGATGCATAGAAACTAGTCTACTCTACACAGGTAAATTTACATTTGTTGCTCCACTCACATTTGACTCTGGCCCTGCTCACTACTAACATGTGGCCCTTAAAAGGTTGCCTGGAAAAATGTGCCCCCCTGGTAGAAAAAGGGTCCCCTGTCACAGTGTAAATAGCATAATGGTAATGCCACTAGAAAGTGCAAAAATGCTTAGCAATCATTTCAAACACCTTTCTGAACGGAAACATAGCATATCTATTCACATCTGAGCACCAAGCCATGGTGTTCTGATTACAGGATGATCTACAAAATTACTATGCAGCACAAATATAGAATCCACCTGCTAGTCTTCTTAAAGGAAAACTACATTGGGAGTTCTAAAAATGTAAAGATGTTAATGTTGTTGCTTAATTCTGCCATTTCACAGGAAGCAAAAATTGGGGGCAAGAAAACAAGGTAGGGAATGTTTATTCTAAGTATTTAATACCGCTCTTCAAGCATATTCCTATGGCAGTTTTTTTTAAAAGAATAAAACAGATAGCATGTACATAAATAAGTAAAAAAAAAAAAAAAGGTAAAAGCCACAAAAACTATACAGGCAGTGATAAATAAATAAATAAAAATCAGCATGGTTAAAATTGCCCCTCAAAATCTCGGGGAAATAAAAAAGGACAATAAAATGGATTCCAGGCAATGATCTCTAGGGACTAAAAATGGAATGCCCTATCATCGGTTGGAAAATCTCCAGGAAAAATTCACACAGCCTGGATAGCTCAGCTGGTTAGAGAATGGGGTTGATAACACCAAGGTTGCAGGTTTGATCCCCATAATGGACAGCTGCTTATTCCTGTGTTGCAGGGGGCTGGACTAGATTATCCTCAGGGTGCCTTCCAACTCTACAATTCTATGATTCAATCTCATTCCTAAAGCAAGCACCCATTGCACCTACGCTTCTGTGTCATTTCAGTTGCAGTTAGTGGCCTGGTTCACACGCTATGCTAAGCCAAACTATGGATTAAGCAAGCATGTGGGTACCGACAAGGAAAATCGCAACTCGTTTTCCTCTTCCTCCAGTATTGCTGTCATCACTCTACCAAAAACTAAGCCATGGTTTGGCTTAGTGTTATGGGTGAACCTGGACTTGTGGTTTGTATCACTCCCAACAAGCCAGATTTGTTCCAGGTTTACTGCTCATGGTTTGTCTGGGGAAAACAAACCACAAACTTAGGTTTGCATGGAATACTAAGCCAAACCATGGCTTAGCTCCAGATAGTGGCAACAGGAAGACTGTCAGAGGAGTAAAGCAGCTGTAAATTTCTTTTTGAGTACCGAAATACGTGCTTGCTCTTGCTAAGCCACCGTATTTGGCTTAGTGCTACGTGCAAACAAGACCAGCAAGTTACTCTCTTTGGTTTCAGGAACTGTGTGTTCTTTGTACTTAAAATGGCATTCTGCTGTTGCAAGGCCTTGGGAGAATTGCTAAACCTGCATTCTACCTACAACTCCCGGGCCTACAATCTAAGGAACAATTCATCATGATGTTGTTTCTGCAAAGCCTCCATTCATTTCAAGGAGACTTGCACAGGAATAGAGTTTTGCAAAATGAGTTCTTACATCCCAGTCCCATGTGTTAGATAACTAGCAAAACTGTTGCAAAAGTAGGATCCTGAGATACATATGTTGATGCATTTCTCTACAGGGAGCTATTTAGCCATCACTAAAGAAAGAAGAAAAACAGAGCATATATGGAAACTTAGAAGGTACATAAAATGCCAGTTTATTCTCTTTATAGCCATCATTCTGCCTCTTTTACCAGAGAAAGAGAAAAATGCATTCGAGGGACTCGACTTACTCTCATTGACAGCAGTGCTATAGCCATTACCTGGGAGTAAGCCCATTAAATTCAATGGCCCTTATGTTTGTGGGGCCAGGCTGCCAACAGCAACAGAAAAAGAGATTGTGTGTGGTGAAGCTAAGCTACTGCAAGCGAGTGCCCCAACCCTGAGAAACTGTTGGAAAGTATATGCTGCCTCTGGGGAATTTCAGCAAAGTTGTCCCAATTTCTCTGCCCCTAAAACACAAAGGGAAATTTTGAGAGGCCATTTGCACACAACTCTATTTCACAAAGCAAAACAATCTTGCTAACCCTAAGTGCAAGAATCACCGGGATAAGCATCATCTCCAAAACCACCTAGTACAGTAAAAAGGTAAAGAGACCCCTGACCGTTAGGTCCAGTCGTGGCTGACTCTGGGGTTGTGGCAGTCATCTCACTTTATTGGCCGAGGGAGCTGGCGTACAGCTTCCAGGTCATGTTGCCAGCATGACTAAGCCACTTCTGGCGAACCAGAGCAGCACACGGAAATGCCATTTACCTTCCCACTGGAGTGGTACCTATTTATCTGCTTGCACTTTGATGTACTTTCGAACTGCTAGGTTGGCAGGAGCAGGGACCGAGCAACGGGAGCTCACCCCGTCACGGGGATTCAAACCGCTGACCTTCTGATCGGCAAGTCCTAGGCTCTGTGGTTTAACCCACAGTACTTCCATATAAAATGTTCTGGTGATGGAAGCCTTGTTCTCTGAGCTAATTGGTGCTATTCCCGTTACATACATTTCAAATTCATAGTTGACCTCCAGAATCACATGTATGTGATCTGGAACCAGGTATATTTCAAAAAGATTAGATATTTCTTTAACATAAACTCCTAAAATGTGCAAGATAAATAGGGCTGCTTCTAAAATTCTCCTGCTTCAAATCTCCACCTGCATTTTGGAGATCCACATTAGCTGGTTTTGTTTTTAAAATGAAACAAATGCCTCTGGGATTCTCCATGGTTCCATAACTGAATGTTCACAGAGCATTGGGCATGCTGAGTTTGCCACACATTTTTGTTCTCTCAGTTCTCTGATAACTGATAATTTGCATGTGTGTGTTAATAAAATACGGCAAACATCATTTGTGATGTGGTTGGCATCCGTCTGTCTCTAGGGTGAAGTCAAACTGTTGGAGAGTTACAGCGCCTGCTGTGGCTGTAGAGACTGATATGAGAGAGACATGTTTCATTGCAGCTGGAGCAGATGAAGTCGTCTGGTTCTGTTGCTGCAGGTGTACCATGGCACCCTCCTCATCATTCTCACACAGCAAGCAAAAAGATAGTCTCCTTTAAATAATAAAAACCCCTTCCTTTTTCATATGGAGGAAAGCTATTTAGGGGGAACCAACAACATAAACACCACCAGAAAATGAAAACTCTTCCCCCCACTTTTTTTCACTGGTGGGGGTGAAGGTGAGGAAAGAAAGAAAGAAGGAAGAGCTTTCCAGTTCTTTGTTATGCTCTTTGTTTACTTTGCAGCTGGATCTATGGTTGTCTAGCCAGCCACGGGGGGGGGGGGGGGGGGTCCTGTGCCTGCAAATTATCTGCAAAGTATCTGTAAAGTATTGGTTCAGCTGAGATACCACCTGGGAAGCTGTTAAGTCTCCACCTTTTGTTCACCAGTATATTGCCTTGTTGAAGCACATGTTATTTCAATACAATTCAACGATATGGCAATTTATTGCACAGCCTTAATATATAGTTGTAAAGTACCATATTTTTCAAAGTATAACCCCCCCCCCCGTGTATAAGACAACCCCTATTTTGAGGGACACCAAATTAAGGAAAAATGGGGGGGGGATTGCCCGGAGTTGTTGAGCTTTTTTGGGGGGGGGGAGTTATCACCTGCCTGACCCACAATGCCACCTATCATCTGCCTGCTTGCCGCCAGCTGCCGCCAATGGCCCTCCCAATTGTCACAGCAGCAGCCAATCGTCAGCAGACCTTGCCACAGCCACCAATCACCTGCCCAATTGCTGCTGACAATCTCCTGCTTGCGGCTGTCACCAATCACCCGTCCCCTCTCTGCATTACTCGTGTATAAGATGACCACATTAAAAAATAGTCTTATACACAGAAAAATACAGTATTCTGTTTTTAGTGTTCTGTTGGAAGCCACCCAGAGTGGCTGGGGAAACCCAGCCAGATGGGCGGGGTACAAATAATAAATTTTGTTGTTGTTGTGCCTCAGGGTTCTGTCCTCTCCCCCATGCTTTTCAACATTTACATGCAGCCACTGGGAGAGATCATCAGGAGGTTTGGGCTGGGTGTTCATCAGTATGCGGATGATACCCAGCGTTACCTCTCTTTTAAATCAGAACCAGTGAAGGCGGTGAAGGTCCTGTGTGAGTGTCTGGAAGCGGTTGGAGGATGGATGGCGGCTAACAGATTGAGGTTGAATCCTGACAAGACAGAAGTACTGTTTTTGGGGGACAGGAGGCGGACAGGTGTGGAGGATTTGCTGGTCCTGAATGGGGTAACTGTGCCCCTGAAGGACCAGGTGCGCAGCCTGGGAGTCATTTTGGACTCACCAGCTGTCCATGGAGGCACAGGTTAAATCTGTATCCAGGGCAGCTGTTTACCAGCTCCATCTGGTACATAGGCTGAGACCCTATCTGCCTGCAGACTGTCTCGCCAGAGTGGTACATGCTCTGGTTATCTCCCGCTTGGACTACTGCAATGCGCTCTACGTGGGGCTACCTTTGAAGGTGACCCGGAAACTACAACTAATCCAGAATGCGGCAGCTAGACTGGTGACTGGGAGTGGCCGCTGAGACCATATAACACCGGTCTTGAAAGACCTACATTGGCTCCCAGTACGTTTCCGAGCACAATTCAAAGTGTTGGTGCTGACCTTTAAAGCCCTAAACGGCCTCGGTCCAGTATATCTGAAGGAGCGTCTCCTCCCCCATCGTTCTGCCCGGACACTGAGGTCCAGCTCTGAGGGCCTTCTGGCAGTTCCCTCACTGCGAGAGGCCAAGTTACAGGGAACCAGGCAGAGGGCCTTTTCGGTAGTGGCGCCCGCCCTGTGGAACGCCCTCCCATCAGATGTCAAAGTGATAAACATCTACCTGACATTCAGAAGACATCTGAAGGCAGCCCTGTTCAGGGAAGTTTTTAATATGTGACATTTTAGTGTATTTTTCATCTTTGTTGGAAGCCGCCCAGAGTGACTGGGGAAACCCAGCCAGATGGGCGGGGTACAAATAATAAATTGTTGTTGTTGTTGTTGTTGTTGTTGTTGTTGTTATTGTTGTTGTTGTATCAAGATACCGTTTGCATGTTGTTTTACCAATGTGCAGGAGTAATGAAGTGATGATAGTGTAGGGCATGGAGAACATTTGAAATAACTGCCCTCACATTTTGTAGATATGCAGCCAATTGTTCTATATCAGGTGTGCGGAACCTGCGACTCTCCAGTTGTTGCTGAATGCCCAGCAGCTCTGGCCATTGGAGCAGGAGAACTGAAGATTGGAGTCAAAGTCACAAGTGCAGAGATTTGCTTGAATGCTGGAGATTTTTCTGCCTTGTAGACATTGCCGGCATCTGCATGTAGCATGAAGTCAAACTGTGGTTGCAGCTCCTAGTTTATCTGGGGAGAGCTAAATCACAAGCCTGGGTTCAGATGACATGCTAAGCCAAACCATGGTTTAGCTAAGTGTAACACAGCACCAGAGTGATCAGAAAAGTAGCAGCACTCTCCCTTCCAGGAATCCACATGCTTTCTGACTTGTGCTAGTCCATGGTTTGGTTTGGCTTAGCATGACATGCAAACAGGGCCATTCAATGGAAATAAGTCCCAGTTGTTTCCTTGGCCTTCCACACAAGTCTGCCTGGAGTTGCAAACTGAAGGTTAGACTCCTAGTTCTTACGCAGTTTCAAAGGTAGCTGAGCTGTGCCTACTTCTGCTGTCTTTTCTGTGGCTCTTTATTGAACACAATACAAAATCTGCTCCTTTCATTCAGACTAGCTGGTTTGGCAGTGCTTTTGTTCCTTTGGTTCAGGCACTTGGTTTCTTCAGCAGTTCAGCAGGAAATATGCACTTTTTAGTTTCCAATCTATGCGGAGCGGAAGCCACAAAAGCAGCTGCACAAAGATTGCCAAGACGTGCCAGTCAGCAACTCGGTGACCTACTTTTTATTAGAGTAATTACATTTTTGAAGATATGTCACTATTTTGTCAGGAAAGCTGCACTTGTGAAGTGTCAGCAAACATGCCATTTATCATTAAAGATGTTTCTGGATGTCTACAGTCACTTGGCTGTTGTGAGACTGGCATTGTCACAGTGAGACATCAGGAACAATATTCCAAAAGAGGAAAAAACAACAACTAGCAGATGAAAACATGCAGGTGCAGAAAACTATCTATTTTTACTCATAACACTTCTTCTTTTAAAAATAATAATGGATGGGAAGAGTTGGCTTGGGGCAATTTGGGTAAACTAATAATATAACTAGTTTTTAGCTGTTATTGATTGATTTCTAGACATTTATGGCTGGCCCTTCACCCTGAGGGTTACATGCAGGTCAATACAATTTAACAATGTAATGTATTCCACTCACAAAGGTCTGTGAACAAAGGTGCCTTATATGTTGTAGTAGTAGTAGTTGTTGCTATAATGATCACCATCATCAGGAGGGCGGATTATGCAATTAAATATCCAATCTATAATTTAGTTGGTCTCAGCTCTAGAGTCTGTTGGCAATGTAATGCGAAGAAAAAAAGTCTCATGAGACATTTTCCCAGAGAAAACATCCAAGGGGTTTTTTTCTTTCACACACACACACATACACACACACCCCGCCACGAAAAAGTAGCTCCCTTTACAGAATTTTATCCACATATTCCCCATCATTTTTGTGCATGGTAACAACAATTCTGCTGCCAACACATAATGCCCTGGAACAAGGCTAGGTCCTGGGCATTGTGGAGTACACAAAATGGTGGTTAGGCTGCCACATGTACTTACAACTTTGAAACAAATAAAGAATCTATGTTACTACCACTGCTAACGATGAGCTCCTCCCTCCAGAAACTTTAAGATAATCTCCTCTCCTCCTTGGCAAATAAAGGTAAAATGGTCCTGTCTCTTTCCCCACAAATAGGATAAAGAATTTCAAGCAGACATTTTTGCACAGCTCTGTTTTCAAATGTCCTGATGTACCAACGGAATTGATCAACAAGTGTGCATGCCCCTTGGTAACCTCAAGGCTGTAGTACTGCAAGACACGCTATGTGGGGTTATCAGTAAGGTTGGTCTGGAGGATGTAGCTAGTGTCAAAAGTGGCAACTAAGCTAAGCTGGTGGGGGCAATCTGCCAGCATGTAACATCTTGTCAATGGTACCTGCCAATCTGTTACTGGGCCAAGTTCAAGGCTTTAGTACTAATATCCAAGGCTATCTGCAGCTTGGGATCAAGATACTTGAGAGACTACCTTACTCTTTACATGACCGGTTGGCCACTGTGTTCTGCAGGATAGTTGCTTCTTTTAATTAATTAATTAATTAATTAATTAATTAATTAATTAATTTGTATTATTTATACCTCACCAATCTGGCTGGGTTTCTCCAGCCACTGTGGGCAACTTAGAACATATCTATTCAGATGTCTTCTAAAAGTTGTGTAGTTCTTTATCTACTTGACATCTGAAGGGAGGGTGTTCCACAGGGTGGCCGCCACTACCGAGAAGGCCTTCTGCCTGGTTCCCTGTAACTTTGCTTCTCACGGTGAGGGAACCACCAGAAGGTGGCGGAGAACCTGGGCTCAGCGATGGGGGTGGAGACGCTCATTCAGGTATACTGGGCTGAAGCTGTTCTCTAAAATGTCAGAAGCCCACTCCTCAGTAGCTCACAGCAGGACTTCCAGCGTGACTGCCTCTGTTCTGTGGAACAGCATCTCTACTGAGATACTATAAAGACCCACTGTTTATGATTTCTGCAAACAATTGAATGCCTTTTTGTTTCCAAAAGCTTTTCTAGATTGGGGTGGGGGGAGTCTGTTAGGTTTAAAAAACAATATAGCATAAACACCTCTCTTCAGTTGTCATTTTTGTGCTGCTTGCTTATAAAGCAGTTTTCACTTGTTTTTATGTAAAACACCTTGATACTCATGTGGAAGAGAGTCATAAATTAATATATTTTTTAAAAAACATGCTGAAATGGTTTCTGCCTTAGGTGTTTACTCTGTATTGTTTTGAGACTTAGCTTTCATTTTCTGACCTTAAAAGCTATTTTTATCTGTTTTTATGTACATCACCTGAAGACTCACATGGAAGGTGATTCATAAAATAAAATGTGCCAACAACAGGGGCTGTCACCTGGAAGAGGGACCAAGCTTGTTTTCCCCTGCTCTGGGGGGTAGGACTTGAACTGATGGCTTCAAGTTATAAGAAAGGAGATTCTGACTAAACATCAGGAAAAACTTTCTGAAAGTAAGAGCTGTTGGGACAGTGTGAACGGTCTCCTTCCTTGGAGGTTTTTAAGCAGAGGTTGGATGGCCATCTGTCATGGATGCTTTAGCTGAGTGTGATGGCCTGGGATTCAGACTCAGAGGCTGAACCTGAGGAATCTCAGCCTGCACAGGAGTCCCCGCCTCCAGACCCAGCTGAGCCGGGGCTGGGGCCTGAGCCTGAAGGGTCCTCACCTGTGCTGGATCCTCAGGTGCAGGTACCAGCTGAGTCTGCTCTGGCTCCTGAGGGGATGGAGGACCCATTGCCTGCAGGTGCTCCACTCTCAGCCCCATCAGGGGAAGAGGAGGTTGCCTCTGGGTCAGGTAACCCTCCAGCCTCTCCTGAGCTGCAGAGGCTCAGGGCAGAGAGGCAGAGGGAACTAAGTTCCTGCAGGAGGAGTGCTCACCTCCAGGCCAGGAGAGGCGAGTCACCTGTGGACCGGGGCCGCCCTATGCCTCAGGGCAGATAAAAGCCAGTCAGCCCCAGTCCCAGATTGCAGGAGCAACGTTGTTGCTAGCCTGTTCCTGTCTGCACCCTGTCCTGCTCTTCTGCCAAAGTTCCTGACCCTACCCGATTCCCCGCCTTGCACCCAGCTACAGCTTTGACAGACAGCCTCCATACCGCACCATCAACCTCGGACTGGACTCGGACCTCACCTCTCGGTAGCCCCCAGGACCAGCACAATGAGATTCCTGCATTGCAGGGGGTTGGACTAGATGACCCTTAGGGTCCCTTCCAACTCTACAATTATATGATTCTAACACTGCAGCAGCAGCAGCAGCAGCAGCAGCAGCAATGGGGCAGCAATGGGCCAGAATCTGGTTCCACAATCAATTCCACTGTTTTCTTACACCATTACAAAGAAACAAGTACAGACATCCCCCCCCTAGCAAGCTTATAGGTCCTCTTCCCAACTCTCTTTCATCTACTTGAAAATAAACCGGAAGATGTGCCTCCCATTCTCCTATGCAAGACTTTCATAGCAATACAAACACCGATGGGCAGAATCAGGATGATCATTCACATTATCTTCAGTTGTCCAAAAAATAATAATTGTGGGGAATGCCCCAATGAAAGAGAAATTAATAATTTAGCACATTTTGGAAGCAAATGATTTATTTTTTTTGCAGAAGTATAAAATAATAATTACTTTGTATAAGAAGGGCATGAACAGCAACATCAATCAGATGCAACTTATAGGGTTGTAAATGGTTCATAGCACATATGCTAGCCTAAGAAGGCATGTTGTCCACTGGTAGCGTACTGCAGAGGCAGGTGAGTTATGGAGATTTCACTTTTCCTGAACTGAACATCCATCACTGATCATCACTTACAGACAAAAGATAACAGGTTCAAGGCAGTCATTGCTCTGCCCGTGGAAAACAACATTTCCAGATTATTTCTTATTTGAAAATGCTGAACTTTCTTTTAACCCATTTTAAAAATAGGGCTCATTGTGCCAAAACATGAATCACTCTGCATTTAATCTGGGCACATAAGCATAACTGATTATTAGACATTCTACTTGGAGAACAGCCAGTCTTAGAATTCTTCAAGGATCTCCCCCTACATGCCTGCCTTTCATTATTTAGTGTCATCTCCCAGAAATGTCAAAGTGTCAGAAGTACATAAGGGGAAAAAATTGAGATGTATTTTTTTAAAAAAAGCTGTATACCACTCAGAGTTTCCTTTTCCTTTTTTTGGGGGGGGGGCAGCCAAGTTTTTCAAAAGCTGTGTAAAAACTTTTGTTACTGACTTGAATAGAAAACTCAAAACAAATAACACAGGTATATGGGCATCTGACAAGGGCGCCAACAGGACATTTTCTGAACTGTGATGGGTAGGTAAGCACTCCAAATAAATACATAAACATCCATAACTAACATCTAAGAACACGTCTTTCATTTCTGGAAGATCTGATGACTGGATGGGCCTGATCTCTGAGAAGCTTCCCGGTCTACCACTCTAGTGGTTCTCAATAGATAGACCTGAGGCCATCTGCAGATGAACCTGACATCCAGACAATATATTTGGACTCTCAGCTGGAAACTTCCATTCTTTCCCTGGCTCCCTTCACCTCTGCCCGCCCTTGATTAATTGCCCTGCTGCTACAACAACCAACCTCACTGGCCAGCCTGGGTGGGTGGAACAAAACCAGATCCAGAAGTCTCATTCCTGAGAGCTTGCAGCTGTATGACTCACCATGTGGCACAGTGGTCAGCAGTTCCTAGGGGCAAGCCATCAATTACCTTGGGTGAGAACACATTTAGCCAAATACCTGAGCCATCTGCTTCTGCAGCACTTCTCTTTCTCTTCTTTTTTTGCTTTAGGTGCTATAAGTCAGTTTTGCAATTGCATCTCTCCACAACCCATTGTTTCCTCAAGCCTATGGGCATCTCTTGTCATTCTCAGCTGGCCTCTTGCAACCCAGCACCCACACATCTCTCTTCATCAATCTCCTGGCAACTATATGTCAATTTCATCAGATCCTCAGGTGCCTCAGATTCTTAGAGAGATGCCAGAGTATTTCACCTTTATGTTTTTGGTGGTGACGATGAAGAGCTTTCAGACAAAAGATCTCCATTTTAATGGGAGGCAGGTGAAGGTTCAAAACAGTGTTGCATTCTCTCGTGGGCAGCCCTCCAGGGGCCACAGCATTGAGTGGGGACAGAAGCAGACAAGAGCAGAGCAAAAGATGGGACTCTTACCGTTTACAGTGCACAGCAAGCTACGTTTCAGCCACAACAACTGAAGTCTCTACACCCATCCTCCCTCCACCTACGCATTAGGTGCATAGAGGCATTATCAGATTCCAAGGACTCATCCCAGCTGGGCAAAATAATAATAATAATAATAATAATAATAATAATAATAATAATAATAAAATTTTATTTATATCCCGCCCTCCCCAGCCGAAGCCGGGCTCAGGGCGGCTAACAACAATAAAACAGTACAAAAGTACAGCACAAACAACACTCTAAAATCATTCATTATAAAATTAATTCAAATCAAGCCACTGGCAACCATTGTGCCAGAGCTCCGCGAAGATTGCCGAGGGAGGGAGTCAGGCTGTGCCCTGGCCAAAGGCCTGGCGGAACAGCTCTGTCTTGCAGGCCCTGCGGAAAGATGTCAAGTCCCGCAGGGCCCTAGTCTCTTGTGACAGAGTGTTTAACCAGATTGGAGCTGCAGCCGAGAAAGCCCTGGCTCTAGTTGAGGCCAGCCTAACCTCTCTGTGGCCTGGGACCTTCAGGATGTTTTAATTCCTCTGTGGGGCATACCAGGAGAGGCGGTCCCGTAGGTACGAGGGTCCTAGGCTGTATAGGGCTTTAAAGGTTAAAACCAGCACCTTAAACCTGATCCTGTACTCCACCGGGAGCCAGTGCAGTTGATATAGCACCGGATGAATGTGATCTTGCAGCGAAGACCCCTCAAGGAGGGCATAGTTAGGTCAGTGAGAGTTATGGCCCAGAGAAAGTCTGCAGCGATGGACAGAATGGACTGGAGAACTGCATTTGGCCGCTGAGCCTGAGATTCCTCATCCCTGGTTTAAAACACTTTGGACTTGCTATGAGAGGCCAGGGCAGCTGCATCTATTCTAAAGAGGTTATATCTCTCTCCCTCTCTCTCTTTCTTTTTACACAGTACTTTTTCTGCCTAGGAACAGCAGCCACTGAAGTGCCCTGGAATAGCAGCAGTCGGCAGACAGCTGGACAGCAATGTTCTTCCACAATGCATTGTCAGAATCTCTCTGCATTGCGCCATAACATTGTTCCAGTTGCATTATGGGTGGGAAAATCAGAAATCGGAACAAGCAGCAGAGAAAAGAGAAGGAGGGAGAAGAAAGGGGATGGAATGGCAGGCTCAGCAGGAAGAGGGAGTCAGAACCAGCGTGGCAGGTGAGGAAAAGGAAGCAAGACAAAGAGAAATGATGGTTTGACTGACAGGTCTGGCAGATTCCCCTGCTTTCCTCTTGGCTCAGAGGAAACACATGGAAATTCCCAGCATGGGTACCCAGGGACACATCGCAACATTTCACTGCACTTGCCACTTGATTATCTGTTGCTGATGTCTGGTCCCATTATCATCATCATCATCATCATCATCAACATGAGCTAAAAAACAACCTTCAAAACCTTACTAGCAAACTGTACATACTGTTGAAAAATAACAGGCTCTGAATATATGCCTTCTTCATTACAGCTCTTAAAAGGACGTTTGAAAAAACACAATGAAAAATGAACAATACTTACAACCATACCATTTAGGGACACCCAGCAATCGTGCGGGAAATCCTGGAGCAATGGTACCAAAAACTGAAGGCAACCGTCCCAGTGGCAAAGGAGGAGCATCATTCCAATCAGGTTGAAGATTCTCACTACAGCGCTTGCAAGATCATATGTCATGTGGAAAATCTGTAGAGAAAATTAGAAATTGTATGACAATGAGACCAAAGCCATGCAACTTGACGAGTCCTCTCTTGTCAAGGCAAGTGATCACTCTGAATCTGTTTCTATTTTCCTTTAGCTTTGTATGCTGCCCTGATATCTTGGCAGTTGAAGTGGGGTCTAGCAGCATATTTAATCAACAGAGAATAAAGAAAATCCTCTAGAGCCAGGCAGCTCAAGAGGCCTTGATGGTGTCCACCATTCAGAATTTTTTTACAGTCCTTGAAGTTTCTTTGTAGACAAATTGGCCTGGAAAGTATTTTCTGTATGCACTAAAGGAGTGGTAGGAAAGCTGCGACCCTCCAGATGTTGTTAGACTACAAGCCCCAACATCCCTGACCATTGGCCAAACGGGCTGGGGGTGAAACAACATCTGGAAGACTACAAGTTCCCTGCTGTAATGAAAATATGGTTGAATGGAAACTTCCATCTCTCCCAGTATTAACTAGATGCACAGATGCAAATGTCAGCACGCTCTATCCACACAGTCCTCCATTTCCGATTTGGGAATGACACAAACTTCATATGGGTGCCCTGCGGTCAAAATTTGCTGAGTCGCTACATGGTTGGAACAATACCAGAGGCATGTTAGTGTGCATTGATTCTAAACACAGAAGAATAAGCAGTAGAAGCACTAAATTCTATAACACATTTGGTTTTACAAAACATTCTGCTGTTATCAAATGTATCACTGATGATTTCAAAGTATTTTTACAAATATTATTTTTTGTCCTGTGAATTTGATACTATTGTTGTTGGGGTTTCCTGTCAAACTTCTGTAACACTACTGCAGTGTAGGTCTCCCCAAGGCAATAGCTAGGTAGGGGCTTGACAACATGCAAATATTATTTATTAGTTGTACAACTGCAGTTGCCTCAAATTTCTATCCAAAGTGCAGTGTTCAGTGCTCAGGAGAAAGCAGCTTGAATGTATCCACACCCTACCTTCTGAAGAAAAAAGTAGAGGTGCACACACACTGCCTTTATCTTGTTCAGCCCAGCAACAGCTTCACTTGACTAGTAAGTAATATAGCCATTTTGCGGATGAGAAAACTTACTAACAGAGCAATCCTACTGGGTGGAAGAGGAAAGTGTACTGGTGGTCGAGCCACCAAACCCAAAGCCCTGCCTGGTAAGCCTGACATTCCTACCCTGCCCCAATATTATCCTAGAATTCAAACTGGCGGTGGGGCTGGGGTGGCATCAGCCTGGTTCCCTAATGCCTGAATTGTTGGCGCTATGCCATGTCAAACACCGTGAGTGGTGTCCATTAAAGTTTTGGTCATTATAAACCCACTTCAGCCCATGTGTGGTTCTTGGTCCTATGGCTAACCCCATTCTACACAGCCACTTCTCTCTATTAATAGCCTCAAATAACTAAAACCAACCGGTAGTCAGTCAGTCAGAAAGAGGTGAACAGGTAGAACCGAAACAGGTAGAACTCATGTAAATAAATAACTTCTGAGCCAAGGGTGTATGGTGACATTTTTCTAATATTTGAAGTGATGATGGAGGCCAAATCTTTTCTCATTAAAGGGATCCGTCAAGAAGACATTCATGGCCCAAACTATTAAACCTAGAAGCCTAAATGTCTGGTCTGGTCCATTTTTAGGCACTTAACTATAACTGGTTGGCATTTCAGAAACACTTTCCAAATCCAATTTAACTCTAAGTCAGACCCTGCAGGTGGTGAGCACCTTTAAAAAAACAAAACAAAACCAGGCCACTTATATATAGGTTGTTCGAATCACGCTGGAACAAATCTTGGTTGTTAGCTGTGATGAAAATGCTTTAAATAAATAAATAATTTCGCGGAATGTGGTTTTAAGAGACCATTTTTCATTAATGAAACTCACAACTCCAAAACAGTCAACTAACTGCTCTGCATACAGTTCTATATAATATAGCCATCACTGCCCTAACTTATCAAAACTAAAAATACTCTCAATGCAATGGTGATCAGTATCAAGCAATTGTTTCATCAATGTCAGTTTAGAATGGGTTTTGGTTTTTTTAAAAATTTTGAACAGGAGCTGATTGCCATAAAAACATCCCGGTGATAGATAACTCTGTTGCTATAAAATAATCCTACGCTGTTCAGTTCAGCTTTACACTGAACATTTGCAGGAAAAAAAGAAAAGAGGGGGGGGGAAACCACAGGTTACTTAAGACAGTGTTAAGATAAATCCTACTAAATACACACACACACATTGCAAGCTACACTGAGGTACTCTAATATATTTAATTAATTTGGCTAATTAATTTTTCAAATTGCAAGATATAACTCACATTTGTAAAAAGCAATATAGGTTTTTAAAAAATCAACAACAACAGCTTGGCTCCTGTATTACCATTCATTACAGTTGTCAAATATGTCAATCTCAGGACAGGCAAAATCTTGGGGAGGGGGGTATTCTAAAGCTGAACCCCTTACATTGTGTTCCTCATACAAACTAGACCTTTCTTATAAACTTAAGTTACTGTATATTGTAACCCCTTTATATCACCTTGCTGAAAACAACTTCAGCAAAAGCTGAGAACGGATCAGCAGAGACGCTGATGGTTATGAGAAGGGATTGGCCTCTGAAGTCAAAGAGGTTCATTGCACTATTATCAGTTTCATTCACACTTGATTAATAATCCCTTTTTTATTCATAGGTATATACTAAGAAGCCACTTTGTGCCTAAAATTCTTTAAACATTGCAAAGCTCATCCTGATCGTTTGGCTTCATTTGAAAGACATATATCCTTGCATTAGTCATGTTCCTTAATGACACTGTATGGTTATTCATACTCAGAGCAAACCCACTAAAATCAATGTACTTAACTTACACAAGTCCCCTAATTTCAACAGGTCTGTTCTGAATATGAGTAATGATGAGCAAAGTCATTTTGTGGCTCCCAATAATTCCATACAAAATTAGTTCAGGTTTTTTTGAGGGCAGCTAAGTGCACTCTTGCACTCTGATGTGGAAACTAACTAGATACATGGAATAAAACATATGTGCATTTTAATTAGTTTTTAACATCTGCACTTTAACCCCCTCACCCCCCAAATAAATACTAGCACAATTTTGCTGCTGAACATATGAACAATATGCAGAGGGGGGCCAGGTTTATACATGCTATTGTCCCCATCTGAAGTTTGTAGTAGAGCCTACATGTGTTGGAGCAACATCTGAAAAGCCAGATCACTGATTAACCAGACCATTGCATTCTACTACTGCAGCTTGCAAAACCTCTTCAAGACCTCAGAATCAGTCTTCTACTCCAAGCATTCCTTAAATGCTTAGAGTAGAAGACTGACTCTGAATCAAATCAGCATTACCCTTGAACTATAGTCCTTCTTGTGTTCCACAGTGAGCCATTACATTGCTCATAATGATTGCATGAGATTAGAATGGAGATTACCAGGCTACTAATGGACATATCAATAACAGAGAACGTAGCCACTCCACAATTACTGATCTATGAGTTGGACAGACAAGTTTTAATTTGACAGTTCCATCTGAGATGCTGTGATCTTGCACGGACCCACCGTCTCCATGGGGCCCAGGCAAGTCTGCTACAGGTTCCTTTTATTGTTGTCCGTGCAAGTAAGTAAATCAACACTTCCTATCTCCTTTATGCAGAAGATTTTGCTTCTATCGAGCAAGAAGCAGACAAGCAAAGAGCACAGGAGAGACCATCCAGGCATGCCTCTTCTTCAAGGTGTGCTGCAATCGGTCACGGCATGTGCCGTTTATGGTATCACACACGCAGCAGGTTGCCACCCATGCACTAGAAGCTATAAAAGTTAACAAGGAAACCTCTTAAGCCATTTCAGCAGATTCATCTTGTGCTCTAGATAGGCAGCATGTCAACTAAGCAACTATTGTTGACACTTGTGTTCTCAGCAAAAGATCAATAGCAAACTGTTGGCCTGATTCGACGTCTGTTGAAGACAAATGGACTTCTCTCATTGACGTCAGCAGAGTCAAGTCTAGCCCTATTGCCCTATATAGTTTGTAACTCTTTGCTAGGCGTGAAATAGAAGCTGAGTCTGAGAACAAAGAGCATTTAAAACAGCTGCTGAGTGCAATATTTTATTTTACCTGGAAGGCAGCAGTGTTTGTTCAACTGAATCCTTATATATACGGTTAATTTTCAGTATATTTCTTTGGGAAACTAATCTTTCTGCAAAAGAAAAAGTGGGTAGGCATATACAAGACTTTTAAATCTGGTTACATGGTTTATGCAAAGCTGCTAATGAGTGTAGAAAGCTTGGATTCGGCTAAACTAATGATGAAGGGGAAAACACCAGAGAGATTTAATGAAGTGCACACTAATTTTAATCAAACGTGTATCTGGAAAACATGAGCTGAAGGCAATCAGTGTTTTGTGTCCTTTTGAATGTGTTATTTTTTTTCTAAACTCAAATTCAGTGAGTATGGCATTCAGTTTCATTGTGCTGGCCTCATTTATTCCACAGCAAGACTTCCTAACCCCAAATGGACTGTGAACGAACAAACGAACGGATACACACACACACACACACACACACACACACACGAACATGCTCACCAAGTTCACTATTATTGCAGAGGTAAGGGGAATATTAAGCACGGTTAGTACAGATGCTGAGAGAAATACAAGATTCATTTAGAAACTAGGTGATCCATTTGGCCACAGGGATACCACACTCAAAGAGGCAGCTAATAGTGATCTGTAGAGTTGAGTTCCACATGTTGGCCTCATCTGGAAATAATAGTAAGCCATTTAGAAGAAGAAGAAGAGTTTGGATTTGATATCCCGCCTTTCACTCCCTTTAAGGAGTCTCAAAGCGGCTAACATTCTCCTTTCCCTTCCTCCCCCACAACAACCACTCTGTGAGGTGAGTGGGGCTGAGAGACTTCAGAGAAGTGTGACTAGCCCAAGGTCACCCAGCAGCTGCATGTGGAGGAGCGGAGACGCGAACCTGGTTCCTCAGATTACGAGACTACCGCTCTTAACCACTACACCACACTGACTATGGTGAAGCAACTCTTCCCACACTCCGCTTCACTGGATGACCCTGGGTGCTAGAATGTTGAGAAAGGGGAGGACTGCCCACTTTTTCAATACCATGCATTTCAATACCATTGCCTCCTTTACTCACCCTTCTCTATACAGAAAACCCCAAATATTGTGACCCTCCATCATAGGGAGATCCTTGAACACTTTGGTTGCCCTGTTCTGCTTATTTTACAGCTCTACAACATCCTTTTTTGAGCAGAATTGTACGGAGTATTCTTAGCACAGCTGCAAAGGTATTATGATTTTGGCTGTTTTACTTTTGACCCCCTCCTTAATGATCCCTAATGCGAAATTCAACTTTTTCACAGAGGCCGCACCCAGGGTTGTATCTTCCACTAAGCTATCCACCATGACCCCAAGGTCTTACTCCTGGACAGTCACCACCAGTTCGGAACTCATTTGGGTATACTTGAAGTTCAAATTCCTTGCCCCAATGTATATCACTTTATACTTGCTTATATTGAATAGCCTTTGTCATTCTAATGCTCACTCACCCAATTTTGAAAGATAATATTGGAGTTCCTTGAAATCCCCCCTTTTTTTCCACCCACCCACAACAATTTGGTGTCATCAGCAAACATGGCTACTTCATTAATCATCTCTAACACCAGGTCATTTATGCACAAGTTAAAAAGCACAGGTACTAATACCTATCCTTCGGGGGGGACTCCCCTTTATACTCATATACTTGCATATAGACAAAATTTTGAAAAGTTCAGTACAATAAAACAGCTTAACAGAATCTGCATCTAACATTAAAATACTGTTGTATAACATTCACAAATCCTCGTGGTTTGTTGCAGAAACCTGGCTACTATCTCCATCTTATCCCCATCCTGAATAAACGTTAGGAAGGCTGCCTTACATTGGTCTGACTGCCACTCCCTACTAGCAACCAACTGACTAATAAAATTAGATCAAATTGTCTGATACAAGGGGCAGTGCAAAAAAAATAAATAAATCTATATGACTCTGTCTACTTTCTGTCACGGCTAAAAATTGGGCGCTGTTTCTTTAATGCTTAAAAAGCTGGGTCAGCATGAGTCAGCGGCCTGCACTGGGTTGTATATATAGAGTGAGAAATGTTAGTTTGGTGTTGGGTTGGTTGGTTGGTTAGTTAGTGAAAGCTGGTAGTGTTGATGTGTACAGTTGGTCAGTCGCTTTTGCAGAAAGACTTTTAAGAACAAAAGCAGAAAGTACTCTGCAAGGATACTTTTCTTGTGGACTCTTTTATGCCGACAAGGGTCCAAGGACCAGGCTGAGGCAACAAAGGGTGGTCAGAACCATTTCTTTTTACAAACACTGACACTTTCTACATTTCTTCACTGGGGAGACTGGGGATTTATTCCTAGTTTCTGCTTCCTGGTTTTTTTAATTGATCCCAATGAGGGTCCCCACCCGGAGATGCTGGGAATTGAACCTGGGATAGTTTGGAAGGCACCAGGTTGGGGAAGGCTGGGGCAGCTCAGTAGAATAAAACATGTTTTGCGTGCAAAATGTCCAAGGTCAAATCCATGGCATGTCCAGACAGGACTGAGAAAGTCTCTGTTCTGAAACCTTGGATTGCCACTGCCCATCAGAGAAAGACCAGTCTTCCTCAACATGGTACCTTCAAGATGTTTTGGACTACAACTCCAGCCATCCCTGATCACTGGCCATGATAGACCAACAGTCAAAAAAATAATAATATGGAGGGTACCAGATTAAAAAAAGGATGGACTGGACAACACTGAATTAGATACATCAAAGGCTTGTTTCAGAATAAGGCATCTTATTATGTTCCACAAACCAGGCAAGACTATATTCTAGATAAAGGAATAATGGATGTAAATATAATATGGGCAATTGCCAGGTCAATTTCAGTGGTGCTATTTTCCCTCTCTGTTCTAACTGCAAGGAAGGATGCAGCCCAGATTAACCTTTTACCAGTAGCAAGAATTCAGGGATGTGGGATGATATTCTTTCCTCTCCCCACAGCCTGCATTTGCTCTCAGGCATGAACAATGCCAACGACTTTAGTGACCAGCACCGCAAGAATTAATTACCCAGATGTCTTGAAAATGGATGCATTCCAGGGATGGTTTAAACATGAGTTGCGAAACAAGTCGCTCCAAAAAATCTTATCGGGTGAAGCCAGAATCTAAACAAGTCTACAGGGACAAGTCTCCCAATCTCTTACAAGGGCTGCAGGAATATTAAGGAACATGGTTCATGATAAATTACCCAGAACATTACTCACTGTGACAATGAAGGATATGCTGGGTGCCAAATGAGCAACAGAGGAATGCCCCATGTTATGGAGAGTTCCACATGAGTCAACATTTGGAGCGATACAGAAAATAGCCTGTAAACCTTTTAGCTGCCTTCAAAGCTTGGGCTGGCAAGAATTTCATGAATCTAATGTATTTGGCCGAGAATGAATCTAATGATTTTTGGTACCATTTCATACTTATCCATCTTTCCTCAGTACAAAAAGAGAGCACTTTCTTTGTCAATGTCAGGGATGAGGAACATGGAGCTCTCAGGATGTTGCTGGAATTCAGCTCCAATCAGTCTCAACAAGCACAGCCAATGGCAAGGAAAGATGGAAGTTGTAGTCCAATAACGTCTGAAGGGCCTCAAATTTCCCAACCTTGCTGTATGCGCTTATCTAAAGAAAATGCTAGTGGCCATAACTTTTTAGATCTGGCTATTCTCTCATTTCCATTAACAAGCAAAAACTAAGATTACTTAAGGATGGGAACAAACAATAATAACATTGTTTACTTTCTCTGAAGCCATTCATTGTTTTGATAAATTCTGACCATGTCAGCTCCTATTCCCTCTCTCTGACAAGCTGTAATCCTTTAAATATTTCCTCATAAAGAAGTCCTTACATATTTTTAATCATTTCTGTGGCCTATATAGCTCTGATTTTCTGTAAGAAATGAGGTGAGCTGCACTCTCCAGATGTCACCATAGGTTAAACAAATCATTATTCAAGGTTAGAATGCATTCCATTTGTTGTTGTAGTAAGATCAGAAAAGTTACTCTTTTCATTTTATTGTAACTAGAGGGCAACATAAATCTCGCCATATTTTAATAGGTCTCAAAGTGCATCATAAATCATACATCTAAACCAACAGTTTTGTCTTTAAAATGCCATCTAAAGAAATGCTCAGCTCACACAAAGGGCTTGTGCTAGTTCCATTGAATTTTTGAGTATCCCACTCTCCTCTGAATTGCAGATACCAATTTATTTTTAACTTCCTCTCAGGTTCAACAGCAGTTTATAATGGAGCATGACAGAGGGGACTTCCACTAGCATCAGAAGTGTGGGGAATGGTGGTCTAGAATGAGCTTTCTCTCCAACACCCTCTAAACCATGGGTAAGCAAACTAAGGCCCGGGGACCGGATCCGGCCCAATCGCCTTCTAAATCTGGCCTGCGGACAGTCCGGGAATCAGCGTGTTTTAACATGAGTAGAATGTGTCCTTTTATTTAAAATGCATCTCTGGGTTATTTGTGGGACATAGGAATTAATTCACCCCCCCCCCAAAAAAAAATAGTCTGGCCCCCACAAGGTTTGAGGGACAGTGGACCGGCCCCCTGATGAAAAAGTTTGCTGACCCCTATAGTTCTCCCCACAGAGGTGCATCTAGCATCTTCAGTATATCATTTTTGCTGAAGATGCTCAAATCCGCCCCAGCCTTTGGACAGCTAAAATGTTTTGTTTTGTGGGATGAACCTCTTTTGTTGAATTTTCTGTTCTGTTGTAGCGGGAACAGATTTTTTTCCCATCTGCTTTTATAATGTCATATTATATGGCTGTAACCCATTCTGGGACCCTATGGTGAAGGGTTTGGTTAGAAATAAATAAGGAAGGAAGTAATTCGGTAGTACATTTCACTAGTACTAATGTTATTATGCAAGATTATATTGCCTCTAGAAGTACACGGCAGTAATTAAATAGATTGCAAATTTACTATAATATGAATCTTAAAGGATGTTTTTGTATATTTTAAGTGCTTGGAGAATCTTCTGACTGGCAGTACCCAACCCGGAATCATGGTAGATAATTCAATAAAATAAAAAAATTATCAGGAAAGGGGTTCAAAATACAACTGTGTTTAATGTCCTTAATCTATCCTTCAGTTATATTTTAAACACAGAGTACTATTCTAGGAGCCCCATCTCAAAGAAAGAAAGAAAGAAAGAAAGAAAGAAAGAAAGAAAGAAAGAAATTGTAAATCTGAGAAAAGTAAATAAAAGAACAACATAATGATAAAGGGTTTACTGTTGTTGTTTTTATTTTCATTTACATCCTGCCTTTTCCTCTGAAGGAGCCCTGGGTATTTTCTCCTTTTTAAAAAAGAAATGAGCTTGAAGCCTGATTTAATTATTTATTTATTTAATTAATATTGATTCATTATTTTATTTGCTTATTTACTGTGAAAAAATTTGCATCTAGTGGTGCAACTGACACATATAAAAGCTTTTTGTGAAAGCTGGGCATATTTTATTTTCTAATCAGAAAAAAATTGTATTATGTGGAAAGCAGAAATATTGGATTTCATACTTCCATCATTTTATCCCCTTCAGAACATGAACGGCTAAATCTAGAATAACAGCAAGTTCTTATAAATAACCCATTTTAATCAATAGCTTTTATACAAAGGCCCAAAGATCAAATCATCAGTAAGTTGTTTTCATAAAACAAATGGCTATCGGAACTGGAAAACAAAAATTCTAAAAAGTATTAGACGTGCTTCACATTAATTCATTGCGGGGAGAGGGGTAAATTTTTACTAAATGAGCTGAGCAGAGAGGAACATAGAAAAGTGACCTCCCTGCGCTGCTTTTGGTGCAGCAGACTGTGGTCAGTGTGGCATGTTTCCATGGTGCAAACCACACTACTGCCTTGCTTCTCCTCATCCCAGGACACCACAGCAATGGCAGTGACAACTGCTGCTTTTTAGCTCTTACCAGACCACTGGTCTGTGTGGTCCCTAGGGTGGGTGTGTATGCCTTCTATGTTACAGAGGACAGTCATGTATCTGAAGGGCTGTTAGAGGTCAGTACTCTATTTGAAGGGGTGGCCGATTCAAGCGCAATGTAAAGATTGAATCTTGGACAGTAGACAGAGCAAGTACGCCTGGGCACAGTTCTTCCCTAGAATGGGGAGATGGGTTGCATTTCTGCTTAAATTATTGTTTCTAAATTTGCATATATGTATGTGCATATATGGGACATGAGTGGAGCTGTGGTCTAAACCAGAGAGCCTAGGGCTTGCTGCCAGAAGGTCAGCAGTTTGAATCCCCGTGATGGGGTGAGCTCCCGTTGCTTGGTCCCTGCTCCTGCCAACCTAGCAGTTCGAAAGCACGTCAAAGTGCAAGTAGATAAATAGGTAGTGCTCCACCGGCAAGGTAAACGGCGTTTCCGTACTCTGCTTTGGTTCATGAGCAGCAGCTTAGTCATGCTGGCCACATGACCCAGAAGCTGTCTGCTGAGAAACACCAGCTCCCTCGGCCTATAGAACGAGATGAGCGCACAACCCCATAGTCGTCCGTGACTGGACCTAATGGTCAGAGGTACCTTTACCTTTATGTGCATATATATAAACACACAAAGAGACATATTAGCATATGCAAATATACAGTGTGCATCTGTACCCTTTTTTCTTCCTAATTTGGTGCTGCATTTCATCTTTTTTTTTTGGGGGGGGGGTGATGCGTCCAGGCTCAGCTGCTCAACTTTACCCTCTCCAAACATGCAAAGGCCAGAGTGAGAAGTTGCAGCATCCACCTTCTCTTGCCTCGCCTTCTCCTTCTGGACAGTTGTGTTGACTAAGTTGAGCAGAAGAAAAGGTAAGTGAGGGGTGGCCAGGGGCCAAATGGGGCCCTTCAGGTTACCCCCTCCTCTCCCCAGGCCATACCTCTCACTGGCCCTACTTTTACCTTGTGGTAATTCCTTTCGCTTGCCTGGACAGAGGGATGCCTGAGTGTTTGTAAAACTAGCCTACTATACAAAGGTCAGGTTTACATCCTTAGCCTCACACACAAAGGCTTTCCAGAAAGGAATGTGGCCCTCAGCCTGAGGGAAAAAAGCTTCCTTATCCCTGCGTTAAGTGAATGAGTAGCAAAGAATGGTAGAGTTGGAAGGGATCCCAAGGTTCATCTAATCCAAACCCCTGCAATGCAGGAATCTCAGCTAAAGCATCCATGACAGATGGCCATCCAACCTCTGCTTAAAAACCTCCAAGGATGGAGAGTCCACAACCTCCTGAAGTAGACCATTCTACTGTGGCAGTCACGAAGAGGAGATGGGCCCACTGAGAGCTTTTTTGCGCAAAGTCCCTCCAAAACCTGGAGCTGGCACTGCCTTAACATATATACCTCAGGTTTACTCTGAGCCTGCCTTTATCTCTGAGAGCCAGTGTGGTGTAGTGGTTAAGAGCGGTAGACTCGTAATCTGGGGAACCGGGTTCGCGTCTCCGCTAGAAGTGGGCTAGTGACACTTCTCTGAAGTCTCTCAGCCGCACTCACCTCACAGAGTGTTTGTTGTGGGGGAGGAAGGGAAAGGAGAATGTTAGCCACTTTGAGACTCCTTCAGGTAGTGATAAAGTGGGATATCAAATCCAAACTCCTCCTCCTCCTTCTCCTCCTCCTCCTCCTCCTCCTCCTCTTCTTCTTCTTTCTCTCCTGCACAGGTGCTGCAATTTGGGCTGCATAAGCTCAAGGCTGGGAAGATCTGAATTGGTATTTGTATATACAGTAGATGCAGACGAAAGTGGAGCTAGACATTCTCAGTTCATCTCTGAATAACATATTAGTGAATAACTGGCCTGCTTCTCCCCAAATGAGAAATTTAACCAGCGGGATGCACTGCATGTCCCTAGAAATGGTTCAAAGCTAATTTGGGCCTTTCTTTCTTGTGTCTTGACTGGACGATTCTAATGCTCCCTCAGCAGATCTGCCAGAAAAGCTGATTAACAGATTCCAAGTAATTCAAAACCTGCCTGCCTGCTAGTCATATAACTAATACCAAAAACCATATGCACATAATTCAATCCCCAACATGCTGCCTTTTCTGCGAATTACCTTGTGCATTTTATTACTTTGCAATAGTACAAAGAACAGGGATTTTAAAACATTACATTCATTTCCCCCTCAGGTATTTAATCTTTTTTTTTTAACTGCACTTTTGGGATCAAATATTTCATTTGGCTATATGTTATGGTGATCAACTGTAATCACAGTGTAGAATAACATCTGTATGTAGATACAAATAGGAAACGTTTCTGGGAAGCAGAAAGTAGATGTTAAATTTTTGATTAAAGCCAGATCTCAACACACATCATTGCTTAGGACCCCTTATGATATTAAATTTTGAGATATAGGTGTTTAGAGAACTTCAGCCAGATGTTTAATAATGATTCAGCTCAGTTCCTTATATTTATCATTTGTAGAATTCTATTGTCTGCTTTTAGTAGGATGCTTGAAAGGGAAAACTGACCATTTTCACATGTGCTGACATTTAAACTGATGTTTTGTATTCAGGTATCTGTACCAGAGGGACGCGGGTGGCGCTGTGGGTTAAACCACAGAGCCTAGGACTTGCTGATCAGAAGGTTGGCGGTTCAAATCCCCATGGCGGGGTGAGCTCCCGTTGCTCGGTCCCTGCTCTTGCCAACCTAGCAGTTCGAAAGCACATCAAATTCCAAGTAGATAAATAGGTACCGCTCCAGTGGGAAGGTAAACAGCGTTTCCGTGCGCTGCTCTGGTTCGCCAGAAGCAGCTTGGTCATGCTGGCCACATGACCTGGCAGCTGTATGCCAGCTCCCTCGGCCAATAAAGCGAGATGAGCACCGCAACCCCAGAATCAGTCACAACTGGACCTTATGGTCCCTTTACCTTTACTATCTGTACCAGAGTAAATAAAATAGTGTAGAAACATAATGTACTGACTTGAGAAGTTGAACTATTCCTCCATCCAGCCCAGAACTATATTCTCTGACTTCCAGTGATCTCTGGAGTACGATCCCATAAACTGGAAATGTTAGAGATTGAAGCTGGGACTCTATGTTTGCAAAGCATTTACTCTACTACAAGCTTAAAGATCCTCCCTACGCCTTCACTGCTGATGCATATGGTTTTCTTCTTTTTTAGGAGGGAGGCATTCACTGAATGACTGCAGACTCCCATCTTTGAAGGGTTCAAGACTTTAAAGGACTGGACAAAACACATTAGGCAGTCCCAATATTTTCTGCCTGACTGCCCTCACAAAAGAAAAACCTTTATTGTGCCATGCAGTGATGAAAAGGTAAATTGCCACAACAGGAAAATACACTTTTCCCTTATAAGACTATAGTTTATATTCTGTTTTGGGCTCCCCCCCCCCATATATATTTAAAGAAGCTTTCACCAATTCATCCAATACTGTGAGAGGGCTGCATGCTGTTTTGTAAAACTGTTCAGAAATTGATAAGATGATGCTGTACGTTCACAAAAACAGTGAGCACGATTCATACATTAGGCAAAAACTTGTGATGATTATATGTATATATAAATTTCTAAAGTTACTGATTACACAGTAGTATTGCTGCGCTTAAAGCAGACAAAGCTAGAGTCACTTTACATAGCTATTATGCCGTACCAGGCTTTCGGAAATCAGCTGACAACTGCAACATCGAATGCCTCTTTACAAAGCTGATCATGTGCACATGCCACCACATGCTAGACTAGACTTGGTTTGTGTGTGCAGAGTCAAATGCTGCCTCTTATTGCAAGCCACAACGCTTTGGAAGCTGGTACCTGCAAACAATTGCCTCACTATGAGCACAAAGTCCTAGCATGCAAGATGCCAACCAAGTGGCCATAGATTATTGCCTGTGAAACAATCCATAGTTTCAACAGGAAGAAGTACCGATGGTGGAAGAATGGAGAATGAAACTGATTGATTATGCAGAATTAGATAAATTAACTGGGAAGATTCGATATTTGCGAGACCATAAGTTCATCGAGGACTGGGGAAAATTTATAGATTATCTGAAAAGTATATGTGAAGAACAGACAATGCTTGTAGGTTTTCAAGATGTTCTGTGAAAAATTGAGGAATATTGTAAAAAAGGGAATAAGATTGGGGAGGTATATATAAAGGCAATATTAAGATTGGGAAATGCGTTAACAATATAAGTTAAACGGAAGATTGGCAGAGAAACTGAGGGAAGTCAAAAAAAGAAGAAGAATGTGTGATAAAATGTGATATGGTGGTATAAATTTGTATCTGAAAAATGAATATATATATATATATATTTAAAGAAACAATCCATAGTTTCTCAGATAAACAGTGGTGCTGGGTGGAAGTGAGTGTTAAGCTAATTACCTAGGACTGTATGGTGACTAGGAAGGAGGACCTTCTGACATGACTGGAAAGGCTGATTGATGGAAGCAGAGGCAGCAGGTGGGCCAAAGGCAGGGCAGCGCCACCCCATGTTGTGCCCATAGCAGCCTCTTAGACGAATAAGTGGCACTGTTGACATCCTTGGCAGGAGATGGCAGAGGCTCCCCTCTGGGGTCTCCTAGGCTATGCACCAGTCTGGCACGATTCATTGTGGGCCCATTTTCTCCCCATGATGGCCTTTGATTCCCACTTCAACCATCAGGTAAGGTTGATTTGATTCCCACCCTTGTTCCCAATGTAGATTTTCACTCCCTGCTTGCTCCCAATGTAAATCTTTATCCTCCTCTTGTTCCTGATGCAGATCTTCACTCACTCCTTCTTCCTTGGTGGTTGGGGGGCGGGGGCAGCATTTTGTGGTTGGCCTCAGGTGTCAAAACATCTTGGACCAGCCCTGGCCAAGGTAACAGGCTAGTAGTTCCCCATGTTTACAAAGCAATGTTCTCCAGAAAGAGCAGGATTCCATGTCATCCCAGTCTCTACAGAAGTGATAGAGAAGCTATTGCCATCCAGAAATTGCTGGATTACAACTCCCATCATTCCTGACTAGGGCTGATGGGAGTTGGATTGCAACATCAACAACTAGGGGGCTCACAGATTCTGCTTCCCTTCCCTAAGCAGTAGCCAGAATGTCCTCCCCCATTATATAACCACTAAACCCATCTCCTCTGTGTTCATGTTCCACACAAAAAAAGAAATATCTGCTTCAACCAACCTGAAGTTCAGAAATGCCTGAGTTTCTAGGGGCTCATCTGCACATGTAAGGCGAAAGGCACTGACACCCCCAGGAAATGGACAGGCAGGACCAACTAATTCTAGTTTTGCCCTCTTCTTCATCCCTGCTCAGTTCTACAGTGGCAGCACAGAAACAGCACAGAGGAGGAAGCCTATTGTTCTTGTTTCATTTCATTTATATACTGCTTTATATTTGAAATAAAACATCTCAAAGTTGTTTTACAGCACATTAAAACATCAAATAAAACAATCCAGAATAAAACACATTCAAGCTTCAAGGAAAATATTTCAGATCCTTTTCTAAGTGACATTTTGCTTTTCCCAAATTCACTTACCTACATAATTTATACAGCTGCCCCATAGTTGGTTGTAAGGAAGTAGGCAGGTCGGGGCTGCCTGAGGATAGACTGAGGCTGGATGTAGACACATCAGGAAAGCATTTCAGACAAACCCGTTGTAAACCTCAAAGTGAGAAATCACGTTGGCAAAAGATGGAACTCCACAGCGCCATCTGGTGCCACAGTGTTATAACGCATATAAAACGATTTTTCTTTTCTAATGTAGCTGAGTCCTGAGGTTCCCCCATTCACCCGAATGGACCAGACTGCATTGGATATTACCCCACCCCTTTTCTGTATGCCTGGCAATGTCACCCCACCTAGAATCTTTCCTGCCCTTTTAACAGCGTGGAGGAGCTATGCTTTAAAAACTGCACAATGCCTTCACCGACCCATTTATACAGGTGAATGCACTAAATTGTAAAACACCCGCAAGCGCTCTGCCAGGAACACTGCTGCATAGTCAAGGAGATGCTTCTGATGATATAGGAGATCTATTCCCGCCTCGAAAATCTATGAAACAGCCTGTAGTTAATGGCTCTAAACAAATTCAAAAGCAATCTGATTTGAGCAGAGAATCAGGTTAAGAGTCTGCCAGCATGTGCTCCAATGAGCTTGTCATTCTAGCATTCCAGTTAAGGGAGCACTGAATCGAATGCTTGCATAAAAAATATAATAAAGCACAGAATCTTAAAACAGGCCACCTCACCCAGCACCCCAGAATTGGTCAATATCAGGTGGTTTTTAGTGGAAACTCTTTCCCAGTTAGTCCTTCCAACATTTTGGGACACAGGAAATGCTTACAGCTGTGTCACCCAGCCAGGGCCGGCCCACACACGAGGCAGGGAGGGTAGCTGCCTCGGGTGGCAGAAGTCCAATAGGTGGCAACCTTACAGGTGCCCTTTCTGCCCTGAAACCAGCAGAGAAGCAGCACCCATTTCTGGCAAGATCTCGCTGAGATCTTGCAAAGTGCACAAGATCTCAGTGAGATCTTGCTGGAAGACAGCGATTCATGGATGCCGCTATACAGGCAAGAGATGCTCGCCTCAAGCAGCAAAACAGGATGTGCTACCCCTGCACAGCCACATTTTTCCATATGACACCTGCTAACAGTATCCTTTTTAAAAAATAAAAATAAAAGCACAAATAAGGAATTCTCTTGGAAATTTCAAAAAAGCCATCATTTAGGATGGAGAATAAACTGCAACATTTTGTTGCTAGTTCCACATATACTAGCAAAGTTATGGTGCTACTTATTCCCTGCCTTTTATTTTGCTTTTTGAGTTTTGCTGCAGTTGAGATGACATTTTTTTTCTTACTGAAATTACGCACAGAGACTATTCTCTCCCCCCCCCCCGCCCAAATATCAAAAGCACTTCAATAACAAGTTATTCTTGCATATTTATAATGGAAATTATCCCCTTTAATGTGTTGCTTATCAAGGCAAATGGCTTTTTATTGAAAGGAGGTGGGCGGGCAGGGCTCAAACAAAATCTACTGCTATAAATGGTATAGCAGGTATTTTGATACAATAGTGGAAAAAATAAGCACGCAATCATTCATGAATATTTTACATCCTGTAACGTCAAATAGTGTCCTGCAGAATTCTTGAGCTTTACACTGGTCACATTCATCCTCCCCGGCGCAGGCAGGAACTTATTTTTAGACACAAAAGAGTTCAAACTGAAATTATCCTCCTGTGTCTGGGATATTTCAGGATATATAATTGGTGCCCCTGCCATTTCATTTTTAACCAATTTGTATTTAAAGAGCCATAACTGCTCATATGCCAATCCCTTTCTCTCCACCGTAAAGGAACCTTTACGGTCCTATCTCTTTGGAAAGATACAGGTCATACCCGCACCAAAGAAGTTACTCTATGCATCTCACATCTATGAAATAGTCTTAATATTACAGTCTTAATTTCACAGGCTATTACTCAGCCCAAATATCGTTGAGCAGTGCACCGTCCTGCATAGACGGCAACCTCTCTTTGCAACTGTGCTCATGAATTAGGAAAAGTCACAGCATCCCAAAATACGTGAGCTTGCAACTACAGACACATTTAATGTTTAGATAAGTTAACAAACATCTTCAGGTATATCCTGTGTTAAATTAGGGCCAAGATAGAAGACCACCTGAAAAAGGTGCTCCCATTAACAGTTTGCTTCTTGGGTGTCACAAACACTTGTCTACCTCTAATCCTTCTCTCATTTACACACCTGACCTCAACACGATACAGCCAAATTTATTTATTTAATCTTTAGCAATCATTTTCTGCAGTGAGCTCAAGGTAGCATACTTTGTTCTCTCCCTCCCCCCCCCCCGTAGAAATACCAGAGGACAGCATGGGAGTTGAATGCATGTGAGCTGTGCTGAAGCAAGCAAGCAAGCATGCTCCAAGCAAGCTGCCGGCTAGCTCTGCAAAGGCTCCTTCTATTAGCAGAAGTCAACAATTGGAAACAGTAGCGAAACCACCCTGAACTTAACGTATTTCCGTCAAAGCACATTTCCAGCGTTAGCAAATACACGTGTCAACATGTGCTTCCCTCAAATGTTCCCCTGATACTTGATAACATCAGCTTCACCCGTCATGCTCCAGCCAAGCAACATGTCTAAGCAAACAGTTTGCCGAAAAACAAAAGGTCAAGGGGAAAACCCTGTCTTCTAGCCAAGAAGGCAAAAGGTCAGAGAAAGCAAGAGTAATGCTCCTCAACCAACATACTGTGGCACATCTTTGTGCAATGTTTGCAATATGGAGCGTTACCCCTACACACACTCCCTTTTTAAACTCTTACAGCATCCCTTTGATGTGGGATGGTGGCTGGCTCAAGGTCACTCCAGTGAGCTTCCTGGCTGATACTGCAGGATTCTTTCAACTGCTCAGGGAATCTCCTAGGAGTGGAGGGGGCTCATGAATCTTGGTCCTCAAACTCATGGAGGGCTCTAAACTGTGTAGAGGTGACCCTTCTCCTTGAGTGTCGGCTTGCATGCAGGGAGACTGGACTTCCCAACAGGGCTAATGCTAAATGCACTTCAGAGGATACAGGTTGAATTCATACCAGCAAAGAAAGATTTCAAGTTTCCACACTACTGACGTCTTCTCTACTGTGCAAGCACTGGGATCCATCAGTTTCAGTTGCCACATACTGCCCCCAGGAGTCCTGTGTACCCAAATCTTGCTGCAACTGCACATTCAACAATAAATAGGACTTTTTTTCTTCTCTTTTTGCACTTGCAAATGTGAGGTGATTTGTGAGGAACTCTAATTTCAGCTGTCTGTTAAACTGGGAGGACTTTTGCTCGTTTACAGAAGCGGATTTAAGATTGTTAAGATAAGGCTCAAGCAGCAGAAACTCTCGAAGGAGAATGACATTAATTTTACACCGTGATGTTACATAATGTGAAAAGCCTAATTTAGTTAAATCTCTTTCTGAAACAAAAAGGCAGCATTTTTTCTTTCTTTCACAGAAACTGGCAGCATTGGCTTAAATGCCATAATTTGCCTAGTAAGAAGGGCCTGTCTAAATTAGACCAAAGGCCCATCAAGTCCAGTATCCTGTTCTCATAGTGGCCAAGCAGATGTAGACAGGAGGTGGATTAGATCCTCTGGCCCAACGACAAAAGAGCACACAGATTTGCACCCAGTTTGCTTATGTTTTATATAATAGGCAAATCCGTACCCTCTTGAAGGAGAGGAAGGCAAAAAATAAATTTCCTGAAAGACATACTATGACCAGGTTTTCCCATAATTGTATTTCCATCCTATTAAAAAAAGTTAGCCTGATGAATTTATTCCTGACACAAAGCTGTTTAAGTCACAAAAGTCATGATCCCTCCAATCAACCTACATCAAAGTCCAGTTTGGAATCTCTGCACTGACTACAATCTTCTTTTTCTAAATGCCTCTGTCTATACAGTGGTACCTCTGGTTACGAACTTAATTCGTTCTGGAGGTCCACTCTTAACCTGAAACCGTTCTAACCTGAGGAACCACTTTAGCTAATTGGGCCTCCCGCTGCCGCCACGCTGCAGGCACACGATTTCTGTTCTCATCCTGAGGTAAAGTTCTTAACCCGAGGTACTACTTCCAGGTTAGCAGAGTCTGTAACCCAAAGTGTTTGTAACCAAAGGTGTTTGTTACCTGAGGTACCACTGTATATACCCACACACCTATGATGACAATGATAACTTTTAAAATGCATGCTCCATGACACTGGGTGACATTGTCTCAAAAACAACAGAATGTGAGCTCAAGGAAAAGGTTACATCTCATGTGGCAAGATACCCACTTGCCATAAAGCAATAATAGCTCCTACCTGCCTGGATAGAAGGATGTGTTTCAGGCGCTGTATTAGAACACTCTGACTTTTGAACGGCTGGAATATAGGCTATTCTACAAAGGTTAAGAGCCTCATCCATTGCTTCACCCACTTTTACCCCTGGCCTAATCCAGCCAGTGGCATGCAGCTCCTGGATTTGCAAGTTGAAAAGTGTCGCTTCGTGAACTTAGCACTTCACAACGGTCTCAGAATCTACAGTCCTGCAATACAACAAGAACTGGATACCGATGCACCATGGCTATTCTCTTCTCTGCAATCCTCCCAGCAGTCATTCCTCCTCTGGTCACTGCTCACGGACTGTGTGTCTCCAGGCACAGTGGTCATCTACAAGGGATTCCCATGTGGCACGTCTTAAAAGTGTCTAAGATTTGTAAATGTGGAGATACGATGCATCCACTATTGTTTTGCTGTGATGAACCAGCCTGATTCCACTTCCAGTATTTTACTGCCTGCCCATACACCTGGGGGTGGGGAGAGTCATTTGGATGCCAGTAGCTGCCCCTCCAATCTCTCACCAAAGCTGCTGCTTGAATGATTTTGATGTTAAAGTTCAAATTATGAAACCAAGCAATGATTTTGGTAAGGAATCAGTTTGGTTGGCAGCAGCTACAATTTAATGTTCATGTGAGTAATATGTATAGCCGCTCATGGATTGGGACAAATTTCACAGCTCCAGTATCTACTCACCAATGCCCAAAAAGTGGAGAAACAAATATTTTTTTATTTCCATGGGTTTCATTTGGAACTGACAGCATTCATAGCTAATTATCAACATCCACCAAGCTTTGGACATTCCCATCTGCACTGAACTTTTTTAGTTTGAAAGCCTGGGGGCAGAGCCTTCGTTTGATACAAGACAATAGTGTATGAAAAACAGGATAAAAATCAAATAACTATCAAATGAAGAATGTTGCTCATTAAACATTTAGCTGTATATTGGGACTGAGCAATACTAGGCTGGAATAGCAAACATATTACTGTGATGACACTTTTCAGTCAAAACCACTCCTTTCCTTCCCTGTCACAAATTGTCAAAGCTCTGCATTCTCACTCCGGCCCTTGATATCATTTATGAATGATTTGAAAAACTGAATCCCGCAGTAGAATATTCAGCATTCTGCCCCCAATTTAAAAGACTCTGCACTGGCTTGTATAATGTGCATCCTATTCCCTCTATTTCTGAAATAATAAGAACGGTGGGGGTTTTTATTTTTTAAAAAACAGACACACAGAGAGATGTAAAGTAAGAACACGATGTCCTGGAGACATCTGAAGGATTGCTGGAGATTTCTACCACAGGTACCTGAGTTTCTGCAGATATTTCAGCCAAAAATCACTTTGTTAGACATGGACTTCATTCACTGAAGCACTCTAAATATTTAAGTTCCCATAAGAGTTTCTAATATTTGCATTAGGGGTGTTACTTATTTTTCTTTCTGGCACATAAAGGCAATTTCAAGAGGCCAAAGCATCATACAAAACGATGTACATACATTTAATTTACAGAAACATGCACATTTATATTGGCATGAACCTACTTTCATCACAATGGGAAACACTCATTGTCTTTTATAAAGATGTTGAACAGCAATGGGCCTAGGACAGGACCCTGTGGCAGTGTGGCACCCCACTTGACAGTTATTTCCAGGTTGATGAGAAATCATTAGTGCACACTCTTGGGGCTCAGTCAGCCAACCAGCTACAAATCCACCTAACTGTTACCTCATCCAGCCTGCATTTTACCAGCTTGTCCACAAGAGTATCATGGGGGACTCTGTTATAATCCTTACTGAAATCAAGATATACTCCAACCACAGCATTCCTGATCCACCAAGCTTGTAGCTCTACCCCCAAAAAGAAATTAGTCTTGTCTGGCATGACTTGTTTTTGACAAACTCATGCTGGATCTTAGTAATCACAACATCCTTTTCTAAGTCCTCACAGATGGACTGGTTAATTATTTTTTCCTAGGACCTTTCCTGGTATCGACATCAAGCTGATCGGTCAGTAGTTACCTGGCTCTTCCTCCTCCTCTCTTTTTGAAGGGGGGACAACTACATTTCCTTGCCTCCAGTCTGCTGTGGGGACCTCACTTATTCCCCAATAATTCTCAAAGGTTATAGACAGAGTCTCTGAGATTACATTCACAAGCTCATTCAGTAACTTTGGGTGCAGCTCATCAGCCCCTGGAGATCTGAATTCATTTAAAGCAGTGATGGCCAAACTTGGCCCTCCAGCTGTTTTGGGACTACAATTCCCATCATCCCTGACCACTGGTCCTGTTAGCTAGGGATGATGGGAGTTGTAGTCCAAAAACAGCTGGAGGGCCAAGTTTGGCCATCACTGATTAAAGCAACTAGGTGTTCTCGTACCATCTCTTTTCCTATCTTGGGCTTCAGCTGCCTTCTTGCAACATTTATTCTGTTATCACCAGGTTGGGCATTGCTTTCCTTTTGGTTGAAGGCAGAGGCAAAGCAGACATTAAGCAGTTCCACCTTCTCACTGTCACCCAATAGCATTTTGTCATCCTCTCCACACAAAGGACCTACTACTATGGATGAGCTGCTGTTTTGCTTTTTCAGGTGCTTCGATTACTGTGCATAGTTATTGCTCATATTGTGCATTAAAATTATTGTACATACTTTTCATCAGGTTGTGCACCACCCTGAGAAGGAGGAAGGCAAAGCAAGGGAAGAAAGAATATGCAAATAAACTCATCAGGACAGTTGCAAACTGCTCAGAGGCAAACCTAGACTATCTTTTAAAAACTGTACATGAAAGCCTTCTGAGTGCATCAGATGCTACTGGGAGGTGCTGCCAAGATTGGGTTCATACAGGTTAAGCATTTGCTGGATCTTCTCCAAGGCTCAGGGGCAGTAGCAAGATTGATGCACTAGGACAGGTACAGTGGCATAGCAAACTTCAAGCGGGGCCGTTAACCTGAACATTTATTTGACTAGATCAAGATGCTCATGGAAGGAGCAGAGGCTAGTTAAGGTCAGGCACTAAGAGCTCAATCAGCCAGCAAAGTAAGTGGGCAGCATGCGGGAGTAAAGTGCAACAATAACCTTCTGCACTGGCCATACCTGATAGCTGCCCTTAGAGCAGTATTGTTAGTCAATGAACTGCAAGTATGGTGAGGGAAAGGCCAGGGCTATGGAGTGCCTTTGCTGCTGAAGCAGATATATCTCCCTAGGAAGATCTGGGTGCCGGATGGTGCAAGAGATGCCAATGGTCTCGACTCTTGGTTCACTGTCCACCATCTTATTTTGGTGGCCATGGTTTCTTCAAAACAACAGCACACTGAATGTTGGTTTCCGCTATGCTCATTTTTCAAAGTCTCTGTCTCAGTGCTTTATGCCTAATTATTCGTTGCCCAATATAATACTGAGCATTAGCTCCAGCAGGTTTCTATTGAAAAGAGCAGAGAGGGCTTATGGAAAGCCACAATTTGGAACTGCATGATAATTAATCCAAAACGGCCAGGGAAATAATGCAATGGAATCCTATATTCAGAAGTGCCTCGCTTTCAAAGACTTAGGTCCACTTCATGTATTTCAACTCCACATGGAGGCCACAAAAACACCTTCACATTGGTGCTCCATGCAGGGTTTGTAACAAGTAAGTCTCACTCTGTGCATCATCCCAACCACGGAGAGTCTTTGTGTCTCCACCACATGCATCTAATGGCTGCTTCTGCCAGCATTAAGATTTTATATGTGATTTTGCCAGGGAAACATTTTAAGAATCTTACAAGAGCACGATGTAAAAGTGCTTTTAATAACAGCCATAGACCATAATGTATGATGCAGTCCTTACTATAGAAACCTAGATGGAGGATTGAACAGATAAACTAGCAGACTCATACCTAGTTAAATGAAACAAATTCTCTCTTCAATGCACCTTCTGGGGGGGGGATCCCTTTTAATTTCACATCAATTTTTTAAAATAATTATTCCACTTTATTACAAAGTTTATAACCCCACTGATCCTGGATCAGTCGCAACAATGTAATATACAACATAACAGTTAAAATTCACCAATGCAGCCCTTTAACATCACTCTGCTGGGAAGAGCTGCAGCTCAGTATTAGAGCAACTATTTTTATATGCTGAAGGCCCCAGGGTGCAATCCCTGGTGTCTTAAGAAAGACCCCTGCCTGAAAGCCTCGAAAAGCCAGCCCCAGCCAGTGCACGCAATACTAGAGATGGGCTGACTCAATATAAGGGAGCTTCCTATCACCATCATCATCCTCATCCTCATCAAAATTTATTATTTCTACCCGCCCACCTGGCTGGGTTTCCCCAGCCACTCTGGGTGGCTTTCAACAGAACATTAAAAACAGAATAAAACTTCAAGCATTAAAAACTTCCCTAAACAGGGCTGCCTTCAGATGTCTTCTAAAATATATCATAGAATCATATAATTGTAGAGCTAGAAGGAACCCTGAGGATCATCTAGTCCAACCCCCCCAAAATGAAGAAATATGCAGCTGCCCCATATGGGGATTGAACCTGCAGCCTTGGTGTTCTTGGCACCATGCGCTAACCAATATCTGCCCAACAAATTCCCATCTCTAGAAGGCCTGTTCAAAGGCCAGAAGTAAAGGAACTGTCTTCAGGTGGCGCTGAAAGATAAACAGACAGAAGAGTAGGCACCTGCCAAATTTCTGATGGATGGCTGTTCCAGAACTGGGATAACATGGGGAGAAAGCCCTCTGGTGGGTGATGGATTTCCTGATCTCAGTTAATAGAGTCACTGTCGAAAGGGGAACTGATTTTTTGGGTGTGAAGAGGAAGTCAATACAAAAACACGTGTGTTTCTGAAATATGTTAGCAACATCAAAATACTCAGCATGTTGAAACTACAGTATATAACTACCGCAATATGAAGAAGCAAGGTCTAATGTTGTCACAGTGGAACTCGCTGCAGTAATTCGCTTTGCTGTCAATTATTCTCCCCGTTTGTGCAGTTCAGTCACTGCACAGGGAATCGGTGAATTAACAACTATAGCCTTGAAGTGAAACAAAGGCTACCTTCAGGCATGTTTCAAAAGGACTTGTCAACTAATTGGTGTTTGTCTGATAGGCTCGGGATGAAAGTTTAGCCTCGCAGCATCCATTGGCCTAATCTCCTAAAAAGAAAAGAAATGCAGCAGGATCCAAAAAGGTGATCTCCAGAAGCTATTTTCTATGTGTGCCAAAATAGTAGAGCTTAGAAGAGGAGGGGTGAAGAACCCTTTTCACCCTGAGGAGGTCCTTACTGAGAGAAGCCTTCCAGGAGCTTTCTTCCAGGGCCTTCTTGGTAGTGGTGCCCTCCCTGTGGAACGCCCTCCCACCAGATGTCAAAGAGAACAACAACTACCAGACTTTTAGAAGGCATCTGAAGGCAGCCCTGTTTAGGAAAGCTTTTAATGTTTGTTTGTTTTTTTAATTTCTTTTTATTGAGTTTCACTTAGATAACCAAAAGGGAAAACAAATCAACAGTTACAAAAAAATAATAATCCAAACATAACATAAAAATAACATCAGTTTCCGTTACAGTTCTTTGTCTTCACACTTAAATCTTTATATCTTTAAATGCTTAAATCATTCCTCTACACACCTATTGACCTCCATCCCTCCCGATTTCAGGCTTCTTAGTGTAAATAATTTCTTTCTCCTGCAGCTGATAATTGTTAATGATTTACATATCGTAAGATCTATATCGAACCTGCTATAGTTTTTAGGTTTCTATAATTCCCTTCAATGTATATCATAAATTTATTAGGAAAACTTTTAATGTTTGATGTATTGCAGTATTTTAATATTTTGTTGGAAGCCTCCCAGAGTGACTGGGGAAGCCCAGCCAGATGGGCGGGGTATAAATAATTTATTATTATTATTATTATTATTATTATTATTATTATTATTATTATTATTAATGCCAGTGATGGATTAAGCCGGGGCAAAAGTGGGTGAAGCAATGGATGAGACCAGGCATAGGCAAACTCGGCCCTCCAGATGTTTTAGGACTACAACTCCCATCATCCCTAGCTTAAAGGACCAGTGGTCAGGGATGATGGGAATTGTAGTCCCAAAATATATGGAGGGCCAAGTTTGCCCATGCCCGGATGAGTCTATTTTCTTTGTGTGGCATGCTATGGTCCATCCATTCAAAAACCAGAGGGTTCTAGTACACCCCTTCAAACACATTCCTCCATCCAAGCAGGTAAGAGGGTCACAGTTCAAGGCCACAGACAAAAGCATTAAATGAAGGCTGGGGAGAGGGGCTGTGGTCTAGGGCCAGCGAAAGAAATCTAGACGCATCTGTCCACTGCATTTCCCCAGCACTGCCTTTGAAGGAGGTAAATAATATTTAAAGTATGCATCTTCTGTGTTACACTGTTTGTTCTTGGGCATTTTAATAAGGTCCTGTTGAGGCCCCAAAATGCTGATGAACTTTTCATGCAAAAAAAAAGAGAGGAAAACTCGCTCACCAGGCAAATTTGTCCCAAATTCCCTCAGCTCTGCATCAGTGGGGCTGGGTTCTATAAATATCTTTCTTTGCGAAATGTATCACGTTTCAGACTGCAAAGTCAAATTATTAAACCTGACATTCCATTAAGTCCGCTGGTGACACAGTTCCTGTTTAATATTGGAGTTCTCTTCTCCAAGTTGCAATCTGTGGAAACACTTCAGCTTTCATCTCTGAACTCAAATGCATCAGGGGTGCTCCTATATGCTAAAATTGTCAAAGCAAAAATCACTGGAGCTATTAAGTGATCTGCGGCAAATGGCATTCATTTTCTGCAGCGTGACTTATTGTCAACATAATAACATGATTGTGCAAATTCAATATTCAGACAACTCCCAAGTCTCTAATATTCAATATTACCTCCAGAAGCTTACAAGGCTAATAGATATATAGATACAGATATAGATATAGATACAGATATAGATATAGATATAGATATGGATATAGACATAAACATAGATATAGATATATAGAAAAGAGAATTTCTTCAAAATTTGTGGGCATTATTATTCAAGCACTATGGCAGCCTTTGGCAAATGGGTGCCTTCTAGTTATTCTAAACTACAAATCCCATGAGTCCCAGCCACCATAGCTGGGGATCATAAGGGAAAGGTCATAGCATTTCATATGTCAGTGCACTGAGAGTAGATGGTCATTTCTGGAACAGAGTTTTGCAGTCTTTTTCTTTCTGCTGCATTCCCTATTAAGTCAAAATTGTTGCTAAAGGTCTCAGGAATGCTGTGGTGCAGGTGAGGGCAACACAGCTACAGATTTTCCACCTTGTCCCTATTAATAGTGGTGGGGTGGAAGGCAGGAAGACCAACAGTAGGTGGAGCCAGAGCCAATAAGAGGCAGAGCCAACCCAGTCTAGTTTTGTCATCTTGTTCCCCCTGCTGAGTTCCAGAAGGGCAACTAGACCCTCTTCCCTGGACCATATGGCTGGGAGGTTGCCTGCTCTTGATGGGGTTATACTTCCTCTCAAGGAGCAGGTATGTAGCCTGGGGGTACATGCTCATCGGACCAAGATGGTTTCAGCATATTACACTAGTCCTGGTCCAATTGCATTGGCTGCCAATTAGTTTCCAGGGCCAAGTGCTGGTTTTGACCTATAACGCCTTAAAACAGCTCAGGATTGCAATACCTCAAGGACCGCCTCTCCCCATATGAATTGACCCAAACCCTGCAATCATCATCTGAGGCCCTTCTTAATGTGCCTCCTCCACAAGACACCAGGAGGGTGGCAACACAAGAAGGAGCCTTTTCTGCGGTGGCTCCCCATTTGTGGAATGCTCCCTTCATTGCATATCTTTATGTGCCAGGTGAAAACATTTCATTTGGCTTAATAAACAATCTATGGCCTTTTAAATGTGTTTGTGGAAGGGGGGGTACTGGTTTCTTTTTACAGTGGTACCTCGGGTTAAGTACTTAATTCGTTCCAGAGGTCCGTTCTTAACCTGAAACTGTTCTTAACCTGAAACACCACTTTAGCTAATGAGGCCTCCTGCTGCCGCCGCGCCGCCGGACCACGATTTCTGTTCTCATCCTGAAGCAAAGTTCTTAACCTGAAGCACTATTTCTGGGTTAGCGGAGTCTGTAACCTGAAGCGTATGTAACCTGAGGTACCACTGTACTTAGCTTTCTGTTATGTATTTTGTGTTCCTATTTCAGATTTTTTTGTTGTGAACTGCGCTTTGATCTTCTGATGAAGGGTAAGGTAAAGGTAAAGGGACCCCTGATCATTAGGTCCAGTCGTGGCCGACTCTGGGGTTGGGGCGCTCATCTCGCTTTACTGGCCGAGGGAGCCTGTGTACAGCTTCCAGGTCATGTGGCCACCATGACTAAGCCACTTCTGGCGAACCAGAGCAGCGCATGGAAACGCTGTTTACCTTCCCGCTGGAGAGGTACCTATTTATCTACTTGCACTTTGACGTGCTTTTGAACTGCTAGGTTGGCAGGAGCAGGGACCGAGCAACGGGAGCTCACCCCGTCGTGGGGATTCGAACCGCCGACCTTCTGATTGGCAAGCCCTAGGGTCTGTGGTTTAACCCACAGCGCCAACCACGTCCCGGTGAAGGGTAGTATTGAACAAATTTAATAATAATTATTATAACTTTGAGGCTGAGGAAGAAAGCTTACAGGCAGTTCTGTGAGGAATGCTGCATGTGTATTGCAGAACTGAGCAGGTGGATAGACTGCATGACCTCCAAGATCTCTTGCAACTCTAAAATCTTACGATTCTTCAATTCTGTCAATTCCCCTTCTTATCACGCAGTTCTCCATCAGTACTCCATGCCAATACCCAACAGGGCTTGTTATGCATTTCTAAAGGTACACGGTGTGATCAAATTTTGGAAGGGAGGTAAATTATGGTTTTTTTCCTCACTTGCTTGACATTTTAACATTGGCTCACAGCATTAAACCTCAGTAGGGTTTTAATGTATGTAGCATTTTAAAAAAAAAAATAGCCCACCTTAAATTCTAAGCTTTTCCTTAGAGAACAGATGTCAGTGACCTAAATTGAAGTTCTGAAGTTCTAACTTTCATTTAATCTTCCACAATTTCATCCTGTCTTCAGCTTGTCTGAATACTTATCTTTACTTCACTGCATATAGTTCCAGAATTATAGAGCAGCTTTATAGAGCAATAAACACACACACTTTGGTAAATAAAGATAGTTTGATACATAGATGACAGAATATAAAAAGCAGGAGATAAGATTGACAGCAAAGGCCAATTGTTTTGCAGCACTGCAAAATCTCACACTTTATTCTGCATTGTTTGGCAGCCAATGGAAACAATACAGGTCAGAACCTTTTCTTCTTTCTAAATTGCATTGTCCCCCCATGAACTAAATGGAAACGTGCCACACATGTCAAGAGAAAGCATTTGAGCCATTTGTCATGTTGCTTAAAAAAAAATCAATGCACAGTCCAAGTTTTCATTTTCCAAGTACTTTTCAGCAAATGACTGGGTTTTTTGTGGAGTTTTGTTTTTTTAAAAAAATACAAAACACTGACCTTCAGTCTCAATTGTCCAATGGGTCCCTATGTTTTGACTGCACTATAGAAAGTGCCATGCTCACAATTGCAATGAAGGCTGCATTTGGGGACCATTATTTGATTTTCAGACATTTAACACATTTTAATCCTACATTTGGGTCCTTAAATCCCTGTGATAGATGACCTGTGTTACAAAATCATATTATTGTGCACACAAAAACAAAAGGATGTAGTTCCTTTAGCACAAGGATTTTTCTGCTTACACAATGCAACATCACCTCCCACTCCCCACATCATTAACAAATCTGCTGTGGAAGACTAGAGATGGGACTTCCAGAACAGATTAAAGGGTGTATAGGGAAAGTAGATGGGGGCAAGGGCCCATTCATTGTGCAGCCAAAATCCTTATGCTAGCCAACCTTTTTTGTTGGATAGCATCCTAAAAATAAAAAAATAAAAAAAATCAGTGGTTAAAATTTGTACTGTTTTGGATTGTTCAGTCCACCATCTTGGTTCAAAATGGTATCCAACTGTATTCAAACATAAACCAAAACTTTGATCATATCATGCAAGATTTGTTTAGAGTATTTCAAGAGGTCTCCAAACACACAGCAAACAACTTTCCAAAACATACCTTAAGTATATGATACACCCACATACAGAAGCGTTAAGGTAGCCATGTGTCCTACTTCACAGTCACCAATATGAAGGAGTTATCTATTTTTACAGGCAAATGGAATTCTTCAGAAATGCTGCCATTACAATGTCCATTGCAACTTTTATTTGTTTGATTTAACATGATTTATAAGCTTTTTAATCAACAGCAACTAAAACCCTCTAAACAGTTTGCGCAAAATTATATAAAATATTTGTAAGGAAATGCCATAAATCAACAGACTTTAAAAACAAATAGATATAGTGGGACAGATTCAATTATCACTACCTATAAACTTCCTGCACCTCCTGCTCCTCTGAGTAAGTTTCAGGCTGTTCCTGGAATTTATGTCCCATGTACTGTTGATTGTTTCAATTGCTTTTATGTTGTTTGGTTATGATGGACTCAAATATGATTGCAGGCCATTCTAGAGGAGGATGGAACGTAAGAGTGGCATACAATAACTTTATGGAGAGAGAGAGAGAGAGAGAGAGAGAGAGAGAGAGAGAGAGAGAGGGTGTTCTGTTGCAATTATCTCGGTTCCATTTTAGCTGTAAATATTAGTAAAGGTAAAGGGACCCCTGACCGTTAAGTCCAGTCACGGACGATTCTGGGGTTGCACACTCATCTCGCTCTATAGGCCGAGGGAGCTGGCGTTTGTCTGCAGACAGCTTCCAGGTCATGTGGCCAGCATGACAAAGCCGCTTCTGGCGAACCAGAGCAGTGCACGGAAACACCGTTTACCTTCCCAACGGAGTGGTACCTATTTATCTGTTTGCACTTTGACATGCTTTCAAACTGCTAGGTGGGCAGGAGCTGGGACCAAACAATGGGAGCTCACCCTGTCGCGGGGATTCTAACCACCAACCTAGGCTCAGTGGTTTAACCCACAGTGCCACCCGCGTCCCTCAAGCTGTAAATATTACTAGATGCTAAAGGAACTTTATTTGAACACTTAAAATCATTTGGAAACTCCCTCCCTCCAATGAAATTCAGTGATATTTTTTTTAACTGCAGCTACAGTAACATATTGCTAAAGTGACATGTTGCTAGATTAGGTAGTGTCCTTTTTTAAAAAAGAAGCGAATTCTCATGTTAGTCAACAACTCAGCTCTATGTAGCTGCATGGAGAAAGTGGGATATTTATGAGCACTGCCCATGTCTTTGGGGTGGGAGGGACTCACCACCAGCATTTTATACATTTGAAAGAAAACATGACCTACGATGTAGTCTTGAGGAAGGAATATATTGGAAGAAATAAGAGTAGAAGAAAAGAAATAGCTATCTGCCTTGGTTAAAGCTGCTCTTCAATGTCCAATAAAGAAATTAAAGCAAGGGGGAAACTATAAATGGGTTTATAGATGCTAGCAGGCATAGGCAAACTCTGGCCCTCCAGATGTTTGGGACTACAATTCCCATCATCCCTGACCACTGGTCCTGTTAGCTAGGCATGATGGGAATTGTAGTCCCAAACATCTGGAGGGCCAGAGTTTGCCTATACCTGCTACAGGGCCTTTAAAGCTGCTTTTAACTCTGAACCATTTACAGTTTGCACAGGAAATAAATGTATTGACTTTAACCCCAAAGTTACAGGATGTGTATGGCTGGGTAGGGAAGGGAGAAAGGATCTGGGTGCAAATGGTGCACCCAGATTATGGGGACACCTCTATTCATTGAGTGTGGCTGCTTCCCTTCCTCACTCCCCCCCCCTGCTATTACTGAAGATCTTTTTTTTATTCTAGAAGGCTTTCATTTTATGATGCAGATAATGATTTTTTAATGCTGCTGACCCTGTCTCTTTGTTCTAATGATTTTATATTATTTCTCTACAGTGTGGTGTTCTATGCTACAAGTTGCTCTGATTGGTGTTTTTACACTGGTAGGGGGGATAGAAATTGTTCTAAACAAACAAACAAGCACTTGGTGTCTGCCAACCTAAGGCCTGGGTGCAAACCACAACAGAAATGCTAGGATGAAAGTGAAATACTATGGAGCATTACACTTACGCTACATACTCATGGGCTGCTGTTGATTGACCTATATATACCAACTGGACTTGATGCTCCTACGAGGATGCTTAGCATTGCTCAAGACCTGATACCTTCCTACAAAGGTGCATCTTCAGGGGGTGTAGAACCTTCCACCAGCAATCCTCTTACCTTCAGAAAGAGTATGGGGAGAGGGCTTTCAGGACGTCTCACAAACTAAAGTTTCAAATTCTGCTTATGCCCCAGCAGGGAATCTTTGGAATCTCCTAGTTTCTGAGCTTGGCCAATCCTAACGGTTTCCAAAGCCTCCTTGTTCTGCTTAGCACGCACACCACAGAAAAGAAGAAGCTGTGGTTGGTATTTGGTGGCACAGTAGAGCTAAGTTTTTACTGGACTATTGGATCTATGGCAGTGCAACTGGTTGACCTGCACTGGGTGTGCAGCCAAGATGGGTGCCTTCTCAAAGCCTGTGAGGGTCATAGAATCTGCCTTCCTTCTTCCAAAAGTTGGGCTTTGGAAATGAGGTGGAAGAGCTCTAGGACCTCACCAGGGTATTGTGTCTCCTTCCCAAAGCCCAGCTTAAGCCAGCACTGTGAGGGCTGGGAAGGAGGGCGTCAAATGTTGACCTTGAACAAGATGGCATATTAGCAAGATCTGCCCCTGCTTGCATCAAAACTATGATTCAAGAATCTGCTCACAGATGAGAGTGGGATCCAGTGGAATGGAAGGAAGGAGGAAAATGTTGTTGATTCCCTCTCCTCCTGCTAGGGTGGCCATGTGCTCTACTTTACAGAGGACAATCCAAAATTTTGAAGGGCTACCAGGAGACAGTCCTCTATTAGAAGGTGTCCTGTATTTGACAGCTGGCTGGTCTGGTTCTGGTTTAAAAATAAGGAACCATAACAAGGGCAGAGCAGAAGACTTGACATTGTTTACCAACAGCAACAACTTATATTTCTGTTTCAGTAACAGTAATTCTTTCCAGGGGTGGCTGGTGTTCATTGGAACTGGTGGGGCTAGCAATAGGTGCAGCCGGAGCCAGTGACAGGAAGAGCCAACAAATTTTAGTTTTCTCCCCATCCTCTTCCTTGCTGAGTTCTACAAGGAGGTTGGGGACAAATCTCAAATTAATTGGCTCTGCCTGTCATTGGCTCTGGCTCCACGTATTGCAGTTGAGACTAAGGAGGAGGAAGCTGACAGTCAGAATTACCCTCTGGACTGTTCTAAGGCAGGCAGGTGAGAGATACTTGAGTGCCCTACTTGCCCTAATGAAGGAGCCTCCACCGATAATTTTTAAATTTGTATCTGTACAGTGGTACCTCAGTTTAGGGACAAAGGTGGCGTCGTGGGTTAAGCCACAGAGCCTAGGACTTGCCGATCAGAAGGTTGCGGTTCGAATACCTAACCTAGCAGTTCAAAAGCATATCGAAGTGCAAGTAGATAAATAGGTACCGCTCCGGCGGGAAGGTAAACAGCATTTCCATGCGCTGCTCTGGTTCGCCAGTAGCGGCTTAGTCATGCTGGCCACATGACCCGGAAGCTGTACGCCGGCTCCCTCGGCCAATAAAGCGAGATGAGCACCACAACCCCAGAGTCATCCATGACTGGACTTAATGGTCAGGGGTCCCTTTACCTTTACCTCATTTTAAGAACAGCCCTGTTTACGAACTACTTGGTTTAAGAACTCTGCAAAACCGGAAGTAGTTTCCCAGTTTGTGAACTTTACCTCAGTCTACGAACGGAATCCAAATGGAAGGGCACAGGCGGCGAGAGGCCTCATTAGGGAAAGCGCGCCTCAGTTAAGAACAGTTTTGGCTTAAGAACGGACTTCCGGAACGGATTAAGTTCGTAAACCGTGGTACCACTGTACATATAAATTGCCTCATACAAATGGTGTCCTCTTCTGCCCTCTTTTTTCATGATGCAAATCCTTCCTGCCCACCCCCCTCCATGGAGAACTGGCCACTCTACAGCCTCCAGCTATGAATACTTTCCCCATGCCTCTGAAACCTATTTTCAGGGAGTACAATGGGGAGCAGGGAGAACTGGTGAAAATCATCTCTCCTCTTTCTGCAGGTAGGAGCATCCTGTTTTTCACACATAAAACTGAAGCCATGTGAGATTACCACACATGGCTGTATGCGAAGGGCACCTATTTTTGAGTGGAATAAAACTGGAACTCAAAAAGAAACTGATTTGTCAAATTATACTTGCCTAAAGAAGCAGTCAGGCAAAAGGGAGTAGAAGTGCGCACACATTGTGCAAATGTCACATGCGTGCAGACTCATGCTGTGGTGAATTAATTGAAAAACTGCAGCATGCATTAATGCTGGCTTCCCCCCCCCTCCTTCTAGCTACTGTTCAGCATACTTATCACAAGCTCCCGTATAGTTTTCTAAAGTAAATTGCAAATGTTTATTATTCCTTCCGAACTGGGCATATATGAATAATTTTCGCTAAATGTCTTGCACTCCCTTCTCCCAACCTTTGTTTGCTTCTTCTTAACAATTTGAACGATGCAGCTGGGACACAGGAAACTTACAAGCAGGAAGAAAGGAAGGCGGAAAAAATCCAAACTTATGGGCAGCACCAGAGGAGAGGCAAGCAGAACCCTCTCAATCAGAATCTTGCCTGCCCTCACTTGCCACCTCCCAAATTACTGGACTTATGCCATTAACATATAATGTTATTTTTCTTTTAGTGATCTTAATATATGAGACATAGCTCAATCAGAAGTATACTTTGGCCCTTCTGTGCAAACCCCACCCCTATTATTTTCCTGGTGTGTACTATTTCCTAAACTAAACCATAAATATCCCATAACCAGCAATTCCTGGATTCAGATCCAAATGTTAATGTAAACTTACTTGAAGGAAATTTGCACAACAAATCCTTGCCCCGCCTCCAAAATCAGAGTTTGGCAAATTTCCTGCTCCCTGAAGCAGAGCTGAGAATCATTATTATATAAATTGTTGTTGATGTTATTTACTAACAGTATTTTAACTGCTTTTCTGGCCTAAAAATGATATACAACATAAAAATAAACAATGACCAGGTTTGCATGTCACAGGTAAACAGTGGCTTAACAGGACCTTGTGAATGTACTAGTTTATGAATAGGTGCTCACATCCATTTTGCTCCTTCCTGGTCCTTTTAGACTGGTATGGTGGAGCAACTAACCAAGGTCTGGCTTAGCATGTCTTCCAAACCTGGGGCCATGGTTAATTTCTCTGCTTCCTAACCATGATCCATTAGGTGTGCCACCCGGATAACCCATCATTTGAATTAGGCTTGTTTCAAATAAGCCAGTCTGTCTGATTCAGATGAGATATCAAGCTGTGGTTGATCAAATTCAGAAGTAAACCTTTCCAAAATCCTCTTTGTGGCTGCACCAAAGGAGGAAGGGGAGGAAGAAGAAACAAGCACAAGGTTCACTGCACACTAAACTATGATTTAATGTGGTGTCTGAACATAGCTAGCAAGTAAGACAGGCAGGTAGCATAAGCTGTTCCCAAGAATTCAAAAGCTGAAGAAGTTTTCAGGATAATAGGAGGCAGCACAGGACAAGGAGCAAATTAAAATTTGGTTCGCATGAAATGCAAATTAGCAATAATGTGTGCATCAAGACGACTTGGGCTAATATTTCAAGCAGCCCTTATCTGGCGGCATTCAATTTTCAGAGGCAGGGTACTTTTTACACAGTTTTGCTTGATGAGCTGAAGTACATACTGAAAAACTTACAGACCTAGGTAATTACAAGGCAAACTTGAAGTATTTTGTGGCATGAGGAACAGAGACATTGGTGAAAGGTATTATGCTGTCCCAGACGTCTTTGTTTTACACAGATACTTGATCTTCTAATTACAAAAGGGTAGGTCTTGTGCAAATATCAGAGCAACCATAATCCATCTTCTTTCTTAGTAATTTCATCTACTGCTAAATCCGACCTGTTTGTTTTTATTATTAATAATGCTATTATTCGTTCCAGTTCTCTTGCTGGCTGGAAGCTAAGTGCATCAGATATCCAGATTCTTCTTTCAATAATTCATTGCCCTATTTACTAAACATCCACTTGGTGCAGGAGAGGCCAAATCTACCTGCCTTATCAAGGTTGTATGGCAGCACTGTGCGATAGATAGACTTGTGAAATTCCTGCAAGCCTGCCAGCTATTACTATTTGATCATTAGACTGGTGGTTTTGGGGAGCAATCAAAGCATGACGTTTCTTTATCTTGCAAAGCAGAGAGGGGTAATTGCTTAAACTGTGGCAGTAGCAGATTGCAGGGCAGGGCAGTGGCGCTCCCATATCAAGAACTGATTGGATGAGGAACAGCGGTGGGAGCTAATTTGTATGTGGATTGCTGTTTCTGCATGCACCTTCATCTACACATCAGTGCTTTCAGTTTTATGACTCTGAAATCCATCCTGGGTGTTTCCCATCTATGCTGGTAAGCAGCAGTGGAGGAAGCCACTCCAGTGCCTGGGGCGTTGCACCCAGGGGTGGGGCAAGCCGCCTATAGGGGCAGGTCACACCCCAGGGCCTCTGGAGTCTGCCTGCCTCCTCCCACTCAGCCGCCCTACAGCTGGGGGGTAGGCAGCAGGTGAACCGTTTGGGCAGTGCAGAGCCTGTGCGCACCCAAGCCACAGTGTCTCTCCCAGGAGAGATGAGTGGTTCAGGCGTGCTGCAGGCCCCGCGGTGGCATTTTGTCACCCCCCTCAGCAGTGAGACCCAGGACGGCCCGCCCCCACCACACCCCCTTCCTTTGCCCCTGCTAGTAAGCAGTGCTTGATGGGATGTATTTGTCCAATGTGTGAGAGAAAAAATTGTGTAAGAAATAACAATGGAAATACAGTTGTTTTTTGGCATACCATACCAGATTACAGTGGTACCTGGGGTTACATACGCTTCAGGTTACATTTGCTTCAGACTCCACTAACCCAGAAATAGTACCTCAGGTTAAGAACTTTGCTTCAGGATGAGAACAGAAATCGCGTAGCGGTGGCGCAGCAGCAGCAGGAGGCCCCATTAGCTAAAGTGGTACCTCAGGTTAAGAACAGTTTCAGGTTAAGAACGGATCTCTGGAACGAATTAAGTATGTAACCCGAGGTACCACTGTATCACAAAAAAGGCCGTGTATCACTCCAAACCAGAAGAGGATTTCAACTCACTCACAGGATCGGCTGCAAGTGTCTTTCTTCCCACCTCCTCTACCTACAAGGGCAGTTTTTATTCTGATTTTTAAGAGCTGTTTTGCGCAAGAGCAAAATAGCTGATTAAAAGATTTAAAAGTATGCTTCCAGCAACAACCAGTGGAAGAAGGCAGGCTGCATCTTTTCCTCTGGGCTAATGGAAACAAAATGGAAGTGAGGGTATTGCACCCAGAGAAGCGTCACCAAACAAGTAAAAACTTTGCTCACACAATGCACTTTAATGCATCCACAATCAGGTAGCATGCAATTCTATATTGGATTTTGCTCCCTTATTGGATTATCAGGGAAATCCAAATTTAGTGGGGGGGGGGAGTGCAGGCTGCCACTTGCATCATGCGGATGAAGAAAAACCAATAACCAGACACAAAAAACTCCAGATCCACATTAAACTCTAGCGTGGATGAGCCCAGGGATTTCTCCATCACTGCATTCAGATTATGGAACACCTTTCCCCATGAACCATGGCTGGACGTCTCCCTCACTATTTTGCATCAATTACCGAACACCATTTTATTCCAGCAAGCTTTTTTAAAACAACAACAACAGCACGTCAGATAATGGTTTTACACAAGATTTTAGCTACTATTCCTGTCTCCTTGGTTGGTGGTTTTATATTATGTGTGTATGTGAGCCTTTTATAAATAAATAAATAAATAAATAAATAAATAAATAAATAAATAAATAAATAAATAAAATGTTTTAATCAGCATTGGCCGTTCCATCAGGCTAATTTGAACCATTTCCATTCCAGCTGGTCATGGTAAGCACTGTAACTTTTAAGAACTGGTGCTTGAATTTGCTTTTCCTCACCCCACCCACCCTTTTAAAAAAATTATTGTTGTGTCTTTTAGACCCTAAGCCTAAGGGCAGGAACTGCCTTGGTTTCTTTACTGATCTGTAAGCTGGGAGCCGGTTTGGCTGAAGAATCACAGAATTGTAGGATTGGGACAGGATTATATTAGCTGTATGTTTTAGAAAAAAGACTGGATCAGGAACAAAAAACTGGTTTTATTTAAGATATGACTCTATGAACCCATTTTGGTCTGTTAATTAAATTTTGGGCTGAGCAAGCTAATAATAAATAAATAAATAAATAATATAAAAAATATCTGCCCCTTAGAATTTTTATTCCAGACAAAGGCTACACTGCAAGTCAGCATGAGTAGAAGAAGCTACCCCAGAACGTTTGATAACAAGCTGTATGCTATATGAGTTCTAAGACAGTTTTAGTGTAAAGTATTTAAATATGCAATGGATGGAAAAGTAGGGGCAAGAGCATCTATGAAACTTGCATAAGGCAAGAATCAGGCTTTTTAACAGAATGGGAAATATTTAATGTGCTCTTCCTTCAATATTTTAAAAAGCAAACGTTGGGTGGCCTGAGGCCAGCCAATGAATTCACATGGCTGAGCTGAACCACATTATAGTATACGGTATATATTATAGAAATGGAAGAAAGAAGAGAGTTCGAAGGCCAACTTCCTTTAACAGCTCAGGACTGCAATATCTCAAGGAAGGCCTCCCGCCACATGAACCAACCTGGACCCTGAGATCATCATCTTAGGCCCTTCCTCGTGTGCCACAAGAGGCCTGGAGGGTGGCAACACAAGAACAGACCTTTTCCGCGGTGGCTCCTTGCTTGGGGAATGCTCTCTTCAGAGAGGCTCATCTGCCATCTTCACTTCATACATTTAGACACAAGGCAAAAGCTTTTCTCTATAACCAGACCTTTGGCCTTTAACTATCTATGGCCTCTTAGAAGAGGACAGGATGCTTTAAATATATTCCCCCCCCACACACACACACCCAACCTGCCTTGGTTTTAATGTATCTATATGGGTTTTTGTTTGCCTGGTTGGTCAGTATGGTGTAGTGGTTAAGAGCAGTGGACTCGTAATATGGTGAACTGGGTTCGATTCCCCATTCCTCCACATGCAGCTGCTGGGTGACCTTGGGCTATTCACGCTTCTTTGAAGTCTCTCAGCCCCACTCACCTCACAGAGTGTTTGTTGTGGGGGAGGAAGGGAAAGGAGAATGTTAGCCGCTTTGAGACTCCTTCGGGTAGCGATAAAGCGGGATATCAAATCCAAACTCTTCTTTTTCAGGTTGCTAGATGACCCTCAGGGTTTCCTGCAACTCTACAATTCTATGATTCAAAGATAAAGCGACTAACAAACTTAATTAATTAACTGACAATTCCCAAACCCAACTAAAGTACAAATGCCTTATGCCATTACATTTCCTGAGCTGAATCAAATCCTGGGCATTCAGGCAGATGAAACACATTTGCCATCTGTTTTTATAAAAGCCCCACTGCATTACTTAAGTGCTTTTTTTCTGGGGGGACGAGGGGGGGACGCATACCCCAAAACATTTTATGAATCAAAGTTTGGCCTCATTGAGGAGAAGTATTTCAATAGTAGGAAAATGAGAGTACCCCAATCATTTTTAAGGGGGGGGGAGCACTGATTGTCTGTATGAGAGCAGACCCTCCAAGTGTCCCTATTTTCCAGGGATGTCCCATGTTTACAGAAGCCATCCTGGTTTCTGTTTTGATCCCAGAATGTCCCGCTGTTCCTTAGGACATCCCTATTTTCATCAGATAAATGATGGAGGGTATGGAAAGACGTCCCTATTTTCACTGGAGAATTGTTGGAGGGTTTTCCAACCCCTGAGCCATTTGAAGGTGGCCCTACATAGGGAAGCTTCTTTATGTTTTTATATATGTTGGAAGTTGCCCAGAGTGGCAAACCAGTGAAATAGATGGGGTATAAATAGTAAAATTAATAATAATAATAATAATAATAATAATAATAATAATAATAATAATAAATGAAATAGGACATCCCTATTTTCATCAGAGAAATGCTGCAGGGTATGTGAGATCTTCTGCTAATGGTTAGGAAATGTGGTTTTGTTTGTCTGCTTGCTTGCTTACATGACTCCACTTGTCCCAGCCTGCCCAGAGTTCAGTGTCTGCTTGCAGTTAGCACCTCTCAGGCAGGAAAAAAATGCTTAGCATAGTCTTCTCTCTGAAGTGCTAGTTCATGTGGCTTTTTATGTGAAGGAGCATTCAAAAATCTGCTCCATGCACACCTCTCCTGTAGATTGAAATGATACAAATTTAGATTACCCCCCCCCATTCTTGATGCTACTGCATATGGCTCTCACATTTGCTAAGACTGCAGTAAATAAAGAGGGGAAAGAAAACCACCAGGTGAGTTTTATTAAGGCAAATATAGGCAAAAATGCTGAAAGCGACAGAAAACTGGCAATCCCCGCTGTTTAGAAATCCATACAGCAAGTAGTTGCTGCTGTACAGCTAGACGCTATGGCTTAGATCAGGGTGGTACCACCTCTCAGACCAGGTGGGCGACAAAAAAAGTACCGTATTTTTCGCTCTGTAAGACGCACCAGACCACAAGACACAACTAGTTTTTGGAGGAGGAAAACAAGAAAAAAAAATTCTGAATCTCAGAAGCCAGAACAGCAAGAGGGATCGCTGCGCAGTGAAAGCAGGAATCCCTCTTGTTGTTCTGGCTTCTGGGATAACTGTGCAGCCTGCATTCGCTCCATAAGACGCACACACATTTCCCCTTACTTTTTAGGAGGGAAAAAGTGAGTCTTATAGAGCAAAAAATACGGTATTTTGACAGAGACTCCATGGGCTACACTTTGAATTAAATTTCTATATCATTAATTAAAGTGTTTGCAATACAGTTAATATTAGTTAATATACATAGTATATATATTATTAAATACACAGTTTAATATATTTATTTATTAAACAAAATTAATGCATAAACTTAAGGCGTGTCCATGACAGATAGATGCACAGCACGGAAATGTGGGAGAATTCGACCCTGAAATCCCACCTGGGGAAGTTGGAATGGGAGCCAAAGTGATCCCATGCTCCATGCACACGAAAGCTCATACCAATAACAAACTTAGTTGGTCTTTAAGGCGCTACTGGAAGGAAGTTTTCCAACTGCGCTTAACACAAAATTGTTCTGAATATAAATTTGTTAGAAGTCTGCGCCCCTCTATGCAGCGCGAACTCCTACACTGTATGCACCATCTGTGAAGGAGTTTGCAAGTCGCAGAATCCCAGAAGTATAATTGAAGACCTAAGTAATTGAAGAGGCTCATGGCATTAAGGGATCTTTGCCTGATGTGTTACACGGTTACTGGGAGGATGATCTTAGCATGGGAGGAGATTGAAAGATGGCCAATAAGCACCATACGCCAGTTTACAAATCCCGAGACTTACATAAGTTGATGAAGACAGACTCAGGGAGAGGAGGAGGAGGGAAGAAAAACAGTAAGCAAAGAAGAAGAGGAAACGCTACCCACAGAGCAAATTACTTGTGGAAGGGGAAATTGCTGCTTTCCCTTGAAATTCACAGAAGGGAGAGCATGATCCTTTTTCTGGTAACTGGTTCTCTCTCTCTCTATCTCTCTCTCTCTCTGTGTGTGTGTGTGTTCACACAACTGATGAGGTATGTTTGCACTGTGCTGTCAAGCAGCTATACTTCCAAGAAACAAACCTAAGCTGTTGGGGGTGGAATGAGGTTCAGAAATGAAGCCTTTAGACTGGGATGGGGGGTCTGTAGCCCCACAAACACTGCTGAACTCTAATCAGCCCCAGCTAACATAGCTAATGGCTAGGAATAATGGGTTCAACAACATCTGAGATTCCCCCATTCCCACTCTACACTATGCACAAAACAAGTGCTAGCCCAGCTGTAGGAATAAGTGGATGGAAGCAGAGAGGTGTGAAGGAGACTTCATTGGGAAATAAGTCCTTCTGTGTGTTTGTGTTGAGCACATGTACTGATGCATATCAATATTTTGCCTACAATACCAAAACTTCCAAACTTGCACTACAACATCCTTCCTCGACCCAATGCCTACCAGATGTTTTGGACTCTGTGGACAGGGTTCAACTCACTAGCCCCACCAGCATAAACCTGCAGAATAACTTACACCAGGCTTCCTCAACTTCAACCCTCCAGATGTTTTGAGACTACAATTTCCATCATCCCTGGCCACTGGTCCTGCTAGCTAGGGATCATGGGAGTTGTAGGCTAAAAACATCTGGAGGGCCAAGGTTGAGGAAGCCTGACTTATGCTAGTGCACTGGGACTTTCCCCCCTCTTCCACACGTATGCGCCCATGCCCCCAAAAAACACAATTGGTTCACAGGTGGCGTAGAAGGCATTGTTCACTCAGGCAAGCAGAAATGATTGCTTTTGATGGGACAATCTGCTTAGCACTCCTTTGAATTCCTCCCCATTTCTCATCAACTCCAGCCAGAATAGTCAATCGTTATGGAAGATGGGTGTTACAGAATCCAAAGCATCTGGGTGGCACCAGGTTCAGAAAGTCTGCACTACAGATATGATTTTTTTAAAAACCCCAGCACATACGCAGATGTCTACATTCACTTAGGTTGAAAGGAGAACACAGAAATGGGAGTTTGACAGATGTATGTCTGAGAGGCATTTGTTAATCAACAGTTCCACCAGCTGGAAAATAAAAGTATCTCAGACAGTACCGTATGGAAGGAATATCACAACTGTTCAGTTTTAGCAGCATATTATTTTAATTAAGTATAATCTAATGGACAATTTTGCAAGCCATAACACAATGTCATGGTTGGGACAGAGTTATACATAGAGAAGGACATTCTGGATGACTGCTCTGAGAGAACACTAACGTTAAATTATTACTGAAAGGCTTTTGTTTTTCAAGATATAGTCTCAATTATACCTATCAAATTGCTAATGCACTCTTTTGTTGGTGGATAAAATGAAACATGGAAGCTGTCCAACATTAGCAAGCATGAAAAGGTGACTACCATGGATAGTGGTAACACACTTTGCTAAAATTGTTCTGTTGGGCAAGTAAACTCTTCTTTTAGTTACATGGAGGGGGAACCCTCCCCCCAATATTAATGTGAGAAGGATTGCTGTTATTGAGAGGTGAGAGGGTTATTTTAATTGTTTTGTACTCATCAGCTATTTAATTGCACATGCTGTATCAACATCTATTAAGGGGAAGGCGAGCACAGAGTGAGCTAGTAGACATGAACCCCTTTGTAGCAGCTGCAACCAAAGAAACAATGTTAATTAAGCCATATCCTGATACGATGGCATCATGTAAACTGGTCTCCTCATTTGCAGACAGAGAAGGGCCACAGCTCAGTAGCTGAGATTTATGTCAGTTGATGCTTTGCATAGTTTCCCAGCTGACCAACATGCTTTGCATATACAAGGTCCCAGGTCAAAACTTCCAGGTACAGCTGGGAGATGCACAATTTTAAGCTGGATGGACCAATGATCTGACTCAATATACAGCAGGTTCCTATGTTCCTAGTCTCGCCTATCCCGTGAAAGAATATGAAATCTAGTGTAACAGTGCTGGCAAATACAGTGGTACCTCAGGTTAAGTACTTAATTCGTTCCGGAGGTCCGTTCTTAACCTGAAACTGTTCTTAACCTGAAGCACCACTTTAGCTAATGGGGCCTCCTGCAGCTGCCGCGCCACCAGAGCACAATTTCTGTTCTCATCCTGAAGCAAAGTTCTTAACCCAATGTACTATTTCTTGGTTAGCGGAGTCTGTAACCTGAAGCGTATGTAACCTGAAGCGTATGTAACCCGAGGTACCACTGTACTGGGTCTTAGATCAACCCTATTACCCATCTGAGCCAGCAGAACTTGCATCTACTCTATGCAGTTATCCTCCCCACAAACTCCTCCATTTGATGTGACATACCCTCTCCTTTTCCTGTGGAATCATGGGGAATATATAGTCAGTCCCTTCTTCCTTCACTCTCTGTAGGCACCTCTAGAAAAACACCAGGGCACATCACTTAAAACTCTGCCAATCTCCCTTCCTCTACCTTCTTGTGCAAGGCCCAACCGCGGGCCTCTAGATGCTTTCATTCTGCTACATGAAAGGAATCTTCCTCCACATGTGGTGATGGCACTATGGTTCGTGTGTGGCATGACAACTCTGCTTTAGCATAATAAAAATCTTTGGACTTTCTTCAGAGAGCAAAGTTTAGACTAGACTTCATACTAAAAAAAGAATGTAAAAAAGCCCTCTAGACGTTTTGAACAGTACAAAGTTACAACACAGCATGTGGGCATTGCAACAACAACAAAAACGGAAGATTTGAGTTTTCCTTTATTGCCCACAGTCCTTCCTTGGGTTTCTTCTTCATGTGGGAAGTATGGAACAATATGGTTTCAAGAGAACTCACAGAAGGGTAGTATATGGTTATCTGGGTACTTCCCCTTGCACTGACCCAAATGAAGACATGACTATGTCCATCCTTCTTGCTATTGTGAAGCCACAGCTCCATTATCTCCCCCTAACTTTAGGCAGTACAATTTGAATATTTAAGTGTTGTTGGCGATGCTGCTTTTGCACAGCAAAGAAGAGGAACTGTAATGAGTATAATCATAACGTCATCTCATCTCATCAAGTTGAAAGGGACCCTAAGGATCATCTAGTCCAAACCCCTGCAGTGCAGGAGTATGCAGCTCTTCCTTACTGGGTTCGATCCTGCAACCTTGGTGTCGTCAGCACCATATTGTAATCAACGAAGTTATCTTTACAGCTAACCTAATTGAGGAGATTCTTTGGTAGCCCAGGGCAGCTCTCAGGTTCCACAGAACAAACTCCAACCATATTCTATAATCACAACATTTCACAGGTTTATATTTCTTCAGATTTTCCCATTTTTAAAAAAGAGTAATAATAATAATATGGGTGGCACTCAACTAAGTTTTACTTGGATCAGGGACACAGAAATTAATGAATTTAGTTATAGCCTTTTTCGCAAAGAGTTTAAGATTATTCTTGTTTGTTTTCATTTTGGAGTAGCAAGTTATCATCAGCTCTCATCAGAGATGCATTTAACCTTCATGGAGATATTTGAGTGTGAAATGCCAAAGCTGAAAAACTTCCACACAAGTCTGCACTTATTTAACCTGTGTGTGGCTTTTACAAAATCAAGAGAGACAGAATAGCAAGACATCACCGTGATGTTATGATCTGATCACAGCTGCTTCACTCCTCCCTGCTAGCACTGGGGAGAAACAAACCACAATCTCCAGTTTAGAACTAGATCCAAACCAGAGATCACTGTTTGTTTGGTCCAAGATCTTCATCCTTACAGGCCACAATTTGATATGGTCAAAATTTGATTCAGTGCATGCAATTTATTTTTACTCTGGCTTGTATTCAATACTGTGCTCTCAAAATGATGTTCATGCAAACCAAGTGTGTGTGTTGGGGTGGGAAGAAATCACAGAAATCACCTGTCACTCATTTTGATGCCTGCATGTCATGTGACAGGCAGCTGTTTGAGGGACTCTTTGAAAAGTGAGGTGAGGGCAGGGTTGGAGAAAGAAATATGGTAGTCGTCCTGTTGTAGCTGTGCTTCTTTTGCTGCCTACCGGCATGTGGAGCACACAGCTACTTAAGAGGAGCCTTAGTTGAATATGAGGGTAGAGGGAGGATATGGTAATGCTTTCTTGTTTCTGCTGCATGCCATACAGCAGGAATTTTCCCAAAGTTGTTGGGGTAGGTTCTGAACCATCATCAGCATCATTATAAAAAAATAATTAAAAAATCTGATTGTTCCCAAGGATTTACAGGGTGGGAGAATCTATTTTCAGAGGCATCATTATTACCATCATCTTTTTCTCCAGACTGGTCCACAGCACTCTTTTTGTGTGTGTGTGTGTCCAAATTGTGTCAGGATCTGGAGTCAAGCATAGGCCAACAATAAAAATACAGTGAAGTTAACTCTTTATTCAAAGCAACCAAAACAACTCAGGCCTAGTGATCACAGCAACTCTTCCTAGTACATCTTGCCCCAGTGAGGCAGTTAAAAGGACTGAAGGAAGTTAAAAGGACCTTCCCACAGCTACCTAAGTCCCCACCTCTCCAAGCAGCAGTAGACTGTATCTGTGCACAGCCAATCTCTCCTCTGCCTTTATCATTTCTCTGTGTTCTATGAGACCAAGGTGGAAGGAAGCTGGTCACGGCAGGAAGGGGAGACTCCCTGGATTCTTCAGCAGCCAATCTCATCACTGCCTCTTGGCCCCCTCTTCTCCAGCCTTCTCTTCTGCCCCTGACTGCTCTTTGCCCCCAGCCTCTTCCTACTCCCTAAACCCTCCGGCCCCTTCACTTCTGACACCTCCTCCTCCCAGACTTCTCCCTCTTCACTATCTGACTGTTCATCATCGTTCCACCACCAATTCCTGGGCTCTGAGCCTTCTTGCCTTGGGGGTTCCCCAGCTGATACTTCCCACTACTCCTCTTCATCCAGCCCGTCCTTGACAGTTGTTTGGGGAGGGACAGCACAGTACAAAAGCAGAAACATTAATAACACCATACCCTCATACACCTCTAATTTTGACATAGTCACATTTGTTAAGTTGAATGAATAGCCTCCTCTCCAAAAAGGCCTGTACACAGGAGCCTGCAGATCATAAATTCACCACTGCTTGCAAGAAATGATAATGAGATAATTTGCTTTGATCCAGCAGCTGCTGATAATTCAACACTGACTACCTTTTAATACAGTGTGTTTAAGTTTCAAAAGCTCCCCCTTCCCAGGCAGGTTAATTACTCTAATGTGTTTATCTAGTTCTCTTAACCATAATACCCTGGTGTCACGTGGCTGGTATCACTTTAAAATAGAACAGATTAAACAAATCCCTTTACTCGCCCTATAAAAATAGTGGTTGTGTGCTTTCATAAATGTGTGTTTAATGGGTTACCTATTGAAATCCAAAGGCCTGCGCTTGCATGCTTCTTGATGAAGTGCAAGATAATTTAAAATGAAAAATTAAAACAGTGCCTTAACCAACTTGCAGTGGTAAATGCACATTTTTAAACAACATCAAAACACACACACACACATTACATGATCAGGTGATACCTTTATTAAAGAGCAACCAAAATGCCACAAAATAATGAGCAAGCTCTCAATTTCTCCAGAATTCTGCACCAGTCCGGACGTTAAACAAAGCAGGAGTGGGGTTGGGGAGGGAAAGGGTGGCTGGAGGCTGAAATCGCAGAGTCTGCATTTAGTCTCTTAAAATAGAGTGTGGGCAAAGAGTGCAGACTTAACTAGATTAGGCTTTTGCATGGTGTGTTATGCAGGTTTCAAGTTGCACCTAGAGCTGCCCCTAGGATTGTTGATGATCCCTCATTTTGAAAATATAAAATCCATCTGTTACCCAGTAACTTAGCAGCACTGAATCAGACCAATGGCCCTCTAGTTCAGCATCCTGTCCTTACAGTGGCCAACCAAGGAAACTCGCAAGCAGGACCTAAATGCTTTTTGTTTCCTAGAAACTGGTATTCAAAAGCATACTGCCTTATCCATGTTTGATTGTTACGTATAATAGGCTATGCTCACGCTAGTGGCTTGCAATGCTGCGAGGTCATTTCCTCCATCACAACCAGTCTGCTATGTTTCCAAGTTGCTTTCTCCCGCCACCAGGTTCACATCAGAGCACAGGTAAGGATGCCTTCACCCAACAATGTTTTTCCGTGTGCTAAGTGAAGCTGTCCCCTGTGAGTGCAGAAAAGCAGCCTGAGCTGTTCGCACAGCAACAGAACTGTGGCTTCTGTTCTCCAATCAGATGGAAACTAAGTTTGAGCAAAAGCACATCAAACAGGAGTACTCTAAAAGCGAAGGGATACAGATGGATTGTGGCTAACGTCATGCGTGCTTGGCTTGTGTGGTGACAGCACACTGGAGCCATCATAAATGGTAATGTAGCCATGCTACATGTAAGCTATGTTAGTCTACTTGGCTGTAGCCAAAGGAAGCCCCTTTCCCCAAATATACCAATTGAATTGAAATGGGTAAGTTTCCAAGGGAAAAGGTGCACATTTTCTGTGTTAAAAGAAAACCTGGAACTCCCAGGGTTCATGTGACCACTTTCTGAGAGGTTGGGCATGCCCAGTGAGACTCCTTCCTTTGAATGCCAAAATAAATAATTGCCTGTGTACGTTATCTCAGTTTAAAAAATGGTTTGCTATGGGGCACAGCGGGATTGCTGTCTTAAGGAACGCAACCACACATAGACATGCAGAATCAATTGTACCCATTTTATTATTTTTAGATTGATATCACACCATGTCAGCCAACTGGAATCTCTCAGCTGGTTACATTTCCATTCCATCATTTAAGTTGGTCATTGCAAACAACTGAAAGACTTTCCAGAATGCCAAAACTGGCTGCAATCTTGTGAGTTGGTAACAATACAAACAAAAAATAAAATAACCAGCAATCCAAATGAAATGCAGTTTCAGCCCCCTGTTAGCATTATTGAAAAGAATGGTGACTAATACAAGTGAAAGCCCCCTGGGAAAATCAGTAGCAAGGGGAACAGTTTGATGCTACGTAGGAGACAGAGAGATGAGTGAATATGACAGTTTCTTGTTTTTCCAAACTTGAGTTCATTTCTCCCCATTACCACATCAGCTTTCTTTTTAAAGCTCTTATGAAAATCCATCGGCATTTTAGTGTGGAATTTTTCTTACATATTCCTTTTTTTTGTATGCAATTTTCCCTAATATACACATTTTCACAAAGCAATTTTCTCTAATACAATGCATTTCGCATGTTCATTTTATGCACATTTTAACCTAGTATATGCATATTTGTGTGCATTACTTAGCTGGAGAATTGCATTGCAAAAAATCAGAGAAGTGTGAATTTCAAACATTGGCTGGGGTTTGGTTCGTGTACTGTTTCAGAAAATATGGATTTGGCAGCGCAGCTTCACTTTTAAATGTGAATGGAATCCCATCTTCCCCTAAGGAAAGACTAGAGAAGAAAATAACAGCAGCCTGGTCCTCCCATTCACTGGAAGCGTCATACATCACAATTCATGAAACTGAATAAGCATCAGGGCAAACCACTTCTCCTCTCCCCACTCCCATTACAAAGATCTTGATTTGTATTTCAGTGCAAATATCCTGGCCAAAGTTACACATAACAGCCTAACAGTGGAGCTTTGACATGTCGGTTAACAAGCCAGAAAAATAAGACCGGATTCATTTGGACACAATGAGAAATTCTGGCTTAACAACAAGCCAGGATCTTCACACTGAAGCCAGCACACAAAGTGAGAAAGCAAAGCGAGAGGTTCTTAGCCTCAATGCTCATTTCCAGTTTCATAAACCATGGTTTATGAAGCCTCGATGATAATTGAAACCAGGCTTATCTCTGGCCCCCATGTTTAATAAGCTATGAAAGCCACATCTACTATTTGCCAGCATACACAATGTCGACGCAGCCAGACTCTGACTGCCAATATTTCAAATGAAGATCTGAAAGGGAAGAGCATGTAAAATATTCAAGAGGCTGTGTGAGCTAAATTGCATAACTATATCTGGATCCCAAACTTTGACACCAGAATTTCTGACTATAGCACAGGTTTAATATCCTTATACTAAGCAGAGTTGTGGTGTCTAAGTAGCAACATGTCCATCCTAAACAGTGATTTGCTGAAACAAAATGGATGGGTGGGTGGATGGATGGATGGATGGATGAATATGCCTATTGCTCAACTTAATTCCACAAACAATGCCAGGTGAGGTGGCGCAGCAGGAAGAGTGTGTCCTGCATTCATTTTTGAAGAAGGGATTTTCTGTGTCCAGACAAAGGATCCAAGTGAAGGGAGGGGCACTGGAAGCTGGCAGGTCTTTTGTGTGCATGCATTTTACAAGCATGTGAACTCAAATCAAGATATAACAGGATTTTTTGAGTGTGCACACACATGCACCAATCTTTTCTCAAGAGGTAAAACAGGGACAAAAGACAGAGGGGTCCCCATCCCCAACCAGTTAAAAACAGCAACAGGTTCCAGAAAGGACTGTCCCTGGGGGGAAAGGGGCAGTTGGAAGTAAGATACCAACACAGACAAATTTTTAACAAGAATACTTTAAAATGAAGAAAAGAAATTTATCCAGGGAAGCAGACTGAGAAGGCTACTCAACTAAATCTAATCACTCAACAAGGCACTTCAGGTAAAAAGATCCAGACAAAACAAAAAAAAAGCCCTAAACGATACCCAACAATGTTCCTGTGCAATCTAATTCCACAAATTCTTTCTTGAAAACAGTTATTTCTAGTCATCATCTGAACCTCTTGAGTAATCAGTCTTCACAGTTACAAATGCACAACATTATTTCATGAAGTGTTGAAGCTTCTTTTGAAGACAGGATTTTAATGTATTACGGTGCAAAAGCCCCAGATCAGATCCAACAAAAATGACCCATTAATCAGTTTGTTCTTATTTTGAATCCCAAAGGTTTTTTGTTTTGTTTTTTTCATTTTAAATACTCCCACTTTTGTCCTTGGATCTTAGTACCTACGACCTAGCCTTAGTATACATGCTGGAAGGCAGGGCAGACTGGACTGAGAGAACAGCAAAAGGAAGAAATAATCTCATCCCCATCTGCGCTGTAATGCTCATCCTAATACTGCTGACCTGGCTGGATGTGTGTTTTGACATTGTTCATCCACATCCTAGACCACCTATTCTGAGATGTGATTAGTTGCCCAAATCTACATCTGAACTAATAGTTACTCAAGCCAAAAGCAGGCAGTCTTCAATCTTCTTGGGTCTACCTTGTGTGTTATTGTTTCAACAGAACCCCAGCATCTACCAACCAGAGTCAGGTGCAAAAGATATATTAAAATGAAAGAAAACGTTGCTTGTGAGAACATTCTGACAGTGGTGGCTGGTGCTCATTGGGACTGGCAGGGCAGAAGGCTAGAAAGCCAACAGCAGGTAGATCCAAAACCAATGATGGAACATATTCACAGCACTTTATACCAATTTAACAACAGCATATAGAAGTCATATGGAAGATGGAGCAAGTTTGTTTTCTCCTGCTCTGGAGGGTAGGACCCGAACCAGTGGCTTCCAGTTACAAGAAAGGAGAGCCCAAGTAAACATCAGGAAGAGGTTTAAGACAATAAGAGCTGTTTGACAATGGAACGGTCTCCCTCGGAAGATTGTGGATGGACTCTCCTTCACTGGAGGGTTTTAAACAAAGGTTGGATGGCCATATTTCATGGATGCTTTAGTTGAGATTCCTGCATTGCAGGGACTTGGGCTAGATGATTCCCAGGGTCCCTCCCAACTTTACAATTCTATGTTTCTATGATAACACCTAGCCCATGTGAGTTCATGGTGAGCTAAGATTCAAACGTGGGCGCTTCTGGCGCAGGGATCAGTCCCTTAACCACTGCACTACATCTACACTCATAGTTATTTGATGCAAGGGGGGATGGGCAAGTAACGGGTAGAAAAGTTCTATAATGCAAGGGAATGAAACATCCCACCCTATGCTTTTTGTTGTTTTTAAAAATATGCTTTACTCTTTTTATTGACGGGGCCAGTCCATCAGATTCTCAAAAGCAGTTTACAAAGCATTTAATATGCATAGCTTACAATCAAAATGTAGTAAGAAAATGTGAAATATGTCACACACCACATCAAAAATCAATACAAATTCAGAACAACCAAGATTGAAGTCAACTACATTGAAATCCTAAATGGCTGCAAACAGGCCAGACAATAGATGTCAAGATATGGAACAGTAATTACAATCTAAGATATTCTTTTCATCCCACTCTAAAGCAACTTCCTGCTATTCAGATTTTGTCTTGCATTCATCTAGGTTTCTGCCTTTCTAATTTAGCTGGACATTGACAATTTTCATGCTGATAGTACAATGAGGAGGAAAATGTCAAGTAATCTGTACAGCATATATACTCAAAGGGCAAATAGCACAGAGAAACAATTGATCTTTCCCTATTTAATACTGGCTTCACCTTCTGCCCAAATGCCAGAGGCTACTTGGTGCCTTTGTTTAATCCTTGTCCCTCTGCAACGTTTCACACAAAAATTCCACAGCAACAAGATACAATGAAACTTTGCCTGTGTGCATTACAAAGAGATTTGTTCGCAAAGCAGCAACAGAACAGAACATCTTGTCCTTTGTCTTGCTTCAACCAACCCTCTTGTATCTACGTGGCTGTTTTCCTGTGGCAAGAACGTAAATGTCACTGCTACGTGGAGAGGGACATGCAAGGCTGATGAGGTGCTCAGCTGCTTTCTTAGTTCTGTTATGTCTTCTCGTTGGTGCACAGCTGCTCTTCTCTTTGCAGGAATATTGCAGGTACTTATCCCATTTTTCTTAATCGGGTTTCGTAAAAAGCCACTCACCTGGCTGCTTATGGTGAACAAGGGGTACCTCAAGGTGACCCAGCAGGGATGCATTTGTAAGCTGCCAGAGGCTTAGCTTGCTCCTTCCCCCACCCCCTCCGGTGCCATTAACATGCCACGAAATAACTGAAAGCAGGAGGAATGCATAGGGCAGGCGAGACTTATCTGCAAGGCCACTTTAATTTTTTGTGATTGATGAAGTTTACAATCTTGTCATAACTTCCTGAACACATCAATAACTCCAGGCAATGCAGTCATTGAAAATACCAATTTAAACAAGCAAAAACAAATAGATAATCCCAAAACCTTATTTAAAGCATATCTCTCTCTCTCTCTCTCTCTCCTTTTCTAATATTTCTTTAAAGAAACGCAAAACATAATGACAGAAGACAAATTAAGAAAACAAGGTCCTTTGGGTATTTATTCATAGGCAGCCTTTGCAAAACATCCCTTTCTGCCTTTGGCTTCAATGTTCAACTAGGACTTAACTTTTCCTCCCACTGGATTCTTCCCCCTCAGATCTGCAGTCCTTGTTAATAACATTTCCCCATCTGCCACTCACACTTCTGTTTCCACCACCACCACCCAGACACTTTCAGAATCATACTATTTCCTCTTGTTTTATACAAGAGTGATGCTCAAACAATGGGCCTTGGGCCACTTTTGGGTGGCCTCAGCCAGGTAGACCTCAGTCTGTCCAGTGTCTCCTCACTTCTGCCCTGCTCCCAAGCCATGACATAGCCTTTTGACTGGACCAATGCCAGAATCAGCAATTACTTGCATTCTGAGGAAAGATGGCTGGAAGACAAAGGAGTTGGAAGGGGGTGGAAGGCCAAAGGGCAAAGGAGGTGTTGAAGGAAACTAGAAAGTGATATAAAAGCTTAATATGTTCCTGAATTATTATTTTTTAAAGTGTTTTATCATTTGTGTGTTTGCTGCACTAGAATCCTCTGGCAGGACGAGTGGGGTACATGTTTAATAATAAAATAAAACCATTATTATTACTATATTAAAATGCAAAATCAAGCATAGAACAAAATCATCACAGAAAGTAGGCATCAAATATAGAAGAGGAGACAAAAGGGAGGCCAGAGATATTAGTAATACATTACAGACTTTTGATATAATGGAAATTCCTGTTTTATTGTATTATCCACAACCATTTATAGGATGAAGGAGTGGGGGGAGATCGGTTATGTTAGTAACGTGTCCAATAAAATCATATAAAACAAAAATAAATTTGTTCTTTTTTATTCCTGAGGTTCTCAGTTTATATGCCTTAAAAAAAAAACTGGGCTGATTCCCATATATTTGTGTACCAGTAAGAAATATTTGGTCCTTTATCACTATCTTCAAATACTTTTAGAAAAGCTAGTTGTGGGCTGGATGTTATGTTACAATTTGTAATTGTGTTATTCTCTTAAAACACAGAAAGCCAGAGCTTTTGTACTTTTCCACCATTACACAAGAACCCACCTGGTGGCATCCTGCTGGGAGGGATATAAATTTAATAATACATACATACATACATTTAACAACAACAACAACAAACAGGAAATAGAAAGGGAAGGGAGTAAAAGGACCAGGAAGGAAGGATGAAAGAAACTGATGGAGTGGGAATAAAGTACAAACTCGGTGTGAAGGGAGAATAGGAGGAGAAATTACTTTTTATAAGGTATCTTCCAAGGAAAAGGAATCATGGACAGAGGATTCCAGGATACATCATGGCTTGTTTTTGTACTGGGGTGTTTATATTGCTGTATAAAACAAAAAACCACCCAAAAGTTAAGCACACAAACTGATCTTGGTTTCACTGACAGTAGGAGTCCACATGCATATTTAAACAAATCTAAGCTATGTATCTGTAATTAAATTTTATTTTTAAAATGAGTCAATAATTCTTCACTAAAGTTCTTTTTTGTTTATTTAGTATTCGGCTACGCTCAGTTCTCTGTTAAGTTGGTACGCTAATCCTAAGCTGCAGTAAACTAAAGATTGATATTTTTAATTAGCAAATGCCAGCTGTTCATAGTGATAGCAACATTAAAGCTATGGAGAAAGAAATGCAGTGTATTGAGATTATACAGTAAACAAATTGAGAATATTGGACAAAACCAAACAAAATTGCAAGGATAAGCCTAATTGGTGCTCAAACTATACTCTATACTCTATATTATTGTTATTATTTTCTGATCAACAGAATAAAATATATGACGTTCTGAACATGAATGTCAACTGTACATGAATGGGTTGAAAAGGCTCAGGGATAGTTTTTAATAGGATGGCCGATTAACAAAGAATGACCACTCATAAGCAGTAAATTGCTTAAGTGGAAGGGAGGGGTCAGGGAAGGGAAGGGTATTATTGGGGGATTTAATTTTACAGCTGTGTTGAACCAAAGTTGAAATGCTCCTGAAAGTCTGCAAACACCATCTTGGTAGTCCAGATAACCCCAAACTAACTGGTAGTTGTTGCAAGAATGATTCACTTGCTTTAATACATGCTAATTGGCTTGGTTTGATGCTATGCTTATCTGTGGGCTTGGGGTGTTGGGCTCTGAGCCCAGAAAGGGGAACTATCTATAAGATTTGGGCGTTTGCCACCTATGCCCTCATCTGGTCAGGTGAAGCAATGGAAAGTCCTGGCCTAAATGACATATGCTGCTTTATGTATAAAGAAAGTATGAACATTTGCATGGCCGTGGACCTCTCACTGTTGCAGTGTCCATTTGTTAAGGTTGTGTGTCTCTACAGGCCATGCAGTAAATCTACATTTCCTCCTTCTAATAAAGCACTAGAACTGATCACACTCTTGTTTTTTCACATCCTTCTTACATATACCTGCCCCAAACCACTCCCACGAGCCCTGCTTTAGTCTGGTGGATCAGGGCAACTGATTCTCCAAGTGTCCCTATTTTGCAGGGACAGTTCCAGATTTACAGAAGGATCCTGGTTTTTAATTTGATCCCATAATGTCCGCTTTTCCTTAAAACATTCCCATTTTCATCAGAGAAATGTTGGACGGAGTTATGTGACCCTCAAGCCAAGGAGATACAAGGAGCAGATGCAACCTTTAGAAGACATCTGAAGGCAGTGCTGTATAGGGAAGTTTTTTAATGTTTAATGTTTCATTATGTTTTTATTTATGTTAGAAGCTGCCCAGAGTGGCTGGGACAACTCAGTCAGATGGCCGTGGTACAGGTAATAAAAATTGTTGTTGCTGTTTTGTTGTTGTTGTATGGTGCTGGAGGAGAGACTTGAGAGTCCCATGGACTGCAAGAAGATCAAACCTATCCATTCTTAAGGAAATCAGCCCTGAGTGCTCACTGGAAGGACAGATCCTGAAGCTGAGGCTCCAATACTTTGGCCACCTCATGAGAAGAGAAGACTCCCTGGAAAAGACCCTGATGTTGGGAAAGATGGAGGGCACAAGGAGAAGGGGACGACAGAGGACGAGATGGTTGGACAGTGTTCTCGAAGATACAAACATGAGTTTGACCAAACTGCAGGAGGCAGTGGAAGACTGGAGGGCCTGGCGTGTTCTGGTTCATGGAGTCATGAAGAGTCGGACACGACTAAATGACTAAACAACAACAATCATTATTAAATAGGACGTCCCTATTTTTATCAGAGAAATGTTGGAGAGTATGCAGTAAGGCTTTGAGAAGTTATGTGGCATAAACCAGCTGCACTACTTACTTGTCTGGCAATGTAATTAATCCAAATCCTGACTAGTGATCAGAAATGGGGCTCGTCTACAATTCCTGAATACGGTAACTGATCATTTATTTGTTTATGATCATTTGGATCCATATCTGTATCTCTACATCAAAACGAAAGCCAACAGGATATGATGTGAAGCAACAGAGGAAGTCAGAACACTGGTCCATCTAACACAGTTTTATCTGAGTGCAGCAGTGGCTTTCCAGGGTTTCAGCCAGAGGTGTTTCCCAACCCTTCCAGAAGATGCCAAGGATTGAAGCTGGGCCTTCTGCATACAAAGCAGGTGTTCTACACTCTAAATAGAGTGCTGGGCTTGGACTAGGTTAACTTGAGTTCAACCATGGGCAAGTCATAGTTCTCAGCAGCATCAACCCTGAAGGATTGTTTTGAGAACAAGAAAGGGGATATCTCCACTTACAAGTTACATTTGTGATAAAGGATATTCATTTATATTCCACTTACCGGTACTCAGCCAGCAGAAAGCTCAGTGGTCAATAAAACATAATCACCACAGTATTTTGCTACCAAAAGTTATGGCCGTGGCACATTATTATTCAACTAGATCCTGTTGAAGTCATTAGGATAAGTCCAAGTCTTGCCCAAAATGTTCTACTATAAATTGAACAGATTAAAGTGCAAGTGTTAGGTAGCTTTGACAAAATATCCAACTGCATTAGCGCACTTTGCATTTCTCTTCAAAATGTTCAAATTATCTTAGCTTTATCCCAGCTCTTTCTTGTAAGCTATAGCCAAGCCACATCATTTGAATGCCTAATAATCATCTCCAGCTCCTCCTGAACATATTCTAAGGATAACAGAAAAAGACTTGAGGAGATTAGCATAAGAGATACATGGATAAATTTCCAAAGGAACAACGAAGTCCTGTTGCTTCAAAGATTATCCATCTCTGTTATGCTGATCACCTCGAGGCCTTTTTCCATTTGCAAGTTCTCCTTAAAATACCTTCTTGAGGAGATGGTTGTTAGACATTCAAATGATGTGGCTGAAGCAGCACAGAGTTTTTGTAGCAATGACTTTTACAATTGGCAACATTGATTTGGCAAAGATACTGGGAGTGGTAATTTTTTCTTAATATATACTTTTTGCTATTTTCCTCACAGAAGATTCCCTCCATTTTCTGAAATGATACACACCAAATTTTCTTTGCATGGGTGAGAGAGAGAGAGAGAGAGAAGGAAGGAGAGAGAGAAAAGAGAGAGAGAGAACAGAAAGAAAGAAGAAGAAAGAAAGAAAGAAAGAAAGAAAGAAAGAAAGAGACTCTTCTTACATACTCAGTAGCAGTAAGGACAAGAAAGTGAAGGCACGAAATGAAGACTTGCCTATCCTAAGAAACTCACAATAACCCCCTCTGTCTGTTACAGAACCATATGTACATGCTTATTCCTGTGCCATGCCTGAATCACCAATGCCAAGAGGCTCTGAATCAGCAAACCGGGTGGGGTGGGGAAATTGGCAGCAGGTTCTCTTTTAATGTAACATTTTGAAGAGTTTCCCTGTGTGCTATATTCCGAGCAAAGACCAGTGGTAATATCTGGCTATCCAAATGAGAACACCATTAAGCAGCAGAAGTAGTGATTGAAATGTGGAAAGCTCTAACAGCATCATAATTGTTCCAGGCACTGTGATGCTTTTAGCTGTTCCTGAAATGGCCTATTATAGAGAATCCATGCTCACCAAATTTAGCGTGGACAGAAAAGCTGCTGTCACTTGGAGCATTTCGGGCCTTTTCTCCATTCCAAACACAGACAGAAATCTGAGATGAGGCAATGAGTTGCTTTAACTGTCGCAGGCACTTCCAGAAAATCAGTTATTAAAGTTGTTCTGTGTCCACTTAAATCAATTTACGAAGGGCAGTTCAAAAACCTATACAGATATACATTTAATGGAAGATACATCGTTCAGAGACTGCAAATATATATATATGTACAGTATATGATTTTCCATTCTCATGCACATAGAATGATAGAATTGTGGGAGGAGGGGCATGTTGACCATGAAGTCCAACTCCCTGCTCAAAACAGGAAATCCAAAGGTAGAGCAATGGCCAGCCACTGATGCATCGCCAAAATGACAGAGTGCATCATCATCACACATAAAACACACACACAAAAACCACCAATTACACATAAAATTTGCATATGATAATGTTAGTGTGCCTATGAGTAGGGAAGAGAGAAGCAAAATTAGAAATGATTACTATAATTTAAACAGAAATGCATCTCACCACAGCAGGGAAGACTGTGACCAGCTGACAATCTATTCCTCCTCAGTCTGCAGTCTGGGTGCTGACTGTTGATGGGCAACTTCAAGAGCCCTCTAGATCTCCCTTCTTCTTCATTTTTACCTTTAAACCAAACTTAGACCAGACAGTCCTTCAAATAGAGGACTGTTCTCTGCAAAGTAAAACCTATAACCACCCAACAAATGGCTGTTTATCTTCTTTGATGAGCAATAGTGAGGGAGAGCCCACCTCCCCACTAAGTAATTGGTTCCATCGGCCAACTGCTCTTACTTGCCATCAAGTTATTTTTCACAAAGTTCAGCTGAGCAATAATTTCCTATAACTGCAGCCCATTAACTCTAGACTGGCTGGGGGAGCCCAGCTGGCTGATGCAGCTCTTGGTGGGTGGAGAGGAGCACTGGGCTAGGCCACACTGGGAGAACCTGCATGACGGTGCTTGGTTTGCGCCCCTCAAAAATTGTGCACCCCGGACCATGGCCCCCTTGGCACTCCCCACACTACATCCCTGGTTGGACTACTACTGTTATCAGCCCTGACCGTTGCCCATGGTGGTTGAGGCTGATGAGAGCTGGGAGTCAAACAACATCTGGAAGGACCATGTTGCCAAAAATCTGTGCTACATCATGCTGCTCTCACAGTTGTGACTTCTATGTTGCTTGAGAGACTGCTGAAGTGGCCTGAATAGCTGCTTTCCATGTTTTCACTGTAATATTTGTGGAAACTCTCAGGGAGTTAGAAACTAGCAAGGTCAAACTCCCTTTGACTTGATTCAATTCACTTTTTGAAACCCTCATAAGTTGAACTTCACCCTCGTCGTGAAGAGGGAATGAGTCAATGAAATGAGAGCAAGCTTTCCATCATCAGATCCCTCTTGTCTTGTTTCCCCATGTGGTCCTGCAGCCAGTTCAAGAAAGGGTCACAGTGATTGAGGAAGGGAGGTTTCAGTTCCTACAATCCTTGCATACGATTAAATAGTCTTTTTCCTGTAAAGCACGTGCAGCTGCTCTCTTTTCATGCTGACAGAAGCAACAGATTCCATCCATGCTTCAATTCTGCACCTCCAAATGGCCGCCACACATCTCCCACATATGCAGAACAGTCTCAACGAGACTCTCAAAGCAAATACAACAAAGGCCAAAAGACAAGAGTACAATAAGAAGCAAATCAATCAATCAAAACAATGTTAGCACTGAAACAGTTGCTGGTATCCATCTGTCTCAAGAGACAATGGCGTGCACCTTTTAGGGGTGAAGTCAAACCACTGTGTTAGCAGCACCAAAGTGTTTTCTCCGGGGCACAAGCCTGGGCAGTATGTATGGAGGTCCAGGGCTGTCCAGATGACAAGAACCCCTTCTTGGCCTCGATGATGTGGTCCAAAGGAAGGCAGAGAAATACGTTTGGCACCAGCTTGGCTACAAGTGTTGCTGGAAAGAGGCACACAAGGTGCCATCCAGCCGTCTTAGGGACTCCACTCCAAATTTGTGTAGGCTTTACTCCTTGGTCTTTTCTTCTCCCGAAGATATCCAGCAAGGCAGTGGAGGTTTAGGATCAGAGTTTTCCTCCACCTAGATAGGCTACCCTCCCAGGTTGATATGCTTCACCCGCCCTTCACTTCTTTCTGCAGCACATGCAGAAACTGCCTTCCTGTGATGGCCTGGGATTCGCACTTGGATGCTGAACCTGAGGGATCCCAGCCTGCACAGGATTCCCCGCCTCCAGAACCAGCTGAGCCAGGGCTGGGGCATGAGCCTGAAGGGTCCTCACCTGTGCTGGGTCCTCAGATGCACGCTTCAGCTGAGTGTGCTCTGGCTTCTGAGGGGATGGAGGACCCATTGCCTGCAGGTGCTCCACTCTCAGCCCCGTCAGGGGAAGAGGAGGTTGCCTCTGGGTCCGATAACCCTCCAGCATCTCCTGAGTTGCAGAGGCTCAGGGCAGAGAGGCGGAGGGAACTAAGTTCCCGTAGGAGGAGTGCTCGCCTCCAGGTCAGGAGAGGTGAGTCACCATAAGATCAGGGCCGCCATATACCTTGGGACAGATAAAAGCCGGCCAGCCCCAGTCCCAAGTTGTGGGAGCGACATTGTTTGTTGCTAGTTACTGCCTGAACCCTGTCCTGCTTTGCTGCCAGAGCTCCTGACCCGCCCTGGCTCCCTGCTTGCATGCCTGTTCCTGACTTCACCCGACTCCCTGCCCTGCACCCAGCTTCAGCTACTGACTGCCTCCACGTTGCACCTTTGACCACGGACTGGACTTGGACCTCGCCTCTTGGGTAACCCATGGGACCAGCACACTTCCTCACCATTAGACCCACTATTTGTCTCATACACTCAATCCACTGGAGCCTGTCTTTGCATGCAGGGGGAATCAAAATGATTTAACCCCCCCAATAACCAACTAACAAGGAAAATAACTTTTTAATAGTTTTCTTATTGTTTAAATCAGAGGTTCCCAAATTTATTTGGCCTACTGTCCTCTTTCCAGAAAAATAAAATTTACTCAGAGCCTCCCTGGAAATCAACCTTATTAATATCTATCAGCAGACTTGACCACTGATTATAACTTGCATTTTGTGTGTTTATTTGGAAAATAAAGTAATCACTACAACTTTAACTCTGTGTTACATCAGTAAGCATCATTAAACAACAATTTCAATATTTTCTCAATCTTCTCTTCTTCTTTTCTGCTTCCACTGACCCCTTATTTTTATTCAATGCCCCCCAATTGCACCCGAGGCTACTACAACCCCCCTGGAACATTCCAGCACACACACCCAAGGGCATCATAGAGTCCACTTTGGGAAACACTGGTCTAGATAATAAAAGTTCATCTATTGGATTTTTTTGTTGTTGTTAAGATTGCTATTGGAGGGGGGGGAGTTCCATCCAGGATTATTTTCAATACCGGTAAATATTTTTTATTGTAACATCTTGAAATTGAATTAATGCCCTGAATGGAGGTGAAACAGTACCAAGTCCTTTTCAAGAGCCTAAATGGTATGGATGATTCTATGTAAGTTTGTCTTTCTTATCCTCATTAACCGTGGCAGACAGATTAGAATGCACATTTTCCTCAAAACAGCTCCAGTCCATTGTTCCTAGGATTCAAATCTGACTCAAAATAGAAGTTGCAATAAAGGAAAGATTTTTGACTCCTACGCATGACATTGCACCTTGTTCCTTTGTGACACTGGGAAAAGGCTGCAGCTCAGCATCAGAGCTCATGAGAAAAAAATCACAGTTTAATCTTTGGCCTATCCAGACAGCTCTGCAAAAGTCTCCCACATGAAACTCAGTTGGAACAAGAAACTGCTTACCTGTTGGCAGTAGGGCAACAAGGATTAATGCTAATTGCCGTATAACCACCCCACAGTTAAATCAGAACGAATACTTAGCAAAGATTGGGCATAGTGTAACCTCTGTGAAAGCAAGTCAGGATGAATGCTCAATAAACAGGACCGGCGAATTTATTCATCTGCCGAAGCCCCTAGTAAGCATCGCCCTGCTCATGGTGAACAGGTTGTACTCTTGCAGGTACAACTGAGCAAGTTATGTGTGTGTTGGTTTGTGTGCGAATATGACAGGCACTCATTTTGTCATTTTCATCAGATATACAGTGCCCAACAATCCAGTATCTTTCAACAAATATTAAACACGCATACAGAAAAGCTTTCTAAATGACTATGGGTCACCTTTCCTCAAAGTCAAAACGAGAAGATGTCTTGTAAGCATATATTTTATTACGCTAGTCAAGAAAGACATTGTCATTGAAAACCAATCTTGCTTTGTATTTTCAGCCCTGGAAAAGGGATCAGAAGACCCTGAGCAACAAATTCAGCAGCATGTTCAACATTAGCACTGACATTTCACAACTCTTGCCTTTAAGCATTGAGAAGAGACTTTCTGTTTTCCAAGATGTATCTGACAAATCGAGGAAAGGAAGGAAGGTTGGGTGGCAGAAGGATGCTGCAAAATTAATGTCTGCTGGCATATTTTGCAGCATGCAAACAGCTGACTGGAGAGTACCGAAGCATCTCTGCAGTTAGAATGAACCATAGCTTGGACCTACATAGCAAATGTCTAAACGTAACAAAATATAGTAGTCAATAGATTTAACTGAATTAACCACACATATTTCAGCTTTAGTGTGGAAGCACAGCTCAAGGTTTCACCACAATTGTGCACTTTTCCCTTAAAGCACCAAATTTACACCATTTATCCATAGTGATGGTTGTCAGATATTGGGGAATTTGCCGTTGTCAATGTGAGTTTGTGCACAGCATGCCAGTCATCTCCCTAATTTAAGAAATGTCAACCACAACCTATAATAGTACAGTATTGTTTCTAATGGAATTGGTACGCAGAGTTCTTTCTAAGGTATGAACTTTCCAAACACCTCTTGCAGGTTTCGCAGAACCCAAAACAGCTAAGCAACGAGGTAAAAGTGGGAAATGGAGTGGAACTGATGAACAATTCCAGTTCAAAGTATTATCCAATACTGTCATACAATTAAACAATAATAATATCCTAGTGGTTTCTACAGGGAATGCCTATAGAACATTCGGAGGACCTACAGAGAGCAGAATTCAAGATCTTGTTTTTGTACAGTTGTGTAACTAGTTCTGAATAATAATGTGACTAATATCAAGATAATTACTATTTGCAACTCTATTTTGTTTGGAGATCGACACAAAGGTTTCCTTAATGTAAAAGGTTTGACCTGATGTGCTCTGTGGTTTCAGAAAAGAAGTTCCATTTGTGAACAGAAAAATACTCAGTTTATTCATTCAAAGTATTTCAACCTGCCCTCTTCAAAATCAGAGCAGTTTCCAACATTTGAATTAGTGCAGGTTATAGAACACCCAGATTAATATCAAGTTTCAACTAAAGGAAAATGTGTTCAGCTGTTTTCTAAAACCAAATGAAGAAGAACCTTGGCAAGATTCCCTGCAGAGGAAGTTCAAAAAAACAGGGTGGAAACATTGCAAATACCTCTGACTATAATCCTATGAATGCTAGGTTACATCCAACTAACTTATACTCCGAGCAGACTCACTGAAATTAATGGACCCAAGTTAGTCACGCCCATTAATTTAAATGGGTCCCATTTTGCACAGTGGGGCTTATTTCTAAGTGAACTATCACCCTTTATCCACACTATTGTTGCCAAAGCCCATCCCCAAAGGCCTTTGTGGGCTCAAGGGCTCGTTCGTTGACGCTGGGTGTCCATGTCTCTCTTTGGACATTTAGAATTCACATCAGCTGCATCACCAGTCCAAATCAGTTGCAGTAAAAAGAAAATCCTGTTTTGCTTTCTTGTCTCCTCTGCACTCCATTGCTCTTTCTGCATATCTGAGTACACAGAGCAGGTGAAATAATTAACAAAACTACATGTCATGTAATTTTACTGAAGTTTAACCTTAAATGGTATTGGCTAAATAAATCAAGAAACACATTTATTTTGCCTTTCCCTTCTTGCGTCCTCTGCTTAATGTGAATTAACTCTGTAGAGAAAAGCTTCACTGAAATATGGAAAAATGGATAAGTCAATTATGCAAGCATATCTAATCAGTGTGCTAAGTGAGCCACTGGTAAGGTTGATGGATTTATTCATGTGCAAGAAAAGTTAAGGTTTGAGCCCATAAGGAACTAATCTTTATGAGCTAAATTTAACCACCTGATCAATATCTGAATGGCTTGATAGAGCAATGTATTCACAGAGGACTTACAACTCATGTTTTTAAATAAACACACCAGTGCATTAAGTCAAATATTGTCCTTCCCCCTACCAGAATCACTCATATAAACTCTATATTATAGCCTTGGATGGATTCTCTCCATCTATTTATTGTACTTACATCAAAACAATTCCAGCACTTCAGATATTTGCATTTCTTCTGTCATTTTATAGTTCCATATCTGAATAAGCAGGTGACTATCCATTCCTAATATTATCCCTCCCTCCACAGATTCTGTATGCTTATACTGTATATAAATATGTATCACAGCCACCCCCTATCCTCCAATATAAAGGACAGAGAGTTCTATTATGCTTGTGTCCTGCTGGTAGACTTCCCATAGGCATCTCGTTGACCACAGTGAGAACAAAATGCTGGAACACAAAATCCAGAAAGGATTTTCTTATCTTTCTGGGTTCAGAATTGCCCTAATTCAGTGGGCTGTATCTGCCTAGGCTTCCTCTATACTGGTGTATATTTGATGGGCATATCTGAGGGAGCAGAGGATCTCTTCACTCTGACATCTGAACAGTCTGCTGCTCTCACCTGTTCTGTGTAGCACTGGTGATTGATGAAGGGCATCAGTGCAAATGATGCAATGATGCAAAACGCCCACTCCCATGTCCTTGGAATATGATATTGTTTCTATTGTTATCTTTTTGGATAAGGATGAGAAGCAGCATACTTATTTGTCAATGCTTCTGTACTCAAAACTGCTGTGAAAATAATACACATCATTTTGGGCAAGGAAACCAACATGCTTACAGTGAATACTTTGCATTACATACAGTTAGGGCTGGGGGAGAAATATGGATCTATGGGCCAAAAGAAATCAGAATCTAACTAATTTGAGCTGGAACCCAACATGTGAAGTGCCCCACATTGGATATCCCTGGACTACATCAATATTGCACTGGTCCAGAAATGCAGTGCTTGTGTTTTTATCTATTTCAAGCCCTATCACTTAATGCTCCATTGTTATTTGCCCTTCATGCTATTTGATGATACTGCCTTTGATATGCAGCCTACTGTTTTGATTGCTAAGTACATATTTCAGGAGAAAGCAACACTCCTATTTCTGTTTCCATCAGGCCACAGCTTGTCATAGGGGTTAGTGGCTGAGGTGCAATTTTGTATTTTGAAGTGTTACTTATATTGGGTAAGCCATATTTATTCTGAGAACAGAACAGCAATAAGATACTGTCAAGATTGCTTGTGAAAAGATTTGTGGTTTCAAGATTACAGGAAACTGCTGAGGATCAGGATGGAAGTCTAGACAGAAATCTGGGGGAGTGACACTCCGTGTCAGATCTCACACCAAATTGTTTGACCTCTCCATATCCTCAAGCTTAACAAGCTTATATAAACACAGATGCAGCACACACAAATCAGAGCATTCGGTGAACCCCAACTGCTCAATTTATGTGAATGTGTTAAAAGGGGGAGAGATTGCAACTGCTGCTCATATACAGTGTTTTTTATTTTTATTTTTAAATAAATGTTTTAATTGTATCTACACATAGAAAACCTATAAAATATCGACAATACCGAAGCAAATTTACAAATATACTTGTGGTCTCTTCAATTTATACATATTGATTTATCACAATCACCTTGATACTTTTGTAATATATTAAATAAATGTTATACATCTTGAACACATGTGCTCTAACCTGTGAACCACCATTCTCAACTGGTAGGCTGAAACCTGCAAAGGATTGTAATATTTTTAGGCTCACATGGCAACTAAAATAAAATACAATTTGTGGCAAACTGCAACTTGTGGGACTGCTTCAGCTAACCCGACAGAAACCTACACCTGAACTGAACAAACTTTGTGGGTTCAGCATAATCAGGCAGCAGCCATGGGAATCTCCATGCGCTACACTATGTTTCAGGCAAGTTGTCATTATTCCTCAAAGAACTCCCTTATCTGGTTAAGGATAAAGCAGAAGAACTTTTTCCCCTGCTGCTCCCAACTGCAGGACTAGATCTCCTGAGTTACTGGGGGATAAATTTTGATTCACTTCTTGACGGTAAGAGCAGTTCAACAATAGAATCAATTATCAAGAGGAGTGGTGGTCTCTCCTTCCTGGGAGGTCTTCAGGCAGAGGCTGGGCAGCCATCTGTTGGAGATGCTCTGGCTCTGCTTTCCCTTCATCAAGCAGGTGGCAAGTGGTGAAGCGCACCTGTCTCTCTCATCATGGACTTCCAGGTGGGATTTAAAAACATTCCAATTCACCCAGGCATCTGATGGTTGAAAGATTCTGTTCCTAGCAACCTTGAAATAATTAGTTGTGAGGGCATGTAGCTTTTTAAAATGTTTGTTAATGTCCTTTATTGTTTTTATATGCTGTACAATAGGTTTTATTTTGAACTTTGGTGTTTGTTCTGCTTCGTTGCTAGCTGCCCTCAGCTCCTTTAGGAAGACGGGAGGGATAGAAATTCAATAAATAACAACAACAACAAATGCATGGTCCCCTGAAAATGGACAATTCAATGAAACCACAAGAAATGCTCTAAAACTGAGGTCCAAACAGTGCATTTCTATATCACAGAGTCAACTTTTCAACTGTGACGTGCATCTTGAAATCCCTTTACCGAATTCCAAAATGGCACACACACACACACACCCCGGCTTTCTTGAAGTGAAAAACCTCTGGATGTGTTTCAGTTAAAAAAAACTGCACTCAAAAAAACAGAAACATCCCATGGGCATCAGCATTTACACAACACAGGCCTTCCTCGGCACATCTGCATTTCATTCTGATCAGCAGCCTGGTGATATAAAATAGTGCTCATTTGTTTAAATGTGTTTCTGCACTTTTCTTCATGTAAAAACCTATGAGATTTGATAACTTTTATGTTAGCAGCGAGAAAAGCCAAGAGCCACAAAGAGCCTTAAAAAAAGTACTCCACGTTTAAAAAACAACACAAGAAGTAGACAAATCAAAGAGTCTTCACTCAACATCAGAAATACATGAATCTCAGTGTCAGGTGAGCCTTCAGCACTGTAGAATGAGACAGCACAATGGAAAGGACAGCAATCACCTGACCTGAGTTGGTAGAGCAGCTCAAAGGAGAAGCAACAGAGGCGCTAACTGCTGGGGACCCAACCCTTTGAGCCCCCCAAATTTTGGGGGGAAATCCGGGCCAAGTACAGACCCAAGCGCAGCATGACTTTAGTGGCCAGCTCCTTCTCCTCCTCTTCCTGCCTCCGCAACAGCAGGAGGAGCCACTGGCCACTGAATCTGTGCTACAACTGGATTTGGCTCCACCCCTGGCTCCTCTGACATCCTGAAGCGATGTCAGGACATTGCACATGCAACATTGCACATGCAACATTGCCCCTCCCCATGTTCCTCACAAGTTGGCACCTCTGCTGAGGAGCACCTCAGTAGCTAGACAGGTTTGTGTGGGAGAAGGCAGTCTTGTAGGCAACCCAGCCCCATCCTATGAGAGGGCTTTATAGGCCAAAACTGGCACCTTGAATTGAGGCTGGAAATGGATTGAGAGTTGAGGGTGGTGAGCCATCAGCTGGATAACCCAGGTGGTTAGAGTGTGGTGCTGAAAACAGCAAGGTAGCAGGTTTGATCACCATCAGGGACAGCTGCGTATTTCTGCACTGCAGAGGGTTGAACTAGATGATCCTTAAGATCCCTTCCAGCTCTACGACTCTATGATTCAAGATGCCCTGAAGACATGCTTTATTTGAGAGCTGTCCAGTCCAAGATCAGGAAAACTGAGCAGGCACAAAACACCTTGTGCCTTCCCCACTACCAGTGAGATATATCTTATTTAAATTTCAATTATAGTAATTTAAAATTTGAATTTATATATAAATTACCATATGCACACTTTATGCAAATTCAGGCCCTCTTTTGTGGCGATGCATAACTGGTCCCCTTACGGTCAGAGCTGGCACACCAATCTTAGATAGCAGGTTCTTGAAAATAAAGGCTCCAATAGCACCTCCAGGATTTCATTTCATTTCACAAGATTTGTATACTGCTTGATTGCAATAAAACCCCAACACAATTTGAAATTATCAGCAAAAAAAAAGAAACTATCCAAAACATCCAAAAACAGTTAACAATAAACTAAAACCAGATTAAAACATGTGGCAACATTCTAAATGTTTGGACTATGAACCTGAACCTTCTGGGCACCTGAACCTTCTGGGTGAGTGCAACTGCATCCAAAAACAGGCCAAACTCTATTACTCAAGGCACATGAACCATGTATAAAGATCATCTTCATCCTATCTGAATGGTGGATGCTCAATCTACTGGATCTCAACCAGTTTCAAACACTGACTTTCTCAACAGGCCCAAAGAAAAATATGTGGCTCCGCAAACCAAGAAACACTTAGATATTTCAGTAATCATTGTTGTAGTGGTTGTTGTTGCTGTGATGTTGGTGGTGGTTGTTGTTATTAAATTAACTGAGGTATTCCAAATGATTATTAGCAGAAAACCTGGAGGTAATCAGAAAACCTGGAGGTAATTTGTCCTGATTCAGTAAATTAGGAGAAGTTCAAGATAAAATTGCCATCATTCAATGACAGAGCATCTGCTTTGCATGCAAAAAGGCCCCAGATTCAATCCCCGGTATCTCTAAGTAGTAATGGAAAATATTGTTACCAGAAATATTCAAGACTGCTAACAATATCTCAGTGAAAATTCAATAAAAAAAAAACACCAACCTTAACGATACAAGCCAAAATCAAGTCCTATCTGGCAGAGCGACATGGCTCAGTCCCCAGTATCTCTAAGCAGCACTGGGGGAGACTCTTGTCTGAAACTGTGGAAAGGCACTGCCAGCCAGAGTAGACATAACTGAGGTGGATGGACCAAAATTCTGACTTGGTACATGGCAGTGTCTTACGTTTCTTGTGTGAAAGGTCAGCCAGTGCTATTTAGCATTTCAGATGGCATTTAAAATGTGTCCTTTTCCCTTTTAAATTGTCAGGCTTTACAAGAACATGAGGATTTCTCATGCACCCCCAGAGTTCTTACCCATATGGGATTTTAACTGAGGGACTAATTATGTGTATTTTTTCTGAGCAGATTCATCAGCTGCACATTGCCAAATAATGTTGTGTGTTCCATAATGGTAAAATAGACATATAGGGCAAAAAAAAAAAGTATTTCAGATACATTATATACACTGTGTTCAGGCAGAGCTGTGCTGCTGATTAACGATTGCTGGAGCCAACACAGAACACCAAAAACAGCACCAACCCACAGGGAGCAAAACTTCGGCAGAACTTTGCAACTGCACCTTTATCTGTACATTAATTTTCAAGAACTTTTTGCTGGGTGCATGTGCAGCATCTATTCCGCTGCTAACATAAAAAAAAATATTCCAGAACTCTTGGCAGAATCAGAAAGCAGGAGAACCGAAGGGACACTGGGATGTCAGAACAATACCGTGGTACCTCGGGTTACATACGCTTCAGGTTACATACACTTCAGGTTACAGACACGCCTAACCCAGAAATAATACCTTGGGTTAAGAACTTTGCTTCAGAATGAGAACAGAAATCGTGCTCCGGCAGTGCGGCGGCAGCAGGGGGCCCCATTAGCTAAAGTGGTCTTCAGGTTAAGAACAGTTTCAGGTTAAGAACAGACCTCCGGAACGAATTAAGTACAGTGGTGCCTCGCAAGACGAAATGAATCCGTTCCGCGAGTCTCTTCGTCTTGCGGTTTTTTCATCTTGCGAAGCACGGCTATTAGCGACTTAGTGGCTTAGCGGCTATTAACGGCTTAGTGGCTTTAAGAAAAAGGAAACAAACTTGCAAGAACTCGCAAGACGTTTCGTCTTGCGAAGCAAGCCCATAGGGAAATTCGTCTTGCGGAACGACTCAAAAAATGGAAAACCCTTTCGTCTAGCGAGTTTTTCGTCTTGCGAGGCATTCGTCTTGCGGGGCACCACTGTACTTAAGCCGAGGTACTACTGTAATAGGTATGTGGATAAGTAACAGAAATCTAACAAGAAGAACAAACAGACAAACAAATCATTGTGATTTGTTTGTTTGTTTTGTTTTTTGGATGGGGAACAAAATGTAAATCCCTTTTGTTTTCATTTTTATTGCTAAAATACAGGGCATGTGTGACATTTGGTTATTACTAGGGCTTCTTTTTTTCAACCAGAACTCAGTTCTGGCATCTTTCAGGTGAGCACCATTGCCATTCTAAGAGAACAAGGGAAGCGTTCATAGTGAATTCAGCCATAAACAGACAGTAGAGTAAACAGACACCTTGTGTTAATAGTTTCTCAAACTGAAAGTATGCATCAATTAAATAATAAAAAGGATCTCAACAGAGAAGGGGAAATATACAAAGGAGCATTGGCCTCAAGAAAATGATGGGGAATATTACCTATTACTGATTTCCCCTCGTATCAAACCCCCACAGGATTTCAAGAATCGTAGAATTGTATAGTTGGAAGGAACCAAAAGGGTCATCTAGTCCAACCCCTCTGCACTGCAGGCATATTTTGCTCGAAGTGTGACTTGAACCCATGAGCCTGAGATTAAGAGTCTTGTTTATGAGAATGAAAGTTATATCTATCAACAGACAGATCAAGCGGTACCCATTTATGTATTCCTTAATTCATCATTGTTTGTTATTCTATAGTACATTTAGTCCTTCATAATGTTAATATATAAGAGCATCCTTGTGCTAATTTGTAAAATCAGTACTTATAAGTCCTGCCAAATTATCCACAGCATCTTATTTTACATGTCTTTTGCTCTCATTTCTTTTGACAACCACTTGCTTGATTGAGCGGCTAACATAGGCTGGCATTACCTATGCCAGTTCAGATTTATATTCAATATGCTGAAGGCTACAGCTGCATCCTTTTGCTAATGAATAATCTGAGGGAAAAGGCTTCAAGGCTGCTCTTTTTAATACCTTGGAATTCCTGAATACCCCTGTCAACAGCTTGATATTAAATGAGGCAGAGAAGGAAAATAAACCACATATGTAAGTGTTGTATGGAAAAGTTAACTTCTCTACTGAGTCGTATCACCAAAGCAAACAGAGTAGATCCACTGAAATTAATGACATCAAATTATTATTATTGTATTAGAGCAACTTCAGGTATGACTTAGGCCCCATCTGCACTATGCATTTAGAGCAGTACCATACCACTTAATAAGCAGTCATGGCTTCCCCCTTAAAAGTACTGGGAACTGTAGTTTATTAAGGATGCTGTGAGTTAGGAAACCCTTATTCTCTTCCAAGACCTACAATTCTCAGAGTAATTTAACAATCAATCTTTTTTCTCAGGGAACCCTGACAATTGCAACTCTCCGAGGAGAAAAGGAATCTCCTAATTCTCAGCACACTTAACAAACTAGAGTTCCCATCATTCTTTGTGAGAAGCCATGACTCTATAAAATAGTATGATATTACTTTAAATACATAGTGCAGACGGGGCCTTAGTTGGATATCACCTCTTGCGTCTGTATTGGTCAAAAGCATGCATTAACCTTGAATCATTTATTTATAGTACCTATAAATTCCCTTCCTCTCCCATAAGATCAAAGTTATGTATTAAAAAAGAAGACATTAAAACCATGTAAGGAATAGGGAAAGAGGCAGCGTGGAATAGCAATAGAGAAATAAACAAAAAACAACAACATACTGAACCTCTCATCCAACTTTCATTCAGAAACATACTTTTCATACGTAGTTATTATCTAGGCTGCATTTATGAGACTCAAGAAGAGAAGAAAACTGATCCAAGTTGCTGGCTGGGGTTCAGCATGGCAAACTGGTTAATGCCATTTACCTCAAATTAGTGAAGGGACACGAATATTTTTCACTTCTTCAAGATCTTCACCAAATCTTATTTACTGCCATTAGAGCTGCTTGTCAAAATTCAGTTACATTTCATGGGACCACATACATTACACAGTTCTTCTTTTCTTTTATACGGTGGCTACATATTGATGAAATTATTTTCTGGTCTTCCTCAGTATCCTCAAGGATGCAGTATCCCCACAGGGACAGCGAAGCAACTGCACATGACTCTGCTCCAATGCACATTCATAATTCTATCTGCTTAAGTTAAAATAAAATGGCTCACCTCAATTCACTACACTCATCACTTTTCTTACTGAAGAGATTGAGGAAATGAGAAAGGACTGTGCTCCCCACTGGCTTAGGGCTACTACCGCAACACACACAAACACAAGACCAGTTCAAAGGGATCATGGGAAGATTGCCACTAGCTTATGACTAAAGTAATATTTGAAATGACTATTATTATAAATATGAACATAGGGAGAGCCTGCTGGATCAGAACAGTAGTCCATCTAGTCCAATCATAGGAGTAAACTCCTAAAGGCCAAAGTCCCTTCTCCCCCTCCAATAAAACACTTAAGCCCCCCTCTGCCAGTTGATGGGTATTGCCATTCAAATGGTGCATGTGTAGGGCTTGCCTCTTGCCTTCAATATTTTATTCAACTTGACGCCCTTGAGTCCAGCATCCTATTCTCACATTGGCCAACCAGATGAAAGGAGTGCAACAGCATTCTTCCCCCCGCCCCTACATTTTCCAGCAACTGGTGTTCAAAAGCACACAGCCGCCAAGAATGGACAAGCCACTACAGAAAGTAGAATTATTACATGAAACAAATACCAGTCAGACTAATCAAGCTGAATAGTGCTGACTGCTCATTTTAGCCTTTCTGGAAAAGTCCACCCACCCTGCTCCTGTAGCCTTAATAAATGTATCCTGAATCTTTATTTAGTTTTAATAATACTGCTCAGACATCATCAAAAGTAGCACAAAGTAAACAATATTGGACAAGATAAAATGCTACACCGCACCCAGCAAGTAACCCTACCATTTCCTAACTTTAATCAGAACTATGAAGTCTCAGTTGGCTGCAACATCTCAACATAAGATCTTTTCTTTCTTTTTTAAAAAAGCATCCATTTGATGAATATACAAAAGGAAAATCTTACCTCTTCCCACTGGTGAATGTATCTTATTAATCTTGAAAGCCGTAATAAACGCAGCAGACTGAGGATTTTTGTGAACCTTACAATACGAAGTGCTCTAGCAGTCTTGTAGACTTCTGAGTCCATCCCTTTTTCTACAATGAGAAAGATATAATCCACTGGTATTGATGAGATGAAGTCAACCACGAACCAGCTCTTTAAATAATTCATCTTGATGACTTTGGGGTCCAGGATTATCTCAGAGCTGTCCTCATTAACAGTGCCAGTTCTAAAGTTCATTATCAAGTCCAACAGAAACACAGTATCTGATGCTACATTGAAAATAATCCACGGTGTGGTTGTCTGCTCTGTGAAGAATGTGATCCCAACAGGAATAATGACAAGATTTCCAACCATCATGATAAGCATTATTAAGTCCCAGTAAAACCTAAGAGAAGATAGAAAACACAATAATTGAACAAAGCAAAAAATACTATTTTCTTGCAGTATAATTAAATTGTATATTGTAAGGCTTTTAAAAATTAGAAGAGATGTGATTATAACACAGATAACCATCAACATGCTGTCCTAGACAGCAGAGCATATTGGTAAATATCTACTACATTCATGTTTGTTGAATGAAGTGCCCTTACCTTCAAAAAGGCAGGAGACTTTTCTTGGTCAAATGCACGGACGGTACAGTGGTACCTCAGGTTAAGAACTTAATTTGTTCCAGAGGTCCGTTCTTAACCTGAAGCTGCACTTAACCTGAAGCACCACTTTAACTAATGGGGCCTTGCACTGCTGCTGCACTGCAAGAGCACGATTTCTGTTCTCATCCTGAAGCAAAGTTCTTAACCCGAGGTAATATTTCTGGGTTAGCGGAGTCTGTAACCTGAAACGTATGTAACCCGAGGTACCACTGTATAGCCTAATGCGGTCCCCTCCAGATGTTATGGAACTACGACTCCTATAAAATCTTATTACTGGCTCTCACTGGAACCAATGGGAGTTTTAGTCCAAAATATCTGGAGGGCACCAAGTTGGGAAAGGTTAGCATTTAACAATGCCATTTATATCAGACTGTCTGTGTTGGATTGAGAAAAAAACACAAGCTTTAATCCCATTGACTAAATTTTAAGTGAAGGTAGCTAGCTTCAGTATAAATGTGCATGGGAGCACAAGACCAGGCCCCACTCAATAGAAGGAGCATGAGAACTGCCAAGTGCAGCAGGGCACATGAAGAAAAAACATGTGGTCATCTCAAGAGTCCAGGGGTCCTGTAGAAACATTATGTCCAGAATCTAAAATTACCCGACTCAGCCACTAGGCTAAACAGAGCAACGCTCTCTTAGTACTGCTGCTCTTCTGGAAAACTCTGCTTAGGGATGAATACCACTGGTTTTTAGCAAGTGTGGGTTTTTAAAAAATAATAATAATAATAATCTCAAAAGACCTTTGAATGACAAGTTGGTGGATTGAATTCTACTGCTATTTCCTGTTCAATGAAATAAAGCTTTAAAGGAACACCGTTGTTTAAAAACATTAAGGATCCCTGACATCCATGTGTGATCTGAACTAATCAGAGGGCATCAGAATACTGAATTCTGCACCCACTGTAAAACTCTCTCCTTGAATAGCACAATTGCAAAACACACACTTTCTTGGTCATATGATTAGGAGAGATCTTTTTGATGGGGATTACTTGTTAAGACAAAGGGAGAGAATTCCTGCTATTATATCCAGAGAGTATAAGCAAGTTCTGCCATTCCTTCCTACCAGTTGATTGGCATATGGAATAAATGCAGCATTGTGCTGAAGAATTAGCTTATCATTCCATGGCATATTTGAAAGGATGAGTTGCATTTGGTAGATTTTTCCCCCAGCCTTCCTGTCAAAACCTATCAATGTGTTTACATAAAAATGAACTGGTGCCTGCTGTTAATCATGAATACTTTGGCAGCCCAATGAAATTCACTCTTGGTCTCCCTCCAAATGCAAAGCCAAAATGTACCAGAATAAGCTTAATGACAAATGGACAATATATAGCCTGCTCCCGTTTCTATGTATCTTCTTCTTCTTGCTTTCCAGCCCATAACACATGAGTAATATATAGCCTGTCCACTGAGAAAATGGAGCACTTGTGCTCACTGGAAGGCTCTTACAGAGAACATAGGAGCTGCCTTATACAAATCAGACCAGTGGTCTGTCTAGATTAGTTTTGCATATTCTCTCCAGCATTTCAAGCAATAATACAACAAACAACAATCTGACCCAACAAATCATTACAAAGCAATACACAATTCCTACAGCCTACCTCCAGGTTAAACAAGCATTTTGTGCAGAATATAGGGATCATTGGTTCTTGCAACCACTGATAAAAACTTTGCCACTGCTAATGTTCTAGCATTTGTCCGGTCTTCCAATAGGAACCTGACATAGTGAGCCTCTGATTTTCCCGGGAAAGGTACCAGCAAGGGTAGTATCAGTTCAGCCCTGGCTTGCTCATATTTTGCACAGTGCAACAAAATATGTTTTATGGAATCGATGTCTTGAGCACACGAGCAAAGTCTGTTCTGGTAGGGAACTCCTCTCAACCTGCCATCCAACACTGAAGAAGGAAAGACGTTTAGTCTGGCTTTGGTGAAAAGCCTTCGATAGTTTGGTACTGTCAGGTTTTTAATGTAAGATGTTAACTTAAAGACAAGCAAGAATATTTTTCAGCTCTACCTTGAGCTGCTGAGACGTTTCTGCATGCAATTCATGCACTCTACCACTGAGCTACGGCCTGTCCTCAGAAGGTGTTGCGGCCATCATCCATGCTGTGAAACACAGCATGTATGACACACTTTTTAGAGTATTATAATGTTGCTATGCTATGTTTGCCAATGTGCATGATGTCTAAAAGAGCCACTAACCCCACAGCCACAACAGACAAGGTTGACTCAGTTCTGGGAAGCAGCCTGCTAGGCAATGTTGCCCATACTTGCACCAAAACCTAAGGGCCACATTGTTTAATTTCAGTTTCAATAATTTCCATCCTATACCCAGATGTACCTCGAAGTGGTTCACGATAAACAACTGCAAACCATGAAATATGAAGTTGCAAATATAAACAAGCAGTTAAGATAACGCTCACTGGAATAAACGTTACCTATGCATGCAAGCAACAAATAAAGGATAATATGGAGGGAGGAACCAGGTACGCCATATTGATGTCCTAGGAGGAAAATGTGGCATAATAATGAATTGGGTTCAGAATGACTGCATGGAAACAAAGTATATCATAATGTTGGGATACATTAGCCATTAAAAAAAAAAGGATTGCTGGACAAAAGCAATTCCTGAACGATTGTTCTCAACATACTGAGAACAATAATTTCAACAATAAAAGTTGGCATTGGCCGAAACACCTTTCAAGTAATTGATATACTTCATATACATTATTTTAATTAACATGTGAAAACATTTAGGGGCTGAAGTAAAAGCTTGCCCCTTTTCAACCTCTGCAATGTCAGTAGACAAGGCTTCTGCTTCTCGTGAATTTTTTGTTTTCACTTGAAGGATGCTCTCTCACAAAAGGGGAATGCACCGACACATGCACAAAATCAGGAATTTCAACTCATCAGTATTCAAGTGTATCTTTAGCAATGAATACCACTCATAGCTAATGTGAAATCGGGGCCTATCTAAATAACAGTCAAGGGCTTAACAAACACCAAGTAATTAATGCTGTTACGTTCACTATACTGTGAAGTGTTACATAACCCCAAGTGACATTATATTAATACAGAACACATTAGTGAAGGGCATACACACACACACAAACACACACACACAAAAGCAGGAAGGTTTTCAGATCAATTTCCTATAGTTTACTTCCTTCCTAAAGCCAAATCTTTACACTTGAAGTTCCAATTAGAACAGGCACCCCCAAACTCGGTCCTCCAGATGTTTTAGGACTACAATTCCCATCATCCCTGACCACTGGTCCTGTTAGCTAGGGATGACGGGAGTTGTAGTCCCAAAACATCTGGAGGGCCAAGTTTGGGGGTGCCTGAATTAGAACAATTGAGCTACTTTCCCATCCCTACCAAATTGTTTTATGCTGGGGAGAACTGTCTTTCACACCTTACTTTAATAATAAAAAGTACATTTACATAGCACTTTAAGGTATTCACAGCATTTCACATACATTCTTCCACAAGCATTAACATTTGTCCCTTTTACAATACAATGCTATTATGCATGTCGACCTAGAAGCAATCCCCATTGAGTTCAATGGGCCTTACTCCTGCATGAATGTGTATACAATGTGGGGCTGCAGAGTGAGGAGGAATTTCTGGCAATTGCTTCCCACCCTATTCCCCTGACAGAAACCTTGCCATTAGCTGAGCAACATCTATGGATGCAACCCAGTGCTGACATTTTTAAGTTAATGGGATTATTACTATTATTATTATTTTAACTTGGCTGCATTCAGCAATTCCTGTTCTCAATAAATGCTGTGGAAAGATTGCCAACTCGCACATCTTATGGTGTGGGCCATGTATCTGCATGCAAAGAAGCTTTGTCAAGCTCTGAGCCAAAGCTTGCCACTTCATGACTATTGCAGGGTGGGAAAGGAGATGTCTCATCGTTAAGCAATTTTCTGCTTTTAAAAACGTGCATTTTAAAGGAATGTAGGCTTATTATTTGCAAGGCCATGCATAGAGAAAAAGAACTGGTAAAATGTCAACTTTGTTCATCGGCCCTGACATTCAAATTATTTCTGGGGGTTTGTAGATACTACACTGTCCTTCAGTATTGATCAAATTATTTCACATCTCAATGCAATATGGTATTTCATGGCATGCTGTAGGGGAGTACTTTTAGCTCTTGAATCTCTTGTGTTGCATTTTCTCTAGGTTTGGACTTCAGCAGTTCATCTGCGGTCCCTGCAGCAAAATTCAATATGTGCCCAGACATGTGCAGATACAACCCTGTTACCTGCCGTAACAGGGGGAGGGAAGAACCAGATTTTTGGCACATTTTGCCTTTTGGTTGCCCAAATATTCTCTATCTCTCTCACACATATGCACAACCAAATCATCTTAAAGAAAATGTCACCAAATGTCTATCTCCCTTCTATTTGGTCTAGAGTGAAATTACTCCTTAGCCAACAGGCTGCAGGCAGAAGGACATTAAATGCCTGAATGACTCTGGTATAGAATTCAGCCACCGCGTTTTCATTTCCTGATCCATTCCCATGGCTCTTGCAGAAGCTGTGATACATAGAAAATAAAGCCAGGCATGGCACATAACACGTGTGTCTTGGACTCTGCAGTAGGGATGGGCAATGAATTGATACATCATCCAAAATCAGTTTGAAGTCCACATCGTGATAACGGTTTCATAATATTTGGCATGGCGATATATCGCAAAGCACAATGTGTATGTGCTTTGTAAAAAAATCACAATATGGGGAAAACTCTGAAGCCAGTCATTACTTCTCTCATGATTCCTGCTGCTCCTGTTGCTCTGTACTATAAATTAACAGTTGCGATGTATGTACAATATGTAACAACAGTTGTAACAGTATGTAACAGTAAAAATGAATCCATCTTAGACCCCTAAGTAGTAGCAGTTGCCAGGATATTATGCTGTTCACCTCTACACAGTTACATCCCATGATATAGACACTGTGATATACCAGTATATTGACATGTTTACCTGGTGATATATCACAATGTTGAAAACCAGATATCGCCTAGCCCTACTCTGGAATCTGAGCCACTACTTGAGTACAAACTGTAGCTGAGAAGCTGCTTTCAGATATCAAACAAGTTTTCAATGTGCACGTTTGCACAGATCATCACCACCCAAGTATACTCACTCTTCAAATTTTCATTTCTTCCCTCCTCCTCAGCTTCAGTGACACTCTTTGTTTCTTAAAGCCTTGTATTCCATGGGCTAAATCAGTGGCAAACTGATTTAAAGGCACCATTCAAACAAGGATATGGAGCCAGAGTATGATTTTGGTCTGTTGCTCTAGTTTGGATGGAGCCTTTAAATCACAGTTTCTCAGTATGAATTTCTGTGGTTTAAGACACTGCATGAGCTGCCCTGGATTATGGCACAAGGAGGGATGGTCAAGGAGGGTGACCATGCATTGGCCATACATTCCCAGGTCAATGAGCCATGCTTTATCAGACTAGGACTGCGTCATTGAAACCAGGCACCTGTATGTAATTTCCACTATGGGCATTTCTATTTAAGGATAATCAAAGGATAAAAACAAATCAAAATCACCTGGACGTCTGTCCACTCTTTCCTTCAGTGAATTTCATGAAGTACAGATTAAGGCACTCAGCAGTTATCCATTTAACCTTGCAAGCTTTAGCATTACAAATACCATTATTGCCAATGCATTTAGCTTCCATTTAAGAATATTTATCCCTAAAGCTAAGTACTAAAATCTCAGATATGCAAATGCTTCCATTAATTTTTGTCTTTTAAAAGTCAGCAAGTGGAATCAGAACTGGGGAAACAGCTCATCACTAATCATTTATAACATAATTTTGAGTGCAGAATCAACCTTCACTGGCCATGTGCCACACTTTAAAAAAAATAATCAAAATGTAATTTCTTAGTAGCTACATGCACATTAATATTTTTCCCCTTCTTCATGAATTTGCTCTTCATTAGCACCATTAAGCATTATTTAATGCCTGAAACTTGCTTGGGCAAAAGGGTACAACTCCGTGTTTGCTTCAGTTCTGTGAGAAGAGAGTGAAGAAGAGGAAGCAAAGTTAAATCAGATCAAGCACAAAATGCATGTGCAAATAATGGATGTTTGCATAAGGAAAGTGACACCAGAATTTGATTTGCCAATTTATAAAACACCATTAAGAAGCAGAAAGCACTACGCGCTCCATTATTACATCTTATTAGAGTCGCAGTTTGCGACGTGGTAATTTCTACAGCTCAGAGCTAAATATTTAAGAGCCATGTTATCAGACATTTGAGGGGGAGAACTGACAGACAGATCCAATGCTCATGAACTATCCCAGAAGAGCCTGCGGCCTCGAGCCACTGCCCCATTGAGTCCTGCATCCTGTTCTCACAGTGGCCAATTGCCTGTGGGAAAGCCAAAGGCAGGATCTGAGCACAAGAGCATATTCCCCTCTGTGGTTTCCAGAGAAGGGAGCGCGAGGGTCATCTAGTCCGTGCAATGCACAAATCTTTCGCCTAACGTGGGGTTCGAACCCACGAACCTGAGATTAAGAGTCTCATGCTCTGGGGACTGAGCTATGCCTCAAGCAACTAACTATACAATCACATTTATAGCCATCTCCCCTACCCCCCCAAAAAAAAATTAATCCCCTCTTCAAGCAAAAAGAGGCTTCCGAATCAAAAATTCATATATGTATATATACACCAGGAACAAAGCGGAATTATTTCACACAATCCTGTTCCACCAGCACAACGTATATTTTGGAAATGCATTCCGCTCTGCCGTCTGCACTCTCTGAAACCCTTTGAACAAAAATCTCTCTGATCCCTGGGAGTTCAAAGTATACCTAGTTCCTTAATGACTTTGCACAGCACTGCCACAGCTGTTCCTTTGCTTCAGACACACAAAGAACAGGTTAAAGGTGGCCAGAGAAAGTGTTTCCCTTAAAGTAAGTTGCCCATAGCTGCCGCTAACTGATAAGCTGCTCTTAAAATAAGCACTTGACGAACCTTAGGTCACCGGCACTAGTGACCCAATACGTCTCTTCCTTTTTATTTTGTTGATAAACAACTTTATCCTCAGTAGTTAAAACTTCCCTTTTCTACATCTTGGGATATGAAGTTGCTGCACTTTAAATCAAATTTGTATTTCAAGTCTCTTGTCTCTGCAGACAGTTTTATTATCGTTATCATCATCATCGTTAAAAATGCTTCTATCAAAACAGTACATCAAGCGCACAGAGAGAAAACAGGGAAAGCTAATAAGGACCTTTTTGCAGGAAACAGTGCAAATAACGCTGAAATTAAAACGAAGGGGAAATGGTAGGTTGCATTACATATTTGGCAAACGGTTATCCAATGAGTCAAGGGGAAACTGGGGCCTTCCAGATGTGGTTGGACTCTGCCTCCCATCAGTCCCAGAATGATGTGAGGGTTGCAGACCAACAACATCTGGAAGGCCGCAGATTCCCCATCCTGCACCAGGCATTCAGAAAAAATGCAGCTATTCTGCCAGCTGTCCACCTTCATCGCTTAGGAAAGGAGCTGAGTCAGGTTTGTTTTGGCAGAGCCAGTCTGGTTTAGTGGTTAGAGCATTGGGCCCTTAGGATTCCTGTTCAGCCATGAAGCTCACTGGGTGATCTTGGTCCAATCGCTGCCCCTCAGCCTTGCCTACTTCATAGGGTTGCTGGGGGGGGGGAATGAGGAGTGAGGGAACCACAGATGCCATCTTGACCTCCTTGGAGGAAAGATAGGGTGTACATACCGGTAATACAATTAAGTAAAACAAATTAAATGTAGGTGGCAGCCAACATGGTAACCTCCAAGTGGATTTTGGACTCCATCTCCCATCCTCTGTGACCATTAGCCAAACTGGTCAAGGCTGCTGAGAGCTGAAGTCCAACAACATATGCAGAGCACCATGTGGACTACCCCAGCTTCCCTTAATATTTAGGAAGTTGTCACATACAGAACCTGCAATTCTTGTCCATTTAACTTCTCTCCCCGCCGCTGCCATCCCCCAACACACTTCTGATAACTATTATCAGAGGCTGGGGACAATTACAGTGGCAGCCTCAAACGACACTTGCAAGATATATTGCTTCCCAATCAGGAGGTTGCTTCTAATTTGTACTTAGGATTTTTCAAACGCATTTCAGCTACCTTGCAACATCCACAGATTTTCAGTTAAGTGCTCATATTTAGTGGCTTTCCCCCCAAGTAATAATACCTTTATTGTCAATGTACAACCTCTGTACAATGAAATTAACTGAGTACAATATTCTTTTAGCCACTTTGCATATTTCTGGTTTTCTGAGCAGAGCAAGTTATCTACATTTATTTATTTGAGGTCCCCCCCCCTTTTCTACAGCCTGAGCAGCACACTTGGGACTGAAAACAAAATCTAAAAACAGGACCGTGGCCAAAAATGGCTCCTATTTTATGTAAGACAGGGGCAGACAAAACGAGATGAACACTTAAAGGCATTTTTATAACACGTATCAGAAAGTATCGCCAAAACGAAAGGAATATAAATGCATCACATTTATTTCAGCAGCAGTGCCACGTTCGAATCTCAGAACGGTCTAACAGACATAGATTATTTGCTTCGCTGTTATGCTCCTTTTCTCCTGTATCAAAATGAGGACAGCACTTTAAGTGTGTGCTTAAAACATGAGCAACAGGTGCATCTCCGCTACTGAATATGGCTTTAGCAGACTTAAACCCGAAATATCAAACACACTTAAATGTCAGATTTGCAGGACCACTGAACAAAACAGAAGGATAGATTGTATCTTGGAGACATGGAAGGATTTTTCTTTCTTTCTTATAAATCATTAAGCCTGAAACAAAGCCCAACAGTCAAGACTGCATTAACTGCTACGTTAAATAAAATTAATAAGGTTTAAAATTAAGTAGAGTTTTAGCAGAGGGTCTCTCTAGGGACCACATCCCATTTTTCCTCTTTGTGCAGGACTCTCCACTTGAGCAACTCCAACTCATTAGAGCCACAGGCAGAAAAGCCAGTGGTAATGACCTGGGAGACCTGAGTTTAAATTCCTTCTCTGCCATGAAACTCACTGGCAACCCAGTCAGATGGGTGGGGTAATGATGATGATGCTGTTACTGGGTGACCCTGAGCTGGTCAGTGTCTCAGTCTTACCTCCTTCACAGGGCAGTTGAGAGCATAAAATGGAGAAGAGAACCATGTATGTCACCTTCAAAGCTTTGGAGGAAAGGTGCTGTATAAATGCACTACATTGAAGGGATGCGATGTTAGGATTTCTCCCTCAATTCACCTATTCCCATCATCTCCTCCTTGCAGCCTTAAAGGTAAAGGTAAAGGGACCCCTGGCCATTAGGTCCAGTCATGGACAACTCTGGGGTTGCGGTGCTCATGTTCCTTTATTGGCCGAGGGAGCCGGAGTACAGCTTCCGGGTCATGTGGCCAGCATGACTAAGCCACTTCTGGCGAACCAGAGCAGCACACAGAAACACTGTTTACCTTCCCGCTGGAGCAGTACCTATTTATCTACTTGCACTTTGACGTGCTTTCGAACTACTAGGTTGGCAGGAGCAGGGACCGAGCTACGGGAGCTCACCCCGTTGTGGGGATTCAAACCGCCAACCTTCTGATTGGCAAGCCCTAGGCTCTGTGGTTTAACCCACAGCACCACCCGCGGCCCTCCCCTTGCAGCCTTATATCCTACAAATAAAAGACCAACTGCACTAGCCTTCACCAAATCATTTGTATTTGCTCTACTCTATTTGTTCAAGTACTGTACACTATATTTTAAATTACAGCCAAACCAAAACAAAGGATGGGAGTTAAATACGTAGGCTGAAATAATCACATCACAGCAATCAAAGTCCTAAACATGATGCGGTATTATGCAGAGATATGCATAACTTGAATTTTCCAAGTTTGCTTATTAAGACAGAAAAGTCTCTAGAATTCTAACTAACTAATTTAAATTCCCTGATTGGCAGCTAACAAGTCTGTTAGTGGATTGACAAGCAAGGTGCGTTTCATCACCACAAGAAGGGAAAGCATAGAACATGAGTAGGCAAACTAAGGCCCGGGGGCCGGATTCAGCCCAGTCACCTTCTAAATCTGACCCATGGACGGTCTGGGAATCAGTGTGTTTTTACATGAATAGAATGTGTCCTTTTATTTAAAATGCATCTCTGGGTTATTTGTGGGGCATAGGAATTTCTTTTCTTTTCAAAATATAGTCCAGCTCCCCATAAGGTCTGAGGGACAGTGGACTGGCCCCTGGCTGAAAAAGTTTGCTGACCCCTGGCATAGAACATCAGAATACTGCAGATGATAACTGTTAAGTTGTGGGTGAACATATCAGACGACACAGCAATTCTTTAAACAGCTCTTGTTTATTCACAGGCCAGGACAGAACTGAACTGAAGGGTTCAGCCAGCCTGCTTATATAGAGCTCCAGTACAACGTTACTGTAACAACTTTCTAAAACTATCCAATCACTGAACGTCACTTTCGATCCCTTATTTGCATAACTATCTACAGTATCCCCCTGCTGGCCCAGGGTGAGAACTTCGGTACATAACAATAACAACTTGGGACCAGTTTACCTGAGAGATCGCCTTACCCCTGTATGCCATGTGACCATTTTAATCTGCAGAACTGGCACAGTTACAGGTGCCAAGTAATACCTGCATTTATAAGAAATCGGAACTTTGGAACTCCCTGGTCATTGACATCAGGCAGGCACCGTTGCTGTACTCTTTTCAGCACCTGCTAAAAACATTCCTGTTAGGAGAACCCTAACCAGATGTGCAGAATGTTGATGTGCATTTCAATCTGCTTTTAGTTTATTGCTGATTTTATTTTTAATTTTTTAACTTGTTTTAAATACAGTGGTACCTCGAGTTACAGACACTTCAGGTTACAGCTGCTTCAGGTTACAGACTCCACCAACCCAGAAATTGTACCTCGGGTTAAGAACTTTGCTTCAGGATGAGAACAGAAATCGTGCAGCGGGAGGCCCCATTAGCTAAAGTGGTGCTTCAGATTAAGAACAGTTTCAGGTTAAGAACGGACCTCCAGAACAAATTAAGTTCTTAACCAGAGGTGCCACTGTAGTTGTTTTCAACTGTTTTACTGATAAATTTATTGTTTCATTCTCTTTACGAACCATTTTGAGGTTTTGTTGTTTTACCATCGGTGTATTAATTTTATGAAGTAAACAAGTAAAATAAACAATGTGTAGTTTCAGGTCTTGCCCTTCAGCAGGAGCACTTAAATTTGCAGCGTGTGCATTTGGTTTTCAAATACTGGTCCATGGCAACATTTAAATTAACAGCTAACCTGCCCAAATGAAGACAATATTATCTGCGAAGCTATTGTGCCTGCAGAAAGGTGGAAACTGAATGCAATCCTGCACAGTAATCAGATACTGAAATGGCAGAGGAATGCAGCCAGTCAATCGTGACAGGGGTCTGGTTGGAATCACTAAATCTGTGAAGCATCATAAAACTTATTTTTCTTTTTTCTTTTTTGTCGATGGGGCGGGGCAGTCAATCAAGGCAAAAATTACCCTGAAGAAGCTCTGGTGCAGGATGTGATTGCAGCTTCAAGTCAAAGCATGCCAAAATGCATTCATCCCACTTGCCAAGCAGGCAACCCCTGCGATTCCTATATCAGAGCTATCTATTCCAAGTACCACTTCAACAAAACACATCTACAGAGTCATGACATTCGAGTTCACAGTTCCAGAGAGGTGGCTGTGTTGGCTGTTGCAGCAAAATCAACCAAGAGACTTGTGGCAACTTAATGACTTGACAGATATTCTTATGGCACTGGCTTTTGTTGAACATACTTAATCAGATGCCATGATCTTGAGTTTTGGGTACGCATATAAACGGTCGGAGGTGGGAGACTGTAAACTGTGAGGTCAGAAGGAAAGCCAGAAGTACAGGTGACGTATTTTTAAATTTTATAATTAACAGTGGACATTCACTGGTGACCATGGACTTCCAGTGTTAATGAGAAGCATGGAAAAAAGCCACCATGAAGCAGCTCCCATGGCACTAAACATAAACAGTCATGGCTATGGAGGGAGAATTGAATCCTTTCCTCCCCTGCTGTGGTTTTAAGGAAAATCCCTCGCCTGAAGAGGGGGGAAATCTCCTATTGTCGAGTGCCTCCTGCATAGGTGGGTGGGAACTGGAAAGAGGCAGGATGTCCTCACTGGCAGCATCTGTTTAGAGCTTCTCCACATATGACAGAGTCACCTACTGACCTGCCAACACACTAAAAATATGGATATAGTCACTTCTACATCCCTAACAAGTGCACTGTTTCTTAATGACACCAACATCACTGTGCAATACAGAAGCTTGTTGTTGCTATTGTTGTATGAAGGCATTAGGATAGTCAGGTCCGGTTACCAGAACCTTCTCCTTCTAGTTCCCAAAGCGCTTTGCATTTCTCCTCTGGAAGTTGCCCTCTGCCATGGTGAAAATGTACATCACCTCCATCCCGTCCCAACTTCTCCACCTTCCACATATAAACCTCAGAAAATGTGGTCCTCCCTGAGGCTATTTAAGACCTGTGTGTCTTGAGGGAAGGTGGAAGGCAAGATGTCCAGGTCACTAAGCTTGTACCTTCAGCTCCTGAAAAGACCACCAGTCAGCTTGAGAAGACTCTGTTGCTCTACATTTTATATTATTTATATGTTTTAGAAATGGCAGAAAGACAGAACGAACAAATGAATAAAATGAGGAATTTTCTGCTGTTGCCTTTGGAGGTGCAATTTTTATCAAAACCACCACAGGGGAAGAAATGGTTGAACTATAATTATAGCTGGTATTTTTTAGCATAAGCAATGTATATTAACATAATGTTCTGGGCACACCTATGCAATTTTGTCTGAACCTACTCTACTCAACTAACAGAATTGTATAGATTGTATCAGGATTTCCTGAACCTTTGGGGGCCAGAGGCACATTTAGAAATCTAAGGTTGTGGGCATCACAAAATACCCATTTTTTGGGGGGGGGGCTGACAAAGTTCAGAACCATCACAACACACCCCCCCCAAAAAAAAACACACCTTCAAATCCAAATAAAATATTGCAGGAGGTACAGACAACAACCTCCCCCCAACAAAAACTTTAAAAATAAAATTGGGGTGGACAGAGAAGCTGGCAGGTGCCACAGGGGTGTCTAAATTAGAATTCATCTTCTGTTAGCATATACTTCTTGAAAACTATCTATTGGTAACCTTGGGAATGGCACAAATGACACTCAATAATTTTTGTCTTTAATTTGCTTTGCTACGTCTAGCACGAGACCTCTAGGAATTAGCACTGAACACACAATGAATTTCAAAATTGAGTTCCAGCCTCCAGGGAAAACAGGTCCAGGGAAAAGATGGCTGAAAGGCTTTAGACAATTAACAAGTCGTCTGCTGTACATTTAATTCACACACACACCCAAACACATGCACAAATGAAACTGGGTTAAGCATTTCTCTCAGAAGGTTTGGTGGTGCCAATATGTATCCTTAAACCTCTAAATGGATTGGAAAGCAAATACCTGAAGGAGCCCCTGTATCTGGGTTTTTCTCCAGGTTCCATTGCCTAGCACAGCCTTTCTCTACTGTGGGTTTTTAGATGTTCTTGCACTACAACTCCCATCATCCCTAGCTATCCCTAGAGAGATTATGGGAGTTGTAGTTCAAGAACATTGGGGGGGCAAGGTTGAGAAAGGCTGGGTCCAGGCCTCTTTGAATGGTGCTTTAAACTCCCTTCTGACCACCCCCCCCCCACTGGTCCTGCCTTGTAGGCTGGAATGTGTCCTTAATTAATCAAATTTGTCTTAATTGTTTAACCAGTTCTTCTGTTGAACTACTGCCTTACTCTGTTAAAACTGTATGTTTCTCATGGTGTGTTTGATGATGATGATGATGAACCACCCTTTATAAAAAGATCCTAAGGTGCTGTACAACATTAAGAACACATTTTATGGAACACAATAATAAAAACGTAATAAAAAGTGTAATAACAGACAGTATAATAATAAAATAATCATAGTAACAGTCCCCCACCTCTCTCCCACAGCTTTAACAGGACATAGAATTATTTAATGACTGAAGGTCTGGGTACAGAAGAATGTTTTTGCCTGGTGCCTAAAGACATTTAATGATGTCGCCAGGCACATCTCTCTGGGGAGAGCATTCCACAGTTGAGGAGCCACCACAGAAAAGGCCCATTCTTGTGTTGCCACACACACACACACACACACACACAAGCCTCTCAGGGAGTGGGGATATAGAGAAGAGCCTCAGATGACAAGCACAGGGTCTGGGTCGGTCTGTATGGGGGAAGGTGGTCCTTAAGGTATTGAATAGCTGAGCTCTGTGGGGCTTTATTTGTTGCATCCCGTCCTGCTATCCGTACGGATACAAGACTGATTACAAATACAGTCGTAACTTGGATCCAAAATGCCTTGCAAGTCGAACATTTTGGCTCCCAAACGCCGCAAACCCGGAAGTGAGTGTTCTGGTTTGTGAACGTTCTTTGGAACCTGAACGTCCAATGCGGGTTCCGCAGGTTCTGATTGGCTGCAGGAGCTTCCTGCAGCCAATCGGAAGCCGCGCCTTGGTTTCCAAACATTTTGGAAGTTGAACGGACTTCTGGGATGGATTCTGTTCAACTTCCAAGGCACAACTGCATTTTTATTAAGAACGGGAGAAGGAGGAGGTGGTGGTGGAAGAGTAAATCCAAGCTGTGAACCTGAGTTTTCAGGGGCAGTGTAACCCCATCCAGCATGGGATGGATGCCTATAACCCAGTCTGCCTTTTGACTGACCATGAGCAGCTCTGTCTTGTCTCAGTTGAGCTTCACCCTTATCCAGTCCATTACTGACACCGATTTAGCACCAAAACACCCTCTAATTTAGACAGCCTTCAACTGGAGATACTATGGGTCAAACCTGCATATGAAGCATATTTCTCTAAACAGCATGTGGGACTGCAGGGGTGGGAAGGAACTGGTTGTTTTGGTCAAATAACCCTTAGCCAGTGATTTTAAAAATAAATAAATCAAGGAGGAGCATATGTATGTTGGTGGTCTGCTAACCGTTACCTCTGAAGGGACTCATCACAAAGAGCTACAAAACTGCTTTCCAAGCCCAACCAAGTTTTAATAGTGGAGCTCCAGCAGCAAAAGGGACTAGAAAAAGCCCTGTGTGCACAAATTAGCAACAGTAGTATTTTTCACCCACTACTGAAAAGTCGGCAGAGGGGCAGGCTCAGTGGTAACGTATGCAATTGCTGCGTTGCACTTTCTGTGTCAACGCTTCAATGTGTGTCAGCAAACTAACAGAGAACTGGTGTTTGCAGTGTCAAAACACGATGCATAAGCAACACAGGACCTGTAGAAGAAGACTTTTTTGTAGTTTCAAATGAAACAGGGGTTGCTATGCCTGTTATTCACCATGGATGTGTTCAGAAATGATAACTGAACCCAGGCACAGTGGTTTTCAATCAGTCAGCTGTGGCACCCTGGGGTGCTCTGAACAATAGTCAGGTGTGCTGCGGGCAACATTGGCCTCTGTCCCTCTTTCCTTCCCTCCCTTTCTTATGTCTCTTGTGTCCCTACTTCCCAAAGATTTGCACAGCTGTTTGTTGCAGCAGCCCTGGCTACCAGCTCCCCAGGCAAATGATGCCTCTGGGGCAAGCCAGGGAGTGCTTCCCAGGCCCCAGTGGGGCAATGTGAGGAGGCACCTCTCTTTGGGGCTGGGGCTGCACCAGCTGCTGCCCAGAGGACTCCCAAGGACAGGGTAGAGGAGAAAAGGCTGAAGGAACATTCCACAAGGGACGGTGTTTGAAAAAGGGTGCCAGCCCTGCAGGCAAGGAGTGATATAACTGGGCTCCTGAGCCCCACAGGGGTGCCGCAGAAAGAACGTAGTTGGTCAAGGGAACTGTGGTCTCAAAAAAGTTGAAAACCTCTGCTCTAAAGCATCAAGGAGACCTCTGTATCACTGCCGTTGCCAGTAGTATGAAGGAGGAATTTCTTCGGCATGCTTTTCGCAGCAGTAGACCAACCCAATATAAAGTTCCCAAACTTGCTTGAAGATGGGGACACAGCTCTAATTGCGCATTTAGCCAGATTTGCAATACACATGCACACAAGCATGGACACACACACACTTTACTTTTAAATTGCATTCAGAATGCATATACTACAGAACACATATTTTTCGTAAAATATGTGTACAGAATCTGTACAATTTAAATGCAGACCTTGTTTATTATTTATTTATGAGAGTCTTTCTAAACCGCCAACTCACAAAAAAAATCATGTTGGTGTACAATAAAAACATTAAAACATAATAATCATAAAATATGGAACACATGGCCAAAGCGGAATCAAATTAATTCTCTGAAAACTCTTGGCAGCACAGAAATGTTTTCAGCGGGTTACAAAATATCAAAACCATAGGTGTCTGTCTGATTTGTAGCCAGTGATAAGTAGGAAACAGGCTACAGCTCAGTGGTAGAGCATGGGTTTTGAGTGCAGAAGGTTCAATCCTTAGTGTTTCCAGTTAAAGGTATAGGGAAGAGGACCACTCTGTCTGAGCCCCTGCTGGTCAACACAGAAAAGATTAGCTGAGGTCAGGCTTCCGCAGCCTGTTGCCCTCCAGATATTTTTGACTTCTACTCCTATCAGTCCCAACCAACTTGCTGGAAGTCCAAAACACCTGGAACACAAGAGGAAAGCAGGGCTAGATGGACAAATAATCTGCCCAAGGATAAGGCAGCTTCCTATACAGCGGTACCTCGGGTTAAGTACTTAATTCGTTCCGGAGGTCTGTTCTTAACCTGAAGCACCACTTTAGCTAATGGGCCTCCTGCTGCTGCCGCGCAATTTCTGTTCTCAACCTGAAGCAAAGTTCTTAACCTGAAGCACTATTTCTGGGTTAGTGGAGTCTGTGACCTGAAGCGTATGTAACCTGAAGCATATGTAACCTGAGGTACCACTGTATTGCTAAGTTTCAAGGCTAAAGCAACTGAGAGCTCCTTTTCAATTTCAGCTTTTGCCTGCCCATTAAATATAAAATCAATATTGATCAGATTGCTTGCTTGTTTGTTTTTTAGTTTTACAAAACAAAATCTCACATCATGACATTATACGGGCATCCTCAAAATTTGGCTTTAGTTCTCTCTCATACCTTCCTCATCTCTTTCTGAAACAAACTTGGCCTGCCCACAGATACTACAGCCATCTCTGTTTTCCTCCTCTGTCCTACCCCACAAACATACAATGCTGTCATTTCTCACCAACACCCTCCTGAGCAGATTTGGGACACTATCTATCTAGCTTTGATAAGTACCAGTCTGAGCTGCTCCCGTTCTCAGGAATCCCTTCTTCCCCCTTAAGGAGACATGCACAATCCTCATGAACAGTTATTCTCCCTCTCTTCCTGTGTTTGCCTGTCTCTGAGGTTAGGATATTGGACTTTCACTGAAATACAAAGTAAGCTCAAAGCACAAAAAGATCCATGTCTGATGGTAGATTCCTGTCATAGGCAATTTTTGGGTATGAGGAGGAGGCTGCTGTAGATAAGGCATTTCTTTTTTTATTCAGGTTGTTCTTTTTTCACCCAACTTCCAGGATATGACATTTGCTGCAAACTCTGAAAGACCCACCACAAATCTCAAAAGCAACCTCAACTGCTCATCCGTATGTTCCTGGCAAGGTCATTTACAGTATATAGATTTATCCAAGCTAGAAAGCTCAATATTCTGGAAGAATAAGGAGTTAGAGGTTTGGGGAACATGCACATGAATGTTCCCAAACGCACACATAATTTAGTTCCAAATGTGCATGTAAAAGGTAAAGGTAAAGGGACCCCTGACCATTAGGTCCAGTCGTGACTGACTCTTGGGTTGCGTCACTCATCTCGCTTTATTGCCCGAGGGAGCTGGTGTTTGTCCGCATACAGCTTCCGGGTCATGTGGCCAGCATGACTAAGCCACTTCTGGCGAACCAGAGCAGCGCATAGAAATGCCATTTACCTTCCCGCCGGAGTGGTACCTATTTATCTACTTGCACTTTGACATGCTTTTGAACTGCTAGGTAGGCAGGAGCTGGGACTGAGCAACGGGAGCTCATCCCATCGCGAGGATTCGAACGGCCGACCTTCTGATCAGCAAGTCCTAGGCTCTGTGGTTTAACCTACAGCGCCACCCGCATCCCTCAGATGTGCATATAGAGAGCCACAAATATTCCCCATCCTCCCTTAGACCTACATACAGATCAATGCCCCATTCCAGCAAATACAATCTGCATACAGAAAGAGGGTTCTGCAACTAAATCTGCTGTACTCGCTTTTCCAAGGAAACCTACTGTGTCCTTGGAGGACTAAGTCCAGAAACATGTTTCACAATCCACATTTCTGTGCATAAAAATATAAGAGCCATTCATACAGAATGTGTAATATAGGAAAGGTGCAATTCTCACATTTTACAATGTCGGGGAAAGATGGCGATCCAGCAGCACTGATACCTACCCTTTTTATGATCCGCATAGTTATTTTTATGACTAACTATTAGGTTAACCACTTAGGCTGCAGCCCTTTAGATAATTTTCCCTGCTATATTCCACTGAAATTAATGGGACTTCTGCAGGTGTAAATTGTCTGAAGGTCTCAGACTAATTTATAGCGTCATGGCCATTTTTAGTAGCGCAATATCAATCAATATAAGCTGGAAATGTTAATTGAAGGCAGACCTCACTCCTTGTTCTCTCCTTGGGGAGAAAGCGAGAAGGGCATGAGCAAGAGGGATTTTCTAAGTTAAAATTCGCTTTGCAGCGCATGCTGTTGTTGTGAGGCACAAGATAATCCCTGTCATTTCTGAAACTGAACAATAGTGCTTTTTTGCTTTCTAATTATCGCTCTACGTGCATACTAATTGATGTAGTAGGAGACCAGGAATGTATTATTATTTCAGCAAGTAACAGTAATACAGGTGTATCAACATTGCTTTTCCAAAACATTTTGACTAACTGTGAAGTCTTTGCGTATGTTGACAGCAGGACAAACCTCCTTGGAAGGTTTGGAAGGTTGGAAGGTCTTCTTTAAGGTTTTCAACCTGAGTCTGGGAAACCACCAATGAGGGATGCTGTGGCAGCCAGCATTTCCAACACTATGATTCTATTAGAAACCAACTACCATGAATGAAAAAGTATTTAAGAAGTCAAGGCCCAAATCCAGTTTACGCTCACACAAGTGCACACACTTGCCCAAAGTAATTATTTAAACTTGAGTCTTCTTTGACCAGCTAACTCCAATGTCATATCACAATGCAGTTTGGAAACCTAAATCTAAAGAACTCTTGGACAGACAGCACTTCTTTGAGCCTTGGTTAATAAGAGTTATTGCACCAGGCAGTGTCACATAAGGAATGCAACATTTTGAAATTATTAATGAGGACTGTGCGAGGACGAAGGAAAACCATTCTCACAAAGCATTTCTAAATTTTATTTATTTACTTATTTAGAAGATGCACAGACTGCTTGATCAAAGAGCTAAGCGGTGCACAAAAATAACTGTAGATAAAACACAGATACAATCCACACAGCAATTAAAAAAAGAAAATATGCATAATTAAAAACACAGATAAAATTGGTAAGACTCTTCAAACAAAAACCGGTAACTAAGGATAAGCTATTAATCAATGTGCATGAGTTTAAGCCAGAAAAGTATTCCTTTTAAGCCATAAATAAACTGATTCTTATAAGGCTGATGGTTATAAAGGAGGAACCACAGCTTAGTGGAAAAGCACATGCCTGAGTAGAATGCGTCCTTAAATTCTGTTAATGCTTCTTGCCTGCCTGGATGGAAGATGGAGGATGTGTGCAGAAAACAGCCTGCACTAGGAAGGTAAAATGCGCCCCTCAGAAGGTGCCCAAAGAGAATGTGCAGCTCAAGCTGCAAAAAGGTTGACATTCCTGGTTTAAGACATGCAAACTTGTGTGTTGAGTATTTTGCTTTTCAGTCAAGTTGAGAATGGCTGGGGAAACCCAGCCAGATGGGCAGGGTATAAATACTAAAACTACTACTACTACTACTACTGTTGTTGTTGTTGTTGTTGTTGTTGTTGTTGTTGTTATTATTATTACAGTGGTACCTCTGGTTATGTACTTTATTTGTTCCGGAGGTCCGTTCTTAACTTGAAACTGCTCTTAACCTGAAGCACCACTTTAGCTAATGGGGCCTCCTGCTGCCGCTGCGCCGCCGGAGCACAATTTCTGTTCTCATCCTGAAGGAAAGTTCTTAACCCGAGGTACTATTTCTGGGTTAACGGAGTATGTAACCTGAAGCATATGTAACCCAAGGTACCGCTGTATTATTATTATTATTATTATTATTATTATTATTATTATTATTAATTATTGTTGTTGTTGTATTAAGGTCTAGTTGCCTAAATGAATATCCTTTAAACATATGAATGGAACCCACCAATGGTCAGCTTCTGGATGCATCTGCAACTTTCTGGCGGCAACAGAAGCAAAACCAGTTTAACCACTCGTCTGAAACCAAAATACTTGCACAGGTAGAAGTAGAAATAATAATAACGAGATGTCGGTATTCATAACTTGGTAGAATCATTGTGGTTACCATCACAATGTACCAGTGAGTAGTGTCACACACAAAAATCACAGGGTTTCTACCAAGGGAGCCTTTGTGCAAGAGAAAACGGAGACACACAGCTCCAGCGGCACAACTGGATTGTGAAAAAATACGTGGAACCATTCAGAGAAAAGATCTGTCAGGCCACTTACATAACCATTTCTTAATTGGACATTAATTCCCTGTAGAATGGCACATTCTCTTTGGACTTACTTTGCAAACAAATAAATAGAATCAATTTATTCACTCTGCCATAGGGTGTGTGCACATACAGGGTGAGTCTTTTAAAAGAGGCCCTGTGGAACATGTGTACTCTGTACCCAGGGGGCCTCTTTTAAAGGACTCACCCTGTATATGTATGCATACATATACATGCACGTGGGTGTCTATTTCAGGCATCCGAAACCCACCTAAGCTCATGCTACAAACATTGTTAGGCTTTAAGGCGCCCCAGGAGACTCTTGATATTTCCTTTGAGCAGACTACCAGGGGACAAAGAAAGTGGCCTTTGATGGTGCAGCTTATATAACACCTGCAAAATCTTGTTCCATCAGAACACAAAGCAGTGACAGAGCACAGGAGCCCTGCAGCAAAATAGGCAAAGCAAAGTTGCTACAAATCAAAGCACAAGAAGAACTACAACACCAACAAGGGGAAAAAACATTATGTATACCACCTAAAAGAGTTTATGGATTAAGTGGTTTATAAATCTTTTTAAAAGTCACCAGGATGCCAAAAGAAAAACAGTAATCCAGCAGCGGCCACTACATTATTCATTGATCTTTGCACAATAAACTGCTTTGAGGGGTTTTTTTTCTTTTACAATCAAGAAGTGTATACATTTTATGAAACAACCAAACAAATATTACTACTACTACACACAGGAAATATAGGACCACAGCCTACATATAACCAAAATGCATATAATTGCAGGTGACTATTTTCTAGGTATTTTGGACTAGACAACATTTTTTTTTTCATTTCAGTACCACCAATTCCTATAAAATATGTATGTTATACATACATTTACTGTCCTGTAGCCAAGAAAGCCTGAAACATTTCCTTAGAGTACACTGTTAAATACAGTGGTACCTCGGGTGAAGTACTTAATTTGTTCCGGAGGTCCGTTCTTAACCTGAAACTGTTCTTAACCTGAAGCACCACTTTAGCTAATGAGGCCTCGTGCTGCTGCCGCTGCGCCGCCAGAGCACGATTTCTGTTCTCATCCTGAAGCAAAGCTCTTAATCCGAGGTACTATTTCTGGGTTAGCGGAGTCTGTAACCTGAAGCGTATGTAACCCGAGGTACCACTGTATATGGTCACTTTGTGCTATGTAAATTATTTTCATTTTCTCTTACTATTTTGTGCTTCCACTCTTCCCCCAATTGCTAATAATTTAGCAAGTGGAAACTTGCTGGAAATGGGGTGGGGTGGGGGCTACAGAAGGAACATTTGTTCCTCTGCTCTACTCCATTCTCACAACACTGTCTCCCTCCCCTGCAAACACTCCCCTGCTCACTTGAATTGTCACACATGAAGCCAAACACCCCACGCAGGCACACCTCCTACTGTCTCCCACAAAAAGGAACCCTCGCACATAGGTCCTGTTTTCTATGTTTCTTCCACATCCTCATCCTACTCATGGCTCCTTCTTCTTCCTCATCCCATTTGCCAGCACAGAGAGCGATAGCCAGGAGCAGACGCATTAAATACCAGTTTGCTTGCTCTGTGGTCAGGATGCTCAGCCCTAAGATGATGAGTTGATGCTTGGATTGAGCTGGTAAATGAAGTAGCATGAGCTTTCCACCAGCCCCTCGCTTAACCATCTGCTTCAGGAGCAGGATCACTTCTAACACATACAGCAGGGGATGTTATGCTGATGGAAACAAATGAAGCAGGCCTGCATGCCTGGTCACCAGCTCAACGCAAGCCTCTGCTGCTCAGGGCTCAGATGGAGGGAGTACTCAGCTGTTTCAGGCTCTGGGGAGAGCAGTGGAATATAGGAAGCTGCCTTCTACATCTAGCTAGGTATTGTCGACTCTCACTGCAACAGCTCTCCAGGATTATTTTTTTTTTTAAGGGGGGACATTCCCAGCCCTACCTGGAATCTTCTGCATGCAAAACAGTTGCTTCCCCAACCTGATTAAGAAGCCAGCTCTGGAAAGCATTGGCCATGGATTAGCACTGATGAAGGTGTTTAACATTAACCATGGTTCAGGCTGACCAATGAAGTGTTGCAAGATTTGCATCTGAGAGGGAATAAATGCATGACACATTCCAGGTCTTTCTTAAATTGTCTTGGTTTCAATGGGACTCAGTGCTTCTTATACAGTTATGTTCCACTGAGATGTGTGGCACATAGATTTGCTCCTGTAGGTGCAATTTGTTGGTCCTCACCAATTAAGAGGACCAGAACAAGATGAAATGGGTGGTTTCATTCAAGAGTTACTAACGGAGCTTCCAGGAGAAATACCCCATAATAGAGCAAATCTGTATTAACAGCAAAATGAGTTGCAAGGTTTTATGAATCAGTATTCATCAAATTTTGGGGGGGGGGACACAGAGCTAGTTATTTCAAATATTATATGAAACCAGTGAAGATGCCCAAACACCATTATGGCATCTGTAGCCTCCATCATCTGGAGGTACATGCCTGGGGATCATTGGATCTTGGCTGTTTTCACACACTAACAACACATTGTGTAGAATGCTACCTATGACATTTTATCTGTACAATCAGAACGAAATTCAGTAACCAAATAACCAAGTACTGAAAAATATGAATTTTGAGCTGTCTTACCCCATAATGGCAACTAGACATTCTCTTTTGGCAACTGTAATCCTGGTTTAGGGAGCCATTTGATGCCTAGTTCATATAGCTGAGTTTCTAACACTGTATAATGAAACCAAATGATATGATGGAAGTCTGTGGCTATGGAAGGCAACAAAAAGTCTGTGCTATATCCTCTCCTCCCAGGTAACATCTGAGGACACAAGTCATGCATCTCTCCCGTGAGGATCTGTGCAAGTCCATGTACACATTTAGCTTAGGGAAGATATGTGTGTTACCACTTCACACCCTTGCCTGGAAACATGGAAAGAGAAAGCATGAATTAGCCACACATCCTCCTTTCTGCAAGCCCAGTTAATGTCCAAAGATATGCGAAGATCACATTCTCTTCTTTGCAATATATCCTTTCTCATGTGCATGAATAATACTAGTGCCTATTAGGGGTAGGAACGTCTTTCTTAGGAAGCCACATTCCCAATTTTAAATGCACAAGTAGGCCACTTCAAGAAACCCATGGAAATTTCCACCCTTCACAGACAGACATATTGTTGCCCTCATCCAGATACAACCTTGCTCTCTCACCATTCATCTCTCAGACTCAACACTATGCATTTCCTAAGAAGCCATATTAAACCCATACACAGGTCCCTTCAACCTTCTAGCCCTGGAATGACATCCCAGCAAGATGGAGCTTCAGATGGATCAAAACCAGGTTGGCAGGAAACCTGGAAGAGGACAGACAGGGGAAGTAGATTGATCTGGAACTGATTTTATTCAGCACAGTATGTATCATCAGCACAACTCATTTCATTTCTATCAAAATTCATTTAGTTCATAAACATAGCATCCAGGTTGATTTACATTCTATAGTAAGTGTAAAAATTTAATCTGGTGATTATGCATGAAGGTAACTTTGCTAGTATGAAGACTAAGGCTATCCATCCAAACACAGTTGCTTCGTGCCCACATGAGACACAAGAACTGCCAACGGAATTACATACCGAAAGGTTCATTCACAAATACAAAAGTGGTTCTCAAAAAATGCTCCATAGTGTTGGGTCTGCAAGATGGACCCAGGTTCCTGACAGTGGTCAGTTCTGAAGTGTTAAGCAGGTTAAGCACAATGCCAAACTTCTTGTTTCACTGTGTGTTCCCATTCATTCATTTTCTTGAATAGTTCATTGTCGCCAGCCCAGAGCAGATCCCAAATAATTGCAAGGGCAGAACTATTTCATACTCCAGTTCCTTTTTGTGCACATGCAAAATACATGGTGCCACCATCAAGATATACGTGTGGTGACATAAAGTCTATACCCTGGCCTTTGACACCTGACCCACCCTATTCAATTGACTGTAAATTGTTCAAATTTAATTTAATCTTGTATTTTTATGCTGTTGGAGCTCACTTTGGGACCTTATAAGGATGGGAAGGGAAGGGAAGGGGGGAAATTCAGCAGCAACAACCACCACACAGATATGCTGGCTTGATCAGGAAAATGACAGGGTACCGATTCTATTTTCATGACAGTAAACACTGATCATTTTAGCATACACATACATAGCATTCACAACCAACAACACTACACACACACACTTTAAAAATCGCGTACCAGAATTAAAACCGTAGTTCAGCCCTAAGAATCTCTTCACATAATTGCTCACTTCCATTTTTTCAGTGAGGCTCCCAGAGGTAAGGCAGCTCATTGGAATAGTACTTGGTGGCCATTTGTCTCTGTCCACAATCACCAGGACGTACTGATTTCCTTAATTTCTTAAACATGCCAATACACTATGTATCCATTATTTCTGCAAAGCACAGGCCATAAATAAGTTTTCCCCTCAAATTTGCTTGTTTTTCTTTTTCTTTTATTATGTGTTTTGTATTCTCATTGTGTATTTTTCTGTTGTAAAGCACCCTGGGATGATGATGGTGATGATAATAATAATATGTAAGGACAGCTGAACTGACTAGCATATATTAAAATGCCAGCACTATCATAGATTAGTAGAGACAGGCACTGAATTACCACCAACTGGTAAAGCTCAAGGACTGTTTACTAGACACCACTTTCTCACATCACCTCCACAAATTCATATATATATATATATTTACCACGAGATGCTTGGTCCTATAGAGGAGCATTTTTTCACAGCATCCGTAAGCAACTCAATATTTATTACAAATACATTTTACATGAAAGGATTGCAAAGCAAACAATCCTTTAGTATGTTAAGATGCCACGGTGCTCTGAGTATACACAATGTTTGCATGGAAATTCATGACCTAAACATATGACACTTTGCAATTAGTAAACAATATGCAAAGGTTAATTGTATTAGCATCTTGTGTAAAACGATACACATTTGAATAAAGCGATATGCATTTTTTCTATTATATTGTGTGTAGCTATCCTTTTTCAGATTTAAATGGCCTTCTTGCCCATCTCACTCTACCCTTCCTGCAATCTATCTCACGCAAGGCACAACTGATTCTTTTTCATCTACCTGACAGATCTCATGAATATGAAGACTGTTCCAAGCCAACTATGAATGGTCTGTCTCAGAAGGTCAATGAAACTTAACACTGCTTTCTCCCTTATGACATCCTCTTTTACACACATGAGAAGGGAAAACTACATCTGCTACAGGATATATGGGAGCAGACATAATGTATACTCTGGAAATGACAAGGACACAGATTCCAAGGTTAAAGCTGGGATTTCCAGATGCATTATTATTCAATACCCTGGATAGCTCCCAGTTAAGGATGGTGCATAAATTCTACTAGTTAATGCTATTTCTCCCCACATGCATCCCTCCAGCACATAATAGTATAGCTCAAGGAGATACCGCGTTCTGGATGACTTTCAAGCACCAGGTAAATTAATAAGGACAAACCCCACTCTGGCCAAAAATCATTAAGCAAAATCCCAGTTGCCCTCAATCCATGTAATCCTTTTTTTTTTCAGGTTCCTGCTTTTTTATCAAGCTAATAGCACAGCCTTTCCAAAAGTATCTGGGAAGAGAGCTAAAAATGTGCAGTTGTCAGACAAAAAAGCTTTCACACGCATATCAGACTGAGCGACAATAACAAGCAGTGCAAATTTTAACTAAGAGCCTGAATCTTACATGTTCGTGTTTTTAAACTTCCCATGGATATACCATGACTCAAGACATAAAAGCTTTCATTTTAAGGGCAACACACACACACACACACACACACAGAGAGAGAGAGAGCGAGAGAGAGAGAGCGCGCGTCCTATTTCTCTCTGTCTTCTGTCTTTCTGATTTGCTCATATTCTTGTCTTTTTCTGACATACAGCACTGACAGACTGAGGCATAAAGGAACCAAAGTTTTAATAAAAGAACCTAAAGCCTTGTGAATGCATTATTCCCTGAATATAGAAGGGGTAGATGGAGATTGTGTCAGATGACCCTGCCCCCTTGACACAACTCCAGTCCACACAATGGACAGAATAGCCACAGAGAGACTTAAACATGTAGGCCCCATTCGCAAAAATCATGCATACACCATTCAGAGGCAATAAATGCAACACGTTGGGTGTGCCAAGGAGGCAGAGCCAGTTGGCAAGATTACAATCTTCTCCCCTGCCCCAACAATGTATAGAGAAGAACATCTGCACAGGACATTAGTCAAGGTCAGCCAGCACCATACAAGGATTTTTAAATGAAGCAAAGGGTGTTTATTCTCCTGGGACAGCTTGATGGGGAATAAGTCACCATGACTTTGGATATTTAAAATAGGAAGGTACGTATTTTAGATGTTTGCAGTTTCTGGGTTTGAGTGAAAACGGTATTCCTCAATTTTAGTTTATCCTGCCCCAGTTTCCACGCAGTTCTTCCAAGATAGCCAAAACGATTAGCTTTTCCTTTGCAGATCAAAAAATTATACTCCCTAAATTAGGGACTGGGGGAGAGACTCAAGCCACATTTCACATGCTTGGCTTGCCAAAGTTATATATATTTTTTTCCTGTACAAAGCTCCATTTTACTGGAATGCCAAAAAGTGCCCCATGAAACTTGCAGCATCCTGGGAGGGGAGGGCTCCCTTATATCTTCCACCTGGAAAAGGGATGTGAGAGTTGTCTTTAAGTGCAAATGGAAAATAATCTAACCTCCATCTCTGAAGGTCAGTGACATGTCACCTGGGCAAGACTGGAAGTTGGGCAGTAAGTAGCATTTGTGTTTCTTCTATATAGAAGAGAGTTCAGTGGAAACAAGTTGGGGGTGAGTTATTTCATGGTGGTCAGTACAGCCGATGGAAAGAAAGTCTAGTCTAGGAGTGAGGAACCTCCAGTCCTCCAGCCATTGTTGGACTCCAGCGCCAATCAGCCGCACCCAGGATGGCCGATAGTCGCCCAACAACTTCTGGAAGGCCACTGACTCACTGTCCTTCCAAAAACGGAGGGTTGTGGGACCCTGAGGTTCCAAGAACTTGGGGAAAGTCTAAGGTTACAATCTTGCGCACAGCACACCTGAGCGGAGTGGAACTTACTTCTGAGCAATGCTACCAATGAAACAAGAAGCCAACCTGGACTTCTATGCATATGTGTGAGCACTTTCAAAGCTCTGTGGGCAGAGCCTCTTTGATGCTCCCCATTCCAGCACTTGGCATGTTCTTTCCCTGAACGCCAAGGAAGCCTTTGCAAAGGGGGTGGGCAGAGGAAATAGGTTGGAGGGGATCAAGCTCAGGAAAATTGTCATTCTTCAGAACTCTGAGCTTTTGTTGAGGTGGGTTGAGAGGAGGAGATAGGAACATTTCTTTCTTCCAGAGGGTTCAACTTCGGCTACCCACTTCAGGGACTGGCATCAAAACTGGGCACCAGAGCATCATAGACACTCAAAATGCCCAAGCAGCACAAGCAGATCTTTGGGGAGCCAGAGCTGACACATGCCCCGGTTTATGCGCGCGCGCGCGCACCGTGACCAACAGAAAAATCGATTCCCCGACCCACCCCAGAAAATAACCCCAGACGACCCCGCTCGCCCCTCACCTGAAATCGCTGTAGGGGTGGATGATCCAGAAGCCTGCAGTTTTAACCCTTTCCTGCTCCTTCTCCACCGCCTTCTGGCTGCCGAACATGCGGAGGGAGAATTTGTTGACCCCGGGCTGCAGCATGGAGGTGAACTGGCGCTGCATGAAGCCGTATTGGCGCCCGGCGGCGTCGGCATCGTCGAAGCCCACCGCCGGCTCCTCTCCGCCGCCGCCGCCGCTTCCGCCGTCCACTTTGAAGCACACCGAGTTGCCATGGTCCTTGAGGCTGCCGCCGCCGCCGGCTCCCGGGCTGCCCAGCGCCTTGTCCGCCGCCGCCTTGCCCTGGAAGCAGGCGTTGGCGCTGGGGCTGCCGTCGTCGCGGCTGCCGGGCGACGAGCCGGGCTTGCTGCCCTCCATGCCTCTGCCCAGCGAGCGGCCGGGAGGCGGAGGAAGGGAGGTGGCGCGGGAGAGCGAGCGAGGGAGGCAGCGCCGGCCAGGCGAGCCGGCTCCGTCTTGCAGCGGCGGCGGCTGCTGCGACTGCTGCCCGCCCTTCAGCGGCTCCTCAGCCCCTTCTGGCGCGCCTCGCGTGGCAAGGGGACCGACGGGAGAGGGGAGGAGGGCCGAGCCAGAGGCAGCCGGCAGGCGGGCGGCAGGCTCCCTTCGAGCGCCCTCTGCCGACCGCAGCGGCGCGCCTGGGCCCGCTTCCCTTCGCTTGACATTGAGCGACCCGGACGAGCCCGGGAGGAGGGAAGGAGGGAGGGAGGATGGAGCGCGCCGTTAGGCAGCTGGCCTGAGCCGGCGTTTCCTCCTCACATCGCCGCTACCCAAAGAAAGGGACCGGGGCTCCCAAGCTGGCTTCGCTTGCACAGATTTGCCTTCCACGATCGCTCCTCGGTCCTGGTGCCTTTAGCACGAAGGACGGCTTCCGAGGTTGCGCAGGCATGGAGATGCTACCCAGCTGGGGGTTTCGCCTCGCAGACGGGGCGTCCGCCCGGTGCCGTTTGTAGCAACCGCGCGCCCTCCCCCCGGAACGAGCTGTTCATTGAGCATTTCACTCCCCCGGTTTGTCCGCAGCGAGGGACGTTAGACGACGTTGACGCGCTGATGAGCATTCGCCTGCTTGGGATGAGGTTAGATGAGGTCGCATCAAGCATCGCGCGCACACAGCCAGTTCCCAGCAAGCGTTCCTGTCCCCTATCGCAAAAAGCCGGATCTTTCCGGGGAAGTGGGGTTCATTTATGAGTTCATTTATAACAAGTGCTTAAGTATCGCCCCTCTCATAAAATAGCAGGGTGGCGTTTCGCAACATGAACGCTCACATGCACACAAAACACATTCAGTGCAGGACATAGGAACAAACTCCCAGTCCGTTCTGCTGTTTCATGTACATGCATAGAGAAGCTTCAGTGGCCCACATCTTCCAAGCACATGAGGCACATTCAACTAGCCATCACTGCAGCATCTCACAGTGGCCTCTTGTTGTGTGAATGAGCCATCACAGATATCTGGAGAGGTGTCACCCAAAAGATGAAGAAGACTTCTACTCTGTTTCTCTGAAGGCAGAATGGTAGAAATTGCAAGCAAGTGGAATCCAGCTGAGCATTAGGAGAAGAATCCTAATAGTAGGGTCTGTTTGACAGTAGAACAGTTTGCAAACTTGTGACCCACCAAGGTAAACACAGCCCATCAGCTATGTTTTGTCAGCTGCCAGATGTTTGGCAAAATGCTGCCTCTGTGTCTATAATCCAAGTCAAGCAGAAAAGGCAGGCAGCTAGGGTGAGCCTCCTACCCAGACGTTAATACCTGCTGGATGAAGAGATCCTGTGGTTTGTGCCATGTTTTGCTTGTTTGAAATGAATGGGCCAGTTTTGCTAAACTAATTCTTTGTGCCTCTGGCATAAGGTGGAAAGAAAAATGAGGGATACTTCATCAGACCAATTACTCATCCAAGCCTGTCCACACCTAGATGCCCCAGGAGTTTTTAGCTCTACAGTATTAATAAAAAGCCACCTACTCTTGGCTTGCTTTAGGGCTCTAGTTTTGGCAAACAATCATGGAAGTCTGTTTTTTAGATGTCTGTGGATATATTTTTTAAAAATCCTGTCTCACTACGGGATTTGGAGTGGTTGACCTTCTGTTCCTTTTGTGTGTCTTGGAAGAACAATGCACAGCCAGTGTGACTGTTGATGCCTCTTCATGATGTCTTTGCTTCACAGCGTTTGATTTTCACATCATCTGGCAGCCTTTCAGGTGCACATAAAGCTTCCTATCAAGATCCCTGCTTGGACACACCAGTCTGAACTTGAGCCACTGAACGGTGCTTATCACTTCCTTTGCACCATGAGGAAGAACAGCTGGAGAAAGGCAGCTGATCATTATGCCAGTGCAGAAACATAAGTAGAGAACATGCACTTTGATTCAGTGGAATGGTAGTGCAAGGGAGATTGGTGCAACCCGTCATTAATCCGGAAGCTGCTGTTAGTGCAGAATGCTGCAGCACAACTGCCGACAAGAGCAAGGCCTTGTTGTCAGCATATAACACCTGCACTAAGAGATCTGTACTGGCTGCTGATTTGCTACTGGACTGAGTTCAATGTCTTATTATCAGTATATAAAGCCCTTAGTGGGACATGAGTGGCGATGTGGTTGAAACCACTGAGCCTCTTGGGCTTGCTGATCAGGAGGCCGGCAGTTCAAATCCCTGTGATGGAGTGAGCTCCTGTTGCTCTGCCCAGCTCCTGCCAACCTAGCAGTTCGAAAGCACACCAGTGCAAGTAGATAAATAGGTACTGCTCTGGCGGGAAGGTAAATGGCGTTTCCATGTGCTCTGGCTTCCATCACAGTGTTCTGTTGCACCAGAAGCGGTTTAGTCATGCTGGCCACATGACCCAGAAAGCTGTCTGTGGACAAACACTGGCTTCTTCAGCCTGAAAGTCTTTGACTGGACTTAACCGTCCAGAGGTCCTTTACCTTTATAAAGCCCTTAACAACTTTAAATCAGTTGACCTCCAAGATCATCTTACCCCACATGTGCCCACTTGACTGCTTCAATTGGTGGAATTGGCACGACTACAGGTGCCACATAATACCTCTTCCACATTTGTAAGGACTTGGTCACTTAATGTGGCTGCACCTACACTTCGGAACTCCTTGCCAATCAAGATGAAGCAGGGGCCTTCACTCTAACCTTTTTTGGCGCCTGCTAAAACATTCCTTTTTGGACAAACCTATCCTGAAGCTTAGAATGTTAATCTGTTTTAGCATTTTAACTTCTGTGTGTTTTAAAGTATGGCTATAAATCCTTCTTTATTTTTCAAGCGCTGTGTAACTTTTATGAAATAAATAAATAAAATAAGAAAATGGTCAACGAGAATCAGTGCTAACACTAGTAGCTATCAATATTCAGCCCAGTAAGAACAATAAAACCACATAGGCTATTAAAATCCAGACAGCAACATGTCATATAAAGGATCCAACACAGGTATTGAATTATAAGTCTCCAAATTCTTTCCAAGCCAGCCTGGATTTCTCCTACATTCCCTATATGTCCTGGAAAGCCAGGTAAACTTTCTTATCAGCCATCCTGGCCAGTTAACTAGAGTAGTCCCAGCAGGAGATTCACTTTGACTGCACCTTCCAATTTCCAGTGAAATGCCTGCAGAAGAGTTGAAGTATGGATGAGTAAAATTTATAATAATTCTAATAGTAGAGTAAGTTAAGACAGCTAAGCTGCCTGGCTCAGTCACAGGAGAAATCACAGAGGTTTGTGTTTTATTGATGTGATAATTGTTTATGGCAGTGGGACGTAGCAGCAGACTTTAGGTACTGGACTGCAGGAATCATTGGTGTGGCAGAGATGATCGTAGAGTAAATTTCCACTTTGGAGATAGCAGCCCCACTGTCTGGGAGCTGACTCAGTACTTAGAATGTTGTATTATTTTATTGTTGTTAGCCGCCCTGAGCCCAGCTTCAGCTGGGGAGAGCGGGATATAAATAAAAATTTATTATTATTATTAGAAGGTCCACCATCCAGAACATCTCTGAGGGCATAACTATGTGGAGGAAATAGCATCTGGCCTGTCATATCCAGATGCAAAGAAAGAAAGAAAGAAAGAAAGAAAGAAAGAAAGAAAGAAAGAAAATATAATATGTCTATCCCTTTTCTGCAAGCAGACACTACAAAGCCATAGAACTGTAGACTTGGCGCACCAAGGATCATCTAGTCGAACCTGCTGCAATGTAGGAACCTTGCTCACAGCCATCCCTGGTGGGGCTTGAACCACCAATCTTCTGGTTAACAGCCAGATGCACTGACCCAGTGTACTTTGTCCATACCACTGTGCCCAGTGGTGCTGCTCTGTGTGGAGGATTTTCCTTCATCTGAACCACCTCAGTGCCATTACTTAGTGCTTAAGGTACAGGGATGAGCTGCATTTCTAAGCCAAAGTGGACCACTGGCTAAGGCTGGAGGTCCATATCATAATCTTAGCCTACTTACTACAAGTCTGGCCATGTTAACTGGCTGTAACTGAGGATCTGCCTATCACTCCTTATCTCTAAAATGGAAAGAAAGGGGTTGCAGGATACTAAGAGCAGTGCAATTCACAAAGGCTCATTACTGGTCTATTTATTTATAGGCTGCTTTACTTCACAATATACACCTGCCCTTCAGTAGAAAGATTTCCAGATCTAGTGTGTTGATTAATGAGATAGGTTTAATAAATAATAAAGCAAGACAGTTTGGGTCCCTTAGAATGAACTGACGCCCAAACACTTAATCTAGGTCATATTTATATTTTGTGAACTTAAACCAGAAAGCTTGCTTTATGTTGAAAACTTGCACACTGCTTTTCATTTATACATTGATAAATCTCAAAGTGATCACAATATACATAAAACCCTTAAAATCAATAAATAACAATGATGAAACACTTCCAGATAGTCACATTGTTTCAGCAACGGCAGCAGACAGTGGTGGGCCATGTGGGTAGCTCAATGTCAATAGACAGAAAATGCCAAGGTACACAGAAAGGTCATCAACTGTCTGCAAAAAAAACAAACACTCTATCTGGTGTCTTATTCCTAAAGATTTGAACATGCAGCATAGGCCAGACAAATGTGACAGTGCTGTTTTGCTATATTCCCAGTGAGTGCATTGCAATTGCCATAGTTGTTGGTCAATTGGCTGGCTATTCAGATGATTTATGTCATCCACACAGTCCCTGTAGATATATATTTTAAAAGCTCAATCTTCCAGTTTGAAAGCCAGAAATAAAGTTCTAACAAGCTGCAGAGCGTGACCAAGGCAACAGTCCAAAGCTACGTGGAATTATGAACAACAACTTTTGACTTTCTTGTTAAGTATTGTCTTGGGAAGATGCTCTCCTTACTATAGAACATGGGAACCTGAGAAGCATCTTGCTGAATCAAGCCAAAGGCATCTTCTTGTCACATTGGCCAACCAGATGCCTATGGGAAGCCCAAAAGCAGGATGCAAGCACAGCAGCGCAAGGATACTTTAGATAGAAATGCATGCACAAAAGAGGAAGGGATTTTATGGATTGCTCATTTCCCAGCAGAGCATTTCCAAGGTCATCCAGATCTTCTCTCCCGACTTCTAATTTTCAGAATAAAGCTGGTGATGTACAATAACACTAGACAGAGAAATCGGGTGAAAAGAGTTTACTTTTTCTGCTCACTGTCCTTGTCTCTTCTTCACACCAACACTCACAGATTCCCTGCCTTGTCAAGAGCTGAAGCCAGTGTCAGATGCAAGGGACGTGAACAAGTTGTCACAACTTTTTCTTTGCTTAAGAATATAACATCAGCTGCTGACAGATCATACAGGCTTATAATAAGGCACAAAACACATGGAACGAGATAATGACCTTGAAATATTGGAATAGTCTATAGACAGTCTGGCTTGGGGGTTCTTCCACATGGCAATTTATCGTGAACTCAGTGCTGCTCAGGCATGCAATTTTTTGCAGAGTCCACACACGACTTCATCTGGATTTACCATGGCAGTGTGGGGCCCTTTTCAGAATGAGGACCATGCTATCTTATGGGCAACCTTCTGAGGTCAAAGGGCAAGGTGGGTGGGGCCAGAGGCAAAAGTGGGTGGTGCAATGGAAATGGCTTTGTATGGTATATTCAAGCCACACAAAAAGGGGAAAGATCTGGTCTGCTAAAGCATCTTGGATAATGATTAATAAGGTTAGGCAACCTTGTCCCCACATTTTATGCTGCAAAGGGATGGTAATTTTAAACTCTGCTAACTAGACATTCAACTCACACAAGTGAGTAAGAGGAAGGATAAATAATAAATGATACCCTATCCTACCCTCCAAATCCACACAAGAAAACTGAGTCCTGGGCCTGAGATTACCCTTGATTTGCTATTTCCACATGGCTTTTGCTTGAAGTTGATGTGTGGTGTGGAGTTGGGCAGCATGGAAGCACTAGGCTGCAGAATTACATAATGTGCCATGACAGGCATCCAAACAGATCCAATCAGTCTTTTGACCACTGGACTATGGAAAATCTCTTCCTAGTACAAATGTGTTGGGTCTCTCTCTCTCTCAGATCAGGACGGTTCACTGAGCTATGAAGTGACCCTGCTGGTGGAAAAGGAGCATGATAAGAATGCAACTGCATGGGTCACCTGCCATGGAATGACGTCTCCATAAAATATAAGTCACCGTAGAAAATCACAGCACCCTCCCAGAAGGTTTTCCACCTTACTGTCAAAATTCCAAATCTGTCAAAGGCTGGATGACTGGAGTGTTTACTTCAAAACAGGAATTGAATTACTGCTTAATCATGTCTGGCTCACAACTGAAAATTACCTAGCTCAAAATATGCAAACATATTTTGAGATGAGCTTTCTTGAAAACGGTCATCTTTCTTGCAGTGTAAATCAACAATATGTATCACTCAAAGGCACCAAAAGCAGGGAAGACATCATAGAAGCATAGAATTGTAGAATTGGAAGGGGCTGTGGTGTTTGCCTTCCTAGGTATGTGACAACATACGGGGTTCATAAAGAAAGAGTTAACTAATTGTAAAATGGCTAACCAATAGGAACCCAAGGGGAGGAGTTAGAGTTAGAGTTAGAGTTGTTAAGAAGTCAGTCTGGGGTTAGAGAAGGGATGGAGAGGATAAGTCTGTGGGTTGGGCTAGTCTGATGTGAGAGAGTGAGAGAATCTGTTAAGAGGAGTCAGTCAAACAGTCAATATAATCATTCAGAAGGTATTAGGAAGGTATAGGCCAGTAAAGAAACTAAAATTAAGAAACTGACCAGAATATTATCTGAGAAACCATAAACTTGTTAATACTTATAAAATAAACTTGTTTATTTGGTTCAATTTAAACAACTGTCTGGACCGAGAGTAACGGGTTGGTGGCAGCGGGAAAGTGGGCACAGTTGTGGCACAGGGATCAATAGACTGTCAAACATCTGGAGACCCTGTGTGATCGCCACAGGGGCCCTGAGGGTCAGCCAGTCCATGCAGGAATCTCAACTAAAGTATCCACAATAGATGGCAGAGTTGGATTTAGGGCAAAGCGACTGGTCACTGAGCAAATTAAAAAAATAGTTTAAAGAAAGATAGGAGGTCTGTCCTCATGCCCTGGGACGCCTTCCTGTAGTCACTACCGATGTTGGCACCCAAGAGGCAGAAAGTCTATATTTCATAGGTCTTTCCCATTTTATCTGGCTGTAATTTATTCCCCTTTTCATTTCTGGCTACTATTGCCTGTCTGAACATTCCCTCCTGCAACCTCCCAACCGCAGACGGTTTTTCATTTTCCTTTGGTGTGCTTCACACTGAAATATATTCTTCAAGGTGATTCATAGCGCCAAAGCAAGACGGGAACAAGCCAAGAATGCACTTTCCAGGATGGCAAAACATTAATTTGGCTGTAGGTCTAATGACTTGGAGAGGGACGCGGGTGGCGCTGTGGGTAAAAGCCTCAGCGCCTAGGGCTTGCCGATCGAAAGGTTGGCGGTTCGAATCCCCGCGGCGGGGTGCGCTCCCGCTGCTCGGTCCCAGCGCCTGCCAACCTAGCAGTTCGAAAGCACCCCCGGGTGCAAGTAGATAAATAGGGACCGCTTACTAGCGGGAAGGTAAACGGTGTTCCGTGTGCTGCGCTGGCTCACCAGATGCAGCTTTGTCACGCTGGCCACGTGACCCGGAAGTGTCTGCGGACAGCGCTGGCCCCCGGCCTCTTGAGTGAGATGGGCGCACAACCCCAGAGTCTGTCAAGATTGGCCCGTACGGGCAGGGGTACCTTTACCTTTACCTAATGACTTGGTATGATTGAGCCACATTTCTTGTAAGTTGGAATGAAAATGCCATCCCTATCATTTTAAAAAAAAAATTATTAATTAATTAAATTTGTATACAGCCAATGACAGGGCACGTCAGAACATAAATATACAAAATGAGAACCCAAAATATACGCAATACTACAAAAACAAAAATCATCATGCCTCCTTGTCTATGGACAATTATGGCATAATCTGCTGCTTGGCAGAACTGTGTGGTGTTAAAAGGCGAAAGATTTATACGATCTGAAGAGAAACCAGAGTTGTTGGGTGGCATGCATATTTGTGGTATGACAAGGTTAAAGCGCACAAAAGTTTCAAAAATCATATTGTCAGGAAAGCACTATTAAATGTCTGGGTTAGATATAAGGACTTGCTGGAAAATAAGACTCCAAGGTGGCTATCACCAATGGAAGCTAAGGCAGTTAAAAAGCTAAATATGGAGTCGAAATGGCCAAGATATTGGGAAATTTTGGAAAAGGAAGGGGACAAACTGAGATTGCAGAGTTTTGAAAAACTAAAAGGGAAGGTGAGAGATTGGTTACATTATCATCAAATAAATGAAGTGTTTAAATTGGACAGTAAAATAGGCTTCCAGGTGGAAAAATCAAAACTAGAGACTGAACTGTTAGAATCCAGTACTAAGAATTTATCAAAAATGTATGATCTGCTGCTGAAATGGAATACACAAGATGAAATGGTAAAATCAAGTATGATTAAATGGGCTCAGGACATTGGTCATAACATCATGTTTGCTGATTGGGAAAAGTTGTGGACCACCGGGTTGAAGTTTACGGCGTGCAATGCCTTAAGAGAAAATATAATGAAAATGATTTATAGGTGGTACATAACCCCAGTCAAGCTTGCAAAGATCTACCATTTGCCTGACAATAAATGTTGGAAATGTAAAGAAAAGGAAGGTACATTCTTTCACCTCTGGTGGACGTGCCCGAAGATTAAGGCATTCTGGGAAATGATTTATAATGAACTGAAAAAGGTATTTAAATATACTTTCTCCAAGAAACCAGAGGCCTTTCTCTTGGGTATTGTCGGCCAGGGGGTGTTAAAGATAGATATAACTTTTTTTATGTATGCTACAACAGCAGCCAGAATACTCATTGCAAAGTACTGGAAGACACAGGATCTACCCACACTGGAAGAATGGCAGATGAAGGTGATGGACTACATGGGCTTGGCAGAAATGACGAGCAGAATCCGAAACCAGGGAAGAGAAGCGGCGGAAGAGGAATGGAAAAAGTTTAAGGACTATTTAAAGAAATACTATAAAATTAATGACAGCTAGAATGATGTTGGATTAAAATAAATGGTTACTATTAGTAATGGTTAAGACAAAGAGAATAAGGAGAATACAGAAACGGGAGGCAAGAGGAAGTCGAGGAAGAAAGGTTTAAGAAATTAGGATATGAAATGGTACTTGTTTTTTGTTCTGTTATTGTTTGTTGTTTGTTTATGTATGTTTTGTTTGTATTAATATAAAAATTGTTTAATAAAAATATTATAAAAAAAAAAAAAAGAACTGTGTGGTGTTATGGGGACATCATCAGCTTCCTTGGCTCTTTGTCAGTAATGTTGTATGTGTCTTAAAATGCTGTATCACCACATTCTAGGACTACAGAGACCCTCAGGTGATACAGCCCAGAACCGCTGGCATACACAAGCTTGGGACCCACTGTGATGCTGTAGATGAAAGGAGCTCACATCATTGCCTGGTAAGACCATTGCAACCAACAGTTGGAACCTTATGAGCCTTGCCATGGCCTGATGATTATCATCTTGTGGTCACATGGAGGTGGGCTTTTTCACGGAGAGCACTGGTGTTTTGGAATGCACTCCCTGAGGCCCCATATGTATTGGTATTCCACAGGCTTTAATTGCTGCGTGGTATCAATGGGGTAGCTTTATGGTGCATGTTACTTATGGATATTTTAAAGTCTGTGTAATGGGATATACATAAATACATGAATAAATAAGCAATCTGTAGAACTATGAAGGCTTGTTGATGTTTGTCCAGTCCCCTCCAGCTTCCTCCAGCCTCGACCCAGTATACCTGAAGGAGCGTCTCCACCCCCATCGTTCTGCCCGGACACTGAGGTCCAGCTTTGAGGGCCTTCTGGCAGTTCCCTCCCTGCAAGAAGTGAGGTTACAGGGAACCAGGCAGAGGGCCTTCTTGGTAGTGGCACCTGCCCTGTGGAACGCCCTCCCATCAGATGTCAAGGAAATAAACAGCTATCTGACTTTTAGAAGTCATCTGAAGGCAGCCCTGTTTAGGGAAGTTTTTAATGTTTGGTGTTTTATTGTGTTTTTAATATTCTGTTGGGAAACCCAACCAGATGGGCGGAGTAGAAATAATAAGTTGTTGTTGTTGTTCCTTTCCCTGGTCTGCAAAAGGAGGGAGCAAACTCTTTTCATTCCATCCAGGTCTCTTCCATTTCAGTCCTGCAGATTAGTGAGAGGGCATTTAGCTTCATTATTGCCGTCCATAGCTATCTCCTTTGCCTCCAGTTCTTTCTCCACAGAGCGAGTCCCTGCCATAGGTAGTTGGTCATTGACAGACATCAGGTTCTGAAGCAGAGACTGAATGGCCACTTGCCAAGGATGCTGTAACAGTAAATTTTCTGCATAGGGAAACACTTAAGACTAGATTACCTTTGGGAGCCTTTCCAGGGGAAGCAGAAGAAGGACAGGTGTTCAAAGGGCAAGAGATAAAACAAAAAATTCCATTGATCTTGCTCCATTTCCCTAGCATAGGATGCTATTTCAGTCATAGTTGCAGGGAACTCTGCTTGTGACAGAACTGTTAAAGCTGGCAATGTAGGATTGGGCTGTAATGAAAGGACGGATATTTCATTTTTAATATGCCGCTCTATTGCTGTTTATTGCTTCTATTGTGTGTCTGTAAGCGGTTTTTCAGAGGCGCTCCATAAAATAGATTTGCTTCCTGCACAATCTCAGTAAAAATTATGCTTCTTCCAAACAGTTGGACTGGGACTCCTGAGCAGCTGGCGAGTTTTACAAAAACTGAAAGAGACAGGGCCATGGCTTCTGGAAGATTTATTGGCCTTGCTTCCCTCCTGCTGTAGAATGGATGGGTGGTAGAGATCATGCTGGGGGTTTTTATTGCCCAGGTAGCATTTTTTGTAGATGTCACAGGGGAGAAGGTTGGTTCTCAGTGTTAGAAATATAAAATCCCATAAGCCAAAATATAAAATATCTGAATAGCAAACATTATGAAAATCACAACTTAAATATAATAGCATACCTATTTAATGTATCACTTATAGTGTAACAATAACACCTTAGGACAAACTCTTAAGTTCCCTGGCAAAGTGTCCAAGACTGGAGGGGACTTAAGGGAGTTGCAGTCCCCAAAATCTGGAAGGTGCAATGATGGAGAAGACTGTGTGGGACTCTTCAGGCTGTTTCATTAAGGAGTCATATTCTGCAAGCTTGTAGCACCAAGATGCTTTTCCTCCTGTTTATTCTAAAACACTGTCACTTTAACCCATTGGTTCAGATCCTATTCTGAAAAGTGGTTTAGCAATCAATCCCTCTCCCCTGTGAACTCTGAGAATTGTAGCTCTGTCACAGAAATACAATTCTCAACACTCACAACAAGTTACAGTTCCCAGAATTCTTTGGGTGGCAGTTATGCTTGTTGAAATTGTTTTTTTTAAAAGGCATAGTACACCTGAGGCCTTAATCTTTTTTCCCCCAATTTTTTTTATTGATTTTCAACATTTATCACAAAAAGAACATTACAAAACACACAACAAAGAAAAACACACCACACTACAACAAACTAAATACACACACAAAAAGAATATCTCTTCAAATATCCAACTCTCATCACATTGATATCTGACTTCCTCAAGTTCCCTCTAACTGAATTTCATTATATCTCCTGTATAACAGTTCTCCAAGTTCATATTTCTAATAAAATTAACTCCTTTCATTTACTAACCTCTTCTCCTTTATTGGTATTCTAATCCTTAATATTTACTACCACATATTCTTATTCTACCCCTAGGCCTATTTGTTACTTCCAAGAATTTTCTATTTCTCTCTGAGGCCTTAATCATATATCTTTGCTGTTCTTATTGTGAAGCTGATTTGCATACATCTGCTTCCAATATTTTATCCCTGCTCTGAGACCTGAGAGCCAGTGTGGTGTAGTGGTTAAGAGCGGTGGACTCATAATCTGGTGAACCGGGTTTGCTTCCCCGCTCCTCCACATGCAGCTGCTAGGTGACCTTGGGCCAGTCACACTTCTCTGAAGTCTCTCAGCCCCACTCACCTCACAGAGTGTTTGTTGTGGGGGAGAAAGGGAAAGGAGAATATTAGCCGCTTTGAGACTCCTTCTGGTAGTGATAAAGTGGGATATCAAATCCAAACTCTTCTTCTTCAAACTGGCAGGGAAGGGAAGGGAAGGAAACAGAGTGATGAGAATCTTGCCGCAACATTTTGTTGCAGGCACTTGTATCACTTGATATCTCCTCCTCCTTCTTATACTTACTTATATTCTGTCTTCTTCCCAGAAACAGGACTCAATATAGCTTACAAAATTAAAACAAATGGATAAATCGCAGAAAGCTAAAACAACAAAAACAAAACAAAATGTAATAGTTAAAAGTAAACCATAATAGAATTTTTAAAAAACACATCTAATAAAACACAAATAGTAAAAAATGGCAAAGCACTATTAAAAGCCGTTTGCTTCAAAATATTCAGCTCCCCAAAGTCCATCAGAATAAAACAGTCACAAAGAAGGCCGTCTCTTAGTTGATTAGCCATTACTTGGCGACTTGCAATTGAATAGATGGTTGAATAGTTTAAAAACATTGTGTTGGTGATGATGTGTGAGGATATGAGCCTTTTTCTTGCTGCGGCATTTGAACTGTGATGACTCATTTCCGCATGCAAGTAGTGACTTGGTCCTGCAATCATCAAGTGGTGTGCATTTATATGTGAAGCAGCCCTAACTTCTTCACGTGGGATGTGACAAGTGCTATCTCAGCAGGTGATACCTAAAAGAGGTGTGCATTCAGTTAAGAATGAATGACTAAATTGAATCAAATGGGTTCACTGAATATATCTTCATTGTGAACTGTTTCCATGGAATTATGAATGAGTATGCTTTTCATGATTCCATTTACTGTATACTCATGTACCATTGAGGCGTGGGAGGGGCCTCAACAGCAGCAGGAACTGACATTGGCAGCCTCTCCTGGCAATCAACATTCCCCCCAATGTGAATCCAAGAGGCATTGTGGAAGTGTGTGTGTGTGTGTGTGTGTGTGTGTGTGTGTGTGTAAGAGGGAAAGAAGCTACCAGGAGTGCCTGCCAAGTCAGCTTTCCACTTGCCTACAGCAGACTTCAGAAAAAAGAAAAAAGAAAAACGGAACAAGAATCAAAGGGGAGGGGGGAATCTAAGGAAAACAAAATAAATTGGAGAAATGAAGCAAATGCTATATCTAATGAATGAATGATGAAACAAATGCAATTTCTACGAGGGAATAATGATGGCTTAAAACCTACATAAATGACATTACAAAATGGGGGAGGAATGAAATTGCACACCCTAAGCCTAAGCTGGATACCCAGTCATATTGAATGCCCAACTGGCCTCCAGATCCCAGCAATGCTGCAGGGACTTAATGCTCCCCCCAGCCATTGACATCTCTGCATGAAATATTCTCCCAGTTTTCTGGACAGTAGCAGGATGGTATGGACAGGAGCTTGGTAGGAGATAGAAGGAAGCCGGCCTCCTGATATACCCCTGCATGAGACTCTTGTTGTTTAGTCGTTTAGTTGTGTCTGACTCTTCGTGACCCCATGGACCAGAGCACACCAGGCCCTCCTGTCTTCCATTGCCTCCCGCAGTTTGGTCAGACTCATGTTAGTAGCTTTGAGAACACTGTCCAACCATCTCGTCCTCTGTCGTCCCCTTCTCCTTGTGCCCTCAATCTTTCCCAACATCAGGGTCCTTTCCAGGGAGTCTTCTCTTCTCATGAGGTGGCCAAAGTATTGGAACCTCAGCTTCAGGATCTGTCCTTCCAGTGAGCACTCAGGGCTGATTTCCTTAAGAATGGAGAGATTCTTCTTGCAGTCCATGGGACTCTCAAGAGTCTCCTCCAGCACCATAATTAAAAAGCATCAATTCAGCCTTCTTTATGGTCAGCAATTGAAGGAGATCGACAAACTGGAATGCATTCAGAGAGGAACATACCCTCCAATATACCCTCCAACATCCTGGTGATAAAAATCGGAACACGAGCCCATCCTCCATCATCAAATTTTCCCCTTGAAGGGGCAGATTTGTGTGTGTGTGTCCCCCACAACACACACACACACATGCCTTGCCTGATTTGGACCACCCCCCCAACCCATCTTCTCCCTTCCCCTCTGCTCCCACATTTGCTGCTCACCCCCTTCACCCAGCTGCCCACTCCCTTTTCCCAGCTGCCAAGGACCCTGCTGAACTCCGGCCCCATCTGCCTCCTGCATCCCTCTACTCCACTCCACTCCTCGCCTCCCCCAGCCCCTTTCTAGTGAATGCTCCTGGTCACACTGTCTCCATTGCTTACTGAGCTTGAGCCTCCCGCTTCCCTCCAACTATCCCAGCCCTACCAGCGGTCCTTACCCCTGGGAAGACAATCACCCTTCCCGGCAACAGCATTGCGTGCATCCGCTGCCTCCGCCCCAGCAGGGAAATGCCTCCGTGAATGTCCTGAGAGAATAGGGACACTTGAAAATAGGGGGGTGGTGGAGGCCCAAACTAAGGTGGTGTGGTGGAAACAAAGGAAAGACTGGAGGAGATGGGGATGTTTAACCTGAAGAAAAGACAAGGAGTCCATCTGCACCACACATTTAAAGCGGTGTCATACCACTTTAACCTGTCATGGCTTCCCACGAAGAATCCTTGGCTCTGTTGCCTGTTAAGGGTGCTGAGAATTGTTAAGAGGTCCCTGTCACCTCACAGGGGTCTTAAAAAACTGCAATTCCCAGAATTTGTTGGGTGTGTGTGTGTGGAAATAGCACTTTAAATGTTTGGCCTGAAACTTCAAAACAGCAGAGCAGGTGACTCACTCTGAGTCAGGAAAACTCTTGCCCTTCTAAATTTGCTCCCTTTTGTGCTTAGATGCTGCTGTTTTGGCTACTTAATGAGCAATGTCACTCAAAGCCTGAACATCAGAAATGGAGGAGATGATGAATATATGCTCATCCAGCTCTTGAGCTTAGGGGACAGCCATCTAAACCAAACATCCCAGCTGAGATGTTTTGACACTGCTGATGTTGTTCTCTAGGGCACCCACTGCTCCCTTCCTCACCCTGTGCACGTTTGCTGGATCAAGCCCTTGGTAAAAAGAAAACACGACTGTTGTCTCCAACGTAATTAGCTAATAGGCTTCCAGTTCTCTTGCTGCTGAATCACTGCTGTCTGCATTTTCCTAATGCTCTCTGGTCCCTCTGCAGCCCTTAATGACTTTCTCCATCTCGTCTTTAGGCTCCCTCGGCCATTTGTGCAACTCCATTTAGCATTCAAGGAGCAGCCTAAGAGCTGCTCATGTGACAAACTCTTTGATTAGCCATATATATTTTTTCCTGCTCCAATTTACTAAGACATGAGATGATTGATAATCATTCTTGCCAGAAGTGTTCCACTGGAAATGTATGAAAGGGATGACAGCAATGGTGGAATTCAGTGCGTGTGTAGGAAAGGCAATTGTTTGTTATTTCTAAGAGCTGGTTTACACCATTACCACCCAGAATCCAAGAGCCATGTTTAGCACTGGTCCTGTGCATCTCCTTCTGTGACAAGCGTAGAGAAACTCCCATCATCCCTGATCATTGGACATGCTGGCTGAGGCTGATGGGAATTGGAGTCCAACATCTAGGATGCTATAGGTTTAACACCCTAGTTGTTGTTGTTGTTTATTGAATTTTTATAATGCCCTTCAGTTGTAGATCTACCAAGAAGACCCTCTGCCTGGTTCCCTTTAACCTTACTTGTCACAATGAGGGAACTGCCAGAAGGCCCTTGGTGCTGGATCTCAATGTCTGGGTTGAACAATGGGGGTGGAGATGTTCCTTCAGGTATACAGGGCCAAAGCTGTACAGTGGTAACTCGGGTTAAGAACTTAATTCATTCTGGAGGTCCATTCTTAACCTGAAACTGTTCTTAACCTGAGGTACCACTTTAGCTAATGTGGCCTCCTGCTGCTGCCGCACTGCCACCACACGATTTCTGTTCTCACCCTGAAGCAAAGTTCTTAACCCGAGGTACTATTTCTGGGTTAGTGGAGTCTGTAACCTGAAGCATCTGTAACCCGAGGTATCACTGTATAGATGAGAGCCGCTACTCATTTTTGATTGATGCTTACCCTACTTGCTATTTAAAGGATTTTTCTTCTTAAAAAGTCGTCTTTCAAATCCAATAATAAAGTAGTTTCCAAAAAAAGAAAGAAACCAGGGATACAGTTAGTTCTAATGAAATACAGCTCCCGTTATCTGAAAAACGATGCTGAGAGGAATTTATCAAGCTAGCTAAGGAAATGAATAATTCATTTCTCCCATGTAGATAGTCACTTTAAATAAAGATTTCACTCGCTGATGAACGAGTGTTTATAGATGCTAGCATGTTTCTATTACACAAATCAGGGGGGGGGGAGGCATACATTCCCACCCCCCACCCCCCGTTTACTGGTCTTCATTCTGAACATTCAGATATCTTCTCCATAACTTCCTGAAGATTATGGACACAATCTGACGGGAACTTCTGCTACACAAAACGAAGGGAATATGAACAAGGGTCTCTTTAGGTTTTCATATACATCAAGCAGGGACTGTCATGTACTTGTGCTGATCCTATTATCACACTAGCAGTGTACATCTATGTAACAATTTGCCATTGTAACTACTTACAATTTACTATGTAACTACTTACAATTAAGCCTCTGTTCAAACAGACCTGCATCCAGGCAAGTGAGTATAGGATCGCAGCCTAAGGATCACCAATGTCAGGTCTGGCTTCAGGTTGCCTTCAGTGGGACCCCTACATCCTTCTCACTGACATATCCATTGCGCATTCATTTGCCTCTTCTTCGGACCCAGTCCACACAACTGTCCAGAGGAGAATGCAATGCATGTGAAAGATACCGATTCATGTCCTCTCTCATGCCACTGATCAGAGAGAGGAGGTGAACAGAGAATGTAAGCAAGGAGGTTCTGGGGTCAGCAGTACCCCTCCAGCAATGTACAAGCCTTGGCAGAAGACGAAGAATGTCTACCTCAGACACCAGCCCTGACTCATTCGTGGCCAGACTAGGTAAGATATTAGACAGACCTTATAAAAAGACGTGCAGATAGATTTGGATTCCGACCATTACACTAGGATAGGTGAGTCCCCCCCCACCGGTGCCGTTTTCCTTATGAAAATTATCCCCTGCCTTCAAGCTGCAATATGCTCCATTAGAGAAAAATAACCTGAACTCACATGTGTTCTCAAATGTAAAATGTAAAAATATGCTAAACAATAAAAAGCACTTGGGGGCATTTGTATGGGGAGAATGTAGTATAGGGAGAAGGCTACCCCTCTCTCACAGATCCAAATTACACACACAACACATTTGCTTATCTTTTTCTGCAAAACTTAAAGGGGTGTATTCAATGTAGCACTAAGGCAGACATGTTAAAAGTCCATATCGGCACTGGCAGAGGAAGAGGTGTGCAGGGGTGAGCACTGCCCCCGGCAGCACAATCCAGGTGGGGTGCCTTTGCGGCTGCCCCCCCCCGCCTGTGCTGGGTGCCCTGCCCCCACAGGTGGCACACCACACCCCCAGAACGCATGCCAGCCCCACCCCCGCTTGCTCTCCGCACCCCATGAAGCTCCGCCACTGCCTTTTGGGGGCCTAATCTAGGGTTACCAGATGTCCCCGGTTTCCAGGGATGGTCCTCGGATTTGCAAATCTGTCCCCAGACAAATTCCATCCTGAAATGTCCTCAGATTTGCAATTCTGTCCCCAGGAAATGTGGCAGCGGCAGCCTCAGCAGCCCGGAGCCAGCCTGGTAGCGTGGTTGGCTCTGCTTGGCTTCAGGAGCTGCTTGCAGCCGTGGCGCCCGCCATTCTTCCTCGCCGGAAGTACCCATATGATGTGTCTTGTGCGCATATGATGTGTCTTGTGACATCTCCTGTCCCCTTCCCCCTTTGTTTTGACTTGGCGTGGGAGTCATGGCCGGCCAGCCGTTGCCCAGTTTTTTAAAAACTCTGTGCATTTATGTTTCACAGGGTGCAAAAGAAGGGCTTTGCACCTTTATACAATATGCATGTGTGCTTGGGCCCAGGGTCTTTTGCCTCACCATCCCCACCATCCAATCGATTTAACCTGGCCCCTGCGGCAGTATATGTTAAAAAAAAATGTAAAAAAAAGCTCAACAACTTCAATCCTAAAAAAAAACCTTTGGTCGGCCCTCACGCATGTTCACTTTATCAAATTTGGACCTCTTTGGCACACCTGCGGGAATGTTTTGTCCGTGCAAGGATTTCTCCTTACTAAACATTATCCCTCTATTTTCCCCTTCATGTGTCCCCATGTTTGGCTTTTCTCTGATCACTCAGTAGCAGATTGTGGGGCGGCATGGGGTGCACATAGGGCAGGAGAGGGGGAATCCCCATGTGCTGGGGCTAATCCTTACACTGTCACAAGAATTTAGTTGACTGCCACCCAAAGAGTTGGGAGAGCTGACTACTGAACTCTGATGCCGTACCAACCAGATATGGCTGGTAAATCCACAGCCACAGTCCCAGCATAAATCTACTCCATGGCTAGATGTGGCTAAGAAAAGGAATCTCCTATCAGCACCAATGGAGACTTTTTTTCTGATACTAATTGCAAGGGGCAGGGATTTCTGCCAGGATCATGGCTAGAGCAGGAAGGAATAAATCTCCTTCCCATATGTTCAGTCCCAATGAAAATTATCCCTGTATCTGTAATTAAACAATGGAGGGACAGGTGTCATTCCCTGCTACATATTAGCATTATATGTCGTTTGGAGCGATTTATCAGGAAAAACAAATATGCCCCCGGTAAACAGCCTTGGAGCATATGCTTTTGCAAGTTGTGTTCATTTCAATAGTGCTTCTGTTGTAGGAGTTCGTGACAGATTGTTCCCTTAAAATCTTTCACACATTAGCGATCTGCCAATGAAAAGGATGGGGAAGATTATTCATTTGTCTCAGGCAGGACCGTTCACATCCGTTTTTCAGTGATGCCTCCCAGATTCAGATGTCTGGCAATTAGGTGGCAATTGGCATTCATGTGCTCCCCTGATCTAACGAGTGTGTTAAATACTTTGCTTCTATTTCTGTTCATTCACCACATTGCCATTCCAACAGGCTCAGCTGCATACTGATTACTGAACCTCTATTTTTGAATGAAATAATAGCATCCATCTATGTAGTAGTACAAGGACGCGGGTGGCGCTGTGGGTTAAACCACAGAGCCTAGAACTTGCCGATCAGAAGGTCGGCGGTTCAAATCCCCGCGACAGGGTGAGCTCCTGTTGCTCAGTCCCTTCTCCTGCCAACCTAGCAGTTCGAAAACACGTCAAGGTGCAAGTAGATAAATAGGTACCGCTCCAGTGGGAAGGTAAACGGCGTTTCCGTGCACTGCTCTGGTTAGCCAGAAGCAGCTTAGTCATGCTGGCCATATGACCTGGAAACTGTACGCCGGCTCCCTCAGCCAGTAAAGCGAGATGAGCACCGCAACCCCAGAGTCGGCCACGACTGGACCTAATGGTCAGGGGTCCCTTTACCTTTACCTATGTAGCAGTACACTTTGATCTTGGAGCTCATCTGCCTGGGTTTGTATTCTTATTCTTGGGAGAAGGGTTTGTTTGTTTTTTCTTTGAATGAAATGACATTATATTTTTCGTCCAATGGGGTAGGCATAATCTCTTCCAGGCATGGTTGGTCTGAATCTTCAATGGAGCCCAGTCTAGTAGGGCAAATGCATCACTGCCCACCAAGCTCTGCCTCTCCTCAGCCAACTCCCACCAACCAACTTCTTTATTTACAACTAGTCTATAGGGTGACACTAGGTATCACTTTCCTACAACTCATAGAGAGGCTCCTATGCATTTTAGAATCCTGATATTCCATGAGTAAAGGAGATTCCCTATTGATACATTTGCTCTCGAATTTTCAAAAGGAGAATCCCTGTTCTAGATCTGTGGGTGTTAAATGCTTGGGCTTAATAAACATTAGGATTTCATTAGAACTGGTGACAATAAACAAGGTAGCAGTGGCAAAAGCAGTGTCGGTGCATATTAGAGTGCAACAAGGAAAGGGTTACACTGTCCAGCGACCCTTTATGAATGGATTTCCCAAAAAAGAGCATTGTCACCCATTGTTTCAGAAGTAGGCCACATTAAAAATGTAATTAACTCTACCAAGAGTGAAGAGTTGCTCTCTAGAGGACCAGCATGGTCAATGACCAGGAATGGTTGAAGCTGTAGTCCAGCAAGATTTGGAGGGGCTACAGCTTTATACACACACACACACACACACACACACACACAGCCTATATCAGCTGGTTGTCGTATGTGAAATGCACATTTCATCACTATAGAATAATTTCTATTATGTTTTTTTTCCCCCAGCTGTGAAGGGGGTCTCACTGAAATTGCTATTCTAGAATGCTTCTGTGCGATACTGTGTGGTTGCGTGAGAGAGAGATATGTCAAGTTCTTGCCAACTCTCTGGCGCTCTGTTTAATGCAGCTGCTTGCTGGAGCCAACATCACAGAAAGAAGCTGCAGGCACTTACATGTTTAGCCAGAAGCAACAGAAAAACCAGCCATTTAGCAAAAGTGTAGAATTGATTCCACTGCACTGTGTCTTTTGCCAGCTTCCTTAGCAAGGATGCCTGCCATTGGCCTCCAGTTCGCATCCCAAAGCAATATATTTGCATAGGATAATTGTGCTTAGGGGCGAGTGAGTGTTCCAGTCCTTCTGTATTCCCATTAACAAGAACCCTCCTCAGGGACTCTCCATGAGGGTTAAGTAAACGAGGAAGGGGTGCTTGCATTGTCCCCACCCCATCAGATTTCAAATCATCTTACACACACACACACACACACACACACACACACACACACACACACTTTTAAAGGGACAGTGTTTGAACAAATGCTTTTAACGCGCAGAAAGATTATTATACAGTTATACAGAACCTACAAAGTGTGATCTTGAGTTGTTAGTAGCAACTCAACAGTTCGATTTTTCAAAGATAGTAATTTCAATCCTTCTTTCAAGCAAAGACATGCTAGATGCTAAAATCATTAAATTGTCCTAAGAGAATATTATAGAGCCAAATAGCTGGCCAACGTTCTTCTTCTTTTTTGTCCTAGGCACAAGCATTAAATTCTCCTAAGCCGTTTAGTAAAAAGACTTCAGATTCCAAATACTTTGGTTAGGCGGTGCACTTCTGATCACACTTTATGACATGCCATACTCTGTTGTCCCTGCTGCTAAATCAATTTCCCATGCAACATTCTAAAGTATTTTAAAAAGGGTCACTCATTACTCCCTTTCGACATCTGATCTCTTCCAAAGTGATCCAACAGCCAAGATTCAGTGCATTTCCTTTGATTCTGTTCTTTCTTTTAAAATATGGCTTTTTGATGCTGTTCCGTCTTGCCTTTCCAGTATCTTTGTAATAACAATAAAAATGTGAAGGTACTACACAGGACATCTGAACAATATATTTAATAAACTCCCTGGTGAAATCTTGAGCAGGAAAAAAAAGGAGAGTGCATTTGCTAGCTCTTTTCATGTCTAAACTGAAACCTCTGCTTCCTTGCTGTTACTTTAGGTGTTAAACAGAATTATTCTGACCTCCACAACACCCCTGGAAATTCAAAATCTCTCTTTTGGGTTCAATGAAAAAATTCAAGGGGAGGGGGAAGACAAAAGAATCATGCCAGAATATTCATCATCATTCTGCTCGACCATTCTGCTCGAAGTATTATGCATAACAGTGGTACCTCGGGTTAAGAACTTAATTCGTTCCAGAGGTCTGTTCTTAACCTGAAGCACCACTTTAGCTAATGGGGCCTCCTGCTGCTGCCGTGCCGCCAGAGCACAATTTCTGTTCTCATCCTGAAGCAAAGCTCTTAACCCGAGGTAATATTTCTGGGTTAGCGGAGTCTGTAACCTGAAGCGTCTGTAACCCGAGGTACCACTGTATTTTAATCAGTATAAACTAGTGTGTAAGTCAGGGGTAGGCAACCTAAGGCCCGGGGGCCAGATGCGGCCCAATCTGGCCCGCGGACGATCTGGGAATCAGCGTGTTTTTACATGAGTAGAATGTGTGCTTTTATTTAAAATGGATCTCTGGGTTATTTGTGGGGCATAGGAATTCGTTCATTCCCCCCCCAAAAAAATATATAGTCTAGCCCACCACATGGTCTGAGGGACAGTGGACGGGCCCACAGCTGAAAAAGGTTGCTGACCCCCGGTCTAAGTCCTTTTGTACACACAAGCTGCTTATGACCAGTGCTTTTTTTTCTGGGGGTACATGGGGGTACGCATACCCCTAAACATTTTGTGAATCTAAGTTTGGCCTCATTGAGGGGCAGTATTTCAAGTAGAAAAATGAGAGTACCCAGTGCTTTATTTTACAAAAAAAAAAGTTTCGGGAAACTGTCTTTTTGACTCCAGAAAAATCACCATTTTATAGTTCAACTCAGGAAAAATAAATAGTAAATGGACAAAATTACAAAGATTCACAAAATGTTTAGGGGTATGCGCACCCCTGCGTCCCCCCCCCGAAAAAAAGCACTGAGAGTATCCCTAAACATTTTTTAAAGAAAAAAAAAGCACTGCATATGACCAATTGCAGGAACATGAGTTACCCCATTACCCCCAATGAGAGTACAACCACTTTCCAGTCTAGAAGGACACCCCGCCCCGATCAGGGAAAGAATAGAACATTCTGGAACACTCTGGAACATTCCTGCCTAACTACAGAACAGCCTTATGGGCATATACCCCTGCCTGCTTCTCCATGCTGCACTGTTGGCAGATTCTGCTCTCACATTTGTGAGACTACAGACAAAACTGTGCCAAGATAAAGTGTAAGATGCAGTGGTTAGAGAGTCAGACCAAGGGATCTGGGTTCAAATGCCCGCTTAGCTAAGCAGATCACTGGGCAGCTGTGTTTTATCTTGTACGTTTCTGTCGTGAGCCACCCTGGGATCTATGGGTGAAGGGAGGTATGCAAATTTAACAAATACAGTGGTACCTCAGGTTACAAACGCTTCAGGTTACATACGCTTCAGGTTACAGACTCCGCTAACCCAGAAATAGTACCTCAGGTTAAGAACTTTGCTTCAGGATGAGAACAGAAATCATGCTTCGGGGGCGCGGTGGCAGCAGGAGGCCCCATTAGCTAAAGTGGTGCTTCAGGTTAAGAACGGTTGCAGGTTAAGAATGGACCTCCGGAACGAATTAAGTACTTAACCTGAGGTACCACTGTAAATAATACATTTTGGGATGGCTACTGCCTTTTACTCTGAGATACCTCACAGGTGGCGGTGTGGGTAAAAGGAGGGAATAGAGAGCTACCACCCTCTCATCCTTGGAGGAAGGATGGAATAAAAACATAATGAATTGATATATAAAATACCAATAAGTGCACTTGACTGCCACTCCTTCTCATACTTTGAAATTGACTTGAGACACCATTACAGCCCAAGCAACTCCATGAAGGAAATGTGCTACCTCCACGCATGGCACAATTCAACAAATGTTTTAATGAGAAAAAACTGAGTACACGCGGGAATACAAAAGAGATCAGCAAAGGCAATACAAAGGAGGAGAACGTTCTAATTTCCCTAGGACTTGTTGCAAACATGATGGACTGTAAATAATCAGCAAATGTGCAGCAGAAGCTGAGCATGTCACTTTCAATAACGTCAAACTCACAGCAACGGCTCCGTTCAGGGGCAGAAGAGTTCACCACCTGTTTTGCTCGTAAGTATTTGCATACAGCCAATTTGACTTTCTTTGGTTTCCTGCCTGGGGGCGGGGGATGTTTGTTTTACATTACAGCCATTTGTATGTGGAAATCAAATACTCTTTCTTCAGAAGAGTCTTTGACCAAAGACAACTCCTAAGACCAAATTCATATTTGGTGTATCTTTACAAACTAGAAAGAAAAACTGCTGCAAAATTTCAGTTGCGCAAACACTTCCCAAGCCCTATTCTCTTCATTATGTGCAGTACCTATTTTCTTCTTCTTTTTTCTTTTTAAAATAATTTTTATTGCGGTTTTATAATTGCAAATTCCATATATCCCACACTAATTTCCAATCTTACCTTACTGTTACATTTACCATCTTCTCCCTCCCCACCTGACTTCCCTCAACTTCCCCTTCTGGGCTGTTACATTGCTTGTTATATTCTGCATGTATATATACTATTAGCTGTTGTTGCAATATTGTCCTCCATGTTTAAACTCAATAAAATTGTGAAAGTTTATTCAAATCCTATTTGTATCTATTTTCTACTTGATGTGCATTTGTTACTATATTTATCATGGCGGCAGCGTGCAAAGCGCTTTGCAGTGTACAGTGTCCTGGTATGCCCCACAGAGGAACTTACGGTCTTCAAACAAAAACATCTTGGGTTTCAGAAGGAGACAGATTTAACAATAGTTAAGAAAGTAAAATATTTGGGGGTTAATATGACTGCTAAGAATTTAAATTTATTTAAAGATAACTATGAGAAATGTTGGATAGAAGTGAAAAAAGATCTGGAAATATGGTCAAATTTGAAGCTTTCCTTGTTGGGTCGAATTGCAGCTATAAAGATGAATGTATTGCCAAAAATGTTATTTTTGTTTCAGTCATTGCAAATTTTGGACAAGATGGACTGTTTCAAGAAGTGGCAGAAAGATATTTCTAGATTTGTCTGGCAGGGTAAGAAGCCCAGAATAAAATTTAAAATACTAACTGACGCAAAGGAAAGAGGTGGATTTGCCCTGCCAGACTTTAAACTGTATTATGAGGCAGCAGCATTCTGCTGGCTGAAAGATTGGCTGCTTCTTGAGAACACAGACATTTTGGATTTAGAAGGGTTCAATAATGTTTTTGGGTGGCATGCATATTTGTGGTACGACAAGGTTAAAGCACATAAAGCATTTAAAAACCATATTGTCAGGAAAGCATTGTTTAATGTCTGGATAAGATACAAAGACTTACTGGAAACAAAAACCCCAAGGTGTTTGTCACCAATGGAAGCAAAGGCTCAGAAAAAACTCAATATGGAGGCCAACTGGCCGAAATATTGGGAAATTTTGGAACAGGATGGAGACAAATTGAAATTGCAGAGTTTTGAGAAATTAAAAGATAAAGTGCGAGATTGGCTACATTATTATCAAATAAGAGAGGCCTACAATTTAGATAAAAAAACTGGCTTCCAGGTGGAAAAATCAAAATTGGAAACAGAACTGTTAGAACCTAAAACTAAGATACTTTCGAGAATGTATAACTTGCTGCTAAAATGGAATACGCAGGATGAGACGGTTAAATCTGCAATGATTAAATGGGCACAAGATATTGGCCATAATATTATGTTTGCAGACTGGGAACAGTTGTGGACCACCGGTATGAAATTTACGGCATGTAATGCCTTAAGAGAGAATATTATGAAAATGATATATAGGTGGTACATGACACCAGTCAAGCTTGCAAAAATATATCATCTGCCCGACAACAAATGTTGGAAATGTAAGGAAAATGAAGGTACATTCTTTCACCTTTGGTGGACGTGCCCAAGGATTAAGGCTTTCTGGGAGATGATCTATAATAAAATGAAAAAGGTATTTAAATATACCTTCCTGAAGAAACCAGAAGCCTTTCTCCTGGGCATAGTCGGCCAATTGGTGCCAAAGAGGGACAGAACTTTCTTTGTGTACGCAACAACAGCAGCAAGAATACTTATTGCAAAGTATTGGAAGACACAAGATTTACCCACCCTGGAAGAGTGGCAGATGAAGGTGACGGACTATATGGAATTGGCGGAAATGACTGGCAGAATCCGAGACCTGGGAGAAGAGTTGGTGGAAGAAGATTGGAAGAAATTTAAAGACTATTTGCAGAAACATTGTAAAATTATTGAATGTTAAAATGATGTTGGATTGAAATTAAGCGGCCTTAGTAACAAGGTCAATAAGAATATGTAAAAATGAATATTAGACGAAATTATAGAGCTATAAAATGTTAAGAAACAGAGTGAAGGTAAAGGAAAGAGGGTAAGGATTTGCTGACTTGATTATGTAAACGGGAATACAAAAAGAGGAGGTGTGAGGAGGTCAAAGAAACAAGTTAAGGAGTTTAAAGTTATGAAAATTGGTACTGTTTTTAATTTTTTCTTATTTTTTCTTTGTTTTTTGAATGCAGCTTTCTTATTACCATTTTTGTAAGTTGTATTTTTTTATATATATTCTTACTTTTTCTTTTTTGATGTATTTCTTTTTCTTTCTTTTTTATGTGGTTCTGTATTTATGTTTTTGTAAAATTTAATAAATATTTTCCAAAAAAAAAAAAACATCTTGAAGGTCCCAGGTCACAGAGAGGTTAGGCTGGCCTCATCTAGAGCCAGGGCTTTTTCGGCTGTGGCCCCAATTTGGTGGAACGCTCTGTCACAAGAGACTAGGGCCCTGAGGGACTTGACATCTTTCCGCAGGGCCTGCAAGACAGAGCTGTTCCACCAGGCCTTTGGCCAGGGCACAGCCTGACTCCCTCCTCTGGCAATCCTCACAGAACTCTAGCCCAATGGTTGCCATTAATCTGTTTTGAATTAATTTTAGAATGAAATGATTTTAGAATGTTTTATCATTTTACTGTTGTTAGCTGCTCTGAGCCCGGCTTTGGCTGGGGAGGGCGGGATATAAATAAAATATTATTATTATTATTATTATTATTATTATTATTATTATTATTATTACAAGAGGGCCAGCACAGCCCTTGGTGGGTGGAGAGGAGCACTGGGCACCTTCATGGGGATGCCTGGTTCACACCCCCTGGCACCCCCCCCCAATGCTATACTCCTACTCCACCCACAGATTTCTCTGTTTGCCTGCAGAGGGGAAGGTCACACTTTTGGCCCCTGGAAAACCAACAATAGGTGGAGCCTCAGCCAATGATAGGCAAAGCGAGCTTCCGCTCTATAAGACGCACCAGACCACAAGACGCACCTAGTTTTTGGAGGAGGAAAGCAAGAAAAAAAGTATTCTGAATCTCAGAAGCCAGAACAGCAAGAGGGATCACTGCGCAGTGAAAGCAGCAATCCCTCTTGCTGTTCTGGCTTCTGGGATAGCTGCGCAGCCTGCATTCGCTCCATAAGACGCACACACATTTCCCCTTACTTTTTAGGAGGGGAAAACTGAGTCTTATAGAGCAAAAAATACGGTAATTATGTTTTCCCCCCATCTTCATCCCCACATGTGGCACAAACCCTCCAAGTGTCCCTACTTTCCAGGGACATCCCTGATTTAGAGAAGCCATCCCAGTTTCTGATTTGATCCCAGAATGCCCCACTTTTTCCTTAGGGTGTCCCTATTTTCATTGGAGAAATGCTGGAGGTTATGGAGTTATCTGACCTCTGGGCCGTCTGAAGGCAATCCTGTATAGGGAAGATATTTTTTAATGTTTAATGTTTTATTATATTTTTATATACGGTATGTTGGAAGCTGCCCAGAGTGGCTGGGGCAACCCAGTAAGATGTGTGGGGTTTAAATAGTAAAATGACCTTTATGGAATGGGATGTCCCTATTTTCATCAGAGAAATGTTGTAGGGTATGGGCTGGTTGTGAGTTCAAAGGTGAGCAGGTGGGGCTGGCCAAGGGCAAACCAAGGTTGGTGGGGGCAGTGCCCCATTTACCTTAATGGATGGGCCTCTGCTGCTCTTCAGGAAAATAAGTGACCAATGTAGCTCCGCAGTTTCCATCCCTAAATTTCAGGATATACCCTCATTCTAGAGTGCCTGAAATAAATGGATGATCATTTTTACTCTGCTCCTTACTGTATACAAGAAACTGGTAGACTAAGCTGAGAAATCTGTATTGAATGCAAGACATAATATTTTGAACAGCAGCTGTGACTCAAGTGGAACAGAAGTTGGTAGACTTTTATTTTTTTTTGCAAGTGAAGTGTTTAGTTCAAGCCCAGATGCTGCTGGTTAACACACAAGTTTTTCCCCTGTACATGTGCATTCCAAGTGGTGCACCATTAAAATCAGCCAACACAATCAGTTAAAGCAGAAGTCGATAAAACAAGCCCCAAACAGACAGCAACAGAACAATGAGGCAAGGAAATTTTGGAGCTCTGTAACTGTCCAAATAAATTTGTTTTAGCAGCTTGCTTAGGGACAGATAAAAGAAGCAACCCAGGAACGGAATGTCACAATAATAAAAACAAAACAATTAAACCTTTCTGATAACTAATAAACTAATTAAATCTTTCCAATAACTGCATATTCAGTCTATGTGTCAATTTATACTTGCTGTTTGGGTGGCCCTGTGTCCTACTTTACAGAAGACAGTCTTCTGTTTGATAGTGTCCTTTATTTGTAAGCTGTCCAGTCCAAGTTCACTTAAAGATAAAACACCATAAAAAGGAGAGCAGGAGCCTTAATAATAATTTTATTATTTATACCTCACCCATCTGGCTGGGTTTCCCCAGCCCTTCAACAGTTAGCTGTCACCTAGTGGCTTTCTTACTATGGTGAGATGTCTGGTGCTTCTATTTAATTCATGTGAATTATTTCCAAATTGTGTCTGTACATATAAATTACTATATGCATATTTTATGCAAAGTGGTGTCCTGTTTTTTGATGGTGCAAATTCCCTTTTTTGGGGACACAGCAAGGGGATGGTAGCCACAATATACAAAGCCCCTTGATGTAATCTAAAAACAATGGGAGGACAGCATAGGCTATGAAATTAACCTTGGCGCTGTGGGTAAAACCTCAGCGGCTAGGACTTGCTGATCGCATGGTCGGCGGTTCGAATCCCCACGGCGGGCTGTGCTCCCGTCGTCTGGTCCCAGCGCCTGCCAACCTAGCAGTTCGAAAGCACCCCCGGGTGCAGGTAGATAAATAGGGACCGCTTACCAGCGGGAAGGTAAACGGCGTTCCGTGTACTGCTCTGGCTCGCCAGATGCAGCTTGTCATGCTGGCCACGTGACCCGGAAGTGTCTGCGGACAGCGCTGGCTCCCGGCCTATAGAGTGAGATGAGCGCACAACCCTAGAGTCTGGCAAGACTGGCCCGTACGGGCAGGGGTACCTTTACCTTTTTAATGCACTAGAATGTGGTCTAAACCTCCTTTTATATCCATCTCAGCTAAAAGAAAAGAACTCACCCTGAAACTCACTTATAGATGGAACCTAGCACCACAGAAATAGCGCTGATACGCCCAGGAGCCTCACCAAAATGTTCCACAGGTACATACCTCCACACGTGCTGGGAGTGTCCCCAAATCCAACTCTTCTGGACATCAGTCATACAAGAAATGTGCAAAACTAAGCAAGTATTAGAAGTCACCTCAGAACTGGCCCTACTGAACATTTTCCAAGATTACAATGCCCATTCACATTATAAAGAGCTCATAACCCACCTACTCTCAGCAGCCAGAAGCATCATAGCCAGACAACGGAGGAACCTGTCAGGAGTAAACATGGACCAATGGTATCAAATAGTATGGGAAACAGTCTTACCAGAAAAACTAACCAATAAACTGAAACTAACACGGGGACAAATAGAAGAAGATGCCTTCACTCCAGTATGTCCTTCCTTCCTTCCTTCCTTCCTTCCTTCCTTCCTTCCTTCCTTCCTTCCTTGGCAATCACTTGTAGGTGAGTAAGATTGTCTTCCATAAACACGGTTTTAACAATGAGTCCGTAAGTGACTGTGGAGGCCAATTCTGGATCCACATGTCCTTCCACAGTGGGGACATTGGTTTCCAGGCCCAGCCCAACACAACAACAACAAGAATCCACCGACTACATATGAATTGATCTGGCTAACCTGACCCAACCCCCCCCCACAACATCCACAAGCACATCTCACTGCAGCCAACTATAGACAACCAACCACACCCTAGGCCACGCCCAACCTCTCTCACCACCAAGGAAATATAGCAAGCGAATAGAAAGAAAAGCCACACAAGTGACGCTGACACAAAACCCTACACATACACTAAGTAGAAGAATAGAAGCATTGCCACCCTACCCCACTCCCCACACCCTCCCTCCCTCTCTTCCCCCTCTTTTCTTCCCAGCCTAATACTGCATGCAACACTGATGTCTCACAACAACTATCACTGATGTGTAGAAAACACAACTTGAAATAATAGACAATGCACTTATTTTTGTAAACTAAGAAATCTTTGATAAAAAAAATTTTTTTCATCATCCACCTGCTATTGATACTCTGAGGGCAGAAAAGGCCAAAATGACATTTTCCAGGGATGTGTTGAGGAGAGACTGGAATAGGCTTCGGATCTGCTGGGTATAAAGCCCTTCCATTTCCCAGGTCCACTGCTGGAATGGAGGGAAATGTACACTAATCCTTCATCTTCATCCAGCTGGCCCCCACTTTCTGCCCTTGCCAGCTCTGGATAAGGCAGTTTTACTGCCAAAGATTTTCTCTCCCTTGTCCTCTTTGGATCACTCTGCCAAAAGGGCTGCTCATATCTAACCCAAGTCCAGCAGACTGTACGATTTATTTGGAACATTTCTTAATATATAAAAATATCTCCCAAAGCGGCAGCAACGGGCAACTTAAACAGCAGCAGATGTTACAAAAATCCAAACCGTTGCATATGCAAATGTTCCATTAATACAAATTTACTATAGACCAATTTCAATTCCTTCTGACACACCTCTCTTCTCAGCCTCCCAGTGCCCAAACAAACTCTCAGCTCACCCAGAAAATATAATAAGGAAGGGGTTTTCTGGAGCCTGCAAACCTCAACCTAGTCTCTCCCTCCAGACTTGCTTTGATGGGCAGGCACCAAGGTTGACGGTGCTTCCTCAAACTGCCCACAGCTGTGTCCTGTTCTACAGCCAGCTGCCCTCTTCACACCCAGTTCCAGCTGACAGCAGGTTTTGATGGGTTTCCCAGGAGTTCTCAAGGATAGCAGATAGGACACCCCCTCTACTCACAGCTGATTGCTTGAATTTTCTGCCCGTTTCTGTTCCTTCAGCAGATTTAAGATGCAGCAATACTATTTCTCCATTACTATTCCTACATAAAAGGAAAGTCAACAAGTGTAAAGTGATGCACGTTGGAGCAAAAAATCTTAATTTCACATACACAGGGACATGGAGTCTGAGCTGGAGGGGACAGACCTTGAGGTCATAGTAGATAGCTTGATGAAGATGTCAACCCAGTGTGGGGTGGCTGTAAAGAAGGCAAATTGCACACTAGGGAGTATTAGGAAAGGAAGTGAAAATAAAACTGCCCAAATCATAATGCTGTTATACAAATCAATGGTACAACAACATCTGGAGTAATGTGTACAGCTCTGGTCACCTAATCTCAAGAAGAATATTTACCATGTGGGCAGTGATGGCTATCAACTTGGATGGCTTTAAAAGAGGATTAGAAAAATATGTGGAGGAAAGGTCTATCAATAGCTACTTGCATGGGACACAAATGGCGCTGTGGTCTAAACCACTGGGCCTCTTGGGCTTGCTGATCAGAAGGTCAGCGCTTCAATCCCCATGACAGAGTGAGCTCCCATTGTTCTGTCCCAGCTCCTGCCAACCTAGCACTTCAAAAGCATACCAGGGCAAGTAGATAAATAGGTACCACTGCGGTGGGAAGGTAAACGGCATTTCCATGCGCTTTGGCTTCTGTCACGGTGTTCCGTTGCACCAGAAGTGGTTTAGTCATGCTGGCCACATGACCTGGAAAGCTGTTTGTGGGCAAACACCGGCTCCCTTGGCCTGAAAGCTAGATGAGTGCCGCAACCCATAGTTGCCTTCGACTGGACTTAACTGTCCAGGGGTCCTTTACCTTACCTTTACTAGTCACAATGGCTATGCTCCCTACCTTCACAAATGGAGGCAGTGATGCTTCCAAATGCCAGTTGCAATACGAAGCTGCCCAAAATTGGGACACCGTCTTCTCTGGCAACACCCCCACCTGAGTCATGTGACCTACATGAGATCATGTCCCCCACAAAAAAGGCTTTTGGGGAGCCATGCAAGATTGTTGCCCCAAGAGAGAGTGAGGCCCAAAACTACATGGCACTGCAGTAGTCAATTTGGCCTCCATCTTCTCAGGAGAAAAAACAGGATGTCCCATTTTTTCTGGGGCAGTTGGCTGGGTATGCAGTTGCTGGAAGCAACAGGAAGGGAGAGGGCTCTTGTGCTCATATTCTGCTCCCTGGTTTCCCACAGGCATCTGATTAGCCACTGTGAGATCAGCATGTTGGACTAGATGGGCCCATTGGTGTGATCCAGAAGGCTATTTTTCTGTCATTATGTTCTTTCCAGGATATGGAAAGGAAAGACCTCTCTCTGAAGTGTTGGAGACTCGCTGCTAGCTGTATCATTCAACACTAAGTTTGACGAGGTGTTTCTTTTTCTCAGTATACGCTTATGGTGAGATGTCTCCTGCGATCTTGCCAAATTTCATGTTTCCTGGCTCAGAAATATGAATCTCAGCATGCACATAAATAGAAGGCAAATGTTCTTCAGTGGATTAACTTTTAACCCAAGGCAGAGATGGGCAAGCCCTTTTCCCCAGCCTCATTTCCATTCACCTCCAAGCTCCTCCCTCTTCCCTTCATTGCTCTTGTGGCAGTGCGAGAAGAAGGGAGAGAGGGTTCATTACCCTATCACCTGATGACTCAGTGCTATGGTTCAATGTGCGTTTTAAAATATTGTTTTATACATAAAATATTGATTGCCAATCCTGATATACTATGACTTTTTCTTCCTGCCTTTGGCCAGTTGGCAGTCACACTTTAAACACACAAACAAACACACACACACACACACACACACAAATAATGCAAAAAAAAACCCCATTGAGATGGAATTGCAACCTACAAATCAAAGCCCTTCTCCTTTCTAGACTCATTTCACACAATATTACTATTTTACCATCTCACCATAGGGATAGGGGACAATTTCAGTTCTGGAGGGTAGGCCCCGAACCAATGGATTAGGCTACAAAAAATGAGTTTTTACAAAGTACTTAAAGAAACAACAAAATGAACTGGACTCCCCCGCAGGTTTTGAATAAACATACACATTTTTTATTGGTAATATATTGAAAGAATAATTAAGGATTTTTACAGTTTTATAATATGCAGAGAATAACATGTGCTGAGAAACCAGAGAGAGGAGCTGAGGGAAGTCTGGGGAGTGGGTTTTTCTTTTGGGGGGAGGGGAGAGGGGGGAAATGGGGGGGATGAGGATGATGTATTTTTGATAAATTGTTATGTTGAAATTCCTAACAAAAAATTTTAAAGAAAGAAAGAAGTTTGAGAGTAAGAGCTGTTTGACAGTGAAATAGTCTCCTTTGGAGGTTGTAGATTCTCCTTCCTTGGAGGTTTTAAAGCAGAGTTTGGATAGCCATCTCTCATGGATGCTTTAACTGAGTTTCCTGCATTGCAGGGGTTGGACTAGATGACCCTTGGGGTCCCTTCCAACTCTACAGTTCTATGATTCTATGTTTCCAAAATCACAGAGAGGACAACTGAGGCAGGCACAGCCTACCTCAAGTGGAGGTTCACCGGGCAGGGCAAGTTGTTTTTCTACTAAACTTTCCCATGCTTTCCGCTGTCTATCTACTCCATTTAAAATTTAATCATGTTGGACTTCCGGGACGCCGCGGTCACAGACAAGGAGCGCGAGGCTGCTCTCCGGAGGGGTCTCGAACAACTTGGAGGTCCAGAGGGGTCACGAAGGCTCCGTGAACCCCGAAACCTCAGGAGGATTATTCTGAGGGGCAAACTCCCAGCGAAGCTGTGTGTGCTCGCCTGTGTTATTGTCGTTTAACAGGGCTGGAGCCGCAGCGTGAAAGGGAAGCAATAGACCCCATGTTGTGAAGCCTCAGGCTCCGTGTGAAAAGCGGCGGATCTCCAACAACAGCCGAAAAGCTGGGAAACTGCTACTAAGGATTGCACAGAAAACATCGAAAAAACAACGAAAAATATTCAAGTTAAAGTCAAAGGAAATTTAACGGAAGAACCCAGCTTAAAAGAAATATGTGGTGAAAGGAGAAGGAATCTACTGCTGGCGGTAAGAATAAAATGGAGTATAGCGACAGGCTGGGAGTGGAAAAGTATGAAGGCAAGAAAGTAGCCGCTAAGTGGGTGTGAAGGAAAGACCTCAGACATTAAGTAGAAAGAGTCGGAGGCAAAGTAACAGCGAAATCTCTTAATGGACTAGAAAGAAGGGAAAGAAATTCCTTTGTTGCATCGAGGTCGGAGATTACTATAGCAATGAACGGTGGGGGGTTTATAGTCGGTTCGTCGTCTTTCTTTGTTTGTTTGCAACTTTCTTTGTCTGCAACTTCCTGGAGCGCAGCACTTAAGAACAGAACGCAATGCTTTATTTTAAGTTCTGGTGTTAAACATATTTGAATTAAGGATAGAGACCGGCACATACTTAACTTAATAAAAGGTTGGGAAAACTTGAGTGACAACAGAAGGACTGGAGAAGTGAAGAAGTCTCTGAGGAGACTGAGGAGAAAAAGTGAACTGTTTGGGAATACTTGCTTCGTCATCCTCCTCCCTCCGCTTCATCTCCATTTTCCCGTCTTAAAGAGACACACTCCAATTAACAAACAGTATACCCCCCCATAAGACTTTAAAGAATTAACCACGTGTCTTCATATATGCACCAGGCAAAATTCTTAGAACCTGGACGTTGAAGCGTTTCCACATCACCCCTTTCAATACCCTACTAAGCTACCTTCTGTAGTACTTGAGAGACGTTGGCATTGTCATTCACATACCTTGGGCTTCTAATTTGATTTTTTCTATTGGTATTTTGCTTTCTCTTATTGGTTACGATATTCCTGTTGGTGGGGGGATGGGCTATACCTTGTTGAAGAAATATAAGGAAAGCTGGCAGTAACGGGAGAAACTGAGAAAGCTAACAATCTGTGTGGGTGAACCAAAGAAGGAAGAATATAAAATATACAAAATATACAAAATGAAAAAGGGGGTGGGAACGCCGGCTGAAAGAAGGCCATCTAGACAAGAAGAGGGGAAGGAGGGGAAAGAAATTAAAGACTATGATAGTTTGATGGCCGAAATAAGGAAAGAATTTAAAAATAATGAACATTATATAGAGAAAAAACTATTAGAAGTACAAGACACTCTGGACAAGAAATTGGAAAGGGTGGTGGGTGAACTGACAGGAAAAGTTAAAGATATATCAGCAAAAACTAAGGTACTTGAGGATTCAATGAAAAGGGTGCAAAAAGATACGAAAGACAGTAAGAAGGAGGTGGACAGGATTAGAATAGAAATTAAAGAGATAGGAAAGATACAGGAAGAACTGCTGGACAACATGGCTATGACACAGATGAGACAAAGTCAGTCTAATCTGAAATTTAGAGGAATACCGGAGAATCTAAATGAAGACATTAGATCTATAATGGTCAAAGAGTTAGCAATCTGGTTAGATAAGAAGGAAGAAGAGATAAATTACTCTTTAGCAAATATTTTTCGGATAAGATCTAAATCGACTAAAGTTAAAGGGAAAAAATTGCCAGGGGATGTGATAGCCATGTTCAACTCGCTGGACATAAGAAATGAAATATTGAAACAGAACTACAGCAAAAGGTTATATATTGAAGGAAACTCAATTATTATATTTAAACAGATTCCTTTGAGATTTCTTAGAAGGAGAGATGCTTATAAAAAATTAGCTAGTCAGTTGAAGAAAAACGGGGTCCTATATAGATGGGAGTTTCCGGAAGGCATTTCATTCTATTTCAAGGAAAAAAGATTCAAACTGTCAACCACCTCAGAACTGGAAAAATTTGAAAGGAGATACGAGAAGGATTTCGGAAAGATAGTGGGAGGGGGAGGAGACGGAGGAGCGGCAGGGGGAGGGGACGAGGGGGAGGGGTCGGAAGAAGAAGAAAGAGGGGTAAACTTAACAGAAGAAAGAGAAGAAGTAGAGAAAGAAGACAAGGAAAAGTAGTTTGCACACAGATTTTGACAATTTATAAACACTTTATAATAGATGGCTTTAAAAATTCTGACTTGGAACGTGAATGGACTGAACAATAAAAATAAAAGGAATCAGATTGCTCACACGCTATTGAAAAAGAACCTTGACCTAATCTGTCTACAAGAGACTCATGTAATAAATAAACACAGGAGAATCTTGAGTAATAAGAGGTTAGGGATGGATTTTGTGACTGCCGATAAGGTTAAGAAAAGAGGTGTGGTATTATATATAAAAGAAAAATTTGATCCTGAGTTATTGTATAAAGATGATCAAGGGAGAGTGATTGTAGTACAGATGGTGTTTCAAGGAGAAAAAATAATCGTGGTTGGAATATATGCACCTAATGATAAAAAGTCAGCTTTTTTCCTTGAATTAGGTAATAAGTTAATGGAATGGATGGATCACAAAATGATATTAATGGGTGATTTCAATGGTGTGGTTTCACCGAAATTGGACAAGTCAACAAAAAAGGAAGAGACTAAGGAAGGGAAACTACCCCGATCCTTTTTCGAGCTAGTTAACAATATAGGATTAATTGACGCCTGGAGATTCAAAAACCCTACTACAAAACAGTATACGTTCTTCTCAAACTCCAAGCAGAGCTGGGGGAGAATAGATAGTATTTGGATATCGAAGGAATTGATGCAGAATTTAAGCAAATGCGAAATTCTAGCACAAACTATTTCTGATCACAATCCGGTATCTATGGAGATAAAAGGCAAAGATACTAGAATAGGTAGATGGAGAATGAATGAATTTTTATTCAACGACCAAAGAATAGTAACTAAAGCTAAGGAAACAATTGAAGAGTACTTCAAATGGAATTTAAATGGGGAAACAGCTCTAGAGGTAGTGTGGGATGCAGGAAAGGCAGTCATGAGAGGCTTCCTGATCCAGAAAAACAGTCAATTAAGAAAAGAAAAAGAGAAAAAGAAAGAGCAAATTCTAACTGAGATTATGGAAAATGAAAGAAAATTAACTATAAATCCCGGTGATGAGAACGTAAAACAAAACATAAAGATATTACAAGCCAAATTTTCAGTAATAATTAACCAGGAAATTGAATGGAAAATAAAAATGATGAAACAGAAAAATTTCGAATCAGCCAATAGGATAGGGAAATACTTGGCATGGCAAATAAGAGAAAGAAGGAAACAAAACATGATTAGCAAGATAAAGGATGGAGAAAGGATTGTAGAAGAACCAAAAGAAATAAAAAGGACTTTCCAGAAGTACTACAAAGAACTATACAAAAGAGGCAAAGAAACAGATCATGAAATAGACTGCTTTATGCAAGAACATCAGATGCCACAGATCTCAAAAGAAGAAAAAGAGTTACTAGACCAGACTATTACACAAGAAGAGATAAAAAGGGCTATAAAAAGGATGAAAATTGGAAAAGCGCCGGGGCCGGATGGCTTATCGGCTAAGTATTATAAGACATTAAGCGATCAAATATCCCCAATTCTATGCGAAGTGATGAATGGTATCTTAAAAGTGGGGAGGATCCCGAACACCTGGAAGGAAGCATATATTACTTTAATTCCTAAAAAAGAGGTCGATATGTTGGAGCTGAAGAATTATAGACCAATTTCGTTACTAAACAACGATTATAAGTTGTTCGCAGACGTAATGGCAGAAAGATTAAAAAAGGTATTAAATAATAGAATTCATAAAGATCAAACGGGCTTCCTTCCAGGGAGACAATTGAGGGACAATGTAAGAAATGTGATAAATATTATTGAATATCTGGATATGAGAATAGATAAGCAGGCCGCCCTGGTATTTATAGATGCCGAAAAGGCATTTGATAATGTTTCATGGGGGTTCATGAGGAAAAGCTTGGAAATGATGGGGATGGGAGAAAAATTTAGAAAAGGTATCGAAGCAATCTATCATGAACAAAAGGCAAAACTCATAATAAATAATACCATGTCAGAATCTTTTGATATATTTAAAGGGACTAGGCAAGGTTGTCCTCTGTCTCCTTTATTATTTATAATAGTATTGGAAATATTCAATAAGAGATTAAGGGAAACAACAGAGATTAAAGGAGTCAGAGTAGGAAAGAAGGAACACAAAATAAAAGCTTTTGCCGATGATATTGTATTAACACTGGAAGACCCAAAACACAGTGTAAAAGAAGCTTTAAAAAAATTTGAAGAGTTTGGTGCAGTGTCAGGACTTAAGATCAATAAGAACAAAACTAAAATGTTGGTTAAAAATTTGACAAAGGAAGAAATGTTAGATTTAGAGCAAAGGACGGGACTTATGATAGCTAAGAAAGTGAAATACCTTGGAGTGTGGATTACGGTAAAGAACATTAATCTCTATAAAGATAATTATGAGGTCACTTGGAGGAATATTAAGAAAGATCTTGAAATCTGGGGGAGAATGAGGCTATCCTTCTTGGGGAGGATAGCAGTGGTGAAAATGAATGTTCTCCCCAGAATGCTGTTTTTATTCCAAACTATACCCGTACTCAAAGGTTTAAGACAATGTAAAGAATGGCAGAGAGCCCTGGGGAAGTATGTTTGGCAGGGAAAAAGACCACGAATAAAAATGAAAATATTGGTTGATAGAAAGGAAAGAGGGGGCTTTGCTCTACCGGATTTGAGCATATATTATGAAGCGGCATGTCTACTATGGCTAAGAGATTGGATTAGACTGGAAAATAGAGATATATTGGATCTGGAGGGCTTCGATAATAGGTACGGGTGGCACTCGTACCTATGGTACGAAAAGGTGAAGGTGCACAAGGGCTTTCTAAATCACATTTTCAGGGGACCAATATTTCAGGTATGGGAGAGAAATAAAAACTTATTGGAAAGGAAGACCCCCTGGTGGATCTCACCAATAGAGGTGCTAACTATCAAGAAATCTAATATGGAAGAGAAAAATGCCACCTATGAAGATCTCATAAGTAAAACAGAACAAGGTATTAAACTTAGACCGTATGAAGAAATAAAAGACTCACTTACTGGTTGGTTGCAATACCACCAGGTGAATGATTTGCTAAAAGAAGACAAAAAGAAGGCAGGTTTTGAGGATAAAAAATCTAAGTTTAATGTGGAGGTTGTTGAAGGCAAGAGTAAAATACTGTCTAAAATATATGATATACTACTCGAGTGGTATACAAAAGACGAGGAGGTGAAGGAGGCAATGACCAAATGGGCGATAGATTTCGGGTATAATATTGAATTTGAAAGATGGCTGGAATTATGGAATAAAAATATAAAGTTTACAGCGTGTACGGCACTGAGGGAAAACGTATGGAAAATGATATATAGGTGGTACCATACACCGGTGAAATTGGCCAAAATGTATAGATTAAAGAACAAAAGTTGTTGGAAATGTGGTGAGGCGGAGGGCGATCTCTATCATCTATGGTGGTCATGCAATAAAGTGAAAGGTTTTTGGGAACTAATATATAATGAGCTTAAAAAAATTCTTAAATATACATTTCCCAAAAGACCCGAAGCCTTTTTGTTAGGAATTCTGGGTAAAGAAATCAAAAAAGAAGATAAGATAATATTTCTCTATGCCACTACAGCCGCAAGAATTATGTTGGCTCAAAACTGGAAAACGGAAGTTATACCTAATATAAATGAATGGCAGCTTAAAATGGTAAATTATGCAGAGCTTGCCAGGATAACAGCAAGAATACGAGATCAAGATGAACAGGAATTTCATAAAAACTGGAACAAATATTGGAAATATATTGGAAATAATTTGTAGATGATATTAGCGGGGATGGAGTAACGCTAACAGCAGCTAATATATAAGTTTAAAAACAAAGTACATGATTATAGAATTTTTATTTGATACTTACCAAAAGGGTAGAGGGGAGTCCAAAGGTTTTTTGTTTGTTTGTTTAGGGAAGGGATATAATAAACTATGTAAATGAAAGATATGTACATATATTGTAAGATTTATTAGCATGTTTATTTGTGTACCTTACATTTATAAGAATCTGTTTATTTACAAAAATTTGAATAAAAATGTATTGAGAAAAAAAAATAAAATAAAATTTAATCATGTTTTCCCTATATATTGCCTCAGAGCTCACAATGTCAGTTTGAACAAACCTTTATTTTATTCCTTTTGATTGCTTTTTTCAGATCAAAGTCCCTTCCATACTGCTTCCAGAAAACTATGCAAAGTAAGGGGAAATTTGTCTGGGGCTGTTTTTATAGTTCACATTTTACACTTGGGTGATAAACAGTGTTGGTTTTTTTTATTATTTAAAAAAAGGAGAGAGAAAGGAAAGAGACACTTTTATCATAAGGGTGATATAAATTGGATTTTTTCAATGGATTTAAAAAAGAAACAAATACAATTTGGAATGTTACAACACCCACCAGATGATTCCAGAAGTTCTGGAATTATTATAGCAATTCCAAAAGAACTGCTATACAGTGGAACCTAGGTTGTTGAACGTAATCCATTCCAGAAGACCATTCAACTTCTGAAACATTCAACAACTGAGGCACAATTGCAGGTCAGCAAATTCCTTTTTAAAAATGGAGAAATGCGCCTCAGAAGCCGTTTGACTTCTGAGACACGTTCGAAAACGGAAGTATTCACTTCTGGGTTGTCGGCTTTCAGGTTCCAAATTGTTCGGCTTCTGAAGCGTTTAACAACCAAGGTTCCACTGTAACAAATTACAGCATGAGTCACGTAACACCTTTACATATCTCAGCCTTTCTCAGCTTGGGGCCTTCCAGATGGTGGCTGAGGCTGATTGGAGTTGTAGTCCAAAACCACATTGAGGAAGGAAAGTGTATCTTATAGTAAATACGTCTTGCATTTTGAAATCGTAAACATGTTCCTGGGTGCCACTGAAAAGTCTCTGCATTCAGGTACTTCATTTTTACCATTCCTATCCTTGCTGCCCTAGTGCCTGCCATGCTTTTATCCTGCTGGATGGCTGTGTTGTCTAGGGCTCATCCACTTTTCCCTGTGCCTAGAAAGCATGAGTCACAACTGTTGGATCCTGAGCAAGAACCTGAAGGCTGAGAGGGAGGGTATGCCTGAGTTGATACTGATTTTTATATATTAGCAATTTTGTAGTAATGTAACATTTTTATAAATAACTGTACTTTTGTAATAATTTGTTTAAGTCGTCTGTTGTTAGTTCAGTTTTTTTGCACACCATTTGGAGATATTTTTAATATACCATATTAAGTGGGATAGAAATTAAATAATCAAATGAAATCAAACCAGCCTTCTGTTCCCTAAGCTAGCCTGCTGCCCTCTGGTTTGGCAGAGCCAGAGACTTCTGTTCCATTGCTGGAGCTGAAGCAAGAGTTAATTACCAGTCTGACCAGGTTCTGCACATAGACTGAGGGAAGGCATCTTCCGTGACCCATCAAAAATCAATGTGCAGTTCCTCTGTCAATATGAACTGCACAAGGGCACGATGGGGAACTCATAAAAGAAGGTCCTGTTTCTATGCAGCCTTAATGAGCAAATGCATTTCGAGGAGCTGAGTTCGCTCATTAAGATAGTTTGTGTTTGTTCTCATATGCTATCCTTCATTTCTTAAGCCCAGGGGTCAGCAAACATTTTCAGCAGGGGGCCGGTCCACTGTCCCTCAGTCCTTGTGGGGGGCTGGACTATATTTTGAAAAAAAACATGAACAAATTCCTATGCCCCACAAATAATCCAGAGATGCTTTTTAAATAAAAGCACACATTCTACTCCTGTAAAATCACGCTGATTCCTGGACCGTCCGCGGGCTGGATTGAGAAGGCGATTGGGTCAGATCCAGTCCCCAGGCCTTAGTTTGCCTACCCATGCTTAAGCCCCATCAAACCCAATTCTTTGAAGGATTGCTTCTGCTTTTATGACTCATTCTAAAGGTCCATCCTACCAACTCCACTTTGATGATATTAGGTAGCATAATAGTCTTCCTTCTAGATCATGAATAAGCACATTAGCTCTGCCTTCAGCCTGAGCAGCTCTACCTTCCCAATGATTAGAATGGGCTTGTCACTCCTTCTCATTAGCTTTCTGTTTGAATCAAGCACAGTTGGTGGCAACTTGCATAGCTCATGCTGAAAATATTATATTGATCCCTGGAACTCTGTCTGCTGAAAGAAGCAACAGCATTTTCTGTCTGAACGAGTATGTATCTATGTGGTGAGCTTTGTTTGCGACAGACACCTTCTGTTAACACTTTGATTGTAATAGCTTGCTGCAATTTTCTCATTGTCACACTATTGGTGGGGGGAACCTGACTGTTAAGTGGTCTTTCCTATCTCTTCTGTTTCATCATTCACATTTTCCTTGCTATCCAATATTCCACTGAAAATATTTACCAAGCCTTTGTGGTTGGGGTCCAAAGGATTGTGGTCTAGCAAAAAATGATGAATGTTTTGACACTGTTGCATCAGAAACATTGATGTGTTGCACATCTAACAATAGCTGTCAAGATGCTCAACACACAGTCCAACACACACTGACCATTACATTCAGAGGGACCCATGTAGGACTATTAAGTTTCTTCCCAAGGTACTTTGGAGACTATAGGTCTGTGAGTTTCCTTGTGAATCAGAGTTGCCTAACAATTCGCAGCATCCTTAATCAACTACAGTTCCCATGATTCTCTAAGAGAAGCCATGCCTGTTTAAAGAGACATGATACAAGTGCCCTAGAAAAAAATGGGACATCCTGTTTTCTTGTGCAAGATTGCAGTGGCCATTTTGAGTGCCATGGTCTCGCACAGTCTCACACTGCACTTTTGCCCCCCCCCAAAGCAGTTTTGCGGTGGCCGTGCTCTTGCGTGGTGCCAAAAAATGTGTGGTTTTGGGTGTCATGCAAGATTTCACCTCCCCCAAAAAGTGCAGGTCAGGTGACTCACCCGGAAGTGCCTCCTGGAAGATGTGAGTTCTGGTTTTGGGTTTCCAAAAGTTGGAAAGTATGATGATACTGCTTCCTGCGTGTAGTGCAGATGGAGACTTACCAAAATGCCGCGTGTTTTCTATAATTTGACTTCTTGTGTCAACAATCCTCTCTGTCACTCGCCCAAAGACAATGCAGGAACAAAATGATTTATCAAGAGTAGATGCCTGGAAGAAGAAGAAGAAGAAGAAGAAGAAGAAGAAGAAGAAGAAGAAGAAGAAGAAGTAGTGGTGGTCTGGATAATCAAGGACCACTAAGTGTCTGTGAGACTAGCATCTACCTCACTGAAGCTGGCGGAGCCGTTAGCATGATTTCATGGTTTCCGTAGTGAAACTGATATTCCTGAAAGGGAAATATCAAAACGATGATAAAAACGATGATTAAAAGCTATCCCTTTCATCGTCTCTTTGTTTCTACTCCATTTTTATGAGAACTAGAGACTTGCTTAATGGATTCTCAAATGAGACTATAAAGTATATGGGAATGCATGAGCTATGTATTAACATGAACAAGTAATATGACCTTTCAAAGCATATATACTGGAGCCATTTTCCACTGGATCCTAACAAAATAAATTAAATCCAACTTTCTATTTTCAATTGACTGTCTGGAGATGGGATTGTAGAAATGTTAAAAGATCAGTCAGTGAGGTAAGAAAGTCACTTTTTCAAGCCCCGTGCTTCTTTTTCAAGAACGGTGTGGAAAGGGCTGCATGTCAGAAGGCAAACTGTGAAACACTGCAGAGTATAGGATTTTAGCACCAAGTATTTTGTTTACATGAGTGAATGAATGTGGTGTCTCTCCATATGCATCTTGATATTATGAATGGTTCAGTACCTTGCATGACCTTTGGCTGGTCACTGTCTGTTAGTCTAGCCTACCTTACTACTTGTTGTGAAGAGAATCTTATAAACTGGTTTCAACACTTTTTTTTTTAAAAAAAGGCAGGATATAAATGTGATAACCCTTTCATGGATCACTGCCTTGTCGTGGCAAAGGGGCTTGAATAACTCTGAGAAGCTATGAGCTGTGCAGGGCCACCCAAGATGGACAGGTCATAGTGGAGAGTTTTGACCAAACGTGATCCACCTGGAGCAGGAACCGGCAAGCCACTCCAGTATCCCTGCCAAGAAAACTCCATGGACAAAGGCAACAGGCATATAAAAGTTACGACGCTGGAAGATGAGCCCCTCAGGTCGGAAGGCGTCCAACATGCTACTGAGGAAGAGCGGAGGACAAGTACAAGTAGATTCAGAGCTGATGAAGCGACTGGGCCAAAGCTGAAAGGACGCTCAGTTGCAGATATGCCTGGAAGCGAAAGGAAAGTCCAATGCTGTAAAGAAAAATATTGCATAGGAACCTGGAATGTAAGAACCATGAACCTGGGTAAGTTGGATGTGGTCAAAAATGAGATGGCAAGAATAAATATTGACATCCTGGGCATCAGTGAACTAAAATGGACGGGAATGGGCAAATTCAGTTCGGATGACCATCATATCTGTGGGCAAGAATCCTGTAAAAGAAATGGAGTGGCCCTCATAGTCAAGAAGACAGGAGTGCCTGGCGTGCTCTGGTCCATGGGGTCACAAAGAGTCGGACACGACTAAACGACTAAACAACAACAACAAATGTGATAAATGAAAGCATTAAATAGTCATGAAGGAGATCTACCAGTACAGACAGGTGTTTACAGAAGGATCTTCCTAATCTTTTTTATCCATATCCAAGCTGAACAGTCATCTAAACTGGCAACAAAACAACTAACTAAATAAATATTGTCTGAACTTATCTGGCCAATAGAGCTTTGTACTTTATTCTGGGAAAGGAAGCAAGAACTTGCCTATCTGGTACACTAAATCACCCCATACTTCTTCATGACAAGGAAGCACAATCCAAGAAAATAGGAGTGGTTGTGCTGGAAGATGGGAATTAGTGAAGCTCATTGAAGCCATGACAGCCTATCAGTTACTTAACTTTGGTACTGCAGCCCACTGGAACACAAATAAACTATGTCACACAGACATGAAATGATGCATACTGACTCTGCTTTTTTGTGTGTAGCTGTAGATAATAAAGTCATAATTCACCAGGAAGCCAATACCCCATTGCTGGATGGGCCAAGCAATCTTTATTGCAGACCAACCTTCACTTTTAAGAGTTATAAATCAGATACAGAATTTTACTCCTCTGAACCTCCTCCAAACAGAAAATCACCACCAACAGCCATTTGAAACTAATTAATCACACTGAAAGCAATGGTCTGAACAATGCAATGTTTTAATATACTGCAAATGTTTATAGTAGATGAAGCCTTGATTTGCTATCACAGTGAAATAGCTTTCTTTCCTTAAATGTCAATATCCTCAAGCTGGGAGAGTGGAAGATACCAAGTACACAAGGAAACATTTGGGTGCTGTATAATGATTAGCAAGGATGAAATATAGCTGTGTTTGTTTATATCATATCTTAGGCTACAGTCCTGTACTACCCATATACTTGGGAGAAAGCCACATTAAAATAAATACCACTTGCTTTTGAGTGAGGGAGTATGAATAGAAACCAGCCAACTGCACAAATGTAATATTCACATTCATTGCTCTGCTCACTTTTGTCACTGGCATATAGTCTTTGGTTGGCTGCACAGAAGGGGAGGTGGTCATCTAGCTGAAAAGTTTTCCCAAACACGTGGTACTTGATCCATATTTTCTTTAACAGTAGGTGTTAGGCATTCAGACCTGCAACCTCCTGCTTGCAAATCATAGAATCACAAAATTGTAGGATGCAGGAAACTCAACTAAAGCATCCATGACAGATGGCCATCCAACCTCTGCCCTAAAATATCCAAGGAACCACCTTTTGTGGGAGTCTGTTTCACTGTTGAACAGCTCTTATTGTCAGAAAGTTCCTCCTGATTTAGTCGTAATCTCCTTTCTTGTAACCTGAATCTATTGGTTCATGTCCTACCTTCCAGAGCAGAAGAAAACAAGTTTGATCCACCCTCTATGTGACAACCCTTTAAATATTTGAAGATGGCTGTTATATCTCCTCTTTACCAGGCTAAACATACCAAACTCCCTCAACCGTTCTTCATAAGGCTTGGTTTCCAGACCCTTGAGCATCATGGTCACCCTCCTCTGCACATAGTCCAGCTTGTCAATATCCTTCTTAAATTGTGGCACCCAGAATTGAGCACAGTACTCCAGTCACCCCCTACCCACCAGTGTGATGAGAATCTGTTAATGAGCACTAGTCAATTCGCTCAGTCAATCATCTACAAGTCCTCCGCTTGACCACTGAGCTATGGCCCCTCTCTGATTTAATTTCAAGTGAGACCACACCATTTGAAAATGTGGCCCACAAAACTGTAGCAATACATATTTTCCTCATCTTTTAAGTTAATGCAGTTTGGAAAAGGTCAAGCCAGCATGTTGACTTGCTATAACTCTTCACTCAATGGCTCCTCACAAATGCCACCCAGAGCCTGCTGGAAGCATACCTGGTAGAAGTGCTTTAGCTGTCCCCATTTTCTCCTGATGAGTTAATTAATCTCAGCTTTAATTACCAAATCATCTTTGCCAAATGGGTAATCAGCCTCTGCAGCTGGCTTAATGTCATCTCTTAGAGAAGCGGCAGCAGATGAGCCGATCTGACTGCATCTTACAGCCTAGTCTGACTTGAGGTATTTGTGTTGAAATATATTCGTTTGCTTCCATGTTCATTTCACATAGAAAGAGACGCCACCCCAAACATAACAGGTCACTCCTGGTTGCAACTTAACTCTATACACTGTTTATCATTCTGTTAAAATTTTGTCCTACATATCTGTGCCACATATATTGCAATGCCTATATAGATAACTCAAACTTATGTGCATTTAACTTGTACGCATTCAGTTTTACACATTTGGCAAAAAATAAAATAAAATAAAAAGCATTAAAAAGGGGGTGGGCAGGTGTCAGAAGCGGTAGCCAAGAGCAGGTCAGCAATAAATCAAATGGTGTCAGTGAAGTTATCTCTTTATTCAAGGAAACAAAGTCAACTCAGGAGGCCAAGCCTAGTGAACACAGCAACTCATCCCAGTAGATTTTGCCCTTATGAGGCAGTTGTGGGGACTGAAGGTCCCCTCCTATCCACAGTTCCCTAAGTTAGGGTTGCCATATTTCAAAACCAGGACACCCCAAAAGTTTTTTATAGGAGCACTCCAAAGTTTTTGAGTGTGATTTTTTCATTGATTTGTCTAAGATCCAGGACAAAGCACCACCTTTCAAATTCTCCCCTTCTGAGACTTCATTATCATGTCCGTCTTTGCTCCAACCTCTTCACACCGCTTCTGGTTCTGGGAGACCAGCAGGTAGACGAGAACCCTGGCTTCTTCTCCAGCCTGGCTTCTTCATCACTGCCTCTTGGCCCCCCTTCTCTCTAGCCTCTGCAGAGGCTCCCATCTCTGTTATCATATATGCGCAGTGGGCACAAATACACATCACAACAGTCTCCTAGTATACAGGTCTTCCCTTCTTCCAAACACCGTCCATCATAATGATAGGCAGTTTGCCACTTAGCTTTAATCACTGAGATCTCCTGCTTGCAGAAGCAGTTAAGGTGCCTCTCTAAGATGTCACTCATAAGAATAAGTTTCCGGCTGAAAAATGTGAGAGTTGACAGGAGAGAGAAATCCTTGTTACTTCCCAGAGACCTGAGTGTATTCATAAAGCAGTTTCGGGACACTGTTTGCCACAGTGGATGCTCTATTTAAATCAATTCAATACATAAATAACTCTTCAAATAAAGGCTCCTGCACTTCCTCTCTGCAAGAGATTGTGTTTGGCACCGGCCTAGTCATGTCTCACACTTAATGTACTGTGCTTCTCAGAGCAAGTAGCAAAACTAAATTATTTTGTCTGTGTGGGGCACTCGAAGGAAGCAAACTGCAGCAGCCTGTAATCAAAGCTGAAGGGTGGGGAGGCAAGAAAAATAATTCCAGGAAATAAAACAAATGCAGAAGGGGAGAAAATAGATTTGGAAATATGAGAAGTGGGGGCAGGCGGGGGAAACAGCTCCAGCTGAGTGTTTTTTGGACTGGAAGAAAACACGGTTCTTTGATTCAAAGCACATTTTGCCAACAAAGAGCTGCGGATTTTGGAAAAGCTGTCATTTATTTATGAGCAAGACATGACTAAGAGAAAGGAACTGCAGATTTGGAGTGGAAAGACATTTTTGTTTTTGTTGCAAACCATTGTGAAAGGAAATGGGTTTCAATCGTTTCCCTACTTCCTCTGTTATCTCTTAATACTATAGATGTTGGGTGGGATCCAGCTAGCTTGCGCCATCAGCTCAAGGATTTCCACTTACTCAATGGAACTTTCTCCCTTTCTCTTCTCCCCACAAGCACTGACTCTGCAGTCCCCCCAAATTTCTCTGGAGGGTTGGGAGAACCCACCCCTCAACACTGCCTTAGAGGGAAAGGAGGTGGGGTACAGTTCAGCTACACCAGTGGGAACCCTTACATTGATGGAACACCCTGTGCTTCAAAGTAGCAGAGGTCCGTATAGTCAAAGCTATGGTTTTTCCAGTAGTGATGTACAGAAGTGAGAGCTGGACCATAAAGAAGGCTGATCGCCGAAGAATTGATGCTTTTGAATTATGGTGCTGGAGGAGATTCTTGAGAGTCCCATGGACTGCAAGAAGATCAAACCTATCCATTCTTAAGGAAATCGGCCCTGAGTGCTCACTGGAAGGACAGATCCTGAAGCTGAGGCTCCAATACTTTGGCCACCTCATGAGAAGAGAAGACTCCCTGGAAAAGACCCTGATGCTGGGAAAGATGGAGGGCACAAGGAGAAGGGGATGACAGAGGACAAGATGGTTGGATAGTGTTCTTGAAGCTACCAGCATCAGTTTGACTAAACTGCAGGAGACAGTGGAAGACAGGAGTGCCTGGCTTTCTCTGGTCCATGGGGTCACAAAGAGTCGGACACAACTAAACGACTAAACAACAACAATAACAACATATATTGAACCCATGAGTTTCCTTGTCCCTGACCACCATTTATTACATTTAAATGCCGCATTTTCCTCCAAGGAGCTCAAGGTGATGTGCATGGTTTGCTCTCTCCCTCATTTTACCCTGACAACAACCCTGTGAGGTAGGTTAGGCGGAGAGATGGCAACTGGCCTAAAGTCACCCTGGCTGAGGGGGAAGTCGAACCCAAGTTTCCCAGGTCATAGTCCAATACTAGCACTCCCAAGATTCTTTTGTGGGCATCCTGTATTTTAATATGGTGTGTCTGCAGCCTAAATCAGCCAACACCATGTCACATACTACAAATCCCAGTCAACTATCAGTTGACCATGAAGAAACTGATTTGGCGGATTTCACATGCCTTTCTTCCAAGCAGGCAATAACTAGAAACCTGCAGGAATCAAAAGCCTTGTTCAAGGACCAGAAAGCAGAATAATGAAGAAAATATTTGAAAGTGTATTTATATATATAATGTTCCACCAAGAAAATGATATATTAAAAAATGCACTCCATGCCTAATTGCAGGTCAGCCTCTTTTAACCTACTCTTAATTGATTTCCTGGCAGTATCGTAGTTTATGGTTCTCGGTTCATGTATAACCAACCCACAGCTAAACATTGATTCACAGTTCCTCATCCAATTATTTTCTTTGTTTTTGCTGTTCCGAGCAATAGTCGGAGCATTTTCTTAACTGCTCAAGTAACATCATTAAAAATGAAAATGCTTACAACCCCAAAAGCTGGGTCTGTTCTCCTGGGTTGTTGCCATACAGATGAATGGGTTGAACTTTGTAGATTAGAGTGGGGTTGATTCTCAAAGTGGGCAACAGTATGGGCAGAGCAACATAGTATGTAGGCTGTGTTCATACCTTATACTGTAGCCAGTGCTTTTTTTCTAGGAAAAATGGTGGCGGAACTCACTGCCTCAGTCGCCAACCCAGATGCTGCTACTGCCATCTTGAAACCAAAATTATGTGACAAGATGCTGGGCTTGCCACTTGCCACTCCCCACCTGCTCAGGCCACTTTAGCCACAATCCTGCGTGGTGACTTCCTTTGCTGGCGGAACAGACTTCTTGTACAAAGCAGGGCAAAAGAGCTGCCGGAATTGCACTCTGGTGCGTTGCGGCAGGGGGGAAAAAGCCCTGCATATATTTAAAGCACATTTAAACCACATGACTTCCCCGAAAGAATCCTGGGAACTGTAGTTGGTGCTGAATAAGATATAATCTTTGCTCCTATCCCTTTTCTTTTCTTTGTGAGTTCCATAAACTCTCCGTTAATCTCACTTTCTATAAATTTCTGTGATGTAAGGGTCATTTTATCTTTTGATGCATCAGTGTTTTGATGCATCAATGATTATTTGCTGCCAGCATTATTGTTATTATTCAATAAAATTCCTACAATGCTTGATTGCAAAACAACAACCCTCAAAGCAGGTTACACAAAGATAAAACAAGAAAACCAAGAAAAAAACTACAGCAATACTTTAAAACAAAAGTTAAAATACGAAAACAGATTTTAAAATTACCTCAAATTTCTAATCATCTGGGCAGACTTGTCTAAACAAGAATGTCTTTAGCAGGTGCCAAAAAGAGTACGGCGAAGGTTCCAGCTTGATCTCAAGAGGCAGGGATTTCCAAAGTGTAAGTGCTGCCATAGTAAACGATGGACTTCTTACAAATTCGGAATGGGCATTACGCATCAATTGTAGTAGTGCCAATTCCACCGATCAAAGCCATTCAATGGGCACATGTGGGGTGAGGTGATAATAATAATAATAATAATAATAATAATAATAATAATAATAATAAATTTTATTTATATCCCGCCCTCCCCAGCCGAAGCCAGGCTCAGGGCTCAGGGCTCAGATACTGTAGGTAAACTGGTCCCAAGCTGTTGAGGGCTTTATATGCTAATAGTAACACCTTGAACCCATCCCAGCAGCAAATTGGCAACCAGTGCAGATCTCTGAGCACAGGTGTCATACGCTGACAAGGCCTCGCCCCTGTCAGCAATCAAGCTGCAGCATTCTGCGCTAACTGCAGCTTCCAGATCATTTCACATAGTACATTTACATGCCATTGTACCTTACTGTCGAGAGCCAGTGTGGTGTAGTGGTTAAGAGCGGTAGTCTCGTAATCCGGTGAACCGGGTTCGTGTCTCTGCTCCTCCACATGCAGCTGCTGGGTGACCTTGGGCTAGTCACACTTCTCTGAAGTCTCTCAGCCCCACTCACCTCACAGAGTGTTTGTCGTGGGGGAGGAAGGGAAAGCAGAATGTTAGCCGCTTTGAGACTAGGGTAGTGATAAAGCAGGATATAAAATCCAAACTACTCTTCTTCTTCTTCTTCTTCTTCTTCTTCTTCTTCTTCTTCTTCTTCTTCTTCTTCTTCCATGTAGCACACATGTTTTCCTTCCCTTGCAATAAACCAATCTTTCCCTAGCTCTTGGTGTGAGTTGTTCTTTACTGGGTATAAGGTTTAGAATAAACACACATTTAAAACAATGCACACCTGCTTCTTACTGAAGGGTACGCTGAGGTCCTCATGTGGATTGGACATGTATGAGGGTTCACACATACACGCATAACAAGTGGTTGGATAAGATTAAACCTCTTGCCTAAGGCCATTCAGTGAACTCACAGCTGATCTGCTTTTTGAAGCAGTGACTGGGACTGCTGAAGGATCAAAATGAAACAGTGCTTTTAAAAACACCCCCCAAACAACCCACCTATCCCAAAACTATAAACCCTATTGTGGGGGATGAGATATAACCAGCTCATTCCAGGATCTGCTGGAAGCGACACAGGGAGGTGTCGGAGAGACGTTTCTCATTGTGTAACACATTAATTAATTTAATTAATTAACTAAAGCAAACTTTCCAAAGCTGCCCGCAGTTGGCAGACTGAGCTGCATTCAGCAACCATTTGCTCCCTGTTAACGTAACACTCCCAGAGGGCACCGTCTGCGATTTATCCGATGCCTTTGAAGCGACAGTACCCATTGATTAACCATTAAGCACTGCAGTAAAAACTGCTCTCTGTGTGTCGTGCAATGGAGCAGCCGATGTAACACAGCAATTAGAGGGTAGGGTAGTACATGGCTGCTATTAGGGATGGATGGATCTGTCAATTTTGGTTCCTCTCAGTTTAGTCATTTTTCCAACGCAAAGTTCGGCTTGCTGCATTTCTGCGTCAGTTTGCTCTTTCTTTTTACCGGGAAGAAAAAATAAATTCTCATAAAAGTTTGTCAGCATTTTAGAGCATAATACGTATTTGTGTGTATGCAATGGTGCCTAATATACACCTGTGTCTACCCTTACAGAATGCATCTTTGCAAGATGTTTTCACAAATATACACTTTTTTTGCATACTTCTTTTAATATACATATTTTGTGCTCTCTTGTTGGCTAGGAAACTGCAGTGCAAAATGTGAATTTCAAAGGATAGCTGTGTTTTGGTTCCCCTGTTGTTCTGCAAAGGGCAAATTGGTAAGCAAACCAAACTGAATTTCTCTCTTACCCTCCCAGTAGTGTTCTATAGGGATATAGGGAGATGCCTTATGGTGGGCCAGGTCATTGGTCCATCTTCCTCTGCATTGACCTTTTCCTTCAAAGTTATAGGACGGGCTTCATATGACAGCTTCACCATTTCCTTCATTGGGTGCAAATATTTTATTTTCCATAGAAACAGGGCTCCGTTTTTGCACCTACACACACCACATTTAATTGTTCTCCAAGGCATGGGGGAGAGGAAAAAGGAAAACCAGGGCATTCTGGGATCCAATCAGAAACCAGTACAGCTACTGTACTTTCAGGACTGTCCCTGGAAAATCAGGACGCTTGGACACTCAGGTCTGCTAATGATTTAGCTTAGTACCGTATTTTTTGCTCCATAAGACGCACTTTTTCCCTCCTAAAAAGTAAGAGGAAATGTGTGTGCATCTTATGGAGCAAATGCAGGGGGGAGGCAGGCAGGAAAAGCCCCCAAGAGCAGGTTTTTCCCCAGGAGGGAGAAGGGACTGATGTGGCCATTCAGTCCCTTCTCCCTCCTCGTAGAAAAGCCCGCAGGAGCCGTGCGCTCCTTAAAGGGTGCACGGCTCCTGTGGGCTTTTGTGGGAGGTGGGGGAATTGCCATAGCCACGCACAGCCTCTCCCGCTGGAGAGGCTGTGCGCGGCTAAAGAGGAAGCCAGGACAGTGAGCAGGATCCATCCTGCTGGCTGTCTTGGCTTCTGCCATAGCCGCGCGCAACCTCTCCTGCCCGGAGAGGCTGTGCGCAGCCTCCCCCTCTAAAAACTAGGTGTGCCTTATGGTCAGGTGTGCCTTATGGAGCGAAAAATACGGTATATAGTAACACCAGCTTCATATGATCAGTGTACATGCCACACATTTAAAGTGTATTTGAAATATATGGTTTCTCCCCCCACTCCAAGAATCATAGGAACTGTAGTTTGTTGGTGCTGGGAATTGTTGCTCCACGGTGGGTAACCTACAATTCCCACAATTCTTTGAGGGAACCCATGTGCTTTAAATGTATGGTGTGTCCACATCCAGCTCTTTAGAAGAATGCAGAGAAAGTGAAGTGAACACTGTGGTTTAGCTCTGTAATACACCAGCCCATTTTATGTAGGCATGTTTTTATCTAGAGAGGCAGTACTGTAAAAGTGGTGTAAACACGTCAAATCCAGCTTTCTAAACCAAAAGGTGTTTTTCCCCTGAATGCAAAGAGTCATGAGGCTGTTTTCACTCTCTCTCTCTACTTTAGCTTCAAGAGTCCCTAGAACAGTTGGGAATATCTGTAAGGCAGCAGATGAATTTTGAACAAATATTCTCTGAGCTGTCAACAAGATTTCAGCATTTGAATGTCGATTTCATTCTGATCCAACATTACAGTCAAAGACAGCAATTCCATCGTTGTAAAGTAGTTATGTCTCCCTGATTACCATCTGCGGCAGACACAATTTCAAATCATCTCCATTCTTTTATATTATCTTTGCTGAAAAGGAGAAGTCTTTGTTAATCTTACATTACAGTTGGCAGTAGAATGATCACAAAGGGAAGCAATCTGAATGGGGACAGGGCAGCATCAAATTGTGGCACAATATCCCATGTTACAAAAGAATAGTCCCAATATGTTAATGACTTTTATAGGTATTGATGCGGTTCTATAGGTTCTGATGGGATTCAGAGTCACATGTAGTTACAAGTCCAGCTCCAAGGGCCTTCTGGCAGTTCCCTCACTGCAAGAAGTGAGGTTACAGGGAACCAGGCAGAGGCCTTCTTGGTAGTGGTGCCCGCCCTGTGGAACGCCCTCCCATCAGATGTCAAGGAAATAAACAACTATCTGACTTTTAGAAGACATCTGAAGGCAGCCCTGTTTAGGGAAGATTTTAATGTTTGATGTTTCATTATGCTTTTAATATTCTGTTGGGAGCTGCCCAGAGTTGCTGGGGAAGCCCAGCCAGCTGGGTGGGGGCATAAATAAATTATTATCATTATCATCATTATCATTATTATCCAACTGGGTTGATACAGCTTTTGTGTGCATGCACATGAAAACTCATATCAATAACAAACTGAGTTGGTCTCTAAGGTGCTATTGGATATTGTACAAATGGGGGCTGGGTCAATGGAAATGGACCCACTTCCTTCTCTATGTCTTGCATGTAGCCAGGAGGAGGAGTTGTATGTACAGGGCTATATTGGCATTGGAAATGTTTTGAGAAGAGAAGGGAGCATGATATAGGGGTATTTTTCCAGACTAGCAATATTCACATATAGGCTCAGTCTTCTTATTATCACCAGTCACTGTGGAGCATACTCCTTGTATGAGCATCTCTCAAGAGGAAACTTTCCCCTTTCCCCTGAGGAATGAACTGCCTCACTGTTTAGAGAAAACGAACTCCAGACATTCTGATATTTAACCTTCACCTCCCATGAGCTCTAGCTTCAGTCAAGTATTTAAAATACTGCCTCTAAGTTACCTCAGCAGTTGCTTCCTTGTTAAGAAAAGGCATGAATGCATGATTAAAATATATCACTGAGGCTTGCTGATTCTCTGTGAAAAATAAACCAGCTGATGAGAGATTCTCAGACATGCTTACTTATCAAAACAAAATAAGATTAGAATTTGCAATTAACTGAAAGGTTTGAGTGCAAGTGTCTGGTAAGACTCCTGTGTAGGTGTGAGAAATGATAACCTAGATAAAATTACAGAACCAGCACCAGCTGCCAAATAACACGTTCCTCACACCCGGTTCGCATTGTTGACTGCAATTTCAAAACTGCACTGAACCTTTGGGTTTCTCAGAATTCCTGAGCAATGCCAGGTACAAAGCTGTTGGCCTGAGAGCTAGATCACAGGATTCAGGGATTTTGTGATGTTACAATATCCTTTGTAGGAACACCTCAGAGAGAATGTGTGGTGGTACAAATGTAACTGTTCTTTTAAACAAAATTGAGAAAACAACAATTGGGGGGTGTTTATTTTGTTATTATGCATTACTTTATTACAGTGGTACCTCGGGTTACATACGCTTCAGGTTACAGAATCCGCTAACCCAGAAATAGTGCTTCAGGTTAAGAACTTTGCTTCAGGAAGTATGGAGGTCTGGCTGGAAGAAATATGGACCCTATCGGGACAGAGCTTCTCCGAGATCTGGTGTTTAATATTAAGGACTACCAAAAAAACCGGCAGAGAGGAATTGAGAGAGAATTAAGAGCCTTGGACGTGAGGTCTCCAGGCTGATAGTAGACTAAGACTGATGGACATTTGTTGGGGATTGAAACTGGGAAAGGGGGGGTGGGGTTTGGGAATCCAAAGGGTGCAGAATTATAATCTGTTTTTTTTATTTTGTTTTGTTATTAGTATGAAAATTGGGGAATTCGTGGAAGGGAATTTGGGTCGACTTTAGAAAAAAGTTTTAAGAATGAGCACTGATGTTTAAATACTGATGTTTATAAGTTAAAATTGGTTTTTTTAAAATGAATTAAATATAAAAAAGTCAAAAATTGGGGACAAGAACTTGTTGAATTAACAATTTGAATTGGAACATAAGAAGGGGAGGGGTGGGGAAGTCAGGGAAATATGTTATTGAAAATAAGGATTGTAAACTTTATTTGTTTTTAACTTTTTTATTTTTTATTTTTTAATGTATAAAGGTGGAAAAACTCAATAAATATCTTTTTAAAAAAAAGAACTTTGCTTCAGGATAAGAACAGAAAGCGTGCTCTGGCGGCACGGCACCAGCAGGAGGCCCCATTAGCTAAAGTGGTGCTTCAGGTTAAGAACAGTTTCAGGTTAAGAACAGACCTCCGGAACGAATTAAGTACTTAACCTGAGGTACCACTGTATCTCATTTGACTGCAATTTTCTTCGAGAAAGCTTAGGGCTAATGAAAAGCAAGAAGTGCAGAGCAAGACTTTTGTCAAGGCCAATGACAGGCTTGTATAGTGATATATTATTTTTGATCTAAAGTTGCTATTCACATCACTTTTGCACTGGCAAAAAAACCTTGCAGAGGTTCGGGAACCTTTAAATTGTATTCCTGAAGTATGGGGATTAATAGCAGGATAACAAAAGTAGACTTGGTGAGCCCTTATGGTTGCTAACAGACTTACACTTCAAGCCTTGAAGGATAAATACCCACCATCTATTATGCAATACTCTGAGAGGCACACTGCTCTGGCTACATTCTAACATACTTCAGACGGATGTCAGTTTCATGTGGATACGTGGGTTTATATTAAATTCAATGTTTAGCTTTGTTGTTGTTGTTTAGTCGTTTAGTCGTGTCCGACTCTTCGTGACCCCATGGACCAGAGCACGCCAGGCACCTCTGTCCTCCACTGCCTCCCGCAGTTTAGTCAAACTCATGCTGGTAGCTTCAAGAACACTATCCAACCATCTTGTCCTCTGTCATCCCCTTCTCCTTGTGCCCTCCATCTTTCCCAACATCAGGGTCTTTTCCAGGGAGTCTTCTCTTCTCATGAGGTGGCCAAAGTATTGGAGCCTCAGCTTCAGGATCTGTCCTTCCAGTGAGCACTCAGGGCTGATTTCCTTAAGAATGGATGTGTTTGATCTTCTTGCAGTCCATGGGACTCTCAAGAGTCTTCTCCAGCACCATAATTCAAAAGCATCAATTCTTCGGCGATCAGTCTTCTTTATGGTCCAGCTCTCACTTCCATACATGTTTAGCTTAGGATGCATTTATTGATGGCCACTGTATCCATGCTGTGACCTGATTGGGTGTGTGAGAGAGTGTGTTTGGTTACTATTAACATTATTAATAAATTATTGTTTCATTTTTATAATTCAAATTATTATTTTATTTCTTCAATTATTCCCCCTTCTATTTTTGTTAAAATTTAAAATGACAATTTTAAAAAAGACCAATGACAGGAAAGTTTGTTTCCCTTTTATGAGAGACAAAATACTGTACATGGAGGGAGGGGAGAAGATATTAAGTGCGAAGAAGGAAAATAAACAGCACATTTGCATGCTGGAGTGCAGGCAATGCCACCTCCGTTCACAGTTGTTAGTAGCAGGTTGTGTGTAAAAACTGGTGGGCCTTGACATAAACTAAGATGCAAGCGTAAATTTATCCAAACCTCTGTGACGAACACACTGTAGTATGCTTGTATGGGGAGGGGGGGTAGAGTAGTAAGACGGCTGTGCCTTGTTTGCCACCTTCAGACCATCCTGCCCCTAGACACTCTGTGAAGTTTATTTCCCATCCGAACTGACCAGTTCAGTTCCCACACTGAAGCTGAACTATTTGCCAGCATTGGCTTGTTCATACATATATTCACCCCAGGGGCGCCCTGTTCTGTTTCGCTGCCTGAGGCAAAACACCACCACTGAAGCCTTGCTTACTGGAGTTGAGCAGCAGCGACTTCTTCCAACAAGATCTCCTAGAGATCTCATGAGATCTTGCTGGAAGAAACAGCCACCATGCAATCCCAGTGGCTGCAGAGGTGAGCGGGGCCAAACCTCACAAGATTCCACTGCCTGAGGCTGCTATTTCAGATTACTTGATGGGCAGGCCATCTCTGTTTCACGCTCTGAAATGTGAGTGTGTCTGTGTGTGAATATTCCCTGATAGCATAGCAGTTCAGAAAATAACTGTGGGGTGGAGGCTCACAAACTACACCGTCAGACTGTTTGTTGTTTACCATTTGTGAATAAGGTCAACTCATTTTGTTCTCGGGTTTGTCCCACAGAAAGGCAGCATGTGCCAGAGATCTATCTATGAAGATTGTTGACAATAAGCCTTATGGCAATCTTAGCAGCTCTTTGCTACATTTCTTTGATATATTAAACTGCAGGTGGCTTATGCAGTTAGGCAGCACGGCTGCTGCAAACGGTCATTAGCAGAGCTGCCAAGATTTAAATCCAAACAACCTGTACAATGACAACATATTTTTTTTTATTTCCGCAGACATCACACTTCCCGTATATGTGCATCCTCTCCATCTCTTGAAATCAAGGCTGTTAAAAAAAACCCCAACCACATTCTACATTCTCTAGCAGGATATAACTCAAGAAGCCGTGCACTGATTTTACAGGTAGGTCAGTTATGTAACAGGTACATTTGAGTTCGGGGGAAAGATAATAATCTTAGCACGCCTATTTTGCTTTCCCCATCACTTTGGGCTTCAAAACTCCAAGTTCCTGCTTTCCTGTCCCCTTCTTCTTTGATTGTCATCTCTGTGGTTTACAGAGGCAGGTGGAATACCTTTAAGGCCAAATAAATGAAACAAGCAAAATGGGGTTGACAGATTTTTGATTTATTTCTTTTTTTTTTTTACTTCTCAAGGCAAACAGGAATGTAGTGTCCCCTCAAACCCTACAGCCTCTGCCTTATAGGCCATCCACGTCCCACTTTAGGACATAGCAAATCTGAGATTATAAGGCATTATTTCTCAGTGTGCAATTCTTCCGCTCTAGAGACATTGCCCACCCCACTTGCCACAGTGTCCCCATAGCTATCTGTGCCACTCCACATAATAGTGAATCTACTCCTTTAATGGATATGATTTTGTTTTTTAAAAGCTGGAGTCATTTTACAGAAACGTGTTAAGAGCTTCCCTGCTGGATCAGGCAAAAAAGCCCATCTAGCCCATGGGAAGAATTTGTTTCCATAGGGGAAGCAAATTCCATTATATGGGATGTTGCTGTTGGAACGAAGTATAAAAGCAATTCACCCACAAACATTTGCGTGTCAAGGTGCCCAGGCCACCCCAAATAACTCACACAACACACAGAATCTTTGTTTAAGGTTTTTGGCATAATTTTGGCCACAACTTTATTAAAATACAAAAAAATGTGAGTGGTTGCTTAGGCATTGGTTGCGACTATCTGCCCCCCAGTGGGGGACAGACTGACATTTCAGAAGCCTGAGAAAGTCAGAAAAGGGGAATACATTTGGGGGTAGCGACAGAGCAGGGAACCTGCCCTCAGCCTTCCCCAAATGCAACCAGGGGCTCTTGCGTGGCCCTAGCCCCTTGACAGGGTTCAGACAAAAGCAATAGTGAGCCCCTGTATTCCTTTAATGGAATCCCTTGCAGCAGCAGCATTAGAGGGGCAGGCACAGCCAATCCATGCCCCTCAACCAACCAAACCATAAACCAATGCCTAACTGCAACCTTACAAGTTGTGACGATTTGCTACGCAGTAGGCAAAAACCAAATGGCCCCAGCCAATCAGCCAGATGGACAAAATTCCTACTGGGCCCCTGCCCCAAGAGCAGATGACCCCATGACAGGCATAGCAAGGTCAAAGCGAACAACCCTAAATATAGGGGGGGGGACAGGCAATCCGATGCACGGAGCGAAAAGAGGAAGCTCTACGCCTCGTGCAGGGAGTTTTAACATTTCTGGCTGTCAATCATCAAACTGCAACATTAACATCTTCCCAAGAACAAGGGAAGCCCAGTCACAACAGTGGCCAATGATCAATTCGCCTGCCCCACAACTTTGGAGCGTCCTGTGAGCCCCCACCGCAGCACGTGCTCTCCATGAAGGAGAACACGCTTTGTCTGATATGAGCAAGCTTCCCTTTGTCTTATCTTCATCAGTATCTACATTATCAGCAGTCTGAACAAAGATAGACTAAATGTTTGGGCAAACTGCATGCTGGGAAGCCATTTCGTACAGGTGAAGTCACCTTACACTGAGTCTGGCCATTGGCTGATGTCGCCCAGTGTTGTCCACTTAAACAGAGCCTCCTCAAGAGTCTTTTCCGGCTCTGCTAAAGTTTACTTTTAAGCACAGTTTAAGATTTATTTGGGTCTCAATAAATTGGGGGGGGGGAGCGGAATTGCTGTAAGTGGTTTGTGTGCATATTATGGTACCTGCAGATCTCAGTACCTCTCCTTCCTGGCAGAACTCCTGGCTGCCACTGTAATGTGAATACACTGAATTACCGATAATGCTTAGATGCTCGTTCTAGCAGCATTTCCTATTGTTCTCTCTGTTGAATCGCTGGTAATCAGCTTGCTGGAGCTTTCTAGCAGAGGACAAATAGAATGACTCTTGACAACAACAGATGGCAGTAAATGAAAATACAGGATGAGTGGTACTGACATGTTTGTTTATTAGTTGCAAGTTTGGATATTGAGAATTATTTTTGAGTAAAACATTTCCTTTGAGAAGCTGCTTTTTAGAGATGTTATGTATTGGGTTTAACACATTTTATGTTACAAGGCGCGTTCTAACCAATCGTATAATCGTGCTGCGGTGCAGTCTTGGGCCTCTGGCAGCTAGTGGGAGCTCCTGAATCCCACCTTTGTCGCCAATGTTAAATACAGTGGTACCTCGGGTTACATACACTTCAGGTTACAGACACTTCAGGTTACAGACTCCACTAACCCAGAAATAGTACCTCGGGTTAAGAACTTTGCTTCAGGATGAAAACAGAAATCGTGCTCTGGTGGCACGGCGGCAATGGGAGGCCCCATTAGCTAAAGTGGTGCTTCAGGTTAAGAACAGTTTCAGGTTAAGAACGGACCTCTGGAACGAATTAAGTACTTAACCCGAGGTACCATTGTATTTGGAAAAAGTCAGAAGCCCAAGGCAGTATAAGCTCCTCAACTACGTTTATTTAACTGTTGTCAGTGACAACAGCTCACTCATAGGAAAACAAGAACCGAACTGAGTGGACAACACAATAATAAAACCGAGTGTGACCTGACCGTTGACAGTTGAAAGTGCATGTACTTACTTGCCATTAGAAGGTTCATCTACCAACGCTTATACGTTTGGTTAGAACGCGCCTTGTAACATAAAATGTGTTAAACCCCAATACATAACACTCCCCCCCCAACTTCCTAACAAAAGGAACAAACACAGTCATCTCCCCCCCCGTCCCCCCCAAAATATAGTCCAGCCCACCACAAGATCTGAGGGACAGTGGACCGGCCCCCTGCTGAAAAAGTTTGCTGACCCCTGATTTTATGCTTTCTTAATGGAAATCTCATACTCCTTACACCTGAATTTTCTATAGGCTAAATACTCTCCTAACTTACCTTTTTAACATAGGTAAGTTTCCCAAGACTTTTTTTTTACAGCTTTGAAAATACAAAGTGTGCTTGAATTCCATTTTTTCTGCCTCCACCCATTACACTACTAGGAACAGTTTGTGCCAGTTTGTGCGAAGAACATTGTCATATAATATCACAACATTTCATATCACACCTTCTTTTCTTTTTTTCAGGACAGAAAGAATTGCCCCAGCGTGAAGTGTTTATCATTTGAGACTCGGGCAGTTTTCTCAATGGGTATCCATGCCTCTGAAAACTGATAGATGTATCAAGTCTTGTTAAGATCATTCATGGCTTATCATTGCAGAAAATGAGAAGCAACTGAAAGAAATTGTCATGGTGTCATAGGCGTGCACAAGAGATGTGCCCAGGCATACCCTAATGTTTATAAAAATGGGGAGAAAGGAAAGCAAACAGAGAAAGATGCAGAATTATTATTTTTTTAAAGGCCAGAATGGAACTTTGCTGTCCTTATTTGTCTTGTCATTTCTCTCCTTCCTTTCTTCCTTCATTGAAATAAATGAATGAATAAATCCCTGGGTGCACTAAGTATGACTACATAGTTTCTATAAGAGTAGCAACCTAATGGCAACCTTCCTAGTATGAGTTTATTTTAAAAAACCCCAAAAGCTTAATATTACCTATTACATTATTTTGTTATTCCCCCTCTCCATCTGCCTTTAAGGCCAGTTATTTGTAGAACATTTTGAAGTCTAACTAGGAAAAGACTTCATAACAATGGGTGGAGATACTCAAGCCCATCTTTAGAACTATAAATACACAGAGGCCTTATTATTCATTAATTGCCAGATATTCTCCTATTACAGTTCTTGACTACATGGTTTATCTGTCAGACTACCTAATGGAAGCATATTTTTGTGTTGAACTAAAGGTGAATGCACACTAATCTTTGCTTAATTGAACAGTGTGAATAGAGTTGATCTAGAGTTACCTTATCTAACCCATTGGAAAACTTGTGTAATGTCTCTGAGAAGACTTAGCCTCTTAATATCCGCTTTGACCTTTGTGACACTGGTTATTCTTAAGTTCTTGCAAGGTCTGCACACACACCCTCCACACAGATATGTTGTGTAAGGACTATTTAGGTACAAAGGGATATTTACAGTGAAAGCCTAGGCATGCATACTTTAAAATGTCTTACTGAGGTCTGTGGGGCTTACTCCCAGGTAACTATGCTTCGTAGTCCAGCCTCAACTGCCTGTTTTAGAACAAACTATAAGTAGGACAGCTCCTTCACTCAGTAGTGATCGGTGCTCATTGGGACTGGCAAGGAGGAAGGCAGGTGGAGCCAATGTCAGTCTGAGCTAACTAAATCTAATTTGACCACTTTCACCTCCCTGCTGAGATATACAAGGACTTCCTCCAAAGAGTTCTGGAAGCTGTAGTTTGTTAAGGCTGCTGAGAGTTGTCAGGAGACCCCTATTCCCTTCGCAAAGCTACAATTCTCAGATGCCCCTGTGAAAAGGGATTGATTGTCAAACCGCCCTGGAAACTGTAGCTCTGGGAACAGAATAAAAGGTAAAGGTAAAGGTACCCCTGCCCATACGGGCCAGTCTTGACAGACTCTAGGGTTGCGCGCCCATCTCACTCTATAGGCTGGGGGCCAGCGCTGTCCGCAGACACTTCCGGGTCACGTGGCCAGCGTGACAAGCTGCATCTGGCAAGCCAGCGCAGCACACGGAACACCGTTTACCTTCCCGCTAGTAAGCGGTCCCTATTTATCTACTTGCACCCGGGGGTGCTTTCGAACTGCTAGGTTGGCAGGCGCTGGGACCGAGCAACGGGAGCGCACCCCGTCACGGGGATTCGAACCGCCGACCTTTCGATCAGCAAGTCCTAGGCGCTGAGGCTTTAACCCACAGCGCCACCCACGTCCCGTTGGGAACAGAATAGGGGTCTCCTAATAGCTCTCAGCACCCTTAACAAACCACAGAGCCCAGAATTCTTTGCTAGTGGGGGGAGCCACGATAGCTTAAAGTGGCATCAAAGTGTGTGAATGTGGCCTAAGGAGGAGGAAGCTGATAGGCGGTACTACCACCCTGGGCTGGTTTTAAGTAAGTAGGCTGGCAGGTGGGCTTGCCTGAAGGTGGTGGGGCATTTCCCCACTAGCTCTAATGGAACAGCCTCCCTTGCCTTGGATAAGGTGTGTATTAGTCAAAAAGTATTTATTGTTGATGAGGAACCACCTACCTTTTTAGAGGAAGAGGGGGAATCTATATGGATTGCAAAAACAGCCACCGTCCTTCCCCAATATCTAGTTCATGTTGGTCTTTCATCTTTTATGCAGGTGCCAGATTTGAAGATGCAGGTTGCGATCAAGGAAGAATAAGGAAATCGCCTCAGGAGGCAGATGCTGAAGAACAGTGTGTGCATGTGTGTGCGTGCGCATGCGCACCCCCACACCAGCTATTTATCCAGAGCTCCATGGATGTTTCCCTCTGTTGGAGATCAGAACTACTGAGCTCGTCATGAACCACCTAAACTAGCACACTGCCTCCAGGCAAAGGTGAACGGTGCTGTCCCATTTCTAGTGCTGAATTAAGATTCAGCCGCCAGCCCAGTCAGAGTCTGCAAATGGAATGGATGCCAGATTATTATTATTTATAATTAATTAATTAATTAATTAAATTTATATACCGTCCTTTATCCAAATATCACAGGATGGTTTACAATATATATATATATATATATATATATATATATATATATATATACACACACATAACGTAATAACAATAAACAAACAAAAACAACAAAACATTTAAAATGCCAAAGATTGTTTAATCAGCCTGGTCATAGAGGAATGTTTTCACCTGGAATGTAAAGCTATGCTAGGAAGGCACCACGTAAGCCTCACTAGGGAGAGCGTTCCACAAATGGGGAGCCACCACAGAAAGGGCCTGTTCTCATGTTACCACTCTCTGGATCTCTTGTGGAGGAGGTACACAAAGAAGGGCCTCAGGTGATAAGTGCAGGGCCCAGGTCAGTTCATGATGGAGAGAAGTGGTCCTTGAGGTACTGCAGTCCTGAGTCATCTGAGGCTTTATAGGTCAAAACCAGCACTTTGAATTGTGCTCAGAAACAGAATGGCAGCCAGTGCAGTCGGGCCACACTGTCCTTTGCCTAAGGCAACAAAATACCTTGGGCTGCTCCTGAGTGCAATCCCATGCACCCCGTATTGGCTCGCCAGATGCAGCTTTGTCACGCTGGCCACGTGACCCGGAAGTGTCTGCGGACAGCGCTGGCCCCCGGCCTCTTGAGTGAGATGGGCGCACAACCCCAGAGTCTGTCAAGACTGGCCCGTACGGGCAGGGGTACCTTTACCTTTACTAATTCCAGCTATGTTCAATGGATGGCAAATGTGCTGCCCTCAGATGTTGTTGTACTATGGGAATGGAGTCCAACAGCATCTAGAGGGCACCATGTTGGCTACCCCTGCTATAGACTTCTTCTTCTTCTTCTTCTTCTTCTTCTTCTTCTTCTTCTTCTTCTTCATTATTATTATTATTATTATTATTATTATTATTATTATTACCCTGCCCATCTGGCTGGGTTTCCCCAGGCACTCTAGGTGGCTACCAATAGAATTTTTAAAACAATAAAACATCAAACATTACAAACTTCCCTAAACAGGGCTGCCTTCAGATGTCTTCTAAAAGTCAAATAGTTGTTTATTTCCTTGACATCTGATTGAAGGGTGTTCCACGGGGCGGGCACCATTACCAAGAAGGCCTTCTGCCTGGTTCCCCACAACCACTTCTTGCAGTGAAGAAACCTCCAGAAGGCCCTTGGTGCTGGACCTTCAGGTACACAGAGCCAAAGCAGTTTAGGGCTTTAAACATCAGCCCCAACACTTTGAATTGTATATTAGTATATATTATGCTGTATTCCTGCAACAATTATATGCAATGCTTCTTTTATCTTCCTCCAACGTTTCCCTCCATTCTGTCCTTGATTCCCCCCCCCCCCTTATTGTAATTTATGAGTATCTAATCTGTGCATCGGATGTGTTATTTCTTTGAAAAGATAATCAGTTTTGTGTCATATTTTCCCATTTTTTTTAAAAAAGCAGTGTAACTTTCCATGAAAAGAAAAAGATAAAAATACAGCGTAGGAAAAAGACAGGGGTGAACACGGATGCTTGCTGGACAGAGGCCGATTAGTTTATGTAACAGGATCTCAAGCTTACTCTGCATTCATAGAGATGAAAAAGGAGAGATAATCAATATCTTTTTTTTTTTAATAAAATTTTTTATTGGTTTTTCCACATATAATATAAGACAATACAAAAGACAGACACAAACAAACACACATATAAACATGTAAAATTTCATAGATTTTTTCATATACCCAATTTCAGCGACTTCCCCATGCCCCCCTTTTCTGCATCTCTATTTTAAACTTTTTTTCCAGCAACCCCTGGTCCAAGTTATTATTAATTCCTATCTTTAACTCTTATCCAATCATTTATCGCTGCAAATCTGTTATGCTTTACCCATGACATTTTAACACTCAATAATTTTGCAAGTATTTTTAAGATAAAGTTTAAATTTCTTCCAATCTTCTTCCGCTGTCTCTTTCCCTTGGTCACGGATTCTGCTCGTCATCTCTGCTAATCCCATGTAATCGATCACCTTCGTCTGCCACTCTTCCAGTGTGGGTAGTTCTTGTGTCTTCCAATACTTTGCTAGTAGAACTCTCGCTGCTGTTGTAGCATACATAAAAAACATCCTATCTTTCTTTGACACCAATTGGCCTACCATGCCCAGGAGAAAAGCCTCTGGTTTTTTATGAAAGGTACACTTAAGCACCTTCTTAATTTCATTATAGATCATTTCCCAGAAGGCCTTAATCCTTGGGCACGTCCACCAAAGGTGGTAGAAAGTACCTTCAGTTTCCTTGCATTTCCAACATTTATTATTGGGCAAGTGGTAAATTTTTGCAAGCTTGACTGGGGTCATGTACCACCTATGAGAGATAATCAATATCTATCCTGAACAAATGCTGTTGCTGCCATCAGCCTGCATAACTACAATGATTAAACCAGTGATGCACTTGAAAACTGGGCTACAATCCTGCAGATTGCAGCCAATTTATATGGCTGTTACCATACGTCGAAAAGTCAGAAATAAAATCTATTTAATTCAATGACTTACTAGCAGGCAAGTAGAGTTAGGATTGAAGCCTCACTGTATTTACAAATAAAATGATAGTTTGATTAGGAAGCTTACAGAGAGAGTAAGATTGACTCTGCTTTTCCAATTATTCTAATTATAATTCTGCATAATTATGTCATGCGTTCCCCAGTATGGTAGCATGCAACACATTATTACTGTCTTTCTATGTCTCCTTCCACACACCCCACTCCCCCTGCCTGTATGGAAAACTCTATGTGCTAACATGGAGATGTCGATCATTACTGATGAATGCTGCATCTTAATTTAATTGGACAAAAATTATGAATCTTCAGGGTCAGTTATTCCAATAAATAAATAAAAACTCAGCTATAGACTTAATTGAGAGCCCAATCCTATACATGTTAGCTTAGAAGTATGTCCCATTGTTTGGTGGGGCTTACTCCCAGGTGAGCAGAAAATTGCAGGCTCAGACTGTGTTCTGTGTTCAGAAGAATGTGTGCACATTACCGGTAAGTGTGTTCCACAGAATGGAGGCAGAAGTGCTGTTCCTACATAGGGTTCCTGATCACAGAGAGGGTTCTAAATGTGTTTGACCAAATGCATTCAAATGTGTTCAACACAGGAAGGTATGATTGCAGTAAGAAGGTAATGTAGGTGTTTGGTCACTGTGAGATCAGAAATGCTAGGCTAGATGGGTTTGCAGCAAGTTTTTCTTATGTCCGTATGGTAGATAATGGGGGAAAGAAGTGGTGGTGCAGTCAGAGTCTGGGGGTTTTTTTTGAGTTGGGTTTGGGGTGGGGAGAGAGTTGCATTGTGATTTTTTCTGGGGAAAGAATTTACTGACTCCAGTTCTTAATCAAACATCACTAAGCTGGTTCAAGGCATAAATGTATTAAAAGATATCTATAAAATTAACTTTAGTTATGCCGTGTTAAATGTACTGTAATGTACCGTAATTGAGCAATGTTATTTGCTGTGGTTATCTCAACTTTGTTCTTTTAAGGGGTCCAAAAAAGGCCCTTGATAAGCAAACTCTGAAACTGCCATATAGCCCATAGCAGAGATCCCTGTGCTGAGCTACTCCCTACCTTTGTGCTACTGGAGGATCTGAATGACTACGTACTGGTTACAGTTCAAAATAACTTTCCCTTCTATAATTGGGATTCCAAGGTACCTCCCATCCAAAGATGCTGAGGGCATCTGCTGAAACCTAAGTTCTGTGAAATCCCAGCAAAGCTGTGAAACGGTCAGTGTCTCAGAATAATGGGGCCTTTAATTATTGGTCTTGGTATGAGGTCACCAAGAGGATAAAACAAGCATGAGCAGTGAGTTCTCTCTCTTGAATAGAATCATGATCAAAAACCCAGTTCCTGAGAGCCTGCACACTGAGAACAGATATTTCCCCATGATGAGATTGTAAATCCTTAGTTTATCATGGAGTGCCATCACTTATGTTGACAACAGCCATGACAGAGCTATCAGCAGACTCAGGGATAATCTTGAGGCTTGCAGAATTATTAAAATTCATTATGAGAAAGTGGGGAATAAGGTGACGAATGAGTGTGAATGCTGACTGGCTACTAAGAGATCACTGATAACTGGGTGGAAGGGGGAATTGAATGGAACAGCAGAAATAGGAGGACTGAAGAAGAGAAGCATACACATAAAAGGCTTAGAGATGAGAACCAATCAACAAACAGGCCATATCATTGTCTGAATAGGTCATTCTCCAGTTCACACTGAAAAGCTATTTTTAAATGTGCCCAGGAGCAGAAGTAAGAGCTGCTCATAGAAATCAATAGAGAAACCCCAGGCTTTAATGTTGCTGGGATTGTGCAACTCCCCTCCCCCCCCCAGAAAAAAAACCTTGAATGAAGGGGGGGGGACCAAAACAGCTAGGCAAGACAGCATACTGGGTGAGCACACAATGCTGGCTGACCTTTTTTTGAGGAAATTGAAACCCTGAGGTGGGGGAGCAAGAATGGAATGGAGAGACTGGGGCCCTGAGCTTGTTACACCCATTTCTGAATTTCTGAATTGAGTGCCAGTCCTCATGTAGCCAAAACAGCACCACACACACTGGCGGAGGAACAGGAGTGCGGAGGGAGCGGACCGCCCCCGGCACCACTATTCTGGTAGGGTGCCATCGCGGTGCCCCCCCAGACATGCGCCCCCCGTGCGCCAGGTGCCACACCCCCACAGGCAGCACATCACACCCCCAAAACGTGTGTCACACCACTGCGGGCAGCGGGCCATGCCCCTGGGATGCATGCCACACACCCCAGGGGCACATCAAGCCCCCTGGGGGTGCCAGCCACACCCATGTCTGCTCTCCGCCCCCGGTAGCGGAGCATGCAGCTTCTTTTTTTTTTTATAAAATTTTTATTAGTTTTTCAACATATATTATAAGACATTACAAACAAACAATACACAGACAAACAAACACATAAACATGTATAATTTCATAATTTTTTTCTTATACCCAATTATAAGTAATTTAGATCAGGGGTTGCTGAAAAAATTTAAAATAGGGATGCAGAAAAGGGAGGCATGGGGAAGTCGTTGAAAACGGAGCATGCAGCTTCACCACTGACCACATGTGCACAGAAAGCTGGTGTTTGCACTAATCAGCTGTTTTTGCTGGCTGGATTTAGTGAACTTGCTTCTTGCCAAATTGCTAGTGGGTGCAGCTGCTAGTTTTCTGACAGACTACCAGTGTGCACACCCAGTACTTTGTAGGGTGTGCAGTTACAGCTGTGCTTTTCATATTAGAAAATAGCTTGGGCCATTTCTGCTATATAAATAAAGATATTGGCTTCTATCTATTTATCTATCTATCTATCTATCTATCTATCATCTATCTATCTATCTATCTATCCATCTATCTATCTATCATCTATCTATCATCTATCATCTATCATCTATCTATCTATCATCTATCTATCTATCTATCTATCTATCATCTATCTATCTATCATCTATCTATCTATCTATCTATCTATCATCTATCTACGGTATCTATCTATCTATCATCTATCTATCTATCATCTATCTATCTATCTATCTATCTATCTATCTATCATCTATCTATCATCTATCATCTATCTATCTATCTATCATCTATCTATCTATCTATCTATCTATCTATCTATCTATCATCTATCTACGGTATCTATCTATCTATCTATCTATCTATCTATCTATCATCTATCTACGGTATCTATCATCTATATTGCAAGTGCAATTGTTTACATTAGAATTATTATACTTATTAACGTGCTTCAGGGGTTCTTCTCCATGCACTTTCAGTCACAGGTCCCTTCCCTATCTTGTCAGTGTGTTGGAATATCTGAAGGGGGAATCCCACTCAATACACATGGGTTGTCCCTGTGGACCAGAATCTTATGAAAGGGAACGTTCAGGGCTCTAGTTTATGGAGACAGCTTGCATGCATTTGGACCTTCCCCTTACAGTGCAAGAGTGCATGGAAGTCAACTGTGCAAGAATGTCAACAGTGTAGGAATGGGGCTGGCACCATTCCTACACTGTTGAGCATACGTGGCCCCACTGTCTCCTGCTGCGTTCAAAGGGGAGAAAAGCTTGAAGAGGGCTAGAGTCAATATAGCTTGATTGCAGGAACTTGGGGTGTACCAAAATTGCATAGCACTGCATTGCATAACCTAATATTTTACAGATCCTCCAGATCATGATATTGCTGTTTTCTTACTTCTCATCCCCGCCTGTCAAAACAGGGAACAAAGAATCTGTCTCCGGTTTGTTTCATATAAACAAAATAGCTGGCAGCCTCAGAACTCGCTGTCTACTGGAAACCTTTAATGTGCACACCCAGTTCTTCATCAAAACGCTGTTTTTCTTCTTCTTTTTCCTCAGGTCCACATGTTTGCATGCCTGTAGCTTCTCATCAGAGGCAGAACTCGTGGCATACATGAATATAGCAGGCAGGATTTCTTTGATTTCTCCTGACTCCATTTCAGTATGAACAGTTTCTTTCCATCAAAATAATCTCAGTTATCATTCTCTCTGTTTTCAGTGTTCAGGAACGAGTGCTGTTGTTTACATCGCCAAAATGGCATCCCCCATATTGAGAGGGGTCAGCAGCTTAGAGAAACCACAAGTTTTTCAGAAGTATAAAAATAAAACTCTGATTGTGTCTCCCCAGCCAAAAAACAACAACAACCCAAAAATCCCCACCCCTGTTCAATGAACTCTGAGCATGCGCAGTGGTTATATCCCAGTGAACCCTCAGGTTCTTAGAAACATTTCTTTTGTTTTCATGTATATATATATCTGTATATTTATACAAGAATGGGAACGATAGACAAGATCAGATAGGCATTACACTACAAATCAGTGACAAAGTCATCACCGATGTATATCTATCTGTCATCTATCTCAATATAGATATACACAATTTCAAAATCTATCTTCACTACATGATTTTAACTTAGACTACCAATGTGTGTTTAGTTTAGCCCTATTCACTGGGGAATTGCTTCTACCTGATTCAGTCACTTTACAGGTTCAGTTCCTTCAGTGGGGAATGGCTATATGTCTAGAAGTACCTGCTTCACAAATCAGAAGATCAATCCCTGGCATCTCCAGAAAGGGCTGGGAAAAACTCATGCCTGAAACCTTGGAGAGCCACTGCCAATCATTGTAGACAACAGTGAGCTACACTGATCAATGGTCTGACTTGATAGAAGCCAGTTTCCAATTTTCCTACTACTGTAATATCTGTACACAGGAAATCTGTGATGTGCGAATTATGTAGGTTCATCCCATGCCAACCTTCTCTGGAAGCTTGTGGTCCCTAGAAATATATCAAGGATTCCTCAATAATAAAATCAAGGGTGGCAGACAAGCTATCTTGAAAACCAGCTTGCTCAAAATGGCTGATCTTTGCAATATGCAAGGGCATACTGAGCATATTAGATGTACATGCACACACACCCCATTCATTTGGAGTGACAATATATTGGTTGTTCTAAATAAATATATCCCAGTTTCTGTTTTTTCATACCATTTGCTTGCAAAGTGAAGCAGAAACTCAGTGTCGGTTCACACAAGCACTTTCAGCAGTAGCTGACTTTGGGCTCTCAAATTTCAGTGGTTTCAGTGGCAATGCCCACCCCCACCTCTCACCTTCCATTTTACGTCATTTTGGAGTGCTCCCTGTGATGCCCTCTTGCCTCGACACCCAGTGCGAGCAAATCGCTTCTGCTTTCAAGGTTGTGGTTGCAGTGTGCAATGTTGATTGATTTTGTTCCATGGATTGCATTGTTGCCAGTGGCAAATTTTGAAGTTCAGGGGCTCATCTTGACAGCCCCCATCACTATGCCCCCAAGAAGAGTCCAAAAATACAGCCAGCTGTGTTGATGCATTGTTATTATTGTTATTATTGTTATTATTGTTGATGCATTGTTATTATTAAATTATTATTATACACACACACACAAAGGAGGAAGAAGCGGTGGTACATTGATTAATGCACAATTTATTAGAACCAGCAATCTATGCATGGTTTCCTGGGAATAAGCTCCCTTGAACATAGTGATGCTTGCTTCTGACTGCGTAGGCTCAACTTGTAAAACATACTAATGCTTAACAAAAGAACTTCAGCCAGCTCATCTCAGAATGCATCATACCAGATGCCAAGATAGCTGGAATGCTAAGATCAAAAGCGGCGCTCTGGCCTCTGGTCTCAGTTGGAAACAAGACTAGCAATTCAGAACTGCAAAAACAGTAGAGAAATTCCAGGGAGGAGAATCTTGGAAATATTTCTAATATATGTAGACTGATAGAATATTTACAGCAGCGCTTATCAATCTGACACCCATGGGTGTCATGGCGCATGCAAAAGCATGGTTGTCAGTGACTCCGCCCCCTGTCAATCAGCGTGCTCAGCCTTCATGAGGCATTTTTGTGAGGGGGTTTCCCCTTTAAGCTGCTTCTTGGGAGAAAAGCAATGACAAACCTAGACAGCATCTTAAAAAGCAGAGACATCACCTTGCCAACAAAGGTCCGTATAGTTTAAGCTATGGTTTTCCCAGCAGTGATGTATGGAAGTGAGAGCTGGACCATAAAGAAGGCTGATCGCCGAAGAATTGATGCTTTTGAATTATGGTGCTGGAGGAGGCTCTTGAGAGTCCCATGGACTGCAAGAAGATCAAACCTATCCATTCTTAAGGAAATCAGCCCTGAGTGCTCACTGGAAGGACAGATCGTGAAGCTGAGGCTCCAATACTTTGGCCACCTCATGAGAAGAGAAGACTCCCTGGAAAAGACCCTGATGTTGGGAAAGATTGAGGGCACAAGGAGAAGGGGACGACAGAGGATGAGATGGTTGGATAGTGTTCTCGAAGCTACGGACATGAGTTTGACCAAACTGCGGGAGGCAGTGGAAGACAGGAGTGCCTGGCGTGCTCTGGTCCATGGGGTCACGAAGAGTCGGACACGACTAAACGACTAAACAACAACAGCTCCTGAAAACCTTGGCATTACAGAAGCTCTTATACATGTCTGATGCCATTTGGGCTACAAAGGTGACAATCACAGTCTGCACACAGGAAACAGAGGGTATGATACTTGTTCATTACTCACATTTCAGCCTAATTTTGTTTCTTACAATCTGAGTGTGGTCTGAAAGAAACCATCTTCAGACTGGGACCCAGCACTAAAAAACTAACAGCAGTCAGCAAGATCGTACAATGAGTGCATTTCCATGTAAGTGGGGCTCATGAATAATTTCAGCTGGCTTCTGTGTGATTCATCAGTGATTCTTATCCAATACGTAGCGAGAGATAGCATCTTTAAGCAAGCAAAATGCTATCTATCCCCAAAGTCCAGCTTCCAAAGCAAGGGCAGCTAAAAATAAACTCAGTAGAAGTCAGAACCATTCCCACTATTGTATCTGAATTACACAATCTGTCTGGGTGAGGAGCTGTTTCAGTGTGTGTTGTGTATTTTATGATTGGAGTCAGTGTGTAGCAGTTGTGAGACTCCTGGGGAATTGGCTCAAAGCCACTACTATTTTTGATATTAAAGAAATTGATGCAGTAGCTAATCCGGACACTGGTAAGATCTTACAGCTCAGCCATTGTATACACAGGTGCACAGACTACACTTGTTGAGCGCTATACAAGGATAAGTGTACAAGCATACAACTCAACTATTTTTCTACACGTGTGGACAGATTGCACACCTTAAATGTAACATGTGAACACCCCTCAGATAAATTATGTTTTTTGATGATCTGCTTTATGGATAGTTTTATGATTATCCCAATTATGGTTATTTTTTTCAGGTCCTCCACATTTCTTCGTTTCCACAACATCCTACATTTCTACACAATTGGAGATTGACTCTCCCTGATCCACAGTCCAGTTAACTTAGTTCTGATCAGAGCGCTTCAGTTCACTGTAGGTATGTCTTGCCCTAATGAGATGGGAGACTTCTCTCCCTAGACTGCTGCAAAGACTGCTGATTAAGCCCAGCAGTCACTTTCCCCAGTTAGTACAAAAAGAAGTGCACTTTCCCCCTGATATCAGCAACTTCTTTAACACAGCTGTATGGATGTGGTCAGCTCAACTCCTTTTTATTTAACTACTTCCTGCCTGACAGCAGGGATAATGTATGCCTTGTTAGATACAAAGAGAAGTGAATTGTCAATGTGTCCAACTCCCGCTTGCCAGTTTTGCTGCACTGCTTTTAAGAACATAAATACCTGTTTATTAAACCCATTTAGGCTTCAGTCCTATACACACTTGATTGTAATATACAGTTACTGACTCACACTTGCGTGCATGAAAGGATTAACTGGAGCGCTGGGCTCAAGTTACCAGTGGGTGTGGCTTAGCCTCCCTTCTTTTCTCTTCAGGCTTTCTGAAACAAGCAAGAAGCCATGTAGCAATGGGGCACTGCAAGTGACCTGAATCTCTCTAAAATGTAGTTTTATAGTCTGCATCTTTGCTAACCCAAATATTGCATGGTCCTTTTTGTAAAGAAACCACGTTCTTTCTTTTAAGTCATTTGGAAACTTTTTTCATCTTTATTTTACTGCCAGCAAATGGAGATTTGTTTGATGTAACTTCTGGAAACTCTGGGAGTAATATCTTCACTTTTTTTTGTAAAACTCAGTGTCTGTGATTTATTCTAGCCTAAGTATTTTTGTATGAAATGTTTGTTTAAAGGTGGATGTGGGCAAATGACAATCTATCCAAGTTTGAATGTGTTTGGAGCAATCACCGCTGTGCTTATTTCTGTTACAAGAGAGTAAGGATATGCCTCTTTCTCCAAAACAATTATCTGAGAGCAAGCCCCATTGGACTAAGTGGTGGCGCTTCCAAACTGCCACACTGGTGCAGTTTGCACAAATAACACTGTTTGTGAGGTCTTGCACTCCAAACCTGGCTCCCCAAATATCAGGCCCTTTGAGATAAGGAAACTGGCATGGCAATGTACTGTATAGCATAGGCTAGCATTTGCCTTCATGCAACATCACCTAGCCTTCCCATGATCAAATCATAGTGAATACTGACATTAATATGTAGCTGGCATCATCTGACCTCCTTGCAAACAAATCAGAATGAATGCTCAATAAACAGGCCATCTGGAAGCACCGTGGGACTCCCCGCTCCCCCCTTGAGTAGGCACATCTTGGATTGTGCTGTTAGTCATCCAGTTTCATCTTAGTGTCGGTTGTGTTGGTTTGGCACACTTACACTGCAAATAATGTTGTTATGTAACTCCATTTCCTGCATCATTTTCTCTTCTTTCATTTTTCAAGAACGCAGACGGTGCAGTGAAGAGAAAGGAAGCTTTAGGACTGAGTTCTTCTGCATCAGGCAATTACGGTGGCAGGAATGTTCAATCTATCAAGAATAACGTGCCACTTTTGTCACTATTTAGTTTGCTCATGTTTAGGTGATGCACCATAAGATAGGTGATGATTTAAAGTGTTTCGATTGATGCTCAGACCCTTAATGGTAGGAGTGTCTAACCTGTGACCTTCTAGACACTGTTGGACCATGACACCTCTCTCCCCTGTCCATTTCTCATGCTGCCTGGGGCTGGGGAGCTATAGGTTCCTCCTAGATTTACACCTTCACCTTCCCTTCCCTTCCCTCCTCTCCTCCCAGCACAGTGAAGGATCCTGCTCCTGCAGGTGTGCTATGTCTGCACAAATGGGTGTCCAGATTATTTGGAGACCCTACATATCCACAGGTGCTCTCAAGTAGTGACTATATTCCAGACATTTGCATTCAGTGTAGAGACCATAGGCATGGACATAGCCCCTTGACTCTTGCTCCCACTCATGATTGCCCTGCATGTGTGTTATGCATAAACAGGGTAATTGTTATGGCAGGGTAATTTGTGGGAATGGTGCAACGGTAACACAGCAGATTCAACAGTGCAAATATTTGGCATTCATTTCTACTGCAACCTGTTGGCTGGCTCTGATGTTACCTGTTGATCCACCAGTTCCCTGCAGCAGATGGGCAGATGATTTAATTTATGTTGGTTTTTTAAAAGTTACTATCACCTTGGTGGAAGCTCAGTAGTTTTAAAAGGAATTCTGAGCCTCACGCTGGTCTGAGCACCTGCTCAGAAGCAGACTGTGCTACGACACCAACTGGGAAATAGCGTCTGTGCAACAGCCTCGGTAAACATTGCTGCAACAGTGGGACCACAGACGTGTGACCCAGTCATTTTATGGAAGAATAATTCTATAAAATCACAGACACGTGTTTGTTGTTTTTTGTTTGTTTGTTTGTTTACTGAATTTGTCATCTGTTGCATTTTACCTTAGTTTATTTTCCTATGCAGTTTGGTAATTTGGCTTGTAAAGCAGTACAGTCGTACCTTGGTTCTCGAACGCCTTGTGACTTGAACATTTTGGCTCCTGAACGCCGCAAACCCCAAAGTGAGTGTTCCGGTTTGCGAACGTTTTTTTGGAAGCCGAATGTCCGACACGGCTTCTGTGGCTTCTGATTGAGTGCAGGAAGCTCCTGCAGCCAATCGGAAGCCACACCTTGGTTTTTGAATGTTTTCGGAAGTTGAACGGACTTCCAGAATGGATTCTGTTTGATAATAACCAAGGTACGACTGTACGTTGTAATGGATAGAAGACTAAGACTAGGACCTGGAAGATCAGGGTTCAAATCCTCACTCATTTGTGATACTCACTGGGTGGCCCTGGGCCAGTCAATGTTTCTCAGTCTAACCTACCTCACAGGGTTGTTGTGAGGATAAAAGGGGGAGACAAGGGCCATAGCTCAGTGGTAGGACATCTGCCTTGCATGCTGAAGGTGCGAAGTTTAATCCCGATATCTCCAGGTGGGGCTGGAGAGACTCCTGCATGAAACCCTAGAGAGCAGCGGCTAGTCAGGATAGACAATACTGAGCAAGATGGATCAATGACCCAGTATAAGGCAACTTCATATGCTCCAGGGAAAAGGTGGCATTGTTGTTGTTGTTGTTTAGTCATGTCCGACTCTCCGTGACCCCATGGACCAGAGCACGCCAGGCACTTCTGTCTTCCACTGCCTCCCGCAGTTTAGTCATAGTTATGCTGGTAGCTTAAAGAACACTGTCCAACCATCTCGTCCTCTGTTGTCCCCTTCTCCTTGTGCCCTCCATCTTTCCCAACATCAGGGTCTTTTCCAGGGAGTCTTCTCTTCTCATGAGGAGGCCAAAGTATTGGAGCCTCAGCTTCAGGATCTGTCCTTCCAGTGAGCACTCAGGGCTGATTTCCTTAAGAATGGATAGGTTTGATCTTCTTGCAGTGCATGGGACTCTCAAGAGTCTCCTCCAGCACCATAATTCAAAAGCATCAATTATTCGGCGATCAGCCTTCTTTATGGTCCAGCTCTCACTTCCATACATCACTACTGGGGAAACCATAGCTTTTACTATATGGACCTTTGTTGGCAAGGTGATCTCTACTTTTTAAGATGCTTTTAAGATGGCATATAAATGTATTGAATAAATAAATCTGCAAATAAGTAAGCAAATTCTCCTCCCCCCTCCCCCCTGAAAAGGTTGTTTCCTTCAACACTTTACAAACGCTGAAGTAGGTTCACATAAATCAGTGTGCCAGCATTTTAAAAAAGAACAACTGGCAACCTTACTTACCAGAGTTCAGTGCATAGATCAGTTTTATCGCACGGTTGATGTAGGCCAGAGCAGATTGCCAAATGCAGTGTATATGGCCGAATCAGTGGGCAATATAAATCTCACTTGTAACGTAATACAAATAGGCAGCGGAGTGGAGACTGATCGCCCTCCTGGGGCAGAAACAACGCTGTTTCTGAAGCAGATGCTGTGGGAGAATTTCTCTTTGGAAATCCATGCACCCTGCATGCCTCAGACTAAGATCCTCACTCTATCTAAACACATGTAAATGAAAGAGACCTGTTCTTTGGCAAGTTCCAAGTGTAGACACATTTGCTTGACTGCGGTGGGATTTGTGAGAGAAAGTCCGGCCACTTTGACATAATCCTTTAACGTGGAATTAAGAAAAATGTGCTGCCTCAAAGCTTTTGCAGCTCAGAGCTGTCACACAGTCCTAACACAGACCTAAGAATTTCCTCCCTCTGACCACATTTCAAGGTAGGAATAATGAATAGATAATGGTATTGAATGTAGGCTATATTACATGAAATGGTTAAGATGCCCGGGGTTTGGGGTGACTTCTTGTTTACCTTGTGACAATGGACATGCCAGGTTCTCAAATTTATGGGCTTGTTACTGCTGAGCCAAAGCAGAGAGCAACACAACTAGGGCTTAGCAGAATTGGGGTGGGGGATGATTACTTTTTTCAAGCATGTTTGGTGGGATTGAAAAGCACCCTTTCCTTTGAGGGCTCACACACAATAATCATTGTCACAATAATCATTGGCTCTTAAATTAATATATATGTATATTAATTACATCACTCCCCAAGCAAAAGCATTTTCTTAAACTTGAAAAATCTGCTCACAAAGTCGTCTTTTTTATCATGTGACTGCCAGCTGGCTAGTATTGCATAGTATTGCATAGAAGATGCACATGTAGTAGCCTGGAGGAAGGGGGAAAATGCTGCCAAAGCAGGAACTTAGTGGGGAAACACTGATAGCATACAGAAACATCATTGCAATATAAGGGCTCCAAAAGAAGTATATCAACCCCCGCTCCCTGCACTTGGCTTAGATCAGAGAGACCCAGGTTCCAATCCCTTAATATAAGAAGAACCTGTTGGATCAGGCCAATCTATAGTCCAGCATCTGGTTCTCACAGTGGCCAACCAGATAGGAAGCCTGAAAGCAGGACCTACTCCTGCTGTTTCCAGCAAATGGTACTCAGAAAGACACTGTCTCCGGCCAGGGAGGCAATAGATAGTCATTGCTGCACAGTGACCAAGCTTACTGGGTGATCTTGACCCAGCCACTATCTCTAAGCATAACATACCTTGAAGGGTATGTGCACCAAATTGTGCATCCTGATTTAGAATAAAGGTAAGATATATTAGTAGATTTCTTAAAATGAGTATTCAGGAGGTTTTTGTTGTGTGTGGACTTCTTTCTTTCTTTCTTTCTTTCTTTCTTTTTCTTTCTTTCTTAACACAACCTCCATGATGCGCATGGTATCTGATGCCAATTTTTACATTTGTGCCCAAGCAAAGTGAAACAAGAATCAGCAGAGGTCCAAAAGGGCATGCCAGAATGTTTATTTAAAATGTTCACTGCAAAGCCAAAAAACACATAAATTGTACCACTTTCTGAGCTCATAAGGAAAACATTGCAAACATCAAATATCAACAGCAAGGGGGGGGGGGACTTCATCTAGCTTCAGATTCAGCTTTGCTGAAGAAGTTAGAATATATTTGCTTCAAAATATGTTTTCATTGAATTTCTCCATAGCATTATAAAAACACACGCAGAAGTATTTAAGGTACAAGTTTCAAAAGTGAGGAAAGAGAGAAAACAAACAACATTTGTTCTTCGGTTACTTTTAATAGATATGCTGTGTTGATGAAAATTCTGATTATCGGAAGGCAAACACAATATGTTTTAGCCAGTGCTGGATTTACATATAAGCTAAACAAGCTATATCTTAGGGCCCCATTCTCTTGGGAGCCCAAAAAAAAATTAAAGGGGGGAAAACTAGATGTACCGTATTTTTTGCACCATAACACTCACTTTTTTCCTCCTAAGAAGTAAGGGGAAATGTCTGTGCGTGTTATGGAGGGAATGCCTACGGGTGGCATGCCTACAGATTTTCCTCCTCTAAAAACTACGTGCGTGTTATGGTCGGGTGCATGTTATAGAGCGAAAAATACGGTACATTTCCAAAATATAAGATAAAAAACAAATAAAATAAAACCTACATACAGCAACAGTGTTTTGTGTTGCGTAGGCTCCTATGATGTAAGTAATGGGCCCCCAATCATTTTAAGTTAGAGCTTAATAATTATTTCACTGTTAATAAACCAGTGTGGTGTAGTGGTTAAGAGCGGTAGTCTTGTAATCTGGTAAACCGGGTTCGCGTCTCCGCTCCTCCACATGCAGCTGCTGGGTGACCTTGGGCCAGTCACACTTCTCTGAAGTCTCTCAGCCCCACTCACCTCACAGAGTGTTTGTTGTGGGGGAGGAAGGGAAAGGAGAATGTTAGCCGCTTTGAGACTCCTTAGGGTAGTGATAAAGCGGGATATCAAATCCAAACTCTTCTTCTTCTTAATTGTATTTCAGCTCAACAATTACTTCGATAAAATACATATTTTGTTATGTGCAAATGGCTTTTGATACCTATTAGGTCCATAAATTACCATATACCATATTCACCACAAAAAAGTGACTGTTGTTGACAAAGGACAGCTGGACAAATAAAGGGCCCCATTATCTTCAGTAGCTTAGGACCTCATCAAACCTAAATCCGGCCCTGGTTTTAGCCCATGTTAGAAGTGAAACATTAAAATGAGAGGGATAATTTTTCTGACCTTTAAGTGGTCTGCCAAGAACCTCCACAATTTTGAAGTGCTAGATGGCAGGGGGGAAACTGGGGAACCACTGTCCTACACCACGCTGGTTCATCTAAGAAAGGGAGCCCTCCATCTCTTGCTGGATTACTACTCCCTGACCTTTGGGCCATGGTGGCTGGGGCTTCTAGGAGTTGCAGTCCAACAAGATCTGATGGACCACAGATTCCAGATCCCTCACTTAACAGATTAATTTCTGCCTCCCCCCCCCCACCAATGGCAAAATGTGACATGGATTACACCTAAGGAGCCTTTCTGCACTCCTAAATTGTAACAGTCCAGCTGTTCCAAATGGCTTAATTAAGTATAAAATAAAGACGCAGAAAAGCAACAATATTTCCTTGGACTGAGGACAGCTCAATTCCACATCCTCTCCCTCTCCAGTCCGTTTTTATTACCCTTTGTTCTCACCAGCCGCATGGCTGCTTGCCAGGGTCTCATGTTACCTCATCTGGCCAAGGCTTAAGCCCACCCACACCATATAGGGTCATCACTGCCCAGAGGAAACACAACTCCTTTTAAGGTCAATACAATCCCAATACACTGTAAGACACAGACATGCTGGTCACTGGGTCAGCAAGACACCAGGTGGCACTACAAACCTCGGCCAGGGCTTTCTGGCTCCCACCCTGGCTCCCACATGCCCTCTTTCTTTATATTTTAAGCATAATCATATATATCAGTACCAATGGCTTTGTCGAGCGTGATAAGCGACTCTTTTGACACCGGAAGCGGGCCGTGGACTGGAGAACTATGCAGTACATACAGAAATTAAAGAATGAATACATTGTATATAGCAACACAAAATAATGCAAATAACTACTATAATAATCACTATAATCAATAAATGTCGAAGCCAACTTCCATCTGGAAGCCAAGAATATAAGAATTCTGATTCCATGCTGCATGGTAGGCTTCCTTTCTAGTTTATTAGCCATGCACTGGTGTCACTTCTATAGCACTGAGATTGGTCACTGTATGTTCCTGTAAGAGAACAAGAGCTATTAAACATGAATTTCAATGTATATTGACAGTTTGGATATATGCCCCATGATTCTTTCCCCTCCTTAATTTGAAAACAAATGGGGGCAGGCTCATGGAGGGTCAATTGTACTGGAGGCCAAAAAGTTTGCTTAGGGGATATGATATTAGTAAATTGAAAAGATCCATTAACAGGCACATCATGAAGCATTATGCCTGAATGACTGGCAAAGGGCGGCATGTGCATACATAACCAACATTTAGAAGCATGCAATAAACTAGTAAACTTAATCATATCTTGTACAAAAATATTATTCCTCCATATCTTATGATAATTTTCACCCCTAAAAGTCTTATTCAACAACACTGTCCTTCTAGTTCGAGAGTGGCTGAGCCGTGAATACTGCCAGCCAGTGTAGGATTCAGGTGACTGCTGCTCGCCAGCCAATAAGGTGAAATATGGTGGTTTCAACTGGACTGTGTCGTCTGCTTCTCTTCCTTGTATAATGGTGCAGCAAAGGATGGCAAGGCAAATGGTTAGGAAGCACTTCCGCAGTTGAAGGGACTTGCCATGGCTGCACGCATCGAGCTGGAACCCACAAAGGCTTGTCCTCGACGTCCACTGCCGCGTACCCTCGTCCCCACGTGATCAGCGGGACAGGTCCATGCCATGCGGGACCAGGCAAGCGTCGGTACACCACCAAGGGGCGGGGGAGTGCCTCCTCCTTCCTAAAATGCAATTCCGCGGGAGTATGGGTCCTAGTATTTGGATATAAAAGATGGTTAAGCACAAAAAGAACCTGGTGAACTGCCGAAGGGATGTCTGCTGTTGGTATGCTTCGGCCGCCAAGTTGTTTAAGCAATAGTGTTTTGAACGTCAGGTGCGCCCTTTCCACTATCGCTTGCCCTGTGGAGTTAAAGGGTATACCATGAGTTAATTTCACATTCCACAACATACAAAATTCTGAAAATGTTTTAGAAATATATGCTGGACCATTATCAGTTTTGATGCGCGCAGGTTTACCCATGACTGAGAAACAGCGGATAGTGTGCTGAATGACATGCCGAGCTGTTTCCCCCCTCATGGGCGTAGCCCATATGAATCCAGAGTGGGTGTCCACCGTGAGGTGAACCTTGGAGAGTGGAGCCAACACAGGTGTGTGTGTGACATCCATCTGCCAACACGCCAATGCAGACGTGCCCCTAGGATTGACAGCATCAAAGGGGATGGCCAGCTGAGATTTAGAACAAGAAGCACATTGGGACACAATATCCCTAGCTTGGGCCAAAGGAATAGAAAACTGCTTAGCCAATGCTTTCGCAGGGAGATGAAAGGTGTTATGACATAGTATAGGATCAGAAAAGAGAGAAAAGGCAGAAATGTTCTTCAGAGCTGAATCTGCTCTTGAATTTCCCTCTGCTAAATACCCTGGGTGTGATGTGTGGGAGCGAAGATGTGCAACATAATAAGGGAACTCTCTGTGCTGAAGTAAGGCCTGCAGGGCGAGAAACAAGGAAAACAAGTCAGAATCCAAGGAAGGAGTTATATAAGATATTGGTAAAATAGCAAAAAGGCGATATACATACTGAGTATCCACAATAAGATTGAAAGGTTGAGTAGGAAAGGATTGAAAGGCAAGAATCACAGCCGCTAGCTCTGCTCGCTGGGCAGAAGACTGTGGAGGGGTAAATAACTTTTCCATTTTCCTCCCTCTTCCCATGTCACCACCCCCCTATTTTTTGTTCCATCCGTGAAAAGGGTTAGTGCAGAGGGGAGAGGTGTGAGAGACGAAGGGTTTGTCAAAACATAAGTGACCTGTGTCAGAAATTGTCAAATGATCATCCTTTAGAGGATTAAAAATGATGACACCTATAAAATCAGCCAAAGCAATTTGCATGGCAGCATTTGTGATCAATAAATGCTGCTGTTCAGTCTGTGAAAAAGGCATATAAATTGATGCAACATCAAAACTGCTCAAAGCTATAGCACGTGAACGTCCTTTGATAACAATGTCTGATGTGGATTCAATTACGGAATAAATGTTCTTCGGAGGGGTATGAGGTAAATGTAACCATTCTATAATGCAGATAGTCTTCTTCTTGTCCGTCTGAGCATATAAATTTCCTGTTGGCAACAATGGTGTAGCAAATACTGCCAGATGCAGCTTGTGTTCAGCACCTCTAGGTGGCGCATGCGGAAAGGTTTCAATGCTTCATTCACAAAATTTTGGCAAAGTGTAGGGGAGTTCCGCATGCTGTTGTGGCAGAACAATCCACTGATATCGCTGGGTGGATTGCAATTTGTTATATACTGGCAATGTAAAAGCAAACTGTTCCTGTCTGCTGGATCCAGTGGGATAGAAATGTTTCAATGTAGCTAAAAGTCAATTGTTCAGAGATAAGCTGTTCAGAAACGAGATGGTGCCATTGCTGCAGTTTTTTCTTTTGGTGGAGGCCATTGTTCTACCCACACTGAAGTATCAGTGATCTTGGTTTGCCATGCTGGAAACGCTGTATTGATAGCTACAGGCTGGTTTTTATTTAGTGCTGCTGCCAGCAAATGAGCCTTGTGGGTGGCTGTACCTACAGACTGACCAATGCGTAGCATTGTAGCTGTATCAATGGCAGGAAGGTGTATTATCGGGCGCAACGCAACCTTACAATCCTCAGTGGCATTTTCAAAGGCCAATTGTTTGATAATTATTTGTTTGGCTTCAGGATTTTCAATTTGTCTACTCACTGCTGTAATCAGCCTGTCCATAAAGGAAGAATATGATTCTCTAGGTTCCTGTCTGATAGAACCCCACCTTGATTGAATACTGGTGGGTTCCGGGATTTTTCTCATTGCTTGTTGAGCAGCAAGAGCAGTATCCCTCAATAAGATCTGCAGCAGTGTGGCTTGTACCGAAGCCTGAGCATAGGGGCCATGCTCCATCATAGCATCTATGACATCTGCGAGGGTAAGATTTGGATTATTCCCTCTGATTTGTTGTAACAAGGCTGGAGCATAACCACGGCAGGCAGTTTCCCATTCATGAGCAAATAATACACCAGCTGATGGGGGTAAAACTGTACGTGCCAAAGGCTTGAATTCATCTGGAGCCAAAAGCTGGGCTTGAATTCCTGCTGGAACACCAGGGAATGCCTTAGTATCCTGAGTTAAGGAACAGGCAAATACTGCACGTTGCAAAGGGGTAGCTGCTTTTGCTGCTGCTGAAAGAGCAGGATCATTTCCAGCCAGACCATGGTATTTTTGCAGGATTGGGTCCTCTAGTGAGGAACTGCAGTCTGGAGGTTTGGGATCTGGGGCTGCAGGCAAAGCAAGGGCTGGAACACATGGCAGGACAGCAGGCTGAATTAAAGAAGCTGAAGGTTGTATTGGCAATGCAGCCATGGAGATATTTTTTGGTGATAAAGAACCCATAGCATATCGAACCTTGCACCATGCATTTAAATTCCGAACACCAATGCTGGGATGTCCATGAAAATGTGTTCCAATCTTGTCCCAATGTTTTAATTCCCATGTCCCATCTGCAGGAAACCAGGGACAATGCTCCTCAATTGCCAGAATGAGCTGTATCAAATCACCCTCAGGGACTTCCAATTTGTTGGAGGAGAGGAGAAATTTTAAGTCTTTAAAAAATTTTTGTTGGGGAGTAGTCAAAGAGCTGCCCATTTTTCTAAAATCAATATAAAAAGAAAGAGAAAAGGGATCGGTCTCACCTGGATCTTTTTAAAAGATGAATTCAGCGCTGTGAAACCCTTGCCGGGCGCGATGAGCCGATGATATCCACTGCTTGGATCGAAAATCCTCTCACAGTGTCTTTTAAAATCCTCTCAGTCTGTCTGAGACTGCTTGCTTCAAGTTGCTTGTTTTTTTCTCTTTTAAAACCCTCAGCCGTATTCTTTTATTCAGCCTCACACGGGGCACCACTTGTAACAGTCCAGCTGTTCCAAATGGCTTAATTAAGTATAAAATAAAGACGCAGAAAAGCAACAATATTTCCTTGGACTGAGGACAGCTCAATTCCACATCCTCTCCCTCTCCAGTCCGTTTTTATTACCCTTTGTTCTCACCAGCCGCATGGCTGCTTGCCAGGGTCTCATGTTACCTCATCTGGCCAAGGCTTAAGCCCACCCACACCATATAGGGTCATCACTGCCCAGAGGAAACACAACTCCTTTTAAGGTCAATACAATCCCAATACACTGTAAGACACAGACATGCTGGTCACTGGGTCAGCAAGACACCAGGTGGCACTACAAACCTCGGCCAGGGCTTTCTGGCTCCCACCCTGGCTCCCACACTAAATATGGTAAATGGCAGCAGAGACATGGTCTCTAATGTGATAACTTATGCCCTAAAACTACTCATCCTAAAATTCCCTTCCATTTTATTAATATCGGCGTTGGTGCATTTCACAGAGCATAAAAGCTCCTTCGTGCTATGTATGAGAAATGGGGGATAATAACAAAATGTCATCTTGCTTTTGAAGGGCCCATATATTTCTTTCAAACAGAATGAGAGACATAAGCTGCAACTGCAGATAATAAAAGTCTGCCGCCCTTGGGTGTTTGCAGAAGAATTTATTATCAGAGGGAAATTGGTACCTTGTCAGCTGATGGTAATGGCAGCCAAGCTGTTGTGGAATGTGAGTTTGTTTGGAAGCAATCAAATTCCATCAGGATTTTCCCTCTTAACTAATTAAAGACTTTGTTTTGGTTCCTGTTAACTGTAAGAAGACTGATTTGATGACCCAGTTGCTCTTAAGGGTAGAAGAGAGATAGTTGGAGAACAGCCTTTATCAAAGGTGTCATGGCCTTGGAGAAACGTGCTAATAGGAAAGAACATTTGGCAAACCCTCACCATGATCAACTCCCACCTGGAAACCTACATCCCCACTGTGGAAGAACATGTGGATCCAGAATTGGCCTCCACAGTCCCCTATAGACACACCGTTAAGACCGTGTTCATGGAAGACAATCTTACTCGACCATGAGTGATCACCAAAGAAGATAATGAAACATGTGGCCCACTTTTACATGTCTATTAACTGAAGAGGGCTATAAACAGATAACGGACCCCTGACAGTTAAGTCCAGTCGTGAACGACTCTGGGGTTGCGGCTCTCATCTCGCTTTACTGGCCGAGGGAGCCGGCGTTTGTCCGCAGACAGTTTTTCTGAGTCATGTGGCCAGAATGACTAAGCTGCTTCTGGTGAAACCAGAGCAGCGCACAGAAATGCCGTTTACCTTCCCGCCAAAGCAGTACCTATTTATCTACTTGCACTTTGATGTGCTTTCGAACTGATAGGTTGGCAGTCTGGGACTGAGCAACGGGAGCTCACCCCGTCGCGGGGATTCAAACTGCTGACCTTCTGATCGGCAAGCCTTAGGCTCCATGGTTTAGGTCACAGCGCCAGCTGCGTCCCAGAAGAGGGCTATACCATATGTTAACCATGGGGTATGTGTGGAATAGATTCTACCGCATATATCTAACCACAGAAATGGGTGACTGAGGTATCAGAGAGCAGGTAATCAACAACAGGTTTTGTTTTGTTTTTGTTTTTAAATCAAACTTTCCTCCCCACAGTCCCCTCCTCTCCAGAGTTTTCTCCCAAGCAATTGGTGACTGTGTCAGCACATCACCAATCTTTCCTCCTCCCTTTTTATGCCTCTTCTGGTTCTGAGAGGCAATGGGGGAATTGGAGCATGTCACAGCAGGAGGGGGAGACACCTGTGACTCTTCACTAGCCTGGCTCATCTCTGCCTCTAGGCCTTTCTCCTCCCACCCTTCTGCTTCTGCCTCTGATTCTGGACTACTCTCTGCCACAGACTCTCCCTGCACACTAAGCCCTGTTACTTCCTCAGCTTCTGATACCTTCTCCTCACAGTCTTCTCCTTCTGACCAGTCATTGTTGTCCCACCACCACTGCCTGGGTTCTGAACCTTCTTCCATTGGTGGTTCCCTAGCTGGTTCCTCCCACTATTCCTTTGTGTCCAACCAGTCCATGACACATGCACATGATTCCACTTGACTGAGAATCTTGAGCCAATGGGGGTTCTCATTTGTAAGGAAGGGTTGAGCATCTGACCACCAGACTCCATGCCAAGGGGGGACATCAGTGTTTTGGAGAGTGGCCTTTAGGAGTGATTCATATGGTATTCATATGCATTTGGTATCCATATAGAGAAGGAGAAAGCTGGGACAATTTCTGAGTCAGGAAAGGTACCACGTTGTCCTGTGAGCCTTGTTCAATTGAATTCCATTTATTCAACTGATGCGGCACTTAACAGTCCCAAAGCAATTTACAAGGACAACAGCATACAAAATATACCATCAAAATCCACTAAAAAGAAACAAATATACTAAAAGCATTCATCCACAAAAATCACCCAACAACAACATAGCTTCGAGTCTAAACAATGTGCAGGCCTGCCACAGAATGATGACTTTGCCCCACATCATTCTAATGTGCAGAATAACTTCAGTTCTTATGAAATTCCTGTTCTTTTAGCATCCTAAATACAGCCCAAACCCTCCAAACACTTTCTGTAAAAAAGAATTCCCACCTACTACATAAATGTGACACATTTATGTAAATACCAAATACAAATGGCAAATAATGGGGCCATTGGGCCTAATTTAGCAATGTTTTGAAACCCTGCGGTGCTTTATCCTCAAGCAAAAATAATTTCTTATTATGTTCCTTGTACTGTTCCAATAACTGTCTCTGCTTGGAGAGTTGAAGCAGCAGGAATTAGACTTGCAGAATGTGAAGATTTACTGCCCCCAGGCGTTCATGCAGGGATTTATTAGATTAAAAGAGACAATTTCCTTTTTGGTTGCCCAAGGGGAAAACAAAACAAAACAAAACAAAATATCCCCTTAAAAAACTGTTCCTTTGTCATCCTTTGCTTTTATTTGAGGCTTCTAAATCTGTTTAACTTTGTTTTTAAATGTGTGGCACAGATGGCATAATTAAGAATCACATTGCTACTCTGTTCTTTGACATTTAGAAAAGGCACCTTCTCCATTGTTTTGGCACTGGCAAGTCTTCTGAATAGAGATCTTTATCCCAGCTGGTATAGACATATTACCAAGCCTTGTGGTCAGTGCGCACATAAAGCTGCTGTCTTGCTGCTTCATCCCACCCGAGAGGAAATTCCTTCTTTGCCAAATGATTAAACAACTTCATTGGAAGCAGCATTAACCATGGTTTAAATCATGTGGCCACCCAGATGGTGCTGGACTACTTGCCTATCATATTTGGCCATTGGCTATGCTTGCTGGGGCTGATGGGAGTTGGAGTTCAACAATGTTTGGAGCGCCAAGGGCCGAGGTTCTCCAACCCTGGTTTAAACAAACCAGGGGTTTCCTTTTCACATAGTTGGAAATTCATTTCAAACCACGGCTTTCGTGGTTTCAAATCGTGGTTTCGTTCGTTTCAAATCAAGGCTTAATGTGGGGAACTCTCCAGCTGATGGGTGCTGAATTTAAACCTGCTTTCTATAAGGAAATCATCTGCACAGCCAATCCAGCTGTTTCTCTGCCAGCCCCACACTTGATGTGGCATATGATGTCAAGTGTGGGGCAGGTGGGCCTGGTTTGGTGAAAAATGACCTTGGATGAAACAGAGAAGGAAAACGTCGCCCTTGTTTCACCACATGCTTTTCTTCTCCACCCCCACTTTCGTGTTCCATTTCACACACACACCCCTTGCTTCACCACACCATTTCTTCTCCCCATTTCATGGCATCTTCCTTTCCTTGCCTCTATTAAACCACAAACACACAAGAGTCCTGTTCAGGTACCACACTGTGTGTGCATCTGCCTTCTGATAGGCAGGCTCCCAGCTTTGCAAGAGAGCAGCTTCAGTCTCCAGCCATGGTGCAAAGGTGACAGAGAGCTCTGTTGGAAAGAGGAGTCTTGTTTGTGGGGTGGTGAAGAAGAGGAGTGAGATGAGCCCTCTGCCACCACCATAGTACCTCTTTTCCATTCAAAGGCACATTTCAGTCCTTCAAACATACTCAAAGAGGGTGCAAGGCAGAAGTGCAGAGCCTTGGCTGAGAGGCCTGGAGACTGCATTTGGTCCCTAAGAATGATATTCCCTATCCAAGCACAAACTACAATTCCCATGACTCCCAACAGAGGGACATCATTTTCTGGTTCACCTCAGGCAGCAAAATGCCTTGGGCCGGCCCTGCACTGAACCATCATTCAGTGTTCAAGGGCATCCCAAGTACAGATGAATGTGATGTCTGGCCAGCTCAGATACTACTTTCTGTCAGTGGGGGGAAGGAGAGAACTTGCTTACTCTCTCACCCTTGTAATCCAGTCACCAAACACTAATAGGAATAGGGGATACAGACTGAAATGTCTCATGCAATCCTTCTAATAACACTTTTGAACCAACATTATGATACGCAGCAGAGGCCTTTTGAGGTATAAGTCACCGGAGCTCATTATAATCAATGAAAGTGGTATGTACCATGATAAGGTCACCAGAAGGCCTTTAATCATCGTCCAAATTCTTTTTCCTCGGGAACCAAACAATGACCCAAAGTCAATGAAGATGATCTAAGCAGGCAAGTAACTCCAGATTCCTTTCAATAAATCACCCTCCTGTAATTGCCAGTGAGAGTGACAAAATATTAATTGGCTTATCAGGGTGGGCAGACACAGAAGAGCCATCCAAAACATTTGCATGCAAGATTCTAGGCTGCTTTGCAAAGGGACATTGTTCAGAGCTCCTGGGCAAATGGGACAAGACAGCAGAAATTAAAGTGATTTCTTTAGTTAAGTCAGCTGAAAGAGGTGGCTTACAGGATGAGCATAAATTCCTATCCTGCCTTCAGGTCTGTCAGCTAAAATTAATGGCTCACCCGAAAATGACAAAGGCCTGTTGTGGGTCGCTTGCCATCAGACAGAAGAAAAGTCTTATAAGTTTACGGAGAATGTTTGTGTGTGCAGTGTATACTTCATAAATCTGTGGCTAGACTATTGAAAAGGACTGTGCAAAGGTTGATCATAGACACTCAGCAAAGACAAAGCAGGATTTGATTTTTTAAAAAAGATAACAGAAAAGTTTTCATTTATGCAACCAAATTTTTGCCCTCTAAAACAGTCAGCATCTTTTAAACTCAAAAGAACTAGGTTCTCTTCAGTGCTGGTTGAAAACCCTTTAAAAGGTAAAGGGACCCCTGACCATTAGGTCCAGCCGTGACTGACTCTGGGGTTGCAGCGCTCATCTCACTTTATTGGCCGAGGGAGCTGGCGTTTGTCTGCAGACAGCTTCCGGGTCATGTGGCCAGCATGACTAAGCTGCTTCTGGCGAACCAGAGCAGCACACAAAAACGCCGTTTACCTTCCCTCAGGAGTGGTACCTATTTATCTCCTTGCACTTTGTCGTGCTTTCAAAGTGCTAGGTTGGCAGGAGCAGGGACTGAGCAACGGGAGCTCGCCCGGTCGCGGGGATTCGAACCACCGACCTTCTGATCAGCAAGTCCTAGGCTCTGTGGTTTAACCCACAGTGCCACCCGTGTCCCATTATATATATGCTAAATGCCTGGTGTGATGTCTACAGAAATCTGAATTAGTTTTCAGAGAGAAAATGCCCATCTATTTTTTTTGTAAAGGAAAATCCCTGCCCCCGCCACCTCCATCAGCCTAAAACACTAATTAGCAGTAATATGTTAATAACAAGGCTGCAGTGCTCAGTAGATCAAGGCTATAGCTAGCACAATCACTTGGGAGCAGGGGTGACTTGGTGGAGCAACAAGAGATTTTGGGTGCTCCCTGAAAATGTTTGCTGCTATTTTTAACCAAGGCTGAAAGTTAAGTTGCAGTTGATCCCAACCTAATCTGCTGTGATCTTTGCCTAGGACAAGGGTGGGGAAGTTCAAGACTTCTGTGCCTGGCCATTGGGATTCTCCCCATACCAATTCTTTTCTCCCCAAACTATACCTCTCGCTGCCTTTGTGTCACATACTTCTTCACTGTTTTGGGGATATATTCATTATATTTCTTTTGGCAATTTATATGCCGCTTAATCACAGTCACCTCTAAGCAGTGTACAAGTAAGTCAACACAAAAGTTAAAAACCAGGTAGAACTATAAAATCAGAATAAAGTCATGCTGGAATAATAAAACAAAATTCCCCCTGTAGGCAGTGAGAGGGGGCCATGCTAGTAGCTTATTTTCAATGCATCCTGATTCAATGATGCCCCTATTTCTGTGCCTTAAAAACAAATCAACAAAACCCAAAAGAGAAGGGGTAGCTGCCGCCTAGCATGTAGAGTCCATTGCTTCCACTACATCCAGTATCCTTCTCCCAGGATCACAAATCAACAACACTGGTAAGGCAGTAAGGCTTCACCCTTAGGAGAGCAAACACCCAAAAAAGTCAATTCGTTTGCGCTTTGAGACCCCAAGCCCTTCCCCTCTAAATAACTTCACAGTGACACATATTTTTTATTTAAGTTACTGGGCAAAATTTAGGCCACAACTTTATTAATTACAGCAAAGTGAGCGGTATTGGCTTAGGCATTGGCAACAGACTATAACTGACTCCTGCCTCTCTGGCTGGTAGTCTGAAAGGGTAAACACCAAACGAGGGAGCAACATCGATGAAGATCAACTGAAGCTTACGCTGGGGTTCCTGTGGTCCTGGCATGGTCCTCAAGCAGACTTTAGACGAGATCCACGACCCCCAGATTCTATAGGCCCCGGGAATCATGCCACTCACCCTGATTGGCCAAAACAGCCTTGCGTGATCCCAGGGCCTTAGGGTTAAGGCTTGGGCCACACCTAGCAACAACCCACCCCGCGGGCCCGAGCGCAATCAGGACCCTCATTAAGGAGGATCCCATCTGAGTAATCCTCCACTTTGCCCATTCCACTTTTGGATATGACACAGACATGAATGAGAACACACAGAGTCATTTATTTACAGACCAACTCAGTTGAAGTGCCTTAAAAGCCTGATTTATTTATTTTTTAATTAAAAATCCAGCCAGCATGCATGTTCACCTCTGGTTATAATATTTATAGACATTCATTGCAGTTATCTATTTTTGACACTTCTTGATTTTTTTTAGTGTGGCAGCATTCCCTGCCTGTTGATATCTTTTTTTTTTATAATATTTTTATTAAACAGTTTTTATAATCACACAAACAATACATAACAACAACAAATACATAAACAAACAATAACAAAAAAAAAACAAAAAAAAAACAAGTACCATTTCATATCCTAATTTCTTAAACCTTTCTTCCTCGACTTCCTCATGCCTCCCTTTTCTGTATTCCAAATTCTAATCAATTACTCAGCAAATCTTCCCTTATTTTACTTTGAATTTAAGTTAATCTTCCTTATTCTCCTTGTCTTAACCATTGCTAATAGTAACCATTTACTTTCCAGTCCAACATCATTCTAACTTTCATTAATTTTGTAATATTTCTTTAGATAGTCCTTAAACTTTTTCCATTCTTCTTCCGCCGCTTCTCTTCCCTGGTTTCGGATTCTGCTCGTCATTTCTGCCAGGCCCATGTAGTCCATCACCTTCATCTGCCATTCTTCCAGTGTGGGTAGATCCTGTGTCTTCCAGTACTTTGCAATGAGTATTCTAGCTGCTGTTGTAGCGTACATAAAGAAAGTTATATCCGTCTTTAACACCCCTTGGCCGACAATGCCCAAGAGAAAGGCCTCTGGTTTCTTAGTGAAGGTATATTTAAATACCTTTTTAAGTTCATTATAGATCATTTCCCAGAATGCCTTAATCTTCGGGCACGTCCACCAAAGGTGAAAAAATGTACCTTCCTTTTCTTTACATTTCCAACATTTATTATCAGGCAAATGGTAAATCTTTGCAAGCTTGACTGGGGTTATGTACCACCTATAAATCATTTTCATAATATTTTCTCTTAAGGCATTACATGCCGTAAATTTCATCCCGGTAGTCCACAACTTTTCCCAGTCAGCAAACAAAATATTATGACCAATGTCCTGAGCCCATTTAATCATAGTTGACTTAACCATTTCATCTTGTGTATTCCATTTCAGCAGCAAATTATACATTTTTGACAAATTCTTAGTACTGGATTCTAACAATTCAGTCTCCAATTTTGATTTTTCCACCTGGAAGCCAATTTTACTGTCCAATTTAAACACTTCATTTATTTGGTGATAGTGCAACCAATCTCTCACCTTCTCTTTTAATTTCTCAAAACTCTGCAATCTCAGTTTATCCCCTTCCTTTTCTAGAATTTCCCAATATCTTGGCCACTTCGACTCCATATTTAACTTTTTAACTGCCTTAGCTTCCATTGGCGACAGCCACCTTGGGGTTTTGTTTTCCAGCAAATCTTTATATCTGACCCAGACATTTAATAGTGCTTTTCTGACAATATGGTTTTTAAAACTTTTATGTGCTTTAACCTTGTCATACCACAAATATGCATGCCACCCAAAAATATTGTTAAAACCTTCCAAATCCAAAATGTCTGTGTTTTCAAGGAGCAGCCAATCTTTTAGCCAGCAGAAAGCTGCCGCTTCATAGTACAGTTTAAAGTCTGGCAGGGCAAACCCCCCTCTTTCCTTTGAATCCGTTAATATCTTAAATTTTATTCTGGGCTTCTTGCCCTGCCAGACAAATTTAGATATATCTTTCTGCCACTTCTTGAAACAATCCATTTTGTCCATTATTTGTAATGCTTGGAACAAGAACAACATTCTTGGCAATACATTCATTTTTATAACTGCAATTCGACCTAACAAGGAAAGCTTCAAATTTGACCAAATCTCCAAATCTTTTTTCACTTCTGTCCAGATTTTTTCATAATTGTCTTTAAATAGGTTCACATTCTTAGCTGTCATATTTATACCCAGGTATTTCACTTTTTTAACCACGGTCAACCCCGTCTCATTCTGAAACCTTTCTTTTTCAATCTGTGTTAAATTTTTCTCCAATACCTTAGTCTTTAACTTATTCAATTTAAATCCTGCCATTTGACCAAACTCTTGAATTATTTCCAAAACTCTTTTCGTACTAGCTTCTGGCTCTTGTAATGTAAGTACTAGGTCATCTGCAAATGCTCTCAATTTGTATTGTTTAGCTCCGACCTGAATCCCTTTAACCAGCTGGTCCCTCCTGATCATATTAAGCAAAACCTCCAGGACCGATATAAAAAGTAGTGGGGAGATAGGACACCCCTGACGTGTCCCTTTTTCAATCTTGAACTCTTCTGTAACCACATTATTTACAATTAATTTTGCTTTCTGTTCAGAGTATATTGCACCTATACCATTTTCAAACCCTTGGCCTACCCCCATCCCCCGGAGGTTCTTCAACATGAAACTCCAAGATATATTGTCAAAGGCTTTCTCAGCGTCCACAAATATCAAAACAGCCTTGGTATTTATATTCACTTCCAGCTTCTCCAAAATGTCAATTATATTCCTTACGTTGTCCGACAAATGCCTTTTCGGGAGAAAGCCCGCTTGGTCCCCATGAATCTCCTCCATCAAAACTCTTTTCAATCTCTTTGCTAAAATATCAGCAAAGATTTTGTAATCCACATTTAGTAACGAGATGGGTCGGTAGTTCTTAAGTTGGGTCTTTTCAGTCTCTGTCTTTGGTATAAGTGTAATATAGGCCTCCCTCCACGTATCGGGTGCCTTCCTCCCCTCCATGATCTCGTTGCAGACTTCCTTCAAAGGTTGTATCAACCCTTCCTTCAAAACCTTGTAATATTTGGAAGTCAGTCCATCAGGTCCAGGTGATTTGCCCAACGTCATGCTTTGAATGGCATCTTCTATTTCCTGTGCTGATATCTCCTGGTTCAAAATTGTCTTACTTTCCTGCGAAATCTTTTTCAGCCCATTTTTCTCGAGGAATTGTTGTATGTCCATTTCTTTCTGCGGCCCTTGTGTATACAGTTGTCTAAAGTAGCTCTGAAAACAGTTCCTAATTTCCACTGGGTTACATATGTTCTTTCCTTCCACTTCTAAGTTTGTTACCGTGTTGAGTTTTTGTCTCTTCTTTATTTGCCAAGCCAATAACTTGCCACATTTATCTGCAGATTCAAAAGTCTTTTGTCTCATTTGTTTAATTTTCCATTCTATTTCTTGATTCATCAGTTCCATGTATTGTGTTTGATACAATTTAATTTCTCTTAAAATCTCTTGCGATTTTGGCTTCAGTCTTAGTTTCCTTTCCCCTTCTTTTATCTTTTCCAAGATTTTCTCTTTCCTCTCATTTTGCTTTCTTTTCTTTAATGAATTTTGTTGTATCAAAAACCCTCTCATCACGGCTTTACTTGCGTTCCCATACTATTCTTTTTTCTACTTTAGTCCTTAAGTTGATTTCAAAATAATCTTTCAAAGTTTTTTGGGCCTTCTTGCAAATCTCCTCGTCTCTAAATAAGGTGTCATTCATTCTCCATCTGAAGGAACCAGTTGTTGTTTGCTTCATCACCATCTTAACTGCGTTATGGTCGGAGAAGGTTTTTGGGCAGATTTCCACTTTCTTTATGTTCGACGCCATACTGCTAGTCACCCAAATTTGGTCAATCCGTGTCCATGTCATTTTGGCTTCAGAAAAGAAGGTTCCCTCTCTTTCTAATGGGTGTTTTGTTCTCCAAATGTCAATCAAGTCCATATTGTCAGTCATTTCAAAAAAAGTTTTTGGTAGTCTTCCGTCTTTTGTGACTACCTGTCTTTGTGCTTTGTCCATATTTGTTGAAACTACTCCATTCATGTCTCCCATCATGATTAAATTGTAATCCATATAGTCCATCAACGTCTCATGCAACTTCTTAAAGAATTCTGCTTTCCCTTCATTTGGTGCATATATTCCCACTATCAAAAATTTTTCTCCTTGAAATTGAATTTCAATTGCCAAATATCTTCCTTGGTCATCTTTAAAGATTTGTTTCGGTTTCAAATTTTCCTTTGCATAGATCACCACTCCTCTCTTTTTTACTCTGTCTGAAGATATAAATTCTTGTCCCAATCTCTTATTTATTAATAATTTTCTATGTGCTCTTGTCACATGAGTCTCTTGTAAACAAATCAAGTCCAATTGGTCTTTCTTTAAAGCGTGAAATATATTTTTTCTTTTTCTGGGATTATTTAAACCGTTACAATTCCAGGTTAGAAGTTGCAAGGCCATGATGGGGTTATTTGCTTCCTCCTACAGCTCCCAGTTGTTGTTCGTCTTTTGTCGGTGGTTCTGTGTCCGTATCTAGTGGTCCCTTGCTTGAAGGGTGTCCTTGTCCTGGAAACGTCTCTTTCTGTAGGTCTTCTTCGTGTTCTCCCAAGAACTTGTCTTTATCACTCACTGTCTTTATTCTTCTTTTCTTCCCCTTGTATTTGAAAGACAAGCCTTGGGGAAACTCCCACCTGAATAGTATGTAGTTCCTTTTCAGCAGTGTCACCAAGTCCTTGTAAGGACCTCTTGCATCCAAAATACTTTTGGGAATGTCTTTAAAAATCTCAATGTGGAAATCTTCAATTCGAAGGGTTGTTTGATAGTGCAGGTTCAATATTTTGTCTCTCTCCTCCTTTGATCTTAAAGTTATCAAGCAATCTCTGGGTCTGTTCTTCCTCTGCCTTATTCCCAACCTAAATGCACTCTCTATCTTAAATTCTTCCTTATTCAGCTCCTGCTTCCAAAAGTCAGAAAATTCTTTTGTCAAGTAATCCACCAAGTTGTCTCCTTCCTTTTCCGGCACAAGTCTGATCCTTAAATTTTTCTCCTTGCGTTGCATATCCTCCTGCCTGTTGATATCAGGCAGCTGCTTTCACTGTACTCTTTTCTCCAAATATTACTGAGGCATCTGATCAAGGCCTGTATTTTAAAATGAGCTTAAAGATATATTTGCAAATGTTTGCATGTTTCATGCCAGGCAGAAACCAGCTGGCTAAGTACTCTGGCAGTTGTTTATTTTCCTGCTCTCCTGAACAAGGGCCCCCCTGATTTATAGCAGTAGCAGGAGACAAGTTTCTCAAAGTTGTAAATACAGGCTGGGAGCAAATGTTACACTGACCCTTCATATTACAGAATACAATCAAGCTGCAAAAACACTAATTAAGAGTTGGTAAATAGTAAGATTTATTGTTTAACAGAAAATAATACCATGTGCCTCCCATCAGACTCTAGCCATATTTTCCTAAGGTTTAAGGTATACTGAGAGAGTTAAAGGGCAATAAATTTTGGGAAGAGCTAATGGGAAAAGCAGCTGGCTGGGAAAGGAGGTGTAAACTGAAGAGGCTTCTTTTGAAGCTGTTTTTACTGAGTTCCTTTTTACTTTGCAAAGGCCTTTTCTTCTAAAAAGCTATCTATGTTATGTATGAGATTTGTTGGCTTAATGTAATTATGCAAAGGATTTAGAAAGTAAGAAATGATAGATTCTTATGTTAGATTCTTATTTCATTGATGGTGTGTGAGAATGTGAACCCAAGATCTCTGTTTAGATAGAATTTAATACCATGAGCCATTTGTTTTAGCCATTTGTTTTGGAATGCAGGGGCAACAGGGGTAAAAGGTGATCTGGTAATTAAGGTGCCTTGTCGAGGCAAATGTAAGATATATGGCTACTTGTCTGCCATTTATGGATAGAAGGAAATATAGCTCTTTGTCTCCCATAAAAGGTAATAGGAAATGGGTGTATCTTTTGGTTCTAGCAAACAGCCAATAGGAATTTCAACCAGGCTGATTGGACAGAGGCAGCCAAAGGAGGAGCAAGGGGGCTGGGCTGAGGGAATATAAGTGCTGGCCATCAGGGCTGGAGTGGGCGGAGCTTTGGTAACCATATACCACTGTGTCTATCATTTATTTGTCTGACAAATAAATTATTATTTTAATTTCTCTATTGCTGCGTTGAATATTTCATTCCAGCTAAGCGTTAACCACAAGCAGGGTGCTACATTACAGTGGTACCTCAGGTTAAGAACTTAATTTGTTCTGGAAGTCTGTTCTTAACCTGAAACTGTTCTTAACCTGAGGCACCACTTTAGCTAATGGGGCCTCCTATGCCGCCGCTGTGCAATTTCTGTTCTCATCCTGAAGCAAAATTCTTAACCTGAGGTACTATTTCTGGGTTAGTGGAGTCTTTAACCTGAAGCGTCTGTAACCTGAGGTACCACTGTATTGTTTAGATAAGCCTCCCCAGATGTTTAGAATGCTGGTGTGAGTTTTAATCTGTTCTTAGTCTATTCTTACGTTAGCTTTTTGAAACTCTTAAATTATTTTTTGTTAATTTTTCTTAATAATTGATTATTTTCTTGATAATTTTAACCTTTTATCTTTTTGTAAACTGCTTTGAGCTTTTCTTTTTCAAAAAACCAACCAACCAACCAATCAAGCAGTGTATAAATTTTATGAAATATAGAAACATACTTACTTTCCTTTCTTTTAAAAGGAAACCATTCAAGCCTGAGAAAGAGGGAGCACTCCAAATCATGGTAGGAGACCGACATCTTCTGGTCAAATGAGGAAATTGCACAGCATTTTGAAATCTCTATACCTGCGTCATAATATACAGTACCAGACATAAACAGTAGAGGCTGAATTCAACTACCTGATTCTGACAGGTTTACAATTGTTAGCTGCGATCAATGGAAATAAATGCACGCAATTCTCTTCCTATGAATGCTCTTTAAAATATTGAACATTCAAAAGCTCCAAAGGTGTCACAGCTCACAAACAAACAGCAATTCCCCAAACCTATGGGTTGGGAGGATTAGCAGACATCAGCTGAACCAGTAATAAACCATCAACACGCAGATGGTTCAATGCTAATTGTATTCTTTCTAGCTAGTATATAAAGTGCCCAAACACATTCATTGCACAGCCTTTCCTACAAGGGAAATAGAATTAAGCACTTACAAGATTGCTAGCAAAGTAGAACGGATGACTCCCATGGCTGGATGTTTCAGAAGTGGCTGGGAACCAGATCTCCATGTGCTTTTTTTTTACCTTTTATACCCTCAGTATTGCACAAATTATTATTATTAATTTTATGCCAAAACCTGGCAAAACCATTGGCTAGTAACATTATTACCCTTGTCCCAAATGACAACAGATTGTTTCAGGAGGTTTTCAGCACTACATCCTGTTTTCGCTGACTTGTCTTAACCACAAAGCCACCTGGAACTTGTTGACATCACCTTTGTAATCTTAGGATGCTCTCTCACTCTTTGAACCTGTCCTGTTTTCTGTTCCACTAACTTGACAGTTACTGTTAAAATGTTCCTGAAAGCCTCTCTTATGTCAAGCATCCTGAATTAGCATATACAGAGGTTTAATACTCTAGAATAGCCCCTATATTCATGTAGCAAAAAGGGACACGCTGCCGCTGCTGCTTTGCCACCCCATTGCCACCACAGCCTCCCTTAGCTGGATTGCAGCAGCAGTGACATCAGTGGCTTTGTCTCAGGGCCAGCACAACACATGGTGCCACGTGAGGAAGGCAGACCACCTCACCTCTTCTTACTCCAGCTGTTAATGGTAGCAGCCCTGGCAGGCTCAGCACCATGTTTTGAGGAAAGGGTCAGGATAGGATAGAGTGAGGGAAGCAGTGGCAGTATTGCAAGAAGGAGCAACCATAGCAGTGGGAGGGGTGGCAGCACTGGGGTCTGTAGAAATGGAAATGCAAAACCTTCCCTTTCTCAATTTGCCACCTGATCCACATGGCTCAAGGTCATGGTTGGGACAACTCCCTACTCCACCCGATCCTGGATAGTTCCATTGAGAAGAAAAACAAATAAATTTCCTTTCTCCCAAACTTCCAGCTAATGTGTGTGTTACTTTAAACCACATGAGGGCACTGTTTGTCTAGTAACCTAGCCAGCTCTTGCTGGTAGCCATTGTCTGAAGCCCTAAAACCTGGCCCATTTTGTTGTTCTCTCCCAACTTGTTGAGATAAGGTGTCTACTATTTTCTCTTTCATCTCTAGTCATCCTGTAAATGGCTCCTGCCAAGATAGTGAAACAGACTCCCATGTCAGGTGATGGACTATCCTTCACTGAAGGTTTTTAAGCAGAGGTTGGATGGCCATCTGTCAAGTATGATATAGTTGAGATTGCTGCATTGAAGGGGGTTGGACTAAATGACCTTCAAGGTGCCTTCCAACCAGTCTGATTCTATGCTCTTGCATGAATAAAGCCTCTGAACTCTAGAAATTGTAATTGATCATTTCAATCTCACTCACCCAAGCTGCAAGCTCTCCTAACAGGTATTGCCCTTACTGTGAAGTAATTTTGGAAAGCCGTAACAGTGCTTTATAAAGTACAACTGGGGCCTTAGATTGGTTTCATGTTGATGCCAGTGGCATGCCGATGGAGGTAGATGTATGAACAGCCCAAGTGAAAAACCGTGGTGAATTGTAATGGCCAGTTTTTATTTTGAAAAATTCAGACACTATTTCACAGTGTTTCCTGCCTTTCACTTGGCACACTTGTTGTAGCCATTTCATTAGGCTCATCCAGTTTCTTTGTCTTTTATCACACTCAAGGGAAAACAGAGGTTTATGTAACTCCAGACCTGCCAATCTGGAAAAATGCCCAGTGGTATTCCTTTCCTAGTAGCTAAAGTTTCCAACAAAGAAAAAAGGGAACTCAAGGTTGTAAAAAGGTAGGATTTCACTTCAGAATCCAGTTCCTAAATCTGCAGGAGAATAAGATTTCTTTTGTAGTTTTATATTCCATCCTTTATTATAGATTATCTTTCACATTTTTGGATTAGATTTTATACAATGAGACCTGCAGCAAGATTTAACAACATGGGAGTCCTTCTGTTCACTTTGTCATCCATTAATGGCAAAGTGAACATATACAGGCAGAAAATTGGGGTATAGATTTTAAAATCCTTATATACATTTTGGTCAACATAACCAATAAGATGATTTTTTCTTCTATTATAACTGCCCCTCAGAAAGTTAACCTAAGAGAGGAAGAGGTTGTAGCAACAATAATTTTGACCAAAGACATTTGTATCAATCGATGTTTAGGGATCTATCCATCTGTTTGGTTCACCTTTTCAGTTGTATAGTGTGTTTTTACTTAAGTTTTAAACTGCTGTAGATTAACCCCAAAATCCTTAAACTCATTTCCTTGTTTGTTTGTTTTTAAAAAACTTCATCCGATGAGGATATCAATTTTCTCCTGCTGACAACACAATCAGCTGCTTGCTTGTCCAGCATGACTTGTAAATGAAATATTATTCTTTTCCTGTTTGCTTTTTCTTTCACACTTCAGATTCCTTTCAAAGGTCAAAACAGCCATTTCTATTTCGTTGTTCTCTGTTCAGCTTCTACAAAAGCTTCTCTCAAGATCCATGGAATGGGGAATATAAATCAAATTATGTTTCTCCACTTATAGCTAGATTACATAATTTATTTGAAATGTCACCAACATTTGCCAATTGTTTTAACTATTATTTCACTTTACAGTGGTACCTCGGGTTACATACACTTCAGGTTACAGACTCCACTAACCGAGAAATAGTACCTCGGGTTAAGAACTTTGCTTCAGGATGAGAACAGAAATCATGCGGCGGCAGCGCGGCGGCAGCAGGAGGTCCCATTAGCTAAAGTGGTGCTTCAGGTTAAGACAGTTTCAGGTTAAGAATGGACCTTTGGAATGAATTAAGTTCTTAACCCGAGGTACCACTGTATTTGGAATCTATATCAATTTGATAAAGGGAAGAAACTGGGGTGTGGGGTCTTTTGGAACCTATACATGTATTAAACCCAGAAAAGTTTGTTCTTGATGCCAATGTGCTCAAGTAGCCTTTTGTGGCAGCGTTGATTGGGGAGGAAAGAGAGAGAGATATCAAAGTTTTGTTTAAGGATTTCCTACCAAGGCTTTGGGTGCACATCAACCCTGGCTTATGCATGAAGCTCTGTAAGTCATTCTCCTTCATGTACATGGTTCCTTTGCAAGAAACGGGTATTACAAGTACCTACACAGCAAGGAGCTTACAATCTAAAGCCAGCAGAAGACATGGCCAGGTGTAGTAGACAGGGGAAGTATAAGATCACTCCAACAGCACAAACATTGTTGCTTGCCTGATAGAACCAACTGCCCTCTCCTCCCCCCATCCATTATTCCTCTTACCCCCCCCCACCCTGAACCAACTGGGTGGGTGCAAAGGGGCACATGCGGTGGAGAGAGGGGAAAGATGATGGGAGAGAGACCCAATGCATTAGCAGGAGTCCCTCTGTGGGATTCCGCTGGCAGGACCTGAATAAGATACAATGGTACCTCTGGTTACGAACTTAATTGGTTCTGGAGGACCGTTCGTAACCGGAAACTGCTCATGAGGTGCGTTTTCGCTAATGGTGCCTCCCGCTGCTGCCATGCCGCCAGAGCTCGACTTCCACTCGCATCCAAGGGCAAAGTTTGCAACAAGGGGCATCTACTTCCAGGTTAGCAGAGCGTGTAACCCGAAGCATTCATAAGGGGGACGGTACATTACACAAGGTGCCACTGTATAGGGTGCCTGGGGGCATCAGGGGAGACACTCTGCATGTTGCCACCTTTCCTTGTACATTTCCTGCACATACTCTGCACATGCACTCATTGCACTTCTAATCCCTTGCTGGATTGTTTTTACAGAGTTTTGTGGAATTTTTGACAGTTTAAGAGTTAACGTCATTTTTACAAGAGTTTTACTTACTCTATTAAGAAATTATCAGAGCAACCTTGTACATGACTAGCCAAAAGTAAACCCATCAAGTTAAATGAGCCTACTCAGTAAGTCAGTATACAATTACAAAATTTAATCTTCTACACTAAAAGTGCCGTTCTTTGGCTTCCGGTTCCGGTTCTCCTTAATGGAGGCAGCTCCCATGACAGCAGGAGATCATTGGCGAAGGAAAAACAAGGATGACTGAGGGTAATTATCCTTGCAAATTCCTCACGGGGGGGGGGACGGCCTTCACTCGCAGTTCGTCTAGGTACCTGGCTCTTGCTCCAGCATGGAATGCGGGAGGCACGGAGGGGCTGAGTGCAAAAGCACTTTGCCTTCTAAAAACCCTCCAACGTTGCCATTAAGCAGCAGAGGTTCTCCTGTTATTTAGAGCTTTATTTGGACTGAAGTACAGGCGTGTGCTAGAAGAGATGAGATCATAAACTGTGGAACTGAACCAGCTGCAAGGTTGTTAAGGTTTGAACTTGAGAGAAGACTTCATTCGGTGCAAAAGCCTGTGTGGGGGAGGGGAGCCTACCGTTTCTTAAAGTTTTCTTCTCTACATTTATGATTTGGCAACCCTCCTTTGAATGTTAGTTTAAATCATATATGTACAAGTGAGAAGGGATGAATCTGAATTATAGATATGGAATATAACAATAAACGGAACTGTGTGTAAAAATATCGTTCTGTTGTCAAAATATTTTTGTTTCCAGCATATCTGCATGAGATAATTTCTCTTTCACACACACATACCCGCAGAGATGTACAGAAATCACAGGTCTTTAATAATCCTTGTATCATGAGTTTTAAGGCATCAAATAAATATCCTGGAACTCTCCAGAGACCATTACCCATTTTGCTCCTTAATGCTCATCAAAACCAGTGACTTTACATTTTGTAGTACAGGTAGACTTTAAAGACATTTATGAATCCTTTATAATATTGTCTGCTTCCACTTTGGTCCTTAATGAAATAAAAGATCCATTCACATTATACCTACAGAATACAGAAAGAGAAAACACTGTCCCCTGACTTAACCTCTGAAGGAGCTTGAAGAAATGAAGTTGCACACATATTGCAATTGTACAGGTTTAGATAATCAGCCTCTTATTTCCCTTCACATAATGCTCAATATATACACAGATTTCTGACAAGTCTGGAACAATTATACTACACTGGGCAACATGATGGAAGGTTCTGGATTGTTTGAATGTACAGCGATGACACAGCTACTGGGCTCAGGGCCATGTTGGTGGTCCCACCTGCAGGTGTCCATTATTGGCAAAGGGTCTACATCAAGAATGCCTCTGCTCCTTATGCATAGCCTCCTTCAAGAAAGGCAATCCATGCAAACTGGATGGTGGAGTCTGGCAGTGGAGTCAGAAGCATGCCTAATGCTGAAGGGGGCAGGCTCTACACAGTCCTAATTCTGGTACTCAGGTGAAGGATGCTGTTGTCACTTAAGAAATCTCAACTATGGCTTGATTGTGTCAGTGTCCATGTGAGTTTGAACACCCTGAAGATTTGATGGAGGCCGATAACCTTACTTGTTCAGGTTTAGTGATAATTTTCTTACTACAAAATCCTTGGGAACATCAAAAGACAGACAAAATGTAACCAGTATCAGCCCAATTTTCAGAGTGGGCATTTGTGCAACAGGTTAAAAGATTAATTTCAGGATTCAGAAATATGTAGCTACACATCCAAGAAAAGGGAGATAATTGCCTTAAAAAAATATTTTAGAAATGTCTCGGTTCTTTTGTTTTTCTTAATACAGAGATTTGTGGTAATTTTACAATTCTTTGGTGAGGTCATAAATCAGTAACATAACCATAATTACCAGAACTTATTGCCTTGGCTGTCTAGCACTTATGTAAAGCATACTTCTATTGCCAGACAGATGAACTCAGGACCCTGGAATTACTACATGAAAATATTTGAAAACAATACTATTGGTTAAAATATCACAACTAAAAAAATCTAAAGGCAGGGGCTGTTATTTGATGTCTAGTTTCCAAGCCCTTCAATTATTATCTGAACATATAAAATGATTTCTCCAAGCATTTTTTCTCTAAAAAGAAAAGGGCGATTCTTGAGATTCTAAGAGCAGCATTTGGGTCTACACAAAATTTTCTGAGCGGCTAAAATGTTGCCATCTTGACACAATTTGTGCAGACCTGCTCTGGGTTAAAGGGGGTGAAGAGATAACATACTATCAGTAGAATTCTAAATACAAACAGTATACCTGCTATATCTTTTCTTCATGGCTGGTATGGATTAGGTCTGTTGCTGCACTGCATTCCTAACACAACGATCAGTTGAAGCCTTGAGTAACTTCTACAGTGAGTGCTGAGCCTCATATACAAAAAAGCATCTCATATATACTTAAGACTCACAGCTGAAAGTTAAGGTCAGGTTACTGTAGCCAAGAGGCCCAAACTGGTAAAACTGATTATAACTGCATACAGCAACATGGGTTCAGACTGTACTTGTATGACATCAGCATCATTTCATACATTCATTACTAAAAAGGCATTTTAAAGCACTATTTTTACATATACAGTATCTAGAAAGACCATAATCAGAAGCCAAGTAGTTATGATTCCATTGTCTGCATCTTCCTGAAGTTTTCCAGTGTGTCAGATCTCCAATAGGTTTCTTTCATCTAAACAGAACAGAACACATATAACTATATATAGAAGTACCAAACGATCTAAGATGGGGTTATGTTATTAATTATTATATTATTCTGTATTTTGTGCTGTTATCTTGTATTTTTACCACTCTGAAATCTACAGGTGAAGGACAGCATACAAATTTAAATACTGGTTAATGCTCATCACTTTTTAAATCTGTAGTATCGCCAGCCAAGATTATGCAGTCATGGTATTCCTGCCCAGAATTTTGGTGTGATACACTAAGATGAGTGGTCTATCACCATCTATGCCCCTTGTTCCTGCAGTCTTAAGCAAGCACCAGAGCCAGAAGCATTATAGAACTTTGGTTGGCCACAATGCATGGCTGGTGAACTGTGTCAGTTTGATAGGTCTGAAGCTGTGTAGGCCTCCAGTAAGGGGACAATTCACCAGCCCCACAGCAGCAGTGCTCTTGCACAGCCCACATTCATTTCTTTGGTAGCTACCTGAGCCTCATGGTGACTTCTCTTAAAACTTCCCGTTTCTAGGACATACTGTAAACCATCTTTTGCAATAATATAGTATCAATCCTTTCCCTCCCCTTCTTTGAAAGCATTTTCTACTCATTTCGGTGAAGGTGGGCGAAGTTGTACATTTGGGAATTGCAAGGCTGCCCTGAAACAAGACAGCAGTACTTATTACTCAAATTCGTGATAGTCCCCAAAGTTTTGAAGTGGACTTTGAACTTACCATCCTTCCACAAAGAACTTAAACCTTTCTTTGCCTGGTACTATTTTCCACACCATTGCTGTCTTCCGTTTTCCTGAACAAAAGAAGTGACATTAATGTAAGCCTGTAAACATCATGAATCATTGTTCTACCTATGTTTCGAGCTGCCCTTTTCTCGGGATAGACTTCTCTGTTGTCACCTTTCACGTGGGTAACCTTCACTACCTACCAGAGAAGAGCACGCCGCCCAGGAAGAATACCATAACAAGGGGAAGACCAACCTGGTTCCACCCATTAGCCAGTGAATGTACAGCTGCCATATTTGTTTTCCTCTTCCCCTCTCTATTTGTTCATTAGTTTTTTGAAACACATCTATTAGGGAGCATGAGCTTGCAGTCAATTCTATATACCAATTGTGTTGTATGAAGAAGTTCTTGTCAGGTAAAAAAGACTAGCTTAGTAGCATGTAGGGAACCTCTGGCCTTCCAGAGGTTGCCAAGCTACAACTTCTATCCTCCTTGGGCATTGGCTATGCTTGCTAGTACTGATGGGAGTTATAGTACCATCTAGGAGGAAACACACCCAATGTAGGTATCTTCCCCTGGTATCTCCAACTAAAAATATCAGCTAGGAAATGATGGTATGCTGTACTGGAGACTCTGGGAAGCCACTAGATGAACAAATAATCTGAGCAGATATAAGTCACCTTCCTATGTTCTGTCTCCACTGTTGCAGGCACTCTGCCTTTGAATGTTTGTTGTTGAGAATTACAGATGGGGAGAATTCTGCTGCACTTAAGTTCTGCTTTGTGGGCTTCCTATGGACATCTAGAGACAACTATGAGAGCAGAGTGCAACTATGAGAGCAGACCTTTGGCATGATCCAGGAGAGCCCTTCTTATGTACAGACTTTTTGCATGGAAATTTGAGAGTGACTGTCATGGTGGGGTGGGGTGGACTAAATAATTTGGAATTCCTACATTTAATTACAAACTGGCATCAATTCTTCTTGAAAATGCCACTATTAATGGGTGCAATCCAACACCTACCGAGCTCAATAGCCAAGGCTGCTTAAATTTTCACCACACACTATTTAAGCATTCATATAAAAACGCAGAATAAAATTGCTACTTACAGGGTCTCCGTCTGTTCAAATTCTTTTTCAACTTCTTCTGTGAGACAAAGAAAATCCAGTGATTATTTCACATATCCATCGTTGCATTAACAGGAGCATAAGAACAGGTGTGCTAGGTTAAATCAGCAGGCCAGCGCATTAAGGTCTAAGTGGTTCTCACTGGCACAATGTAAACATACTGGGAGTCACAGCCACAGCTGAGGCAGAGCAAAACTTACTGATCATTCAGCAATTACCAAATGCTAATTATTTTGTCCACTTTGGAAAATGCCCAGATATGCACAAGGCGAATCCTACAAATAGAGGAAGATAATATTTGCCTACATAATGCTGTGACTTATCTAAAGTGGGAAAACATGTCCTCTAATAGGGGTCCCCACCTGAATAAAATATTGAGAGAGCACGTAAGCCCTGCTCCACATAATCGATCACATGACATGACACTCACACACTATTTGAATGGCAATGCCCAGCAAATGGGAGAGGGGACGAGTGAAAGGACCTTGGCTCCTATGTCCTCTAAGCACTAGAAAATACCATCCAATTTGATTTATGTCGGACACCACAGGGGTGCCCAATCTCTCCATTGCTTTTTATTTCGGTCCTGGAGGTTCTGCTGAACATGATTAGAAGGAACCGGTTGGTTAAAGGTATACAGGTCGGAGCCAAACAGTACAAATTGAGAGCATTTGCAGATGACTTAGTATTGACGTTACAGGAGCCAGAATCTAGTACCAAAAGGGTCTTAGAACTAATTCAAGAATTTGGTCAAGTGGCAGGATTTAAATTGAACAAGTCAAAAACTAAGGTTTTAGAGAAAAACTTAACACCGATTGAAAGAGAGGTTTCAGAATGAGATAGGTTTAACTATGGTTAAGAAAGTGAAATATTTGGGGATTAATATGGCAGCAAAAAATGGGAATTTATTCAAAGACAACTATGAAAAATGTTGGATGGAAGTGAAAAAAGATTTAGAAATTTGGTCAAATTTGAAGCTTTCCTTGTTGGGTAGAATTGCAGCTATAAAGATGAATGTTTTGCCTAGAATGTTGTTTTTGTTTCAAACATTGCAGATTGTGGACAAAATGGACTGTTTCAAGAAGTGGCAGAAAGATATTTCTAGATTTGTCTGGCAGAGCAAGAAGCCCAGAATAAAATTTAAGATATTAACTGATGCAAAGGAAAGAGGCGGATTTGCCCTGCCAGACTTTAAACTTTATTATGAATCAGCAGCATTCTGCTGGCTGAAAGACTGGCTGCTTCTTGAGAACACAGACATTTTGGACTTAGAAGGTTTTAACAATGTTTTTGGTTGGCATGCATATTTGTGGTACGACAAGTTTAAAGCACATAAAGCATTTAAAAACCATATTGTCAGGAAAGCATTGTTCAATGTCTGGATAAGATACAAAGATTTATTGGAAAATAAAACCCCAAGGTGGTTGTCACCAATGGAAGCAAAGGCTCAGAAAAAGCTCAATATGGAGGCCAAATGGCCTAAATATTGGGAAATTTTGGAACAAGAGGGAGACAGACTAAAACTGCAGAGCTTTGAGAAACTAAAAAACAAAGTGCGAGATTGGCTTCATTATTATCAGATAATGGAGGCATATAATTTGGACAAGAAAATTGGCTTCCAGGTGGAAAAATCAAAATTAGAAACAGAACTGCTAGAACCCAAAACTAAGATTTTGTCAAAGATGTATAACTTGCTGTTGAAATGGAATACTCAGGATGAAACGGTGAAATCTGCTATGATTAAATGGGCACAAGATGTTGGACATAATATTATGTTTGCTGACTGGGAACAGTTGTGGTCCACAGGTATGAAATTCACGGCATGTAATGCCTTAAGAGAGAATATTATGAAAATGATTTACAGGTGGTACATGACCCCAGTCAAGCTCGCAAAAATATATCATTTGCCCGATAATAAATGTTGGAAATGCAAAGAAACTGAAGGTACATTCTTTCACCTTTGGTGGACGTGCCCAAGAATTAAGGCTTTCTGGGAAATGATCTATAATGAAATGAAAAAGGTATTTAAGTATACCTTCCTGAAGAAACCAGAGGCCTTCCTTCTGGGCATTGTCGGCCAATTGGTGTCAAAGAAGGACAGAACTTTTTTTATGTATGCTACAACAGCAGCAAGAATACTTATTGCAAAGTATTGGAAGACACAAGATCTACCCACTATGGAAGAATGGCAGATGAAGGTGATGGACTATATGGGATTGGCAGAAATGACCGGCAGAATCCGAGACCAGGGAGAAGAGTCGGTGGAAGAAGATTGGAAGAAATTTAAAGATTATCTACAGAAATATTGTAAAATCAATGAATGCTAGAATGATGTTGGATTGAAATTAAGTGGTTTCCAGCTGTAATGCTTTAAGAGAATATGAAAAAAGGATTATAAATAGGTAATAATATAATGGTAAGGATTTGCTGAACTAATAATTTGTGGTGGAATACAAAAAAGGGAGGCATGAGGAGGTCCGGGAAACAAGTTAAAGGAAAATAAGCAATTGAAAATTTATGTGTGTGTTTTTTTAAAAAAATTATTCTGTATTTTTGTTATACATCTGTTTTTTCTTTTCTTTTATTTTATTGTAATATCTTAAAAAATCTTAATAAATATCTTATAAAAAAAACAATTTGATTTATGTCATTTCTTTCTCTAGGGCAAGCTTGGCTAACCTGCGGCCCCTTTTCAGATCATCTTACATTGCAGATTACTGGTAATGCAGCCTTTCCTAATGTGGTGTCTTCCAGAGGTTTTATACTACAAGTCCCATTATCTCCAGTCAGCATGGCCTATTATCAGCGATGATGGAAGCTGTAGTCCAGTAACATCTGGCACCACGTTGGGGTATATTGGGTTTTACCGAAGAATTATAGCGAACCCTGGAAATCCAATTTGTGTAGTGTAGGCGTGTGTGGCAAAAGTGTGCTCCTCCTATATCTTACCAACTTGAAATTCTTTCTTTTTGGTGCACGCTTCATAGGCAAAAATAACAGCAACAAAAAGGACAACTTCAGCGGCTATTGCAAGAAATGGCTTGAGGGGTGTCATATAGGTGAGAACTTTGAGAGACACTTCGCCTTTTCTTGCGCCTAGAGGAAACACAGCTTCACACGAGTAAACCCCAGTATCTTCCTCAGAGAGACCCATTATCTTCAGTTTTGTCATGTTGGCATGCTCTTGGGTAATGGTGTACTTTTCTGGCATCAGAGTAGTATTAATAGCCACCTGGTACAAAAACAAGTTCACAAGCGTTAGCAGGGTGACACAAAATGGACTCATGTTAGCACTAGAAGTTCAGAATGCAGGAATTTAAATATGGTAATGGAATACTCTCCTAACAGGGAAACTAAATATGCAATGGAAAAGCAGAAATGGAAAAGGAAATGCCGCAATTCACAAGTACTTGATTGACAGCCTAGTTTGGGCCAGGGGTTTGAATGCAAGCTTATGTTTTCCTTGGGCAAATGTTCTTCTACCCAGGACACAGTCTACTACTTAGTCCACAAACTTAAACCTTGGGGACTATAGAGTCTAGTAAAAGTGGTAGGCAGTGCTTTTTTCTGGGGGTACTCAAGAGTTTGCAATACCAACACCTTTTTCCCCCTAGAAGAAAAGCACTGGTGGTAGGAATCTGTTAAGGTACCTCAATAAACCTACAATGCCCAAAGTTCTTTAGGGCAGGGTTCTCAGAAATTTCCTATCCCCAGGACCCAGCACTGAAATATAGGGCAGCCCACCAGTCCCACAAAATGGCAGCATAAACAGTTTCCCATTACCAGCATCACATGATTTCTATTCACCAATCAAAGGATCACAGCAATCTTAATAGATGGAATCCAATGACATTATCCTGAACCAATCAAAATCTTTTCGCTCTTCAGATCATGCAATATCATGTGAGTACGTATAATCATTTTTCAGTGTCTTTCTTTACTAAGACTTTGACTCATTTCCCTATTCATTAAATGCCTCCCAATATCCTCTTTCATCTGTCTACAAAACAATTCAAGATTAATCACAATTGCCATGCCTAGTCGGCCCTCTTTTCATGCATACATTGGCCACCATAGATTTTTATTCTTTTCAGTGCTCTGTACAGTAAAAGGTAAGCAGCCATAGGCATTTTCAGTTAAACTAGGGCATAGGCTCAAAAGAAAATGGAATCCTCAAAATAATACGGCTTTATGAAAGTATTTTCTGCATCATGAGTATCCCTGTGTCCAACGCTTATCCTATTTCTAAACTGCATTTGAAGAGAGCTTTCTATAAAAGTACTGAATGACATGTGTTTGTCTTTTATCAAGCAGAACTTCACCTGTTCACTTCCATTCTTTGTATACCAAACCCAGGAAGATGGGTTATATTGGTGGGTTTCACTGCCAACCAAACACGCCAGGACCACAAAATCGCCTACGTAACTGATTATGCGCTCAGATTTTCCATGCGGTTCAGGCACTAAGGAAAAAACAAAACACACTTGTGATACTTCAGACAGCTGTTTGTTTTTGTTTGTTTGTTTAAAAATACCACTTGTGAAAGGATGCATTCAAGGATCTACAACACATAGGAATAACTCCATACCCTCCAACATTTCTCTGATGAAAATAGGGATGTCCTAAAATAAAGCGGGACATTCTGGGATCAAATCAGAAACTGGGATGGCTTCTGTAAATCCAGAACTGTCCCTGGAAAATAGGGACACTTGGAGGATCTGCTACTTCCTTATCTTTGCTATTGTTACAGAAGGGGCCTCTGCCAATCCTAGACCATGCTAATTTCTCTCAGATGGATGTATGAACCCGAGCAAGGAAAAGATAACCGGCCTCAAAAGAGCCAAATACAAGCTATCCATTCAATGTCCTTCCTGCTTTTCCTTTCTTTGCGCAAATAGGGGTTCAGCCAACTGAGAAGCAGAGCGCTGTTAAAACATATTGCTTTAATCTCTCCGATAAATTAGAGCTCAGCATATAAAGCACGAAACCAAATGTATCTGATTAGCATCACTGCTTCTCAGTCTGATTAATGTTCGTCAGCAGAGCGTGATCTCTTTTGTCATGCTGCTCTGTTTTAATGAAAGTTTTCCTTCTTAGATAGCACACACTGTTTCGCTGCTCAGAATAAGCGATGACGACTGGGTCTGCGGAGGCGTCAGGCAAAAGGGGGTTGGGTGGGGAGGAGAGTGAACATGACATGGACACAGCCATCCCATTGTGTTTTGAAATGGTGCCTTACTAGGGCAGCACAAAGCTTTCAACAGCCATATGCATTACTTCAACTATGAGGCTCACAATTAACTTTTCTTCTGTCTCTGCCTCCTCTGCTCCCATTCCATGCTTTAAAACAGCATCTACATTCCCGATATGTTCAAGGTTGTTGTTTTTTTAAAGAAGTTTGCCTCCACTGATTTTAAAATAAGAAATGAAATACACAGAGCATGTATCCTCCACATTTTAAGCTCACTAAAATCAAAGCACCGTCTTGACTACAAAATACATACATTACAAGAGTTTAAAGCCAAAATCTGGGACGCCATCTTCCCAGATGCCATCTTCTCATTTTTTTATCATGACAGCATGCCAGCCATTTTGGTTGTCATAATTTCACACCACAATTCCCCACACCCAAAGCGTTTTTTTTCAGGTACAGTGCCACCAAATGCATGTTTTTTGACCCCCATGCAAGATCGCCCCCCCAAGCACTTTTGTGCTGCAAAATTGGACAAGATCCCAGCAACCAAAATGGCTGCCGGTCTCTCGCAATAAAAAACGAGATGTCCCAGTTTATCTGGAACACTTGTAGGCTATGCAGAATATGGTACCGTTTATATCTGCTGCCCAGATTCAACTCACATTTGAGAACAAGTACAGTTTTGTTGCAAAAAAGGTGATATATTTTTAAAGTAAAGTTAAGCTCAACATCTGCAACCATATATATCTCTGGCTGGCTGCCACATGACTATACAGTAAAATGATTTGATTTTTTTTTAAAGAAAGCTTGTTTGCCATTCTCTGGGCAATCATTTGGAAGGGAAAACAGGCTGTAGAGTTCTCAACTTTGGCCCTGAGCTCCAGGACTAGCTGCACCATTGTATTTTGCAAGTTAGCTGAAGCTAAATGGGAGACCACTGGAAACCATATAAAAAGCCAGTTTCAATTCACTTGATAATAAAAGACTAACCAGCAGAATCCTATACATATCTACTCAGAAGACACACTGAATACAATAGAAACTACCCCCGCAAGGAGGCATGTCTAAAATTGCAACCTAAGGCTGCAGTTGACTACGGTAGACATCTGAGGAAGCATGCATAGGATAGGGAAATACATTCCATACTCATGATACAAACAAAGCTTCCACAATAAGAACGATGAACAAAGATTGGGCTTTCTACTCTCTCCCCTGATCACTTTTCTCATTGCAGAGCCCCTGAAGTGTAGGTGGGTTCCCATGAAGCAAGACACAGTGATAACAGCAAGAACCTTTGTTGAACTAACAGAACTGGACAATAAGGTCAAAGCAACTGCTTATAGACATTTCTGGAGGCCTGGGCCACTCCTACTCCCACCGTGATTGGCTGTCTAAACTTCCAAGCTGCGAATCGTAACTCAGAGTTTAAGGGTCGATGTCCCAAATCCTGAAATGTTCTGTGATTGGATATCATGTATCAAATCAGAACACAGGGGCTCAGAATCCATAGTCCAGACTCAAGCTCAGGCACACACAGACTAATGAATACATAACAGTCTCCATGACTCACAGGTAGTCAAAATGGTGGCCTCCAGAGTTTTTGGACTACAACTCCTTCAACCACAGCTAGTGTGGCCAGGAATGATGAAAATTGTAGTCCAGCAGATCTGGAGCACACAATGATAGGTGCCTCAGTTCTACATGAAGTGGCCATATCTGCCAGCACCATGTAAACTGGTTTCTTCTGGGAATGACCAGAGACTTCGCTACATTCGTCACAATACAGTGGTACTTCAGGTTAAGTACTTAATTTATTCCGGAGGTCCATTCTTAACCTGAAACTGTTCTTTTTTTCCCTTCCTTTTTTAATTCAAAATTATAACAAGACATATTATCCAAAAACATATCCTTATTCCCCCCCCCATTTTTCCTCCCTCCCCCCCAGAACCCACCCCCACCCCACCCCCGACTTCCCTCAGTTCCAGTCTTTGGTTTCTCTAATATTGCTATTTTCTGCATATTACAAACCTGAAACTGTTCTTAACCTGAAGCACCACTTTAGCTAATGGGGCCTCCTGCTGCTGCCGCGCCGCCGGAGCCCAATTTCTGTTCTTATCCTGAAGCAAAGTTCTTAACCTGAAGCACTATTTCTGGGTTAGCGTAGTGTGTCACCTGAAGTGTATGTAACCTGAGGTACCACTGTACGTTTTGCATGCATTATAAACATCCACACCAATTGGTGCCAGAGAGCAAAAAGGAGTTTATATGGATTGTTACATAGGCTCCCCCCCCCCTTTTGTTGTAACAATTTAACTTCTGACTTATTTATGACTTTTGAACCTGTGTCTAGATCCACCCCCACAAATGAAGGATGCATTATTGGATATAATCTAGTTCAGAAATTGCCTTGGTGCTACAGCAGCATTGAAAAAAATATTTCAAAAAACATTATTACTGAAACCCAATGAATGGGTGTCCTTTGGTCACAAGTTAAATGCAAAACCTGACTCTGCAATAATGAAATTCTAATCCTGCAAAACAGCTGCTTTTTAAGATGGTTTGGCTGCTGCTTTTCCACAAGTATCCACACAACTAGCAAATTGAAGGTTAATTTATTAAGAGTCCAAGTGAAAGTTCTTCAAAACATACTTGCTCTCAACTCTGAAATAGTTATGGCCTATACAAAGGCAGCACATCGTTAATATTTAATTGGCACCCATCACTGTGTCCCATCCATTCTATATTTAGTCCCATTTTAATAATTCAGCAACTTGCATCTCCAGTAAAATATCATCTTACACCAAGGTACCTTTCTTACAACCCCATTTCAGTAAAAAGGGAAAGCATCAGTAAAAACTGTTGCAAATCCTGGGCAGGTTTGAAGGAGAGGGCAGGGGAAACAAAGTGAAAAACAAAAACAAAACAAAAACTCAGGACAATAGGTAGAACTTCAACTCCAGGAACAAATATATAAATTTAAAAACACAAAGATATGTCCAACCCCCCCCCCAAAAAAAACCCACACAAACCACACAATAAAAAAGTTGAAAATATTACATTCAGTGCTGCACTCACTTATGCATCTTAAAGATAAAATGTTGCTTGCTCCAAGTGGTATGCTTACTTATAGAACTTGCTATTATTATTATTATTGTTATTGTTTGATTGCATATTTTAATTACGTGTGTTCATATTTTAGTGTTTTTGAGTCATTGGTTTTTATACAGTGGTACCTCGGGTTACAGACGCTTCAGGTTACAGACGCTTCTGGTTACAGACTCCGCTAACCCAGAAATAGTACCTTGGGTTAAGAACTTTGCTTCAGGATGAGAACAGAAATCGTGCTCCGGCGGTGCGGCAGCAGCGGGAGGCCCCATTAGCTAAAGTGGTGCTTCAGGTTAAGAACAGTTTCAGGTTAAGAACGGACCTCCAGAACGAATTAAGTTCTAAACCTGAGGTACCACTGTACTTGTAAACTGCTGCAAAAGTTTAAGTATGTCAGTGGTGTGAAGAGCCAATGCCACATAATGGTTAACGCAGATGGGGCCAGTCACTGTCTCTCAGCCTAATCTATTTCACAGGTTTGCAAGGATAGAAAGTGTGGAAGGGCTTTATGCATCCTGAGCCCCTTGGTAGAAAGATGGGGTACCTATTACAGAAAGAATAAATGCCCGCTGCAATGCACAATGAATGAAGCCCATTTCTGTTTTCCTTTACAGTAGTTCTGCATGCAGATAGTTTCTGGTGCAACTTTTTTTGCATGTAAGACTCATGCTGTTCTCATTTCAACTAGTTTACATCACTACAAGCTGCTTTCACCTTGGGAGAGAGAGCGCCTAAGTATTGCATACATTTAATTCCCCATGAAATCAAACCAATATTTTTGGTTAGGGGGCAAAACAATGTGGCCAACCCTGAATATAAGTACAGTGGTACCTCAGGTTACAAACACTTCAGGTTACAAACTCCACTAACCTGGAAGTAGTATCTCAGGTTACAAACTTTGCCTCAGGATGAGAACAGAAATCACGTGCCAGCCGCGCGGCGGCAGCAGAAGGTCCCATTAGCGAAAGCGCGCCTCAGGTTAAGAATGGTTTCGGGTTAAGAACGGACCTCCGGAACATATTAAGTTCGTAACCCGAGGTACCACTGTAAATCAACATACCATACCCTCAGATTGTTGAGGATTCTTCTCATGTTCTGCCTCCACCATCTTTTCCCTTCCATTATGGTCCTAGTGCTCTTCAATGCTCAGCCCACCATGATGCACCAAAGCCCACTTCCACAGGCATTCACATTTGCTTTATAAGTCCAATTACAAGATAGAGTTGGACAGGAAGGCAATGGAACCTTTCCATGAGATCTCTCTATTGCTAACTCTATATCAGCAAAGCATCATAAACAGGGATGGGTGAAACCCAACAAGTATTTTGGAGGGAAAAAAACGCTGAACTCCCTCCCCCAATTTGGCTCCATGGGATTTTATTGCTATTAGCACAAATGCTCAGGGCAATAAAACCCTGTGGTTAGGTTATGTCACTATGAATAAATAGGATCACAAAAGAAGCAACCATATCATGATCTTACCTTGCAAATGAAATGTAGAATTAACTTCTTCAGGTTTGGTTTTATAAACACAAGTATAGCTTCCAAGTTGGTCTCTTGTTGTGACATTTACCCTTAACAGAAGAAGCATTATATAATTGATGTTATATGACTATTTTTTTAAAAAAATAAATAAATAATAAAAAGGAGTGATAAGAAGCTGGAATTAACTTCACAAAGCAAAAACTGAAAGTAGAATTAGAGAGTGAAGGCAAAATTGCTAAAACAAGGATATTCCAGATTCATGGAAGACTGCAAACTGTAGCACATGAAACAGATCAATTGATGGGCAGTGCATCTTGTGTGAACAAACCACCACAGATAAAATACTACAGATGGAACTTCCAGTGAATATTTACCCATTAGGTGAAACTTAAGTTACCCATTATGTGGCCAACAACAAAAATGACATGTGTTGAGATCTCCACCTCTCAAATTTAAAATCAGGGATGGGTTCTGAAGATGTTAAAGGTAAAGGGACCCCTGACCATTAGGTCCAGTTGTGACCGACCAGGGTTGCGGCGCTCATCTCGCTTTATTGGCCGAGGGAGCTGGCATTTGTCTGCAGACAGCTTCCGGGTCATGTGGCCAGCATGACTAAGCCACTTCTGGTGAACCAGAGCAGCGCACGGAAGCGCCGTTTACCTTCCCGCCGGAGCGGTACCTATTTATCTATTTGCACTTTGACATGCTTTTGAACTGCTAGGTTGGCAGGAGCAGGGACCGAGCAACGGGAACTCACCCCATTGCGGGGATTCGAACCGCTGACCTTCTGATCAGGAAGTCCTAGGTTTAACCCACAGCGCCACCTGGGTCCCTTCTGAAGATGTTACTAGACCACAAATCTCTTCATCCCCAACGACTGGCCATGCCAACTCAGTGATAGGAGTTGAACTCCAACATCACCTGGTAGATCACACGCCTCCCACCTGGGGCACGTCTGTCTTTATGGCACCATGTAAATGCTGCTACACATTGTGAATGGAAGGGAAAAACTTGACACAAGGATGCCCTTTGCAGTAGCCATCCTGTGGCTCTCCTCTTCACTGCAAATGCAATCTTTTATATCAATCATTTTTCATACCCTGCAGAAGATCATCAACTGGGGTGGGGGAGCAATGCCAGTACACCTGTCTGCATCAAACCTTCCTTCCTTACAAATACTGTAATACACTAGGCAAATCAGAAAGGCCACTCACTCATGTCGACTGCACCAGCTGTTCTTGCTTTCATTCTTGAAGATTCTGTCATTTTTTATTGTTTCGTTCTCCTTCTTCCAAACAACCTCAATTTCTTCCACATTCACAGAAGGCTTAAGAACCAAACTACACAACAGTTCAAGCTCAGCTGGACTCTGTAAAATGATGGTTTTAAGCACTGAATCTTTGGGGGAATCTATGGGAAATAAAAAGAAAGTTATGTGCTTAATAGAAAGTACTTTAATATGAAATTACGTAACTATTTTTTAAAAAACAACAGACTATTGGTTGCACATACACTAGATTAAATCCAGATTAATTTTGCAATGAGGACATTAGAAAAGCCCTACCATTCTGCAATTCTACCAAACACACTTAAAACTGTCGTTTCCATCAATTTCAGGGACTTGCTTAGAAGTAAATACTCCCAGTGCATTGATAAGTCAGGCATTTGCATCAGCAAGTGTCACAGGTGAGTGCTAGTCAGTAATCACAGTCCAAATCTGAAGTTAACTCTTTATTGGCAAAAACGCGATCTTAACAGACTTGATTAATGAACAAAGTAGCTTATTCCTGGTGGTCATACTCCATGAAAATCAGTTGTCGTGACTGAAAGTCCCCACCCTCTTCACTGCCATCTAAGTCCCCTCCTCCCCAGGATTTTTTTCCAAGCCATCTGAGACTGTGCCTTTGTGTAGCCAACCTCTCCTCTGTCCTGTTTATGCCTTTTCTGGTTCTGGGAGACAAGAGGGGAGGGGAGCTTGTCACAGCAGGAGGCAGAGACAACCATGTCTCTTTGCCAGCCTGACTCATCTCTGCCTCTTGGTCTCCCTCCTTCCACTCTCCTGCTTCAGCTTCTGCCTCCGATTCTGGACTTCTCTCTGCTACAGACTTTCCCAACTCACTAGGTCTTCAGCTTCCAACACTTCCTTTTCCCAGTCTTCTCCCTCTAACCACTCATCGTTGTCCCCCCCACTACTCCCTGGGCTCTAAACCTTCTTCCCTTGGTTCCCCTGCTGGTTCCTCCCACCATTCCTCAGCATCCAACCAGTCCATGACAACTAGACAGAGAAGCCTTTTGGTGTGAGGTCTACAAAATATGAGCTCCTGGGAATCACAGGTGGGCAAAGCACTGCGGCAATCATGACCAGCTTGCAGGCTTCCCACAGGTGTCTGTTTGGCCACCGTGAGAACAGGATTCTGGACTAGATGGGCCTTTAGCCTGATCCAGCAGGCTCTTATGTTCTTAGTAAATCACAGTTCTACTGGGTTAAGTTCAACTAATTTTCCTTCATATAAATTCTGTGAAATACCTCCGTAATAACTCAGTATTTATTTTATGTGAAGCAATTTATCCCTGACCGTTCAGCCTAAAAAAAAAAAGTTACTCAAGCAGTTTAAATATCATTGGTAAGAGGGTCCATGCCCAGCATGACCAAAAAGGAGCGCTAAAATAACTCTGTCTCTTTTTTGACAGAAAGGGAGACACTTGACAAACTGGTTTAAGAATGTATCCCTATGGAGCAACTCAGAAAAGGGTAGCAGCAAAACCATAGGGCTTGGTCTGATATAAAAATGAAATACTCTGTGGGTAACCTCAGACACACATGGTTCACTGTAGTTTCCTGCACAGCGACCTATAAGCTGTACTTTGTATTCTGGACTTAAATAGTCAGACATGTTTGGTTTCTATCCGCATACTTTTTGACATAAAATTATTTAATGGCAAAAATTCAAATAATAATATTTATTAGCTGTGTAGCCCACACAGCCCAAAGGAGCCCATAAAGTCCATAAAGCATCATCATCAAGACTGTCCATCTCAGCCCAGCCTTAAATACAAGCAGTTTCCACCCCCACCCCCTCAATTTGTTCTCTAGCTTTGAGCTACTCTAGAAAATTTTGATCCAATGTTTTTAAATTTATCTCCATGGCCATGATAGCTGGAATCTTACTTGTGGTTCCCTGCCCCCACTCCCACGCAAAAGAAACCAAATTAGCATGACTTCTTTACTACCAATCAATGCTCAAGATTAAGAGGAGAAAACATACCCTTCATGGTTAAATTATACTTCTTGAAAGGCAGGATTGGTGCTTGTGTAACGGAACGTGGAGCTGCCAAAAAGAAAAGTTGAGACTAGGTTTATTTTCATATCGAGCAGAACAAGATACAGAAGATTAATTTGCTCTTTTAACATTCTTTAATTGAATCAAAAATATAAGGACCACAGGAGCAGAAGTACATAAAGAACATTGGGCTGCCACTAAAAACAGCCTTGTGCTCAGAGCTTCTCCTTATCCTCCTAGTTCATTTTCTGATACCCTTATGCTCTATATATTTTCCTCCACACATTGGCTATTGACCATGACTGTGCTGGCTGCAGATATAATCCAAAACATCTGGAGGATGCCAGGTTGCAGAAAGCTGAGTTATGCAGAGTTGGAGTAAGACCAAGAAGACTCAGTGGAAGGTAGATCTTTTATGCCACTCCATGATGCTTAGAGGAAAGGGAGGACAGAAATGCACTTTGTAATGAACATAGGAAGCTGCCTTATTCTGAGCAGACCACTGGTCCCAATTGGTCTACTCTGCCTGCAGCTCTCCAGGGTCTCAGTTAGAGGCCTTTGCAATCAGCAACTCCTGTAAACTAGAGTTGCTGTGTCTTGGAATTGACTCTTAAGAAGTCTTCATCTGAAGTGAACAGTGCCCTAAAAGCAAATTTTTAATCACAAAATCGTATGCAAGCTGTCACTGCAGATTTGACTTCTCTTCTACAAACCATGGGCCACACTAAACTACAGACTATGAGCCAAACTCAATGTAAGGTCACATGCATTACAGTAAGGTGAAATGCATTACCACATTTAACAGGCAATTAAAAAACACAACCAAAATGCACACCTAAGTAGTTGCCATGAGGAAGAGGAAAAGTAATATCGAAACTATGGCAAGACAAAGGGGGAGATCTTAATGCAGACATGCACACAGACATAAACACACAATGCTTGGGGGGGGGATCCCTCTCTCCAGCACTTATTCCCAGTGTAGCCCAAGGATTGTTCCTCCCAATGCAAATAGCATGGGGGGGTGACTCTTGGATATCAGGAAAGGGTTAAGTGCCCCCTGCCTGCCTGCCATTGTCTTGACCCTTGCAGAAGAATGGGCACATTAAGTGCAGGAATACTTTTAAAGTAATGTTTTCCTTGGCCCTGTGTAGCTGTGATCCTGGTCTGAGATATTTAGGAAGAATACATTCCAGAGACCAAGCCTAGGTTGCTGAAAATCAGAACCACCCTAATACTCTTTCAAAACATTTTGGAGCATGAAAATGTCTTCCGACACTGCAGGGGTCTGGCTCCTTTTCATTTTTATATAATATGTGAGTTGCTGTGTGTGTGTGTGTGTGTGTGTGTGTGTGTGTGTGTGTGTGTGTCAAAAGCTCCTCCCTTCCTGTGGATGAGAGAAAATGTTTTGGAGCAAGGGCTGCGTTTTATTTTAAGGAGTTGTTTCAAAGGCAGCTGTTTGTTGGGACGCCTTGGCCGATGGTTCTGGAGGGGAAGATTGCTGAATGGAGCTTCAGAGCATCAAAAGAAGAGACCTGCTGGGTCAGAGGCAAGGGACCACTTCAGCCCAGCATCCTGTTTCCGCCATTGGCCAATCAGATGCTTCCCAGAAGCCCACAAAACAGTGCAAGAGGGCAGCAGCCCACCAAACACCCACTACAGGAAACCTGTACAGGAAGTTGAGAAATAAACAGCGGAACTTCCCAAAATGTAACCGTGGGCTAGGTGACACAATCAGATCGTCTAGCATTTCCTGGGCTGGGCCCCTTTGGCCTGATAAGCAACTGAAACAGCTTGATATCTGACATGCAACCGAATGGCAGCAGCTAGTGTCCATTGGGACTGGGAGGGTGGAAGACAGGGAGCCCAACGTCAGGTAGAACCAGCAACAGGTGGAGCCAACTAGTTCTAGTTGTGCTCCTATCCTCCTAACTCAGCCGCGTTCAACAAACGGCAATGCTGATATTAAAATGAGAGACAGTGCCACCCTCTGGAATGCTTGTAAGTAAGGCAGACAGGCATGGGCTCAGGTAGGAGTAGCCTCCAGTTCAACCAGACCAGTTTTGTTTTGTTTTTTAAATACACTGTTTCCTGTTGGCCATACTGCCAAGACTTAGGCTGCACATACTGTATACTCAGTGATTTTTTCTTCCTCTTCTGGGGGTTCTCAACAGTACAGACATATCTTGGGTTGAAGTTGCTTCAGGTTGACCACTTTCGGGCTGCACTCTGCGGCGACCCGGAAGTACAGTGGTACCTCAGGTTACATACGCTTCAGGTTACATATGCTTCAGGTTACAGACTCCGCTAACCCAGAAATAGTGCTTCAGGTTAAGAACTTTGCTTCAGGATAAGAACAGAAATTGTGCTCTGGCAGCGCAGTGGCAGCAGGAGTCCCCATTAGCTAAAGTGGTACCTCAGGTTAAGAACAGTTTCAGGTTAAGAACAGACCTCCGGAACAAATTAAGTACTTAACCTGAGGTACCACTATAATGGAATGGGTTACTTCCGGGTTTTGCCGCTCGCGCATGCTCAGTCAAAATGACATCATGTGCTTGTGCGGAAGCAGCGAATCATGACCCACGCATGCCTAGACACGGGTTGCGTTTGCTTCAGGATGCGAACGGGGCTCCGGAACGGATCCCATTCGTATCCAGAGGTACACTGTACACAGTACCAACACCTTTTTTTCCTAGAAGAAAAGCACTGCATGTATTTACGGCATATTACTTCCCCTAAAGAATCCTGGGAACTGTAGTTTACTGCTTGCAGAGCCATCATTCTCAGCACCCTACACTTCCTGGAATATTTTTTTTTTGGGGGGGGACATCATGTACTTTAAGTTTATGGTGCATATCGCAGATCTGCACCATATATCCAAGCACAACCAACACATGTATAAAGCACATGAGTCCCCTCAAGAATTGTGGAAACTGTAGTTTGTTAAGAACACTGGGATTGGCAGACCTGTGTAGGTAAATTGCAGTCTCCATGACTTTTGGGGGGAAGTCATGTGCTTTATATGTGCGGTGCAAATGTGCCTGTAGGTGTCTGAGGCTGCTGAAACTGCCCCCCCCCCCGATGCCACCTGGGTTCTCTAGTAGGGGGTAAGAGGTGCAAAAGCTGGGGTCTGATTCATGTCCATGCCAGCAAGAATCCAGGTAATAAATCTAGTTTTTCTGCATTTATTAAGAGAGGAGGAGGAGAGGGTGGGAATGTGCCTAGCCCCAGCTTAAAGGGTGTGTGAACTGCAGCCTTGAGAATTTTGCTACGTGCCTCTTTTTAAGTTACATGGGGCTGCAACACTTGTTGTTTCTGTTTTGCCTACACAATCTTATCAGTGGAGCTCCCAAGTACACTTGCCCAGGCTGAAGAATGCAACTCAATCAATACATGACAAGGTACAGGCTTCTCCTGGAATGAGTGACAAGAAGACTCCTACAGGGCAAAAGTAAAACACAAGGTGTTCCTCAGCTTTATCTTCCTCCTCTCAATAACTGGAATATTTTAGAGTGCGAACTCCCTCAGCACAAGATTAATCTTGTGCTGTCATCACTATTGGTAGAAACAGCAGACATGAGAAAATAGCCCTACTGGAAAATAATAATAGGTTGTTACCTGAAGTGGAAGCTCCCTGAGAGAAAATTCCATTGCTGGAAGTTGTTTCCTGGTTGGGATTTTGTGCTGTCGAAGTATCAGCTACATACAATAAAAAAAGAAGGGGAAGAAATATTTATTCTTTTTATGGTACAGTTTTGAGATTCTTGTTTTAATTTTATTTACTTTAAAAAATGTTTCTGGATCCTGAGAATGGAGCGGACCCTTCATCCAAACACAGTGAGGAAACGTCCAAATCCTTTGACAACAAGTTATGAACATGGCACCTGTCTTTCATTCCGTGTACAGGGAAAAGCAAACCAGACTGGAAATGAAAGCTTACAGAGACAGGAGATCATCCTTCATCTCACCTGTGGGCAGCAGGCTAGCTTAGGTACACAGGCTAGGCCATGTGGACCACACAGGTCAGCCTTCCCCATACCCTTGACCTCCATCATCTCCTTCATGCAACAAAGCCTCGTGGAAAATGCAAGTCAAGTCATTTCAAAAGAAGATATTGAAGTACTCCAAATCATTTGCCCATGAACGTGGACTTCCACTACACTACTGGCCACACTCAGTCTAATGGTAGGGCAGGGGCTCTGGTAATGAATACTGGATATTATTATTTTTTACGCGGGTGGCGCTGTGGTCTAAACCACTGAGCCTTGGGCTTGCCGATCAGGTGGTTGGCAGTTCCAATCCCTGTGGTGGGGTGAGCTCCCGTTGCTCGGTCCCAGCTCCTGCCAACATAGCAGTTCGAAAGCACGCCAAAAAAGTGCAAATAGATAAATAGGTACCGCTCCGACGGGAAGGTAAAAGGCATTTCTGTGCACTGCTCTGGTTTTGATGTTCCGTTGCGCCAGAAGTGGCTTAATCATGCTGGCCACATGACCCAGAAAACTGTCTCTGGACAAACGCCGGCTCCCTTGGCTCATCTGTGAAGCGAGATGAGCGCCGCAACCAGAGTCGTCTGCGACTGGACTCAACTGTCAGGGGTCCTTTACCTTTTTAAATACCTGTTTAGGGATGCATTTCCTGACCCACTTTGTTTGATAAACTTTTTTGTTTAATAAAACTTTTCTCATTTGTTGATCAGATCCTGCCTGGGACTCTATATCATTACATTTTCCCCTCACACAAGTCCCCCACTAGATAATCTGTGGTAAATTGTAGAAATTCGTGTAATTGGTATACCGTGAGGTGGGTGCACTATATTTAATTGGGAACATTTAGCGGGAGTGGATCTACTGCATTATTAATTTGTAGTATTAAGTGGTGGGTCCGCTATATTTTAATGGCTTTTTGGGGGGGCCTGGTGCTTTTCCTGGGAAAACCTGAGTTTAACCATTGAATTGGAGCAAACAGCAATTGGGTTTTCCAGAGAAAAGTGCCACACTCTGACACAGAACTTTTAAAGTGCAAACCTGTGCCTGAAAGTGTGGTATAAAGGTAATCTGGATGAGCCCCAAGTCCTTCAAGGAAGTGTAGAGGAAATAAACTCACTGTAGTTTTACAAAATTCTAACAAAGAACCTGGTGGTCCATATATATTATTGTAATTTTGCCAGGTAAATCTGAAAGAAGCTTAGGCTGAATGTACAATGCACAAAATTAAGGAAGTGGCTTCAAAAGCAGATGTAAGTCATATCAAGTCCTGACTGATTCAGACCACATCCTGGGTTCTGGACAGGCCAGTCTCCTGCTATTCTCTCTAGCGGCTGGCTTTTTCTGACAACTTCATTCCAGAGAATTTGAAAGCCGCTTTGCAAGAGCTAAAGCACTTTAAGTGAAAGATTAATGGTTATGACTAGCGATTATGGCTGAAAATGATAAAGGAGGACTTCCTCCCTGTTAAAACAAGTCTATAGCATAAAAAGATGTTACTTTCTTGGGCTCCATGATCACTGCAGATGGTGACAGCAGTCACAAAATTAAAAGACGCCTGCTTCTTGGGAGAAAAGCAATGACAAACCTAGACAGCATCTTAAAAAGCAGAGACATCACCTTGCCAACAAAGATCCGTATAGTTAAAGCCATGGTTTTCCCAGTAGTGATGTATGGAAGTGAGAGCTGGACCATAAAGAAGGCTGATCGCTGAAGAATTGATGCTTTTGAATTATGGTGCTGGAGGAGACTCTTGAGAGTCCCATGGACTGCAAGAAGATCAAACTGATCCATTCTTAAGGAAATCAGCCCTGAGTACTCACTGGAAGGACAGATCCTGAAGCTGAGGCTCCAATACTTTGGCCACCTCATGAGAAGAGAAGACTCCCTGGAAAAGACTCCCTGATGATGGGAAAGATTGAGGGCACAAGGAGAAGGGGACAACAAGGGATAAGATGGTTGGACAGTGTTCTCGAACATGAGTTTGACCAAACTGTGGGAGGCAGCGGAAGACAGGAGTGCCTGGCGTGCTCTGGTCCATGGAGTCACGAAGAGTTGGACACGACTAAACGACTAAACAACAACAACAACATGGCATAAAAACAAACAAACAGAAAACCCAGAACTGAAAGACTATTTCTGGGCAGTTCTACATTTCCTGATGACTGTACAAAAAGGAGACAACTGTCACAAGTGCCTTGCTTTAGAGGGATGAGAGTACGGGTAACTTCTTAGCCTTCTTTCTTTCTATGCAGCACATGCCCTGCTACCACTAACAACACTTTGTCCATGGAGAAATGAGTATCAACCCTTAAGTCAAAAATTGGTATCTCTGAATAGACAGCATCAAGTTCACAAGCTACTTCCTGGGACTACTACGCATGGGTGCCATCCTTTTACACCCTTCATGATCACCCACCCTTGACACGGTTTTCTGTTTCTACAGGCAACTAGAAGGCTCAATAGCTAAAAGACACCCTAATTTGTTGTTGTTGTTTATTAAATTTATTGGTCTCTGGATCATGGTGCCCTCCAGATGTTGGAACTTCCATAATTCCTGACCACAGGCAGTGTGTGGCTGGGTCTGATGAGCACTGCAGTCCAACAGCTTCTCAAGAGCACCAGATTCACTACCCCAACATAGAGTACACAGGGTCAGCCTAGGATTGGAAAGATGCAAATTCAAATCCCAGTTAATACAATAGATACCCTCTTGGATGCCCCGATATTCATGCACACCTTTCCACCCCAGAGCTGTTTCAGTACATTTTGCTGTCTATAGAGAAGATGACGAACTAACAGCCATACTTCAACACTGCCAGCAAAATAGTGTCTTCCTACAACATCCAAGGGTAACAGGCTAGCTCAGGGGTCAGCAAACTTTTTCAGCAGGGGGCCGGTCCACTGTCCCTCAGACCTTGTGGGGGGCCGGACTATATTTTGAAAAAAAGAAGAATTCCTATGCCCCACAAGTAACCTAGAGATGCATTTTAAATAGAAGGGCACATTCTACTCATGTAAAAACATGCTCATTCCTGGACTGTCCACGGGCTAGATTTAGAAGGCAATTGGGCCGGATCCGGCCCCCAGGCCTTAGTTTGCCTACCCATGGTCTAGTTGATGGGGAAGAAGGTAAGACAAGGTGCACAGAGCTTAGTCCTCCAAAACGTAGCAGGTGCTCCACACTCCCTGCCCTGTTCTACCTCTCTTCATACTCCTCTTCCATCACATTTCGGGTCATTTTTTGACATGCTGTTAAAATATATTTCATAAAAGACAGGTCTGGGGAAAATGTATGAGTATAATGTAAAGGGTAAATGTGTGTTGTTTCCGTTTCCTCATTGGTTGCTAAATGACTAACAAACCATTGTACAGTGGTACCTCTGGTTAAGAACTTAATTCGTTCTGGAGGTCCGTTCTTAACCTGAAACTGTTCTTAACCTGAGGTACCACTTTAGCTAATGGGGCCTCCCGCTGCCGCTGTGCCGCCACCGCACAACTTCTGTTCTCATCCTGAAGCAAAGTTCTTAACCCGAGGTACTACTTCCGGGTTAGCAGAGTCTGTAACCTGAAGCGTCTGTAACCTGAAGCATCTGTAACCCAAGGTACCACTGTACTGGTTTTTGGAAGGGGGAATCTGTGTACTAACAGGGTTTAGACATCAACCTTGCAAAGTCACACAGTAGATGAAACAATTCACCTCTTGCCATTTGGATGGAGGTTCTTCTCCCTCTAATGTCTCCTGCCTCTGTTGTTGTCCTAAGCAACCTGCAAAGAACAGTTTGTGCCTGCGCCAGACCAATGAGATCATTTCAGTTATGTCCCCCAAGTGGAAGGAAGGCAGTGTCTTATCTGAGATCATCATAGCCAATAATGCCTTTGTCAATAATGGACTGAGAAATTAATCAGCCTGGTGCTCTTTGCTGCAATGATTCATGCCTGCTTGCTTCTAAGGAAACAGGCTGCCTCTGCTAGCTGTAGATCAATTGGGGACTGGATTCTTTTTTCAGAGGAAGCTCCCTTAAAATGAGTCTATTCTTTTTTTAAAAAAGTAATTTGCTTTTGTGACAAGAACAAGATAATGTATAACATCCAGAACATGAGGGTAACACATAGTTCAGACCATTGGGTGCATCTGTTTTACTGTAAAGCATTTGTTGTTCTTATGACCAGAATTCTCCTTTTGGGTTGACAGTGTCATCTTGTACAGTCATGCCACTTGAAACTTCCCTTTTGCCTTTTAAAAATCACCACTGTCTTTCATCTTGTGTCTCACTTTTCCCCCATCAATGCTGGTGCCATTCGGATAGCAAGTTGACTCAAATCTTTCCACCTTCTAGGTACTGTCAAGCCTGCAAATAATATAAAAACATTGCTCTATCTGGTTCAGTATTGTCTATACACAGACTGGCAGCATCTCTCCAGGGGTTCAGGCAGTACTTTTTTTCTAAAAAAATGTTTAGGGGTACTCTCATTTCCTACCCATATTGAAATACTGCCCCTCAATGAGGCCAAACTTAGATTCACAAAATGTTTAGGGGTATGTGTACCCCTGTGCCCCCCCCAGAAAAAATGCATTGGTTTCAGGCAAGGATATTCCCAGGTATACCACAGATATGTACTGCATATCTCTGTATATGTATGCTGTAGATCAGGGGTAGGCAACCTAAGGCCCAGGAGCCAGATGCGGCCCAATTGCCTTCTAAATCTGGCCCGCAGACGGTCCGGGAATCAGCGTGTTTTTACATGAGTAGAATGTGTCCTTTTATTTAAAATGCATCTCTGGGTTATTTGTGGGGCATAGGAATTCATTCATTTTTTCCTTCAAAATATAGTCCGGCCCCCCATATGGTCTGAGGGACGGTGGACCGGTCCATGGCTGAAAAAGGTTGCTGACTCCTGCTATAGATCGAACCTATCTTAACTAGTCCTCATGTCCCCTTTTCTTCATAACCACATCCCCTTTCTTGATGATAGTACATTATGAAGGGAAATGGTTGAGGGGTGTATGTGTGCCACAGTTGCACACATCTGCACACAGCCACCCACTGTGTTCCATTAAAAGTATACCTAAAATACTGAAGTTCTATAAGCTATGGAACTACTTCAGTTGAAAATATACAAGGCCTCAAGTCTGACTTTATTCTCTGCAACAGTACTGTAGTAATATTTGTGGGAACAGAGTACCTCGCAGAACAGTGTCTGAAGTTGCAATTCTAGACCCTTGCCTGGGAGTAAGCCATATGTAGGATTGCACTGCACAAGACAGTTAGGATTGGTGCAACATAAAGCAGAGATGAAGAGTGAAGAACCTGAGCATAGGAGCCAACTCTTAGGGGTCATGGGGGCCTCCCCCAAAGTTGATAAGCATTGCCATACAATGGTGTGCATGGACCACATTATGTGATCAATTATGCAGGCATACCCTCCAACGTTTCTCAGATGAAAATAGGGACGTCCCATTCCATAATGATCGTTTTACTAATTATACCCCATGCATCTTACCTGGTTGGCCCAGCCACTCTGGGCAGCTTCCAACATATATAAAAACATAATAAAAGATTAAACTTTTTATTAAAAAACAACAACAACTTCCCTATACAGGATTGCTTCAGATGCCTCGGGAGTTGGCTAGCTCCATACCCTCCAGCATTTCTCCAATGTAAATAGGGACATCCTAAGGAAAAGTGGGTCACTCCAGGATCAAATCAGAAACCAGGACACCTTCTCTCAATCAGGGATTTCCCTGGAAAATAGGGACACTTGGAGGGTGGGGCTTACCTGGGCCTCCAAATATTTTATTCAAGTTGGCAGCCCTGAACCTGAGTTGCATATTCTCTCTTTTTAGTCCTCCTTTCCATATCACTGCTGCTTTGCAGTCATCTCCACAACAGCCATGTGAGAGAAATCCATTAATCATCCCAGAGCTATATACAGCATTTTAAATGCCTGAGCCTAAAATTTTGCTGCTGCTGCTGCTCTCCCCCATTCTTGATTCTGACCTCCTCCTTTGAGGATATGCTTCAAGTTCAAATAGTTCCAGGTTTAATTCCACAGTATTATCTCTAGGTAGGCCCAGAAGAGATCCATGTCTACAACCCTGGTGACATGGGTGGCCATCCAGTTTGCACAATACTGGGCCAGATGGAGGTCAATGGTCTGACTGAGTACTATATACAGCATCTTCCTATATTGCCCATCTTCTGATGGACCTCATCAAGCAGAGAAGTTACTCCAAGAAGGCACTAAGCATATAAATTTCAGGCAATCTTTCTGTAGGGTGGCATCACTTTGCCCAAAACAGTTCTGTTCTAGAACTCCACCAGAAAGTCTAGCCGAAATTCACACTGTGGAAGAGATACTTGCTTGCTCCACCACTGCAGGGTATTGGACAGAAATGAAGTATTCACAGAGTCAATTTTATATCTGTGAAGCTATGATATACAGCTGACAAAATCCAGAAAAGGCCAAGTGAGGCCCACCATTTCCATGAGGGATGATGCTCCATCTAAGCAAGTTCTGGTCAATCTTTGACCTTCCAGATGTTACTGAGCTACAACTTCCATCATCCCTGGACACTGGTTATGTTTGCTGGGTCTGGTGGGAGTTGCAGTTCATCAAAAACTAGAAGGCCAAAGGTTCACCACACCTGATTGCCTGGTGTGTTGCTGTTGCTCACTGAGAGGGAGAGGTGGTGTGGATGTCAGCATGGTGCAAACCCACTGGCAGAGCCAATCCAACATTTCTGCCAGTGCACGTGCACTGTGCCAATCGCCTTCCACCTCACCCCTCTACTTTCCAGTAAGCAACTGTAACCTACTTGCCAGGAAGCCTAGTGGCTTCACCCCACCTGATGACCTACTTCTGCATCTGCAAAACTCCAAAACATCAAACCTGGAATTTCCACACAGCCATCGTGACTCATAACCAACAAGAGACCACTCATTCATTAGTCTCCTTTTTAAAGCTACTCTGCATACTAACTGAGAAATCTTTCTCCACACATGGACAATTTAGGTAGCCAAAACTGCAACATCCATATACAAAAGGATCAGCAGGCTTGGTTTGAAGGGGGCACAGGAGTGAGGAGAACTCTAAGGAGAGGAATCCAAACAGTCCAATAAGGATTAAGGATACAAAATGCTGACTGCCTTTTGCAGGAGCAAAAAACAAGAGAAGATGAAATGGAAGTATCCTCAAGGATGTTGCTGGCTGGTTGGATGGCGGGAACCCGGAACAGGCACATTCCACACTATGCCATTTTGTTGCAGGACCCTGTCTAAGTTAGCAGCCACCCCCATTGTGTGGCAGTGAATTCCATACATTAAATTATACTCCATGGCATGAAGTAATTTGTCTCTCCTAAATTGGAAGCCAAATGGTTTTACTTGATGACTCCAAGTTCACTATGCTTAAAAATCCTTTTCTCATATTGAAGGGCCATTCCTGCTCCCCATTTAAAATTGTCCCTTTGTTTCTCTGTTTAAGATAAAACGTAGATTGTGGATGAGCTTCTGAACAGCTTTGCTACTACAAAGTACAAAGGTACTTGCTTAATTTTGGGGCTAGACTTAACAGCAACCACTCAGTGCTGGTGGATGGGAAATGCAACTCTGCGGGGATCAAGAATTCTGAAGCTGAAACTAGGTCCATTTGGGGTGGGCAACACAGCTTCAAAGTAACAAATGTGAGATAAAACTACTCAATATCTTTCTAACCCTTCTGATCCCAGCAGTACAGTGGTACCTCAGGTTACATACGCTTCAGGTTACAGACTCCGCTAACCCGGAAATATTACCTCAGGTTAAGAACTTTGCTTCAGGATGAGAACAAAAATCGTGCAGCAGCGGCAGCATTAGGCCCCATTAGCTAAAGTGGTGATTCAGGTTAAGAAAAGTTTCAGGTTAAGAACAGACCTCCAGAACAAATTAAGTACTTAACCCGAAGTACCACTGTACTGTGATACAACCTGTTGGCCTCTTCAGCAGTAAATAGATCAGAGGCACGTGTGACCCCACCCCATCTCAGAAATCCTGAATATGATTGGTTGTATCCAGACTAAGTGAGTGGCACTTAGTTGCTACTGAAATCAGCTTAAGGCTGCATTCAAACATTCCCCCTCCCTCGAAGAATTATGAGCACTGTAGTTTTTTTAAGGGTTGTTAACATATCTCTTAGGGGTGATCTACACTACCCAGAATTCTTTGAGCAAAAGAAACTGCTTTGAATGCTTTAATGTGCATGGATTGTACACAGCCAGAGTCTCAATGATTGTAACAACTTTGGTGTAACGAGTGTGAGTTTGGACTCTGGAGGATCCAGCCCTATGCCTAGCAATTCAAAATCTGGTTGTTTTTCTAGTTGGAAACTGCTGTCTGTTGTACAGGAGATTATACTACAATTTTTAAGAAAAGGAACAGGATATTTTTCAATAATGACTTTATATTCTAATGGAATTCAGTCTGTGAAAGAGGTCTGCTGCTTTATTTCATATCCTCACTGTGCGATTTGGTAAAACTCTCTCAAACTTTCAAACAGGAAGCACAGACACCATTTCCTCTGCATTTACTGTGGCGCAAACTGCGGGGAGGGGAGAATCGTCAGATATCGTGCCAAACAGGGCTTTAATGCAGCGTGCACAAAACAGGACTTCAAAGTGCTAAAATAGCTTTAAATGTGTAGTGAAGTTGGGGATCTGGAGCCAGAGACTAGAGTCCTACCTGCACATTTAAAGCAGAGTTGTTAAGGAGAGCCTATTCCATTCACAGATCTTCAATTCTCAGTTCCCTGGGAAGACGGGCCTACTTTTAAACCACCCTGAGAACTGCAACTGTGGCAAGGGAAATAAGGGTCTCCTAACAACTCATAGCACCCCTAACCTCCCAGGATTCTTTGGGGGAAAGCCATGGCTGTTTATAGTAGTGCGATACCGCTTTAATTTTATGGTGCAGTTGGCTCCCTAGGGCAATGTCAGCAGGACCTAGGAACCCTCTTCTGTTGTGAGACTTGCACAAATCTGTGAGTTTGTTGGGTCTTCGGTGAGAGCCAGCACTGGTGACAGTGAGAGATAGGATGCTGAGAGCTGTTTGTGGGGTGGGGGGAAGGGGGCAGTTTGAGATGGAAGTTCCATCTCTGTGTATTCACATTCCTGGCTTTATTGTGCATTTTTGTAACCGTTGTTTCAGTTTACTGCAGACTGCTTAGGGAACAGTTTAATATCTGAAGTGGTATAGGAATGGTCTAAATAAATAAATATTTGAGGCAACAAGTGGGGGGGTGTGCTGTTGCGCTCATGTCCTGCTGGGGGGGGGGCGCTTCCTACAGGCATCTGGTTGGCCATTGGGAGAACAGGATGGGCCTGATCCAGCAAGGCTCTTCTTATGTCCTTGTGCCTTTACACCTGTGTGCGCGCGCATGGTGGTGGTTATAGTGGAGCAAAGAGCAATGACATGCAAGTAGCACATCATTCACACAGCAGCAAACAGACACAAAACAAAGGACAGTGATCATTCACAGCTGAAACAATGGGCCATCATCCTGGCATTATTAAGTTAATTCCACGGGTAATGTTGCTCCAACAACACGGATCTCCAGTCCTAGGGACTATTGTCTGCCTCCACTTTACCACCTGCTGGAATCTTAACTTCTCTCACCCCTGCTTATTTTCCCCCTCCTCCTTTTATTAAACTAGGAAGGCAATGGCTTTTACAAAAGAGGACATGAAGGATTCTACAACCAGGGGAATGCAGAATTTGGAAACGCCTTAGACGCGTGTCTTTTTAATCTTAATAGTCCTAAGGTAGGAATTAACCTTTCAGGGGGCGGGGGAGCCTGGTTAGTATGCCGCAAAGTGAAGATTCGGGCAGAACATCACTTCACCAAAGCAACCCCCTCCTGCCAAATAAACTCGGGCTGGGGTAAATGAATAAAGAGAACGTTTAAAATTAAAATTCCTTGAACCATCTAACCCCTCCCCTCGGTTCGGAGAAAATAATAGTCGTCGTTTTATTTATTTTTTTGCCTTGAAGCAAACCTTCTCAAGGTGACTGCTCACCTTGGGATGAGAAACGCAGCAACGACCATCCTTTTTTCTGGACGGTTGCCAGCCGCCCGGAGAAAACACCGCGGAAATTCATAGCGATTATTAATATCCTTACCTGCGGGAGTGCTGCTGCTGCTGCTCCCGACGTCCAAGGCACCCCAAACCACCAGCAGGAGAAGGAGGCGAACGGAGTGCAACGCCACGAAGGCGCTCATACTTGCTTGCAGCCGGCAGAAGCTTCTGCAATAGCACTGCAGTGAGGTCTGGCCGCTTGCTCCGTTGCGCCCCGCCCGGCCGCTCCAGCTAGCAGCGCCTCGTTCTTTGAGAAGGGTGTTGCCCTGGAGCTGTACTAATAACGGGAGACTGACGTCAAGAGGAGCAACCAACTAGCGAATCGTCGAGCAGGTGCGAAAGGGAAAGTGTGGCCATCGCGCAGCTGTTTAGAACCGCCGAATCTTTCTATGAATGAATGAATGACTAGGGAGTGGTTAGACTCCTTTTGTTCCAATCCTATGCATCCTTACTCAAAAGTAAGTTCCGCTGGGTCTCCGTGTTGGGCTTTTCCCAGGTAAGTATGTTTAGGACTGCAGCCTGAGTGAATGGATGGGCTCACAAGAGATACAGAGCAAAGAGGAGCAACAGCACAACAATTCCAGGTGCATTAAAAAAAAAAAAAACTAGGTTCACTAAGACAGATCTGGCCGCCACTAGGATACCTGTCTTTTATTATTATTATTATTATTATTATTATTATTATTATTATTATTATTAAGCTGCTCTTTTAGCATTTGGCTTTCTCAAAGTCTTAATTTGTATGTGATGGTAAAAGACTGGATTGGCAATGTTGCCACTGTATTGCGATTTTTGCAGCCATTTTGAAAGGACCTTGGTTCAAAAAAAAAATCAGGTTTTTTTTTAAAATAAACCAAACCAAAATCACTTAAATCTGTTCAAAAAGGCTACCAGCAACTTCTTTCTGTTTTCTCTTTACACTCATAGAGTTGGAAGGAACCTCTATGTCTAGTCTGACTTTTGTTTGTTTCTAGATTCAGGTATAATAATAATAATAATAATAATAATAATAATAATTTATTATTTATACCCCGCCCCTCTGGCTGGGTTTCCCCAGCCACTCTGATCTGCTTCCAACAAAAAATCTGCATGCACACAAAAGCTTATACCCAGAACAAGCTTAGTTGGTCTATAAGGTGCTACTGGACATTATTATTATTATTATTATTGTTGTTGTTGTTGTTGTTGTTGTTGTTTGTTACTTTCTGAGTTTCATTTAGGCAGGAGAGGAAAAGTGACTAATAAATAGAAGAAGTAATAATAACCTGCATCTGCATTGCAGGGCACAATCAGTGTAGAATTACTGATCAATGGCCAACTACTTAAATAAATCCAGTGAAGGTTTTGTTATAGGACTGGGGGTTGGTTAAGCATCCCTTATCCATGACTTAAGAGTTGGCTGTATTGCCATAGACACAACTAACCAGTGATGCATTTAGAGGGAGATGGCAGGCATTGCCACCTTCTCACCTGGCTGGAGGTCACATCATCTGAGGTGTAGGAGAACAATAGACCAGGGACTATTTTTTGGCTAGTCCCATTGAAAGCTGGGAAGACACAATGGCTTGACTTCTCGCTCTTTGCTGAACTCACCTAGAACTCCAATGGGGGAGGCAAGATCTGATCCTCTGGTGCTCAGCTTGAATATATGTGTAAATAAAACCATATTTAATAAAGACACCATAGCCATGGTGACTTTCATTCCAAGGAAATGAAAACAAAGGTATAAGCTGGTACCCCTGAAGTCTCTCACCACTCAGAGAAGTGTGTGTATCAGTACTTTTGCATGTATGGTTGAGGCACCACAGAACTAACCTCATAAGGTTATGAAGAAGAGCCCCTCTGGATTAAACAAAGAGAAATCTCCCCCCCCCCCGCCCGGAATGCTCAGCCATATAAGCAGGGACTGAAACAGGACAGCAACACAAACACAAACACACCCCTCGACTCTACCAGCACTGTTTGTTTCCCATCAACAGGTATTTAGTGGCTCAGCAGTCTCTGGAGATAGCCATCCTGGCCATTGATTGACCAAGTTCCTTTGTCTTTGAATTAGCCTAATCCCCTGCTGATGCCTATTCCATCTCCTGGAAGTGGAATTCCAGGCATTTATGTGGCTTGTGTGAAGATGTACTTCCTTTTGTCCTAAACCACCAATCTAGTGTAGTGGAAGAGGGAGATATATATTTTTCTAAACCTCCATCACAGAACCTCTTACAGCACAATCTTATACAGTAGTACCTCAGGTTACAGATACTTCAGGTTACAGACTCCGCTAACCCAGAAATAGTACCTCAGGTTAAGAACTTTGCTTCAGGATGAGAACAGAAATCATGCGGCGGCTGCACAAGGCCCCATTAGCTGAAGTGGTACCTCAGGTTAAGAACAGTTTCAGGTTAAGAATGGACCTCCAGGACAAATTAAGTTCTTCACCCGAGGTACCACTGTATATGTTTACTCAGAAGTAAGGCCCACTGAATTCAATTCCCATGAAAATGGGCAATTGTACCATGTGCCATTTCTACTCCAAAAACTGGTGTCCCAAAATGCTTTCACCTTTCCCTGCTTTGTGATCGAGTCTCTTGTCTTGATCCACACTTTGATAATTTTGCTTGCTCTTTCCTGCATCTTTTGCAGCTCTAAAATATTCTTTTTTGGGGGGGGGATGCACAACTTATTCCCAAAGTCACTCCATTATATATTTCTATAAAGGCATTGCAGTATTATTCCCTGCTATAATTTCAGCCTTATTTTTTTTTTCCCTACCACTAAAGTTTTCATTGAGCTGTCCACCATGGTCTAAAAATTTTAAACACTTGATTTGATTTAGTTAATTAGTTAGTTATGAATGGCATTTTGTATGCTGCTCCATAAAATGAGGCAGTGGTCTTCAGCTGGTGCATCGGGACTGCTATTGGTCTGCAGCCTAATCTAAAGTGGGTCATAATAGCAGCACTCCACCATATGATTTTTTAAAAAGAAAAGAAATGGGCTCTCAAATGTGTGCTCCAGTTAAACATGGGTCTCAGGTCTGAAAAGATTGAAGAGTACTGATGTAAAGTACTCTGCTCAGCTAATTCCAGGGACTCAGCAGGGCTAACCTTTGATGCTTGCTATAAATGTCAGAGCTCAGCCGTAAACATGCTAATATTAATAAAATAAGAATACCTCAGAGCATGCACAGAGTGATTTTACCCTTCCTAATGTGATTCTCTTTTCTCACCCAGTTCATCTAGAACAGGCATCCCCAAACTAGGCCCTCCAGATGTTTTGGGACTACAATTCCCATCATCCCTGACCACTGGTACTGTTAGCTAGGGATGATGGGAGCTGTAGTCCCAAAACATCTGGAGGGCCAATTTGGGGGTGCCTGATCTAGGTCAATGGTTTCCTAACTTTTCATTCCACTGCCCTCTTGCTTGCATAACTCATGGAGGGGGGAGGCAGCAGGTTTCAGCAAGAGTAAGAAGCAGCAGCAGAGCTAGCCCTTTGATGGGAAGGAGGCGGTTGAGGATTTCACTGGGTGATTTACAGAGTTTCTGTCTCCCAGTTGTTTCAAAGCAGCAGCAACAAAATAGCTTTTCTCACTAAAATTAGGCTGCTGAACAGGCTTAACAGGAGTGGACTTCTACATGAAAGCTTTGTGAGCTCAGGGTACAGAACTGATAGCCTCTTCCCAGGCTCAGGGACATTCTGTTTAATTTCCAGCTCTGGTTGTAGAGTTGAAAGGGAACCTAAGGGTCATCCAGCCCAACCCCCTGCAATGCAGAAGTCATAATAATAATAATAATAATAATAATAATAATAATAATAATAATAATAATTATTATTTATACCCTGCCCACCTGACTGGGCTTCCCCAGCCACTCTGGGCGGCTTCCAACAAAATATTTAAATACAGTAATCAGCAACTAATTACAGGTTAGTAGACCTTGGAAGTTCTAGTGCTAAATGTGCATTCTCTTCAGCTGTCTTGTCTTTCTTTAGCTGTGAAGCCAATCACACCAAATGATGTTGAGGTCTGCCCAGCCCTGCTCAACCTGGACCCAGCTGGAAGTGGGCAACTTGGTCTGAGTCTGGAACTCAGCAAGGAATGAGCACAACCTACCTCTCTCTGCCTCCTGCCATATGCACAGCCGGTGATGCACAGCTCAGTTTCATGTGGTGTAGAGGTTAGAGTGTCGGACTAGGACCTGGGAGGTAAAGGTAAAGGTAAAGGTACCCCTGCCCGTACGGGCCAGTCTTGACAGACTCTGGAGTTGTGCGCCCATCTCACTTAAGAGGCCAGGGGCCAGCGCTGTCCGGAGACACTTCCGGGTCACGTGGCCAGCGTGACATCGCTGCTCTGGTGAGCCAGAGCCGCACACGGAAACGCCGTTTACCTTCCCGCTAGAAAGCGGTCCCTATTTATCTACTTGCACCCGGAGGTGCTTTCGAACTGCTAGGTTGGCAGGCACTGGGACCGAGCAATGGGAGCGCACCCCGCCGCGGGGATTCGAACCGCCGACCTTTCGATCGGCAAGCCCTAGGCGCTGAGGCTTTTACCCACAGTGCCACCCGCGTCCCCAGGACCTGGGAGAGCAGGGTTCAAATCCCCCACTCATCCATGAGGCCCACTGAGTGACCTTGGACTAGTCACTATCTTTCAGTCTGAGCTACTTGCAGGGTTCTTGTGTGGATAAAATGGAGAGGGGAGAAGCTTGTGCATCACCTTTGGAAATGTGGTCGTAAGTGTAATAAGTATGCAAGCAAACATTCACAGTAAAGTCTGGCAAGTACAGTGGACACTCGGGTTGAGAACGTGATCCGTGCAGGATACATGTTCGTAACCCACAGTGTTCGCAACCTGTGTCTGTGCGTGGGTTGCGCTTCGGCACTTCGGCGCATGCACAAAGCGCAATTCCCCCCCAAAAAAAACAGTAGCAATTAATGGCAGATTTATTCAAAATCCAATAAAAAGTATTTGATTTATTTAATTCAACAAAGCTGATGAACTTGGTCTAGTAATACCAGCTTTTCATAGTTATTGACATTTCCTTTTTTTAAAAAGTTTTTATTGTTAAAATAATTCAGCATTAATATACACATATTGCGAATATACAAGCATACAAACATACATTTCATACAATCCTTAAAAATATTCAAACATACCTACACTCAGTCCCACAGATAATTCCTTTTCCCATCACCATCCACCACAATTTAGCACTTCTGTGCCTGCACGACCTCCAAAACCCGGAAGTAACCCATTCCAGTACATCCGGGTTTCAGCGGTCCGTAACCCAAAAAAACGCAACCTGAAGTGGCTGTAACCCGAGGTATGACTGTATTCCGAGCACTAAATACATTGTAACATAAAAGCAGAATAATGTTTCCATCCATTCTTTTTGACCCCTTGCCATACCCGTGCACACCCTCCACAGTGATGGACTTTAGCGTTAAAGTTTTGCCTTTGCAATCAATGGGTCATGAGTTTGCACAAAAATACCTTCAAGCAAGCGCTTAAGGTTCTTTCAGACCATTTTTGTTTTGAAATTCCAAGGCAACATGGAACCATTCAGACTTTTATTTATAAGCATAATCCATTAAACCCCACATTTTGGCATCCAGTGGTGTCAGCCTCTTGTGGCATCGAATATACAAGGAGAGAAGCAGTGACTAAAGAACAAAGCAAACCTAAAAGGAAAGGATTATATAGAAAAGAGAAGCAATTAAAAACATCTAAACCAGGGATTAAAAATGGCTGAGGACCAAATTCAAAGGCCATTAAAGGTCCTGGAAGCCTTCCCATGCAGTCCTAGGGGTATAAAACATCGACAAGCCTTTTAAAGGAAGTTGAATTGCAATACCTATAAAGAGTGCTATTTTTCAGCTGGAGTATGTCAGAGTGCAGTTCCAGCACCTCTCAGGTGTGCACCATTATGGCCACTGCTCTTCTTGCCCGCTTCCTGCCTTTATGTGATTCTGAGAAGCCCAGAATGAACATTTCAAGTCAAAACAGAAGCTGGCCAGCATGTTGAAATATATATAAAAATAAAATAATTGTCCAGTAGTACCTGGTCTCTATTTGACCAAACTGTGGGAGGTAGTGGAGGACAGAGGTGCCTGGCGTGCTCTGGTCCATGGGGTCACGAAGAGTCGGACACGACTAAACGACTAAACAACAACAAACCTGGTCTCTAAGGTGCTACTGGACAATTTTTTTTATTTTATATACAGTGGTACCTCAGGTTAAGTACTTAATTCGTTCCAGAGGTCCATTCTTAACCTGAAACTGTTCTTAACCTGAAGCACCACTTTAGCTAATGGGGCCTCCTGCTGCTGCTGCGCCGCCAGAGCATGATTTATGTTCTCATCCTGAAGCAAAGTTCTTAACCCGAGGTACTATTTCTGGGTTAGCGGAGTCTGTAACCTGAAGCGTATGTAACCTGAAGCGTATGTAACCCGAGGTACCACTGTATATATTTCGACTGCGTCAGATCAACATGGCTACCTACCTGAATCTGGCCAGCATGTATGAGTCCGAATTTCCTTTAGACTCTACCTAGCTCCTAGCTAGCTGCTCCTAGCCATGAATGGTCAAGCTATGGGGCACAACCAATTTGTGTTTCCTTTTCAATTTGTCTCCCATGTAGCAGCTTTAAGCTTTCCAGTGGCTTTAAGCTTTCCAGCCAGGCCTCTACCATTGCACACACGTGAGAAGAAGAAGAAGAAGAAAAAGAAGAAGAATTTGGATTTGATATCTGCTTTATCACTACCTGAAGGAGTCTCAAAGCAGCTAACCATCTCCTTTCCCTTCCTCCCCCACAACAAACACTCTGTGAGGAGAGTGAGGCTAAGAGACTTCAGAGAAGTGTGACTAGCCAAGGTCACCCAGCAGCTGCATGTGGAGGAGCGGGGAAGCGAACCCGGTTCACCAGATTACGAGTCCACAGCTCTTAACCAGTACACCACACTGGCTCCTTCTGAGGACCCTTCTGAGCTTCCCTAGCCATCCACTTGAATCTAAGAGAATGTGGGAGGTGGGGGCACTTTTATTTGACCTGCCCCAGAACCAGGGGCAACCCCCAAACCAGCTAAGGAGACAGTGTTATAAGAATGAGCAGGGTTTTTTTTTACTTATTCCAGCAGTTTGCCATAGTTTTTAGCACCTCTATGGTCAGTGAACGTGACTATTGTCAAACCAGAATCTGTTCAGGGCTGCCCTGAGTCGCCTGGTGATTTACTGTAATAACTTCATGGTGAGTTCCTGCACCTACTTTTCATGAAGAAAAAAAGCACTGCCTATAAACAAATATATAGTAAGTAGTCAAGGAAGGCAGACTGGATTGATGCAATTTAATCACGATCATTGTTTAATTCCCTCCCATACAATGAGATTTACTCTGTTCCTAGACGTCCTCAGTTTAATCTTTAGGGCATCATCAGGATGTGTGGTGAAGCTTGGGCCTCACGCAGGGTTTAGGGCCAATGCAGCTAATGTTCAGTCCCATTCAGCAAGTGTACAAGCCAAGGATGATGGGAGTTGTAGCCCACTAAAATTGGGGCAGTTTGGTTACCAAAGTTTTGGGTCAAGGTCAGTCCCTAAATCAAAAAACAAAAGAAAACAAAAATATATATTTGAATGGATAAAAGTTGCATCTTCTTCAATTTACCTATGATGACAATATCCGCCCTCCCTTCCCCACAGGTGGGCGGGATTTGCGGCACAGATCAGGGCTCACCTTTGACCCGCCCTCAGCCAGGGAGGACAATGGATGGACGGACGGGGGTGGGCCTAAGGCCAAAAGAAAAGAGACTGACTCCGTTGTCCAAGCCTCTTTTGCTGTTCTTCCTTCCAGGATCGCCCACCCACCCTCCCTCAAATTAGTAATTTCTTGCCTCCATAATTTCATCCTATGTCTGCGGTCTTCAAGTTAACAATTCTTTCCTTACAGGCTAATATTTTGCGTTCCAGGTCAGCGGGCGCTGCTCCTAGCCATGAATGATCAAGATGGTTGCTGTATTCAGAACCAGGAAGGAATTTTCCCTGCATTTGCAGGTTTTGCCTTCCCCTTTGCCTTTTCCCTGCATTTGCAGGTTTTGCCTTCCCCGTAGCATTTTGACAAAAGCAAATACATTATTGTCCTGAAGCTATCTTGTTTAAGCCACCTAGTGGTGAAAAGGCAGAACAATTATTTGGCCACTCACCTACAAAGAAAGGTTGCTGTGTTTGGGACTTGAGCCATGATAGAAGTTTATAAAATCCTGCATGAATAGAGAAAAGTCTCTGGAACTCACAGGAATACAATGAAGCTGAATGTTGGAAGATTCAGGACAGATTTTAAAAAAGAAATTACTTCACACAGCACTTCGTGAAACCACAGAACTCACTCCCATGCGAGGAAGTGATAGCCACCAACTTGGGTGGCATTAAAAGAGAATTAGACAAATTCATGGATGGTAAGTATGGCTGTGAGAGCTGGACCATAAAGAAGGCTGATTGCCGAAGAATTGATGCTTTTGAATTATGTTGTTGGAGGAGACTCTTGAGAGCCCCATGGACTGCAAGAAGATCAAACCTCTCCATTCTTAAGGAAATCAGCCCTGAGTGCTCACTGGAAGGACAGATCCTGAAGCTGAGGCTCCAATACTTGGACCACCTCATGAGAAGAGAAGACTCCCTGTAAAAGACCCTGATGTTGGGAAAGATGGAGGGCACAAGGAGAAGGAGACGACAGAGGACGAGATGGTTGGACAGTGTTCTTGAAGCTACCAGCATGAGTTTGACCAAAATGCAGGAGGCAGTGGAAGATAGGACTGCCTGGCGTGCTCTGGTCCATGGGGTCACAAAGAGTCGGACATGACTAAACAAACAACAAGTATGGCTATCCTATGCTTCCATGGTCAGTCACAGAATGCTTCTGCAGCTGCTGGAAACTGCAGGAAAGGGGTTTGCTGAGCTTGCCTGCTAGGATGATATGGATATTCAATCCAGACCGACTGAAGCTGATTTGGAATTTATCTGAAATCCCTCGAGGAGTGGACCACATCATCCACCCTTCCAAGGGCCAGAATGGTCAGTGTATATATGCAAACAAACACACTGGATACACACCCCTCATCCACAGGTATGCAAACACAAACCATTTTCTCCCTCTGTCCCTTCTTCCTCTCACACTCAGGTTAGCCACTCCTGCCTCAGGGCACCATCAAAGTGAAGTCCCATTATCTCCACGGAAGAGTTAAGTACTGCTTACATTTATCTTGCTGAAATGAATGGGACTTAAGGGAAGGAGGAAAGATGCCTTGAGAGCCTTATCTCCCACTAAATGGTGGGGTATAAATTAAGTAGGTAAATTAGTAACTAAGAGACCAGGATGCTGGCCAAAAGAGGCTATGGCTTGATCCAGCAAGACTCTTCTTAAATTAAAAGTTCAGAATTCACTTTGGGTAGATTGCATCCCTGGAGTATCAATTTATACCCACATTGGACAAAACTGATTAATTCGTGGGGATCAGCAGACCCAGATTGTGGAAGATGAGCCTTACCCTGGGTCAACCCCTTTCATGATCACACACAGGCAGAATTGATTGCCTGACTCCTCAGTCGTCATCATCATCATTTTTAATTTGTATACCGCCTTTCTATCTTACAATACTCAAGGCGGTTTACAAGCAGAAGAAACAAAAAATGTACATCTTATAACAATCTAATGCAATACAAAAATGTGATAATAAAACATAACTTTAAAATAGGCAACCTCCATCAAAAAAGTAACATTCAACAATCAATAGAATAGTATAAAATAATAATATCAACATATAAAAGTTAAATAAGAGTTACAATAAATAATAAATAATATCTAAACTATAATCAATAAAACAACAGCAAGCCACAGTACATAAAACAATACAATACACATTGAGAAGCAGAGAGTGGGGCAAGGCAGGTGGAAGGAGGCCTTGCCTGATGGAGTCTCTCGCCTCAGTTTTCCTCCAGGCACAGCTTCCTTCTGAGGAGTCCTAAGGCCCGGAGGGTGGGGCAAGGCAGGTGGAAGGAGGCCTTGCCTGATGGAGTCTCTCGCCTCAGTTTTCCTCCAGGCACAGCTTCCTTCTGAGGAGTCCTAAGGCCCGGAGGGTGGGGCAAGGCAGGTGGAAGGAGGCCTTGCCTGATGGAGTCTCTCGCCTCAGTTTTCCTCCAGGCACAGCTTCCTTCTGAGGAGTCCTAAGGCCTGGAGGGTGGGGCAAGGCAGGTGGAAGGAGGTCTTGCCTGATGGAGTCGCTCCTCTTCACCAGTTGTGGCTTCCTTCCAGGAATCCCAGGAGCTGCATTTTGTTAATGGTACTGAGAGTTCTTAGGATGACATGAAAGAAAGTACTGAAGACCAGTACTTTTTTTCTGGGGGTACACAGGGGTACGCATACCCCTAAACGTTATGTGAAGCTTAGTACTTTTGTCCATTTACTGTATTAATTTTTCCTGATTTGAACTATAAAATGGTGATTTTCTTGAGTCAAAATGAGAGTACAGTGGTACCTTCGTTGTCAAACCTAATCCATTCTGGGAGTCCGTTCGACTCCCGGAACCATTCAAAAACCAAGGCGTAGCTTGCAATTGGCTGCAGGAGCTTCCTGTACTTGACTGGAAGCCGTGTCAGATGTTCAACTTCCAAAAAGCGTTTGCAACTTATTTCTGGGTTTGCGGTGTTCAGGAGCCAATCTGTTCAGGAGGCAAGCGGTTCAAGAACCAAGGTACCACTGTACCCCTAAACACACACACACACTCTCTCTCTATATATATATATAAGCACTGCTGGAGACTCCCCATGCCTAAGTGAGTCCTCTGAATCAGAGTCCTCCTTGGGGTAACACTGGGACATGTTACTTAACTTCATTTACTTATTATTCATAACAATAATTGCGGGCGGCAATTTCATAAAATACCAAAGTGGTTTACGACAATTATATGAAGCTGACTGGGGAACCTTGTGCCAGTCACTGCCCAACCTACCTCACAAGGTTGTTGTAGGGATAACATGGGGAGGAAAACCCCAAGGATTGTGGTCCTTGGAGGAAAAGGTAAGATATAAATTTAATAATAAATAGTACAATAAAAACCAAACAAAAATTTAAAAAGTACACCAGCTGACTACTAGAGAAAATGGTGTGTGTGTTTTTAACCGTTTAAGCATCTAATAGTTTATTGCTAAACAAGTCAATAACATACGAAAGTTTCTACTAAGAATAGAAATCTTTCTTGATTGTTTGCATAAGCCTGTTGGGAAAGAAGAGTTTTCAGCAAACGCTTGAAAGTTAGGAGAGAGGGTTCATTCCACAGGACTGGGGTGATAAAAACTAAAGGCTTGGTTCCATGTCAATGTCAAATGAACCTCAGAAACTTTGAAACACCAGTAATATTGGTGTTGTGGGGATGAAGGAATCACACACGCAAACACAAAGGTTCTACCCATCATGGTGAGGCTGAACCCTCAAGTGAGGAACTAGGGCATGGGTGCCCAAACTTTTTTCAAAGAGGGCCAGATTTGCTAAAGTGAACATGCGTGAGGGCCGACCAAAGTTGCTGAGCTATTCTTAGGATTGAATTTGTGAGGGGTTTTATTTTTACAATTTTACCCCTGCCATGGAGGTCGGATTGAATTGACCGGTGGGCCAGATTAGGCCCCCGAAACGGACTTTGGACATGCCTGAACTAGGGTGAGGCCAGCAGGTTCAGAGGATCCTCTTTGTTGTGAGAGTTTTTGTGGTGACCTGTGAGTTTGTTTGGGCCCTGCCTGGGTGGAGTCCTGGGTGAGAACAAGGAGGCTTTCATACAGCAGCCCATAAACAACTGACTTTTATGGCAATGTTGACGATTCCGGTAGCTCAGGAAAGTTTTTGATATCTGGGGGTACAAATTACCCATAATTTGAACGAGTTGTATCAGTCTAACTTAAAGATATTTTGTACATCAAGCAGTATAGAAAAGTTATTTGGCTAGAAACATATTTTTTCGAAGGAGAAACCTGAACAATAGATTTTCTCTCCCTCTCTAGCAGCTTTACATATTAGCTCCAGGAGGGCTTCCAACTCTTTAATTAGCTGCAAGAATCCTTTCAGGGGACTCCTCCCATCTTGCTGCTGCCTTTCCCTAAATATTCCTTTGATCAATGCTTGACCTGAAGAAGTCTTGGCTCCTGCACAACAGTAGCACATCTTAAGAAAAAGAAGAAGAAACCAGAACAATCTTTCTTCAGCAGAGAGTACCCTCTGGCAAAGTAAATGCCGATTAGAGAGCAGACAACAGACCTTGTGTGGCTGGCAGCCTCCATACCCTATAATGAGCCATTTGGTGATAAGAGAGACTAGGGAAGTTTGGCTTTGGGTCAGACTGGAGTCAGGCAGCCAAATGCACTATTTCCTTGAACAATGTGTGGATGTGTGCAATGATTAGACAGGCTCCATAATTTTACTGTTTTCAATACCTGCTAAAAACTCTTCTGGTTTTTTGTTTTGTTTTAATTTATTCATGTATATTCATGTACTGTATATTCGTTTTTTAAAACTGTTTTATTTTCATCTGCCTTTGGATCATTTTATTAGGCCTTATTAGTGTTTTTAGAGTCTGTAGATTTTATAGTACTTATGAATAATTTCTGTAACTTTATGTAAATGGCCCAGAGAGTTATTTTTATTGTTATTAAGCAGTATCTAGAGCATAGGAAGATACTGAATCAGACCATGGGCCCATTTAGTTCAGTCCTGCCGCAACTTTTCAGGGTCTCTAGCCCAACCTGGAGAATGAACCTGAGACCTTCACTATGCAAGGCAAGGCTGGAAAAAGAAACTGGAAGGGAGAGGAGATGTGATGGACTCCCTACAAGGCTGGCTCAAGACATTTTGGCACCTGAGCCAGTGTGGTGTAGTGGTTAAGAGTGGTGGACTCGTAATCTGGCGATTCCCCGCTCCTCCACATGCAGCTGCTGGGTGACCTTGGGCTAGTCACACTTCTTTGAAGTCTCTCAGCCCCACTCACCTCACAGAGTGTTTGTTGTGGGGGAGGAAGGGAAAGGAGAATGTTAGCCGCTTTGAGACTCCTTCGGGTAGTGATAAAGCGGGATATCAAATCCAAACTCTTCTCCTCTTCTTCTTCATCACAAAATGGCGGTCTCCTCCCCACCAGGGAAGAAGGGATGAATGAAGATCTACATCAGTAACAAGGGGGGAAATACAAGATCTACACTGTGAATTTGTTCATCATTTGCTTTGTTACCGTTAGACCCCCACCTTACTTCCACCATGAAACCCCAAATGGGATTCACCCATCCAGACCCTAGACCCAAATCTGCTTCACTTCAGCAAGTATATTTTTAATACATAACAAAAGTAATAAACAAGTGAGCTCTTATGAGGAAGAAGGGTTAGTCAGAGTGTTGCCTCTGCCTCCCAAGCACTACGGAATTGACAGGCTATTAACTAGGGTATTCAATAAATAATGATTTGCACTTTGCACTTGCCCTTCATCTTGAAACTCTTGTGTTAGTTTGACAGCCCAGGAACCTCTTTGCAAGAAGTGAGTATTGCTAAAAGCTCTCTTCTCCCTACTGCTGGTTGAATCTCTGCATATTTTCATTGGCAACTACATCACGAAAATCCCCCCCCCCAGCCTACTGCCATGCACCCACCTTCTCAATCAAGCTTTCCTCTTTGTGTGGTTTATAGGCTGCATGCCCCATTAGCCCAAGGATGCTGCAGGCCCTTATAAGCTGTGTTAATGGGGAAGGAGATGTCTATGGCGGGAGGGGGGGTGTTATTCAAATAGCATTGTAAGTTTATGGTGAAGTGAGGGGATGGCATAGTCTGAGTTCATTTGACTGGATGTTATCCATTTGATCAGGTGTTTTTTTTTATTTAATAAATCATTACTTGTGTTTTTTTGGGGGTACTAGTACAGCTAGCTAGTACAGATGGCTGATGAGTTCATGATGTACAAAACGATGGCGTGTTTGGTACCGTAAAAAGAAAACAACAACAACAAGAAGCAGCTATGTATATGTCCTGTTCAATCAGGCTGTGTGTTTTAAAGACAACTTCTCCAAATAAATGACTTTATCTGCTTCCTGTAGCCAAACCAAAATAAAAAAATGAGTCTCAGCTATGCAGAGAATTTCCCCAATAAAGGCATAATGCGATATTTATTACTGCAATACTTAATGGAATTGGGTAATCCATCAGTAGGCAGATTAAAACAAAGATCAGTTGCTTGACTATACATTTGAACTGGGCTCCCTTACTAACAAATGAGAGTTAAATATATTGCATAAGCTGAATTTAACTCCTAAGGGAGGGGGATAGAAGGAAATAATGTAGTTCAGGAGGGATGTTCAAAGTGAGTTGAAGACATATATTGCCACTACCCCTAATCACTAATTATGTTTTATCGTTTATTGGAAGTATTTTTAAAAAATCATGCCTTCCCATTTTTACAACAAATCCCATCAGCCCCAGCCAGCACGGCTATATCGGATGTGTCTGATGGGAATTGCAGTCCAAAAGATCTGGAGGATACAGTGTTTGAGAAGGCTGGTATATGGAATATAAGCTGTGAATAAAAAATATATATTCAAGCAACTATGGATCCTTCAGATGTGCACCATGCGTGAATGACACAAGCACACCACACAACATGCGCACACGGTGTGTGCATGTCACTATGGAATATTGAAGGGGTTCGACCCCCTTATTGAAAATTTCAGGGGGTCCTCTACCCCCCTAGATAGCACCCCTGATACAGGTCTAGGTTATGGGGAAAATATGTGGGCATAGAATGGGGGTGGGTTCTGTTGTGCATTGCAGGCAGAAATCAACAGATCAGGTTGTTTTTTAAATGATCCTATATCAGGATTGTAGATTTCCGACCAAAATATAGTTTGCTAGAGTCACCATGATTCTATGCATTCTTATTATTCAAAATACTGCTTAGATCCCAAATAGAATACTTAGTAGTTTACACAGAGTATAAAAGCTAGTTACGGAAACATTAAAATACAAACATCCATATTTAAAACAGACAATAAAGCCATCTCATTATAACAACACAATGGCAGAAACAGGAAGCTCAGCTCAAAGTGATCAAGGGAATGCCTGTATAAGCAGGCTCATCTTCAAAAGATTCATTTAAAAGGTTGCATGACCTGGAAAGGCCTTTCCCCCTTCACCTAAAATGACTAGCACATGAGTGAATCACCACATGGTGGCAGTGAAGGGGTATCCTCTACTCAGGTTTGGGGGAAGTCCAGGTTACATGAAGCTGGCTTCAAGCCATGCAGCGCCTTCTCTGCTCCAGCAGAAAGATGTTGTGACCAGGCAGGGTGAATTAAGGGAACAGAATTGCCTTAAAGACAACCCAGATTCCTGACTCCTTTTGCTTCACCTTAGATTCGGGCCTTTACTGCAGGAGTGCTGAAGACTGGAAACTGCCTGAATGGTCCGACTAGCTCAGAACTGTCTATTCTGTATGTCAGTAGCTGCTTATCTTCAGAAAAAGGTCTCTGTGTGGAGATGCCAGGGATCAAAGTTGAGACCTTCTGCATGCAAGGCAGATGGTCTACCACTAAGCTGTGGGCTGCCTCTACAGAACTGTAGAGTTGGAAGGGACCACAAGAATAATCTCGTCCAACCTCCTGCAATGCAGGAATCTTTTGCCCAATGTGGGGCTCAAACCCCTGACCCTGAGACTAAGAGTCTCATAATCTACCAGCTGAGCTGTGTTGGACCCCAGCTCCTCTCTGACCCAGCCAACATGACCAATGGTGGGGATTGCAATCAGACAACAGATGGAGGAACACAGGTCCCTCATTCGTCCTCTATCCCATTCATGCTATTCATGCAGTTAGCAATTGTGTGAAGGGCTTTTTTTCAAAGTAAATTGCAAGCATAGGGGTACTGATCTGGACTGGGGCTCTAGCATGCAGGCAGTTGGAGAGGGGCTTTCACCCTTTGCTCCCCACTGTGGTCCTGCTCCAGATCACCCCTGACATGCCTGCTACAGTATCTGCAGGGTGTATGTGTGTGCATGCGAGGGCGAATCTCTACTGCAGGGGTCAGCAAACTTTTTCAGCAGGGAGCCACTGTCCCTCAGACCTTGTGGGGGGCAGGACTATATTTGAGGGGGGGAAATGAACGAATTCCTATGCCCCACAAATAATCCAGAGATGCATTTTAAATAAAAGGACACATTCTACTCATGTAAAAACATGCCAATTCCTAGACCGTCCGTGGGCCGGATTGAGAAGGCGATTGGGCCAGATCCAGCCCCCGGGCCTTAATTTGCCTATCCATGTTCTACTCCCCTCCATACCAGAGTACTGATCTTGAGCAAGCCAGTGGCTAATTGCACAAATAGGTTTTTCATCTAGTTCAGCTCTAGTCTACATATGAACAAGAATGAGTTGGGGTGGAGGAAGAACCACATGTTTGAATGTTTTCCTTTCGCCTGAGGTAGAAAGCTAACTCATTAGGGAATGAACTCTTCTGGAAATTTTATCCCTTGGGCCTTTGGTCAGCCACTGTGGGAAACTAGCCTTTGATCTGGTCCAGCAAGGATTTTCTTATACTTTGTTTCACACACACACACACACACACACACACACACACACACACACACTTAATTAGTATATGGGAATTTTAAGTACATTTATATGCTTTTTTTGCCTTGGGGATTAATGCATTTCCTCTTTTTCAGTGAGTCATAAATGGCCTGGAGCTGGCCCTCAACCAAATCAGCAGAATTATTCTCTGTTGTTTCAGCAGGCTTTGGGTCAGGCCATGGCAGAAATCACAGTCCCTGCTGACATCCACAATGAATAGGTCATACAGAGACTGGAAACAAAATGATCAATAGTCATTAGCACAAAATTAGTTTCACTTTCTTTCCCTATGGCTCTTGCCTGGGTCTGTGCCAACCAATGTCCCAGGTTAATATTCTTGACAGATAATTGCTTGGTCTAGAGAGCCCTGCCAATCTTTCTCTTTCCCAGCCCCTCTCTGCATGGACAGTTGCTTCCCAACTGCATATCAAAGTGCCTTTTGGAGAACTTTCGCTACACATAGCAAAAGGCAGGTGTGGGAGACCTTTGGCCTGCTAGATCTTGCCAGCATCCCTGGGCACTGGCCATGCTTTTTGGAGATGGTGCAAGTCATGCTTCAGCTACAATTGGAAGCCCAAAGTTTCCCCACACCTGACTCAAGGGATTTAATCATTTGTAGGGAGGTGGTGCAGGATTGTGCCCCTGGCCCCAAAGACAACTTTCACACATGCCCATCAGAAATTCAGAACAGAGCCTGCACCTGTATGTGCACATTTATACATTTTTAATTTGTCCATATTTACACTCCATATTTACACCCTAACCTTGAACGGCTCAATTAACAGAACAAATTTTAAAGCCTGGGATTCCTGAAAAATAACAAGGAAACAAAAGTTTCACAGTGCAGCAAGGGGTAGAAGTGTGCACAAATTGTAGACTTAATAGGCCCCTTAAAATGAACACAATGAAGGCAGGACCAATAGGTGTGATCACATTTCCCCACCTGCATTGCATATACCCAGTTTACATCCATAGCATACATTTAAAGCACCATGAAACAACTTTAAACAGTCATGGCTTCCCCCCAGTAATCATGGGAATGTTAGTTTATTAAGAGTGCTGAGAATGGGTAGGAAACTCTTATTACCCTCACAGAGCTAAAATTCTCAGAGTTCTTGGGAGGAGGGATGGATTGTGAAATCACTCTGAGAATTAGAAGCCTAGTTTCAGGGTGCATGGCATGATCACACACTCTCTATTTTGAAACTTCTCATACATTTTACTTAGAGTAATTTAGAATTAATAAGCTTTAATAGGCTTTGTTGAGGGCTTTCACTTTCTTAGGTAATATACCCTAGAGCATGATCGGATACAGCTATTAACAACATAGTAATACCTAGGGAGGTACGAGCATTAATTATATCATTAGTAAGTAATTGTAGAATGTTTTATACTTAACACAGAGATCTTGGGAGTTTCATGCTCTAAAAGTTAAACAGCGCCAAGGCAAATGAATTTCATTAAACATCTTGGGGGCAGCTAATATTTCTGCCCTCTTGGTTTCAGGGGGACCTAAATTCTACTCACTTACACTGCAAGGCTATGCAAGACTCAGAAGTGGCACTTATTTGCATGGCACTTATTCCCAGACTGCTACAGGATTGCATTCTGAGTCTGGATTCAACCATTTGCTTATGAGGTTGCTGTCTTACTCCTCTCCCTATTCCCACACCATAGCAATAACCAGGGTTGCAATCCTGCGCACGGTTAAGATGCTGTTGGAATCCTGTTCAATATGTAACTTAGCATACTATATGATACACTTAGGTTGGGGGCAAGGGGAGTTTTTCACCCTGAGGGGTGCATTCCCTTCTGGGCAACTTTCCTGGACCATATGCAGGCAGCAGCAGCAGTGGCAGAGCGGGAAGTAATGGCACTGGCGGCAGCCTTAGGTATGGCGGCACTGGTGGTGGCAGAAGCAGTGGTGGCGGCGAAATAGGATGCACTGGCCCTGGGAACCATGAATATAAATTTTACTTTGCACAACAGGCTATTTTGCATAACAGTCAAAGAAGCCCGAAGGGCCACATTTGGCCCCTGGGTCTGAGGATCCCCTTTAGATTTGTTGTGTACATCAGTTTATTTTATTGTTTGGCTTTCTGCAAATTTCAGATCCTGCTGGAAACTTGCATACAGTTTTCAGTACCGTTAAGTGGGTGTGAGGCCAAATGGAAACTTTCTTTCTTTCCCTATGCAACAGAAGCTATAAAAATGAACGACAGAGCCTTACATATTTGCCTAGAAAGGTCAGGCTCTTAAAGTGGCAACATGCGTCAACTAACGCTGGAAAGTATGTGGTTTGGAAAGCCTTGTCATAATGCCAGCAGCATTGCTTTTCTGATTCAGTCTGAGTGAAAAGAGGAGTTGTGCTTTCCCTTTTTCTTTTACAATTCAGAGTTTCGTATCTTTCAAAAGAGCCATGGTTATACAAGGAAAGGTGTGTGTGTGTTCACTTATAATGAGCTGTAATACAACTGCTGAGCAATATTTGGCTATGACTCATATGAAGCTGCCACAGATGAAAGTCATTAGTTTAATCTTTTCTATTCTCCCAGCCATGTTGCGGAGTTCAAAACAAAATGGGTGACAACCAGGAATTGAATCTGGGACTGTATGTGTGTGTTACCACTAGCCCAGGAGTGGGCAATCTTTTTCAGTTGAGGGGGGAAGCCTGCATTCCCTCGGGTTGGGGGTGTCAAGTATAATTGTTTAATTCACACTGAAATGGAGTATTTTTGAAAGGGTTTAACTGGAAGATTCAAGTGATGCTAAAGAAGAGCAAGAAGCTCCTAGATGGGTTGATAATGAACTGTTATTGTTCTCTATTCTAACACATGAGTGTGTAACCTTAAATCACATGGGAGGCTATTGAATTGCAAATCGCCATCATGGACAGTTGGCTTTTGGTCTTATGTTCCCAGCCAGCATGGAAGTAAGATGTGATAATAAAGCTCTTCAAGGAGCTGCATAGCCTTAGGTAGGATGCAGGCTAATGTAGGCTGGAATGGGAGCATGGGCGTAGCCTGGGGGGCAGGGAGGGGCAGCTGCCCCTAAATTAAAAAATATCAATAAAAATACATAGCAAACTGAGGTTGTGCCCCTCCCAACAAAAGGCCTGCCCCCCCATCAAAAATCCTGGCTATGCTCATGAAAGTTGGGGGGAAATCAGGGTCCAGCTTATTGTCTGGATCCAGTTCCCCACTTCTGCCTCAGGGATAATCTGTCAGAGGCTGCAGACCTGCTTTAGGTAGGCCTGAAGTCCCAGGGTGGGTGAAGTCCAGGGCCAGCTCAAGATATTTTGGCACCTCAGAGTGACCTCAAATTATGCTCCCTCCCCACCAGGGAAGAAAGGGTGATGGAAGATTTACACCAGAAACAAGGGGCAAAGGAAAATCACTGATGGGATCTGTTGCCCCAGTGAATCCTGCTGCCTGAGGCAGTCAACTCAACTTGTTTCATGGGTGGGCCGGCCCTGGTGAGGTCAGAGCCTAAAATGGATGGGACTAGTCTCTTCTCTCTTGCTCGCTTTCTCCTACTGTTATTTTCTGTTTCTTCCTCTCCTTGCTATCTACAGGGCATTAGGCCTGGGGTCACAGGAAATTAGACGAAGGGCCACATGTTTTTCTTACGATCCAAGGGCGCAAACAACTAAATATTACTCTTTACTATTAAGTTACTACTAGGTGACACAAGAAAAGTGAGGCAATCGGGCACTTAAGGCAATTTTTTAATCTTTCTGCTTAATAGTCTTACAGGGGAACTTTCTTTGGATGGGGATGCTTATTATGTCATTTGCGTCAAAATGTGGTGACCCAGTGCTGATGCATTTTGGGGCATTTCTGCTCATTCTGCTGAGCGGAGCCCTGCACTTCTGCCCCAAAGTCCAGCTCTGATGGCACCACTGAAACAGCAGAAGATGTGAAGAGACAATAGCTGTCTTACAGCATTTCCCAAGTGGTTTTGCTGCCACTCGAGGGAACCGGGGAGGGATAATGGTTACGCACAATGCATTTCCATCCCTTTCTCATATTTCGCAAGCAAAAGACTGAGTCAAAATTAATGTTTTGTCATGGCTCATCTTTTGTTATCGTTCTAATCTGTGTGTTTATCTGTCATTTCTCATTTGCACTCGCTATTGTTTCAAAGTAAAGACGCTAGGCGTTTTGTGTTGAGATCACTTTGTGCCTATTTGGATGATTACCTTTTTCTGCCTGTTTCTTTGGGGAGGGTTGTGTCAAAATCTTCACAAGAGGAATTCCAAAGGGGAAGAAATCGGATGCAGGTAGCGTGAATGAAAACAGAACATAATCAAGCAGCCCAGGGAAAAATGTCACACTATGGTCCCTCCAGACTGATAGGCTTTTTGCAGGTGAATTCTGAACTCCCCTCTCACCAAACACCGCCACCAATTTTTAAAATTTTCAATTGTCAGCTGGCAATGAATTTTCAGTTGACATTTTGCCTATTATTGCTGCAGCAGCATGTCATTGATGCAGTAATAATAATACATTAGTTCTGGATTGATACTGAGATGTGCACAAATCATTCCGCTTTATTAGTTGTTCTGCAATGCTTCCCCACTGCTATTGCATTCTTGTTGTACGCAGGGGCACTTTTGCACTTCAGTGCAACAAAAATGGGACTCTCTGCCTGCCTGCCTCTCTCTCTATACTTGTTTGTGGTCTAAGAAGTTAAAGGATTTCAGCAGGGGGTTACAGGGACTGGTTGGAAATGCATTTTTACGTTGTGAACCACCCTGTGATCTTTGAATTAAGGGTGGTATACAAATTTAATTAATAAATAAAACAAATGCAGCGGTATGCCTACCCCAAAACTCTTTCAGGCAAGTATTGAAAGCAGGGTTTTGTATAACAACCTTGGATACAATCGTGATCACAAATCATCATGAGCAAATGAGAAGGAGTCGGGCAGGCCCAGGAGGGAATTCACTGTGTTGCAGTTGCCCTTCATTAATTGTTGTCATCTTTTTCTCATCACACTGAGGTTTGGGCCCAAAAATATTTCCTTTCTGATGCTTGTGAATGAGGCAGTCATTTCTATTTTAGAAAGCAGCACTTTGCTAAATTTGGACAGCAAACCAACTCACCACCAGTTTCATTTCTATACACCAGCCTACTCCTGTGGCCCAGCAAAAGGTTGCTCTGTCATTTACGGGCAATGTTTAATTTTGAAAATGAGAAAGGCTCGGTCCTCAAATCTGCATCGAAAAGCTTGCCCTTTGCGTTAATCCCACATTGTGAGAGTGTACTGGGGAAATGGGAAAGCACAATCAGTACATAATCAGCAGTGCTTCCTGTTTAATATTATTTTCCTGGAGCAAGTGGTTATCACTGCTGGATCAGACCCAAAGCCCATATGATACAGAGATGGAAAAATTGTGGCCTTCCAAAAGCTGTGGGACGCTCAGTTCCCATTAACCCTAGTTTGTACAGCCTGAAGCCTGGAATGACGTTTCTAGTCCAACAATATCTGAAGCACCACAAGTTCCTTCTCCCTGATCTAATCCAACACCTTTTCTCCAGCTGTGGCTGTCCAGCTGCCCCAGAGGCATCTGGGAAGCTTACAACATGGTGCAGAATGGAAAGGAGCTTTCATTCCATGTCTGCCCCCAGCATTTGGCATCAGGGGTGTTCTGGGAATGGATTGCAACATTAGAGCAGTTAGAGGATGGATGGATCCTAGGGCCGCATTCCCCAGAAGAGCAATCTTCCGGGGGCCACATATCAGGGGTGGGCGTGGCCAGACTCGCACACTGTTCTCTCCTAGTTATTGTCCCCCCACCCTGTTTTTGTTTATTTGTTTTTGAAATGTACAGCCTCATACCCTCAAACATTTATCCAATGAAAATAGGGACATCTCATTCCATAATGATAATTTTACTATTTATACCCCACAAATCTTACTGGGTTGCCCTAGCCACACTGGGCAGCTTCCAGCATATATAAAAACATAATAGGGAAGCTTTTAATGTCTGATGTTTTATTGCTATTATTATTATTATTATTATCATCATTATTATCATTAATTCTTTTGGGAGCCTCCCAGAGTGGTTGGGGACACCCAGTCAGATGGACGGGGTATAAATATGGAGTGTAAGTAACAAATTATTATTATTAACATTAAAAAACTTCCCTATACAGGATTGCCTTCGGGTGGCTCAGGGATCGCATAACTATCCAATGAAAATAGGGACATCCTAAGGGAAAGCAGGACATTTCGGGATTAAATCAGAAACTGGGACAGCTTCTCTAAATCAGGGACGTCCCTGGAAAATAGGGACATTTGGAGGGTCTGCAGCCTTCTTTCCCCCTCCACAACAAAGTTCCTCAAAATGGCTTGCACATATGAAAAGCAACAGCCACTCAACCATTAAAACACCAATGATCAACCTTAAAAAGCCACAATCAATACATTAAGCAGCAACGGACTCAACAGCTGGTTTAAAAAGGAATGTTTTCAGTTGCCAGTGGAACACAGTTCAAGAGGAAGATAATGGTAACCTCTTTGTTTGGCAGTCAGGGGGCCACCACAGAGTAAGCCGTCTTGTGGTGTATTGCCACCAACCTTGCCTCAGAAGGCAACACCACATACAGAAGAAGCAAAACAGCTGATCTGAAAGGCTGGGCAGATTCGCATAAGAGGATACAGTCCTTCAAGTAGATTTATAAGTTTTCTACTGGTTTTCCCTCTACCTCTGTTCAGGAAATAAAGAACCAGCTGGCTGGAGGCACTATGCTATACCTTGGAGCCTTGGCATTCTTCTCTTTCATGATCTGTTCCATAAAATATAAACCTGTGGTCCCATATTTCTGCTCCACATCAAAGGATTGCTGGTAGAGGAAATGGGGCTACCAAAATGGCTCCCTGACCTGTACAGGCCACTCTACCCCTCTCAGAATTCTATGATTTGTATATGTTAATCCGGTTTATTTTAACCTGTACAGCTGCCTGGCCTGGCCAATGGCATTATATCACCTTAGCCTTCCTAACTGCTGAGCCTTCATGAGACACGGCACCTTGTTATATCAGTCTTTCCTATTATTTGTTTTTCATCTCTCCAATGCACACAACTCTTTCTAAAAATGCCATTCTGTGCCCTGACGAAAGCCGCCGCTTCAATAAAATAGAACACTGTCACACTCCACAGCGGTACGATAAACACAGACCCTGTCCTCTTTTATTCTCATCTTTCAAAAAGGCAACTCTATATGTGTTATCAGGCCACAGTTTAATATTTCAAGGGATGACAGACTAATTCTTTAATCTCCTTTGACAATTTTAGTTTTGTTCCACCGAGTGTCAAGAGCAGCGGAAAAGAACAGCCATGTATTGAACGGAGATGTAAAACAATCACACCATGGGTAATGGGAACATTGGAGTGGTTCTTGGAGCCAAGTAACACCTGCATCTAAAATTCTGCTCACCATCCATTTTTAAGCTTCACTAAAAATTGCTGAAGTGGTTCCATTGTCAGCAGTTTGCCTGAAATTTTTATGCATGCAATTTGTCATCAGTTTGTTTCTCTCTTAGATTTGGCAATGATTGTTAAAATATTCTTTTCCAGCAGTAAATGATCATTTGAAATGCACTCAGTTTTGTTTTGTTTTTTAAAAAGCTCTCTGGCAACTTGCAGAATGAATATGGAGTGGTGTTGGAGCTGTTATAAACTAGGACAGGTGGCATTCCAGACGCCGTTTATAAAACAAATGTTGCATTCAGTGTCGCAAAGTTAAGCTGCCCTTGTTATCCATTTCACTCCTCGCTTGACACAGAAGAGCTGTCAAGCTTTTCAAGGAGAGGAGGGTGGCTCCTTGCATCTGGGAATGGGCAAACAATATGGCTAAACTTCATCATTTTATTGTTTGTTAAACTTTTAAACTGCCATTCACCTCAAAGGATTCGAGGGCAGTATACCAGGGGTCAGCAAAGTTTTTGTGGCTTGGGCCGGTTCAATGTCCCGCAGATGCTGTGGTGGGCCACAAACACTATTTCTGGTACTCCTTCTGGCACGGAAGAGGCGTGTGCAGCTTCCCATTGGCTGCAGGAGCTTCCTGCAGCCAATGGGAAGCCGGCCAGCATCGCAGAATGCAGTCCCCAGAGCTGACCAAGCAGGCGGCGGGGGTCCATAGGCTGGTTAAACGACCCCCATGGGCTGCTTGTGGCCCATGGGCCTTAGGTTGCCGACCCCTGCAGTATACAAACAAACACACAATTAAAACGATATAAGTACATTAAAGGGATGCGGGTGGTGCTGTGGGTTAAACCACAGAGCTTAGGACTTGCTGATCAGAAGGTTGGCGGTTCGATTCCCCACGATGGGGTGAGCTCCCGTTGCTTGGTCCCTGCTCCTGCCAACCTAGCAGTTCGAAAGCACATCAAAGTCCAAGTAGATAAACAGGTACTGCTCCAGCGGGAAGGTAAACGGCATTTCCATGCGCTACTCTGGTTTGCCAGAAGTGGCTTAGTCATGCTGGCCACATGACCCAGAAGCTGTACGCCGGCTCCCTCGGCCAATAAAGTGAGATGAGCGCCGCAACCCCAGAGTCGGTCATGACTGGACCTAATGGTCAGGGGTCCCTTTACCTTTACCTAAGTACTTTAAAATGCAATGCTGCTACGAAACATTAGCAAGATCAACAAGACAGCGGCAATAAGACATTTAAAACTCCGCTCCCCCAGAAACACCTGGATAAAATGATGCATTTGGAAAAGGGAGACCAGCAGCAGCAGCTGCCAGCAAGGAGTAGTAGGGTTATATTGCTTACCTGGTTTCCCAATGCAGAGGTCACTGCTGGCAACAAAAGAGGTGGAGGTCAGTATGGTGCAGGCGCAGCACCAGAGTCACAGCCTCATTGAGAATACTGAAGCTCCCACAAACGTTTGGGAATTTCCAGCAGGCCGCCCTTGGCCCTCATACCAGGCACAATTCCTCAACTCTGAAAACCCCTTCACATTATTTATCAGAATGTCCTCTTTTAGCATCTATTGAAGAACTTCATTTCCCAAGAAGTAGATTATTATTATTTTTATTTCTAGCTGTGTCTGTATCAGACTTAAAATGGGTTTTATATATGTTGTATTGTAGATGTGTTTATTGTTAAATTGTTTAGGGATGTTTTCTGAGAAGTGTTGACTAAATTAAATTCTGGCTCCTAGGCGGATTGTTTTCCTGGAGAGCAAGATGGAACTTAAACAGCATACACGCAGTTCTTCAATTTGTGTTGGTGTTGCACTGAATACCTGGATAGACAAATCTAGACTACCCAAGTTGTTCACACAGGTGTTGGTATTGCACAGGTTAGCACCCTCATTCACAATTAAGTTGTGAATTATGTTGTGATCCGACATCAACAGCAGCTACACCAGGTGGGAGGGCAGGTTGACTGAGTAAAGACCCAGAACAGGTAACAACCTGAAGACATCTGAACCTCTTCTCACCCAGCTCAGCTGTCTCCCTCTAGACAGCATCCGACCATTGTACTGTTGTTTCTCACTAGAATTTTAGAAGCAAATTAGCACCCAAATTTATCCCCTAATTTTCATCACTTTTCAGGTACCACATTTTTTGCTCTATAAGACTCACTTTTTCCCTACTAAAAAGTAAGGGGAAATGTGTGTGCGTCTTATGGAGCGAATGCAGGCTGTGCAGCTATCCCAGAAGCCAGAGCAGCAAGAGGGATTGCTGCTTTCGCTGTGCAGCAATCCCTCTGAGATTCAGAATATTTTTTTTCTTGTTTTTCTCCTCCAAAAACTAGGTGCGTCTTATGGTCTGGTGCGTCCTATAGAGCGAAAAATACGGTGCCTTCATTGTAGACTGTAGCAAGTAGCCAACTTTGGTACAGGTAAAAAAATAAGGCAAGTTGAGGATATTCTTTATTACCTCTGAGCCATAAACCAATCATAAACCAAACCAGCTCTCTTTAAGCTCCTGTCCTTTCTTGTTTCACAAATATAGAATGGTCTGTTCTTGTTCTGCCTCTCCTTTGTACAGTATTTTACAAGCAAGTTGATTTGTGGAAGGCAAAAAGTGGATGAAAACTGCTCCACAAAGTACATAACTAAAAATTACTGTTCCAGAAGGACTCGTACAGTTTGAGCACAATCTGGAGTACTCATAATTAACTCTTACTCTTTTTTGGTGGGGAAACAAACCAAGAGTGTTGTCATAAATGCCAACAAACTCATCTAAATTCATGAACAGTCTATCCTAAGGCTTATTTATGAGTGTCCTGGTTGTCTTTAGGTTGGCTTAATTTGTGGTAGGAATGTTACAAGCCATGCAGCAGGGGATTAGATCAGCATAGCAAGTGAGGAAATCTTATGATCAAAACATGCAGGTGACTTGAAGCCCTTGATTCAGTGGAAGGAATGGTGGAATTGCTCATGGAAGAAATGAGAAAGAAGGGGATTCTCAGAAGTGCCTGACTTTTATGGAAGCTCAGTGCATTTTCAGAAATACAATTTCCACGTCAGGCTTCAGTAAACTTAGTCACTTTTGAGAATCCATTTGCTCATTTCTTTCCTGCATGCAGCAGTGGTGCCCAGTGCTAATCAGGACTGGTACGGTGGAAGGCAGGGAAACCAACAGAAGCTGGTGCCAGAGCCAATGATGGACAGAACCATGTAAATGTAAATGCACACGAAAGGTCTTTATTATGAGAAATTCATGCTTAGATACTGATGAATTCTCCTCAGATTGCTGCAAAAAGTGGAAAACTGGATTTAAGATTGGACAAAAGAGAAAATGAAAGAACAAGAATGGACATTTTTGCCCATCCCAAGTTAGGACTGGGGATAAGGAGTTTGAACAAAGCATAACAACTGTTAGTGATATTTAATGAATGCCAATGAGTTAAATAGCTTCACAGAATCTTTTTTATTGTCTAAATACTCTCGCAACAAAGCCACCCTTTAAAATTTCCCCTGCCTTCCTTCCAGTCCTTCTGTATTTCACTTTCCATGTCCTAGGCATTCTCTCGGCCTTCTCAGTAATCTCTCCTCAGGATCACATTTCACTGCAGCTTTGATAGCTTGTGCAAAGGACTAGATGTGTTCAGGCTGAGTTGGCCATGATAGCAATATGAAACCCACATGGACAGGGGCAGTATACCCCTGGATATCAGATTTGGGAGATAAAGGGGACAGCATAGAGAAAGGCTATATATAACCCGTTTTATGAACCCCCTCAAAGACAAATGTTCCACCTGTTGCAGGAAACACTTAAAAAATATTTGTTATTAATATTTTATTGTTGCAGGAAAGATATGGATCATTGGTCCGAACCAATGGGACAATCCTTATATTGTTATGATGTTTCATCTGCCCAAACGATTATTTTGATGGGATTTTCTTTTTTCCAAAATAAACCTAGAGGCTAACAATGTGAAAACAATACAGTGACAAACGCTAAATACAAATTTACAAAATATAATGATGCGCTGGCAAATGATGTTGTGCTACTGGTAATATTAACCAGATAGGGCTGCAGCCTGTTTGCACACACTTCCCATGGAACAAACCCAATAGGACTAACTTCTGAGTAAGTATGAATGGCAGCATTTGAACGTTTGGATCCAGATATCTGATGGTATTCAACTTAGTATTATTCAGATCAGGACGCGGGTGGCGCTGTGGGTAAAACCTCAGCACCTAGGACTTGCCGATCGCATGGTCGGCGGTTCGAATCCCCGCAGCGGGGTGAGCTCCTGTCGTTCAGTCCCAGCTCCTGTCCACCTAGCAGTTCGAAAGCACCCTTAAGTGCAAGTAGATAAATAGGTACCGCTTTCTAGCGGGAAGGTAAATGGCGTTTCCGTGTGCTGCTCTGGTGCCGGTTCGCCAGAGCAGCTTTGTCATGCTGGCCACGTGACCCGGAAGTGTCTGTGGACAGCGCTGGCTCCCGGCCTCTAGAGTGAGATGAGCGCACAACCCTAGAGTCTGTCAAGACTGGCCCGTACGGGCAGGGGTACCTTTACCTTTACCTTTTAGTCAACTTAGTATTATTCAGATCAGGCCTATTGAAATTAATGGACCTAACTTAGCCATTTTCATTCATTTCAGTGGCTCTACTATGAGTAAAACTTGTTGTTGTTTAGTCATTTAGTCATGTCTGACTCTTCATGACCCCATGGACCAGAGCATGCCAGGCACGCCTGTCTTCAAGTAAAACTTAACCAAACACTACTAACGGTGTTGGGACGTGGGCGGCACTGTGGGTTAAAACACAGAGCCTAGGGCTTGCTGATCAGAAGGTCGGCGGTTCGAATCCCCGCAACGGGGTGAGCTCCCGTTGCTCGGTCCCTGCTCCTGCCAACCTAGCAGTTCAAAAGCACGAAGTGCAAGTAGATAAATAGGTACCGTTCCGGCGAGAAGGTAAACAGCGTTTCCGTGCACTGCTGTGGTTCGCCAGAAGTGGCTTAGTCATGCTGGCCACATGATCCAGAAGCTGTATGCCGGCTCCCTCGACCAATAAAGTGAGATGAGCACCGCAACCCCAAAGTAATCCGCGACTGGACCTAACAGTCAGGGGTCCCTTTACCTTTACCTTTGCTAAGGGCGTCAGTCCATGCTGCTGGAGAGAATTAGGATCCAGCATCCTCTGCCAGTGGAGGAGCGACCACCGGGGGAAGGCTCCAAAATGGGGTGTTTTTTGCAGGGTGGGGCAGGAGCAGAGCTGAGTCAGCCAAGGAGCTGCTGGATCTTGATCTCTCTGTGGGGAAAATTCTGTCCTAGCCAGCAGAATGAATGGGACTCTCATATTGCCACTGATGTTCCATTCCTTGCTTGCTGTGTAATGAGCTGTGGGCAGACAACGATTCTTTTCAAGAAATGTAATCCAGGTACCTCTCCTCTTTCTTTCCCCCCATGTCCCCTCCCTGCTCCCATTAGGTTTTTAAATGATGCTTATATTGTTCAAAGAAGAGAAAAGAAAATACCAGTGAATGAATGAATGAATAACAGCATGGCACTGATATCCCATTGATTTCAATGGAAACTAAATGCAGCTAAGGCTGGAATCGTAAACCCTTTATTTGTGAGGAAACCCCACTGAACTTAACTGGAACTTGTTTCTGAGTGTATAGGATTGCATTGCTAGTCTGAATGCAACTCTAGGCGTTTTGGCACATTATAAAGTTTAGTTTTCTGAAATTTTGCTTCATTTTTGTTTGGGGTGTGTGTGTGTTTTCAGACCATTTCAGGCCCTCCCATCAGATGTCAAAGAGATAAACAACTACCTGACATTTAGAAGATGTCTGAAGGCAGCCCTGTTCAGGGAAGTTCTTAATGTGTGACATTTTAATGTATTTTTAATCTTTGTTGGAAGCCGCCCAGAGTGGTTGGGGAGACCCAACCCAATTATTATTATTATTATTATATTTGAATCAATGCAGTCTGGAGCACATGAATTTGCTCCAACGTTTGTTGTGAATTTGTAGACAAAAGGAATACAGATTCATTTGTGATTGCTTATAGGTGTTCTCCACAGGTATAAACCCTTCTGCAGTCTTTGCACAGCGTTGCCTTTGCAAACAGAAGGTGCCAAGTTCAATTCCTGGTGTCTCCAGGTAGTGATGGGAATATGTCCTGTCTAAAATCCCAGAAAGTCTCTGCCAGTTAGCGTAGATAATAGTGAGCCAGATGAGCTACAGATCTGACTGAGTACAAGGTAACTTTCTGTGTTCCTATATACAATCAAAAAAATTATAAACATAGAAATCTTGCCTGAAATTAACAAAGTGCTTGTTAATAGCTTTATCTCCTAGCTACTGTCAGGGCAGCATTTCTCAATTTACTAAATTCATAAATCGCAAGTATTTTATTTTTCCCTGTTTAAAGATTCATGTCAGTATTCAACACTGTGCCAAATCAAAGAGGTTTTGAAAATTGAGATAATTACTTAGGAGGATGGAAAATTAATTTCAGATCAAAATAGAGTTTATAAGACTCGACTGTATTTGTTGATGCATAGCAAAATTCACCAAGGCCTAATGACTGAGATAAATCTTGTTATGTAACATTTTATCATTGCTGTGCACACCACAACCTACCCTGTTACCAACTGCTATAACAAAAATGGCTTAACAATGACAATTGACGTATTAATCATTGATTGAAAGGCGCTGCAGATTTAGAAAGAGAAGCTTGATGAGGCAATAAAGTTTCCAATAGCACATTTCTTTTGCCTAGTCATTTAGCTGTCTATGAACAGTATGGCAGTGAAAGGTATTTATGGCATGGAATTGCACTGATGCAGTTTCAGGAAACAAGGGCAGAGGTCAATCTAGAAGAGGGCATGGTAGGGGAAGGCTAAATCTGTGTTCTTCATCCTTAGGTCACCAGACATTCTTGGACTACAACTTTCATAATTCCTGGTCATTGTCTATACAGTCATATGTTGGCTCCCAAACGCTTTGGTACTCAGACATTTTGGCTCCCAAACACCGCAAACACGGAAGTGAGTGTGAATGTTCTTTGGAACCCAAACATCCAATGGGGTTTCCACGGCTTCTAATTGGCTGCAGGAGCTTCCTGCAGCCAATCAGAAGCCGTACTTTGGTTTCTGAACATTTTGGAAGTCTAACGGACTTCTGGAACGTATTCCTTTCGACTTCCAAGGTATGACTGTACTGGATATGGATGATGGGAGTTGTAGTCCAACAACACCTGCTGACTCAAGCTGAGGTCCTGCTTGGAAGCTTCCCATAGGCATGTGGTTGGCCACTGTGAGAACAGGATACTGGATCCAGTAGGCTCTTCTAATGTTGATTATTGAGTATTTAATTTCTAAACTGCTTAATATATCAAAAGTATCTCATATGTTCTTAAAACTGACTCTGATGATCATAGTCTTGATCATCTTATGACAAAATGGAGCAACTGGTGGTTGGTTCTTTATCTGACTTTGGAAGTAGCATTCAACCTTTTCTGGGCTGGATTGTGCTTTCACTCAAAAGCTCACGTTCACAGTTGGGGGACGATGTTATGTTCCCCCCTCCAGTTTGGGATGTTCAAGTGGCATTGGTCCCAAAGTGCCTTCTACCTATAACTTTGGCCACTGTTATCCATGTGATCACATGTTCTCGAAAACTGGGCTACTGCCCTACGTTATATGTACATGGGACTATTTCTGAAGACTACTCAGAAACGTTTGTTGGTCCAGAATATTCCAGGGGTAAGCCTACCATTAGATAGAGGTTAGCAGCCACTCTAGGCAACTGAACTTAGGGTCATGAAAGAGCAGTTGTCTGTAATTATTTCTGAATTACTCCTACCAGACAAGAGGAGAGGTGCTTGAGGGATTTTCTGCCTCAGGTGCTAAAATAATTTGGCTAGCCTTGGGTACTATATGTACCTTAGCTTGGTGGCAAGGACAGGAGAACACTATTTGCTGCTTTGCCTCAGGTGGCACAAATTATTGGGCCAGCTCTTTGCTAGACTCTTGACCAGGACCATCTGGATGGAGTACATTATGCCAGTACTTTATTTTAATTTTTAGCAATCAGTTTGTTGTTAGTTTTATTGGGTTCTTCTGACAAAGTTATCCTGTTCACACAAGGATTTCTACTTACCGTATTTTTCGCTCTATAACACGCACCAGACCATAACACGCACGTAGTTTTTAGAGGAGGAAAACAAGAAAAAAAATATTCTAAACGAAATAGTGGATATATGATTTTTGTGGTTCATGCTGTGGCCACAGACATGTGATCTGACAGTGAGTTTGGAGTAGCCCAATGCAAAAATCCTGAGGATCCATGTGGATCCATGCTTTGTAACCATGGAGGAGGGAAGGAAGGGGAACCATGGATCCTCTGCTCACGACTGTAGCAGATCCCCCCCGCCACCCGCAGGCATTCGCTCCATAACACGCACAGACATTTCCCCTTACTTTCTAGGAGGAAAAAAGTGAGTGTTATGGTGCAAAAAATACGGTATACAATGGGGCTTCATCTCCCAATGACTCCCCCAGAATCTGATTTGAAGTGTGGGAGAACCCCAAAACAGTGCACAGTGGGTGAAGAGTAAGTTATGTTGTTCAGTTGGAATTCTTTGCACAAACAGGGTGACTCTGTCAGATATAATCCTTTGTTTTAGCCATTAGCCACAATAACAGAAAGTGCAGGTCGCCATAGCTGCCAATCATTCACTTAAATGAGAAAACATTAAAACTCTAAAGCAGAAGTTATATCTTGCTGGTTAAAAAATTTAGCACAAAAATTGCTAAAATCTTTTTTTTAGAAAAAGCCATTTTATGGGTTCCATTGATGCTAGCTTAAAAGAATCTGGTTCTGGAAACAATGATCCATAGTCTTCAATATAACTCAGTGGTATTATTCTCTCTCTTGCAGTCTGCAAGTGCAGGAAACTACAGAAATTTTGAGGAAGATTCTGAACTTGATTATTACCACAGTTACAGAAGCAAGACTTATGCCCACAGATAAGTGGGGGTGGGGATGGGCACTGGGAACAAAGAAAAATTAATTTTACTAGCTACTGTTGCACAGGGGCAAGGAAGCAGAGAGATTTGACCACCTGCAGGCTGGCTAAAGAGTGCAGCTATCTTCTGTGGTCTCATTTCGAAAGAGCCAACTTGGTTCCCTGCAGAGGCTGTGGATTAGAATTCCCACCATCCCTGACCGATGGCCAAAATATCAAAATGAAATATTGTAAATGAAGGTGAAATACAAAATACAGTGGTAACTCGGGTTACATACGCTTCAGGTTACACACTCCACTAACCCAGAAATAGTGCTTTAGGTTAAGAACTTTTCTTCAGGACAAGAACAGAAATTGGGCTCCAGCAGCGCAGGAGGCCCCATTAGCTAAAGTGGTGCTTCAGGTTAAGAACAGTTTCAGGTTAAGAACGGACCTCCGGAATGAATTAAGTACTTAACCCGAGGTACCACTGTACACATTTAAGGCAGCATGATTGACAGCAAAACAAAGCATTCCTTAAACGCAAAAGTCTTTATAGATTAGAATGTCAAATGCAAAAAAAAAACACAACCCTCCAAAAACACCATAATTAGCAGCTAAATAAAATAACTGAAATCAAAGAAGAGTTTGGATTTGATATCCTGCTTTATCACTACCCAAAGGAGTCTAAAAGCAGCTAATATTCTCCTTCCCTTCCTCCCCCACAACAAACACTGTGAGGTGAGTGGGGCTGAGTGACTTCAAAGAAGTGTGACTAGCCCAAGGTCACCCATCAGCTGCATGTGGAGGAGCGGAGACGCGAACCCGGTTCACCAGATTACAAGTCTACTGCTCTTAACCACTACACCACACTGGCTGCATCCATCCCGCCTCCCCACCAGTAACATCTAAAAAAATAATAATACATTCTTAGCAATATTCCACTTGCAACCACACTCTCAAGCATCCCCACTAATGGAACAAAACCCAGCTAATCCTCAGTCAAAATAATAAAATAAATCTCCAGCAGGGTTAAGCATAATTTACAACATATTGCCAGGCAACTGAATGGAAGTTGGCAAAGAGCTTTTTGGGGGAAATGGCCAGGTTTTGAGTATGAGCACATTTTACAAGCATATTCCAAACCAGGTTATTACAGCACATTTGGTGACATCACTCATCTAACTTCTGACTGTGGGAGATGGAACAGAGAAGCTAAAGAGTTGACAAGGCAGTGGTAACAAGGGGCTCAGAAGACAGAAGGGAAGAGCAGATATATTTGGAAAGGGTCAAGAGAGTTCTCTTGATCCATGTTGACTTGCTATGACAATGTTTGAAAATCTCTGGCTTAGACCAAATGCTACAACAAGCATCTTGATCCACTCAGTAGCCACCAGTCCATTAGTCAGACTCAGAACCAAGGCTAAGTGAATATATTTTTTAAAAACAAACACACACAAACAAACAAACACACACACCCTTTCTTGGATATCACAAAAGTAAAGTCATCATCTGAAGAAAATGGAACCTGGTGGTAAAGCTGACTGATGAAAATTCTGAAAAGTTTTGGCTTATGAAACTATTGTGTTTGATTGTGTTCTGATTGCCTTGAAGACGGAGAGCAGAAATAAATCATTTGTTGTGTTCATGTATTATGACTGCGAAAGATTACTGGAACCTCTCACAAGCAAAAAACAAAATAAAACACACAAAAATCCAGTGACAATAAGAGTGTTGCGGTTTTTCCAAGTTTGGAAATGCTTGGTTTAATTTTCTCCTTTAGAAAACAAGAAGAAGTAGTACATAAAGAGTCCTTTCTGGGCAACCTTCTGGTGGCCAGATTCCTTTTAGTGGATGGGAACAGAGGCAAAGCAGACCAAACAACATGTTTTTGGTTTTTTTAACCTTTGCACAATAAACTGTTTTCAACAATCCAGGCATTGTCAGGGTTCAAGGACTCATTCTAGTCAGGCAAAAATACTTAAGGAAGCAGGGAGAAAGAGGGGCAAGGCATAGGGAGAGGGTGGTTATGATCAACTGGTGGAAAAAATAAATACAGAATTCAGCAACACTTGACAAGTTATTTGCTGTCTAATGGTTTGTTGTCAAAGCCTGCAGGTCACTAGGCCTTTGATCGAATTCCGTAAAGCCCACCTAAACAAATGTCAAGCAGTGGTCTTAATTCTTTTCTTAAATTTGCAGTTCCAAGTGCTTATTAAAAACAATGCTTTTGCTCCCCCATGCTTGACTTTAACAATACATGATTAATACAGACTAGCCTAATGGAAAAGCACTAAAGCAATTGTGCTCAATGATGAATAAACCATAGGCGCTGATTAGAAGAGAGAGTATGGTGTAAAAATCTACGTATATTCTTTTGAATTCTTAAACAAATCTCCTTCCACTAGATTCATGCCCATTTATTTGCTATGAATTATTCACCGGCCTCTTGGGCAGATGGGTATTAATTGGTTTTCCAGGTGCAGGGCTGGGTTTAAGGAACCTATTTGAATTTTACTGTGTAATATGTGACTATTTATACACTAGATTGCTGAAAGCCACTAATATGGATCTCAGGCACAAGCCACCAAAAGTTAGTCCCATGCCACCTCCATTCATTCCAGTGGGAAATAAGGCTGGTTTGGTACATCACTGAAGTTACAGTTCTGTATTCAACTTTGCTTGGAGAAATTTCTTCTGAATTCAGCAATGACTCACTTCTGTGTAGACATGTGTAGGAGCGTGCTGTAATTTTCAATTATGGTCAGTGAACATCTCCCATACAACCAGTGCAGAAGGGTGTTGTGGGTGAAGAAAAAACCCCTGGAATCCAGCTCTCAACAACTGCATTAGAAAGTGTTCCTGCACCACCTCACTTTCTACAGTATACAATCAGTGCTTTCAGCTGTAACAACAGCTTGGGAAACATATTTTAATTTTTTTGTTTAACTTTTCTTACAGATACAGGTAGGTAGCCGTGTTGGTCTGCCATAGTCGAAACAAAATTAAAAAATTCCTTCCAGTAGCACCTTAGAGACCTACTAAGTTTGTTACTGGTTTGAGCTTTCAGGTGCGTGTGTGTTCAGGTATCTGAAGAAGTGTGCATGCACACGAAAGCTCATACCAATAACAAACTTAGTTGGTCTCTAAGGTGCTACTGGAAGGATTTATTATTATTATTATTATTATTATTATTATTATTATTATTATTATTATTTTCTTACAGGGTGTGCATGCCACTTGTCATCTTGATTTGTCCCAGGCGCAAATTTGTTTTATGATGGGCCTGTGTCCCAAGTACCTAGTAACAACCCTGTTGGAGGGTGTTTAGTTTTGGCCTAGATTGCATCCAGTTTTATTGAGAAAATAAAGGGAGAGATAATACAATCACAGAATTGAAATGGACCAAAATGGTCCAACCCTAGGAATGTGGGAAAACCACAGTGAGATGAAATTTACAATCTGATAAGTCCATGAAGGATGATGAATACATTAGTTAATCCTTGCTGTGACAGCATCTTAAAAAGCAGAAACATCACCTTCTTAACAAAGGTCCGTATAGTTAAAGCTATGGTTTTCCCAGTAGTGATGTATGGAAGTGAGAGCTGGACCATAAAGAAGGCTGATTGCCGAAGAATTGATGCTTTTGAATTATGGTGTTGGAGGAGACTCTTGAGAGTCCCATGGACTGCAAGAAGATCAAACCTCTCCATTCTTAAGGAAATCAGCCCTGAGTACTCACTGGAAGGACAGATTGTGAAGCTGAGGCTCCAATACTTTGGCCACCTCATGAGAAGAAAAGACTCCCTGGAAAAGACCCTGATGTTAGGAAAGATGGAGGGCACAAGGAGAAGGGGACGACAGAGGACAAGAAGGTTGGATAGTGTTCTTGAAGCTACCAGCATGAGTCTGACCAAACTGTGGGAGGCAGTGGAAGACAGGAGGGCCTGGCGTGCTCTGGTTCATGGGGTCACGAAGAGTCGGACACGACTAAACGACTAAACAACAACCTTTGTCCAGGTGACATCTTTAATTATTGGTAATGAGATGGGACTTCAAAGTAGTTTGTTTCTGAAGTACCAGTGGTTGGCTGCAAATGTCAAGTGAGTTTACTCAGAAAAACAAACCTCCATGGCATTTTCTTCTAGACAAATATGTTTTGGTTCAAGCTGCTGTTGCTTTGATCTAACCTGGACACTTTTCAGGCAAGTCTTTCATTAATTGTTTTCTCTCATTGTAAGAAGAGCCCTGCTGGATCAGGCCAGAGGCCTATCTAGTCCAGCATCCTGTTATCAAGTGTGGTGGCTCTCAGAAGGGGCAGCACTCTTCTTTGGCTAGAAATGAGAAGACTGATGCTTAGCTTTACATACAAACAAGTTATAACAGACAATGGAAGGGTTGTTAGTTCCATGAAAACAAGATTGTTAGTAACAAAGTACTTTGCAAACATCAAATAGCCCTCAGACAATAGAAGGCTCATAGTGAAGGAGACACAGTAATGTATTGCATTATTGTGAAGTTTAAGAAATCCCTTTAATCCATTGTTTTCAGAATTAAGGAGTGCCATAAACGTAAATTCCCAGCAACATTCTTTAACCTTGCTTGCCATTGGGAATTTTTCAAACCTCTGAATTGCATGACCTGATCTTATCCTGTATCAGGAAAAGTAGAAAAGTGGATGGGAGCAAGAGAAGACTTGGGGCACGACACTAGGCTAGTCCAACATTGCAAATCAATTTGTCCAAGACAAGTTTCATTGTGGAAAGAAAGCATTGAAGGGAATGTGGGGGATATGCCAAGGGCTGTAGCTCTGGGGCAGAGCACCTGATTTTCATGCAAAAGGTCCCTGGGTCAGTTTCAGTGACCTTGGGCTAGTCACACTTCTCTGAAGTCTCTCAGCCCCACTCACCTCACAGAGTGTTTGTTGTGGGGGAGGAAGGGAAAGGAGAATGTTAGCCGCTTTGAGACTCCTTCGGGTAGTGATAAAGCGGGATATCAAATCCAAACTCTTCTTCTACATCATCATCTCCAAGTAGGACTGGGAGAGACCCCTGTCTGAAACCCCAGAAAGCTATTGCCAGTGAGGGTAGAGTTGGTAGGACTAGGGTCATGTAGTCCAACCCACTGCAGTGCAGTTGCCTGATACTGAGTCAGATCATTGGCCCATGTAGCTCATGTAAACAAGCTAACAGCTTTCTAGAGTTTCAGACAAAGGCCTCTTCCCAGTCCTACATGGCAGGGATTGAACCTGGGACCTTCTGCCTACAAACAGAAGCTCTACCCCTGAGCTACATTCCTTTCAATTGACTAATGTTCTGAGTCAGCATCCCATGTTCCTATGTTCTGGTGCAAATGGTTATATACTATCCATAGGAACAGGACTCAGCTCTTAACACACTGATATGAGGATAGATCCTACAACTTCAATAACAGATAAACATATCTACAGACCAGAAAGAGAAGAGCAGGCTTGCTAGCCTTCTTCACTAGGTGGGGCTGCCATATGATATTTCTAGAACCCTCTTGCCAAAGTCAAGTGTTTAGGCCAGGCTTCCTCAACCTCGGCCCTGCAGATGTTTTGAGACTACAGTTCCCTTCATCCCTGACCACTGGTCCTGCTAGCTAGGGATCAAGGGAGTTGTAGGCCAAAAACATCTGGAGGGCCAAGGTTGAAGAAGCCTGGTTTAGGCATATATTGGTGCTTATGAATTTTTTAGCATTGAAAGCATGTAAGTTAAACAATAACTTTTATTTTCTTGGTTCAGACGCATTTCCCTTCTTACCATGACAATCTTCCTTAAGCAATCATTTCCTTAAGTTGTCCTTTACCCTATATTAAAATTCACAGACGAGTAATTGTAGATAAAGGAGGTGTAGTTGGGGGTTTTTTTGCAGGAACCCTTAAGCATGATAAAGGTCATTGTAATATTGAAACATTCACTCTGAACCATGAGGAATTCTGGATATGATGATATGGGTGTATAATCTGAGTGAGGTTTAGAGCCCTGTTCTGGAGATGAACTATTGTGAGATGTTTGGGAACTACCGTACTTGCCACTATATATACCATGTTACAAATTGCAAATGTATCTATCATTTTTTAAAAAGAGAAGAGTATATATTGTTACTTCAATGGAAACAAGATTTATACTGTTACTTAAATGGAAACAAGGTGTTTATGTTACTTATATGGAAACAGGAAGATTTAATAACAAAACAAAATGCAGAGCTAGTGTTGCCTGCCAACATAGATCTCCCTGCCCTTTCTTTATGTCAGTCTCCTTTGCTCAATGTTACTTTTCTCCTGCCCCAGCACTTTCAGGCATTGGACGAGTAGGAAATTAATTTAACAATACTTTCACTGAGCCCTCAGCTGGGGTCAAAGTAATCTGGTCTGCAGTCAAGGATGGAGAACGCCAAGGGAGCTGTTCACATATGCAGTTCTGCAGTCATAAAAATGTGTCTGTGAACATAAGAACTTCTTTGCTGTACCAGACCAAGATCCATCTAGTTCAGTATTTTACTCCGAGTGGTGACTAGCAGATGCCTATGGAAGCATGACTCTGGTGGCTTTCCTTCATTGTCTGTTCCTAGTATTCAAGAGTGTACAAGTGGGACACGCAACAAAATGTTGCAGCATGGACAGCTCCAGTTCAGGGTTGCAGCCAGCCAGCCAGCCAGCCATGCCTTCTTCCAGGAAGCTCTCTTATATTTCTCCTTCCATCTGAGTTTTCTGCAGAATTTCGAGAGACATGTACAGACTTATCACTTTTGCAGACGGGGCAAGGACAAGGGACTGCATACTATTAGAGATCTGAAATTTTTAGGCAATATATCTAGCCCAGCTGGCAAATGTGCATGCAAACTTTTTGCCTGGGGCAATGCAAGACCTAGAGCAGTGAGCTGACTTGCAGGATCTATTTTGTTTTTCTTTGTGTGCAGTCATTTTATTGCTGTCATTGTTAAACAACCGGGAGTAAGAAATTCTTGACGACCTACTGGAAATCATAACAGCAGATCTGCATGCACACCATGCCTTGAAAGCACACAGCTTTCCCCAAAGAATCCTGGGCATTTATCCCTCACAGAGCTACAATTCCCAGAACCTTCACATGCTTACAGTTCTCAGAGGGAAGCCATGTGTTTCAAATGTCCTTGACATGAGTGGTATGGTTCCAACACCTTCTGCCCACCCCTGGCTTAGAGGAAACCTCCTGGACCGGCCAAAGACAATGAAACTATGTTTCATCACCAACAATTTGCTACCCTTTCATGACCCCCAAAAGCAGCTGCCTGAGGCCGCCTGCTCACTTGCCTAATGGTAGAACCAGGCACACCCCTTGTTCCTGAGGAACATAGGAAGCTGTCTTACATTGAGCCAGAGACCCTGGTCCATCTCCGTCTGTATTGCCTACATGGCTGACTCCAGAGTTGGCTCTCCAGAGTTTCATACAGAAACCTCTCGTAGTCCCACCTGGAGATACCAGGGATTGAACCAAGAACCTCCTGCACGCAAAGCAGATGCTCTACCACTGATCCACATGCCTTCACCCAAACTATGGTGCCCTAGTTGTGTTCTAGCCAGTGGCTCACTCTTTGTTAGCCTACAGTTTCATTTTCTCTCCTAGCCAGTGGTGCATTTGCTGCTTAATCTGCCTCTTCCCCACAGAGGCTGAAGGCATTTTGACACATAGCATTGAAAAGTGCTATGTGCATTTCCTGTGTTTGCAAATCAACTATACACCCTTCATTTAAAAATGACCTCTTCCTGTTTCTTGTTGAGCTTTAATCACAATCTCTCTCTCTCTCGCACACTAATAGCTTGCCTCTTCACACATTGCATTTTTTTTTTTAAAAAAAAGGGGCACGCCAAATATTTTTCAGGTATACATCTAACAACAGCCCTACTGGGGCATTTGGCCTGACCATGCAAGGGCAAAAAAAGTAGTCAAAGTGGTTTTGCCTGGCAAGCGGCAGTGAGAATACAAGGCGACCATTTGAATTTTCCACAATACCCTGGAGTGTTAGGGACATCCCGGGAATTAAACTGGTAGCTCACAGACCCAAAGGCATCAGGGCTGGTGGGCCATGGGAGCTGTCTAAGGGTGCTGGGTGATGATGTTCAGCCTTTGCAAATGGGACATAACAGGTAACAGCAGAAAAGTCAGATCTTCTGCCACGGCTTAAAGTTTGAACAAGTAGACACATTCAGCTGCTGGTAAGAGGCCACAGAAATCAAGTGTAAAGAAATCAAGTGGCCTACATGCAGGTGATAAAGAAAAACCCTGGGGTGTGGATTTAGTCCACTGCCCAGCTCATCTGGGTACCACTCCCTGTGGGTCTCTCCGGTCAGCAAAAGAAGGAGTCTCAAAGCCAAGTTAAAGAAGCAAACAGTGGTCAGTAGACCTGATCTTTATTTGTTGCAATAAGGTTGAAACACACAAATAGTAGGAATCCCATGCATAGGATTGCATGAACTTTTAAGACCTCTCCCCATTTCCCATAATACATTTTTCAACAGCATCATCAATGCATCACAAATATGTCACCAAGTAGGAATGTTTGGCATGTAGAAACATGAGCTGGTCACCCACCCCTGTCAATAACCCCAGTTCCCAACACCTTTTAACTACCCTCTTCCCCTAAGAATAATAAAAGTATTTACACATCCCCCTAGCTGCAAGGCTTTGTGTGCTTCTCATTTGAAAGTATCAGGATTCAATCCACCATCCAATGGATTTCTGTCTGGGATGCTGCTGCCCTTGATTGCCTCCTGCCTTCTATTGTGTGGCTAAGTTCACACCTTGTAAAGGGGCAAGGAGTATGTAACCTTATGCTTAAGGGATTATGGAGGCAGGGGGAGCCCTGGATTCCCCTTTTCCAGAGGAGTCATTAGGCATTGGCACCAAGGAAATCAGTTAAAATGTTGAATTTTGGCAATTATTAGATTCTATATTGGATAGTCAGAGGAAACAGTACGATACATGGCTTATTGCTACCATTTTAGAGACTACTTTTCTGAGCCTCTTTTCTGTTGCGTATGTATGGTGCTTGTGTCAATGGTCATTGTCCTGGCCTTAGTTAGAGGCTGTGGTGGGGACTTGGGATTTTTGGGGGGAGTTGTTTAACTGCCCCCCCATTCCTGGTTTCAACACAGGTGTGAACCAAATCCAGGTGAGCTATAAAGGTCTCTTTAGTGTCATATGCAAAATTCTTGCAAGGCCCTGGATGTTGCGGGGTTCCTGGGTCTATGGATTTTGTAAGGCTGACATAAGGAAAGTCATGCTGGATCAGGCAAATTGCCCATCTAGTTCAGCATCCTGTTCTCAGAGTGGCCAACCAGATGCCTGTGGGAAACTCTCTTCTCCTGGGATTTCCAGCATCTAATATTCAGAAAACTGTGGAGGTAGATCATAGACATCATGGCTAGAAGCCACGGATAGCCTTATTCTCCATGAATGGGTCCTGTCCTTTAAAGCCATCCACGTTGGAATGCATGTGACTTCCACTGCTGGTAAAAGTCCTACCACATAGACTCTGCTATGTATAAACACATTTGCTATGTGGGGTGACCCATTCACATGCCTGAACTTGATGGAGCACACACCAAAGAGTTAGGCAGACACCCATCATGGCAGTCGCATCTGGCTTGGCCCCAAGGCTGTGCTTAAGTTACGAGCACTAAAGGCCAGGAGAACTGATTTCAAGGCCCACTTTATATAGGATTCAGGGCAGGCATAAAAGCCCTTCCTTGTTTAAACTTCCGAAGTGTGACCAGTAACATGTCTGTCTTTGTTATATCTCACCTATTTCTCTTTTCTCCCCCTCCAACTTTTTCTGCTCACAACAATTATGTGAGGTAGTCTGGGATGAGAAGGGGTGCTTAACCCATGGCTACCCAGGAAGCTTCAGGGCCAAGTGAGAATTTATTTATCACAGTGATCACCTTTAGAATTGTAGAGTCCTAAGAGACCATGGGGGACGCAGGTGGCGCTGTGGGTTAAACCACAGAGCCTAGGGCTTGCCAATCAGAAGGTTGGGGGTTCAAATCCCCACGATGGGGTGAGCTCCCACTGCTTGGTCCCTGCTCCTGCCAACCTAGCAGGTCGAAAGCATGTCAAAGTGCAAGTAGATAAATAGGTACCGCTCCGGCGGGAAGGTAAACGGCGATTCCGTGTGCTGCTCTGGTTCGCCAGAAGCAGTTTAGTCATGGTGGCCACATGACCTGGAAGCTGTATGCCAGCTCCCTCAGCCAATAAAGCGAGGTGAGCACTGCAACCTCAGAGTCAGCCACGACTGGACCTAGTGGTCAGGGGTCCCTTTACCTTTAAGAGACCATGGGGGTCATCTAGTCCAATCCCCTGAAATGCAGGTAACTTTTGCTCAAGGTGGGTCTTGAATGCATGGCTTGGAGATTAAGAGCCTCATGCTTTACCAACTGAGCTATCCTCACAACAACCCTGTGAGGCAGGTAAAGCTGAACAAACTGAACAATGAGACCAGCCAGGAAGCTTCATGGCTGAGTGGGGATTCAAACCCTGATCTCACAGGTCAGACATCAAGCCAGGACAAGGATACCTTACACAGGTATATGCAGGGGTGTTAACTCCAAAAAAATACTGGGGGGCTCAGCTAAGCCCCGCCCCGTATTATCGATCACATGATGGTGCACGCCATCTGAATGTCAATGTCCATCGACTGGGGGAGGCAGCCCCCTCAAATCTTTTATTGGAGGACCTCAGCCCCGGGGAGTTGGACATCCAGACGATGCCACACTCCAACTCCCAAGAGCCCCGGCCAACACGCCCAATGGTCAGGGACGACGGGCTTTGCAGGCCAGCAGCCCCTGAAGGGCCACAGGTCCGTCCCCTCCCGCCTCTACCCCCCCCCCCCCGCTTGGCCGCGCCGAGGCCTAACCTAACCCAACCCAGGATCCTCAAAGGGCAGCGCAGGAGCTGGCGGGACTCGCGCGCAAAGGAGCCTTTTTTGCCCCGCGCCCACCACGAACCGCCTCCTCTTCTCCCGGCTGCTCCCCGAGGGAGCCACCTCTCCCGGGAAGAGCCGCCTGGCAGGGGAGCGCGGCGGCCGCTCGCCTGGAGACCTCTCCGCCTCCTCCTGCTGCTCCTCCGCCTCCACCGGCTCCGGCGTCGGCGAGCAACAGTACGTGTGGCGGGCGGAGTGTCTGGGCTGGGAGCGGCGGCGGCGGCGAGGGGAGGGGTTTGCGGCTTGGCGTCGCTGCAGAAGTGTCGGCCTCTCGGGGAGCCGCCACTGTGCGCGCGCGGGTGGATGCCGACGGGGGAAGAGCCTCGCTCGCCCGCCTGCCGCTTCCAGCTGCTGCCGCCGCCGCCGCCGCCGAGGCTTCTTGGGGGCTGCTCTCCTTTCGCCTCCTCCTCCTCCTCCTCCTCCTCTCCTCCTTGTCAACATCTCTCCCGCCCCGCGGTGGCGGAGGGGAGCCGGGATGTGAAGCCTCCGGTTCCGATTCGGTGGGCTCTGCCTCGATCTCCCGGGTGCTGCTGCTGCTGCTGCTGCCGCCTGGCTGCCTTCCCCCCGCGGTTCCCCGAGCGCCAGGATCCCTCTCGACCCCCTGACTCTCGGATCTATTGTCGAAGCCGGGAGGAGGAGGAGGAAGAGCAGGAGGAGGAGGACATCGCTCTGCACATCTGGGCGAGCGCATCTGGGCATGCAACATCGACCTTTCCTCCGGGGTGGGGAGCAAACAAGGAGGAGGAAGACCTTTCCCCCCTCGCCTTCTGGCTATTTTTCTTTCCCCGCTAACCCCCCATCCTTCCTCGGAGGTTTCCATCTTTTAACTGCCTCTTAACACTGGCAGAGAAGGAAGGAAGGAAGCCAAAGAGCGAGCGAGGAAGGAGGTGGTGGTGGTGGAAGAGGAGGTGGCGGCGGCGGGGTTGGAAATCCGAAGGCTGCTCTTTTTTTTTCTTTTTTAATTTTTTTCCTCCCCCAGGGATTTAGTTCATGGGGATGTGTTCAAGGCAAGAGAGGATTCAGAAGGATATTGACATTGTGATCCAAAAGTGCAAGGCGGAAAAGGACTGCCTGTTTGCAGGTGAGTTTGCCAGCCGCTGCTCTTGGTTCTTCCTCGATGCCCCCCACTCCCGCGCCCATGAAATGCTTTCGGGCGTGTGTGGTTTTTTTGGGGGGGGGTGTTCTTTTGGTGTCGCCTCCCCCCCTCCAAATGGCATCACGATTCTCTGTTGACAGTTCTCTGTGAGAACAACGCTGATCTTTTCCCTCCTGAAAGCTTGCAAGGATCTCTCCCTCCTTACCCCCACCCCGTCACATACAGACACGCACACACAACACTAATGCTCTGTGGGGCACCTAAGTGAACCTCAAGCGCTGGATGCTTTCCTCAGTTAGGTTGCCTTTTGATCTATTTGGTCAGATCTTCCATCTGATTGATTTCTCAAGAGTCTCCCCCGTTTTGTTTTTTGGTGTGTGTGATCAGCAGAGCTAAACAAAAACAAATATATATATATATATATTTTTAAAACCCCAACACAAAACTGTGTCCATATTTTGTGTGTATGGGGAGCAGGCTGATGGTGGCATAGAAGAAGGCTTCTTCCAGGGTGGAACTTGAGAGATTATTATCTACAGATGTCCAGAGCTGGGCTGTCTTCCTTTTTGTGATCTCTCTCTCTCTCTCCACCCCATCTCTCCCTCCTCAATATTTGGCTTGTTGCTTTCCTCTATGATCATTACTTGCAATGTTTAATATGCGTTTAGCAGTCTGGCTTGTTGCTGCCTGTTGCCTTTACTGACAATGGAAATTCTTTCCGTTGCCATAGTACCGAGGCAGCACTTGTTGCAGGGAGGGGAGGGGGGTTCCTGCTGTAACATTATTTCTCTCTCCACCCCCCCCCCACTTCAGACTAATCCCTGTGCCCATATTGGTGGCCGGCTGGGGGTGGGCTGAACACGAGAAGCAAGTTCACACGCCAGGCGTCATGCACAAAACGAACAATAAGCGTTCAGCAACAACACAGCTCTTTTGTGTTTCAGATTTCAGATACGCAGATTCCACTTTTACCTTCACCTACGTCGGAGGATCCAAAAGGTATGAGTAAGTTGAAGCAGCTTAATTACCTTTGACTCTCTATTGATTCCAAACCAGCTTGTATCCAGTAAGTTAAGAATTCTCCCCCCTCCTTTTTCCCCTTTGAAGATAGTGTTGATGCCTTGAGGCTTCTTTTGGAAGAAATATTGGTCTGGAAACAGGTGTTCTGTGGGGCGATGATTCGTCATCAGAGGCTCATTGATCAAGGGCTCTGCTCTTGCTTGTTTTGCCTTTCCTTGCTCTTGCTCTGAATATATGCAGGGTTATTTTCGACAGGTGTAGAGGGAGGTGGATCACCAGAACAGAAAGTAAGTGTTTTGAGAGGCGTGGGTGTAGAAGAGAGCACAGTCAGGAATGAGTAATGTTTGTAGTGCAATGCCCATGGAAATTCAGATCCCGTGTCAACCATCAGCAAAAGTAAAAGGAAGTAATGACAGCAGCGAAGGCAAGGCTGCAATACGTTAACACTGTATGCAATTTTCTGTGTTAATGCTGCAGATAATTGAAATAAGGGGGGGAAATATTCAATAAAGTTTATGGTGCATATAACTATCACTTCTTTAACAGCTGAGCAATGAACCAATTAACTGTGACACACTTTGAAGTTATTCACAGTTGGTGGACATTGTTTTGGCTACAGTAATCTTCACTTCATTGAATAAATCTCACCCTGTGTTTCATTTTTTATATATAAAAAAACCCTGCAACAGCTATGTAATTTTTTTATTGCATAATGTGCTGTATTAATGGGCAAAGAGGCTTGGCTGCAAGGCAGAAGGACTTTCAAAGGAAAAGCTGTTGCCCATTGTCTAGATTAAGTTGCTTTTTGTGGTGTTATGTTGAGAGACTGACTAGGTTAACATTATCCCTCAAATATCAGGAGCGAGTGGTGAGTTTTGAAATGGAAGCCAATCTTGGTGATAGTTTCAGCAGTTCATATCTGCTTTTTGTGTATACATGAAAGCAGATTTTGGTGATAGTTCCAGCAGTTCCTACCTGGTTTGTGTGTGTGTGTGTGTGTGTGTGTGTGTGTGTAAAATATTTTCGAGTGATCTCTGTAGAAGGACAATACATTGAAGTTTTATGAGAACAAGGTGCCAAAAGACTTTTTTCCAATTAGAATTGTCCCCCATACACCTGCTTTTCTACCCATGGGGCTAATTTGGGCAGTATATGTGGGAGGCAGTGGAAGACAGAAGTGCCTGGCGTGCTCTGGTCCATGGGGTCATGAAGTCGGACACGACTAAACGACTAAACAACAACAACAACATCTTTCTGTCTGCAGGTGGAAAAACAGTTGGGTCAATTTTGACTGGAAAAAGTAGCACAAGGGGGGAAAATGGTTAAGGGTAACCAAGGGTCTGGAAAACAAGCCTTATGAGGAACAGTTGTGGGAGTTGGGTATGTTTAGTCTAGATAAGATGAGACTAAGAGGAGATAGGATAGCCATCTTCAACTGTCTAAAGGGCTGTCACATGCAAGATGGAGCAAGCTTGTTTTCTCCTGCTCCGGAAGGTAGGACTCAATGGCTTCAAGTTACAAGAAAGGAGATCCAGACTAAACATCAGGAAGAACTTTAAATGGTAAAAGCCGATCTCTCCTTCCTTGGAGGTTTTTAAGCAGAGATTGGATGGCCATCAATTATGGATGCTTTAGCTGAAATTCCCACATTGCATGAGGTTGGACTAGATGACCCTTAGGATCCTTTCCAACTCTTCAATTCTATGATTTTATGATTCTAAGCAACACCCCCAACACACACACACACACACACACACACACACACATCATATTTGAAGTCCCTGCCAGGTTGGATTTCAGTTTCAGCATCTTAACTACTTCAGGACTCTGGCCTGCATTCTTCAGATTAAACTGTATTTATCCATCGCTATATCACTCCAGCCCAATCCATAGCCCTATCATATGCAGAGCTAGGCACACCTAGATAAGTGGTCCTAGGCTGATGGACCCAACTGTTCATAAGATGAGGTTGCTGGTGAGAACTTCCGGCAAAAGGTTCCCATGAGTTACGGTACTCTTTAGGGTTGCACCTTGGTCATTTCTGTCTGCCTTGTGGGGCAGGAGTTTAGCTTGTTGTTAAATGCTAAGGGCACCTTCCCTTCTGAATCTGCAGCCTAGATGTGCTTAAAAAGCGGTTCGGTGGAATTGTTTCAGATTTAAAATGATTGGCAGCTTGATCCTAAGTACATGAGCACTGTAATCAGACTTTGTAGCCATTCTTGTAGGTGCTGTTGCAACAGCCAAACTTGTGTTGTGACAGCTATTGTGGCACCTTGTGTGACACAAGCTGGTCAGAGTTGGATTGCTCCAGTATGTTTGTTTCCTCGACATCATTGGTGCACATATGTGCTAGTGAGAGGAGCTGGTGGTCCAGTTCACAGGTCCGAGGATGACACATCTGAGGTCAAAAACAAAACCTTTCTGAATTGTTTCTATGCAATGCAAAGACTGCCTCATCTAACTAAGGCTTGCTGTTGATTGCATCCCCGATAAGAAAGCAGCATCTGCAATCAGCTTCCAGCAGTGGACAAGGGGACATGTGGACTTCTTTTTCCGACTCTGGTTCTCCACTTTGTACTTTGACTGGCAGTGGGCTCTCCAGGGTCTCAGTCCAAGGTCTTCCTGATCATCTGCTACCTGATTCTTTTAACCCAGGGCTGGCCAACGTGATGCATGTATGGCGTGTGTTGCCTTTTTGATGGTGCTTTCCTGGTGTTCTGGGACTCTAGTTCTCAATAGGCCAGGCCAGCATGGTCAAAAGTCAGGGATAAATGGGAGCTGTTGTTGGACTACATCTGTGAGGCTCCAAATTGTTTTAACAAGAAATGCCAAGACTTGAACCTGAGGTTTTCTGATTGCAAAATGTGTGCTGTATCCCTGAGTTGTGATCCCTTTTCTAGTGGCTAATAGCCATTGCTAGGCTTGCCTTCCATCAGTGTGTCAGATTCCTTTCAAAGCTGCCTAAGCCAATGGCTATCACATCTTTGGGTGGTGAGTTATGTAGTGTGTGAAGATTTCCTATTGTTTGTCCCAAATCTCCCATTGTGCAACTTCATTGGATCCCCCTGGATTTTTGCACTGTGAACAGGGATGCTTGAGGAATTCCTTCTTTGTGAATTCCAGTATCAGTTGACCTGATCTACAACTCAAGGATGAATGTGCAGATCAGAATGCACTTTTCTGGTGACTTTTGCAATTCTCCAATTTTTTTGTGATGCCAAAATGCATATAATATGTTACTTTTGAGATAAGATATGTTCAGAAAAGCAAACTCAGAATGTGCATTCAGAAGTACATATTTTGTGAGAAAACGTGTTCACACACAATTTTTAATACTTTTTTTTAAAAAAGGCATCAGTTAAATAAGCTATCAGAGTGAGAAAAACCTTTCCCACTTTTTAGACACATAATTTTATAATACTCTGTGACGTTCACTCATAGTGCTCTTTTTCAACTAAAAGCCCCAGAATGCCATAGATTTTCTTTATAGGAGTAGGGCATTTATTTGGAAATAGCCCCATAAATTCCAATAGAGTAAGCAATACAGTGGTACCTTGGGTTACAGACGCTTCAGGTTACAGACGCTTCAAGTTACAGACTCCGCTAACCCGGAAATAGTACCTCGGGTTAAGAACTTTGCTTCAGGATGAGAACAGAAATCGCGCAGCAGCGGTGTGGTGGCAGTGGGAGGCCCTATTAGCTAAAGTGGTGCTTCAGGTTAAGAACAGTTTCAGGTTAAGAATGGACCCCCAGAATGAATTAAGCTCTTAACCCGAGGTACCGCTGTACTTTCCTTCCTAGTAAATATGTTCAGTATCGGGAGTAATATGTTGAAGATGCTATGAGTACATTAATGAGAATAACTTTCTATTACCCCAATTTAGCTATGGCAATAAGTTTAAATGCCAGTTACTTTTGCTATATGTTAGTGACAAACACGGTTTTATATTCCCAGCACAGGACAAATAGATGTGATTTCAGTCACAGGTGAGGTTTTTGAATGGGCGAAGTCTGCTATGAGAGGGGTTTGGAAATTGTGGTCTGTGGAGCTACATGGTGGTCTAACGGGAGCTACATTCAGATGGTCTGTGGTGTGTCAGTGAATTTGCAGTTGACGACAAGAGGCAGCAGATCCATCACATTAAATGTTGCTATTGATTTTTAATTGGGTTCCTTTTTTGCGCTTCTTCGTTTCTTCTATTACATTTTATTGTATTACCATTCAAATCCTATGGAATTGAAAATGTAGTAAAATAAAATGCAGTCTATCTGGAGTAAAGGAAGCAATAAAAGTACAATTTAAAATCATACAGCATCTAGCACAGTGCATTACAATTGCTACAAAAGCTAGAAAAATTATTAAGTGGTCCTCCAGTGATTTTCAAGCGGTCCATGGTTGGTGGGGAGTATGGCAACCGCTGTCCTATGAAATGCAAACTGTTGTCTTAGGTTACAATTCAAAACAAGAGTTACAGTATAATCCTAAACATATTTACTCAGTAGTAGGACTTCCTTCCATGCAAACGTGCATATGATTTCAGACTGAAGTGTGTGTAAGAGTGAAATTTTTAAAGCATGTTTACTCAGAAGTAAGGCCAACTGTGTCCAATATGACACACTCGCTGGTGTGTTAGGATTGCAGCCTTAGGCTGCAGTTCTGTGGAAACTTATTTGGAAGTACTGTAAACCCCTTTGTAATCAACGGGACTTACTTTTGAGTGCAAAGGATCGATTCACACATCTGTTGAAATCCCTGAACTTAAGGTGTTTGTCTTGGACTGTGTACTGATGGGTGTGTGTGTATCTACAATAAAGTTTAAAATGTTTATCTAGTGGAAAAAGCACTAGATTTGAGAGTGTTTTCAGATTTCACAAGATACTGGAATTCACATTAGGGTGTTTAACCTCACAGCTTTAGGTCCTTTAGCTTCAAGCAAGAAACAAATGCAAACAGCATTTACAATTACAATTAAATTTCATAACCAAGGAAGTTAATGCATTTGCTTTCTCATCAGCAATTTTAGAGATGCTCTGTACGGATGATCAATAGCTCAAGGCTGGGACTCAAATGACCTTTTAGGTGCTGTGTGATTTATCGTGAAAACTCTTGCAACATTTTTAGTACTCAGATGGGTGCTGGTGATTTGGTTTGCTGATTATTATTATTCTTAGATATATGAAATTGGCTCCTAATGATTGTCCTCAGAAGCCAAAATCTCATTCCTTGAACCTGCAATGGGCAATGAGCCTTGTGCTTCAAATCACAGTGGAATGATGATATTGCTAAGCACTCTATTGACTGTTCAAATAACTTCACATTATTATCTTTGTTATCTTTACAGTACTGTTGTGAGATAGGTCAGTTTCAGCTGCCCTGGGACCCTCATTCTCATGTGGGTTAGCTGCTATGCATGCCATCCATGTATTGGCATTTATAGACCTGTCTTGCATCATTGCATGTTCTGCACATACTTGGACATCATTGTGGGACTGGACAGACACATTCTAGGAAGTGGGTACTGAACACCCATTATGCCAAACTCCTGAACCAAGAAATTGTTTTCCCAATTATTTGTGATCGGATTCTGAGTCTGGGAACGACTGGCTTGTGTAACACCACGTAATGAATTTTTGACTGAGTTGAGACTTGAACAGGGAGTTTTCTCACTTACGTTCTTAGCCACCATACTATACCAGCGTCCCAGAATTATTATTGTTTTTCTGCATGGGCAGTCCTCAAGCGTGGGAGATCATAATGTGTGAACTGGGCTACAGCAGTTAAATGCTAGGAGCAATTTCCATGATTGTAGCAGCTGGATGTGGTGTCATTAGAATCACAGCCATGCTGTTGACTGCCTCTGCCATTGCCTAGCTTATTCCTTCTGTTTCTCCCCAGAAGATCAGGGCTGTTTGGATGAAAAGAGAAAAGGTGTGTGTGTGTGTGTGTGTGAGAGAGAGAGAGAGAGAGAGAGGGAATTTGAGGTCAGTTAACAAATTCAGAAACACATTAACACCCTTCCTTTTCACACTTCTGGCTTTTTCTAACCCTCTCTGCACCAGGGCAAATCCTCATTTCACAGAGGGCAGGGAAGGGATTACCTTTAAACGGCAACACCTCCTTTTAGTGGGCAGAGAGAAAAGGGAAATGAAAGAATAGGCAACAGAGATTAAAATAAAGACTGCAGCCAGTTTGAGCCAGTTTTGCCGTACTGAGAGATGATTTAGCTATAGTATAGCTTTGCTTCTGCTGCCAATGGCATATGATCTCCAGGGACTCAGCTACACTGGCAAAGAGAAAGCGCTTTATAGGCATTGTATATGCATTATAACACTGTGACACCAGAAGGCGCTATAGAGTTCTGTTTTTGCAAACCCAATTCCTCATAAAATTTTTACAATGTCTTTAACTGAAATGCTTCTTCGATGTGTTGAGATCCAACCCAGGAGATGGACAGGGCTTGCATTATCAGTGTAATAGTAAAAGCTTTACTAGTTGGTAAGATAAATGGGCAAAGCAATCCTAACCCACAGAAGTCCACCCGAGGAGGGTTAGGTTGGGGTGGAACTGCTGTTTCATTGAATGTTCTATCCACTGCAGCTAGGCTCCCAGCACCCCAAATAAATCTCCAGAAATATAGATGTCCCACTAAGAGTACAGCTCCTTTCAGGGGCATGGCAGAGTATTGATCAAGAAGCAGCAGCTACTTATCCCCTGACTCCTGTGTTAAAAATCAAATCCTTCTGCACTGGTCTTTGCATCTGTCTTGTCTATAGCTCAGGATAGCTCAGTCAGTGTGGCATGAGAGTCTTAATATCAGGCTTGTGGGTTCGAGCCCCATGTTGAGCAAAAAAATTTTCTGCATTCCAGGGGGTTGGATTAGATGACCCTTGTGGTCCCTTGATTCTATGACACGTGGGACTAGCGGGGAGGAGTCACTGTGCCGTAAGTTGGGGTGAGCAAACAGCAGCTTCCATTTGTAAATTGGAGTGCAATTTGAAGACTCCAGAAATCTGCTCACTTTTAAAGCTCTTGAAAAGAAGTGTCCGCCTATAATATGCATTCAGCAGGTCCTCCAGCAGCAGAGGCATGGGAGTGGTGGAGGTAATGGGGCTTCTTGTGTCCCACTCTATGCAGCTGCCCTAGGATTTATGGTGCTATTACCACTGCCAACAGCATGCCAGGTGGGCAGGAAACCAGGTGAGCAGGTGAGGGGATTGGAGAGGAAGGGTTTGTGTGTTCAGAACACTGAAATGACTTTGTTCCTGCATCTACTTGTAAGAAAGAGTTCATCCAACTTTTTTTTTGCTTTCCATGGTATCGTAGAATTTGTGGGCTTCCGCAAGACAGTTTATTGCGGAGTTGGAACTAATTGTGCGTGCAGGCTTCTCACAGTGTCAACACAATGCCCCATATTAGTTTTGCATTTAAACTGGATCTGCTGTTTCCCAGGAAAATCCAGCATTAGCTCAGAATTCAGTAATGGTCACCTTGGAAACAGCGTTATATTTTATCAGAGCAACTTGCAAAGGCCGAAGCTGAAACATTTTGCTGTCAGAATTTAGCAATTCTGTTTTGTCAGTCAGTGTAAAAATATATATGGTTTTAGTGATTAACTGCACCCTACCAGGATCCAAGGGGACGCGGGTGGCGCTGTGGGTAAAAGCCTCAGCGCCTAGGGCTTGCCGATCGAAAGGTCGGCGGTTCGAATCCCCGCGGCGGGGTGCGCTCCCGCTGCTCGGTCCCAGCGCCTGCCAACCTAGCAGTTCGAAAGCACCCCCGGGTGCAAGTAGATAAATAGGGACCGCTTACCAGCGGGAAGGTAAACGGCGTTTCCGTGTGCGGCTCTGGCTCGCCAGAGCAGCGATGTCACGCTGGCCACGTGACCCGGAAGTGTCTGCGGACAGCGCTGGCCCCTGGCCTCTTGAGTGAGATGGGCGCACAACCCTAGAGTCTGTCAAGACTGGCCCGTACGGGCAGGGGTACCTTTACCTTTACTTACCAGGATCCAAAAGATACTTGTCTGATGCTTTCATATGTGTCCCTCTGTCTGGTAAATCTTGATTAAAAGAGTGCTGGAAATTGTAGCTCTGCAAGGCATAAACTAGAGTTCCCAGGATTCTTTGGGGAAAGTAATGTGCTTTAAATGTGCTTTGTGGAAGCACCCTTTTAGAGTCAGAAGGGATGTTGGTGGTCAGTGCAGGATCAACAATGATGGGTGCAACTAAGCACTTCTGACAGATGGCTGTGCAGCCGTTGCTTAGAGAGCTCCAGCAAAGGGGCAGCCTGCATCTCCACAGGCAGTATGTTCCACTGTCAAACAGATCTTGCCCTAAAAAAAAGTTTATCCCAACCTGCCTCCCTGCAATTTCCACCCATTGGCTTAGTCCTGCCCTGTGGAGCGACAGAGAGAACAAGACCGTTCCATCTTTTGTGTGAAGGTCTTTTCACTGCTAAGTTTAGATGTGATTGAAGGCCCTCGAATGCTAAACTGCCAGGAGTTCACATTGTTAAGTTTTCCTTTCACCTGCCTGAGTTAAGCATTTGAAAGTCGATTATAATTCTTGATGCCTGATGCTGAAGAGAGGGGAATTCAAACCGGCTGACTTATGACATTTTTATTAGGATGGATAATGTTGACTCTGTAAAGACCTGCATCCCTTGTGGCCGAGGCAAAGAGAGGTTAGCATTTCTTCCGTGACTGTGTGGCATGTTTCTGCCTGTGAAGGGAATGAAGAGCACTTCCGTCTCAACTGGCTTCGCTCAAGTGCATGCAGGATGGGATTCTCAGGCTGGCTTCCTTCATGATAGGGGAAAAAATATTTTCTCGTTTACTCTACTGTGCCCAGAAGAGAGATTCACAGCTGAAGCTGTATGACCAAAAGGTAAAATTGGCCAAGGCTGATGGGCACAGGTTGACTTTGCATTTTCAGGGATGTTAAATTGAAACAAGCTGCAATAAGTGGTGAATTTGCCTTTTCCACAAAAGTGAGAACCAGTCTTCATATTTTCAAAGTACTGGTTTGTTGGGGTTCCCCTCCCCTTATTTTTATGGTAGAAATTGCCCATTTTATCTTTCTGTTTCATTCCTTGCTGTTAAGATTGCTTTGCCCAATATTAACGATGCATGTCAGATTCTGTGCTTAAAATTGCAGCCTCATGACTACGATCGCATTCCAGCCTGCACATCGGTGGTAGGTGTGCATGTTCTGAATGCTGAAGGTCTCAGGTTCAATGTGTGGATCCTCTAGCTTGTCATGGTTCAGGGAAGAGATCACAGGAAAGAGCCTTTGCCTGAGACCCTGGAGAGCCACTGCTAGTCAAAATAGACAATACTGGCCTAGATGTACAAATCAGCCTCACTGGATATAAGGCAGCTTCTTTTGATTCTTGGAAAGTTTTCCATTCCCCACAGGAAGCCTCCCTGCACATTTGGAGAATGGCTTTGCTGTATTAGACCTTCAAGCTTATCTAATACAGCCTGTTGTTTGACCACCTAGATGCCTAGGGAATCTCATAAGCAGGACATGAAAGGGAGAACAGTTCCCTGGTAACTAGAGATGGGCAAATCTGTCAAGTTTGGTTTCTCCCCATTTCTCATTTTTCCAATCTTAAGTTCAGTTCTCTACATTTTCAAATCGGTTTGCATTTTTTTAAAAATGTCCTCATTAAAATTCTTTTGCATTTTAGTGCAAATTTCTCCTAATGCTCACATTTTTGTATGCGTTTTCCTCTAATACACACTTCTTTCAAATATAATGCATTTATGTAAGTTATTTATGTGCATATATGTGCGCACCTTTCTAATAGATACATTTTTTGCACACATTACTTGGCTGGAGAACTGCACTGCAGAATTTGGAGAAGTTCAAATTTCCAAGGATGGCTGTGTTTTGGTTCTCGTATTGTTTCCAAAAGTGTGAATTAAGTAAGTTCACCTTTAAATGTGAACTGAGTTGAATTTCTCCCAAATCCATCCTAGAAACTAATACTGGCTGGCATATTGCCTCTCAGTAGGGAGTGGCTAACTGATGTTGTTCAGTTGGTGCCAAAGGGCAGGTTCCTGGAAGTTAGGTTCGCTATATGCTGGTAGGATGAAAGACCTAGGAAAACAGGAAATGGCATGTAGGAAGTTGCCTTTATATTGGAGGCAGACCCATGGTCAGTATTGTCTACACAAGGGGCAGCCAAAGTGGTTTCCTCCAGATGGTGTTGGAGTAAGACTCCTGCTATCTCTTGCCATTGGCCATGCTGGCTGGTGTCAATGGGAGCTGGAGTTCAGCAGCACCACATTGACTCTGTCAGGTCTACACTGACTGGCAATGGTTCTTCAAGATTCAGATGGGGTCTTCTCTCCTGGTCCTACCTGAAGATGCTGGGGATCAAACCTGGAACCTTGTGCATGAAAACCACATGCTCTTATCACCAAGTTATAGTCCTTCCCCAAAAGGATAGTGTTTGGCACAAGGTCACCTGGTGAACTTCATAGCTGAATGGGTATTAGAAGGTCTCATCCATCTTAATTTGGTGCAGTAACCATTGCACCACATCCATTCCCTTTGGCGGCATCACTGTGGCCATGCAGAGTCATGGATTCCCTAGCAATTAATTGCCCAGGGCCTGATCTCAAAAATAGCAATGCAATGAAATTATTCGGGCAGGTAAGGAAAAGGCTTTATTCACCCTAGTTTCTGCACAGGATCTAAGCCTGTAGTTTTGCTGTCATTTCAGTTCTGGCTTCCCGTAGAGCCCAGCATGCGATTTTGGTGGTTGGATCAATAAGAACATCTTTACTCATAAACGGTATTGAGCTGCAATATTGTGGAAATTACGTGACAATCAGATTTAGACTGGACATAAATATGGGCAAAGCAGGGCTGGCATTTGAAGGAGTTTGTCATCCCCCCAGCTCCCACTTCAAATAAAGTTAAAGGAAGAAAAAAGAAAATCTCCTGTGGAGCTCAAGTCTGTGAATTGCATGGATTATCATAAATAATCCTTTCCCTGTGAGGCTTGAGTAATCATTTTTTGGCTGTCTGACTGGCCAGGCACTGCTTCATTTTTCGAAAAACGATCTGCGTTCACATTTCTGAATTATTGGAGTTGTTTGACAGGCCTGAAGTGTTTGCTGGTTTAGGAAGACTGTAATTAGGAATTTATTAGTCGAGAACATCTTTGTGGGATAATCTGGGCACTAAATATGGAACAGGACTGTATAGCAATTTTGATAATTTTTAAACTGCCATTTTTGGAAAGCTCTCAGACAAGTTGAGAGATCTCTCCCCCCCCGCCCCCACCCCCATATTGCACGATGCTCAGTCAGGTGCCGTGACAGGGCAAGATTTACTTTCCATTTAAACAGCGGCAGCTTGGCTATTTATTTATTTATTTCCACAGGAACGAAAAAATGACATTTAGAATTGCAACACGTATTTCTGTTGTTCTACTTTGCTGCCCTGCTTTTTGTGGGGTGCTGGCAGTTCCAGAATCCAGAGGACTTTAAGGAGTGCTGATCTGGCACCTTTGCAAAGGATGGCATATTGTGCCCTGGAGTCTGCAGATATTTGTACTCAGTTTACGTAAAATGAAGGCTTAGTACTTCTTTCTTTCTCTCCCTCTCTCTGTCTGCTTTAAACAAGGCTTTCCTGTTAACAAGTTGATTTCTAATGGCCTCTCTGGAGCTGATTCCTGCACGATCAGGGTTTCTAAATCACGCAGGGAGCTGTCACATGACTCCCTTCACCCTTAAACCTGGTGTAGGGCTCTGCATGGAATAACACTGATCTGCCAGGGGCACACCCTTCCTCAGCTGTGAAAGCAGGGGCTGATGGGAGCTGTGGTCTGCCCCATCTGGAGAACACCAGGTTGGTGAAGGCTGCTTTAAAGGTAAAATAAGTACAGTGCTACCTCAGTTTACAAACACTTCTGGTTACAAACACTTCGGGTTACAGACTCTCCTAACCCGGAAGTAGTACCGTGGGTTAAGAACTTTACCTCAGGATGAGAACAGAAATCGCGCACCGGCGGCACGCGTAGCTGTCAATGTTTCCCTTTTTTAAAGGGAAATTCACTTATTCCGAATAGGATTCCTCGCAAGAAAAGGAAAAAGTTGACAGCTATGACGGCACGGCACGGCAGCAGGAGGCCCCATTAGCTAAAGTGGTACCTCAGGTTAAGAACAGTTTCAGGTTAAGAACGGACCTTCAGAACAAATTAAGTTCGTAACCAGAGGTACCACTGTAGTTTCTTAGAAATGGACCACCAGTTTCAGGAGTGGTGCAGTGTGTTTCCCTTAGGCAGTCCCACTTAGTAACCAGCTGTTATTAAGAGGGGAAGGCTGTAACTTACTGGTAGAGCATTTGTTTGTATGCAGGAGGCTTAGTTTCTGGCATCTCCTTGTAGGGTTTGGGAAAAAATCCTGCCTAAAATCCCAGAGAGCATTACACTACTGGACTAGATGGACCAGTGGTCTGACTCAGTACAATACAACTTCCCTAAGTTCTTATCTTCCTGTATTCCTTGTGCACTTGCTTACATGTCCATATCATGAATGTCCAAATGAGGCACATAGCACCTTTCTCCTCAACTCATTTTAAGAATCCTGGCTTTTATATCTATATACTAAAAAGCATATCACATTTTATACACACACACACACACACACACACACACACATATGCATATATATCTATGCAGCCTTCTAAAGAAAGAGGCATTCAAGTGTGAAGTTCCTCAGAACAGCAAACTTATCTGAACCGGAGGTTGCTGGTCTAGTCAATTTCACTATTCCATTTACCTGCATAGAGCCAAGAGAAGTGGTGGTCATAAAAGAATCAGGATGTTGGAGAGCACTCCCATTTCCTCCTGCTAGGAGACTTCATCTCTCAAACACTGTTGTTTGCATATATTTTTTTTGCTGAAGTTGGGCTACTGTTGCAGTAGAAGAAAGCTACTCCTATTGCTTTGTGTAAATACGAATTCTGTACCCAGCCAAAATGTGAGGCAGAAAGCTTATAAGGTGGCATAGACCATGAAATTCCACCATATTCTTCCACCCCCAGTTTTATGTTTCTTGAATGTTCCTGGACTATCGTTTACAATTCTCTTCCACCCAGTCAGTAAAAATGGCAAGATTAATGTGGTTAAGCTTGGATGTTTCCACTCCAAGGTTTAGGTTGGAGAATTAGATTACAGGGGTCGGCAAGACTTACCGGGCATGGACCGGATCACTCCCGCGGAGATCTTCCGTGGGCCGGACTGGTGCAGCGCGACGCTGTAAATCGCATCTGCACATGTCCATGACACTGGAAATCGCTTCTGCGCATGCCCAAATGCCAGAAATCACGCCTGCACAGAAGTGATTTTCAGCGCCACAGACATGCGCAGATGCGATTTTCGGTGTCTGGGCATGCGCAGAAGCGATTTCCGGAGCTGCGAAAGAGAGTCCCTGTGCTGTGCTGCACCAGTTTAGCACAGCGCATGGCGACTTTCTGAGTGGGCAGCTTGGTTCAGGGGTGGCTCATGGGCCAGTTAAGCGACCCTCATGGGCTGCTTCTGGCCCATGGGCCTTAGGTTGCTGACCTCTGGATTAGAACCTGTGGCCTGCCAGAAGATTTGGAACTTCTGCTGCCATCAGCCCCAGCCAGCATGGCTAATGGTCAGAGATGATGGGCCCCATGACCCACCTTCTGGTTTAGGTGGTGGTGTGTTTGCAAGGCCTACTGCTTCATTCAGCTCCTCACAGGTTTGCTTTCCCTTAAAAGAAAATGGTGTCAGGGTTCTGTTACATGCATTAGCATCTAACATGGAGCTAGCTAGGCTCATTTACATTGTCAAGGAACTGGCTTTTGCCAGAAAATATATTTTTCTTAGTTATTGGTAAAGGCCCACTATTCCCCACCCCCTTAAATAAAGCTGAAAATAAACAGATACTGTTTGTTCTCTGTTACTACTGCTAGGAAACTAATGTTATTGTTACTGTTACCCTTCTGAAAAATAAAACCATCCTTCAGAAACAGATAACAGAGACTGAAAAACAGCTAAGGTCAGTCAATTGCAGTGGGTTGACATAGAAGGCAGATAAGAGACAGGGACAGTGCTCATGGTACAGGTGCCTTGATATATCTACTGGTTAAAAATAAATAAATCTGTGTCTGTATAGCTGCACTGGTAAAAATAACAAAGGAAAAAAGAGAAAACGCTGGTAATTTCAGTTTGTATGTCATAAAACTAATAGTTTTAGCCTGATGAAGACCAACATCCTGGGTCAGGTGTCACCAGTACTCCACACATCAGAACTGGTGACCGCACACTTGAGATGGCAAACAATCTTGTCTTCCTGGGTTCTACAATAACCAGCAACTTCTGCATCAATGCTGATCTGGGCAAACATATTGGCAAGGCAGCTACAGCAATGGCTCACTTCTCCAAATGGGTATGAGAGAATGAGATTCTAACAACCAATATGAATTTGAAGGCCTACAAGGCTTGCGTGTTGGGCCTCCTGCTTTATGGTAGTGAGTCATGGGCAACTTAAACCTACCAAGAGCAATGCCTCAACACCTTCCACAAAGATGGGCCCTCCCAAGCCTAATTCCCAGCATGTTCACACTCCTGTCTTGGCCATGTCCACAGAATGGAAGATGACAGGATCCCCAAGGATATGCTCTATGGGGAGCTGGCTTCAAGCATTAGGCCTGGTGGCAGACCTGGTGGCAGATCTTCTGCATTACGAAGATGTCTGCAAGCGTTCCATGAAGGTTGGCAACATTAACTTCACTGTGTGGGACTCCCTTGCAGACGACTGCAGTGCCTGGAGCTTGTGTATACACAGCAGTGACCAAAGGAGGAATGATTTCTGGGAGGAGCTCAGAAAGGAAGAAATGCTATGGTACACTTGCATCAGCACAAGTGGACACTTTCATTTGCCCCATCTGCAGCAAAATATGTCTCTCCTGTATTAGTCTCTATAGCCATAGCAGGCGCTGTGGCTCTCCAACAGTTTGACTTAGCCCCTGAGGGTATTGTCTCTTGAGACAGACAGATGCCAACCAACCAAAATTCTGCATGTGGTAAATTGAGCAGAATCATCTTATGCTGTCCCTCAGATAGTATCTAGAAGGAAAGTGGCACTAGGTTGTACTGAGTAGTGACAAATGGGCTGTTGCCAGTCCTACTCATGCCTTGCTGGGATCGGACCTTTGTGCAACACACCTGGGATGCAAAGGAGAAAGGGGCAGAAGTGCTAGCGCATGAACACCAAAGATTGATTTGGTTATGGGATGGTCCAAGCAACAGGGAAGGTACCTGCTTGCTTTATCCTGTGCACCTCAGTCTCGCCACAGTGGCTCCTAGAATCAGGCTTTGAGCCAGAACTTTTCAGACTCCTAAACTCCTAGACTTAATTTTTTTTGTCAGCAAAATTCTCTCTTAGCTCTGCACAGCGGCTTTTGACCATGATGTGCTCTTCTCTCTACATGAGAGGAATGATAATAGCAATGGGAGTTCCAGGCGTGCAGGGAAAGCTGACTGTCAGGATGGAATTGAACTTAGCAGTTCTTGCATCTGCGAGGAGCATTTTGGCTTAAGTGTCATGCCCTGAGGAGATGGCAAATAGTATAAATTTGCAGGCAAATATATCACGATAAGCTTTTATTAATTTTTAAATTAAAAAAAACAAAACAAGACATGCTTTAGGGTATAGAGCACAACTGAAAAAGATTTGTAGAATATGTTGGAATGCTGAAGCCCTAAAAGGCTAATCACTCTCCCTTCTCAAATTTTGGAGCCACACACGGTTAGGCACCTTTAAATGCACGAAACATTTAAAGCATCATCATACCACTTTAAACAGTCATGGTTTCCCCCAAAGAATTCTAGGAAGTGTAGTTTGTTAAGGGTTGTTAGAAGGCCTCTATTCCCCTCACAGACTGGTTTCACAACCAGTCCTTCTTCCCAGGGAACTCCTGAGAATTGTAGCCCATCCCAACAATAATTAACACATAATAATTAATAGTTAAAAAGCGAGAATGAGAGGGTCAGAGAGATCCCAGAAAAATATTTTGGGAGAGTAGCCCAATCTGCATTATACATTTAAATCAGTATCATAACAGTCATGGCTGTCCTGGGAAAGTTCCGGGAGGTGTTGAATGTTAAGGGTTCTGAGGGTTGTTAGGAGACCCTTACTCCCCTCCCAGAGTTCCTTGGGAAGAGGGATTGATTGTTAGATCACTCTGGGAATTGTAGTTCCAGGAGGGGAATAGGGGTGTCCTAACAACTCTTTAACCCTCCCATCTAACTACAGTTCCCAGGATTCTTCGAGGCAAGCCATGGTGGCTTAAAGTGGTATGATACAGATTTACAGTGGTACCTCGGGTTACAGACGCTTCAGGTTACAGACGCTTTAGGCTACAGACTCCACTAATCCAGAAATAGTACCTCGGGTTAAGAACTTTGCTTCAGGTTGAGAACAGAAATTGTGTTCCGGCGGCATGGTGACAGCGGGAGGTTAAGAACGGACCTCCAGAACGAATTACGTTCTTAACCCGAGGTACCACTGTAAATGAATAGTCCCGATGGAGCCTTTTTACTACATTTGCTTTGGCTCTTTTGCTGTACTATGTTTAGTGCCTAGCCAGTTTGTGAACCTATGTCTGTCTGTGGCTGCCCTCTGCAATTTGGCACTAGCTACGAATAGTGGAAATGCTGGTGTGGGTGTGAACGCTAAAAGCAGTTTGATCTGAAAATGGAAGGCAGTGCAGAAGATGGGTGTGAGAGGCTAGGTGTTTATGATAACGTGGGGGCAGTCTAGACCAGGGATGAGGATGTGGCTTTCCAGATGCTTTTGTACTGCAACTCCCATCAGCCTCAGTGAGCATTGACAATACTCAGGGATGAAGGACTAAGGCTTTCTGGGAGATGATCTATAACGAAATGAAAAAGGTATTTAAATATACCTTTCTGAAGAAACCAGAGGCCTTTCTCCTGGGCATGGTCGGCCAATTGGTGCCAAAGAAGGACAGAACTTTCTTTATGTATGCCACAACAGCAGCAAGAATACTTATTGCAAAGTATTGGAAGACACAAGATCTACCCACCCTGGAAGAATGGCAGATGAAGGTGATAGACTATATGGAACTGGCGGAAATGACTGGCAGAATCCGAGACCAGGGAGAAGAGTCGGTGGAGGAAGATTGGAAGAAATTTAAAGACTATTTACAGAAACATTGTAAAATTAATGAATGTTAGAATGATATTGGAATGAACTTATGTGATTCTAGCAAAAATGTAACAAAGATTTAAGAAAAATAGATTGTTAATTGGTGAAAGGAGGGAAAGTAAACTTATATTAATATCAAGATAAATTTTCAGGATAAAAATTTGAAGAGAGGGAAAGGATTTGCTGAAATGGATAATTGACTTAGAATACAAAAAAGGGAGGTGTGAGGAGGTCAGGGAAACAAGCAAATGAAAGACAAGTTATGGGAAGGTTCGATTTGTTTTTTTAATTGTTTCTATTTTTCTGTTTTTTATTGTGATGTGATGTGTTGTTTTGTTTTTGTTTAATTTGGTGTTTCTTCTTTTTTCTTTTTGTAACCTTAAAACTTCAATAAATACTAATTTATTTTTTTAAAAAAGACAATACTCAGGGATGATGGGATTTGGAGTCCAGCCATATCTGGATGACCACAGGTTCTCCCAGCCTTGCTGTGTGCCTTCCATCTATAGTTAGGAGATTGAACAATGTTATGTATACACTCAGTCTATATCAGAACCTTGGACAGATCCTTGACATCGGTAGCTCTGTTCATGTTTTATAATTGGAGATCTCCCTTCCCAACAACCTAAGGATAAGTGGATTCTCGTTTGCTAATTTCCTCTCCTCTAATGGGATACTGACAGGATTTCTGAGGACCATCCATTACAACAGCTTAATTGAATTTACCATGTGATCGTACATGCAGCAGATCAAGTACACTGGAACAGAGAAACCTGTCATCTGCGCCATGGTTACCATGGTAAATCAAATCTTTTCAGGGGCCTCATTAGTCAGGAGAGCTGATATACCGTATTATAGAGAGAACCAAAAGGCTTTTTGTCCTATTCCACAGGAGTGTATAACAAATTTATATGTAGCGCAGTCTCCCTCACCCCCTCCAGCTTGTGCTATAGCAGGAAGAAACAAAGCCTTGTTTTCCAACGTTGTCCTTGGCTTTTTAGGCTGCAGTTGTTTAAAGTGATTGACTCCCTCTAAAATCCCCCCAGAGCTAATGCAGCCATCCTCCCAGGATCAGTGAGCTATGTTCCTAGGAGGAAGAAAATTGGGAATAGCTGGAGGTAGTATCTGCACTTGATGCAGACACATTGAAAAAAATGTGACTGGGAAATGCTGCTTCCATCATTGGCTGAGTGAGTTCCTGCTGCTCAGCCCCACTCCCTTGCCTCAGAAGTCCTCAGTGGGAACTGACAGCAAGAGGAGATTTACTCCACCATGCCTGGGTGAGTTCCAACTGTTCTGCCCCACAGCAATTGTCTTCAGGGCCCTTGGGGGGCGTGCTGCTTTCTGCATGATGTCTGAAGGGAAATCCCAAAGGGCTGCCATTCAGGGATGAGGACAGAAAATACTGCCTGAGCAATCCTGGCACCAGAGGGACACCCTGGTATTTCTGTTCTTGATACTGCACTTGAATATAATTGCATTTCCCAAATCTAAGCCACTTTGAGAGCCTCTTGGGGCCATAAAGTGGGATATAGTGCCGATAAAACTATGTTCCAGAGTGTTGTACAAAGAATGACCTTAGTATCTCCCTCTCTGAGAGATGTTTGTATTGCCCATAAATGAGCCAGCTCATGTATCCCCTTTGCACCAGGTTCTTGAGACATGGAATGGTGTGACTCACTTACATGCCCTCTGTTATCAATTCCATGTCTTGTGCTAAATATTTTTCAGATTGATCCCTTTCCCTGTCAGTTATTACATCATTACAGGTTCTAGAGTATGCTTATTCTATATGATTTCCATATTCATAGCTGGAGCTCCAGACACATAGGGTTAATTGGATCTTCACAATCAACAATATATTTGGTATGGACCCAGTTCTCACGCTTGGTGTTATGGGCACAAGACACAAGAAACCTCAAGTGCAGCCCCAAAGAGAACAGAAGTGTCCATTTTAGGCCATCCACAATTTAGCGATATGTCCAAATCCTAAAATGTGATTAATTTTATCTATTGCTTCTGAAAGAAGCCAGCTTTTAAACCTATGGTGCGAAGTTGATTTGTTTCAATAAGCAGTCATCAAAATTAACCACAGTTTGTTATGACTGTGGTTAAAATGGAAGCAAAAGCTTCCAACTTTGGTTAGGCCAGAGGAGGAAGAAGGAACATGGTAGCTCAAGGATTACCTAGGCTTCTTCTTGTACAGTACTTCTAAACTCTGGTTTAGCAGTACAACTGAACCAACCCACTGTATGTTATATTGTCATTGATGGTTTGTAAGCCTCTTCAAAAATCTGTTGTTGGAGTTGCAGTCTGTTTTTAATGGTGTTACAGTATTCTTAAGAAGATGCAGGTTCACAGATTGGAAGTTCCCCTTGATCCAGCATTGTTTGATGCTGGTTCAATCCCTGGCAACACTGGGAGAGAATCCTGTCTGAAATTCTGGAGAGCCTCTGCTAGTCAGTGTAGGTGGCACTGAGATAGATGAACCAATGGTATGGCTCATTAAAAGCAAACTTCCTATGACAACTTGCTCTAGCTTAGGGTGGAAGGAGCATCCTCTTGGCTGATTATCCTCGTCTGGCTCCTGCTGCTGCTGCAGTTACTTTTCTCATTCCAAATCCTGGTCAAGTACTTAGAGCACTGATGTATTAGAAATGTAATAGAGAGAGAGACGAATGCTAATTACAAAAAACCAAGTTAGTCAACTGTCACTGTGATAAACTATTGTAATCAACTGTTATTTATAGCTCACAGTGTAATGCAAATATAAACGTATGTGAATGATATTCAAGAGATTGAACATCTCCGCTTGGCTTTCATCCTGGAAACTTAAAGAAATATCCGAAACAGTTGCAAGACTTGTTTTTTAAAAACGAGATTAAACAAATAAAACACACAGGCAATTATAAACGAGAAAAGTTTGTGTTGGTTATGGTTTTGTATGCTGTTATAAAAGTGATTTAAGCAAACAAGGGGGTAGGGAAGCAAACCAGAGGGGAAACTCAACCTTTTTTTAAAAAAAGGATAGAGTGAAGGGCAGGAGTAGTAGAGTTTCTGCTTTGCACACAGAGGTTCCCTGGTTCAATCCCAGCACCTCCAGGTATGGCTGGGAGACAGCCCTGTCTAAAATCTTGGGAGTGCCACTGCCATTCAGCAGGAAAATACTGAGCTGCATGGACCAAGGAGTTCTCATTCTTACCATTGCTATCAGATGGCACCATGATGCAGTTGAAAAGATAACACTGCATAAAAGAGCATTCTGGGCATTCTAGAACAACTTGGCTATAGTCAATTAACCAGCACTGAAGCACTATATATTTGGAACTAACCACAGCTTCAAAGAAGTGTTTACTCAGTGGAAAACAGGGTAATAGTTTGGTCCCAGGCCATGGTCTAAAAGTACACAATGCAGCAATATAGCTGAAGCTAAGCAGGATTGGGTCTATTCAGTGACTGGTGGGGAACGCCTTCCAAACTTCCTTGCATGTCTGGAGGAAACACAGGATATCAATGTAATAATTGGGGGTGCCATTCAGTTCAGGAAGCCTTAGTTGAACCAAATTAACTGTAATTGATTAAATCTGTATGCATTGGCCCAGTAATTCTGAACAACTGGGTTTAAAAAACCCACATACTGAGACAGTGCATGTATATGTCACATCAGGTGGCATCTTGGAAGAGGAATCTCATCATTCCATCTTTTAAGGAGGTGCTTTTCATCTATGGTTTTTAAGATTTTAAAAATCACATATTTTGGGGGGGGGGGCTTTAAATATGTCTGTCTGACAACAAAGGACATTTTTGCTGCCGGAAACAAAGGATAAAATGAAGCCTTCCCCTGAATCCCTATTCCATGCTTAAAAGCTGACCAGACTGGAAGTTTTATCTTGCTTGAACATCCTACATGGCAGTTGAGGGCAGCAGGACAGGACACACACATAGAGCTCTGTTCATTCACTGCCCTTCAGTATCTGCTGCCTAAGGCTACTGCCTCATTCTGCCTAATGACAGGTCCAGCCTTGACTTTTGAGCTTGTAATTAATTAATCTAACAGTTTAGCCCTAGTAATAATGTAATTGAGAAATAGCTTGGTGGTAGAACATGTGTGTGTCCTGCTTTCTTAAGGTAAGGTTCCAGTTACTTCTGGTTAAAGGATATGAATAAACAGAGCTGGAGAAACACCCCCCCTGCCTGAGGCCCTGAAACATCACTTCCAGTCAGAGCAGAAACTATTGGGCTGGATAGACAGAATAATCTGACTCAGTTTAAGGGCAGCTTCATGTGTTTGCTTATAATGTGTAAAGTGGCTCTTGGGGAATAGTTCTGAAGGCATTTTTAGCATAGCTGTGGGGGAACATATCAAGATGAGTGGATATCTTTTTTCAAGGACTTTCAAAGAATCTGTGGCCTGGAAACAAAAGAGCTTAACGGTCTTCTTCCAAGTTGCATGAATGGGAGGTAAACATTGAGGGTGAAGCTTGCACAATCCATATTTAACTGATTCGAAAACAGGAAAGAAAAAGGAGAGGGGTGCTGAAATCCACAGTCATTTTGTTGAACCACTGTATTCCCTTCAGCAATGAGAATTAAGAGAGAGCAAGAGCTCCAGATCATCTTTGGATAAGATATTTTAGTGGAGTTAGTGTATGACATTCCTCAGAGTGCTGTGCAAATGTTGACCAGAAGGTACATAATGCAAAAATAAATAAATAAATACATCTCAGCAGTGCTGGCTGCAAGCCATTGTATTTTAATACTTTGAGGTGAAGGGTGAGGCCGCTTCTGTCCCCCTAAAACCTTTGTGGAAGGCATGGGGCCTGTTGGTAGGGCAGGTGAAAATTGCCCCAAATCAAGTGGCAGCACCTTCTGATTTTGGATGACGCAACACCACCTTGTCCAACGTTGCTCAGAAGTTCCCCGCAGTTCTCCAGAGAAGATTTTTTTTGGGGGGAGCACAATTCTGCACAGTGTTGAAGGGGATAGGACCCTTCTGTGAACTTAACGTCTATTTGTAGGATACAAGGCAATGCTTTTGCAGCCCTGCACTTACCTCCAAGTAAACGTCTCTAGAACAGAAGGGTTGGTTGCAAGGGAGAAGCAGAAGAGAAAGGAAAACATTTGGCTTTTTTGGGGGGGGAGGAGTAGACCTTGAGGAGAACTTTAAAGGCTGCAAATTGATAGTTATTTATTTTTGCTATCAGAGCTTTTGTTTAGCCGAAGCTCAGTTCTGGCACCTGTCAGGTGGGAGCCATTGCCATTCTAAGAGAACAAGGGAGAAGTTAACTGTGAGCTCCAGTACCTATTTTTGTAGAAAATTTGCACTGATTATTATTCATATTTTATTGTTGGTAGTGGGGAAGGCAGTTCTGGGATTTTCTGCCTCAAGTGCCAAAATAACTTGGCAGACCTTGGGCATTAAACACCTTGAGGGTTTTTTGTTTTGAGGGGAGGGGCACACATTGGTTACTTGGACTAAAGTGACAACATTTCTTTGTCCAGCCCTGAGAATGGAGATTTCCATTCACACCCTGCACTGACAGCCTTCAACTGGAGGAAATACTTATTTTATGTCACCAGCAGTTTGTTATTATGATATAGACTTTGAAATGAGAATTAATCTGGCAGAAGCAAAAAGGAAGAAAAAAAAACCCAGCAAATGTTTCTGGCCTTGCTTATACTAAATGAATCCCTGCAAAGAGCCTAACGATTGTGTTATTTCAGCAAGACTGACCTAATTATTTGCCTCTGAATGATGATGATGTTTTCTCTGCAATTTTCTTTGGACTGCATTAAAAGCACAAAGGAACTTATAGTGCTTCATTCAAGGAATTACGTGTGCTGAAGTCTGATGACACATGGCAAGAAGCTATACTTGATAAAATTAACACACGGCATCCAAGGATGGAGCCTACCATATAAATGGCCTCATCTGGTAGTACTAGTTAGTGGATTGGAGTCACGCCAAAGTAAAATGAAGACCATAAAATTATATGCCAGAGATATTGGCTGCAGTGCATAGCTTTGAAACGCCACATATGTGTTGGCACATCCCCTTATGCTGAAGTGTGCAGACGTCTTTGATTGCATTGCTAGATGAGAACTTATTCTTATTCTTATTAGTAGCAGTAGTAGCAGTGCAACTGTGATTTCACTAATTTCCCACTGAATTCCATGAAAGCAATACATGCTTTATATTCTCTGTATCATGTCTAGCTTGTAATTAAGGTAAAGGGACCCCTGACCATTAGCTCCAGTCGCGGACAACTCTGGGGTTGCATGCTCATCTTGCTCTATAGGCCGAGGGAGCCGGCGTTTGTCTGCAGACAGCTTCCAGGTCATGTGGCCAGCATGACTAAGCCTCTTCTGGTGAACCAGAGCAGCACACGGAAATGCCGTTTACCTTCCCGCCAGAGCGGTACCTATTTATCTACTTGTACTTTGACGTGCTTTCAAACTGCTAGGTAGGCAGGAGCTAGGACCAAACAATGGAAGTTCACCCAGAAATGGGGATTTGAACCATCAACCTTCTGATTGGCAAGCTTACACCACAATGCCACCCGCGTCCCATAGCTTGTAATTGGCTTGCCATTAAAGTAAACATCAGGATTTCTTTTGATTTTAATAGGGTTGGCCTGAACTGATTGGTTCCAATCATCTGGGGCAGGGATGGGGAACCTGTGGCCCTCCCAGATATTGTTGGACCACAACACTTGACCATGCCAAGTGCCAAGTTTGCAGGCACCATTGATTAGCAGTGCTTGCAAATGCCCTTTAGGTCAAGCCAGGTTTTATCTGCCCCCCACACCTGATGTCATACATGATATTTAGTGCAGGACAGATGGGCATGGCTTGGCCAAAATGGCCTCACAGGCCAAATGGGAACCTGGTGAGCTTAATGAGGCCCATGGACTAGACACAGGGTTTACCAAACTTGGGCCTCCAGCTGTTTTTGGACTGCAAGTCCCATCATCCCTGACCACTGGTTCCACTAGCTGGGAATGATGGGAGTGGAGACCCAAGTTTGGGAAACCGTGGACTAGAGGTTCTCCACCCCTGGCCTAAAGGATAGAGACAAAAGTTATTCTGAATCTAAAGGACACAGAGAGAAGTTATTCTGGGTCATTGACTTTTCTGCTCATGGTAGAATATCTGATTTCCTGCTCTGTTTCTCTTCTCTGCTCCTTCTTTCTGTCTCCTCTCTTTAATGACAAGGGTTCCTCTCAGCCATCCATGTTAAGTAAAGCTACACTGCTAATTGACATTGCTTTTGTGTCACATTAGAAGAATGAGTTGCAAACCAGACAATAAGCCTAATTGAGGGAAAAAAGCATTTATTTGGTCCAAATTCTAATTTCTGCAAAATGGATGCAAATCCAGAGAATCATCATTGGTATGTGGAGTGGAGCAGTAGATTTATTTCACTACAATTGAATAGTATGCTTGACCCTGAGTGTTCTAGTGTTTTGAAATGCAGGTAATTTTTCATGCTGGGGCAGTTATGATGTGCCCTGTTCTCTTTTATAACTGCTGCCTTTTGAGACATGTTCTCATTTTTGAGTACTTTCTTAGATGGTGGGAGACCTGCAATTTAAGGGAGAAAAGGCTTCCTTTCATGTATTCTTATCAAGTTCTTGCAATTTCAGAGGACAGAGATAGCTAGAAGGCTGCTTGTTGAAAGTCACATTTTTCTTTCGATACTTCTTCAACCTTCGTGTCGGAGAAACAGGATGTCACAGAATTAATTTCTAAGGAGGGTAATTTGTTAAATCTTTAAGCAAAGCCAAATCTGTCAGTTCCATTGAATGCGTACTTAATATTGAACTAAGTACCTAAAAATAGCTTCAAAATAATTTCTAGGTGAAACAGTAGCTGGAAGTTAAGTTAGTGGGGGGAACAGTACATGCAAAATATGTCAGTTGAGTTTTAAAAGACAATAATATAAAATAACATAAGATTATTTTCATAGTATTTGATATTATTGGATAGTCTTTCATAAAGATATAAAGATCCATATTTATACTGAACGACAGAATTCTTTATGCAATGGAGTGCAGTGTCTAGGAGAAGCAATCACTGAAATAATGATGCCTGTTAATCTTGGGTAAAGTGGGTGGATTGTTAGGGTCTGCTCTAAAATAAAGAGTGTCCATATAAGGTGTTGTATCCAAGAACATGAAACACCCAATTCTTCAGAAATTGCTGCACTCAAAAACTCTGTTACTGTATATATAGCCCAAGTGAGAATGCTTCTTTTATTAAACCAGCCTTCCCAAATCTGGTACCAATGTTTTGGATCACAACTTCCATCAGGCCAAGCCAGTACGGCTGTGCTGTTAGGGGCTGATGGGAGTTGTAGTCAGAAACATTTTGAGTGCACCAAGTGGGAGGAAGCTGAAGGGATATAATGTGCCAGGGAATGTAGCCTAGTTAATGGTGCTCAGTTCTACTGGGAGAGCTGAAAGAAAGGGTTAAAAGACTAGCATTATAATGAAGCCTGCAGGCTTCTCCTGTATGTTCATCCTTGTTTGTTTGTTTGAACATTTATAAGCCACCTACTCAAATACAATGATATATGCAGGTACAATAAAACATAAGATATTGGGAAATCTCTTTCCTTTGTTCTACCTTTTTTGGTTCTTAAAACCCAAGATTTGTATTTCTCTTTAGTTCTTAATTCCTATGTGAATTAGCCATGAATCTCGCAGGCTGATGGTAAATTACTGCTGCGATTATCGGCGGTACAAAAGGTTATATTCCCATTGCTATGGGGATTGTTGATTTATACATGCGCATGCCAGGCATGAGGCCTTGAGAGGAAAGTGGAATTTTCTCTATTCCCTTCCCTTCTGGCTGTGATTTCATCACAGTAATTTCAAAACAGGCAGGGAGCAAACAGTAAACAGCAATGAATTACAATACGATGGAATACTAATTTTTAGCATTCCTATGGTGTCTGCAAGTGCTCAAAGTGTTTCACATATACTACCAAACTGTAACCAGTGGAAGCTGGTTCATTAGGACAACCAGGAGATACCCTTACCAAGTGAAATGCCATGCATTTTTTTAAGTTTCCTCCCAAATCTCAAAAATCTTTCACAATCTCAGCCCCCCAAGTGCTGCTATGGTCAGAGGGACCCACTCCTCTTTCTCCATGCAGAAAAACAAAATAATAAATTTGTATCTTACTGGAGCTTCTCATCCATCCTCCAGTTTGTGAGGTTTTCCCTCCCCTCATGTTGCCATTTCCATTTTGCAGGGAACTGAGGCTGAGAGATAGTTGCTTGACTAAGACCGCCTAGAGTGAGTTCACGGCAGAGAAGAAATTGAAGCTACTCTTCTCCTGATTTGCAGTAGTGCATTTTAGTTGCTGCACTACATAGCATGCAGTGGTACCTCAAGTTAAGAACTTAATTCATTCTGGAGGTCCGTTCTTAACCTGAAACTGTTCTTAACCTGAGGTACCACTTTAGCTAATGGGGCCTCCCGCTGCCCCGCGCCACCAGAGCACGATTTCTGTTCTCATCCTAAAGCAAAGTTCTTAACCCAAGGTACTATTTCTGGGTTAGCAAAGTCTGTAACCTGAAGCGTCTGTAACCTGAAGCGTCTGAGACCCGAGGTACCACTGTACATCTTTACAAATATGCATTATCTGTGTAATTTGTAATTCTGTATATTTTTAAATATCTGCTGGTATACCACTGAAATTGCACAGTCTGTATCTGGAAGCATTTGACAACAGTGAAATAAGCTTAACCCTAACCTTCTGACGTTTTAAAAAAGATGTTCTAAAGCACCCAGCTATTAAGAAAACATAAGCCCCTGTAATGAGGGAAGACAACTTTCAAGAAACTGTTGGATAGGGTTCAGCATAGCAGTAGCCTGGGGAAGCGTAACGACTTGGTGGCATAAAACCCATTGCATTGTTGGTTACTAAAGCAGTCCTGCGAATGAGGGCTTTCAGCCACATAGGTTAACTGCAACTGTTGTAATCCTTGCAAGGTCAGTCAGCATTATCATGTCCATGTTGGTGATCTGGTGCGGAAGTTGTAAGAAGTTGGTGAGAATTTCAACCAAGGACGTGCAAGTTCACATTTTCAGGCTCTTAGCTGTAGTTCTAACCTGCCTGATGTTGATAGCTGCAAGGGAGCAGGAGCAGGAAGCAGTGCAAACTTGTGCCTTCCAACTTCCCCCAGTGGAGAGGAATGCTGCTGATGGGGTGGTAGGTAGGTTTCCCCCCCCAGAAGCAGAGGCCTGACTTCCATCCGACTGGGTGGAAAGTTATTGCCGGTGGTTCTCCTAACACCTGAATGGAGGCATTTGGGGGGTGGGGTACCAGTAGCAGGAATCAAAAAGCCCTGTGGTCTGGTTATCAGTCCCTCTCAGCAGTATCAGCGCTAGAGCTAGTGTGGCAAAACTGCAGAGAGAGGGTGGGGAAAGTGTCCTAAAAGTTATCAGTGGACTGTTGTTGGAGCAGAAGGACTTGGTAATGGCATTTGCAAGGCTTCAGTCTTGTCAAATGCATTGGATTTGGGCATTTGAGCTCAATTGCTGAGGGTTTTCCCAAAGGAGGCTGGGAGTGTCCTTCCTTGTGACTCATCTGCCCCTCTCAATTTCTGCCTTCCAGTTCCATAAGCTGCAGGTCCCAGGAGCGCAGTGTGTGATATATACTCCTGACAATGTCCAAAGGCATTTAATCGAGCCCAAGATGGCTGAGGACAGAGAATGGATGCTTCTTACTGCTGATCCTCAAGGGTTTTTTGAGCATTCCTATCAAACACTTGAAAATCCACAGAGGGATTTTGGAGTGTTCTCAAAAAGCAAGTTAGCTGTTCTGTCCCCTTCCCAGCCAGTCACACTTTCCCCAGTCCAACACCTGCCCTTACCTTGAATTGCTATGAAGTCATCTGACCCAGAAGGGACGCAGGTGGCGCTGTGGGTTAAACCACAGAGCCTAGGACTTGCCGATCAGAAGGTCAGCGGTTCAAATCCCCACAGCGGGGTGAGCTCCCGTTGCTCAGTCCCTGCTCCTGCCAACCTAGCAGTTCGAAAGCACGTCAAAATGCAAGTAGATAAATAGGTACCACTCCAGCGGGAAGGTAAACGGAGTTTCCGTGCGCTGCTCTGGTTCGCCAGAAGCGGCTTAGTCATGCTGGCCACATGACCCAGAAGCTGTATGCTGGCTCCCTCGGCTAGTAAAGCGAGATGAGCACCGCAACCCCAGAGCCGGCCATGACTGGACCTAACGGTCAGGGGTCCCTTTACCTTTACGTTACATCTGAGCCAAGAAATCCTGCACCTCAAATCCTGGAGCTAAGACTGTGAGAGAACAAGCCCGGCTCTTTCTTGTGCTTGCATATGGCAGGAAACAGTTGGTAGCGGGCGGACGTCTTTCTGGGAAGATTGTACACCACTCCCAGTTTTCCCATTGGGGAAACATCTGAGAAACTTTCACAAAACTCATGCTGGAATATAGTTGTAACATCACTGCCCTAGATGTAGGCTACATACTAAACTCTTCCAAATGTAAACAAGTATGCAATTTCCCTTCAGAAACTTGATTTGATTAATTGGATTACATCACTATAAATCACAGAAGAAGTTCGCCTTATCCTCTGTGAACATTTGGAAGTGGAGCAATCAATTGATATGCGCCAAAATGGCTATGCTCTGTGTCCACAACCAGAGGCACTAATGGTGCCAAATGGCAGTTGCTGGAAGCCATAGGAGGGGAGAGGGCTGTTGTGCTCAGGTCCTGCTTGTGGCTTTCTCAGCAGCATCTGGTTGGCCATTGTGAGAACAGGATGCTGGTCTAGATCCAGCAGACTCTTCTTATGTTCTTAACTTCCTCATTTTGACCTCAGTAGGAACAAGTGCCTTGCTCTCTTACTCTCTAAAGGCATTTTCACTTAGGCCAAAACAATTACTGCATGGGCATTCTCTTGATGTAGATGATAGATATAGATATAGATATATACATACACATTTTTATTAGTTTTTTTAACATATCATTTCCAACAATCATATAACATAACTTCTTATCTTATACAATATTTTAGACTTCCGTCAACACCTCTGATAATTTTCTGTTCTTTATCACTTATTCTGCATTTCATAATTTCTCTCTTACTCTTAATTATCATTAACTAATAATTCTCCTCATAGTCTTTCTTGCAATATTTCAAATACTCCTCCTTACAGAACTTCTTCCAGTTCTACTAGCGTAATCTGTTCATTAAAATTGCTTTTCAAATAGTTCATATATTTACTCCAGTCTTCTAAGAATCTCTGGTCCCGCAGGTTTCGAATCCACTGCATGGGTATTCTCAACTATTGTGTTTTTTTACCTCTGTAAACTTGTTTCTTGTGGTTTAAGGAGGATCCAGCCATCTTTTCACAATTTAGGTTTTCGCTTGCTGGGTTGTCCAGGATTCAAAGCACTAGTTGCTGTTTCTGGGGTAACATGCCCCTGTATACTGGGCAGAGTGATCCTAAAAGGAGCTGGGGGAGGACTGGAGCAAGGGAGAGGCTTCCACATCCAAAGCTGTTCCTTCTCTTCCAGCTCAGGATTGGGGGGGGGCATTTGCATTTCTTCAACCTGCTGAGAACTGAGAATTTTCCTCTTTAGTAGAGAGGATTCCATTTGCAAGGCATATTTAATTTTCCATCGCAGCATTTGGTTCAGATGTGTGAGAGAATCTGAACAGGAGGAAAATACTAACTGATCTGTTTGCAGCATTTCTAATTTCCTTATTAGATTAATTGATTTCACAGAGTTCTAGAGTTACAATGCAATTGACAGTGATCAGGCATTGCTGTAGCAACGGAGCATTCCAAATAGCAAACACTGAGCTTATTACAGCAGGTAGCGATTACAATGTGCTTGTGATTAATTACACAGGGCACAATTCAGCCAAAGGTAAGCACTTTTAAGTCCTGGTGGTATCAATGGGAGATTTAAGTACAAGCTTAACAGTGCAATCCTACGTCTGTTTGCTAAGAAGGAAATCCCACTGTGTTCAGCAAGGCTTAAGCCTGTACACACTTACCTGGAAGGAAATTCCACTGAATGCCATGGGACTTATTTATGAGTTAGGGTTGCTGTGGTCTAAACCACAGAGCCTAGGGCTTGCCAATCAGAAGGTTGGCGGTTCGAATCCCCGCAATGGGGTGAGCTCCCGTTGTTCGGTCCCAGCTCCTGTCCACCTAGCAGTTTGAAAGCAGGTCAAGTGCAAGTAGATAAATAGGTACTGCTCTGGCGGCAAGGTAAATGGCGTTTCTGTGTGCTGCTCTGGTTCGCCAGAAGCGGCTTAGTCATGCTGGCCACATGATCCGGAAGCTGTACACCGGCTCCCTCTGCCAATAAAGCAAGATGAGCGCCGTAACCCTAGAGTGGTCCGCAACTGGACCTAATGGTCAGGTGTCCCTTTACCTTTATAAATGTTTTGGAATCAGTGAGACTCAAAAGGGCTGGAAGTGGTTTGACTCTTGCACACGGAGGTCTAGAAAAGTGCATGGCATTTTGAAATGCTCATGTTAATGCAAGGACTTTTTGCCCTTCTGTTTTCATGGCACATAACTTACTGTTAACATAACACAGTGGGGTGGGAGCTCATGATGACCTGCTTATTGAGCAGTCATCCTAATTTATTTGCACAAAGCTTACACGGTGTTTAGACTAGATCTGGGGGGTGGGGTATTAATCAAAAATTTGTTAATGGAATGGTTAAATGACAGTGAACATTCATACCGCATTCATCCTGATTTGCTTGTGATATGTTTACACATCTTCCTGCTAGATTCATTCCAGGGCAACAGAGTGCTTTAGTCGATAGAATTGTAGAGTTTGAAGGTGCCATGAGGGTAATCTAATCCAGCCTCCTGCAATACAGGAATCTTTTCCCCCAACGTGGGGTTCAAACCCACAACCCTGGAATTAAGAACCTTAAGCTCTACGGACTGAGCTATCCACTATCCACTGTAACTGAACAAACTTAATGTTCTGCAGTATAGTGACAGACTGGGAGTGACTTAAGTAGCTATCACTGTGGAAGTGAATTCCATAGGTTAATTATGTCTTCTTCTGGTCTGTTTGTCTTTAGTGAGGGGGACCCTTTCCATAATGTTTGGTACTTTAGGGGATCTCCTTCCCCCCTACCCCTCACACAAATGTGTCATATTTTGCTGCTTTCAGCAATGGGAACTAAGAGCACCAAGGTACCAGCTCTAGGCAGGAGTAAAGGTAAAGGGACCCCTGACCATTAGGTCTAGTCGCAGACGACTCTGGGGTTGCGGCGCTCATCTCGCTTTACTGGCCAAGGGAGCCGGCGTACAGCTTCCAGGTCATGTGGCCAGCATGACTAAGCCACTTCTGGCGAACCAGAGCAGTGCACGGAAACGCCGTTTACCTTCCCACTGGAGCGGTACCTATTTATCTACTTGCACTTCGTGCTTTCGAACTGCTAGGTTGGCAGGAGCAAGGACCGAGCAATGGGAGCTCACCCCGTCACAGGGATTCGAACTGCCAACCTTCTGATCGGCAAGCCCTAGGCTCTGTGGTTTAACCCACAGCACCACCCGCGTGGAGTACAATGCAGGAGTACCCCTTCTTTTTACCACAGTCATAATTATGTTTTCACCAGCACTGATCAGTTCAGTTCATAGACTGTTAAATAACATTGGTGGAACAATCTGTACTCAGCTGAGCCTGCATTAATTAAAGAGATTCAAACATGATTATTTTTTGCATGACCTTTTGCTCACACAACTTTGGGATTCTCCTTCAAGCAGCATCGTTTAGGATTAGCTTTGGGGGCACCGAGTTTTGTGTTTCTCAATATAATAAGTTCTAGCCGGCGTGAAGCTATTTCTGCTGGAGTGGCTAATGATAGCACAGATTATGATTTGAGAGACAGTATTTGATGGATAGAAATAATCACTGGTGTCTCTTGGGAGAGAGCTCAGAGTTGCCTTTATTTTGCCCTTTTGAAGTTAATAAAGTAGGAAGAAACAGCAAATCAGAAATAGCTTCTGTCATTTCCATGCATCTTAATCTGATCAGAACCACCAAAAATTTCCTGCCTTGTCTGAAAATATTTATACAAATATGCTACGCTATTATTACGGTAAGTGTGAATTTCCCCACAATTGGTTTCAATCTGTCATTGGCCAAGAGCAGGATGGGGAAACTCCTCTCCCCAAGACTGAGGGCCGCATTCATTTCCGGGAAAGCTTCTGAGGGCCACATGTCAGTGGTGGGTGGGAACAGATGCAAAAGTGAGAGGAACAACAGAACTAAATTATACCTTTAAACAGTAGGTTAGTTTCTGTGCACACTCATAGGTACCCCTCTTTATCCTCCACTCAGGCAAATAGAAGGCATGATCAGCATTCAAGGATATGTTTCAGCCAGGCAGAAACACTCTGGAGTGTGCAGCAGGGCCAGTGAGGGGCCTGGGGAGAGTTCTTTGGACCAGTTTCATGAGTCCTGTGGAGATGTCTTGGCAGGAGTGGGACAAGACTGGGGAGGAGGAGTGGATGTCAGTGATGGTGAGTCCTGTCAAGGCCTCAGGAGCTGGGCATTTTCCTGACTGAACCAAAGCCTGAAAGGAAACCAAGAGAGGTAGTGTCATGGTATTGATGGAGAATGAAGGGGAGGAGGAGAGACAGGCAGAGGAAGGGGGGCAAGAAGTGGCGGTGGAGGAAAGAAGGGAAAGCCAGGAGGAGGGACAGCTCACAGATGTTGGACCAGAGCCTCAACACCGCACAGGAAGTTCTGGCACAGACAGTGAGACAATGCCTGTTCCGTCTGCCAAGGAAAGGAGAGTGTTAAAGAGGAGGGGACAGAGACATCCCTTGAAAATTCCACGCCTTTTCTGTCGGAGAAGGGGCAGGCATAAGGCACTCCCAGAATCTGAGCTGGAGGATTCGGATGCATGATTGTAACGTGCTGCTTGTACATATGTAAAATAAAGACTGTATATATGTATCTCTGAGCGAGCAGAAGCATTTCTTGCAGAGAGCATTCACAAGCCATCACAGGTAGCAATTTGTTTACTGCTGCCCACAAACTTTCACCTTTGTAGAATGTTATACCAGTGTTCAAAGTCTCTAGAACCTGAGACCCAGCTGCTGATTGTGGCCCTTCAGATCTTTCCCTCATGACTTCTCAGGTTGGTCCCCAGACCATATTACCTCTCTCCAAGCCACACATTTCACTGGCTCCACTTGACTGTTTCAAACTGGTTGAGATGTTGTTTGTTTAATTGTGATTATGCCTCTTGCTTGCCTAGATGAAGGACGGAGAGGTGTGTGCACACAGAAACCTTTTGTGTGGCTGGAATGTGCCCCAAAGCCAAGTGTTGCACATGTTTCTCTGCCCACTTTTTTTTGCCTCTGCACCCATCTTCAGCATGCGGCCACTGGACAGTTACCCATGAGGGAATTGTGGCCCTTAGGCCAAAAATGTTTCTTAACCCTGCTCTAGAGACAACAGACCTTTCCTGTCCATTGGCAGTGTACCACTTGGTAGTGGGTCACTTTACAGTAGAAATAACATGGAATTGTGATAGGAATCGTTCATGGGATGGGGAGAGGGGATGCATGGCTTTGGCAGTCAGCCTGTCGCCTGTGACTTTTAATTTGCAGCAGTTGCAAACGGGATGTTCATTTTATTGGAGCTGCATCATAGAGCATCTTTGGAACATCTGGCATCATGCATCACAGTTTGGTGGCAGCTGGGTAAATCAAATGTCATGCATTGCTGCAGAACTGTAATGCAGGAACATTGTTCATATTTAATTTTAACTTGCTATGTTCATCCTTAAGGGACTCTGTTCTCACTAGCTACCATCTAGGGCAGCACTTCTCAGCTTTCATTTCAGCTTTGTGGGGAATTTTTTTTAAAAGTTACTAGTCCATAGCTAATGTTTTTGATAACCTGTGTTGGGGTCTAATCCAATCCTCACCCAGCTGCCAGCAGAACTTAGCAGCTGTGGTAGAAAGTTGGGGGCAGGTTTGGATTTGTTCCCTTCAGTTTGGGATCCCATGGATCCTCAACTGACTCAGCTCTTCCCTTCCTCTCAAACTCCCATTTCAGGATCTTCCATTGAACACTGCCTGTGGGGATCCTGGCAACAGCACTCTTGACCACTGTGGGCATTGGCCAGCAGGAGGCAGTGGCGTAGCTAGCTGCTCGGGTGCCTGGTGCGGGGGCCACTCATGTTATCTGAAGTCCTGCAGCCAGGGGCAGGGCAATCCGCCTATACGGTGGGGCAAGCCTCTCTGATGCTTGGAGCATCTTCGCTTCCTTCCCCTCAGTTGTAGGGCGGCTGAGGGAGAGGCAGTAGGCAGACGCACATCCCACACTGCTGTTTCAGGCAGCGCGGAACCTGCAGGCACCTAAACCACCACGTCACTCCTAAAATGTTTCATGAGCCCATTTTTTTAAAAAAATCCCTCATTTTGTCATACACACCCCAGTGATGACACCTCGGGTGCACTGCACCCCTGCATCCCCTTCCTCCCGCACTGGCAAGATGCCAGCATACCTGGCAGGCCAATGCATTAGGGACACCTCTGTTGAATCCAACCTGCCCACTCAGCGCAGAACAAGGGGGGCTTGGATTGCACTGCCAAACATTTATGGCCCCAAAGTGACAAAACACACAGCTACTGTAAAGCTTTCCTGTTTGCCATATGCAGACAAGTGGCCTCACCCTTTCATTCTTTTATAAGATGCTTCCCTTATAAGCATCTTATAAAGCTAAGTTAGGCAACAGTAAATTGCAGTCACACTAAGTACATCCAAACTGCACATCAGATAAAATGAGTGGCTACAAAAGTTTTGAAAAAGCATAGTTCCTAATGGGTTCATGCCGTTTAAATTTGGCTTAAAAGCCAGTCATATTATGAGTTGTCACCGGCCCCTCACTCCCCTCCCCAAGTCTTCTGCACCTGACAAATTGCTACAGAGCTTCTTGGTGGTATTGTACCCCCAGAGAGGTTTCATCTTCTGAGAACCCTTGACTCTTCCTCCTCCCCACCTCCCTCAGCACCGGGAAGGGAAGAGCTATGAGATAGATCCAAACCACATCTAGCTTTCTCATAAAGCTCTACAGGAAATGAAACAAGAACCACCAACCCATGTCTTCTGCATACACTTGAGAATCGTTGGCAAAATAAGCCTGTGCCTTGTTTCACTTCCAGTTTTGGCAGCAGTCTGTTGGCATCCGTCTGTCTCAGGAGACGGTGGAGGAATGTGCCTTTGTGGATGATGTCAAACCATTGGAGAATTAAAGAGCTGTGGCTGTAGAGACCCAATACAGGAGAAACATGCTTTGTTGTAGCTGGGGCTAATGCAGGCCTCTGGTTGTGTTGCTGCAGATGCACCATGACATTTCTTCTCACTGCGCTCCTCCCAGTGGCCATTCTTCCTCTGGTCACTGCTATGGATGCATGACCTGACTGCCTGTCTTCAGGCATTGTGGTCATCCACAAGGGATTCCCACACAACTGGTTGGATGTTGCCAGACTTCATGTCACATTTGCAGACATCTTTGTGATGCAGAGTTAGTCTGCCCATGAGCCTGGTGCATGCAGCCAGCATCCTGTGTAGAGCATCTTCCTGCCATCTTCCATTCTGTGAACATGACCAAGCCAGCATAGATGTTGCTGAGACGGGAGTGTGAACATGCTGGGGATGTGGGCTTGGGAGAGCACATCCTTATTTGAGATTCTGTCCTGCCATTAGATGCCCAAAATTCTACTGTTGCAGCGCATGTGGAAGGCGTTGAGGATTTCCCAGCTACTTGGAAGAACCTGAAAAACCCAAATAAACTGTAAAAGCATACAAAAGGGTTGGTATCTCCCATGCATCCTGCGGGAGGCTGTGGAAGACAGGAGTGTGTGCTGTGCTCTGGTCCATGGGGTCACAAAGAGTCAGACATGACTAAACAACTAAGCAGCAGCAACAACAATACTTGCTTATGCCTTCAGTCCTGGGTTCTATTTCCAGTGTGGTCAAGCATATTGAAATATTTTGTGTTTCTATTCCTAGTTTCACCCTTTAAACAATTTTTTTTATCCTTTCCCTAGCCTTGTGTATTTAGAGACTGGAATATATATAACAATCCCATAAAATTCACCTGAATCAGCTGCAGCACAACATCCTTTCTAAGCAATTCCCATTCTGAGGTGATTTCCCAGGCAATCGTTCATAAATTGTTACAGAGAAGTAAGCATATGAGATGGAGATTATCTTTCACAGATGGACGGCTGCATTAACTGAGTGGTGTAATTCAATCAGGAATTTATGAATCCCACAAACCGTATGATAGGAATGCAGACGTTTACATTTAAGATCTCTGAATCATTTTGAGGATGTTTATTTCTGGCGTACCATAAAATGACATTGTGTTGTATCGGCGTGGACATCTGGGGCTCTCTACAGTGAACAGCACCATTGGGTCAATTCTGCTGCAGATCCTTAAAGTCAATTTGATTATGCAAATGTTGCCATAATTTCCCTTACTCTCTGGTGTATGTCTCAACCAAGGGTACTTTGTTGTCACATTTCATTATGTGGCATAAAACACTCAAGGGTTTGCAGAACCATTGCAAGAAATGCTGGATATCACTGTCGTCGTTGCCATTCTCGAGAATTTTTTTTGGGGGGGAGGAAATGGTGCTCCACACTCTATGTATTACTTTGGATGCCCTTCAGGGGCTAAAAATAGACCAAAAATCAGATTGGGGCCACCAGTGTTACGTGCAGCAGCCAGCAGTTCCCAGCTGGAGCTGCTTGAACAGGGCCAGCGCTAAATCATGATTCCAGGTGTCCCTTCAGAATGAAATGCCACCTCTCTAACACCTCAGGCTGAAAGACTGTCTCCTCCTCAAGAATTAGAAGGCATTGTTTAGCAGGAAAGGCACACTGTGTAGAGTTTTGTTCTGCAGTGCCTACAGAAATTAGCTGCTGACCATAGAATGAAATAAAAGGCACAGCTCTAGGGCTTACAATTTGAGAGACTAGGATAGGGATGGGAAATGTTTTGCAGCCTGAGGGCCATGTTCCCTTCTGGACAGCCTTCCAGGGGCCACATGCCATTGGGGAACAGAGGCAAAAGTAGGTAGAACAACAAATACAAATATTACCTTTGTATGAGCCCAGTATACCTGAAGGAGCATCTCCACCCTCATCGTTCAGCCCAGACACTGAAGTCCAGCTCCAAGGACCTTCTGGTGGTACCCCTCACTGGATGTTTGATATGAATCAACGTCGGTGTTAGAAACAGTTATGAAAGCTAGGAGCTAAATGGCACCTTAAACCTAGGTTATGGCTGCAACAATGGAATGTCTAGGCGCACATTTTTATAACAAGAATACAAAGCTGAAAATGAATGAACTGAAACTAAAATATTATGTTCATTTTTCACACGGTCTACCCTGTCCACCCCCCTAATAGTCTGAAGAGGGTCTCTTCTCCAGTCTTCAGAGACTACCTGGAAGTGAGGAGGCAGAAAAAGGTCCTCTTTTCCTTCCACTCTGCAGTGTTAATCTGAAAACTTAGGCACAGTACTGCGCCTAGAGCTCAGGAACAGCTCGCACTATTGCCATTCCCTATTGCAAAACATGCCTAGAACAATGGGAGTTTTGAACACTGATCAATGTGCCTTTTCCTAAAGGAGCATTGGAGTGTCCTTCCTCATGACTGACCCTATGCCATCTGATTCCTACCTTCCATAAGGTGCAGGTCCCAGCAGTGCTGCGAAATGTATTCCTGACGCATTTTATTGAGCCAAAGATGCCTAAGGACATAGGATGTGTACTCATCCTCAAATTAAATTGTTTTTGGAGTGTTTGTATCAAACACTTGAAAATCCTCAATGGGATTGTTGAGTGTTTAATATGAAGACTTGGAAAGTAATTTAGTTGTTGCTCTTCTTTCCCAGGCAGTCTCCCTTTCTCTAGTCCAACTCCTGACCTTATCTTGAATTGCTACGAAGTCGTCTGTCCCCAGAAATCTTCCACCCCAAACTCGGGAGCCCAGGCTGACAGAGAACAAAGCCAATGCTTTCCTGTGGTTGCATATGGCAGGAGATGCTTGGACAGCTTTCTTCCACACCATTCCTGATTTTTCATTGGGAAGCACTTAATACGCCTCTCAGGAACCCATGCTTCCCTGGATTTTAGTTTGAATATCACTGCCCTAGAGGTAGCCTACATACTAGACTCTTCCCAATGTCAAAAAATGTACATTAATTTCTCTTTGACAAACCTGATTTGATTAATTGGATTACATTGGTATAAATCACAGAAGAAGTTGGCTCCAACTTCCTCATTTTGTTCTGCTGAAACTCCTGTAGTCAGTTGCAAATTCTAAGCAGAACAGCCGATTAAATCTTGGCAGAACCTCAAGGCACTTCCATTTCAGGTAAACAAATTAAATCAGAATTAATTGAGAGCTCGACTTGCTCATTCTAGCTTGGTCCCATTGTTGGCTTATTAAGCACTAAGTCTATTGTCACTTCCGTTGTTGGCAGCTAGTGACAAACGTCTATATGTGTGCGTAAAGATAAAGGGGGAAAGTTAGTAAATGTGACTTTTAAACATAACTATTCTTCAATCAGTGGAAGCCAAGGAAGAGGTAAGATATGGATCAGCTTCTCTTGCACTGCCTGCTGATTAGGTGAATTTCTTGGCTAAGGTTTAAAGGAGGTCTAGAGATCCAGTGGATGAGATGTCAATGGTTATGGCTACTTCTAAGCCTGTGAAAATGTCCCTGGCTTATACCAAATTGAATGTTATTGGTGGAGTTAATCTTTAGCCATGAAGTAGGCCAGGTTGGGGAACCATTAGCCCTCCAGAGGTTGCTGAATGACAACTCCCATTGTCCCTGCCCATTGGCCATGCTTCCTAAGGCTGATGGAAATAGTCATTCAGCAATATCTGGAGGACCCAAAGTTCCTGCACCTGTGTTAGGCCACTCATATGTATGGCTGTGTCAAAACAACACAATGTATGGGAGTTTACATAGGAATTAAGGAAGCAAAGAGATAAAAGGTGGACAGGTGGTGGTTTTACTCTGTTGGACTCTGGAGTCACTTTATATGAGTGGTGCAAGAGTGAGAAAGTGACTTGTATGGCAGTGGGTGGTGCTAAATCTCTGCCTGCCCTCAGCAAAATCATTGCACTGTCCTTTTCATAAAGAAAACTCTTGAGAAGAAAACTGTGCTAGCCAATCTGGAGAAGTGAACTAATACCACTCCTTCATTTTTCAGTTGATTGAAGACTTTTGAGTAAGAACTAGTGTCTTTCCCACCTATCCTTTAGTCAGCCCCTGTAATTTTGCCTCTTCCTTGTGACTTTGAGGTGCGATTTTGTGCTGTTTGTTTTATTTTCATGGATTTAAATCCATCAGTGAAGATGCCCCAAGCACATAGTTTTGTCATGGAGATCATTGTAGTCATGCTTGAATTAAACCACTTCATTTTGCTTGCCCATCTTTAACAGCCACCTGTTCCGAAATTTCATGTGGCTGTAACTCTGAAGCTGAACTGCAAAATGAAGCAGGTTTTCATTTGAAAATAGTAGTGCAAGCAATGCTGCTGGAACATTGGGAAATTAGTTCAGCACAGAGTGCTTGACATTTTGTTTGACAGAGGATTTAGCTTATCTATGACTATGATCTCTACATGCTATGAATATTAAAACAATCCTTTGTGGTTCGTTGTGGCACAGATAGGAGGGCCAATGTGTTTGTGGGGATCTTGCATTAAGTATTACTCGAATTGAATTTCCTCCCGGCTGAAAAGTGGTTGCAATTGTGCAGAATATACCTACTGTACGTATGTGTGCAGTATGTATAGCCTTATGTATATGTATAGCCTTAAAGGAAAGATAAACAAGTGTTGCTCACTGATCACTATGTCGACTAGCATGTGTAATTTAAGGGCTAATTCTACTTAAGAATTAGCCAACTGCAGCTAACCAAGGTGGTGGAAGTGGTGGAAGTGTTGCTTAGCAACCTGTCAGAGTGGCATGATCTTTGCTGAGGTAGAACAAGCTCTGATTGGCTGTGTAGTTCTGTGAGAGTATTCCCCTGTAAGTTTAGTTGTATACCTAACCCTGCTATGTACAAAAGTCTGCTCTAAAAGCCAAAACCTCTAATTCTTTCTTCTCAAATTCTCCTTACTGCAGTAGCGTAGCATGGGGGGGGGGAACGAAGAGGGTACAAGGGTGGCTGCCTTGGGCACAAAAATTGGGCAAAATTTCAACACCCAGTGCTGCCTCAATACAGCTGTATACTTCTGTTGCTGAGCTCCATTGAAAATGGCTTCTCCATGCCAACCAGGAAGTGACCTCTCCAGACCTCTCTGTGGCTGCAATCTGCAGGGCGACCCTAATGCCATTTTGCAGTTGAATGTGCATGCATACTCTGTCCTTTTCCCTCCCTCCCGCCCCCCTCCGCATGGTCCTGGGCACTGGCAACCCACGCTATGCCACTGCCTTTCTGTGTTTTGTTCAGTTTTGTCAGTATGGAATTTGCACTGATGGAATGAATTACTTGGATACCACCCCAACTCTAGATATTCCAATTTATAAATGAGAAACAGCAATAACATGCACCACAGGATTAAGCAAACAGCATTGTTTAACTGTGAGCCATTGAATTTCCTGGATTATTGTTTTCTTTTTAAAGTGTTCAGTGTAAAGTGATTTCCCAGTTCTTGAAGGGAATCTGGGTGGCCTACTTTAAGGAAGCACAACTCTTGTGAAAGAAATAATGTTTCCCCCAATATTCATGCATTATTATTTTTTAAAAAGCATTTAAATCATTTACACACCACTCTTCATGCAGTTTGGATTCCAGAGCGGTGTGCAACAAGGCACACATGCACACACATTAAAATAACAAAAATAAGGACCCACATCAAAACCATTACACAGGCTACGGTAAATAAAAATGTTTAGTTTAGTGCCGAAAGAATTTCAGTGTGGGTTGCAGGTGAGTCTCTTTACGGTGGGCATTCCAAAACTGAAGCTCCACCACTGAAATAAGTCCTATCCCTTTTAACTGAATGATGCACTTCTGGCAGAGGAGGCAATTAGAGAAGGACTTTGGTAGAAGATCTTAAGACACAAGCAACAATAGACTGTTGCTAGGGAGATGTGAGCCCATCTCCCAGCTCTGGAAGACTATACATTGTCCCTAATGAATGTGGTGTGGTTAATCAGTACGCAGGTGACATGGATACTTACTGTATGACAACTGAGAGATCACTGGTGAGGGGAAGGTGAGGTTTACCACTGCCATGCTTGCACCTTTTGAGTCTCAAAACAGTTGATGCCACAGTAATGGAAGCTCTGCTACAAGTGACCTATGAACAAGAATTGGGAGACAATGTTCATTCAGGGTTCAAAATGAGCAAAAGCATACTGTTCCACCCTGCTTTAGGTCATGTTTCTAAAAAAGCGAATCAGTACCATAAAATCCCACTGGAATTTAAAATAAGTTAAGTATCCCAAGTAGCTCTACATGAAGGTTCCACCCAGACAAGGATTTCTGCTTGCAAAATGGAATTATATCCCCCTCTACTCGCCCTGCACACCCCCTAAATCTGTTCTATGCATTCTCTCAATCCTCTGGAGCAGCTTTGGAGAGGGCATGGGGGTGTGCATGAGGAGAGAAGAGGGAAGAAAGTTCCATTGCTCAAGTGAAAATAAATCCTTGCACTGATGGGACACATTAGTTGAACTCTCTCCTTAATCGCCCAGTTCTTTGCAAAATATAAACACATCATATTTCTCTTTCTCTCCCCTTCTCTCTTTCTCCTATCTCCCCAACCCAGTTCTGTCTGCTGTAATTTGAGTTTGGCAATATGTCTTGTTTAACCTGAGATAAATCTTGACATCCCATCCACAAATATATTAGAGGTGATCTAGATTTAAGAGCTAGAAAATGCCTTAAGTGGGAGACTGGCTAACTATAAGAATTCATTAAAAACAACAACAGGCCAACTCGTATAGAATAAATGCTTGCATTTTCCAGACAGCAGCTAGAAAGAACCTCAGCCTTTTCCAGCTTGGTCAGTTCATCCATAGATGAATTTAAGGATGTGCAAATGAATACCCCTCATGCATTGGTTGGGGAAGTAGGAAGCCTCCTGCTGTCTGCACCCCCTGGACACTGATGCAGTTTTCCATTTTGTAGAAGAACCATATATATGCACATCTGTATAGCTTCTTCACAATGCTGCTGGATGCCCAGCCACCAGCATGTGAGAGCCATGGTCAGCAGGCATGATTTGCCCCTGCACTGCCATGAATCTGTGAACCTGTAGAGAAGTGTGTGTCTTTGTCTGCCCTTGTTATTAGATAGCAGTTCGAATATAGAAACTTTTCATTTCCTCTCATTGATTGCTATGCTTTTATTCTGAAAGACTCTTAACTGCCTCTCCAACCCAGAGGTCTTGTTTCACTAATATAAGGCAGTTTTCAGCAGATCAGCTTCCTTCAGTAGTGGGAGGTTGGCTATTTGGGACTTGCCTTTTACAAGCAGTCCAGAGACAGCTCGGCCATGGTGTGTTGCCACCATGAAGGTCTGCCTGGTTGGTCCCTGTGGCCATGTGGCCTTTCCCAGTCTGTGCTGTGATGCTCCCCTTGGTGTCGAACCCTTCCATACATTGTGCTGGCTTGGAGTACAGCCTTATCTTAGTGGTAGGACACCTGCTTTGCATGTAGAAGGTCCTAGGTTCAATCTCCAAGTAGGACTGGGACTTTCCCCTCTTCTCTGAACTGCAGTCTGTTTTAACAGTGTCAATATAATATCTTGGGCAGGTTATATTATTATAATACTAGATTGCAAGTTATGCAAAACAAGAGCTGATGTTGAGTTAATTTTGCTGATAGAATCCATGTGTAAATACTCTGTATATGCCAAAATGTCTGGTAAGTATGAAATGGTCATATGTGTAATTTTGAGGGCTGTGTGCTCAACAGCATAGCAGCAGGGAAGGACTTATAATAGCTTCCATAGGGAAGAACTATTATTCTCCAAGGAGGCTAAGGTTCTCAATCAGTGCTCTCCCATTTTCTGACCGGAGCAGTTCCAATTGTGACCACATGGAGATCTCTGGATGTGGCTGATATCTCCATCTGGCTGGCCCCTCCAACTTTCTTAAGCAGGTAAGCAGAAGAGCAGAAGAGCTTATTTATTGCATGTATATCTCATCCTTTTCTTCACTTCACTTCAGTTAATTCTTACATTGACCCTGTGAGGTAGGATAAGAGGCTGTGACTGGCCCAAGGTCACCCATTGAGCTTCATGACTGAGTAGGGATCTCCAATGTCCTAATCTGATACTCTAACTCCTACACCACACTGACATCCTACAGTACTTCTGCTGTGGGGCAGCAATATACCGTATTTTTTGCTCTATAAGACTCACTTTTTCCCTCCTAAAAAGTAAGGGGAAATGTGTGTGCATCTTACGGAGTGAATGCAGGCTGCACAGCTATCCCAGAAGCCAGAACAGCAAAAGGGATTACTGCTTTCACTGTGCAGCGATCCCTCTTGCTGTTCTGGCTTCTGAGATTTAGAACATTTTTTTTCTTGTTTTCCTCCTCCAAAAACTAGGTGTGTCTTGTGGTCTGGTGCGTCTTATAGAGCGAAAAATACAGTAAATTAAGTAGGTAAATAAATATGAGGAAAGCAAAATGTCACTTAGAGAAGGATCTGAATTTTTTTTCTTGAAGCTTGGCTTTGTTTTATAGCAGATTGTTTTCTTTGATGTTTTAATGTGTTGTAAACCATTTTGAGAGTTTCCCCCATTAAAATCTAAAGCGGTATAGAAACGAAATTAATAAAAATGATAATTATTGCAAAGAAAAGGCGCCTAGACATTCTGTTGTGGCAACCGTAACCTAGGTTTAAGGTGCCATTTTATATATGAGTTTTTATATATGAGTTTCCAACACTGCTCTCAGTGGCTACTATGCTGTGCCTTCGTAATTGGAGGAGGTTGCTGGAAACCACAGGAGGGGAGAGAGCTCTTCTGCTCAGGTCCTGCTTGTGGGTTTCCCACAGGCACCTGGTTAGCCACTGTGAAGAAAAGATGCTGCAGTTGATAGGCCATTGGCCTGATCCAGCAGGGACTCACTATGTTCTTAAGGACTGTTGCTCAGTAGTTGAGTAATTGCTTTGCATGCAGAATGTCCTAGGTTCCTACTGGCATCTCCAGGTGGGACCACCCAATGTAGACAATACTGAACTAAAGACGAATGGTTTGGCTTGGTCGTGTGCATTCCAGGCATGCCAGATTGCATCATCAATCTTTTTTCTTTCTCTGTCTCTCCTGCCAGTTCCATCTTCTGGTATCTGAGTGCCAGGGAGTCACATTCCAGAGAGTCACATTCCAAACTTGGCAGCTTCATCTGAATATCCTGTGGTTTATCAGGATTCCCCACCCACCGCTATGAAATGCTCCAGAACGGTTGTCGCAGCTGACTCAAATACATGTTTTCCCCCCAAAGCTTCCCAAATAGCTCCAAAGCAGCTGGTGTCTTTTAGAATAAAAATGGAGCACAACATTGCAAGTGAGGATATGTGGCTGTACACTTTATTCAATAGGGTTTTTCTGTATTTTGAATATAGCTAAAGGCTTTTGCAGGCTGAAGTGCTTTCCCAAGAGTGAAAGTATTAGTCTTATTAGTTAAGATGGGGTACTGATGGAGGGCTGGTAGGCTGGATTCAGATTGCCAAGTGGTTTGGGGCAAGTTGCAAGAATTGTCCTGTCTGTTTCCTGTGATTTTCTGGTTTCTCTAGTGACTCCAAAAACTTTAAGAACTTCCTTTTGTGCCTTTGATTCAGTTTTGGCCTGGTGTCCCGATCAAGGGAAGTAATAGTCCCACTCTATTCTGCCTTGGCCAGACCACATCTGGGACTCAGCTACATCCGTAAGCACTTTATGTGTGTTATAACACTGTGACACCAGATGGTGTTGTGGAGTCCTGTCTTTCACCAATGGGATTTCTCTGTATGAAGCTTACAATGCTTCTAACTGAATTGCTCCTTTGATCTGTCTAGATCCAGTTCTAGATTACTGTGTCCAGTTTGGGGCACCTCAATTTAGGAAGCATATAGACAACTTGAAAATGTGTGCAGAGGAGGGGAACCAAGATGATTGAGGGTCTGGAAACCAGGCCTTATGAGGGAGTGTTGATGGAGCTGGATATGTTTAGCCTGGAAAAGAGGAGAGTGAGAGGAGATATGATAGCCACCTTCAAATATCTAAAGGGCTGCCACATGGAGGATGGAGCAAGCTTGGGTTCTTTTGCTCTGGATGGTAGAACCAAAACCAATGGATTCAAGTTACAGGAATGGAGATTCCGACTAAACATCAGGAAGAACTTTCTGACAGTTAAGAGCTGTTTGACAGTGGAACAGACTCTCACAAGGTGGTGGACTCTCCCTCCTTGGAGGTTTTTAAGCAGAGGTTGGATGGCCATCTGTCATGGATGCTTTAGCTGAGATTCCTGCATAGCAGAGGATTGGACTAGATTACCCTCAGAGTCCCTTCCAACTCTACAATTCTACGATTCTATGATTGATCTCCAGTGGCCTGATATCATGTGTGGGTGATTTTGCTGGGTGGCAGGGGACTTTGAGCATATATAATCACACATTCTTCCACACCAGTTGTGAAGAACCTGTGAACCTACAGGTGTTGTTGGACTCTGACTCCCATCAGCCCCCAGCCAATCAGCATGGCCATTGCTCAGGGCAGATGGGAGCTGGAGTCTGGCAGCACCTGGAGGGCCGCAGGTTCCCCACCTCTGAAAAAGTACCCTAGAAAAAGTAGTAAAAGATCCAATACATTTTGATCAGCAGTCAATAAATATAAATACTGTAGGCCAGGGATAGTCAACATGGTGCTCTCCAGAAGTTGTTGGACTACATTGCCTTAATACATTGGCTACTCCTGTATTACAACAACTGAAGAAGACAGAAAAACAACACACACACATATCACACAAGCAAAGGTACAACTACCATGAAAATTAATCAAACTAGATTAAATATTATCAACATCACTAAAGGACGAGTCTGGTCAGTGCCTGGATGGGTGACTGCCTGGGAACTGACAAGTACAGTGGTGCCTCGCAAGACGAAATTAATCCGTTCCGCGAGTCTCTTCGTCTTGCGGTTTTTTCGTCTTGCGAAGCATGGCTATTAGCGGCTTAGTGGCTTAGCGGCTATTAACAAGATGTTTCGTCTTGCGAAGCAAGCCCATAGGAAAATTCGTCTTGCGGGACGACTCAAAAAACGGAAAACTCTTTCGTCTTGTGCGTTTTTCGTCTTGCGAGGCATTCGTCTTGCGAGGTACCACTGTATGCTGCCTTGTATTCTGTGATGGAAGATACGTTGGCTGTAAATGTAAAAAAAATAAATGTTTAGTATTATGGAGTAGGGTTGAGGGAAAATCTCCATATCCACCATTGCTACGTTGTGCTTAATTGTATGATCCCCCCCCCAGGTCCATCCTTGACTTACTGTATTTTTTGCTCTAAGACTCACTTTTCCCCTCCTAAAAAGTAAGGGGAAATGTGTGTGGGTCTTATGGAGCAAATGCAGGCTGCGCAGCTATCCCAGAAGCCAGAACAGCAAGAGGGATTGCTGCTTTCACTGCGCAGCGATCCCTCTTGCTGTTCTGGCTTCTGAGATTCAGAATATTTTTTTTTCTTGTTTTCCTCCCCCAAAAACTAGGTGCGTCTTGTGGTCTGGTGCGTCTTATTGAGTGAAAAATATGCACATCAGATATCAGCTCTAAAGCTGTGAATGATTAATAGCAATACTTATTAGGGACTACTGGGAAGAGCTCTTTAAAAGTGCCATATTTATTTACTGCAGCAATTGAAAGTTATGTGTTCTCGGCACAAGCTTTGGAAAGGCACATCTGAGCGCTGCTTCTTCCTCACCATCTCTCTGCCTTCAAGTTGCCTTCAAGTTGTTTGCTGCAGCCCAGGGGTTGGGTGGAAAACTAAAGCAGCCCTGACTCTGGCTGTGAACCTAACCATGTCTGCTCAGAAGTAAGCCCCACTGAATTAAATGAGGCTTACTTGCTGGTAAAGGGGATTAGGTTTGCAGCCCTAGTCAGGACAAACAGAGAGTTGGGAAAGTTCTGGAGATGGATGTGTGAGGTGTTTTTCTTCCCATGCATGCTCTTTGCCATTTTCTGAATTCTGAAACTACTTATGCAGAGATATTTTCTTTTTCTGTTTTGGCAGACTGTTCAAGAAATTATTTTGCTGTCAGATATCAGGACGGTTGCAGCTAAAGCATGAACAGGGTTGTGGCGGGAGCCTGCTTCCCTGGCTTTCTGCATTTTATTTCTCTTTGCATGGTCAGTGCCAAATATACTTGCATCCTTCTTTTCTTCCCAGAAGCTAAAGGCTGCTGGGTACATTTTTTGAAGTGGAAACTTGCAGATGAAATACATGCCCCTATAGCCCAATTTGTGCAGCTCATGCTCCCTCATCTTGAGGAAGCTGGCATACAAGACTAGGCAGGGTCTGATGCCAGGATATACCCCAGAGAAAGTCAGGCACATCTGAACAATGACAGGCAGCTGCAAAGTGATATTATGGAATACTTGTTATTGCATAGAATTTTTTTTTACAAGCACTGGGGAATGGGAGAATTCAAACCCACTGACCCCAACCATGACACTGGAGGGGGTAATTTGGATCCCCACGAATGGATCAAGGGGGAAATCAAAGGTGTCTTTGAAAACACAACTAAGGATTAAATAAAATTTCCCCTGCCTGTTATGGCCCTATTGGAGTTAGTGGGGCTTTTGAGTAGCAGGATTCTGTCAAGATAAGCTATTTCTCCTTCCCTGTTCCCCTTCATTAAGCACTCCATTGAAATGAAATTATCATATTGCAACAACTTTCTTAAGTTTTAACAATCTTAAATTATCAGATTGCCACATGATAAAATTTTGAGGCATTCAGTTTTAGTTTCCAAAGATGAAAGTACTTATAAGTGTAACAGACCTACTGGGAAAATGCAGATACAGTATGAATGTACAGGGTGAAATGGTTTCACTTGCATATATTCTGTAATGTCAAAAGGCTTTTTGAAAAACAAATCGATCTTATCTTTGGGTTTCAAACCGAATTACTGTTCTTACTGTTCTCATTCAACCAAGTTGTGCAGAATTTATTATTGAAGCAAGGGCAGCAGACACCATAAGTACATCTCTGATGGTGTCCGATGTTGGGCGAGCACACTCGTCCAGCAGTTCTTCCTTTCCTCCTTCCAGTTTCCCTCTCCTGAAGCCTTCTCCATAAGTTAGATAGGGGAGACCTTCCGAACATGGAAGGCTCTGCCTTACGGGCCTGCAGCATGAGGAGGGAGTCACCCCAAATTGGGAAGCTTGCACGAGCGGTGCAAGAATCCTCCACCACATTTGGGATGATTTCCCCCTCTTACTCCAGACCCATAAATGCAATATTCAATAGATTCCCCTGCTTTCCCACACCCTCTGAAGTGGCTTAAAGAAGTGAGGAGTGTAGGAGACTGCAGGAAGAGGAGTGGAAGGGGAAGATCTGTTGGATGTGCTCCCTCCCACTCATGCAATGTTGGCTTCAACCCATTATAAATAAGGAAATAGATAGAATTTCTCCCTTTAGAGAACAGGGACAGAGCAAAAGTGATTTATACAAGGTTACCTTAGCAGCCCATTGTCTTCATAGGAATGTCAACCCTCTTATTTCAGCTCCCCATAAGTTTGACTAGAAAGGTTCATGCTCGTACTCATTCACTTGGATACATTTTTTTTTTGGGGGGGGGACAGCTTTTGTTTACATTTGTTGAATATTGGTCTGGTTTCCCTGCAGTGTTAAAGATAAGAGACTGAAATCTACACTGTAGATTGCTGCAGGTTTTCTAGGTTAGAACACACATGCTCTGGGATCCAATAAACTGCAGCTAGAGCCATTTGTTTGTAAGCTCTTTGGAATAAAGGTCACAAATTTCTATAAAACGACCAAGGATGTGCCACTGAGCCTGAATGACAACCAGGATATGAGAAGGAAAATTTAAAAAGTAATATGAGACAGGAAAAGAAATCCGAGTTAAACTGACCAGAGTGCTATGCACACAGTGCGTTGAGAGGAGACACTGCATAGAAATCTCTAGGAACTGGAGAGCCCAGCCTGCTGCCGAACCTGATTTGACCTTGAACTCTACAGTGTGAGATTGTACAGCAGCTGTGACTTCTGCCCCTCATGACTCCTTCTACTCCTTTGCCACTGGTTGCAGCAAACAGAGTTTTTAATATCGACCTGCACCACTTGGGAAGAGAGCAGAAAGTAGTTGCTCTGCTGGGAGCAGGAAATCTCTGAAGGCTTTGCTGGGGCTCCACATGCTCTTCTGATACATTAGACTGTTTGAGGTGTGGTGAACTACCAACTTCCACCAAAAGGTCACCTGCTGTGGATCTGTGACTGTACCTCTTGCTTGACTGGTTGGAGGACAGACAAATGTGTCCATTGGTTACATGCAGAAACCTCTAACTGTTGTGTGCCTCAAATACACCCTACTCTACAAAGGGGGAAAAATCACTTCCCTTGCTCTGCTTATTCCCCACCTCCTCTGGTTCCATCCTCCTGAAGGTTGTCCATGAGGGAACATGTTCCTCAGGCTGGGGGGGGGGGGTTCCCTACCCTTGTGTTAAGGGATGCGGGTGGCGCTGTGGTTTAAACCACTGAGCCTCTTGGGCTTGCTGATCAGAAGGTCGGCAGTTCAAATCCCTGCGATGGGGTGAGCTGCTGTGGCTCAGTCCCAGCTCCTGTCAACCTAGCAATTTGAAAGCACGCCCCAAAAAAGTGCAAGTAGATAAATAGGTACCACTCCGGCGGGAAGGTAAATGGCATTTCTGTGTGCTGCTCTGGTTTCAGTGTTCTGTTGCACCAGAAGGGGCTTAGTCATGCTGTCCACATGACCTGGAAAAACTGTCTGCAGGCAAACGCCAGCTCCCTCGGCCTGTAAAGTGAGATGAGTGCCACAACCCCAGAGTCGTCTGTGACTGGACTTAACTGTCAGGGGTCCTTTACCTTTTTTTCCCCCCCCTTGTGTTAGAGCAAATAGCATTGCTTATACCAGTGTGGGTGCATTTGCTTTTTGCAGATGGCCACCCCATTATTTTAGGTGCCTTGAAATTTCATGCTTCATTTTCTCAAACAGATTTAATATGAGAGGCAGACTTTGCTGCACACCGGGGCCTGCATTTGAAAGCAGCTTATCGCTCTGACTTTTCCAGATGAGGGGGAAAGAATCACGAAAATGTATTTTGGTGCTAAAGACTCTTCCAAGGCCTCATTGCCAGGCCCAGTAAAGTCTAGGTATCAGCACGATATATTTTCCACACTGAAGTAAGTGTAGGCGAGTGTTGTGTGTGTGCATGCGCATTACAGTTGTGCCAAGATCAAAGATAATCTGAAGCCTTTTATTTGTATACTTTGGCACTTGAGAATACATTTGTTTCTGCTTCTCACATGACAGAAAGAATGGTAGCTTCCTGAAATCCCCCCCCCAATGCCACAGGAAAATGTGGGCTGCCATCAGGAGTGAGTGCATAACTACTCCCTCTGAAGTGCTTGAGCTGCTAAAGTCAGAAATAGTATGACATGTCACCCAGTCTTTGAGTGGTGAGAGACTGCTTGGTTTCTAGGCAGGAATTTGCACTTTCTATCTGTTCTGTTGTCCTTTATTAAGGGAAACGTGATATAACAGGGTAGCTTCCCATTCAGTCTGATACATGGCTATCTTGTCTTCTCTGATGCTGGTTGATGCCATAACAGAAGAACAGCAGGCACTCTGACTAATGCAGCTTCCCTTCAGATGAGATGGTGGGAGGAACTGAAGTGGGGGTTTTTTTCCTCCCCAGCCTTGAAAAATAAAGTACCAAATTGAGTGGGTGATGGCAGCTCTAATTGTCCTTTACTGCAGCTTATAGCACCTAGCCCATAGGATAACATGTGTGCCTTGCATCACAACAGTTTCTAACGTGCTAACATACCTTTTGGTATGATTTAGGCAGTGCATGTTCCCTTTTCCCTGTCTATGTTGGAGCCGGGTCAATGATAACATGTTCTTTTGTTTGGAAAGAGAAATGGGAAGGAAAATGTAGCAATGAATGGGGAGAAATAAACTCTCTGCTAATGAGCCTAGCTCAATATAACCCAAGCAATAATTTTAAGTAAAATCCATTAGGATGTAGATATCATTGAGCGAGATGATCAACTTTCAATGCAGCTTACAGATAATGATATGGAGCTTCCTGATAGCTTCTGCCATATTATGCTCTGTAAGCCTAAGCATCTTGCACTTCAGTGGCAGAACTGCTTCAGGGTTTGAACTCCCAAGTTACTTCATTCTTTTTTTTTTTTGTAGTTAGTGATGCAAACTTACTATTTGTTGTTTAGTCATTTAGTCATGTCCGACTCTTCATGACCCCATGGACCAGAGCACACCAGGCACTCCTGTCTTCCACTGTCTCCCGCAGTTTGGACAAACTCATGTTAGTAGCTTCAAGAACACTGTCCAACCATCTTGTCCTCTGTCGTCCCCTTCTTCTTATGCCCTCAATCTTTCCCAACATCAGGTCCTTTTCCAGGGAGTCTTCTCTTCTCATGAGGTAGCCAAAGTATTGGAGCTTCAGCTTCAGGATCTGTCCTTCCAGTGAGCACTCAGGGCTGATTTCCTTCAAAATGGAGAGGTTTGATCTTCTTGCAGTCCATGGGACTCTCAAGAGTCTCCTCCAGCACCATAATTCAAAAGCATCCATTCTTCGGCGATCAGCCTTCTTTATAGTCCAGCTCTCACTTCCATACATCACTACTGGGAAAACCATAGCTTTAACTATAGGGACCTTTGTTGGCAAGGTGATGTCTCTGCTTTTTAAGATGCTGTCTAGGTTTGTCATCGCTTTTCTCCCAAGAAGCAGCCGTCTTTTAATGTCATGACTGCTGTCACCATCTGCAGTGATCATGGAGCCCAAGAAAGTAAAATCTCTCACTGCCTCCATTTCTTCCCCTTCTATTTGCCAGGAGGTGATGGGACCAGTGGCCATGATCTTCGTTTTTTTGAGCTTCAGACCATATTTTGCGCTCTCCTCTTTTACCCTCATTAAGAGGTTCTTTAATTCCTCCTCACTTACTATACAACCAGTTATTGCCCAATCAGGAACAACCCCTAGTGTTTACTTTATCTAGAACAGTGAGTGGTGATGTTGATTGTTTCATTTTTGCATTTTGTATGTGCTAGTTTTGCACGTAGGAAGAGTATTCAGACAGACAAACCCTGCATGCATTTTTGGTACGGACCCAGGAGGACTGTTCCATGTGATCAAGCTCAGGTTACCTATTGTGCAAACTGGGTGGAAAGTGATTTCAAGCAGCCCCATCTTGTTTTCCAAATAAATATCCTGTTTGTGCTTGGCTGTGATCCCTCAGGGCACTGAGCCAGACCTGGAGTCGTCCAGTAACGTGTAGCTGGTCAAGAGTACAAGTTCCTGCTAATGGAAGCAGTGTTAGTCTCAGGCTCTGCAGGATCTAGGAAATCTCTCCCAGGGGAGGCAGCTGTCGATCTGATAAGAGCCCAAAGCCTAATTGAGCCCTTGTATTCCCCAGCAGAGAGCGATGAGTGCCAAAGCTCCATCACTCCCATAGAATTTTAAAATGGCAGAGTTCTGGTTTCAAGGCTTATACGGTGGCACTATTGATTAGCTTTGGACTGTGTGGACTTCTCTATTGGGTGCACTGCCTCTGATGCCGAATGGCACTGTGCAGACTCCAAAAGGTCCGATCTATCCCAAACTCGAGAGGCTATAGGACCACCTAGGCAGATAGTCCAAACCAGTCTAAAGTCAGACTTGCAGTCAGAATGAGGTGGAGATGAGGGGTGCTTTATACCACTTTGGATTACAGGTCAGGGCAGGAGCGGAGGAAGAGAGAAGAGAAGAGTTTGGATTTGATATCCCGCTTTATCACTACCCGAAGCAGTCTCAAAGTGGCCAACAGTCTCCTTTCCCTTCCTCCCCCACAACAAACACTCTGTGAGGTGAGTGGGGCTGAGAGACTTCAGAGAAGTGTGACTGGCCCAAGGTCACCCAGCAGCTGCATGTGGAGGAGCGGAGACGTGAACCTGGTTCCCCAGATTACGAGACTACCGCTCTTAACCACTACACCACACTGGCTCTCATAAGAAGAAGGGGGTGGGGGTGGGGCGGTCCACCCCAGGTGTCACCACTGGGTTTTGTTGTGTTTTTTTTTACAAAATGCCAGGCAGCACTCACCACAGGGCTTGCAGCGCGCCCAAGCCACGTGTCTCTCCTGGGAGTGATGTGGTGGCTTGGGCACATACAGGCTCCACACTGCCCCAAACGGTCCACTCACCACCTCCCCCTCAGCTGTAGGGCAGCTGAGTGGGAGGAGGCAGGCAGACCCCTCGGAGGCCCAGTGGAGCAACCTGCCCCAGCTGACCCCACCCCACGGGCGGTTGGCCCCACTCCGGGCACAGGGCACACACGCTGCCCCAGGTGCCCAATCGGCTTGCTCCACTGCTAGGTGAGGGATACCACTTTTGAATGTTTATCCCCTGCAAAAACTAAGTCTCTGCAAAAACATCTACTAGTATTTCAGGGAGAAAGAGGCATTTTTTACCTAACACTCTAGTTTTCTATTTGCAGGACAGTCATTTGCAGTTTGAAATGATGTTGTCTCTCATACTGTTGCCTGTTTAGACCCAGCCAAGGTTTCGGGGAAGCAGTGTGTGAAGAATGTGGAAATGGAAGTAGAAATAAAGAGATATGGAAGGGACCTGAAGCAACATCTTATAATACCACTCCTGTAGGCTTGCAATGGCTTCTGTGACCCTGCACAGAGAAACAGTGGCATTGTGAGGTATCTGAAGAAATGTGCATGCACACGAAATCTTATACCCAGAACAAACTTAGTTGGTCTCTAAGGTGCTACTGGATTTTTAAAAAAATTATTTTGGCATTGTGAGGGTTACACTTTCCCAAACTGCAGGTATTCCTCACCTGCAGGGAACATTTGGCAGCAGAAGAATCCAAAGTCCACATCATGTGAGAATAAAGGCTGACTGCACAATTTGCTTCAGTCAACAAAAGCACTTCAGCTTCTCTTCCTCATCCTCAGATGGGCTGCTAGTTGGGCATGTGAGTCATCCGTGAAATATTTTTTTCGACGGCAGCAGATAGGCAGGAAGTTTTGAGTGACCTCCCCTGAACTGCGTTTGAGATTGCGAAACCTGTCCTTATTCAAACAGCTTGATGCTGCAGCTCAGTCCTTGTGTGGAGGCAAGGCAGGACTATAAAAACCAGTGGGAGATTTTGCTCTGGAGGAACTGCTGCAGTCTCAAAAGACACAAAAATGTAAAGAAATAATAATATATAAAAAAGCAGTGGTTTGATGTATGTGTGAACGGAAAAAATAATAATTTTGAGCTGGAATATTGTAGCCAGAGGATGAAACAGAAGAGCTTAAGATTGGGACAGAACAGCTTTTTGTGATTTAGGCAACATCTCCCCCAAGTGATTAATGACTTGGAGGGGAAAGGTTGTAGCTCAGTGGAGGAGCATCTGCAATGCATGCAGAAGTTCTCTGGTTCACCCTGTGGCATTTCCAAGTAGGGTTGGGAAGGGCTCCTTGCCTGATACCCCAAAGAGGTGCTGCCAGCCAGTATAGACAGTACTGAGCTAGATGGACAAATGGCCTGACTGAGTATAAGGTAGTTTCTTATACAGTGGTACCTTGGGTTACAGACGCTTCAGGTTACAGACGCTTCAGGTTACAGACTCCGCTAACCCAGAAATAGTACTTCGGGTTAAGAACTTTGCTTCAGGATGAGAACAGAAATCGCACAACGGCAGCATGGCAGCAGTGGGAGGTCCCATTAGCTAAAGTGGTACCTCAGGTTAAGAACAGTTTCAGGTTAAGAACGGAGCTCCAGAACGAATTACTGTATTTTTCGCTCTATAAGACGCACCAGACCACAAGACGCACCTAGTTTTTGGAGGAGGAAAACAAGGGAAAAAATATTCTGAATCTCAGAAGCCAGAACAGCAAGAGGGATCGCTGCGCAGTGAAAGCAGCAATCCCTCTTGCTGTTCTGGCTTCTGGGATAGCTGCGCAGCCTGCATTCGCTCCATAAGACTCACACACATTTCCCCTTACTTTTTAGGAGGGAAAAAGTGAGTCTTATAGAGCAAAAAATACGGTAAGTTCTTAACCCGAGGTACCACTGTATTCCCAAATCATTTCCACAACTGAACCACCACCTTCACTACCACTGTGATCAGGGCATTCACTTCAAAGTGAACATGTGTTCTGATGGGTGAGTGAAGTTCATTTTTATTTTAACTAATAGGCTCACACAGCCAAAAGGTGTTACCGTTGGGATGTTTTGATTTACCCGGCATTGGTCAGGGATGATGGAAGTTGGAGTCTGGCAACACCTGAAGGGACACAGATTTCCTATCCCTGCTCTGCATCCTAGAAGAAATAGCAAAAGATGCAATACATTTTGATCGGCGATCAATAAATTCCAAGGATAGTCAACATGTTGCTCTCCAGAACTTGTTGGACTACAACTCCCATCATCCCCTAGTCAGCATGCTCCTTGGGTAAGGATAATGGGAGCTGTAGTCCCATAAGATCTGGAAGGCACTACATTGGCTACTCCTGTAATAAACCAGCAACTTGAAACGTTGTAGACAATACTGGACTAAATTGACTAAGTGACCTGGTGGGAAGCTGCTTCCTATGTTCTTAGGTGGGATGTGTGTATCAAATGTGTCAGGGTTTGCTCCTGGGAAGAAGGTCCCTGCCCACATGTCCAGAATGTTCAGGATGAGCATGTCCATGAAAAGGCTCTAGATTAGTTTTGCGGATGGGCCAGCGTTCAAAATTCATCAGTTGCATTTTGCACTTGGCTATTGGCCATTTGCAACCAAGTGAAGGTGCCTGGATGGTGTCTGACATTTCCGCCATCTGGAGGTGCAGGCCTAGGGATCCTTGAACCTTGCCTGTTTTCACACACTAACAACACATCCCGTAGCAGAACAAATTTCAGGAATCAAAAAGTTGTATTGAAAAATACAACTTTCAAGCCATCTGGCAACTAGACATTCCATTTTGGCAACTGTAATCTTGGTTTAAGGAGCTGTTTGGCACCTTGCTTATATATCTGAGTTCCTAACACTGAGGTGGGTGGAATGCGGTGTTTTCCACCTGTGGACCGAAGTTGTACAGTGAGCAACAGAAATATCTGACAAAGCTGCTTACTGTGTTAATCTAAGGACTCTGTAGTGGCTCACAGTTAGGCACAAGTGCTGGTGCATTAATGAAAACTATTCCTCATAGAGCACTTGTAACAATTCATATATTCTGTGATTACCTGAGCACAGTTGTGAATGTTTCCTATCCCCCTCTCCGCCCTGCAGCAGTGCAAATAACAAAATTGTACAGGATGACAACCAGGGTTTGTAACTTACTTACTACTATGCCAGATTATTTTATTTGCAGAGGTCAAGGGCATTTCTTACAGGAAGCTAACTCACCTTTCTCCAGCAACTTAGAAGCTTTGTACGGTGATTAATATGCTCAGGATCACTTTCAGGTGTAACTGAGCTCTTGGAGTTCTCTAGTGTATTTTGCTTTATATGCTGCATGATTTAAGGGCAAAGCAATTTAGGCAAATCGTCATCCTGGCACCCCGACTCCCAATGTCATCTCTGTGAAAAGGTTGCTCATAAATCCCCAAAGATGATTGGTTCTCACTTTAAGTTCTCGGCAGCTGGCTATAAAGATGGCTGCTCACCTGATCCTTGTTAATGTCATTGCTTGAATATTCAGGCATCTCCATACATTATTCATAAGCAGGGCTGTGTGTACATCGTGATACTACAGGAGCACAGGGAACTGGCAGAATGGAGTATCTTACACACTGTTCAGCTTCCCAAGAATCTATGGGTATCTTTTCTTAAAAATAAATAAAAATGAAACAAAATGGAACAGTAAGGTTTCTAGTCCTTATTTTAATTTCAGGTCATCTTCTTTTGGGTCCTGTTTGTTGTTCAGGATCATGGTGGTCTTTGTGGTTCTGGCATTCCCCTCAGTTGCTGCCATTTTGGCTTTCTTGGCGATCCTGTTTCAGGTTGGTTTCTAGTCCTGAAAGGGATGCTTTGAGATTTTAGAAGTGAGAGGGATGGCTGGATAAGATTTCTAGTTGGTGAGGGTGCTACTTCAGCACCCTTCATTGTTCCAGTACTAGTAGAATGAACAACAAATTGTGCGACATAGTTAAAGTTAGCAGAACAGGCATAATAAAATATATCAGTATTGAATGATAAGAGTTGGTAGGGAGATCAAAGATCATCTGGTCTGATGCCTTGCCAATGCAGGGAATCCATTGCTACAGCATAACTGATAAATGATCATCTGACCTCTGAGCCCAATACCGTCCACAGTAGGCTGTTCCATTGTCAATCAGCTTCAACCATGAAGATATTGCAATGTTTAATAGACATCCCTTTTTCTATAAGTTAAATCTGTTGGTTTGGGCTTTGCCCTCTGGAACAAGAGAAAACTAATGTGTTCCATCATCTTCTACAGAACAGCCCCTCAGGTATTTGAAGATGGTTCCTATATTGCTTCTTGGCCATCTTTTCTGCAGGTTAAACGTAACCACTCTCCCTAAACTGTTCTTCATAGGACAAAAGCTGCAAGCCTAACCATGTCTACTCAGAAGAAAGTTCCACTGAATTCAGTGGTGCTTAATCCAAGATACCTGGTGTTAGGATTGCAGCCTTAGACCACATCCACACCATATACTTGAAGCACTATGATGCTACTTTAAACAGGCTCACCGTGATCAACTTCCACCCAGAAACCTATGCCCCCACTGTGGAAGGATGTGTGGATCCAGAATTGGCTTCCACAGTCACTTATGGACTCACTGTTAAGACCGTGTTCGTGGAAGACAATCTTACTTGGCTATGAGTTATCGCCAAATAAGGAGGCCCCTATTCCCCTCACAGAGCTACAATCTCCAGAGTTTCAATCCCTCTTCCCAGGGAAGTCTGGAATTGTAGTTTTGTGAGGAGTATAGGAGTATCCTAACAACTGAACCCTTACAGACCCCTTTTTCAGCCATTTGCATCATACAATCTATAGTATTATTTAAGTCTCCTAGATCATATTTGCCAGAGCGTAGAACTATCACAGTTTATGTTGACCTTAAGAGGCGTAGAACTATCACAGTTTATGTTGACCTTAAGAGGCAGTGAGACTATGTGGACTGGTGTATATGATTTGGTAAGACTATTGTCCACACATCCTCCTCTAAACGTCTTTTTAAATGACTGCTTAACCAGGTCTCTCTCTGTGTGTGTGTGTCCATATATCTAAAAATGTCATTTGAAGCCTCTGCAGAAGCTAGAATGATTTTGAGGCTTTCGCAGAAGAAGAAAAAGATGTGTGTTTTTCATGTTAATTTTCCTGGTGCAAATAAAGGACACTGTTTAACTGTTCCCTTCTGCCCTGGGCACTAATTCTGGACACTTCAGTCCCATTTCTCCCAAGCTTAATGATACTATTGGATGATGAGAGGTGAGTGACCTTTCCAAATGAAAGAGCTATAATCGCAGTCCCCGTTCTGGTCTTCATTTGCAGCCCTGCCAAGCAGGATGAGTAATAGAGCCCTGTGGCATCCCAGTTGCCGGCTGTACAGGAAAATATACTTAGCCATTGATCCAGACTCCCTGAAGGTGTCTGAGTGCAGATAAATGCAAAGGCAAGTGGGGAGTTTAACTTCAATATGCACAGATTTATATGTACACATCTTAAAATGAAAAGTTGCTTTCAACTGAGTGTTCTGCTTTCCAGCAAGCTTTCACGCCTCTGCCGTAACCGTAAGCCAGCTGTGAACCTCAGACCACATTTCTCACTCCTTCAGATTGCCCCAACCCAAACCTTTTTGTGCCACCAATAAGGCAGGTGGTGGGACAAAAAGGTGCACACCTTGCACTTCTGTCAGCTCGGAAAGTTCATTACGGAGGAAGCTTGAGCTTTCAGGGCAGTGTGTGTGGACAGGTCCAAATAGGGCTAACCATGACTCAGTGAGGAAAGATCCACACTATTGACTCCACCTCCGTTAAGCATGCATGTTGCCCTATAATGTGGGATTCCATAGTAGGGTTCCAACATAGGAACATAGAAAGCTGCCTTATCATGAAGTGCACCCCACTCCTTGCCTTCATGTGCCCGTGAATTCATGAAAAGCAATTTGTGAAGGGAGCTAATATATTTCCCTGTATCTAGAGATCCATGCTACACTGAGGACCCTTTCTCTGTTAGAATTGAGGTGGACTCTACCAGCAATGGAAACTCAACCTATGGCCGCACAGGCTGGTTTTCAGTTGGGGATTCCCATGCAATTGGGGATGCCAAGTGGTAAATGTGGTGTAGTGGTTAGAGTGTTGGACTGGGACCTTGGAGACCAGGGTTCAAATCACCTCTCAGCCATGAAGCTCACTGAGTATCCTTGGGCCAGTCACTCACTCTCAGCCTAACCTACCTCACAGGATTGTTGTGAGGATAAAATGGGGAGGAGGACAACGATATGGATGCTACCTTGATCTCCTTCGAGGAAGAAGAGAATAGAAATGTAATAAACAAATCCATCTCCATTGTAACCCTGCCCTTTCACGACCTCATGCTCCCTGGCTCATGAACATCTGCATATATCATCCTGAATCCACAGTGTCAATCTCCATGCTATCCAGAATCCTATGGAATCTTTCCTCTGCACTGAAACGGACCACAAATCTCAGTGGAGAAAAGTTTCATTTGTGGAGTGTCATATAATGAGCTCCTAATTTACACATGAACAGGGGTTTTAAATGGGTGTGTGCTTCTGAACCAAAGTAGAAGACGCGATCTCAAAGGCGTTGGCATAGAAGAGGCAGGAACCAGTGCTGTTCAATGGGCCTAGTTGCATAAAAGATAGGAGTAGAGTGACCACTTATGAATTGCCACTGAGAGGAAATTCTTCACTGGGCTGTAGCTCTGTGGCAGAGCAGCTGCTTGGCATGAAGAAGGTTCCAAGTTCAATCCCCAGCATCTCCAGATAGGGCTGTGAGAGACTCCTGCCTGAAACATGGGAGAGCATCTACCAGGCAATATTGCAATCCTGAGCTGAGTTGGACCAATGTTCTGACTCTCAGTTTAAGGCAGCTTTCTATGTTCCTACAAAAGAGGACTGAGATATGCATGAAAATTGTGTGTGATAGTTTTGAAATAATTACGATAATTTAAGTAGTAATACAGCGCACCTCACCTCAGTGGGGAAGATTTTGACAAGGTTACCCATGTGGCTGCACAATCTGCTGTCCAGCTGCTGACTACAGATTAACATCTTCAGGGCCCCTGCTGCTCTCCGTCTGGCTCTTCGTCTTTAAACAGGACTTGGACAGGATAGCCCTCCAAACAGAGATCTGTCCTCTGCAAAGTAGGACACGTGGCCTCCCTTGATGGGTCAGAGAGTGGAAGAACAGTAATTCCTATTCATTTCATCCTTTTTTCTTTCGTTTTGAACTTGCAAGGAGTCACAGTATTTTCCACGGAAAGTGTGCAAAATGGCTGTGGGTTTCTCTCCCCCATTTCTCTTTCTCGTCTCTCATTGCTTATTGGAGCAAAGGCGTCGAGTTCACAAAACATTTCCTAAGACAGCATGTACCTGAGGAAGTGGAGGGATTCCTTGTGGTTTTGTCTTCTTGCTTGCTTACTTCCTTCAACTTTTGTTTTCTAACCAAAACTGTTCAGCACAGCTAAAGTAGAGCAGCTGTAGAAGAATTAAAGCTTGCTTTTAGGTGAAAAAACACACACCACACAAACCCCAAACAATTGCTTGACAAGAGAGAATCGGGTTGTTGAATTGAGTGCTCTTCCTCAAGAGTTTCAGTTTGTTACCCTACCCACTCACTTCTCTGTGTCTTCTCAGAAATTATCTCCACATTTGCTTGTTGGTTGTTATTTACAATATTCAGATACAACTTCTATTTTTCAAATACACATATCTGACACCAGGAGGGACAGGCCTCCATAGAAACATATAATTAGATAAATAATAAACATAAAACTAGATAAATAAATAACTAATACAAATAATACTATCCTTACAGACTATCCCTGCACAAGTTTGACAAGTTCTGTTCACAGTACAGGAGTTCAAGTTCTCCTCACAGTATCGGAGAAGTATTACAATCAATCATATCTTGCTTCATATTCCTAAAGGCCTTGAATAATTCCCATTCTTGCTCAAATTGATTAATTATCTGCTTCCTTCCTCCTACCCATAAAACCCAAGTTATGTTACTGAACCTTGCAAAGTCCCAAAGTTTAATCAACCAGTCTCTTAGATGAGGAATTTCTTTAATTTCCCCCACTGTTTTGCATATATCATTATAGCTGCTAGGAGAGCTACCAATTTTCTACTATAACAGTTGACTGGAATTCGACATAAAATAACCTAACAGAAGGCCTGGGAGACCAGGATATAGGTCCCCATTCAGCCACAGAGCTCTCTGGGTGACCTTAGGCCAGTCAGTGACTCTCAGCCTAACTTACCTCTCAGCATGGGTAGGCAAACTAAGGCCTGGGGGCCAGATCTGGCCCAATCACCTTCTAAATCCGGCCCGCGGACGGTCCGGGAATCAGCCTGTTTTTACATGAGTAGATTGTGTGCTTTTATTTAAAATGCATCTCTGAATTATTTGTGGGGCATAGGAATTCGTCCATTTTTATTTTTATTTTTCAAAATATAGTCCGGCCCCCCACAGGGTCTGAGGGACAGTGGACCGGCCCCCTGTTGAAAAAATTTGCTGACCCCTGCCTTAGAGGGCTGTTGTGAAAATGGGAAGAGGGAAGAACCATGCATACCACATTGAGCTCCTTGGAATACAGAATATGGAAAGATAGAATATAGATATAGATAGATATACAATTTTTAAAATAATTTAAAATAAAATTTAAAATCCCACAAACCTACAATGCTTGAAGCAGCCAAAAAGAATATAAAAACAGAGCAGACAATAAGGACAACGCTCACCGAAAAGCAAAAAGGGGTTATATCTCTGCCACTTTCCCCCATTTTCTTCCTTTAAAGGATTCCTGATTCTTTAATAGGTGCATGATGAGCAGAAGCTTAGCTAATGAAGCTTTCCCCAGTATGCAAATGCAGCAATTAGAAGAACAAGGAGAGCATTTGTAGTAGTGCTGTGCCAAAATCTGGTCCTCCAGTTTCTTGAAAGTTTCCGTTTTCTGTGACAGACTTCCATCCCCCCCCCATGCTTCATTCTCAGGACACATTTCATTGCAGGGTCACCATGATGTGTGCTTGCATGTGTTTTTCGGTGCAGTAAACATTTCTCCAGTTCTCCGCTGCCTCCACAGCTGCTCAGGCTTCCTGATCTGAAAAAGTCCCCTTGAAGGAGTTATCTCCACTTGTTTCACAATGCACTTTAGTTGAAGTCCGGATTCAGCTTATTGTGCTAGAAGCCAGTGCAACGAATCCCACTAGCACATTGGGACTCTGCCCCCTTCTCCCCTGGTGTGTCCCCAGTGTTCTCACCCAAATCTACTTGGGAGGGTCAGGAGAACACCCAGAACAGGACACAAGGGGAGGAGAGGAGAGGACAGGAGAGGAGAGAAAGAGTTCTTGTTTGGCAAGCAAAAAAAATGCTTGTGCTGCAGCAGGGGGTGGGGCATTGCTGTAAACCTTCCTCTTTTTTTGGCGGGAAATTCCCTTATTCCAGCGCTGCTTCCCGCTGCTATCCCGGATTCTTAGATATCCTGTAGACTGTCTCCGGGACAGGTGAGGCTGCTGATCCCTTATTTTCAAATCTGAAAGTTGACAGCTATGGGGTGGGGGATAGAGGAAATAGACCTCAATTGCTAAATGGGATGCAGCAAGTCTGGCATTAATATATGGTATGCCTCGGGTTAAGAACTTAATTCGTTCCGGAGGTCCGTTCTTAACCTGAAACTGTTCTTAACCTGAAGCGCCACTTTAGCTAATGGGGCCTCCCGCTGCCACTGCACGATTTCTGTTCTCATCCTGAAGCAAAGTTCTTAACCCGAGGTACTATTTCTGGGTTAGTGGAGTCTGTAACCTGAAGCGTCTGTAACCCGAGGTACCAAGTTGCTAAAATAATGCAAGTTGCTAAAATAAATGAGAAGTTTGTAAAGGACTGTTTCAGCCTTAGGGTGCATAATCTACCAAGAATGGCCCTTTCACAACCTCATCTATTTGACTAAGGCCTGTATGGAAAAGAGTGCCTGGTGGATTACACCCTTCAGCTGCTTCTGCCAGTTCAGATACTTACGATGCTCTTGAGCTCTTGCGCCCTGTCAGTATTCTGCATACCAGTGTATATAGAAAGGGTATACTTTGAATTTTCATTTCCCTACATGTATTTCTAAAACCTGACACCTTGAGGATAGCCAATGTCCACGCCGTTCCTCAGCCTCTATCAGTTCTTCCCATCATAGAATCGTAAGAATTAGTGAGGGGAATCATATGGGTTCATGACCTCGCCAGTGCGGAACTGTTCCATTAATTATACTTTACAGCATTTTCCATTCCACATTTTAATGTTATTGAATGATGCGGCTTCCTTCTCTTCTCTTGGGAAGACTATTTTATGTTTTTGCGATCACTCTAATCAGCCCCATTACACTTGTCTTTTAATTTCTCCTTTGGGGAATCCAGTAAATATGCTAAACCTCTCCTGGTTTCCATACCAGGTTTGGCAGACTTGTTCAGTACTGAGGGCCATGTCAGAAATGGATCATAAACCAGAGGGCTGCAGCTAAATTAGCATGTTTTACACTGGAAGATGCCAAATGTATGTAACACACACACTCAACATTATTATTATTATTATTATTATTATTATTATTATTATTATTATAGCACCCTATACCCCCAGGTCTCAGGTCTCAGGGCGGTTCACAGAATAAAATCAGAATACAAAACCACAAAATACATAATCAAAATGGAAACAAGAAGAACCCAATAACGCCCCCCCATTTCAAAAGGCCATAGGATGTCAATCAAATCAACCAAAGGCCTGCTTAAAAAGGATTGTTTTTGCCTTGGGGAGAGCATTTCACAGATGGGGAGCCACTGCAGAAAAGGCCTGTTCTCATGTGGCCACCCTCCAGACCTCTCGAGGAGGAGGCACACAAATCATGATGATCTCCCTTCAGAAGATGATCTCCCTCTGTTCCCTCTATTTCTGTCTATTTTGGTCTGTTAGGGCCTTTGCATATGAAATAGATCAGGCCAGTGACCCATCTCCTCTAATATCCTGTTCTCACAGTGGCTAAACAGATGCCTGTGGGAAACTCAGGAGCAGGACCAGAGGACAATAGCACTCTCTTCCCTGCAATTCCCAGAAACTGGTACAGTGGTACCTCGGTTACATACACTTCAGGTTACACACTCCGCTAACCCAGAAATAGTGCTTCAGGTTAAGAACTTTGCTTCAGGATGAGAACAGAAATCGTGCTCTGGCGGTGCAGCGGCAGCAGGAGGCCCCATTAGCTAAAGTGGTGCTTCAGGTTAAGAACAGTTTCAGGTTAAGAACGGACCTCCGGAACGAATTAAGTACTTAACCCGAGGTACCACTGTATTCAGTCATACTTCCGGGCCCAAGTGCTGGTTTTCACCTATAAAGCCTTAAATGGCTCAGGACGGCAGTACCTCAAGGATGGCCTGGGTTTAATCCTGAGGAGCTCCAAGTAGAGCTGGGCATGTCAACAGCCTGAAACCTTGGAGAGCTGCTGCCGGTTGGTGTAGGCATTACAGAGTCAATGTAAGATAGCTTCCTATTTCCCTACTAGTCATATATCGTCATGAATGATAAAGCAAGCTTCATGTCAGAAACAGCTGACAGACAACAATTGCCAACAGGGTTTTATGCAGAATTCAATTTATTCTATTCTATCTATCTATCTATCTATCTATCTATCTATCTATCTATCTATCTATTTATTTCTCAAGTTTACTTTATATTTGATCTACGGACCTTAAACAGCAACTGCAGTGTGAAGTTATCAAGGCAACCACAGCAGAGGAGAAAAATATTCACAATATACGTGCACACAAAATGTGTCTTTTAAATCAAGGGTGTAATAAAACCTGCGAACAATCAGAGATAGTTAAAAATACAGACAATAATTGTGTGGTCTGGCATTGATGGTTATAGCAAGGAGCTTGGCTATGTTTTCCATTATAAAAACCCAAAAGATATTTATGTTGTATCAGATATTATGGTTTATTTATTTGAAAGAAAGCAGCTTGATATAAGTACATTTAAAAAGTGAATTGAATTTTCAATAGATACGCATAAGCTAATATTCGAGACCTTATGGTCTTATGTTTGTATTTTTGTGTTAATCATTATTGTAGAGACCTTGTTTTCAGGCAGCATATGAATATGTTAAAAGATAAGTAATTAACTTAACATTAAACTGCTAGGCAAAATGCCATATTCTGGATAGGACATAGATGCAGATTCATGAGATCTTCTTTATTTGTTTAATACATAATTTCTATTTTAAAACTACAGAAAATTAGACATACACACAAACAAAACTCCAGCAAAAGCCTTCAGCATGAAACAGAAGGTTTAAAAATCATGTGGACATTAAACAACTTTTGTTGACTGCTGCAAATATGTGAGTGCAGGGGGTCAGGTGAATATTTCAAAGAAACAGAGAAGTCCCCATCCCCAGTCACCACCTGTTTCACCTCAGATGGTCATCCATAGGAGGGTCTCCATTACCTAAATGTATGGGCGGGTTGGTGTGGTATTTCAGTTGCTACCTCTTCTTCCATTTAAGAGATTTCTCATAGAACCATAGAATTGTAATTGGAGTGTTGGAAGGAACTCAACTCATCTAGTCCAACTCTCTACAATACAGGAATCCTGCCCACTGCCATCCCAGGGTGGGCTTGAACCACCAACCTTCTGCTTAACAGCCAGATGCAGTGACCCATTGTGCCACATAGGTGTTCCTTCAGGTACCCAGTGCCCAAGTCATATAGGGCCATACTTCAGTAGTATGCTTTGCATGCAGAAGATCCAATTTTCACACTCCAGCATCTCTAAGTTAGGAAACACTCTTTTCTGAAACACTAGCTAGCCACTGCAAGTCACTGTTGACCCAGAATAGCCAATGTATTACCCCCACCTCAGATATTGTTGGATTCCAACTTCCATCAGCCCCAACCAGAATGGCCGATGGTCAGAGATGTCAGGCAAGAAGCAGAGATCACCAGTATCAAAACAATGATTCTTCAACATCAATTCGTTGGGGTGCTCATGACGTTGGTTGGATGCCTGATGATCATCTTCCAAAGCAACTACTCTATTTCGAACTTAAAAATGGAAAGTGTGATGCTGGTGGTCAACAAAAGAGGTTTAAAGACTCTCTCACCAACAACTGGGAAACACTGGCTTGTGAGCACTTCAACTGGAGAACAACCTTTACCAAAGGTGTCATGAACTTTGAAGACGTTTGAACTCAGGACGAAAGCGAGAAACACGCTAAGAGGAAGGCGTGTTTGGCAAACTCACCATGATCAACTCCCGCCTGGAAACCTATATCCCCACTGTGGAAGGATATATGGATCCTCCACAGTCACTGACGGACACACCGTTAAGGCCATGTTCATGGAAGACAATCTTACTCAGCTATGAGTGAACGCCGAAGAAGAATACTATATAGACCTAACAATCAGATTTTATTTCTGTGTATGTCTTGCATGCCCTCATTACAAATAATTTGTCTTCTGGATTTGCTTCTACATGTATTCATTAGCTCTACCACCACCATTACTGCTGTTATCCATTTCATACACCTTGGGATACACTGAGGTTATTGCTTCCTGAATTCTCTCCAATTGGTTTGACATATTTATGGCACTGGGACTCCTGGCATCTATTGCAGACGTTTTAAGCTGTATTTTGCCTTCATCCTACAGACTTGGACTGTCTCTGAAATTTATACTTGTGGCCAACAATATAATGCAGACTTTCAGTTTAACTACTGCTGTTGGGTGCTTTATTGTGGCATAAAAAGTAACAGGGTCCTGCTTCATTAAAAAAGGAAAACCAATGCAAAATGGGGTTTTGTGCTCCAACCCAAATATCTCACTTTCTCTCTCCTTCTCTGGATCTAAAATGATGGCAAAACTTAAAATGATGCCATTGGGTGCTCATTTTAAAAACCAGGAGCTCAAATAGTAACATATTATTTGATACTTTCTCATTATATATGCATATGCATATACACACAATCAATTTCAATAGATTTTTTACAAACACGCATTTTGATTGCTTCTATTCCATCTTTCAGATCGGTCAAATTCTCTAAGCTGACCACAGATTAAGATAATTGATGTTTGTCAGCCTTCTCATGGTCCTGATTTAACTGCTCTCCTGTTTCTAGTGTTACTAACTATCTGCAACTGCCGGGAACTGGTGTAGTGTTCACCACAGGCTGGTCTTTATATAGTTTCAGATATAAGATTTTTTTGTAGGGAGATACTGACTTCCTCAGATATTTATGGCTTCTTTTATTTCCAAGTGGGACTATCAGGGACACGGGTGGCGCTGTGGGTTAAACCACAGAGCCTAGGACTTGCCGATCAGAAGGTCGGCAGTTCGAATCCCTGTGACAGAGTGAGCTCCTGTTGCTCGGTCCCTGCTCCTGCCAACCTAGCAGTTTGAAAACATGTCAAAGTGCAAGTAGATAAATAGGTACCGCTCTGGCGGGAAGGTAAACGGCGTTTCCGTGCACTGCTCTGGTTCGTCAGAAGCGGCTTAGTCATGCTGGCCACATGACCCGGAAGCTGTATGCCAGCTCCCTCGGCCAATAAAGCGAGATGAGCGCCACAACCCCAGAGTCGGCCATGACTGGACCTAATGGTCAGGGGTCCCTTTACCTTTACTGAGTTCCTTAGATATTTATGGCTTCTTTTATTTCGAAGCGGGGCTATCAGTGGTTTGTGCTTAAAGAAAAATAAAATAAAGAACAATGAATTCATGTATGTACCCAAAAAGCTGGATTCTGCAAGCTTATGTATGCAAATTATTTTGCATAATTTATTTGGCTTCTGTCATGGTGAGAAAGGAGTGTGGTATTATGCAGAGCAGCGAAGCCTGACCCTGTGACCACAGGACTTTCTACTTCCCATCTGGTTTCTGTTCTGCTTTCCCCATTCACATTAACCCTGTGCATTATGACCTTTGTGCATTTATCCCTCTGAACCTGTGATACTGGACAAGTCACTTCAGTAACCTAACTTATTTCCTTTCCTTTCCTTTTCTTTCTTCCCTCCCTAGGGTAGTAGTCCTTAAATAGTGATTAAGCAATGAATGGAATGCAATACTGTGTAGTCCAATGAGATTTGACTGCAGCTGGGATGGGGAAATCCTTTCCTCATCCAACCCTGCCCCTTGTGCAGTAAACAGACTTGGTGGAAAAAGTCTCCCATTGGCTTCAATGGATGGGCAGTGTATGTGAGAGTGGGACAAAGAGACAGTGAATGAATTGGTGCATGCATGAATGAACAGGTGTGTGTTATGTATGGGAATGAATGAATACAGGGACATCCTGCTATACCCTCCAGTATTTCTCTGATGAAAATAGGGACGTCCTAAGGAAAAGCGGGACTGTCCCTGGAAAATAGGGATGCTTGGAGGGTCTGTGGGTGTTATGTGTGGACGTGTTTGAATAGGTATGTTTGTATATGAGGAAGGGAGAGTTTTGTGCAGTCCCACTGGTCTGATTCCTTGATACAGTGGTACCTCTGGTTGCGAACAGGATCCATTCTGGAGGCCCGTTCACAACATGAAAAGAACGCAACCTGCAGCGGCGCGTCTGCGCATGTGCGGGTTGCAATTTGCCACTTCTGCTCATGCGTGTGATGTCATTTTGCGCTTCTGCGCATGCACTAGCGGTGAAACCCGGAAGTAACCCTTTCTGGTACTTCCGGGTCGCTGTGGGGCATAACCTGAAAGAACGTAACATGAAGCAGATGTAACATGAGGTATGACTGTATATATATTGATCATCCACACATTGGTATGTGAATGATAAAAACCTATATTTGTAGGTTTACTGCTACCAGGTTTCTTTTTTCTTTACTTTTAAGTTGACATTCTTAATATGCCAAACAGCATACATAGTGTCAACATTCTGTGCTTAGGTGGTGCAGCTGCAGAATGTACATATTATCCTGCCATAGATTGACCTTCTGCGTTGCTGGCCGGCTGTTGTCGTTTATCTTTTCAATAGGGCCTGTAACATACACCAGGTACTTGCAAATCCTCTTCTTACTGTTGCCACTCTTGCTATTGGCTTTTGTGTCTGCAATCCTGCACCCTTCATGAGTGGATTGCAGGGAGCTCAGCCATTCCCAGGGAGAGCAAGCACAACACTCATCTCCAAGCTGCTGCTGCTCTGGTCATAACACAGCACTTGGTAGTCAACACTATTCTTGAGCCGGCCGAGTGGGGGAGGATCACAGACTTTGTTGTTGTGTGCGTAACGCTGAGTCTCCCTAAGGTCTCCCTAAGTGAAAATAAACATGAAAGAGAGTGAAAATATATAGAAGGTAGTGCTTATCAGGATGATGATAAAGGAACCAAGCGACTCATAACAGTAAATGTTCACTGGCAATTGGCAATGTGTTAGGAACTTTGGAGACTAGGACTAGAAAAAGAAAAAGTACTATGCATTGAGAGACATCCAAAATTGGGTTGGGGCAAAAAAGGTCTCGCTAGATGGCCTGAGCTGATTGACAGTGTTGAGCAGATTACCTGGGAAAGGTGGTGGTTTTTAAGCAGAGGCTAGATAGCCACTTATATGGCAAAGCGTGTTCTCCTTCATGGAGAGCATGTGTTGCGGTGGGGGCCACCAGGACATTCCAAAGTTGGGGGCGGGCTAATTGATTGTTGGCCACTGATGTGATTGGGCTTCCCTTGTTGTTGGGAAGAAGGTAATGTTGCCATTTGTTGACTGACAGCCCGAAATGCTAAAACTCCCTGCATGAGACTAGGGCTTCCTCTTTTCGCCCATGCATCAGATTGCCTGTCCCCACCCCCTATATTTAGGGTTGTTTGCTTTGACCTTGCTATGCCTGTCATGGGGTTGTCTGCTCTTGGGGCAGGGGCCCAGTCGGAATTTTGTCCATCTGGCTGATTGGCTGGGGCCATTTGGTTTTTGCCTACTGCGTAGCAAATTTTCACAACTTGTAAGGTTGTGGTTAGGCATTGGTTTATGGTTTGGTTGGTTGAGGGGCATGGATTGGCTGTGCCTGCCCCTCTAATGCTGCTGCTGCAAGGGATTCTGTTAAAGGAATCAGGGGCTAACTATTGCTTGTCCACCTTGTCAAGGGGGCTCGGGCCATTGCAAGAGCTCCTGGTTGCATTTGGGGAGGGCTGAGGGCAGGTTCCCTGCTCCATCGCTACCCCCAAGTGTATTCCCCTATTCTGTCTTTTGCAGGCGTGCGGAATGTCACTCTGTCCCCCATGGAGGGGCAGATAGTCGCAACCAATGCCTAAGCAACCACTCACATTTTTGTATTTTAATAAAGTTGTAGCCAAAATTATGCCAAAAACCTTAAACAAAAATTTCTGTGTGATGTGTGAGTTATTGGGGTGGCCCTGGGGACCTCGACATGCAAGGGGTTTGTCTAGCTGAATTTTCAGGTTGCTTCCAACTTTATGTTTCTAGATCTTGATTGACCCCTAGCAATTGCTCATCCCTTGAGAGAGACCAGAATTTTAGAGAAGCCTTTACCACTGTTGAGAAGTAAGGAAAACTTTTTACCAGATTGGTTTGACTAGCGAATATGACCTTCCAAGGTGCTCTCATCCTAATGCCCTAAACAAGTGACTGTTAGCAGTGAGGCTATAAACAGCATCTTAGAAGTGGAATTGCTGTGAGCTTCTTTTGTAGTGGAAACTTTGCAAAGCAGAGGTGGCTGTGCAGCAGAAGTCCATTTGCATGGCAAGTTAATTCAAGCATCAATTTACAAGTGATACTTGCCATTTAGTTCGCTTGTGGTTGAGTCACATGGACAAGCTAACTGTGAGAATTATTCTTAGTGAAAAATGCAAATGTTCAGTACCTTTGACTCAGCATCTGTGTTCCACCAAGAGGCACTGTAGCAAAGGAGGGGGACGAAAAATTTTCAATGCACGACTGGCTTCTTGCTCATGTATCATGTATCTGTGGTTTAGCTTGCCAACACAAAGAATGACAAATTTGCTTATGGGCAATCTAGGTATTACAGAGCATATGTCGCTGCACCCCTTGTCCAGGTTCTCATAAGGCAGCTTCTCAGCTCCTTGTAGGCAGTAGCTGTGACATCAAACTTGAGAGACCTTGAGCCACTGGAAAGTTTTTGTCTATGCAGTGACTATGGGATAAGCTAGAGGCTATATATAAATCACACTGTTCATCATGCAAGATTCCACTTCAGGATATCTGCAACACACCATTAATTTACTGATTTCCAGTAACAATAAGTGAAAAAATGATCTGGGCCAGAAAAGCACCCCCCCACCTTTCTATTTCACTGAATTATTGCATCTTTCTCCAGAAACAATAGTAGAGTCATCCAGTTCAATATTTTCTATTTTATTTTTCTATTTTCTATTTTAGCTGCTCTGCACTGAGTTGGAATTCTCTTTAAACTATGAGTAATAATAATAATAATAATACCCTGCTCATCTGGCTGGGTTTCCCCAGCCACTCTGGGCGGCTCCCAATTGAATATTAAAAACACAATACAGCATTAAACATTAAAAACTTCCCTAAACAGGGCTGCCTTCAGATGTCTTCTAAAAGTCAGATAGTTGTTTATTTCCTTGACATCTGATAGGAGGGCGTTCCACAGGGTGGGCACCACTACTGAGAAGGCCCTCTGCCTGGTTCCCTGTAACCTCACTTCTTGCAGTGAGGGAACCACCAGAAGGCTGGATCTCAGTGAACGATGGAGGTGGAGACGCTCCTTCAGGTATACTGGGCTAAGGCCATTTAGGGCTTTAAAGGTCAGCACCAACACTGATCTTTAAACCCATCCAACTCCATGAATTCAAGTTGCTTACAGCAATTGATTTCAGCTGGCATACTCTTTAAGTTTGAATAATACTGGATAGTACCCAGTATCTCTATCCACCTATTCTGTATCACTCATACAAAAGTATGCTCAAAGGTGAAAGAAAAATTATTTGTCCTAGATCAGTGGTTCTCAAACTTTGTTTCTTTGATGATCACTATTTTGATTAGAGTTATGGACTCTCCTTCTTTGGAGGTTTTTAAGCAGAGGGTGGATGGCTATCTGTCATGGATGCTTTAGCTGAGATTCTTGCATTGCAGGGGGTTGGACTAGGTGTCCCTTGGTGTCCCTTTCAACTCTACTATTCTATGACTTGCTTTTTCTTGGTGGACCACCACCTTTTCTTATCTTATCACTATCAAATGGAGTGGTGCTTGACATGTCCCTTCTTCACTTCTTCCCCCTCTGCTGGAACCAAATTCCCACTGGTTCCATTCCTTCTATTCTTTGGTGTTTCCATTGTTGACACTTGACTTGCTATGAATTGGCAGATTACTTGGATGGCTTTGAAAGAGGATTAGAGAAATTTATGGAGAACAAGGCTACCAGCAGTGATAGAAGTGTCCTACCTCCAGTGACGGAGACAGCTTCTGAATACACATGTGTCTAGGTAGAGCTGAGAAATACTTTCGGCTGAAATTATGGAGAGCTTGATGGACCTGCTGTCTGACTTGATATAAGTCATCTTTCTATGTTCATATTATAAGACTCTAAAAATATTGGATCCATTGTTGATTTAGAATAAGTGGGGCAAGGGAAGCTTTTCCCCCTAAGAACTCTTCTTCTTTAAGCAAAACAGATCAAAGCAAGCACCTATCATTTTCACAAGGTGCTGAAACTGCAGAGTCTACTTGGGGGACATTATGACATTTGTTTAATATTTAATGTAAAGACTTATTTAAGCTTTCCATAGGCAACAAAACAAGCGGTGCACACAGTCTTCCTACTAAGCAGTAAGAAGACTGAACTAGTGCAAAAATAAGAAATGGTGGCACCCAACAGCTGTACAAGTACCCATGCAGAAAGAGTCAGCAGTTTTAGGCGAGACTGAGCTCATGCCATCAATTTCACAGACTCTACTGTTTGCATTACCTGAAATAGTTGCTGCAAATTTTAGCAAAGAGGTCATCCATTGATTTAATGTTACCCTGTACATTTTTATAAATCTTCTCCAATGAGAGTGGGCATTCTTCCTGGCACCAGGAACATTTTTTTTATTAGTATTACTAAAATTACTGAATATTCTTAAAGCACCAGTAATGAATCGTTTATCTTATTCAAAGTTCTCTCTCAAGCACCTCTGGGTTCATGTGCTCATCCCCTCCCACTTTTGGCTTGGCTATGTGGAGGAAGATGGGGGATTAGTTTCCACCTTAGATTAGTTGGTTGTGTCAACTGAACCTGGCAATTTGTTTGTTGGAAAGTATGGTTTGTTGGAAACAAGTCAATTTCAAAGCATTGGTTATGGAGCTGGCATGTCAAAGCAGTCCATAGTTGACATGAACCACAGTTTAAGGTTTAGATGTAATGCTAAATAATGGTTAATTGAAATTAAAAGTGAAGCTTCCTATCTGTTCTTTGCAGCTGCACCAGAGGAAGAGGGGAAGGGGGTGGGGGTTGTAAGCCCACAACTCATTGTGGCTTCTTATCGCACTTCACTTGATTTATTGTGATGCCTGAATTACAATAATTATAATATTTTTTCCACAATTTGCACCTTTGATTACATTCCATTGGTTTATGCATAGCTTTGTACAAATGTAATTCATGTTGTGTTTTATGCAATTCTGGATTCTGAAGTATGATGAACACAGTTGTGAACATATTCCTTTACATGGTACCCACAGCCTAGTACATCCTTTGTGTCCCATGGTAAAAGCCAGACATACTCTTAATGTATGGGAGGGTAGACAGCGATACTCAGTCTCCCCCTTTAAAAGTCTGAGGCTAGAGTAATTTTGCCAGGATTCAGATCCAACTTCAGCTACTGTGGCACCAGTTGGTGAGAAAATTCACACACACATGGTCATTGGTTGTAGTATCAGATGCTGCAATGAATGTGAATGAATTGAATGAATTGCAGGTTAATCACCACTTCTAATATTGCCCAGTGCCATTTAAACACAATACTGTCCAGTGGCCAGACTTCAAATAATGGACTGAAAGTGGAGTCCATCATTGTTTTATGGGATGCACCTCTTTTGCTGAATCTATACTGTTCTGTTCTGGCTGGAATGGTTTCACTTGCTTTACTTATCTTTTTTTTAATAACTGTAATTGTTTTCTTTTTATAAATGTGTATTATACTGTTGTGACTGGCCATAGGACCTTATGGTGAAGAGTGGGAGATATTGCTAGTGAGGATGGATAATACTGAGTTCAGTAGACCAATAGTTTGACTTAAGGAGATAAGCTGTTGCTCAATGGATCTTCTTTTGCATGCAGAAGGTCTTAGGGTCATTCCCCAACATCTCCAGATAGGGCTAGGAATACTCGTCTGAAATCCTAGAGAACTGCTGGCAGTCATTGTAGACCTTTGGTTTTCAGCCGGTGGGTTAGTACTCATCATGGCCTTATCTATGATGAGTCATAGTAGCGAGACTGCCACCATACAAAGGCAAGTTATGAAAACACAGAGAGATGGGTCCAAAAATGCATGATTGGATTAAAGGTGGGTCTGAAAAGACTGAAGATTTTGGTGTAGCTAGATAGACTGATAATCTGACTCCGTATAGGGTTGCTTTCTGGAGACTAATGCATAAAGAACAAGCCATGGCATGTTCCTTCAGGAAGAAGAGCATGTCACACAGTTTGCAGGATGATTAATTTCCCCGACTTCCTAAAAAGAAAGAAAGACCCAAGACAGTAAGTGAATGATAGTTGTCATTGAAGGGACAGGCTACTCCTTCACCAGTTGTGCTCATAAGTTTGGGTCCAAAGGCTGCAGTACATGTAACTGCAGACTGCAGGCTATAAGAGAGCAGTCGTGAAAGAACTCATAAATCTTTGCAGGGACTTTGCTCGTAAGTGATTTGTAGGTTGCAGCCCTAATATGTTTTCCTTTAGAAATAAAAATAAAAAAGACAAGAGAGAAGAGACAGTGCAGAAATACTACTCTGAGCTCATGAGCAGTCAATCTCCATTCTTTCTCTTTCCCCGCCTCCCTAAATGTGGTTTTGGATTAGAGCGGCACACTTTTAGTGAGGGAGGGGGAAGCAGTGCTAGCACTGTGTTTGGTTATTTATTTATTTGTTTGCATGGCATGCTTTGAAAGCTGTCACACTAGTAGTCTTACAGAGCTGTCAGAAATCTATAAATAAACATTGACAGTTCAGTGCAATTACCGTATCCCCCCCCCCGTGCTTCTTACAGTCTTCCTTATCTATCTTTTCTTTTTCTTTTAAACAGCATATCCTATTCGGTTCACGTCTCTGAGGATTATCCAGGTAAAGTGCTACTTTCCGTGCCGCTGCTGTTTTTTTATATATATTAAAAAAAGATTCCGCTGAAGGCATTTGAAACACCATTGTTGCACCCCTGCATCACCTTTGTGCTAATCACATTTCATTAGCCACTTCATTTGCACTGTTATTTCTGTTTTTCTGCCTTCGTTTGTAGGCAGGGTGAGAATGAAGGAATCCAATTTGTGAAAGACTGTGTGAGAGAGAATGTGTTTAAATGTGTGTGTGTGTGTGTGTGTGTGTGTGTGTGTGTGAGAGAGAGAGAGAGAGAGAGAGAGAGAGAGAGAGAGAGAGAGATTTTCTCTGCCTACAGCCATCAGTGATGGGGTAATCTACTGCCAATGTAACTAAAGGGTCCATTTTCTGATCTCATTCAGAAGCTAAAGGGAGTTTCTAATCTTCATGTCTCACTTGATAACACACAGACAATGTTTCATAAAGGCTTGAGGGGCTCAGATCTTTTGCACAAATCTTTGCCTCTCTCATGTCACTATGATTCGTATGCCACTGGTGAAGTGGTTTGCTAAGTGAAACCATCAAAGGCCGCTGTGTGGTGCTAGAGTGGAAGGGAATTTTCCTAGTGGGAGGGGGCAGTGGGTACATGGGACAGGGGTGCATGATGGCTGAGGAGATCGTCTTCAGCAGCCCCCACTCCGGACATTGTCCCTTCCGCCCAGTTCCCTCAGCCGCCCCCTGGCTACCCAGACCTCCCATTCCCCTAGCGCACACGCTCAGGCAGCTCTGGCAGTCACAGCTCCTCGATCCACGTTCACATCTGCCGGCGTACGTGGAGTAAATACGGTACGTACCGTAAATACTGAGACAAAAGTGCAACACACAGGCAGGAGAGCTGCAGCTGCAGCTACAGTGGAGTTACACTGAGCTGACAGGAGCAGCCGCCATTACTCAGCTTGCTTGATGTTCAAATATACGGTACTAAATATACTGGTGTTTTGAATATTTAATAAAATATCAAAGTTGTTCTGTTTGGTGTTTAAAATATTTATTTCTTAATTTTGGCCTCAAAAAAGAGGGGCTGTCTTATACATTGGGTCGTCTTATACACGGAAATATACGGTGGGGGGAGAGAGAGAGAGAGAGAGAGAGAGAGAGAGAGAGAGAGAGACTTAACTTTAGTATGTTTTTCAGAGTGCATGGGGAAAATCTTTACAGCACACATGCAAGCTAACAATACACATAGTGGAAACTAAAAGTTCCATTACTGAGAATCAATACAATATAGCACACTGACTCTTTTAGGAGCCCTTTAGGAGTCATTATAGTTTAAAGAGTAGGTTCCAATGAATAACTGCTTGAGCTAATACCTGGTGACAGACATAGGCACTGTCTCTTATACTAAGAATCTGTCTGGGCTCTGCAAACTAGCAAGAGGTATTCTGAGACCTAAGCCTTCTTTCTCCTCATTGCCAGCAGATAGAGAGCCCCCATCCTTCACTTACTGAACTCAGGAAGGGTGGAACTTTCTCCCCTGAACAGTGTGTTCATGTGCCTTTGCAAAGGCTGTGTGCCAGCACCAAGGTGTGCCCTGGTAGAGACAAGATAAAGTAAATCAAAAATAATGGGTATCTTTGTTTCAGGTTTTATTATATCCTGAAGGGGGCTTAAACCAAATAAATCAAAGAAAAATGGGTTCAGGTGGTGGTGGGGAACCATTTTCTAGTTTCCAGATGAGACTGAAAATCAATGAACAGCTAGAAAAAAAAGTAGTTTAAGGCCTCAACTAAGTGGGTTATGGATTGCAGCCTAAATCTATACAACTGATTATTGAGTATGCTTTTCTCATGTATTTATCAGAGGCAAGGGAAGGCTGTTTCCCACAGTTTGGCTTTCTGACTTTGGTATGTCAAAGCTCGTGCTGGGCTGCAATGTCTCCTACAGGGTTTCTAGGGCTCAGGATTTGAATTGCGGGTATCTACTGCTGGGCTGGGAAGTGGGTGATGCTGTGGGTTAAACCACAGAGCCTAGGACTTGTGGATCAGAAGGTCGGCAGTTCGAATTCCCGCGACAGGGTGAGCTCCCGTTGCTCCTGCCAACCTAGCAGTTTGAAAGCACAAAGTGCAAGTAGATAAATAGGTACCGCTCTGGCGGGAAGGTAAACGGCATTTCTGTGCGCTGCTCTGGTTCACACCAGTCATGCTGGCCACACGACCCAGAAGCTGTACGCCAGCTCCTTCAGCCAGTAAAGTGAGATGAGCTCCATAACCCCAGAGTCTGCCATGACTGGACCTAATGGTCAGGGGCCCCTTTACCTTTACTGCTGGGCTAGGGGGCAGGAACCAGAAAGCTTAATGATGAGCCTTTTTTTATCATAAAATGATGGCTGCATGGCATGGAGTACTTAGGGAGTGTATGTGATCTTTGCACATTAAATCCTTATACACATTAAATTCATTAGTTATTTTTCTTTTTCCTTTTACAGACAATACCTACGTGTCCAGTTCAGATAATGATGAAGATGTATTAGTTACAACAGAGCCAATTCCAATAATTTTCCACCGAATTTCTACAGGTAATGCTGAGATGACCAAAGTCTGTATCTTGTGATGCATTGAATAAGGCAGACAGAACACAACCTTTGCACTGAAGAGGTGGGAATGCTTGGCTTTGGCAGTGGAAAGCTCCTTCAACCATGGAAGAAGATCCACAAGGCTTATCAAAATCCACAAGGCTTATCAAAAGGCAAAAGAGAGAGAAAAAAGCAGTGTCTTATACCAATGATAATTCAGTTGTTAGTCAGGGCAATACATTCCTGACTCCCTTCCAGCTGACTGATGCAACTTCTGTCAAGGATGGCTGATGATACCTAGAACTTGACCATGTGTAATTTAACAGAGGTTAAAGATATGCATTCATATAAGAGGAGTAGCCAGGCAGCAGTGCCACCCTGCTACTCTGCCCATTGTTGCTGCCGCTTACAAGGACAGTGCAGTGGCTGGGTGGCAAGGAGGTTGGGACTGTGTGGGTACACCAGAGGAAAGTCTACTGTTGCGCCAACACATGTCTGACCTTGTGCCTTCCTTGCCCTGCTTTCGGGAGGTTGGCTGCGTAGCACCATCGAACTGCTCTGACTGCTCTTGCATAGTAAGAAACATGAAGGTTGCAGCCAGGACATAGATATCAGTAAGTAAGGGGATAGGTGTGATTTCAGAATCAACTGGGAACTCAGAAAAGGCAAGGCCTGAGGACTGATTTTTGGGGGACTAAACTTTGGATTTTCTATTTTCTTTGACATTGCTATATTCTGTGCTCCATTGTGGTTATTATAAGGGTGGGAGATTTCTTTTATCGCATATGCTGTTTAACCTCTGAGTAGTAAAGACGTCACCTTGACAACAAAGGTCCGTATAGTTAAAGCCATGGTTTTCCCAGTAGTGATGTATGGAAGTGAGAGCTGGACCATAAAGAAGGCTGATCGCCGAAGAATTGATGCTTTTGAATTATGGTGCTGGAGAAGACTCTTGAGAGTCCCATGGACTGCAAGAAGATCAAACGCATCCATTCTTAAGGAAATCAGCCCTGAGTGCTCACTGGAAGTGCAGATCGTGAAGCTGAGGCTCCAGTACTTTGGCCATCTCATGAGAAGAGAAGACTCCCTGGAGAAGACACTGATGCTGTGAAAGATGGAGGGCACAAGGAGAAGGGGGCGACAGAGGACGAGATGGTTGGATAGTGTTTTCGAGGTTACCAGCATGAGTTTGACCAAACTGCGGGAGGTAGTGGAGGACAGAGGTGCCTGGCGTGCTCTGGTCCATGGGGTCACGAAGAGTCGGACACGACTAAACGACTAAACACCAACAACAAGTAAAGTCTGAGGTGGCAGTGCTCACGCTTGTTGGCTGCATGGAACTTGTAGCGAGTCTTTTGGAACTGGTAAAAGACAGGTGGGTTACCTTTGGCCCTCAACATTGTAAAGCAATTAATGGCTATTGGGAGCGATGGTAAAATGACTGCAGGGAAGAACAGATAAAAGAGCCCTAAGATCATGCTTGATCTTAGGGCTTTCGGTCAAATGTGAGCTTTGGGGGTCTTGTAGTGCTCATTTCAAAGAAGAGTTGAGCATCGGGAACTCCAGAAACTCCTTCACCTTTGATTAAAATTCAAGATGAATGCCAAGCTTATTCTCTATCATCCAAGTCCTCATCCTGCCCAGACACCCTCTTCTTTGAAAGCCCCACTTGCTCCTGAGCACTGGAGAGGGAAAAAGAGAAAAGACCCATCTCTCAACAACCATTTGCAGTGCCATCACTAACCTAGTCTGTAAGTGGGGCTTTTAAGGGAAAGAAGGAAGGGGTTTAGAGTTCAGTGGCCTCGGTGGGAGAGAGTTCCAGCCTTTGTGGGCTTTCTTTGCAAAGTTGGTCTGGATTGCAAGATAAGCTATTCCCCACCTTTTGGAGTAAAGTTCTTGGTTTGTTTTCTGATCTGACCTGATGCAAGTCTAATATTTCTAAAGCTACACAAATCAATACCAGCAGATGAAGAAGACTGGGATGCAATGTTTTAGATCATCTGGAATTGACTATATTCCTGTGAGACACACCAGGAACCAAGTTTCCCCAGTATACTTGAGGGTACAAATAATGAAGAAGAAAAAAGCCTTGAAGATCCCAATAGATGTCAAAATGCTTTCTATAAGCAGGCGGATGATTATTTGGGCAGCGAAAGGACAAAAGAAGTATAAGAGATGATAAAACATTGGGAAGGATTGTTGAGGAGTAGCTGGTTAGTATTTAACATATAATTATTTCCTGGCTATTATTTAGCAGGTTGCTTTAAGACTGAGGGCTTAGAGTGTTGCATAACAACTATAATAATACATATAGGCAGGAATCCTACGTTCACTCACCCAAGAGTAAGCCACATTGAACTCCAATCAGACATGTATAGGATTGTGCTATTAGATGGATGGGAAACCAATGGATCTTCAGAGCTTATTGAACCATAAATCCGATTTCCTTTACTCTTGGCCAGGCTGGTTGGAGCTGGTGGGAGTTGGAGCTATTACAATGCCAAAATGTGCTAGACTAGCTCTGATTGGCCACAGTAAACATAGACCATTTCTTTACACATAACTCGTTAATTTTGTATTTTCCATCAAGACTTAACGGCCAATTTTACCTCCATGCTTAAGAATATAAATTATATTTGGAATACATTCACATTAGCTTTTACAGGAATTGTAATTAAAATCAACAACTCAGATGTGATTAGAACATTCATTCTACATTAGTTTTAAAATAGCACAGTAACACTAACTGGCGGGAAAATAAAATGTGAGATTTACAAGAGTATGAAATACTTACTTGGGGCTGATGCCTCACACTTACCGTGGGGATGGCACTGGGAACATCCTCCCTGGGGTTTGTTAATCACACCCTCTTTGTAACATTTTGAGTGCCTTGTCACACAGATCACCACCACCACATTAAGAGGTTCTACGCCCCTGCCAGATGTTTCTGGCAGCCTCAGGCTGGAATGTGAAGATTCTCAGTGGAAGGCGGCAGTACTCAGGAAAGGTGCTCTCTAAACACAGATAGGCACTGAAAAGTCAGTGTCTGGAATCTGATTTTTAGCAAAATCCTTGAGGATTCTTCCAGTTATTGTACTAGCCTTGCCATATGCACCAGAACCCTATGTCTGTGTATGCAACTACTGGTGCAAGAATGACATTCGCCCAAAAATGGAAAGAAGAAGAAGTCCCAACAAAAGAAGAATGGCTAGAGAATGGACTATGCAGAAATGGCAAAACGTACCAGAAGAATTAAGAAATCAAGACAACAAACTTTTTATTAAGGAAAGGAAATCGTTTATTTAATATTTACAAATAAATTGTAAACAAATTAAGACGTTAGCAGGGTTACTGGAAAAAATTGCAGTTTCTAAAACATATATGAAATAGATGAGGAAAAGAATAAATTTGAGTTAACTGGGATATGCAGAAGAAGAAGAAGAAAAGAGGGTAAATTCATGGAACCGCTGAAAGAGGGGGAGAGAAGTCAACGTTTGATATGTGAGAACTGTTTAATTTTTGCTGTTGTTGAAATGTAAATATAAAAAACTTATAAAAAAGAAAGAAAGAAAAGAAAACAGAACCCCATGTCTGTTCCCCTGCCCCACTGCTTTCTGCACATCAAAGTGAAACAGGGTCAATAACTCAGTGGTAAAGCACATGATACGTACACAGAAAGTCCCATGTTCATTACCTTCATCTCCAGTTGGTGGAGGTGGGAAAGACCTCTGATAGACGCTCTGGAGATCTGCTAAGCCAGAGTGGATAATACAGTCATAGATAGTCATACAGGGACAGACAGACTGACTGACCCAGTCTCAGGCAGATTCTTATGGTTTAGTTCTGTCTTGCAGGTATTTATATCAAAGTCCAGGGTCACTGAACAGAAAGTTTCCCTTCACACCCTTACCTGCTAACTTTGTCCTCTTTCCCCCTTTTTCTATTCTTTTTTTAGAATTGCGAAAAACCAGTGATGTCAACTGTTGTTTATCCATAAAATCAAGGTTGCAAAGGGAAAATGGAGAGGTACAGTATTGCTTTGTTAGTGCAATGCTTGCAAACAGATCGCAGAGCAAATTAAGAAAAGTCAGAGAAACCACTTCCGCCAAGTTAGCATGCTCAGAGGAGCCCCAGCTTTTGTCCAAAGGTCTAGTCACTCTTTCGTGGAATGTGCACATAGAATTGTCCCTGCCAGTGAAATGAATAGGATGCTATTATGTCCATGGAACCTGTGTGTACAGGTTATCTGGTGTGAATAAAAAGTCTGAAGACCGGCTGATAGTCCAGTCATAAATAAAAGTTGATCAATCAAGCAATAAATAAAAGTTGTGTGATCTTCCATCAGTAGTGATGTTGCAGCACTTGTTATGATCTGGTCTAGAATACAAATTTGTTGACCTAGTAACGCTCAGAAACAGTAATTGCCAAATATTATATCTCTCCCAAGTTCTTTCCCGCTCCAAATGGGAAAACAAGATTTTGAACATGTTCAGAGAGCTGTTTTTTGTTTTTGTTTTACTGGTATTGATTTTAATGCTGGCAACCAACTGATTCGCACACACCACACCAAGTGAGTGGCAGGCAGGCTGTGGAAACAGGTTGAAATAAGAAAGCACTACTGGGCCTATGGGAAGAAAGAACAAAAGGTTGTCTCACCAAGTTTGGGAACCTTCATCTTCCAAATATCTAACTGCATAAAGAGACTCTGTCTGCTGTTTCCCTCGCATGGTCAGTGGTCTTACTCAATATAAAGCAGTTCCTTATGTTCCTAGAAGTGTCTCAACTTGTTGCATGGCAGAGACTACCTTGAAGCCAAACAGCCTGGAAAAGGATTTTTTTTAAAACCTAGTTTAGCCGAGGGGGTGCAATCTATTAGGTGCCTCTCTTTAATAAAATTCAGAGCTGCTGTGAAATTCTCATTTCAGTGGGAACTGGGGAAGAGTTGTGCCCACTAACATTCACAGCATGCTATTCCATTTTATGATTTGATCATCTGTGATGAAGATGCATTTGAGAAGGCTTATTTGTTGCAGTGAACTGTAGATGTTGCAGCACGTTTCCCCCATTCGTTAAGGTTACTTATAGGGAGAAAATAAAATAAATCAGCATATTTTTTACAGAAAATTGGGTGATCCTTAAAAAAAAAGTCTTGTTGTTTAATACTTCTTGGCAGTACAGTTTTCCTGTCTATGTACATGAAGCACATACTGTAAAGCAAGAATTTGAAGATAACTGTAAAAAGATTAGAATCACAAGCTGTGGAAATTGCTGGCAAATGGAATGTGATTTTGAGCAGATCTCTCTTGCTTTCACTCTCTGATAGTTACACAGCTGATTTCCATTCAGTTACAGACCTGTGTACAAGACATGAATGAAGAAAGTACAATAGCCTAGATCAAAAATGGTTTTGATCAAAGAGGGAAATGTGGGTAATGGGATTCTAATATATACAGTAATGTAGTCATTATGTAAACTGCAGGGATATGACATTGCTAGTTACCTGCTATGTGTCCTCTGTGTAGCTCAGTGTTTATAGATCCTTGTTTAAATAGCTGTCCTCCTGGTTCTGCAACCTTCTGATTATTCAAATACTGAAATTTCCTCCAAATAGAGAAATGAATGAAGCATGCTATTATGTGAAGGGTTCCTCCAGGACAGTCTATTGCATGAAGAGTTGGGAAACTATTTTCAGTTTCTCAGTGTCTGAATTGTACATTTAGACAACAGTTTTGCAAGAATGGAAAAATGCTAAAATGCTTAGGGACCAGCACCAAGTATTTAAATGCCCAGGATTTATTTATTTTGTGAACCTTGGCTGCATATGTTACAAGTCACTGTTAGTACATAGTAATGACATAAGGCTAATTCACTGGATCAAAAAATAAATTAAAATAGTACACACAGTTGTGCATGGAAAGAGGAGAGGAGAGGGAGAGAGAGAGAGAGAGAGAAGGAAAGGAGAGAGGAAAAAACTAGTATGAATGAGTATACTGAATGTGATTTGGACTTGCCTTAGATTGGTCAAACAATTCTTTATTAAACAGGAGCTGACACAGTTACTACAGATAGAAAGGGAGCCCAAAGAGTTGCTTTATACATTTATTTTCATGTAGATTCTCTGATATTTAGAATGTAATGGACACTGCAGTCACTGCACTGAAGTTAATGAGCATTTTACATTGCTTAGGTAGGTTCTCTAATATCTGGTATGTTCCATTTTGCACACAGGAAGCCAGCACCCATTTCCATATACTTTCTAGGCTGTTGTGATCATATAGAGATCTTGTGCATTCAGCCTGAGACATGCACCATTTACAGTCACGCTTGTGTACACAGTCACACTTGTGAACTGTATAAATTGGGATATCTCTTTACTGCTTCAGAGAATCCCCAAGAATGTATTCACAGCTAATAATGGCCTCGTACCTGGATCAGTGTGCCACCCTGTGTGATGACATTGTCAGGTAGTTTGGTGTTTCCTTTGGCTAAGCTCCTGCTGACCTCCTTGAGGCCGACCATTTTACATGGGATACTCTGAGGCCTAAGACGAACGTGGCAATGACCCAGCTTTGGTAGAGACTTGTTTCTTTTTAGTAACAACACTTCACTTTTGCGTAGCTCTTTCAAGTGTTCAGAGCACGTCACATTCATAGCTGTGATTCTTCAACCACCCTGCAAATTGGCAATATTATTATTCCTATCTCACACACATACAGCCCATATTGTAGATCAGGAGTGTGCAACCTTTTTTCAGCCCAAAGATCCACGTTAATTCCTAGGCAACCTTCCAGGGACCATATAGCGAGCAGAGTCAGATACAAAAGTGGGTGGAACAATAAATGCAGTGTTACCTTTGTATCACAGGTTAGCTTCTGCTTCCCCCAACTTCCATCCCATAGCATTATTAAAGGATGTATTCATCATCATCAAACCTTTATTGGCATCACTTACAAACATTCAGAATAAATAAGCCAGTGCGATCTCGTCGCCATTTCAACAGGACAGTCATTTGCCAAAGGGAAGAAGAGGAGAGCAACCTATTTCATCTCTGTGAGTCTCTAGCAAGGGCAGGATCCTGTAGCGTACTTAGGTGACAAAAAAATCAAATAGAAGAACTTAGCTACGGTCTTGGTGAGCTCCTGGTCTCTCCCCTGTAATAAGAAGTGTATAACCTCCATCTCTGGTTTCCATGTTGGAATACATAGATGGTCTAAAAATTGTTGGCGGAGTTCATCATACATTTCACATTTAAGGGCCATGTGAGCTAGAGTTTCCACCAGGTGGGCATCGCATGGGCAGATCCTATCTCCTTCTGCCATACCCGCAAACCTACCCCAAAGGAGGTTAGAAGGATTAGAATTGAACCTAGCTAGCGAAAAAGCCCTTCTTTCTTGTGGGTTCAACAAAAATTGTAAATAATTAAGGTTAAATTCCTGCGCAAGGATGTATTCTAGCCAGGCTAAGAAACCACTCAATAAGGATGTGAAGCAAGGTTAGAGGGAGTCCTGAGGGCCATAGGGGAAGTCTTAGAGGGCTGTGATAGAAGGGCTTACCTAACGCTTCCTAGTGAATTCATGACAGAGGCATCATTCAAACCAGGGACTTCCTGGCTCATTGTTCAGAATTAGCTAGTGCTGCACAAGCTTCCAATAGTTGAAGAAGAGGAAGGTAAAAAAAGCTGTATTTCAAGTTTACTCAGTTCATCTGCTTTTCTTTTAAGCAGGAATCAAGGCACAGTAGTGCGGTTGAAGAAGATTCAGAAGGAGATAATGACTCAGAAGAGTTTTACTATGGTGGGCAGGTAAGAGAGAATAATTATCCATCTTGTTAAAAATCAAAAGCAGAAGTTATCTGAAGAGTGAGCAGGTGGGAAATCACCTCTGCAGCTCTTTTTTCATCTTCCCTTTGGAAAATACATTTAATTTGGTAAACATTTATTATTTAAAAGAAAAACCCACACCCCTAGTTTTTGATGGTAGCTTGCTTTGAAATAATTGAGCCATCACTTCTTAAGAGAGATTTTAGTGGCATGACACCAATAATAACACAGTACTGGATTTCATTGATTTGAAGCCTGGTTGCAGCATCACGGTGCTCATGTGATGACTGTATATCAGCGATGAATCCTATGGGAAAAGCTGTAGGACAGGTCCCTTAGCTACATTTGTGAACAAGCCCAGTCCCCCCTGAGCATGTGTACCCCATGCCTCTTCCTGTGTAACCATGAGGGGGGAGACTGGAAGCTTTGACTTTTAGATTAACCACAGTTTACCATGTCATCCAAACACTCAACTGTGGTTAATTTTAACTATATTTAGTGAAGCAAGCCAACTTCATTAACTATGGTTTGAAGATGGCTTGTTTCCACTAAGCATAGTTGTGTTTAACCACAGTTTGCATAGGTTTGTACAGCATGGCAAGCTGCAGTTAATCTTATATGAACATAGAAACTTCTGATCTGCTTGGCAGTATTATTATTGCAGCCATGCCAGAGGAGGAGGTGGGAGCAGGTGAGCCTGGCAGTTCTTACGATTTTTTTAAAAAAGACATATGCAAGTGCACACATGTAATGGATTGACAGCAGATAGATAATGGAGGGTTTAGCAAAGTCTGTTTACAGAAAATACATTCATGCTTTTGGACTGCTTATTTTTGAAGACATATGCATGCTTACACATGTAATGGATTGAGCACACATACCTAGGAAGGGTTTCACAAAGTCTGTCTTCTGGAAAAGACCAAGTAATTTAGCAAATTGTACAAAACACGTTCAATTAATGTCAATCTTAAAATGTGATCTGAAGAGTTGAGTTTCATGTATTTATCCTTAACACATTTACCCATCTGCAACCCTAGACTCACTTATCTATGAGCAAGCCCCACTGAATTCACTGTGATATACTTCTGAGTATAGGCTTATACTGCATCTTGGAAATAAAACCCCACTGATGCTGTGGGTTAAACCACAGAGCCTAGGGCTTGTTTATCAGAAGGTCAGCAGTTCGAATCCCCGTGACAGGGTGAGCTCCCATTGCTCGGTCCGTGCTCCTGCCAACCTAGCAGTTCGAAAGCACATCAAAGTACAAGTAGATAAATAGGTACCACTCCAGCAGGAAGGTAAACGGTGTTTCCGTGCGCTGCTCTGGTTCGCAAGAAACTGCTTAGTCATGCTGGCCACATGCCCTGAAGCTGTATGCCGGCTCCCTCGGCCAATAAAGCAAGATGAGCGCCACAACCCCAGAGTCGGCCACGACTGGACCTAATGGTCAGGGGTCCCTTTACCTTTAATTCCAGTGGAATATAGCATTCAAGTAAATGTGTTTAGGAACTTCAGCCTTAACAAAATGGCACTAAAAACCCCCAAGGTGTTATATGGTTCCCACTGAGCTAAAAATGTACCCCAGTATTTTTCAATATTAAAAAGTCAGTTACATAACTTTTTATTCCAATCCGGAATAGCAGTGTCCATTTTTGGAGCTTTTAAATCTGATTCACCTTGAGATTTGCTGATTATTATTATTTTTCCTTTTTAAAGCAGGACTGCATTTTTTCCCCCTGCCTTGTTTCTTGCTCTCTCAGTGGAATTGAAAATACTTAGCACAGCCTCTTTCCAAAAGAGGAATGAAAGTGCTGTCCCCATTCTGGTGTCTTTTGTGAGAACAATGAAAGGTTTGATTAGGGCACTTTCTTCAACTCATCTTTTCGGTGCTCAGAAGTTGCATCTCATGCTTTAGGTCCTTTGTAAGACACATTTGAAACAAAATGTCAGTGAATCTGTACAATCGTTAATGAAATATTGTTGGAAAGACTGTCCTCTATGAAATCCTCTGAACGCCGGCTGGGAACATTTCAGAACTTTTTGTGTAACCTTCCTCCTCTGTATTCTGCCTTTGATCCTTTGCCATTTTATTCCCCTTACATAAGAAGGTAAAACTTGCATTGCTGGATCAGAACAAAGTCCCATCTGATCCAGCGTACTCCCTTCAACAGTGACCTACCAGATGCTTGTAGAACAGGGGAAAGGAACCTCAGACCCCCAAAAGCATGTTAGGAGACCTCTATTCTCTTCACAGAGCTACAATTTCCAGAGTTCCCTGTGAAGAGGGATTGACTGTGAAACCACTCTGGGAATTGCAGCCCTTGGAGGGGAATAGGGATCAACTCTCTCAGCATTTTAAACCAAACTGCAGTTCCCAGGATACTTTTCAGGAAACCATGACTGTTCAAATTGTCCTGACATGGCTTTAAATGCCTAGTGCAGATCATAGAATCATAAAGTTTGAAGAGACCCCCCCAAAGCATCTGTGATGGCAATCCATCTGTCCCATTTAAACAATTCAAACTGTATATCCAGTTGTTGTTGTTGTTGTTTAGTCATTTAGTCATGTCCAACTCTTTGTGACCCCATGGACCAGGCACTCCTGTGTTGTCTTTGTCCATGGAGTTTTCTTGGCAGGGATACTGGAGTGGCTTGCCGGTTCCTGCTCCAGGTGGATCACGTTTGGTCAAAACTCTCCACTATGACCTGTTCATTTTGGGTGACCCTGCACGGCATAGTTCATAGCTTATCTGAGTTATTCAAGCCCTTTCGCCACGGCAAGGCAGTGATCCATTAAGGGGTATCCAGTTACAACTGCAGTATATAATGGAAGGCTTAGGCCAGGCACCCCCAAACTCAGCCCTCCAGATGTTTTCGGACTACAACTCCCATCATCCCTAGCTAGCAGGACCAGTGGTCAGGGATGATGGGAATTGTAGTCCCAAAACATCTGGAGAGCTGAGTTTGGGGCTGCCAACAGTATTGTCGGTAGGCAACTCTATTGCCTCTCTTAAACAGGACATGGCTGTAACAGGAAATTCCTAGCTCCATCCATATACAACTTAGTTCAGTGATGCTTACTGACTGCACCCTATAACAACACAGTATGAAATTAGCAAATGATTGGTAGTGAAATTTTGGGCAATAGCTATGCAGATTCCTTTTTTTGAGAAAGTGAATTTGTGTTATGAATCATTTTCTCTCGGTGTGTTTATAATATCCTGGAGGAATTCAACCAAGAGAAGTAGCAATAAAGTGGATCCTGGTGTGGACAAACTAGCAATTACATTTGTCCTAAAGGAAAACAAAATTAGTACAAGAGGCATAGTTTGTTGGCACTCGGCACGCAAGACACCTAAATTGTATATTCGAAGGCAAATAGAATATGAGGCAAGATGAGGGATTAGTACAAACGAGCGTTCAAGAGGGAAAACAGGCAGACAGGTTTTGAAATGGAATTTTAAAAGGCAGAGCCAGAAAGATGAAACAGAGTTGAAAGAAGATGGTAGGTGAAGGAAGGAAGGAAGGAAGGAAGGAAGGAAGGAAGGAAGGAAGGAAGGAAGGAAGGAAGAATGAAGGATGTCAAGCAATGGAAGCCCAAGATAACAAGTAATGAACATCATTAGGAAAAAGGATGCTATGAAATTGCACAGGTCCTCAGTTTTTACTTCAGAACAAACTGGTGGGATTCCTGAATCTCTCATCTCCTTGTAAGGGGGAATTCTGGGAGCATTTACTTGCCCAGATCTTGCCAGGGGGGTGGGCGGAGATCTGAGAGAAGCAACTGCTCACTGGCAGAATCAGCTCCATTGGTCTCAACCCTTAATACAGAAAGTAGGCAGGGCATATATTCAACTCCAGACCCATGCTTCTGGGTGTAGATCACTGTGAGGCATGGATCAGACCATGTTGTAGCCAGAAGGGAACTTCCAATATTCCTTGTTACCATCATAAAGAAGCTACAGATGTAGATGCTGAGAGCATTGAAACTATGGATTTCTTGGAGGATAGTATCCCTGTCGCTGTGTGACTGTATTTTTCTCACGCACAAAGGAAAAGGTCCCTCTGCAGTATTTTCTCTAAACATTCTCTGTTATTTTTTGTCTGGTGGCTCCCTCCTGCTCAGTGTCCCACAACAAAGCTAGGTCTTGTGGAGGGTCCAAGATGGCGGCCAGTCTGCCCTGAGAAAACTACTGGAGAAATTCACTGAAATGGTCTTCCAAATTTCTCAGTGCACAAACTGGGTGAAGTATTTCAACAGGCCTTTTACGCACAGCTCCAGTTTTTAGTAGTCTGAACCAAACAGAAGTGACACAAAGAGCTGTGAGTGATGGAGAGATTATAAGACAGTGGCGGTGAAGAAGAAAACTCTGCTTTGATCTTTGATAAAAGGGTTTCTTTACTACTGCCAGTCACCTGTGCAGAATTCTTCAGGAGAGAAAAAAATGCTTTCCTTCTCTAGAACAACAGTCAAAAATCTATTTCATGTCTCGGTTTAACGGCTCATCTCTTCTAAACACAATCCATTCAGACACAGGAAAGTGATACCTTTTATCTTCGCAGGTATTTTACTTTTCACTGTGAAAGTTTTTGTTTGCTCTTTTCTCTAAATAGTAAACAGAGATGTGCTTGTCCAAGCAAAAGCATGTACAGTTAGTTTTTGGCTGTGCAGCTCCTAGAATCTGTTCATTGACAGACAAAACAACAATCCTATATTTAAATTTGACACTCGCCAGCTATTTGTATGTGTTTCTTCTTAGAATGAGTGACACTATACGTATTTTACTTATAACAGGTGCTACTATTGAATTGGATTCTGTTTCTACTCACTAAAAGCGTTATGTCAGAAATAGTTTTGTTTTATTTAAGACATTTATATATCACTTAATTATTCACATTTCTAAGGAATGTAGAGATAAACAATCCACAGAACATGAGATAATACAACAATAAAAAATTATCACAAAACCCAAATGCTACCTTAAAATGCTGCCTTAGTTTTAAGAGTCTTAGTCATACACCTGAAGCAAAGAGGGTACCTGGGAGGAAATTATGCAGGCCTGGCGCCACTACATTGAGCACACAGCTCCTCATAGTTAAAAGCCATGTATCTCATTCATGGGGGACGACCAACAGAGACTCCCCCAAAGATCTCGGTGATCAGATTGGGATATAAGGCATCAGGTGATCCTTGAGATAACCTGGACTCATGTTGTTATGGGCCTTGTAAACTGATTCAAGAACCGTGAACCTTTTGAAACGTGATACACAGGCATCCAGACTGTACATCATCCGATTCTCCTACCCCATCCCACCAGACGTTTGAATGTATCTATATGCAGATAAGTGTTTCTTTAAATGCAGATACCAAACCTCTTCCCCTTCTCCCAGAAAAAAGGCTTATTCAAACATACCTAGAGAAAGAAAAGATTTCTATTTAAAAGTTCCTAGACAGATGGATAACACAAGCAGAGACTGGTGCACAGGCCGTCTTGACAGACAAATCCCTGTGCACACACACACACACAAAGACAGATCTGAAACACATACCAACGTAGGCTGATGGAATGATACACACAGAGACATCTGCTGCTTAGGCAAATGCATTCTGCTCAGGTCCATACCCATGAACAAGACTCATTTCTCAAGATATTTTGCTGTACTCTTCAGAATGCAGGTAAGGGATCACATTTTTAAAGGCTTTCCCCAAGAAAAGAATTTCCTGGTGCCCTCTGGATATCCCATCGGTCCTAGCTATTTCCTGATTTCAGCAGTATCCCAGACAGAATCTCGGATTCCTTTCTTATATAAGTGTTGCTAGTATGCATCTCTAATAATCCTGTTTAACAGGTGTGTTGCTGGCCAGCATCCCAACAATCATTGGTTGAGTTTAACTAGTCTGGCTTTTTGACTTGTTAGCTGCCTCGGAAGTACGTTTTTAAACAAACAAACAAATAATATCTTAGCATTAAGCTTCAGGCCTAGTCATGTTAAGCAGCTGCTGAATGTGACTTCTCTGAATATCAAGTCATTAGCCCCTTAGCAGGAAGACTGAATGTCATATTCACTATTCTGATTAAGGTCTGAGACTCCCTGACATCATCACAGGCAAAATTGCACATTAGCGTTTGACTTTCTACAAGATACAAGACCACCCTGTTCCTTCCTATTTACACTATATTAATGTAAATCTATTTTGTATTGACTTCATTGGAGTCTTAGCTTTATGGGCTGTTAGAGTCATTGAAAATTCCTGTGGGTCTGGTTGATGAGTTAGGGATAATGGAAATTTTCAAGTCATTACTTGGATGACTAATATTTTCTACTATCTGCCACACCAGGTTCATAGCAACCGTAGTTTTTTACATTCCAATTTAGAAGACGGCAGATTGTCTATAATTCTGTTGTAAGTTTATTGTGAACCCATTTCTTCTCTTTGTCTCTCTCCCACTCTCTTCTTACCATCCCACCACCAGTTCTGTGGCTGCCATTCCTCAAGGCTTTCAATGGCAGTGTAGTTATTAAAAAGAATTCAACAAGATGTGTGGCTGCTTCCCATGCTGAGATTTCCCTTTCTCGGGTGATGCTGTTATAACCACATAATTTGCCACTGTCCTGTGTCTTCTAAAAGTGTTGAGCGGAGCAATGGAGGAGGCTGCTATCCTAATGCAAACATCTACTCCAGGCATCCCCAAACTCTGCCCTCCAGATGTTTTGGGACTACAACTCCCATCATCCCTAGCTAACAGGACCAGTGGTCAGGGATGATGGGAACTGTAGTCCCAAAACATCGGGAGGGCTGAGTTTGGGGATGCCTGATCTACTTCCATTGTGGGGGGAAATAATCTTTAGATTCTTGCTGTGGCATTTTGAAATAGAGCATGGTGTCATTGGTCCAGGAAGACTGGGGAATAGCTCTGCATGATATATATGAAGTTTTATTAGGGTAAGCCCTAAGTGCACCAAAAAAACCCAAATAAATGTACATATACCTGCCCAGTACAAAGTTCAGTGCACCTAGGTTAGGAATAGGTGGATTTCTTTTTGGTCAATGTCACTTTCATACATCACTTTCATACTCAGGTGTCATGTCAGTTCCATCCCATTTTTGCATTAATTTGTGACACCCCCCAAGGATTTTCTCTAAAATAATGTTTCGTTCAAAACAGGCATTTTAAAGCACATTTTGATACTTTTTTTTAGTTGTGTCACAACACTGGAGAAGTGCAAGATTCAATAGATAGTTCTGTTGCAATCCGCACATTCTTCCAGGAGGTGCATATCAGGTCAGTTCATATTAGAATTCACAAAGATTTAATTCTGAACTTCCCTAAATCAAAGAAAATCTCTCCTGAAGCAGGATAGTTTGAAGGAATGCAGCTTCTTCCTTGCCATATTAGCTCCACAGTAGCGTACCTTAACATTTTATATGAGCCCTATTTTAATTTAAACAGGCCAAATAATGTTTGCATCACTTTCCTTCCTTTTCATTTTTACCCAAAAGACTTTTTGCAAAACCCTTTCATTTACATTTCCAAGAAAAAATAGACTATTTAATGAAGGATAATTAATTTTTAAGGGCTCCAGATGAGGTGAAAATACTGCTGAGGGGGACTGAATTTTTGCTGGTACTGTGTGGGATTGTGGTACAGAGGGAATGCAAAATAATCCAATAAATGAAATTCCCTCTGCAGAACCTCTTTTTCTCTGTGTGTGTTTGACTTTGGAGATCACACAGCAAAGAGATCCCTTTAATCAGAGTTTTCTGTCATTGGGTGATCATTGACAGAAGGTATTGCATTTATTTAACCTCCCAAAGACCAGGAATCTCTTATGACCCTATTTTTTTTGCTGGTGGTGTTACCAGTCTGGGGTCTGAGTATGCTTTGCGTGCAAAAGGTTCATTCTTTGGTGTCACCCGGTCAGGCTGAGAAACGATCCTGCCTGATGCCCCAAAGAGCTGTTGCTAGTCTGTAGCGACAGTACTGAGGAAGACAGGCCAGCGGTCCATTTGGTATAAGGCAATTGCCTACTGCCACAGAGGAAGCCGGTCAGTAAGTCACACAATTCAGGCTGGAGTTAACTCCTCATTAGCGAAACATGATCTTCACAGACTTGGCTGAGTTTCAGGCCTAATGAGCACAGCAGCTCTTGCCCTGTAGGTCTTGCTCCATTAAATAGTTGCTGAGACTAAAAGCCCCACTACCTCACAGATGTCTCCTCCCTAGGGCTTCTTGCAAGCAATCGGAGACTGCGCTTGTGTGCAGTCAATCTCTCCTCAACTCTTTTCTTGCCTCTTCTGGTTCTGGGAGACAAGGGGAGAGGAAAGCTTGTTGCAGCAAGAGGGGGATATACCCATGCCTCTCAACCAGCCTGACTCATCTCTGCCTCTTGACCTCACTTTTTCCACTCATCTGCTTCAGCTTCTTCCTCTCATTCTTGACTTCTCTGTCAAAGACTTTCCCAACTCACTGAGCCCTTTTACCCCTTCAGCTTCTGACTTCTCCTATTCCCAGTCTTCTCCTTCTCCCTGTGACCACCCATCACTGTCCCACCACCAGTCCCCAGACTCTGAGCCTTCTTCCCTTGGTGGTTCCCCATTTGGTTCCTCCCACTTTTCCTCTGTATTTGTATAAGGCCACCCAACATTATTGTTCTCTGTATAATGTAACTGCAGGTTAGCTATAAATGCCAGTTGCTTGGGGAAATCAACAGGCAAGGCCTGTTGAATTTATTTCAGAATTTACAAGCTACTGTCCATTCAGTGAATACCCGAACAGTGTATACAGTGGTACCTTGGGTTAAGTACTTAATTCGTTCTGGAGGTCTGTTCTTAACCTGAAACTGTTCTTAACCTGAAGCACCACTTTAGCTAATGGGGCCTCCTGCTGCTGCTGTGCCGCCGGAACACAATTTCTGTTCTCATCCTGAAGCAAAGTTCTTAACCCGAGGTAATATTTCTAGGTTCTCGGAGTCTGTAGCCTGAAGTGTCTGTAACCTGAAGCGTATGTAACCCGAGGTACCACTTTTGCCATGCTCTTGTTGTGGGCATCCTAAACGCACTTGCCTAGTTTTGTAGAAAGCAAAGTGGACATTTGGTCTCATCCACTGATAATTCTTTTTTTTAATTCTCTTATACGTTTTTGCACTTCCCAGTGTTTCTGCCACAAGGTGACCTCAACTTTGGGCCAGTCGTTGAAGACGGGTTGTGGGGGGAGTTACTAAGAAAGAAAACCTCCCAGCAAAACATATTTTCCCCTTTTCTCTGCAGGTTAGTTATGATGGAGAACTTCACAAGCACCCACAGTTGGAAGCGGACTTGGCAGCAGTGAGAGAGATCTATGGGCCAAATGCAGTTTCTCTCAGGTATCTATATATCTCTTTGTGAAGGTGAATTAAGGATGGCTTTGTAGCTAAGAAGAAGATGGCAAATTAATATAGCTTAGCACTGAGGGCAAGCTGTATATCTGGTATCTAAAACTGAGTAAATAAAGGCTTCTACGGGGAATCTCGGTTTCAGAACAAGCAGGTGCATGCCCTGTCATTTCCTGCATATACAAAGGAAAAATAAATTGAATAGTGTTTTGTTTTTCCCAGGTATCTGGATTTCTCCCCCATTGGTTGTATTGGATTTACTGAAATTTAAGATACTGTTCTTGGCTTCACTGCTAAATGTCTTTGGCCATTTGAAGACTTCTGAACATACAGTGAAGCCTTCGGGTGATTAAATAAGCAGTTTTTGGCAGTTCAGGGCTGCATCCTAAGCACACTTGCTAAACTTCTTTGAATATACTGGGACTTCACTTCCAAGCAAACATTCATCGGATTGTGCTGCATCATAGTTAGCCAAGTTGACCCATAACACTCAGCCAAACCATGGATTAGCACAAACAAACAAAACAGAGAAGATGGTGTCTGCTTCGTTCCTCCTCTGGTCCTGTTGCTATAATGCCTCTGCGAACTAAGCCACAGTTTGGCTTAAGCATTAATGTCCAAACATAAGTTTGTGGCTTATCTCCCCCAGACAAACCACAAGTGGTAAGCCATAATACAAACTTGGGCTACAGCTCAAGGTTTGTTTGGAGCAAGATAAACCACAAGCCTGGGTTTGGATGGCAAACTCTGACTTAGTCCATAGCACCCACACATTTGGTTATTCATGCTAAACCATGGTTTGCCTGAGCATTGTGTCTGAACTTGGTCAGGCTGCTAATTCATAAACTCTATGGTACCTGTATATCCAACATAATTTTAGTGAGATTAGTCAAATGTCTAGCTAACTTGAAGAACACCTAAAAGAATAGTCTGCTTCTGTCATTGTGTTTAATTTGCCATTTCATCTTCATGGATTCAGTTCCTAGAGTACTTTACAAGTGACCATTCCTCATCACCATTTTAGCCTGTCTCTATTTTAGCATAGAATAAAATATAAAAAGTTGTCAGAATTTGAACATGAGCTGTGCATATGTTGCTCTCTCCATTTAGTGAAGCCAAATTAATATTCCTTAGAATTCATTTGTTTCATTCTGCTGAGTGGCATATGAATTGAATTTGTGAATGTATGTTGCAGTTCCTTAGACAATACGACTAAAGGAAAATCTTACTTTCATTACGTGCCGTTTTGAATTAAGTGGAAATTCATTAAGTACAGAGCGTATTGGAAATTAAAGGCCAGACATGGAATGAAGAAGATAATCATTTAATTGCAAGGCTGATAACAGCTATAGTTGGGGAAGTTATGCATACCTTCATAATAAGCTCCCTCAGGCTCCACAGGCTATGAAAGTAAATGTTAACTTCTTATAAAAACGTCAGCGTGCTCAATTTCTTCAGTACCTGCTTCATTATAATTTGTGTGATCTTCTGAGGCCCAATTCATTTAATAACTGGCTGCTTCTGACTTGCAAAAGGAAAGAAAAAAACCAAACAACCCCAAAACATTTTACATTTCTTCTCTGTGCCACTGTTGAAAGTGCTTACAAGTTCCTTGCTCCTCTGATTTTTCATTCTTTGCATTGTTGGTTATTCTTTGGCCTGCAAGTCCACCTGGCACTTAGGGAATATCTGCAGTTTCCACCAGCCAACCAGCAACTTCACACATTTTCCAACCTGCCACATTTTCTTTAGATGTGTGACAATTACATGACTTGTCATACAGGGTCATGTAAGGCTTAGAGGGTACATCAATCAGAAAGCTAGACAAGAACTTTATTGCCTCTCTTCAACAGTACCAGCAGTAACAGGAATCTCCTGAGTTCCGTCAACATGCAACTCAATCCAGTGCCACCTAGTGGCTAAACCATATAATGACATTATCCACACAGTTGGCCTAAGACATCTTGTGCTAGAAAATCCAAATAGCAAATCTTCAGTGTAGCCTCCCCATACTTGACTGGACAGATGCCATGATATCATTACTGCACTGAATGTTCCACAGTATGTGCAAAGAATCATTGTGGTAGAACTTAGCATTGTTACAATATCATGTGGGATAATGTATATGACTGGTACCTTGATATACTAACACTTGATGAGTTTTTAGAGATAGCCAGTATCTCTCGCCATCCAACAGGCTATTATTGGGGCTTAATTACCTTATCTGGGATTTTAACTTCTTATTGCTCCTGTTGATTCTGTTGTGATTTTACATGATCTTTGTGCTCCCACCCTGGGATCATGCTGTGATGGAGGTGGGTTAAAAATACTGGGTGGAGATCAGCGTCAGACTATTACAACTGTTCCATCTGGGCATGCAATACAGCTTGCCAGATGGAAATATCCTCCCTCTCCTCCCTATTGTGTGCTGTTTTGAGTGTTCTCCTCACCTCTCCAGAGCCAGTTTTGAGGGGGTATACATGAGAGGAGAGGAGGATAAGCCCCATTGTGCAAGTGGAAGTCCTTGTACAGGGATTCTGTTGTTTGGGTGCATTAGGTGAATCCCACCCATTGTAAACAAACAAAAGAAATTGAACATGCCCCGGCCATGTACTTAATGAGAATGTGAGTAAACAAACTGTGTCCTGTATATTTATAGAATCATAGAATCATAGAGTTGGAAGAGACCACAAGGGCCATCGAGTCCAACCCCCTGCCAAGCAGGAAACACCATCAGAGCACTCCTGACATATGGTTGTCAAGCCTTTGCTTAAAGACCTCCAAAGAAGGAGACTCCACCACACTCCTTGGCAGCAAATTCCACTGTCGAACAGCTCTTACTGTCAGGAAGTTCTTCCTAATGTTTAGGTGGAATCTTCTTTCTTGTAGTTTGGATCCATTGCTCCGTGTCCGCTTCTCTGGAGCAGCAGAAAACAACCTTTCTCCCTCCTCTATGTGACATCCTTTTAAATATTTGAACATGGCTATCATATCACCCCTTAACCTCCTCTTCTCCAGGCTAAACACGCCCAGCTCCCTTAGCCGTTCCTCATAAGGCATCGTTTCCAGGCCTTTGACCATTTTGGTTGCCCTCCTCTGGACACGTTCCAGTTTGTCAGTGTCCTTCTTGAACTGTGGCGCCCAGAACTGGACACAGTACTCCAGATGAGGTCTGACCAGAGCAGAATACAGTGGCACTATTACTTCCCTTGATCTAGATGCTATACTCCTATTGATGCAGCCCAGAATTGCATTGGCTTTTTTAGCTGCCGCGTCACACTGTTGGCTCATGTCAAGTTTGTGGTCAACCAAGACTCCTAGATCCTTTTCACATGTACTGCTCTCAAGCCAGGTGTCACCCATCTTGTATTTGTGCCTCTCATTTTTTTTGCCCAAGTGCAATACTTTACATTTCTCCCTGTTAAAATTCATCTTGTTTGTTTTGGCCCAGTTCTCTAATCTGTCAAGGTCGTTTTGAATAAATTAGTAGTAGTAGTAGTAGTAGTAGTAGTAGTAGTAGTAGTATTTGACCAGATGCACCCAAAGTGATGAATGACATATTAATACAGGAGAGATAAGGAAAGCACAGCCAATGCAATCAGTCAATTGAAACAAAATAAAACAGCAAAATCGCCAAATATTCGCCAGTCACACTGGATGTGCATTATTGAATTTCATTCACGCTCATTTTACAGTCACTGTTGGAATAACATCTTCTCTGTATAGCTTACTCAACAAGAGAACAGTCAATTGATTTTGCCCTAATATTTCACGTTACTGCTTTTATTGTATGTTTGTTTTATCATAAATATTTAAGATGTAGTCCAGCTAAATTTAAAACAAACCGCTTTATTTCAGTGGGAGAGTTCAGTACATTGTTAAACGACTCAGAACTGCAATACCTCAAGGACTGCCGTTCCCCATATAAACCAACCCAGACTCTGCATTAATCAACTTTGGCCCATCTTTGTGTACCTCCTCCATATGAGGTCTAGAGGATGGCAACACAAGAATGGGCCTTTTCTACAGTGGCTCCCCATTTGTGAAATGCTCTCCCTAGGGAGGTTTTTCTGGTGCCTTCATTGTATAGTTTTAAGTGCTGGGCAAGAATGGTTCCTCTTCAACCATGCCTTAATATTCTGTATCCATTTGACTATTTATTTGTGCTTTTATCTTGTATTTTAATCTACTGAACTACCCTGAGATCTTTTGATGAAGGATAGTATATAAATCAACCAGTCAATCAATCAATCAATCAATCAATCAAATCTTATCCACTGAAATCAGTGGATTCTTCCTGAAATGTACCTTGGTGTGTATGCGGTTCTCCCCACCTCCTTTTCTTAATCTTTTTTTGCATGATTGAATTGCTTTACATATACTATTTTAGTCATTCTTACAACAGCCATCTGATGTATTCTAGTACAGTGGTACCTCGGGTTACATACGCTTCAGGTTACATACGCTTCAGGTTACCTACGCTTCAGGTTACAGACTCCACTAACCCAGAAATAGTGCTTCAGGTTAAGAACTTTGCTTCAGGATGAGAACAGAAATCGTGCTCCGGCGGCGCAGCGGGAGGCCCCATTAGCTAAAGTAGTAATAATAATAATAATAATAATAATAATAATAATAATAATAATAATTTATTATTTGTACCCCGCCCATCTGTCTGGGTTTCCCCAGCCACTCTGGGCGGCTTCCACAGAAGTAGTGCTTCAGGTTAAGAACAGTTTCAGGTTAAGTACGGACGTCCGGAACAAATTAAGTACTTAACCCGAGATTCCACTGTATTATGAAGTGGTTGCACTGTGCCTGATCAGGCTTTCCCTTATCGTGTAGAACAATGGTTTTGTTTCCACGAACAGACAAAACAAGTTGAGGTGTACAAAGAACAGAATGACACATTGTGTATCATCCTGAACCATCCTTTCACAGAGGTGTCCATTTTGTGTGGCTTTTCCTAAAAGTTAATGATTTTAAAATAGCGACTTGGTGGATCGAAAGTCAATAACATGTGGCAATGCTGCTTCATAACTCCATCTTTGGGGCTGCTGCATTGCACTAGCTGTGTCTTAGAATGGAAATTATTTTGGCTGTTTTGGATTGCACATTCTTTTCTTCCATTTCATTTTTGTGGCTTAGCACGAAACTACGTTTTCACCGTTAAAACCACATCTCCAAACGTGAGCTAAAATGCCACTCATTTCCCAAAGGCTTCCTGTTGGAGGTTATCCTGCCACAATCTCCTCCAACTTCTTTATGCTGAAGACACAAGAAGCTGTTGTCTACCAGATCAGACTATACATATGTCCATCCAGCTCACTACTATAATGTCTGCCGTGACTGTTAGTATCTCTCTGGGGTCTGAGGCAAGATATATATCTCTTCACTTGCTACCTGAGCTTTTTATCCAGAGATACTGGAGACTGTACATAATATCTGCTGTGTGCAGATGATCAGCTCTGCTACTGAGGTATGGTCTCAGCAAAAGCCACCCAGAGGTGACATTGGAACCATTTTGGTGCAGGTGCAACAGAACCTATTCAATACTGCAAGAAATCCCATTTTTATGCTAGAGGAAACCGGGTTATATATACGGTTGACTGTCTTCTAGTTTTATATTCTTCAGTCTGCTGATAGGATATCTCTTTCTTATGATCACGAGTATCAAAGTTAGTTGTAACATGCTGTTCTTTCCTTTCAGGGAATATGGAGCCATTGATGATGTAGACATTGATCTGCATATTGATGTTAGCTTTCTTGATGTAAGTAATTAAACCATATGGTAATATAGCAACCATTAATACATAACTGCCTTTGTTTTTCATCAAGATGTGTAGTCAGCCACACACTGGCACATCACTTTTTTTTACCACCAGAAGCTTCCGTTGCATGAGTCTGCTTTCAGTGGAAACATTGTTGTGATAGGTTCCATGCAACTCTTAAATATTTGGTGTAGTTGTATACATTTATGTCATGGTGACTTAAAATGATACAGCTTTCTCCATTAATACCAAAAGTTTACAGCAGGAGACAAGAGACCTGGTGTCACAGTCCTCTGCAATAGTTCTTCATGTTATGTTTTGATTTGGCGTGTTTGCAAGAAAGTGTGTAAAGTTTAGGAAAGACAGGAAAGACATCCCATGGGCCCTACTGCATATCCTCCGGCCATTTACTCCATGGACGGACGGTTTTTGGTCCAAAAGTGCCTTTTTGAATGGCATGTGTCATCCACAGAAGTGGCCTACTGCACACTAGGGTAGAGCATGCCATTTTAGGAGGTAAAACTTAATTTTTGCAAATTCCTTCAGTGAGTGTTCTTAAAAATGTGTTTTTGGATGTGAGGAATTCAAATCTGCTATTATTTTTGTGATTGGACAACATTGAGCTTGGTAGGTTTACATTTGATTAAGCACATAAACTGCTTTTGGAAAACCAAAGAATTTTAATTTTACATTCTGAACATGTCAGGTAATTAATAATAATAATAATAATAATAATAATAATAATAATAATATACAACTGCAAGTACTTGACAATCATTTTTAGTGATTTCTATGCAATTTTACACACATTTTCCTTACCAAGCAAAACTAAATTATATTAATTTAACCAAAATACCTTTTGAATTCCCAAATCATGTTACAACTTTTCAGCACCTCTCATTTTGGGAATTTGAAAGTTGAAAAATTCAACATGCCTTAACACTAGTGTTGCATGAGAAAATGTGTGTGTCTTTTCTATTTTGCACAAGACCTTGTACACAAAGGAGCATGAGAACTGTGACAGGACCTATCTTTTGTAGCACTGTGTGAACTCTTACCATGCAGTGCTAGTGTCTGTTTTCCTTCCACACCCAGAGGGAACGGATTCTCAATGACAGGGAGGAGTTGTGTTCATCTCCATCTTGGATTAGTATCTGAACTGAAGAAGAATTTGGTGGCGTGCGTGTGACAATGCTTGGCTCTTATAGGAAGATGATGAGTTGCCAAGATTTGTTATCCAAGCCAAGAAATGCAAAGTTCAGGCCAAAATCTCTGTGAAAGAAAGCACTATTTTGTTTTAAATGTAGTGGAATAAATTTTATCATTTCTTCATTTAAAACCATTTTCGACCTTTTCCATTACTGCAAAACCCGAAAGGTTTGTCAGTCAGCTTTTAATATCTGGGATGTTTAGTTCATTCCAAAATTTATCAGTATAGAGATAATAACTGTGACCAATAAATCAGGAATTGGATTCTAATCATCTTTTTATGTAACTTTGACTATGTTCATTTTTTGATGTGGCTTGTAGATGGCAATCTCTCATGATTCAAATGGTTTGTAAGATCTTTGTCCATTATCATATTTAACAGCTGTACCATATAGGAATGTATGTTCCTTCAACAGTTCTCACGCTTGAAGAAGAACTTTTATTTTAAATGTAAATATTTCGTGGAAGACATTCAGGGCAATTTATGGAAACAAAACAGCCCACTTTGTTATAACTCACACCTCGCTAAGTAAAAGCTGTTAACCATAGGCTATAGTTTAATGAAGCCATCCTAGTTCTGACTCTGAAACTGAAATATATTTGAAGTATATATATATATATATATATATATATATATATATATATATATCAGAAGTAATGGGATGAATTTATTTGGACAAAGGCAACCATCCTATACTCACAAGGAGTAAGCCACTGTGGGGGTAAGTGGGACTGACTTCAAGTAAATCTGTATAGAATCAGGTTGCATGAGACTGAAGATGGAAACCACATTGCGTAGATGCCTGCATAGCCCATCCCTCCCTCCCCATTCTGGGGGAATAAAACAAGAAGACTAACTTTTGTACAGCTTCATTTCTGCAAACCTATGAGATAAAATGATGGTCATGGCAGAGATTTGTATAGGTACCACGGGAAGGGGAAAGTTCCATATTCTTTTCATTTGTGAATCCCATTTCTGTCAAAATCCAGTTCATGCTTTATTACTGACCTCTTTCCAGTTACTAATATCAAGTAGAAGCTGATAGAACTCATGCCTTGGCAAATCAGTCTAGACAGCAACTTAGGGCAGCACATTCATTTCCTTTGCCAGCCCTGGAAGCGAGAATGGCGGAATTTGAACCTGATGATAATGGCTAATGGCTTCTGTTGTGCTCTTGATTCAGGAAGAAATTGCAGTGGCATGGGACGTGATCCGCACAGAGCCTATAATTGTGCGGTTGCACTGTTCACTCACGCAATATCTAAATGGCCCCGGTAAGTCGCTTTTGTTGTTCCTTTTTCCTATGCGATGCCTTTGTAGGGAGTCCTGCACATGGGGCCCATGATGATTTTTCTCCTCCAAGCAATTACGAGACCCGATTGTAGTGCATAATTATATCCTCAAGAAGAGAGTATTGGCTTCTGAAGGGCTGTTTAATTTTAGCAGACGGAGACATAGCAATAATCAATGGGTGGATTAACTACAGAAATTCAATTATTAAATCTGTGTGGGCGATTATCAGTCAGAATGGATTGCTAATGAAGTAGAGTGATGGACTCTCAATCAGGTCAGGATTCCTGATCCTTCTTAAGATTTTACTTTGCAACTTCCTACTCTCAGCAAACCCACAACCCTTTTGCATTTGTTTACCTCCTGAAGAACCCTGGTGCCTTGCAGAGAATTCTGGGGCACAAATCTGTGGCAGCTTTCCATTCACACAGGGCTGCAGTGAGGACAAACCCACCCACCCTTTCCATGGCTACATATTGCACTGGAAGATCAGTATAGGCTGGCAATCTGTCTTTCCCCCCACTGTGGTGATCTCATTGAGGAAGCTCTGATAACCTTGCAGGAAACTCGAGGGTTTTGAGGGAAATGGTTTGAAAGTCAGAAGATATTATGGAGAATGCATGCCTACTGCTGAAAACCTCAGCCAGTTTCTTCCTTTCCTTTTCTGTGTATTACGTAATGCTCCAAAGGCTGTGATGCTACATCACTGGGCTTCAAGTTTCCCCTTTTCTAGAAAAAGAGGTGCCAGAATACACCACGAACACCTCCTTTATTCTCTTATAATGGTAATGGTGGCCACCTGAGAAGTGCCAGAACTGAGTTCTGGTGAGTTCTGGCTGAAAAGAAAAGACACACAGAAGACCCATTGAGAGAGAAAAATTCAGTTCCCTAGAGGCAATAACATGTATCACTAAGATTTCACTCTAAGCCTTAAACCAAGCTGTGTTATGATTTTTCTATGCATAGAAAATTCATTATAGCAACAGTCATAGGGGACCAGCCTTTACTCAGTTTTTAAAAACTTTGAAATGAACTTCTGATAAGCTGTTATGTCACCAAGACAATTATTTGATAAGCTGTTCATTCACTCGCACAATTAATTTCATCACTTGACAAAACTATTCTTTCTTTATGAGTATTTCTTTTTGCACTCTCTTGTCTAAGCATCACCATTAACACTAATTCAAAGCAATTGTTGAGGTAGCATCCTTTTGAAAATTAAGGAAGAAGTGTTTGGGTTTTTTTAATCAAGTGGTAGATGAACACTTATTATCTTTGTCCTAACGACCGTCTTTCAATAGTTGTTTACTTTTTCACATTCATGAAAGAACTCAGCCGTCTCCTTGTTATAGCAATCTGTGCCCTGTTTATATTTTTGAGTTGACCAGTGAGGTCATTTTCCCCAAGCCGTATCTGTGACATCATCTGGGGTTGGGGTTGAATCCTGCATTGGCTGTGCACTCCTGTCTCCAGTCCAAAACAGCCAAAGGAAAAGGACTTCAATACCTACTCACTCGTCACTTGTATCAATAGGTGCATTCAGACGTGAGAAATATTGTGTTGGTTTTCCTGCTAATAATGCTGGCACTTCTGTCCTGTTCTCTGATGTTCCTGTCACATTGCAGTATCAGTTGTCTTATGGAACTTTTAGACCAATATACCGCCAAGCCACACTAAATTTCATTTGCACCAGGGAACCATTGGACAATGTCACTACTCCCCACCCTTTCTGCATCATCTGCTGATATATTGCCCCAAATTTTGTCATTTTACTCCTGCAGTTTTCTAGGTTAATGCACTATATTCTGGAAGTGGCTTTCACACTCTATGGAAGGTCAAATACAATCCTGGAATTAACAGGGAAATGTTGGGGAAATGGAATAAACTGCTGTGTGAATGCAGCCAATTTTTATCCACACCAAGTGCCTTGCTTTGTAAATTATACATTACCTTTCCATACTTTTCTCTCCCTTTCTGTTCTCTCTGCTCCCATCCCTCTTGTGTCTCACCAGTACTTACATTAAAAGCCTTCAGGTGATGTTTCTCCTGGAAGCAGGAGAAGTTCTTTCTCCATAGCCAAGTAGTGACCCAAATAATATTGCACGTGTCCAAAGACAGACGTGTCCAATAGTCTCATGAAAATCATATGCAGCCAAGCACTCCAGTTGATGGGTGTTGTAACTTGCAGGCTACACTGCTCTTGGCTTTATATCCTTGTTTAACTTCTTGCCTGAGCTAGTTTTCTGTTCTGCAGACTGCAAACGCTTGCTCTTTATTTCGTTGATCCTAACAATGGTACTGCACTTCTGTGGATTTTGGATCGCATCCAGCAGTGAAGCAGGCACAGTCAGTGGCAGGGCAGCCAGGTCAACACATGCCTTTCTTGCCCTTGCAAGAAATTAATGTGGCAATAATCTGTAACCTTTCACAAAAAGCACTTGAACCCTATGGAATAAAAATGCCACGCTAATGCATGTGTAGAGGTTGGGAATCTGATTTAACATACAAGTATAATAAAGCTGCTCCTGATGTAGCTAATGTCAGTTTCCTAAAAGCGGATGAGTCCTGCTCCACATTACATAAGGTGCAAATATCCCCCCTCTTTCCTCAGCTGGTTTCTTAAGAGGTAATAACCTGTTTAAGATTTTTCATCTGCTCCTCTTTGAGCCCTTTTGAAAATCCAGGGATTCTGACAACACTATTGCTGGACTGCCATGGCCTCCTCTTTTCTGCAATTCATCTGGTAATTTTCCAGATTTTGTTTTGTTTTGCTTTGCTTTTCAGAAAGCCTGATCATCCACCATCCTTGCCTTTTCTCTAAGGGTACTTTTCACCCATCTTGGATTGTTTTTTGAAGTTGTTGACCCATTGGGAGAGTTTAGAGTATGAACCTCCCTATTTCAGAACTGACAGGCAAATTATAAACTAGGCCCATGTCTCTCTGAGGTTTTGGGCTCTGATCACAATTTGGTGGGCTTAAGAACCAGAGCGCTTCCCAACATCACAGAAATCCCTTTCCATCTTAAACTAGCCTGGTGAAGAGAGTGGCCCTGGGAAGGGCAGCTGATGCTTTGTGGGCATGAAGACCTGTGTAAGTTGTCATTTCCCGGGGCTCCTAAGGAAAATATCTTGTTATCTTAGTGTTTCTGCAGCATCCAAATGCCTGGCCAAAACCACCACAGCAGTCTTTGTGGTTGACTCCAGTACTGCTGGGTAGGTTTTGCAGAAACGGAATCTGAGTGGGGGAACGTGCTGGGGGTTGGAGGTGAGAAGCCTCCAGCTGTGTTGTGTTTTTGAGAATGTGACATAACCTGAAGCATTGCATGGGCCCAAGATTGAAACAAGCTAATTCAGAGCCTATCTCAACAGAGTCCAAATCCCTTGCTTTTAGCAATGCCATTCCAAATTGAACCCAGTTAAGCTTACTCATGGCTATCCCTGATGCTGTCTGCCATGGCCTTTGCTAGGCATCATAGCCTCTACCAACACAGAACCTGTGGGGAAGGTCCTTTCCATTGATATGCAAGAAACTCACAATCTTCCACGAGTCTCAGTGTCCCAAAACCTTTTCTCTGTTCAGCTCTTCTACAGTCTTGTGAACTTTGCTTGTACACAATTTTCATCAGATGTAACGGGGACTGGGCTCTAATACTCCGCTATAGTAATGGTAGGCTTTGGAATATGTGAGCTTCTCTCAATTTTTCAACGATATCTTCTGTCCTACAGTGCCCACCGTTGATGTATTTCAGATCTCTACTAAGGAAAGATTTGGACTGGGGCATCAGCTGAAGAAGTGAGTTCTGCTAAAACTAAATCCCATATTGTGTGTGTTTTTGTTGCAACGTATTGTGTCTAGCTGCTTTTGGACTGATGCAGTCTGAATTAATAACAGCATTGCCATGGGCACCTGTTTTCCAAGGATCCAAAAAAAGACAGATCAAGGTCTATCATGTCATACCTTTATTGATGTAGTCCAGGCTTCCTCAATCTGGATCATTCCAGATGTTGTTGCTGCCCCCAGCTAGCATGATCAATGGTCAGGGATAATGGAAATTGTAGTCCAACAGTATCTGGAACACAACCAATTGAGGAAAGCAGAGTTTAGATATTCCTTCACACATTGCAGCAGGGGTGGCTAACAAGTAACGCTTCCAGATGTTGTTGGATTCCACCTCCCATCAGCATATTCAGTAGTTAGGGAGGATGGGAGTGGTAGTCCAACCACAGCTGGGGAGCCACAGGTTCCCCATCCCTGCATTACAGGGTTGTCATTGGTTGTACAACAGTAGGCAATCCCAGCTGGAGAAGCTGGTTGGAAGCCACACCCTACCTCAAGGCTGATACAACTAAAAAGCTTTTCATAGCTTCATCACTTCTCTCAATGTCATGTTTAAGGATGGCTATCTCTATATATGTCTTGTATGTAAGAAACATCCAGTGAGCCAAATTAGAAATAGCAAATCTTCAGGGTTAGATTGGGGGAAAGGGACGCTTTTGAGTCTTACATACGTGTGCAGATGCACATCAAAGATTTGTCTCTGTGTTTTCAACTTTTCAGAATCATGCAAACGTTTGTCACACAACAATGGAAAAATGGCAAAGAGAAATCAAACAGTACGCACAACAAAAAAATGTCAGAGAAGAAGGTGAAATCTCCTCTGCACATCTTTTCTACACTGCGCAGGTAGGCACAAGTGATCATGGAGCAGCACGGTGCTATCCTACTAGGAGATTGAATAAAGTCTTTTGGGTTCCTTAAGAGAGAGGTTCACTCAGATCGTTGCAAATATACTTTCCATGTATGAGGGGACCGCAATGTCATACCAGTGAGACCCCCCTCCCCTAATTCTTGATGTGTGCATCTGACCAAGCCCCTACTAGCTGTGCGTTTGGCAGCAATGCAATTTGGGCAAGGCCATTTTCACATATTGATGTTCCTGTGAAGGGGTCCCCCATGCAAGGGAGAATCCTGGGCTTATCAGAATTCCTGCTAGATTTCGTGTATACAATACTTCAGTGCTCTACTGAGCAGGAGGTGGGACAAATCACGTAAACTGAGTTCAGAAGGTTGTGGTTTTCTCAGACGTTTCACACAATAAGTTCTTTAGGTCCCCATTGCACAATCTCTTTCATCCCACTTCCTATAAGGGCTTCAGCTGTGCCTTGTTGAGTTCTATTAACAGCAACCATAGAGGCAGTGAACACTGCAGAGTGCAAAAGTGCTAAATATTATTTTTTCAGCTCTTGCTGCTAAGTGCCTACCATAAGGAGTGCTGCAGATCTGCTTGACCAGCTCTGGGGGGAAATTCACACAGTCGTGATATAATAATTAAGGTTTTACACTCCAGCTAATATATATATATGTGTGTGTGTGTGTGTGTGTGTGTGTGTGTGTGTATGTGTATATATATATATATATATATATATATATATATATATATTGTATAAAACAGAGTGTATAAAATATAGTGTATAAAACAGAGAGCAATTAAAACAACAAAAATCGAAATACAAAAATCAAAACCTTAAAATAGGCATGTAGAATGAGTAGTTTCACATGAGTTAAAATAACAAAAGTCCAAGTAAAGACTTTCAACGTTATCAGATCATCAAGTATAGTTCTAGATTTGCCAGGCCAGGCTTCTGACGCGGGTTGTCTTGAATATGATGGTTCCACAGTATATGTCATAAAGAAATGCCAAATCATATAAGAAAATGTCTGGAGGAACCCGTCCTTATTGCAATTTCAAATTATATGTCATCTTCTCCGTTAGATTATTTGCATTATTGTGTTAAGTGCCTTGTTCACTGTCTTGTGGGTGATTTCAATGACTCAGATCTTAACACGTTTTCTGCTGGTGGAATCATCCCTTGAGCAGAGTTGGATTGCTCCTACCAGCGAGAGAGATAACATATATCATTTCCCTCTTTCTCCACAGCACTTTCTATACCCTCTGCAAATCTCTTTCTGGTGGCTTCCAAAGATTCTCCAGAGCAGGAACAGTTCAGCTGGCTTAAGGGACTAAGGGGGATTCAAAAAAATTGCCATCCCAAATTTTGCAGGTGGAATCCACTGTTAGTCTCAATTCCATCACCCATGCATGGAAAGAAACCTTCTGTACATGGGTACCTAGTTGAAATCGATGCCATTATTTCTTTAGCATACCTTAGAAAGGATGGGAGGGAGATTGGCTTACATCAGTTCACCAACCTGTTGCTCTCCAGATGTTTTCGACTACAACTCCCATCAGCCCCTGCCAGGTTGGCAAAGGCTGGGCTAAATTATTCAATATATTAACTAGTTAGATTCAAAGGTTGGCATTAATTGATTAAATATTTTTTGGTGTCTGTGATTAATCAAGCAACGTAGTTTCTTTCAAAGATACTGTTTTCAATTTTGGTAGATATACCAAAAGAAGACAATTGTCTCTGAACACCCTCAAGCACATGATGATGGCCAACCATTCTGTATAGTTTATTTGTCCTTAGTACAGTATCTAATTATGAGACACATTGGCTAGTTTACTCAGCATAGACTCATTGAAATTAATGAGTCTAACTTATTCAAGCACATTAATTTCAGCGGTTTTACTCTTGAGTAAAACTTAGTTGAATACCACGTGTACTATCTCCCTCTAATTTCAATAATTTCATTTGGTTAACCTGTAAACCAGTGGTGTCCAAACTCGGCCCTCCAGTTGTTTTGGGACTACAGTTCCCATCATCCCTGACCACTGGTTCTGTTAGCTAGGGATGATGGGAGTTGTAGTCTCAAAACATCTGGAGGGCCGGGTTTGGACACCACTGCTGTAAACCAACCTTCTATGAATTTCTCAGTATTTTCTTAAAGCTATGTAAGCTACTAGTCTTTACCACATTCTGTGAAACTGAATTTCACAAGTTAGTCAGTCTTTGTGTGAAGAAGTGTTGGGGTTGTGCCTCTCCTGAAGCTTCATTTAAGAGCAGATGTTATCCAGTAATATTCTTAATTGCTCATGCTGTGAAGTAAACTTGGATTGTATACACTCTACTACTCAATTGTGACCTTCCCCTGTTTGGAGCTTGGCTTGACGGTTTGTTGACAGGCATTCACGTGAAGGACCTGGGGAAAGAATAAGAGGGTTCACTTCCAAGTCAAGACAACAACTGAGACCTGAACAAAAGCAAGATGTTGTTGGTATTTCTCATAGCAAGCTGTGCTCCAGTTAATTTTTCTCTCTGCCTGTTTTCAAGGTCGCCGAGTTATCCTCCACCAGGCTGTGGGAAAAACAAATCAAAACTGAAACCCGAACAGGATGGCATCTCAAAAACCCACAAGTTGTTGAGAAGGACTTGTTCTAGCACAGTTAAGGCTGAGGATGCGTGTGTCACAAAGTCCCACCGAACCTTTGGCCGCTCCTTGTCTAGCGATCCCAGGGCTGAACACACAATGACCATTAAATCGCACAAACTCTTGAACCACTCGTGCTCAGCAGCCATCAAGCAGGATGAGTGCGGCACTTTGAAGCCCCACAAGTTGCTCAGTAGACCATGCTCTGGGGATACTCGATGTGAGCACAACAGTACTTTGAAGCCCCACAAACTTTTGAGCAGGTCTTACTCCAGTAACCTTAGGATGGATGAATTAGACGGGCTGAAGAACCACAAGTTGCTCAGCAAGACTTATTCTGGTGTCCCCAAGTCTTCTAAAATGGATCTTTTCAAAGAACCCACCATAGCAGAGGGCAGGAGGCTCTCTCTTACCTCAGGGCTTATTGGTATCTTAACACCATCTTCATCATCCCCATCACAATCTGCTGTGCGTAACCAGTTTTGTTCTGTGGGTTTTCTTTTTTTCTTCTCCACATATTTCTGGGTGTCAGGGGGGAGTTAAACATACAATACATGCAGAAGTGGAAACAGAGTTTGGTAAACTGCATGAAATTGTACCTTTGTTCATATATGTGTTGTCACACAGTCCATTTTTGACCATTTTCTACTTAAGTCAGTAGAACTTGTCCAGCTTGAATATATGTTATTGGTTGCAGCCTTAGAAAGCATTTCAGCTTCCACTCACACTGGTGAACCTTTCTGATTTGATCTGTCCCCTTGGGACTTACTATTAACAAATGTATTGCATGATATTTTGCCATGTTAACATTTCTGTGACTAAAAGAATGGGCCTTGTGATCTTGCAATAGAAGGCAACCATTAACCATGGTACTATGTGCCAATCCTGCTGGAAAATCATGTCTGAATGGTATATATTTAATCCATATATTTAATCCAAGAAGATAAGAAGATATATTCTGGGAATATCTCCCAAGGAAGTATTGAATCATGTCTAAAAAAATACCACAAAATATTATGAGGAATCTCTAGGTATAATGATGGCACTGTCTGTTTTTCAAAAAGGATTAGGAAAATGATCATGGAAGTAATTCTGCCATGACTTTATTATTTTGAGTGCTGGTACAGATATTTAAAATCTTATTCATGCAGACAGCTGTTATTTGCTCTGGGAAAATCATGTGAAGAGAATGAAAGGTGTGAGATTCTCTCCGCCTCACCATATTGGTATTCCTGCTGTTGCAAATTCATGGATAAAGTACAGTAATTAATTTTTAGAATACTACTTTTGATGATAGTTTAGCCTTTGGAGAAAGGACTTGTTGCACAATACAGCAGTCACAACCCAATAAAGTAGGTGTCACCAGAGAGGTAAATTTGTGCTCCAGGCTCCACAATGGCTGTGTTAAGAGATCATGAGGAAAAAATGGTTTATATGTGATGGGAATGAGCTTACGTAAGCTTCCATTTCCCCCCTCCATCTTTAGCATGGATGGAAGGAGGAGACTGGAAATTGTCACCTCTGGCTTTGATTAACAGCACTAGCATAGCATCTGAAACTGAAACTATGCTTAATATAAGTATAGCTGCACACCCCATGATTAAAAGTTAGATTGTTTCAAAGATTAACCATAGTTTCTTGGATTCAGGTGACATGCCAATCTGTGGTTAATCAAAACTGAAAGAGCTTCTGAGCTCTTCCTGGTGTTTTTGCCAGAGATGGAAATTGGGGGGGGCGGGGGTAGCCCCAGAGGAAGCTAGGCTCAGTCATGTCATGATAAGCAATGTGGGCACAGTGCCATGAAGCTTCCATGGGTTGACCTTGGGCCGCTCATGATCTCTTTCTGCCTAACCTCCCTGATATGGTGATTGTAATCATAAAATTGGTGGGTGTCAGGAAGCAGGCACATACGCTATCCTGAGATCTTCAGAGGAATATTGGGATATAAGTCAAAGCTTTTATATTCCCCATTGTGGGCTCTTCAGAAGAAGGGAAGGGAGACTCATTTTCACCACATTGTACTGTGGTTTAGCGGATGTCTGATCAAGGCTACTGGTCCATCTCACCCAGTATGGTTTCACTCTGGAGGTAGCATCACTCCCAAGATCTCAGGCAAAACTCTTACCCAGTCCTACCCTCTTAGCCAGAGTTGATGATGATTAAATTGGTAACCTTTTGCTTTCACAACATGTGGAGTTCAGCAGCAGATGTTCATACAACACCCTTTCTGATCTCTGTAGTCAATATGGAAAGTGGCATGGGAAGCCCAGCTCCGATCAGCATTGGCCTCGCTCAGGATCTGGTTATGGATGCGTAGAAGTGCGGTGTTAAAAGGACAGATGTTTGCCTTTTTTCTTTAAAGAATGGTGTCCAGTTTCCTTTGGTAGAACATAGAACAACATTTAGATACAGGTGCACAACTTTCAGAAAGGAGGGCCAAACAAGATGCAGTGCCATGCACACAGCTGGCAAATTGCATGAATGGCTAATTGAACTGCTTTCAATTCAGGCTATGACTCAGGCATGTGGTTAAGGTGGGGAGTCCTTCAGGCCACCTACCCTGCTTTGTCCCCTCCTTGAATACGGTATTTTTGCCCAGCTAGAATATGACTTGGAGTTCCAATAATGCTTCTTGTTTGCCTCAATGGAGGATACAGATGGGTGTGTGTACAGATACTAGCCTATTCCATGAAAATACAATTCACATTTGTTGCACCACCCACTTTTGCCACTGGCTCCACCCATCACTGGCATATGGTCCCCAAAGGGTTCTGCAGGAGGGAATGTGGCCCTTGGAATGAAAAGTGTTCCCCATCCCTACTTTAAACCTTTGCCTTCTCTCCCAGTCCTGACCTTACCTATTTACTTTTGAAAAGACATTCATGCAGTTTGCTAATTGTGCAAATGGTTTGGCCCCTGTTTTCTTTGTTTGGCCCCAATTTTTGTTGCTGCTGGTGCTGCTAAACATGCTCAAGTGAAAACCATTGGAATAAGACATGGATTTCCCTTAAGTGTGTTCCAGGTGCAAATGTCAACAATTTCATGCTTTATATAATAAAGACCAATGCATCTCCTGTTTCTGAAACTAATGCTTCAGTATACCAGACTTGCTCTAATGCTGCTGCTACTTTTCTCTCTTTTAAAACAGCCAAATTACGGTGCAAAATCCATTCCAATAAGAGACCATGGCTTCCTCGTACAGGTAGGACAAAATGCCTCCTCTGTTTCGGAAAGCTGGAGGACGTGGAGCTGCTTGTTAATTATTTTAAGCAGATTGTATTGTTCTCTTTTTCGTTGTCCTCAGACGATTGAGTTTGCAGAACAGCGGATTCCAGTGCTCAACGAATACTGCGTGGTCTGTGACGAGCCACATGTGTTTCAAAATGGGCCCATGCTGAGGGTATGTTGTTGCTCTTTGAACTAAAACAGCCTCCCCAACTTGCTACCTTCCAGATGTTGTGGACCACAATTCCCACCAGCCACAGCCATTTTCTGTAGCCCAAAACATCTGAAGGTCACCAGGTTGGGGGAAGCTGAATGTAACCATGTGGTGTGTTTTTGTGTGTGTCTGCATGTTCCTTAGTACTTTGGAATAAACCGCTGGTAAAGCACATAGGGGCATTTGTACCTTACATTCAGTGAGTGTACAATCTGTGCATCTACTTGCTCAATTAGTTGCACTGTATGCTCATGCAGTTCATTTATTTATATTTATTTATTTAAAATGGACCCCCCCCCAATAGAATACCAAGGCAGTATACAACAAATTGTGTGTTGGCTCCCTGTGCCAACTGGAAAAGCCTCTAAACCTCTGTTAACCCTTGAAAAACCCTTTAAAAAACCAGCAGCACTTTCCAAATTCCGTCAGACTCCACCACAACTGATTCTTCCAAACCTCCTTGCTCACAGTGCTAGGGCTTCTGGGATTGCACTTTCAAAGGCTCGCGGGATTGCTAGGCACCGTTTTTGTGCCTGTTGTGCCATTTCTGGGCTCTCTTAGGGACACTTTTGCCATTTTTAAAGTCGCTTCTAAGTTCGGCGCAATGCGCTCATGTGTGATCGTGTGTCAGTTGGATGCACATGTATGTAAGCAAATAAACCATTCACTTCTTTCACTTCAGATTTCAGAGATGAAATGAAAGAAATGTGCGAATGGGCCTGTGTGATGTCCTTTGTCCAGCAGTGCAGCCAGAACTCTTCAGGGGCCTTTGGTCTTGGCACTCTGCTGGTTCTTTCTGAAATGTGACTGGGAGCCAGGATTGTGGCCTAGGGCAGTTGTAGTCCATCTATAAAATGCTCCTGTCATAAAAAATTGGTTTGCTGATACCCTCCAGTGTTGTCCTCTGTCATTGTGCAGATAGATGCTCTTAAAGCAAAACAGCTAGAAGGTCAAATGTTACCCATTTGCCTTTGGAACTAACATATACTATTTTATTTCTATTAGAGCATTTATATGTACACCCATCTTCTGGTGTAAATACATCACTCAGGGGGCTTACAGCATATAGGCCATGGTGCTGTTGTGGTTAAGAGTCAGACTAGGCTCAAATCCTCACCCATCCATGAAGCTAACTGGGCCAGTGAGTGTCCTTCAGACTTACCAACCTCACAGGGTTGTTGCTATGAGGATGAAACGTGGAGGGGAAGAGCCATGGAGGCCACCGTGAGCTTCTTACAAGAAAGGAGGGGATAGAAATGTAATAAATAAACAAAAGTGTAAAATCACACAAAAAGCTCACCAAAGGGCAGGGTCAGCAGTTTAAACATATGCCTAATTCATAAAAAAACAGCTTGGATTTTTTTTAAGGTTTTCAACAAGCAGTGAAAAACAGTGAAGAAGCGGAGCCTACAGTGTTTCACAAGGCAAAGTGTTCCCTAATCTGGGTGCAGCCAGCAAAAAGGCACCCTCTCTTTTCCTACCCAGCCAGATACAGAAAAACAGCAACAGCTGAGATTGTTAGGCAAAGTTAACTCAAAGACAGAAGTGAGGGGGGAGAGAGAAAGATATTTGAGTGGAAAGGAGGCAGACATAAGCAGCCAAGTGGTCTTGCACATACTGACCATCACTGCCCAGAGAAAGTGGTGGCTACATCCAGGTTTGGGCAGTGGGAGAAGGCCTCTGCGCCAGTGCCATGTGGCACAGGAACTGAGCCATCTGTAGCAACCCCTGCACAGATTTGACTGCAAATCAGCAGTGGTGGAAAGGAACATTACTGCACACAGTCTGCTTTGGCTCTTGGGACACCCCTTTCCTTTCCAGCTTGTGGCTGGCTAAAAAGCATCTGCTGGAAGGCAGGATGTGTGTGTGTGTATGTTCTTTTCAGGTTTCCACAGGCACCTGGTTGGCCACTGTGAGAACAAGATGCTGGAATTCGTGGGCTGTTGGCCTGATCCAACAGGCTCTTCTTATGTGTGTTTGTTTTGTGACTGTTGCGTGACTGGAACGTAATCTTAAGCACCGCCGCATCTGTTGCTCTGCCTACTCTTGTGTTTGGCTCTGGTATGTGGCCCCCAGAAGGTTTTCCATAATGGAATGTGGCCCTCAGACTGAAAAAGGTTCCCCACCCTTCAGCTAACTACCCTAGAGAGCCAGAGTGGTGTAGTGGTTAAGAACGGTGGACTTGTAATCTGGTGAACCAGGTTCGATTCCCTGCTCCTCCACGTGCAGCTGCTGGGTGACCTTGGGCTAGTCACACTTATTTGAAGTCTCTCAGCCTCACTCACCTCACAGAGTGTTTGTTGTGCGGGAGGAAGGGGAATGAGATTGTTAGCTGCTTTGAGACTCCTTCGGGTAGTGATAAAGCGGGATATCAAATCCAAACTCCTCTTCTTCTTCTATACACTAACCCCGCACGGACTCTGCTGTTCTTCACAGCTAGATGACTGGCAACCTCTCCTTGGTCCTTGACCACCAAAATCTGCTGGGGGCGGGTTGTTGACAACATTGACCTGGGTTTCCATCCGCCTTTGCACTCAGGACAGCCAGAGTAACTTCAGGCTGTGCGCTAAAGAACTTGCATGGGCAGCAAGTCGAAGGGAGGCAGAACTTTCCACTGAAAAAGAGCAGACTGACACTGAGCATTATATCCAGGGTGGATTTCTTACTGTGCCCCCACCCACTCAGCACTGCACCCCACACCACCACCACAAACACCCTCCATCTCTATTCAAGCAGAGCTGCCGGGATATTTTCATTTCATTTTCTGCCCGTTAGGCATGGCTCTTTGAGAGGGAACCTCAGGGAGTCAGGATTTCTCATTCAGCTGCTTAGCACATAGCAGAGAGAGCACTGGCCTCGGCTGCCTTCTCCCTTTAGATAAACAGCTTCAAAGAATCCCAGAATAACAATGATGGAGATTAAGAATTGACGAGGTGACAATCCACAGCTGGACCTAAGCAAGCATGCAAGCGAACTAGCAAACAAATGCTATTGGGGAGGAAATTGGCTCCCTGCTTTTCTTTTAAAAAAACAACAACGCAGGCTTGTGGCAGATTTGAGCTTGGCCAAGCCATTTATTTATTGTTATTTTTTTCTTTCTAAAAAAGGCAAAGGCATGTGATTTGACCTTTAAAAGAGACAAAATGCTAATTGTGGCAATAGAAGTTGATAGGGTTTCCTCTGGACTTGGGAATGCACCAAACCTTGGACTATTCTTTTCATAGAGGGCCCAACTAGGGAAGCCCATCCAGCCACATAGATGTCAACGTGTTTTAGTACTTTTTACTGTTAATTATAAGTAAATGATCCCAGGATTCTTTGAGGGCGTTATGCTTTAAAAGTTCTTAAATATATAGTGTGTATGCAGCCATAGTTAGCCCTCCAACCTCCCATCAAGTGTTAACTTCATAGCTGATAAGAGTATTGGCTCAGGGAGAGCTTACTCTCTTGGGGCAAGATTAGAGGCAGGAAGGGGTGCAGCCAGGATGGGACCCGGTTCTCTGGCACTATCCTGTTTACATTAGCCCATCTTTGTGTATGCTGCAACAAGGTAGCCCACATCCTGCAGCAAGCTAAATTCTTCAATTTGTATAAATTAGGGATTCCTCCCCCACCTTCCACTTTGACTTTTGAGAGTTATTCCCCGTTTTCAAGACATTAGATGCTGGCATTCAGGAAATGAAATCTATGATCTGATGCTTGCAGAATGCACGCTGCCCTAAATTTATCCTTGGAGGCAGGACATGCAATATCTTATTGTACCAACTTGATTTTCTGTTCAGAAGCAAATAGCATATTTCCCCCATATCTCTTGGGTTTTCAGTAGAGTTAAGCACGCGGCACTCTCTGTTAGATTGCAGCTTTGGATTGTAAGATCCTGAGGGCAGACACCTTGTTTAGCTTCTGCTACACTGTGAAATGCTACACTGCATACTGATGACACTAAATAAAAGTCTGAATCATCCACATATTAACATCCCGTGGCTTTTAAAATGTGTTTGTGGGTTACAATGGCTTTGTTTTGGTTTTGTTTTATTACACATTTTGTGTTTTCGTTTTCCATTTTTATGTTGTGAACCGCCCTGTGATCTTTGGATGAAGGGCAGAATACAAATTTAATTAATAATAATAATAGTAATATATAAATAACAAAGAAGAAGCATGCATGGAATGCAACCTTAATATTCTAGGCCAGGCATAGGCAAACTCAGCCTTCCAGATGTTTTGGGACTACAACTCCCATCATCCCTGACCACTGGTCCTGTTAGCTAACGATGATGGGAATTGTAGTCCCAAAACATCTGGAGGGCCGAGTTTGCCTATGCCTGTTCTAGGCAGGTCTGAAGTGAACCCCAAAATGGTGTGTGCCTCCCCTCTTTCCCCACCCACCGCCCTACCGCCAGGGAACAAGGGGAGGGAAGATCTAAATTTAGGAACAAGGGAGAAATAAAATTCTACACCAAGAACAAGGGTGGGAGTAGGCTAGCAGTGCCTCCTATTCTCCAAGAGAAAAGAGGAGGCATGGGGGGGTGCTGAAGAGGTGCCAGATCCAGCTTCCATGCAGCATGCCACAGCTTTTGCTGCCACTGTGGCAGCGGTGGCTGCAGTGAGAGATGCATTCAATGGAGGCTGGATCTGCTGCCCCTGTAGATCCTGCCGCCTGAGGCAGATACCCCACCTTGCCTCATGGGTGGGCCGGCCCTGGTTCTAGGGAACAGTTCTCTTAACATTGCAACCATTTGAAGCTTCCACGTATGGTTCAGATGCTTGGACCCTTTAGCCCAGAATAAGCTGTACTGACAGAACCCATAGGAGTATTATTGTTGTTGTTGTTTAGTCATTTAGTCATGTCTGACTCTTCGTGATCCCATGGACCAGAGCACGCCAGGCACTCCTGTCTTCCACTGCCTCCCACAGTTTGGTCAAACTCATGCTGTCCAACCATCTCGTCCTCGTCGTCCCCTTCTCCTTGTGCCCTCCATCTTTCCCAACATCAGGGTCTTTTCCAGGGAGTCTTCTCTTCTCATGAGGTGGCCAAAGTATTGGAGTATAGGAGTATAGGAAGCTGCTTTCATCTAGCAGTGTTGCATACACTGACTAGCAGCAGTTCTCTGAGGTTTGGGGTGTGGAATATTCTCAGCAGCCCCATGCCAGAGATTTCCAGGAATTGAACCTGGGACCTTTTGCATGCAAGGCAGATGCTGTTCCACTGAGGGAAGGCCCTTCTGTATGTTATCACCTGCTCCTTGAGATACTCTAAAGAAAAATGCTGATAACTAAAGATGCTATTTAAGAAAAGGAGGTCATCGTGACGGTTAGTGTCGTGACACAGTGAATCTGCCCTCTCAGTCTCCTTAAATTATGTATGTTCTGTTTGCTAAAGTTCTTCTGCATGATTTCTGAATAATTTACCTAGCAAAAAAGGCATATTTGGAATACAGTGGTACCTCAGGTTAAGTACTTAATTCGTTCTGGAGGTCCGTACTTAACCTGAAACTGTTCTTAATCTGAAGCATCACTTTAGCTAATAGGGCCTCCTGCTGCCGCCACGCCGCTAGAGCATGATTTCTGTTCTCATCCTGAAGCAAAGTTCTTAACCTGAAGCACTATTTCTGGGTTAGTGGAGTCTGTAACCTTAAGCGTATGTAACCTGAAGTGTCTGTAACCCGAGGTACCACTGTAGTTCAAAACAGCACCAGCACCAGCTTATGTCTCAGGCATTAGCATGAATGGTATACCAGATAAACTGATGGAACTTGTCAGTGAGCGGGGGGGGGGGGGCACAGGAATATGCCTCAGTGCTTTCTCCATCAACTTGCAAACTCTCCTCTAGGGTGCCACCTTGTGTTGAAATCTCAGACTATTCCCCCCCCCCAACCTTCCCATTAATGTCAAAGAAGCAGGAAGGTTGGCAATGAAGCTCATAGGAACTTAGTTCAAAAGAAGATCCCTATCACGTCTCCTCTTAATCTTTGCTTTTCCAAGCTAAACATCCCCAACTCCTTCGACCATTGTGCATAGGAATCTCGATCACCTCGATCACCTTCCTCTGATCACAATCCAGTTTCTTGAAATATGGTGCTACTTACCCACAAGTAAGCTGCCTTGAACTCATTTAGGCTTACGTCTAGGGAAACATTTATAGGGGAAATGTGTAAAATTGGAGGGAGAGGAGTTCTGAAGAATAAGCATACTATATTATTAAATGATGCACTCTCATAATTGACATCCCCCTCTCACAGACAAGAGTGTAGTTGTCATTTTAAAAGTATTTTAAAATAGTTTTATTTAAAATAATTGGTTTTAGTTTTTTCAATAAATCTTCAGAATAATCAGCAACTCCTTTTGAGCTGATCTTTTTTTAAAAATGGAATCATCTGACCTTTTAATTAAATAATATTATAAATGAACGAAATGTGTCAAGATATGCATCGTAGAGGAGAGCCAATATAGTTTGACAGCCGTGTATTTGAACTATAAACTTGCATAGGAATCAGCTCAGTTGCTTCCTCAGCAAGTCACTCTCTTTTAGTTTCTGCCTTTAGCTTTAGGAGCATGACACAGATGTTACAAGTTCAATCCCTGACATCTCCAGGTAAGACAATGAGAGACCCCTGTCAGAAACCCAGGAAACCCACTGCCAGTCTGTGTAGAGTGACAATACTGAGGTAAAAAGATGGACCTGTAGTCTGACTTGGTATAAGGTAACTTCCTATGTTCTCTTTGGAATCTGTAATATGGACAGATGAATACTAACCTACATTACAGGGTTGTATTGTGTCTTATTAAGATCACTGGTTTGAAGCCCTTCAAATGCTCTATCTATCATCTATCTCTGTCTGTCTATCTATCTATCTATCTATCTATCTATCATCTATCTATCATCTATCTATCTATCATCTATCTATCATCTATCTATCTATCATCAATCATCTATCATCTATCTATCTATCATCTATCATCTATCATCTATCATCTATCTATCTATCATCTATCTATCTATCTATCTATCTATCTATCTATCATCTATCATCTATCTATCTATCTATCTATCTATCTATCTATCTATCTATCATCTATCTATCTATCATCTATCTATCTATCATCTATCTATCTATCTATCTATCATCTATCATCTATCTATCTATCTATCTATCTATCATCTATCATCTATCTATCTATCTATCTATCTATCTATCTATCTATCTATCATCTATCTATCTATCATCTATCTATCTATCTATCTATCTATCTATCATCTATCTAATCTATCATCTATCTATCTATCTATCTATCTATCTATATCTATTCTTAACAAGCCCTTGAGAATCTCAAGGGGTTATAGCTGGCAAAACTACACATCAGCTTAATTGCAAAATGCTGACCTTTCTGCGACGACATTTCATTGTTGCCCATTGTGAATGATAGACTGTTTAGCAGCTGGTGATCACTGTTTTCCATTGTTGGCACAAGCTAGATGTTCCACTGCTTTACCACTGCCACAGAAGCTCCTGTCTGGATTGCCCTTAAATAAAAAATGAATGGGTCTGGGTCTGGATCAGCACAACTCTCCTGCAATCCCAAATTGCTCTGTGGCCACTAATGCAAGAAAAGTTGAAGGAAGGTCACAGTGGAGTTTTAAACTTGCTTTTATCTGTGACAAAAACACACTTTAAGCACCGTGCTACATGTTACAGTAGACACACTTTTAAAAGTGGCTACTTTTATTATGAAGGAATAGCAGCCCTGAAACCCCTATCCAGAATACGTTTTAAATCTGGATCAGGACTCCACACTTGTTTCCTACCAATCCTCCCTCTGTTTCACATTTGCCCTGAAAAGTTTTTTTTTTTAATTATTTCCAGGGCAAATAGCACCAAGTGGAGGGAGATGTGGGTTGGTTGGTTTTTTTGCCAGGAAACGGGTCTGGGTCCCCGATCCAGATCAGGCAGATGAACTTGTCTTGAGATCCCAACTACTTCAAAATTGCTCTTTGCCAGCAAAATGTCATCCTTTGCAATTCAGTCTAATTATTGAAATGGTCAACCTCTAGTGCAGCGGTTCTCAACATGTGGGTCCCCAGATGTTGTTGGACTACAACTCTCATCATCCCTAGCTAGCAAGGCCAGAGCCAGGGATGATGGGAGTTGTAGTCCAACAATATCTGGGGACCCACAGGTTGAGAACCTCTGCTCTAGTGAGACATTTTCCTTCCCCACTGGACCTCTGCTCCCCGCCCCAACTTATTTCCCAAATTGTTTCTGTTTCTATTGTCGGAAAACATACTATTCAGCATATTTGAAATCCAGTGTCTAGAAAGTGTAGTCATTTCAGTCTTTGTCTTCTTCCTTGGACTCCCTCAGAAGGTGGTGGACTCTCTTGCATTTGAGGATTTTAAGTGGAGGTTGGATGGCCACCTGCCATGGATGCTTTTGTTGAGATTCTTGCATTGTAGAGGACTGGACTAGATGACCCTCACAGCCCATTCCAACTTCTATCATTCTTCACTGCTGGCGGGCTTGTGCAAACTTTGCACAGCCTGTCTTGGGATGAGATGCAGGATGTTGCCGCAAAGCACAGGAAGGCAAGTGTGCGGGACAGAGAAGAGCATTGAGGGCTGAGAGACAAGGCTTCTCTTCTGCCCTGCTTTTATTCCTCGCATTTCAGAGAATCTCACTTTTGCAAAGTTGCATCTAGGCAGCGTTTTTCTCTTCTGCTGGGAGAGTTTCCCCCCTCTCCCCCTCCGATGCTTTGAAGGCAAAAGGGAAAGGCAAATCCAATGTCAAAACATTTTATCTGAATTTGTAGCCTCCAGCTCTTATGCACTCGGGCTGTTTTATGGCGCTTCTGGCATAATGATGGGGATGCACTATCAGAATCTGGAAGATTCAAATGTAATTTTCAGTGCAGTGGTGGAAAACTTCAGGGTCGAGGGCCAAATGCAGCTCTCTGGGGCTCTCTGTATGGCCCCCAGAAACCTCCCCAGACCACAACCCTCAGTGGCTGCCCTGCTTTGCTCTCCAAATATTTTGGCCTGGCTGGAATGTGTCCTTGAACCCTGATAATAACTTGCTTGCTTGGATTGGGGATAGAGAATGGTGTTTTGAGTGTGTGTAGAAACTAGATTCTCAAGCACTTTTTCGAAACTGTGGTGTCATGTTGAGACAGGGTTGGACTAGGACCTGGGAGACCAGGGTTCAGATTGCCTCTCAGCCATGACCTTGGGCCAGTCCTTCCCTGCCCCTCAACCTTGTCTACCTCTCAGGGTTGCTGCAACATGGAGAAAGGGTATGCCACCTCCTAGCTTATTGCAGGAAGAGTGGGGTATAAATGTAATAAATAAATACAACAAACTACTTCCCCCTCACCCAAAGACAATGAAGCTGAATTTTCATCATTAAGAAAATGAGTAGTGCCATATATATAAAACATTTCTACACAAAAAAGAAAAATAAATGCAGGGAAATTTGAAGAAACCTCTTAGTTCTATAGCACAGAGGGCAAACTAAGCTGGGGGGACAATCCTACTCTTCTTAACTTTGGGCGGTAACTTGAATATAGTTTCCTCTATTAGTCTCATGAAGAAAATGTCCTCATAGCTAAGGAACAGAAAGGGGATTGCCTTCAAGGCTGATACCAACTGCAAAAACTTTCTTAAGCAGAACTCGGGAAACTGTTAATGCTTCCTTTTTCTTTCTTAATGACAGTCGCTATGAGATTATCGTTCCTTTCACTACACTATTTTTAGATCAATAGTATACTTTGGAGTGCCAGTTATGTCCTAGCCTTATTAGTGTCCTTGTAATCATTCCTCGTCTGAGCTTCATAAAAGCTTTGAGAAATTAACAGGATAAATTGGATCACTTCCTCCGATAGGATTGGAACTTTGTGTGTCTGTGTTTAATGGAAAGAGAATCAGAAGGCTATAAATTAGCACAAACAGCATGCCTTTGTGGCCGGGATATCTTGCCCTCCTGCTGTCCAGCATATCACTGAACGAATGTCACATCACTGCCAATGTTTCACATGCGAAAACAGAGACACGCTTGGAGCACCTGTTCATAACAAGGATCATTGCCTTGTTATGAAACTCACCCCCTTTCAGAAATACAGATTGTTGAAGGCTTAGCCTCCTGTATGCTGCATTTGTTTGCTGTGCAATCGCCTGCCTTGCACAGATTGAAAAAGCAAAGCCAGTGTGTGCTATTTTGATTCAAGGTAAATTAGAAAAACCAGCAATTCAAAACAGAACTCAGAAACTTCAGTGTGTGCAATGTAAGAGCCATAATTTGCATATTGTGACCAGGTATTTAACCATTCATCCAGACTAACTCAACTACCCATCTCAATGGAATTCCGTATAGGCGAGTGGTCACTCTGTATGGTTTCCATGAGACCAGTGGAGGACAGGAATTCTGTCTTAGTTCTGCCCTTTTCTGCCAATCCACTTGGTAGGAAACTCCTGCCCCATTAGCCTGTTACCATGCTAGTTTTTAAAAAATGGCAGACTAGTAATTTTTGTGGGCTTATTTATGAGGCTTCTTTAGTGTTCATGTGGATCAGGGGAGCCAATGTGGTGCTCCCCAGATGTTGGGGTGCCCCCATCATGCCTGCCCATGGACTGTGATGGCTGAGACTGATGGGAATTGTAGACCACCAACAGCAGGAGGCTGCCATGTTGGCTACTTTGGATGTACATGTATTAACGTTGATGGACACTAGGGGTAAGACTAGCTGTGGCCTACCAAGAGGCTGATGTTCTAGAGATGTTGGAGAGGGAGCTGAAGTCTGAAGAATGGGACAGCTCTAATGAAAAAATTGAGAAGGCGATTTCCTCAGGTCCCAGAAAGAATGGACACTTGAACAGTTTGATTATGACTCAGGGGTGTCCAAACCTTTTTCAAAGAGGGCCAGATTTGATGAAGTGAACGTGCCAACCAAAGTTGTTGACCTTTTTTTAGGATTGAAGTTGAGCTTTCTTTAAGATTGAGCTTTTTTAAAGGATTTTACCCCAGGAAATAAACTGCCACAGGGGCCAGATTAAACCAACCAGCGGGCTGGATTAGGCCCCCGAAATGGATTTTGGACATGCCTGGATTATGTATATTCAATACTTTCTTGCACAATCTAAGTACTGTCCTCTCTCCATCCCACCTTACAGTATTATGTGGCCAGTGGGATAATTAACAAAAGAAACTGATGATTGAGTTGTTTACTGGGCTCCATTGTACTGAATGTGCCTCTCTTTCAAACCCACTGTGTTTCTGGCCACAATTCAAAGTACCAGTTTTGACTTGTGGCCTCCCAGATATTGTTGAACTCCAACTTCTATCAGCCCCAGCCCCCAAATGCCTGAGACCAAGCATACCTGGAAGATTTCCTCCTTCCCAAACAAGCCTTCCCAATTACTGAGGTCATCACTGAGCTAAAGTGGATAAGTATCAGGGAGAAGACCTTTGCAGCGGCACCCCAGTCATGGGACACTATTGAAAGACAGTTGTTTTCTGTCTGCTTCTCTATCTTTTAGGCACCAAGTTAAAACAAAGTTATCCTTTTGAGCTTTTGGGAAGTAATAGCTAGACTTTTCCCCTCGCTGCCTGATTATTGCTGCTGGTTTTGTTACTGTCATGTGGGGTGTGCGTGTTTAGATTGATTGCCCAACACAATGTAGCTTTTATCTGGCATTGTATTTTGGATTGCATTGCATGTTCGTGATGAATGGCTGAGACTGTGAGAAAACCACCTAGAAGCATTCGCGGTGCAATGTAGTATAGAAAAAACAAAGTAGCTGGCCTCATTTACTGTGGTTGCGGGAACAGAAAAGTTTCACATTGACCTGTTTGGGTTCAGATCATCCATTGCATTCCTGGAATGGAGCTGATTGTACTTGTGAGCTGCCCATGTGTTCATAAAATGGTATACACAAAAAATGATTTATACCTAACATTAAAAATACATATCAAATTGGTACATATTACTTGGGAGAGAGCATTTTAGCCTCATAGATCTAAACCAGCCACCCCCAACCTGGTGTTTTGGGCAGCAACTCCTTCATCCCTGACCACTAGGCATGCTGGCTGGGGCTTATGGAAGTTGTAGTCTAGCGGGTGGCACTGTGGTCTAAGCCACAGAGCATAGGGCTTGCCAATCAGAAGGTCAGCGGTTTGAATCCCTGCTACGGGGTGAGCTCCCGTTGCTTGGTCCCTGCTCCTGCCAACCTAACAGTTCAAAAGCACGTCAAAGTGCAAGTAGATAAATAGGTACCGCTCCGGCAAGAAGGTAAATGGCGTTTCCATGCGCTGCTCTGGTTCGCCAGAAGCAGCTTAGTCATGCTGGCCACATGACCTGGAAGCTGTATGCCAGCTCCCTCGGCCAATAAAGTGAGATGAGCGCCGCAACCCCAGTCGGTCACGACTGGACCTAATGGTCAGGGGTCCCTTTACTTTAGTCTAGAAATACCTGGAGTGTACATCCAAGCAATACTATAAGAATATCAATAAATAAACAGCTCAGGGTCACGTAAAAAAAGATTTACAGGAATATTTTCAGACAAAAGCAGCCTGAAATAAATAAGTTTTGAGGGCCCCATTTTAAAAGCTGACCTTCAGCGGCCTAGCAGAATTGTTGCAGGAAAAGCATTCCATAACAATGAGGCCATTATCAAGAAGGCCCTGGCTGATCTTACTGCTGGCATTGGGGGAATTCAGGATGATTGCAAAGAATAACTCCCCCTTGCAATCTCCCTGCATTGCATGGTTTGCCTCTTTTAGCTCCTACATATTGACTGTTGAGACCAGGGACAGAGAACCCAAATGGATCCCAGAGTGTGTTTAAAATAATAAATTATCTACTGCCTCCATCAGTGCAACACCAGTGGGCCATTTCCAACCTGCCAAATGCCACTCTTTAACCTGCCTATATATGAAACTGCTGTGTACCAAATCAGCCCATCTAGCCCAGGTCTATTTACATTGAATGTCTTTTTTTTTTTAATGATATTTTATTCAAATTTCAAAAAAAGTTTACAAAAATAATAAGATAATAAAGAAAGAAAACAAACAATAAAAAATACAGAGTAGAAAAAAAGAAAATAGAGAAAACAGTAAAATAATGAGTCCATCTTTCAATGTCTTATTTTTCCTTCACTTGTTTCCCTGACCTCCTCTCACCTCCCTTTTTTGTATTCCATTTCAAATGGTTAATTCAGCAAATCCTTTCCCTCTTTGTTTTTATCTTAGTTCTTTATCTTAACATATTACAACCTTATAATTTCGTCTATTTAATAAATCAATTTTTCATACTCCTTTTTAACATTATTACTAAAACCGCTTCATTTCATTCCAGCATCATTTTAACATTCATTAATTTTGCAATGTTTCTGTAAATAGTCCTTAAATTTCTTCCAGTCTTCTTCCACCGACTCCTCTCCCTGGTCTCGGATTCTGCCAGTCATTTCTGCCAATCCCATATAGTCCATCACTTTCATCTGCCATTCTTCCAGAGTGGGTAAATCTTGTGTTTTCCAATACCTTGCAATAAGTATTCTTGCTGCTGTTGTGGCGTACATAAAAAAGTTCTATCCTTCTTTAACACCAATTGGCCAACAATGCCCAGGAGAAAGGCCTCTGGTTTCTTCAAGAAGGTATATTTAAATACCTTTTTCATTTCATTATATATCATCTCCCAGAAAGCCTTAATCCTTGGGCACGTCCACCAAAGGTGAAAGAATGTACCTTCATTATCTTTACATTTCCAACATTTATTATCGGGCAAATGGTAGATTTTTGCCAGCTTGACTGGTGTCATGTACCACCTATATATCATTTTCATAATATTCTCTCTTAAGGCATTACATGCCGTAAATTTCATACCTGTGGTCCACAACTGTTCCCAGTCAGCAAACATAATGTTATGTCCAACATCTTGTGCCCATTTAATCATAGCAGATTTAACCGTTTCATCCTGGGTGTTCCATTTCAGCAGCAAGTTATACATTCTTGAAAGTATCTTAGTTTTGGGGTCTAACAGTTCTGTTTCCAATTTTATTTACATTGAATGTCTAGGGTCTAATGCAGTATGTTAGCTGTCACCAGCTGCTACCTGACCTTTTAACTGGAAATGCCTGGGATCAACTCTGGTATCTTGTGTTCAAAGCAGATGCAAATTTGGGCTCCTGCATCTTGAATCCAGTATGGCCACTTACACATCACCCAAAAACGAATTACCAAAAAACAGAGCAAAAGTTGACAATTTAAAAAACATAAAATATGCGTATGCTTTCTATGGATTTATGTTATTTGTTCATACAAATTTAACTTACGACAATAGTAACAGGTTGCGTTCTGGATGATTGTAACACTCCCATTTGTCAAGAACATGATCTGTCATTACTGTCATTATCAGTTGTATTTGAATCAACAAATAGAAGAAGAAAAAAATCCCATGCAGATGCTTAGTTTATAGATGCAATTAATTTGAAAATAAATACTAGAATTTAAAGAATGTGATCTGTTGCTATTGTTAATAGCTGCATTTGAATCAGCTAATAAAAGAAATAAAACATCCAGATGCTAATTTATATTTATAGATGCAAATCTGGAATTAATTGCTAGAATATAAAGAGATGCAATCTTACGCTACAACCAGGTAACCTGTCTGCCTGCTCAGCCTGCTTCCCAGCCTGTGCCCCTGCTCAGCCTGCTGTTAACTGTGGATGGACAGCCCTCCAAGAAGGGGCTTCTCCCCAAATAAGGATCATCCTCTTTAAAGCCAGACACGTGTCCACTTTGTGAGTTGTGTAAAAGAGATTTTTAGCAGGTGTAGCTTTCCTTAGCTGCATCTCCCTTAGCTACGGCCTTTCCCTTAAATGTTGGGCTAGTCCTACCACCATTCTGTCTCCCAGGGTTGTTAGCCATCCATGTTTAGGGGACAATCCCTCAAGGCCGGGGCAGGCCCACCTATGAGGCAAGGCAGGGAGACCACCTCGGGCAGCAGGATTCACAGGGTCGGCAGATCTGTCCATCAAGGAGCACATTGCCTTCTGCTGCTACTGCTACTGCAATGGCACTCATTGGAAGCCAGGTCTGCTGCCTCCTTAGCATCCCCTGTCGTAGTTTTGCTCCATAATGATCTAGAGCAGTGACGGAGGAAGGGGGTGCGGGGGGTGACAAAATGACAAAACTATGAGTTTTTATGAATACTAATAATAGTAATTTGGGCTCACAGAATTTTTTAGTTCAGTCAACAAACGTAACGAAACATGGCTGGTACTGGGCGCCACACTGTGGGGCCCGGCACATACCATGGGGCCTGCAGCATGCCCGAGCCATGTGTCTCTCTTGGGAGTGATGTGGTGGCTTGGGTGCCTGCAGGTTCTGCGCTGCCTAAAATGGCAGCATGGACTTGCGTCTGCCCTCCGCCTCTCCCTCTGCCGCCCTACAGCTGAAGGGGAGGAGGCAGAGAGGTTGCACGCAGTGCGCCCAGCATCCATGGGTGGCTCGCCCCGCTCCTGGCCGCTGGCCTGCAGCACCCGGCACTCGAGTGGCTAGCTACGCAGCTGACACTTAGCACTTAAACATACTTAGTTCCCACACAGGAACTAAGTAGAGAGAACCAACAAGGAAAGAGAGACAGTAAGTAGAAACCCAGGCTCCTTCTGCCCTGTTCTTATAGTCCAGAGCATGACCTTGAGAGAGAAAGATAACAGGACCAGTTTGAACAAGCTTAACTCAGCTTTTCTGAAGGAATAACCCAAACATCAGGAACCTTCAGTTTGTTTCCAGGCAGAATGGAAACTTACTTGTCAGCTAGAAACTTCCAGCTTGCACCAGCTTGTATCACACAGAGAAATTTCCAGAAACTTCTTAAACTGAATAGGAAAGATTTCTACACATTAAACCACCTCCATGCCGCCTCTACAGCGGTATCTTGGGGATCAAGAGGCGCTGCTTGTCTCCTCCCCCCCCCCCCCGTTCCCAATGTAGATCTTCACTCACCCTTTCTTCCCTGGTGGAAGCACCGTTTTGTCGGTGGGCTATCGCTCTCATCATCCCTTCGCATGGAGCATGACATTGCAGCTTGCCTCAGGTGCCAAAATATCTTGGCCCAGCCCTGCCCAGGGTGATAATTTCAGAACTGGACCCACTGAAGCACATGGGCCAAATGCAGAGTAACTGATTGTATGCCCGAGGCTCCTAAATAAAGTGTGCGCACGGAGCACCGCTGGAGGTAATAAACACACTTCTTCTTCTGTTACTAGAGTGCCATGCTACAGTGAATTGGATGGTGTTCAGCTTCATCTGCTGCCTAATTCAATGTAGCACGGCAGATGAGATAAATCAAATGACTGATGCCGTATAGGACTTGAAAGATGATGGCTTTTCTAAAGCAATCTCTGTGAAAATATTTCAGTGTTGTAGACATCGTGCAGTCATTGAGGTAAAGAGAGACAGAGAGGAGGGGAAAAGTTCCTGCAAACAAAATGGCTTAGATGCTGTCAAAATGCAAGGGGAATCTGTTGGTGCGGACATCTGTGCAGCCAGGGATGCAGTTTTTAAAATTTATTTTTCTTAGAGCAAATCCCTTCTATAGTTTTATATTTATTTCTTCCAACACTTGGCACACATTCTTGTTTGGTTTTCATTTCTGCCGAGAGTGACCCCCAGATTAGAGTTAGACGGATTTGTCAGTTATCCTGACAGCAGCCAAAGGCATAAATGCATAGGCAGGATAAGCCATGGAGTGTTTTCTGTCTCCAGAGCATAAAGAGTTTTACAAGTAGCTGAGAAGTTGAACAGGAAACTTGGAAGTGCCTCTACTTTAATCAAGGTTCTGCCAATGAAGGAAACCAGCAGAAATAATTATCTATATTGCCAGGAAGGCTCAGAAAATGCAGCCTGTGGTGAAATGGGATTCCGAATGCACAGGCATTACTTTTTATGGAATGGCACGGAAATGAAACTAGAAAGGAGGACTGAAGCACAAGTTCTTTGTTAGGGCAGATCCACACCACACATAAGCACATTCAACACACATTTAAAGTACATGCCTTCTCGCAAAGCATCTTGGGAACTGTAGTTTGTCAAGCATGCTGGGAATTGTAGCTATGATGTGACTCTGCTCTTAGTGATTTTCTTAGGGTTGGTGCATAGATGCTTTTGGACAAAAAAGTGTCAGTTACAGTTAACCTACTGCAGTCTCTGACATTCATTAAACACTGTGTCCTTACTATGGGCATCAGCTAGGAGCTACCATTTCCCAAGGATCAGAGGCCCAGGTCACTGCTGCAATGACGTTTATTCTATGGTTCTGTGCTCATTGGTGGGAGAATGTGGAAGGAAAGTTGTTGGCCTCTATGTGGAGTGAGAGCCCATGATAATAGTGGTCATAAGGCCCCTCTAGGTGAGAGCCAGTCTGGCAGTGTCTGCAGTATTCCAGGTGAGAGAGGCAGAGTTTTTACCTTGGATCTGAATTATTGGAAATAGCAGCATCGGGGGCCTATGGATGTTTTGTAGAACTACTTTTTTATTTTTGTGTTAGGCATTAGTCTCTCTCCTGTTTAGTTTTGAGCTGTTAAATTAGATCGAGTTATTTGCATTGCTTCATACAAACCTGTATGGATTGACGGGGTTGTATTTCTGTATTTGATATTACTGTTCTTTATAATTGCCAATTGTTTGTCGTATATATTTCTTGAATTGTTACACCTAATGGTTCACCTGACATGTTGTGAGCTTCTTGGGGCAGAATTCTGTAGGAAAGTGCCATACAAATGAACACGATGATTGTGGTGATAATGATAATTCTTTTTTTCAAAGACTACAGAGACAAACTGTTGTTGTTGTTGTTGTTGTTGTTGTTGTTGTTGTTGCTGTTGCTGTTGCTGTTGCTGTTGCTGCTGTTGTTGTTTCATAGCCTGCCTTTTAACGCAACAAGGACATATAACTGTATGTACTCCATGAAGCCCTTGCAGTATACAAGCCTTCATAAGGCTGGGCATTTCTCTAAATTTTCATGAATGCAACTCATGCAGATTCTCTCTCTCTTTTTCCACCCCGATCTTAGCCTACCGTGTGTGAACGGGAGCTGTGTGTATTTGCTTTCCAAACTCTCGGTGTGATGAATGAAGCAGCAGATGAAATCGCAACAGGGGCTCAGGTAAAGTGAAACAAATACACGATCATGAATGATGTTTGCATTGCCAGCTCAATTATTATTAAGCATCTTCCCATCTTCCCATGTCATTTTGCTACATTTTATATTTCCCCTGTTGCATCCAAAGCACTGAGGACTAATGGTGCTATGATTTTACTGAGCAGCTGGTATTTTCAGAAGTGCTCAAATTTCACCCTACAGCAAATGAAAAGTTGAGTTAAAAGTTCAAGCTTTCATTTTATTCTTTTGAAACTCTGCCTGCACTTGAAGTATAAGAAATCTCACATTAAACGCAGTGTTATTTAGAGCGGAGCCAAAATATCACAGATGACGTTTTCCTGAGAAAACGGCTGAGACTTTTCTTTTTCTCAACCCTTCTAGGAAAATATCACTTTATCCAAAACCCTCCAGGGAATGAAGAGTATCTTCCAAGCTGGTTCTCCTAACCCCCACCACCCACCCCAATTTATCTTCACAACAGCCCTAAGAGAAAGGTTAGACAGAGAAGTTACCCAATTAACCTCATGGCTGAGTAGAGAGATGAAGGAATTTCGATTCCAAAGTCTTCACAGTGACATGTCTAATTTTGCACAGATTTTTGTGGATTGGCAACCATTGCCTATAGGCTCCCCTTGGAGCACTCTGGGTACAGCAGGGGTTGTCAGCCTTTGGGAACTGGGGGCTCCACACATACAGCCCAACCTGTGCCCACAGACCCTGTGTTAGAGTGAAAGAAGCCCAGACTACTGGTTGCTGGATAGCTCAGTCAGTAAAGCATGAGACTCTTAATATCAGGGTTGTGGGTTCAAGCCCCATGTTGGGCAAAAGATGCCTGCATTACAGAACTAGATGAGCCTTGTGGTCCCTTCCTACTCCGTAGTTCTGTGATTCTATGGTGGCGTAGTGTCAAAGACCAAGAATTCCTGCCTGAGTGATAGCCCTTTCCTAGAAGATGGGAAGCCTACAATATTACTCTTTTCCAAATTCCCACGTCTAATCAAAGCCATTGCCTCTGACTCTATAAAGGAAGCGCATTGTCAAGACAAGTAAGAGCAGGGGTCGTTTTCCTTATTTTAGCCTTTTATTATATATTTTTAAAAATATTGTATGTTAATAAAACAGGATAGAACTTTGGATATGCAGAACATATTAAAAATAAATTTAAGGAACCACAGAAAGAGGAGGAAGGAAGTCAAGTTTTGAAATGTTAAAATGATTGTAAAATTAGTGAAATGTATAAACCTGAAAAGCATAAATAATTTAAAAAACAAAATAAATAAAAACAAAACAAAACAGGACAGCACAAAAGGTAAAAAGTAAGAATGGATAAAAATTTCATTCATTCATTGATTTCCCTTCTCCCAGCATCTTAATACTAAAGCAGGTACAGCGGATAAACAGAGCCCTGGCACAGATGAGTCTTGCTTCCCCAATCTCAAATCTTAAACCATTCTCTCTCTCTTCCTGTGCTAAGACCTTGGTTACTTGGATACTATCTTAGTCTGGAATTCAAGCAGCTAGCAAGGACAGCTGAGCTGCTAGTTTCCACAGCAGACACCAAGATAAACACAGAGACTTAGTAGTCTCCAAAATGTCTCCATGAGATTCACTCTGTTCACTTGTTCATAAATGTGCACCAAGATGTTCTTTTCTCTGGCTCTCTTTGGAAACTTTGATTCTCTGTTAAATGGCTAAAAAAGAGGTGAGCAGTCAACTGGGCCATTGGGTCTGTCACAATAGTGGTCACCACGTTAGATAACAACGTAAGAAGACCCCCACATCGGACCAAAGATCCATCCAGTCTAGCGTTATTCTCGTGGTGGTGAACCAAATGCTCACGAGAAGACTACAAGCAGGACCTGAGTACAACAGTGCTCTCCCCACTTGTGATTCCCAACAGCTTGTAAACTAGTTTTAGAATTTCAGTGGGTCAAGTCACCTTAAAGTACCATCTGTCTACATTTGCCTGGAGCAGGCGTGGGAAATATCTGGTCCTCCAGATGTTGCTGAACTGCAACTCACATCAGCCCCAGTAAGCATGGCCAATGGCCAGGGATAATGGGAACTGGAATTCATCACCATCTGGAGGGTCAAAGGACAATAGGTACCCAGTTGTTCTTTGACTAAGCTGGTATTTGAATCCATATTTATTGGCAATTCATTCATTTAGTCTTCCTTCTGGGCAGCACTGGTGTGCTGGTTCACTGGCAACTAGAAGGTGGCAATCATTCCAAGTGTGCAAAGGAGGATGAGGAACGTAGCCTTGATCTGCCTCCTCTTCCTGGTGTTTTTCCTTTTTTATTTCACTTATTGGAAGGATCATTATTTTTTTATTTCCCTCCAGAGATCTGAAAATAAAGGTTTTAGAACAGGCATGAGTCAGAGTCTGTCTGGGGTTGTGGGTGGAACTAGAGGGAAGTGTTAATCAAAATCCATCTTCTTTTTAAAATGGGTTCAGTGAGTGAACTATTTTAAATCTAAGATAAAAAGACAGAGGGATGGACTCTGAACAAAATCATTCATTTCTTTCCGTGCCATGTCAGAATAATAATATATGTGCAACTTAGAATTTCAGGATATTTGGCAGGTGACGTGTCTATCTGACAATTAGTTGAAATCAATATTGATATCACATGGTCAAATCACTTATTTAATTATTTTAAAGTCCTCCTTTCTTTCTTCAGAAATGGTCTCCTTTTAGAGTGCCATTATTTTTGCTAACTAATTTATCCAAGTAAAGCTACATTTTGAGGAATCATTCTTTCCATGTGTTATGAAAGATAAGATTCTCAGCTCAGGACTTTATCACTAGCTGAGAGTGATATTTTGGAAGTAAGCAAGTGAATGCCCTGCACAGACAGATATATAAATGCAGAGGGCTTTGTTCATGATCAGGAACTGTGCCACCAACTGTGTTTCTGATCCTGTTGAATGAGACCTCTGTGATGGCACCATCCAGTCACTAAGTGAATGAGTGTATAAGGAAGTGTGAACTTGCTGCCCTATGCTTATTGGTTGAGTGAGTGATCCAAATCCCAGAACTAGCAGCTTTATATAATCGGGTGAAACTCAATTGGCCCCTTATGTTACTGGCCTACTGAGTTGATAGCTGCAGTATTACTTCCTAGCCATCTGCAGTGGTGGCTGTGCATAGCCTCCCCTCAGTCACACCATCTATTTCCCATGCCACAGCCCTACCATCCTAAAGTGTTTTTGCCTGTCTGGATTGTATCCTTGAATTCCGATAATGCTGCTTGCTTACTTCATTGGAAGAAAGAGAGGGGTGTGTGAGACTGTGTGTAAAGCTAGTCTATTGTATATATTTACATTCTTTGCTCTGCTCCCGTTCCCCTCTGGTCATGCTCACCACTGGAGTGTGGCCTCCTGAACTTGCCCAGAAGAGAATGTATCTCTCAGACTGAAAAAGGATGAATCAGCCCTGGGGAAAAGTGCCAAAGATATTATTTCTCGCAAAAAGAGAGAAAGAGAGACTGTGCATGTTTCCATTTTTATCTCCAGGTTGTAGACTTGTTGGTCTCCATGTGCCGTTCTGCATTGGAATCACCCAGGAAAGTTGTCATTTTTGAGCCATATCCTTCTGTAGTTGATCCTAATGACTCTCAGATGCTGGCCTTTAATCCCAGGGTAGGTACATTCTACATTTTATGGTTTTTTGAGTCTAATGTGTTTTGAATGTGAATCCTTCTTCAGGGGCACAGTGCAATATTAAGAAAAGGTATGGCTTTGTGCAAAAGGATGGATGGATCACATTTGGGAAACAGCCCTTTCTGAATGTTAAAACAGTGCTGTAGAACAGTTAGAGAGGGCTGGGGAACCTGTGGTCATCCAGATAACGTTGGATTACAATTTCTGCCATCTCTTTCCCCTCCATAATATTTTATTAAAGCTTTTACATAATACAATAAGGAACTAAGCTACCATATTTTTCGCTCTATAACACGCACCAGACCATAACACGCATGTAGTTTTTAGAGGAGGAAAACAAGAAAAAAAATATTCTAAACGAAATAGTGGATATATGATTTTTGTGGTTCATGCTGTGGCCACAGACATGTGATCTGACAGAGAGTTTGGAGTAGCCCAATGAAAAAACCCTGAGGATCCATGTGGATCCATGCTTTGTAACCACGGAGGAGGGAAGGAAGGGGAACCATGGATCCTCTGCTCACGACTGCAGCAGATCCCCCCCGCCACCCGCAGGCATTCGCTCCATAACATGCACAGACATTTCCCCTTACTTTCTAGGAGGAAAAAAGTGAGTGTTATGGTGCAAAAAAATACGGTAAATAAAAACAGAGAAAGAAAAAGAACACACAGAGTCCTATCTCAAAAATAGCTCTTAAACCTTGCTACCTGCAGAAAGTGGTGGACCCTCCTTTCTTTTCCTGGCCTCTCACCCTGGGAGATCTTCACTTCCCAGCCATTCACTCAGGATCCCTCCACCAACCATCCACTGCCCTCATGTATGTGTGTAATCTCTGGACCCCAACAATGGCCCAGGGCAGAGGACACCAAAGAAGACAAAACAAAAGATTTATTTAAAAGGATATTCCACCTGTCTGATGCACAGCTACTCAATAAGGCAGCTTACAAGCAGTGATAATCACAACAGAACAATATAACAATCTCAGTGCTATAAAAACCACAACATAAGCATCACAAACTAAAAATAGAATACAGTGGTACCTCTGGTTACGTACTTAATTCGTTCCGGAGGTCCGTTCTTAACCTGAAACTGTTCTTAACCTAAAGCACCACTTTAGCTAATGGGGCCTCCTGCTGCCACCGCGCTTTTTCGGTTCTCATCCTGAAGCATAGTTCTTAACCCAAGGTACTATTTCTGGGGTAGCGGGGTCTGTAACCTGAAGCGTATGTAACCCGAGGTACCACTGTAGAAGGAGCAGCAAATTCAATCAGGCAAATCAGTTATCACACAGTTTTCAACTTAAGTTTTCAATTCTGACAATTTAAAAGCCTCCCAAAAAAAGAAGTCTTCTCAAGCAAAGATTGGCCCATCCAAACCTCATTTGCAAATAGGCAGATGTTTATAATAGAAGATTATCTGTAATGCATGAGATCTATGTACTATTGTACAATGATTCCTGCTCTTTGTGAGTACACTATTAGGTTTTTTTTAATGCTTTGCATTTAATCCATTCATAATCTATTGTGTTTAATCTATTCATTTGTTTCGCCGTAGAAGAAGAATTATGACCGAGTCATGAAAGCACTGGATAGTATTACTTCAATAAGAGAAATGACGCAGGTAAGCATAAAACTCATTTTGTTCCTTAACTGTTGGTAAGGTACATCTGTTTATGAGTTTGCAACGTTGTTTGTGTGGTTGTTTTACTAGAGCCATACAAGAAAAGCCTATCAAAGTAATAGACTTTGAAAGTCCAGCAAGCTACAACATAAAATCAATGAACCAGAAGGCAGGCGCATAAAGCTTGAATGGAAATGAGCAAGAGTTACACAAAAGTATTTATTTTCAGCGGAGGCTGCTTAGGAGCAGTAGATTGTTCCCACCATCAATGGAATGGAGCAGTGATCAGTGGCTGCTCAGTATATTTGTATGTATTTATTTGAATGCAATATGACAGCCAAGCCAAAGCCTTCTAAAGGGCCAGAGGTGAGGGGAGACATTGGACTGGTTCATAGCTAGCTTAATTCTCATTGATGCCAATGGATGTGCTCTGAGCATGGCTCCTCTCTGGATCCAACTCTATTGATTTTGTGATGATCTGCTGTGATGATGGCTTTACAACTAAAAGTGTGCTTGCTTAAGTAAAAGGGGAGTGGGCTGGGGGTTGTAGTGTGAATCTTCTCAATACTCCATAGAAGCTAGTTTCTGTTATATCCTTTCAAGTTGTGCTGTAAACCTGACAAAGTGAATGCCTTGCCATACACTTCATTAATCCATGAGTCCATAAGAACTGTACGTTAGGAGGGTACACAAGATTGCTCTGGACAGTTCGGTTCAGGTGTGATGCATGATTTATCATTATTTGCATGAGCAGCAGTGAATTCTCAAGGTCACGTGCTCTCTCCTCCCGTCTCCTCCATCCACATAGCTGTGAAGGGAAGACTGAAGGTATCCTCTTCCAGTTTTAAACTAATCAGGACTTCTTTGACATCCAAAGTCAAGTGCAGGGGAAGCTCAGAAAGACTCTTGTTATCTCTGAACTGGTGGGAACTCTTATTTGTTACAAAGCTGGGATCATAAACCAGGGTTGGATCCTGACTTCTCCGAGCAAACAAAACTAACCAGAGTTCTCACTACCGTAATTTATCTGTAAGACAAACACTGGCCAACCTAAACAGGATGTAAAGGCATCTGATCTCCTCACAGTCACACTGGAAGGGAGTGAGGAGCAGCACTTGAATTTGAGGCTAAGTGCTGCTGGTATTGTGGTTTATCATTACATCCAAAAAGAGTAAGTGTAGACATAATCTAGTTGCATAGACAACATTTCAGTTAGAATTCTCCTGTAATAATTCTAGTATTTGATTTTTCCCGTGGTTCTCTTTAAACAATTGTGCATTCTTTCCTGAGCATGCTATCTTTACTGCTGTTTTGCAAGGATCCACTCATGTATTTTTGTGAAGGGTTATGAGTCAGTATGAAGCATAAACAAGTGAGCTGACCTTTACAAAATGGGGGTAAAGATAGTTTGTCATATGAGGATATCATTGTGAATGGATCTCTAGGGAGACTGGCTTGATGTCTGAGTCTTACAAGCATCTGTAATGCTTTGAAAGTGAAGCCACTATTAACTGGTCCTTTTGGTGCACATGAATTCTGGTTTCGATGATGAGTCTTGGTGAGCTGCAAGTCAATGTGTCTTAGAGTACAAGAAGAATGGTTTCCACACCAAAAAAAGATAGCTCTGTCTACACTTGGCACTGAATTGCTTCCTCTGCTAGCAAGCTCAGGTGTTGAGTGCCAACAGAAATGCAGCCAAAGCAAGTCCTTGGGGGGAACAGAGGCTAAGAATGCTTTAATCAGAGAAATGTCAAGACTTGCAGAAGTACAAAACAAAGAATCCCTTAAGGTGCATGCAGCCCCCTCTGAAAAATACCCAGCCCAATGAGAACTGAGCATGCTCAGCTGCAGCAGACTATTGAGTGAAAGTTGGGAAAGGAAACTGGGGAACTAGGGCTGGCTAACTGGAACCCTGAACAGATTCCCATTAGGAGGTAAGGATAATGGCAAGATTTTGTTGGGCGATTCCATTTGTTGTGCATATTGGTGAAACCTCCTGCACCTTTTCCGGTGGGGTGAGTTGCCAGAATCCACCCTAGCTTCTGTCATCTAGCTTTCAGAATGTTCCCTTGGCTATCTGTAACACTGTTATTATTTCCTAGGCACCTTATTTAGAAATAAAGAAGCAGATGGACAAACAAGACCCACTTGCTCATCCTCTTCTGCAATGGTAAAGATCTCACTTAGATGGCATGCTAGGTGTTTGATGACATGATTCGTTCTTAGCAGATCCCATTTGTCATGAATGTAGGGCACAATCCATCACCTCCTGTGAGAGAAGATCTTGCCATGTTCAATACAGCCCTTGTTGCAGTGCAGTTTGCCTGACTATTTGGTGTAATGGGAAGTCCATTCATACTTATTTATCCTGCACATTCAGCAGCTCCACTTCATTCACTGAATTTTAAGGTTGCTTTTTAAAGATGGATCTGGGCCATCATAGAATGGGCATATGGCAAGTAGGCGCAGGCTTCCCATTACTCAAAAGGAGTGCAGTTGTTGGGAAAGTTAAAAGCAACCCCATGGGGATGAATCATGTCATTCATTTGTGAATGTCAATTGAAAACGAGCCCCAGAAAAATGGGTCGACTATCCAAAATCATTTCACACCTGTAAATTCTCACTTGTTGCATATACAAGGAGCCCATGAAGTTAAGTGCATTCTGAGACATTAAGACACTGATTTAACAAATGCGTGGTAAAATCCCCATTTCTGCTTGGCAGAATGATACAAATGGCCAAGCTATCTTGGGGTGAGGGAGCCAAACTTTGGGGGCTTTCCATCATCTGTGTGGGCTTAAATAAAATGGAATGAAGGTACCTGCCAGTACTTTTATAGGAAAACCAACCTGATAGTTACCTGTCTTGTTTCATATACAGGGGCCTTAAGGGCCACCTCTTGCCATACCTGCCTCCCTGTGCCCTAAGTGTTGAGATAGAGGCCCTTCACTATGCCCTGACTAATGTGAAGGCTCAGCTAATGGAAAAAAGAGAAATGGCCTTCTTTGTGTCAGCGCAGAGGAACACTCTGCCCCTCACTTGTCAATACCCTCATCTATCAGTGTTTTGCTGTTTAGGCAAGCTTTTCCAAAAACAAACATTTCTTTATATATGATTTTAGTTGTTGCTAGTGATACTTTAGTACTACAACAGTGGGATATCTTTTATATATATATATATATAATTTATTGTTATTTTCAGGGTTATTTCAAGTAACAGATCACATATTGTGAAGCTACCTGTGAACAGGGTAAGTTATGTTGGATCTTCTATAATATAAAATTAAAACACTTTGCGGGGGGGGGATGGGGCATATTTGTGAATTGATTGCATAGAGATGTAATGACAGAAATGGCCTTACCCTAGGTACAGGAAAATGGCTGTCCTGAACAGGCAGCAAATTGTTATTTTTATTATATATTTTATTACATTTTACTGCCAGGGAGGGGAAGAGGTGCTTGTAATGCAGTCTTAAGGCAAGAGGCAGGACTGCCCAGAGTGGAATTAAAAGTCTGGGAGCAAGCAATATCCCTCTGGCTGAAAATCCATTACAATCCTAAGGGACTGTTACCTTGCTTCCTGGCCGCAGTTCCCTATCCTCCTTGGCTTATGCAAATAACTAATAAGATCAAACAAATTGGCCTAAACCCTGAAAACCTTTTTATTGGAACTCTGAATAAGGCAAAAGCAATTATCACTCAGAGACTTTACGATGTCGAATTACAACAAGAAGACGCCCTACTCCCGGAGACGTATAGATGTTTAAATGCTTGGCCTAACTTTGCAACTGCCCCTTACTTAACTAACATCACTAACGAAGCTTATAGATGGGCTTTCTCTAGAGCCCGCTTTGAGACAATGCCCTCAGCAGTGCTGTACGGCAAATTCACGCGGGTACCAATGCATGCGCGCCTCTGCCCCGTATGTCTAATAAGGTAGAATCTGTCACACACATCCTTCTATTTTGCGAATTTTATAGTGAAGAGCGAGTTCAACTTATTTTGCCGCTTTTATCAAAATTCATACCCCTACAACATTATTTGGAATCCTCCCCCGAAATTCTACGACAATACCTTCTGGAAGATTCCTCAAGCTCAATATCATATGAGGTGGCCAAATTTTGCACTTTAGTAATCAGGAAGCGTAAATCTCTTCTGTTGAATGGCACACTGCGAAGTTCCCTTGTGTAATCCTTTTTTTTTTCTTTTCTGATGTTGTTGTTGATTTCTTTTTGTTTGATCTTGTGGTGTTTAGTGTCACTGGCTTTTGCCGTAATAAAACTTGGTAAACTTGGAAGAGGTGCTTGTGGGATTGTCTTCTTCAGGGGCCAAATAAAGTGACCAGTCTTAGATACTAGGCTGGGGGTTGGAGGAGGGAAAGATAATCATAGAATTGTAGAATTGGAAGGGACCACTTGGGTCATCTAGTCCAACTCCCTGCAATGCAGAAATCTTTTGGCCCAATGTGGGACTCAAACTCATGAACCTGAGATTAAGAGTCTTGTGCTTGACTGACTGAGTTGCTGCTCCACCTCAGGCAACAAAATGTCTTGGGCAAGCAATGAATGCTGGCTATGAGACTGCTTTTTAACATTCAGCAGCCCATCACCCAGTACAATATACATTGAATGCTTCTGAATCCATTGCATCTGGCTATTGGTTTGGTCTTGTTGCATATTCAACAAGTCCTACTGATTTCAAAGGAATGTCCATGTATGTGCAGTCACAGCTGTTCAGACTAACCTCCAGCCTGTTTGCTAGATGTTCATCCTACTGCTGCTATCAGGGAGCTGACCAGGAGAACAGGGCATTTACTTCCTGCAAACTTGCAAACGATTGTGCTGGAACTGGACTGAGGAACTTCATATGAAAATAACTAACTAAATAAGCAATTAAAAAGACAGTCATTAAAATATTTAAAAGTCATAATCCAAAGACAATTTAGCACCTGTTCAGTTCCAGCCACTACAAGTCAATTCTTGAAAGATTGGCAAAATTGGAACATCAGGAAATGTCCAAGTGAGTGAGTTCAAGAATTATAGTTTCCTCCCTGCCTGCTCTCATTATAGGCATGAGTTATATTACAAAATAATGTTAGATCCTTCCAAGAGCCATTAAAATGAATGCATTTGACTGTGTTTACAGCTGCAATCCTATACACCCTTACCTAGAAATAAGTCTCAGTGGCCTTAACAGAACTCATTTTTAAGGAGATGTGTGTAGGACTGTTCTGATAAGTCCCATTTATTTCAGCAAGACTTAGCCATGCTTCACTTTTTCTGGGCTGCACTCCTGATAAATAAATCTCAAATAGGCAGTCAGTTGACTTCAGAGGATAGAACAAAATGTAATAGATGAAATGTTCACTTAGGCATGTAGGCTCCAATTTATTTTGATGGGTAATAACTGCATTAAAGCCATCTCTGTGCAGCCCACTGTTAATTAAATGTCTCGGAACAAGCCGTGTTAACTTAGATCATCTTATGGATTATTGGCTCTGTCTTTCAATATAAAGTATTCCAGCCACCATCTGATAGCACTGGGTGATGACATGATAGGTTGGATGTAGAAATGACAATGGATTTTGGAAAGTGGGGAGAAGGGTTTGAAGCACAAACTTCTCCCACCAAAGTTTGGAAATCTGAGCTCCGTTGTGAACAGAGCCCAAACTCCCACCAAGTCAGCCAGCCACTGCTGCTACTTTCCACTGTCTGCCTGTGCCAACTTATTCTTCTAAGTGGTGGAGAAAACCAGATGCAATACCATACATACATTGTAGGACTCATCATTAAAGCCTAAGTTCTAGTAGGTTCATGAGCATCATTTTCTACTGGAATTTGTTGGACAGAGATCTGGAAGACTCACTCCTTCCCTACAGACCCTGGTATTAAGATCAGGAGAAAGGAATCCTCTTGGCAGTATCACTGCTATCAGAATTTGGGGTGTGTTGTGCTTTTGAATTGCTGTTACCTGCCCTTGGACTTCAGGGCGAAGAGTGGCTAAGAAATCATCATCACTATCTTTTTTAAAATTTATTAATATTTAAATTAATATTTTTATTGATTTTTACAAATAATTTCCACAAATCATATAACATACCTTCTTATCTTATACAATGTTTGGGACTTCCATCAACTGCATCTGAAGATTTACCAGTCTTTATTTTTGATATTACATTTAATACTCCTTCACTAATAATTCTTATCATAGTTTTCTCTGCAATATTTCGCATAGTCCTCCTTACAAAACTTCTTGCAATCCTACTAGCATAATCTGTTGATTACAATTGCTTTTCAAATAGTTCATATATTTACTCCAGTCCTCTGAGAATCTCTGATCCCGCAGGTTTCGAATCCTTCCTGTCATCTTATCCAATTCTGCATAGTCCATTCATTACGTCTGCCATTCTTCTTTCATTGGTAGTTCTTCTTGTTTCCATTTCTGTGCCAAAGAAATCATCATCACTATCACTTCCCTATATCTCCATGCCAAATCCATTAAGTTAAGGGTCATGGGAAATGGCAGGTCTTGTGCAATTCAGCAGGCAACAATGAACTCTCTGTGGTGACATTCCTGAGCATGCTCAGGACGATCTAGGCTGGAAGGAAGAGGTCTGCAAGGTGTCTGCTATAATGAGTGAACCTTCCTTCTCCCTGGTTCCCCCACTATGGTTGCTTTGAAAGGACTGGGAGAAGTCATTGGCATATGCCCCCCAAAATCCGGTTTTGAAAAAAGCTTTCTCAGAAGAAACCAGAACAACTTAGAAAGACCTAGGCTTTTCTTCTGAGATGTTTTGAAGAAAACTCAGAAAAGCATAAGGCAAGTCAGAGAATGTTCACCCATCTTTAGCTGCATGCCTTGTCACAGTATAAACGATGTCACAGAGAATAGGAAAACACAAGAGGTATTTTCCTTTTTTCCTTGTTAGATTTTTTAAAATCTCCAAACACAAGTTTTTTTGATAAGCTGAAAATAAAATGTTAGACGTAGGAGCTATGTGATTGTTATATCTAATGGGGTATTTTTCGGAGATTAGACTGTGGGTTATGGGAGTCAGGCAGGGTGAACCCTGAACAGTTTTCCTGGCTGAACTCCCATTGAATCAACTGCTGTTGGCTTTTCTTCAACCAAAAATACAGATATATGGTATTCCAAGCATATTTTTCCTCAGGAATAAATAGCAATCAAGGGCAGGGTGGGCAAGTAAGCAGTGCAAAGGAGAAGGAGTTAAGGGCCACAGAGCTAATTGCATATCAGGGATAAGGGGTTGCTTTGATCTTTTAGCTCTTGTTTGCAGATCCCTCATTTTAAGCCTAGTTTGACCCTTAAAAATATGTTTACTCTAGAGAATTCATGAGAATTAGAATACGTCCCTAACCCCCCTTTGCTGGCTTGCTCCTATTCTTTTTCAGCAATTGAAGTTTATGCACACCCCACATCAGTTTCTTCTGCTCAGCAGTCCACCAGCCAAAGAATCCAATTTCAGAGCTGCTAAAAATCTCTATGGAAGTACCTTTGCATTTCAGTGAGTATCCAAAGCTGCAAATTTTAAAAAATCACCAGTATGAAATATTCTGAAAGGCATAATTTTCTTCTTCCAGCACATGGATTTAGAGCAAATGGCTAGTTTTATTATTTATTGTTATTATTATTTTTAATTTGTATACTGCCCTTCATCTGAAGATCACAGGGCTGTTTGCATCATAAAAAATACAAATTGAGAACACAAAATGCATAATAAAAAAAAACTAAACACATTGTTCTTCATGTTTGTTTCTCTATGACACTACTAATTTCCTCTCTCTGTGTTTTTCCCCCCTCTGAAAGTGGGTCACACATTGAAAACTGGCACTCTATCCTGAGGAATGGCTTAGTAGTTGCTTCCAATACAAGATTGCAGGTAAAAGTAAAATTGAAAAGGAAAATATATGGGTTGTTTCTTAAAGGCAGCTTTGGGTGCAAGACTTTGAAGTTACAAGCTTATAAACAGCATTGTTTATCTGGAAGAAAGTCTCAGTAAACTCAGGGGTCTTTATTTCTGAGTAGACTTGTATAGGATTGAAATGCAACACAAAGTAGATTCCAGACAGACAAAACTGTACTAATTCACATAATGCAGCAGGGGCGAAGCTGTGACCTCCCAGTTGTTTTGGGGCTACAACTCCTATGTTTGGCTCTTCTGGCTGAAGTTGGTGGGTTCTGGCATCCAAAAACTTCAAAGGGGCCACAGGTTTCCCACCCATAATGCATTGCTTGATGTGTAGAATTTGCTGTGGCAGGTGTAGCAACGGCCACCAACTTTGATGCCTTTGAACAGCTTAAGCAATAAGGATAAGGGTCTCAAAGGAACATGGGAAGATGCCATGCATCAAGTCAAACGATTATTCCATTGGTGTTATGTACTGAGTTGAATAGGATCCAAACTGCAGCAGTCTGATTGGTCCTAGAACAATAGGATCCAAAAGGCAGCAGTCTGATTGGTCCTAGAACAATAGGATTCAGAATGCAGCAGTCTGATTGGTCCTAGAACAATGCAGCAGTATGATTGGTTGGCAGGAACCACCCAATCATGCTCCAGATAGAAGTGAATCCACAACCTGATTGGCTTACAGTAGAATTCCGAAATTAGCCAATCATGTGCAGCCCATTGTGTAAATATTGTATATAAAGCAGATACTTTGAGGGGACATTCATTCATTCCTCCTCACCACTATGAGCTGAATAAAGAGCATGAAATCACTTTGCGACTCTGAGTATATTTCACTTAGCAAGGCCTGCATTGAGTAAAAGAGGCTGTGCAAGATTTCAGACAGGGTTCCCTCCCAGCCCTACCTAGAAATGGCAGGGGTTGAACATGGGACCGTTTGCATTCAAAGCAGATGCTTAACCACTGAGCTACAGGTCCTTTGGGTTCAGCTCTCTATAATGTTAGCCGTTATAGCTAACAGCAGTTCAAAGACTGTATACCACTGAATACTAAATAAATTGAAAGTTTGAGATGAGACTAAAACAATTCAAATGTTGTATGCTCTTATTCTGCAGCAGGTCTAAGAACTGTACCGATTTAAGAATGAGCTAAAAGGTCCTTGTTTTGTTGCAGCTCCATGGTGCAATGTTTGGAAGTGGAATCTACCTTAGTCCATTGTCAAGCATATCTTTTGGTTACTCAGGTGATGTTTTTAAATCTCTCTATGTGCAGAGGGGAGTGGGATATGACAGAGTGAATGTATTTTTAAAACAGAGAACCAAATGCCTACTGAATTAGCCTGTGGCAACTTTCCTCCTCGTTCTATATATGGCTCAAGGCTGTGTTTGTTGGAGAGATTAAAAGATGGAGGAGGAAGGAGAAGCAGGAGTGGAAGTCAGATAGTCATATCTCACAGGAAGACTTTGTGGAGGCTGGAAGTTGTTGCAGTTTTCTGGCTCAACAGAGGGAGTTGAATCCAACTAAATTATTGCATGTGTGGAACAACTTTCACAAGCCCAGTGGTATTAACTCTGCTTTCTTTTACCTGCACACACCCCGCACTGCCCCCATATCTGCTCATGCAGATTTGAGGGACCTGCAGGGGGAGCAGATGGGCACAAAGTTACATTGCACTCAATAAAGTTGTTCTGCCTGCACAACAGTTTAGTTGGATACAGCACAGGACATATATGATCTAGATTTCACAATGCACACTGGGTTGCAGACATATAGATTCACAAAGGGCCATCCTTGCTAGGATACACCTGGTACCTTTTCAAGGATATGCAACATACTGGCAGCAGCCCCACAGTGTGGTCTCCCCGGGGAGAGAGGCAGAAGAAGAAGAAGAAGAAGAAGAAGAAGAAGAAGAAGAAGAAGAAGAGTTTGGATTTGATATCCCGCCTTTCACTCCCTTTAAGGAGTCTCAAAGCGGCTAACATTCTCCTTTCCCTTCCTCCCCCACAACAAACACTCTGTGAGGTGAGTGGGGCTGAGAGACTTCAGAGAAGTGTGACGAGCCCAAGGTCACCCAGCAGCTGCATGTGGAGGAGCGGAGACGCGAACCCAGTTTCCCAGATTACGAGACTACCGCTCTTAACACTATACCACACTGGCAGGAGAAAACTAACACTCCCAGCTTACACAGGCAACAATTTCATCATGGCTCCAAGCACCAAATCAGTCCATTCACTGGTCCAGGCTTAGAGGTGTGTCAAGCTCCATCTCATGTCACATGAACAGGCATAGATGTGACTAAGCCACCAGTTCCCCCAGTTAGCTCTCTTCCCATGTACCCTCCAGCCAGTTGGCTGTGAAGAATTGGTTGAATAATGAGCCCTTCGCCTGGTGGAATGCTCTGTCGCATGAGACCAGGGCCCTGCAGGATTTAACTTCCTTCTGCAGGGCCTGTAAGACAGAGCTATTCCGCCTGGCTTTCAATTTGAACTTAGCCTGATCTTTTATTCCTCTTCCTTTCCTCCCCCTCCCCTTTTTATGAAGATTACCTGCTCTGGGATCCCACAGCTAATTCTCCCCTGGTCTCCTCACTGGCCCAAATAGGACTAATTTAGCCAGCTAGCCCTGGTGATCATCTAATGTTTATTGGATGGATTTCCCCCCTAAATTGATTTTTGAATTCTGAATTTATTGTTATTCACGTTTTATACTGCATGCTGTTTTTTTGTTGCATCATTTAAGTGTTTTAAATTTGTTCTTAGCTGCCCTGAGCCCGGTTTTCTGAATCGGGAAGGGTGGGGTATAAATAAAAAAATATTTATTATTATGATTAAAAATGTTTCACTTGTCTTCTGCAGTTTGGTTTAATGCCTTCCCCACTCATACTGAACATGCCAGCTGTGACCAAAAAAAGTCATCTGCCAGATTGTCATGTAAACCCCAGGAGCATTTGCAGCAATAGTTTGGTGGAGAGAGGGAATGTATTCTTAGGTGTAGGAGATATTGCTGCGCTCTCCCAGAAAATTACTGCTTACTTCCAAGCAGGTGACTGATTGGGTGATTGGCTAATCCCAAACTATGAAGTCCAGGGGAGGTGGGTAGGATTTTTTGCTGCAGCGGGAGGGGAGATGGCACCCGCCTCCCACATTCCCAATTTTGTCTTTGTTGCTAATTGATTTGGTCTTCACCACAAGAAAAAGTGTACAAATCAAAAGAGAACATCTCATTATCCACATGGTAGTGTATTTGCTTTACAAATATTTATAGTAAAACAATAATCCTTTAAAAAATCCAAGGCAAGCTGAAATGAAATGAAGTATTGGATATCTACTAGTTATAAAACACTGAAAATCCAAAGCAAAAAATAAAAATCATAGGCTACAGAGGGATTCCAGTTTGTTCCTTTATTGTAATCTCCTTTATTGTAATTTTATTCTGTTGTTGGCCAACAAAACTGCTGCTCCCCAAAAAGCCATATCAGTAGCTGTCAACTTTTCCCTTTTCTTGTGAGGAATCCTATTCGGAATAAGGGAATTTCCCTTTAAAAAAGGGAAAAGTTGACAGCTATGGCCATATCTGTGCATGAAACGTAACTCTCTTAGACTCCTTTCTGATAAAATATAGTTTTGAAATCCCTGAAATAAAAACCATGCAGAGCAATCCAAACCCCCAATCTGCCATCTGAGGGGGGATGTCCCTCTACCCAGCCCTGGCTGGCCCTGCTGGTGGGGGTGCTGCACTGCTGAAGAGCGCTTCAATGCACCTGCACAAAAGGTGGGCAGGCAGGTGCTACTGCTAATGACAACTCTGCTGGTGATGGTCAGTGGAAAGCCGTGAAGAAGTGATGAGACAGGACTGAGCCAGCACAGGATGCAGAGGAGATTGTACCATCTCGCTGGCAGCATAGAAAGTGCTCAATTTACCAGGATTGTCAGCTGCTGGAAAGAAGAATCAGCTGTAACATCCGTGTCTGCATGCACTCTCCATTTATATGAAGTGGAACATCTGACATTTTACGCACCAGTATGTCTGATGTAAATCTAATGTCTTTAGGGATGAACAAGAAGCAGCAGAAGGTGTCAGCGAAGGATGAGCCTGCTTCAGGCAGTAAAAACAGCAATGTGTTACAGGTAAAGAAATATATGAAGCATTTCTAAAAGACATTTTAGTTTTATGACCTTGCTGGCTCAGGGCAGGTACTGGAGATGAGGCTTATTTAGCCCCAGAGCATTCATGTGCACATGAGATAGTGGTGATGGAGGAATCCATAAGGGCATTGCATTGACAACTGAGAACTCTACAAGAACTGTTTTCTGTGTCAAATAGTAAGTTGTGGACTGCCATTCCTCTGTTGCAGGAATGGGAAACCTGCAACCCTTCAGAAGTTGCTGGACTCCAGCTCCCAGCATCCCCAGCTACCATGGCAGGGATGATGGGAGTTGTAGTCCATCCAGTCAGATGAGTGGTATATGATGATGATGATGATGATGATGATGATGATGATGATGAAACAGGTTCCCCATCGCAGTATTATCCTAATCTGGACTCTTTCGTTCATCTGTCAGCAAATACATGTCTCTTGTAAGGAAATTTTTCTGCTCTCCTACTGCTAGGAGAAATTTGATCTGTTATTAAACCAAGGATTGAACTGATAGCTATGAGCAATAATACAGAGAATGTTTATAGATTTGCCAGAACAGTAATGATATCAGTACTTCTAGCAAGAATATGTCAACCGGACCTATTAATAACTCCTTCATTGGCCAACATTGGTTTTTTTATATAAAAAAAATACTGTACCACTGGAACAGAGAAAGCATTCTTATAACCAAATCAGACTATGAGTTTAGTTTAGTACAGTCTACGTTGACTGACAGCGACTGTGTAGGGATCCAGGCATCAGCCATTCCCTGAGGTACCTGGAGATGCCAATGGGAATTGTACCTGGGGGATTCTGCATGAAAAGCAGTTGTTCTACTACTGAGCTGCAGCCCTTCCTCAAATTGCTTTCTTTTTAGAGCACAACTTCATATTTAGTAACTATTTAGTCAGTGATCTGTATTTAGTATAATTTTGTCTTCCAACGCTTGCCTTCCCTTACAGTCGCAGAAAAAAGGACAGCAGTCTCAGTTTTTGCAAAGCCGAAACTTAAAATGTATAGCCTTATGTGAAGGTAAGCAAGAAGAACAACAAAGACAAGACGGGTCTTCTTCCCGCAGTCAAAATGAAGCAACTACACCTCAAACCTAACTTGGTTGCATAGTGACATCATTTCCTCTTCACAGGAAGCCTGGGAATTGTGAAGGGGTGGTAGGGGTCTCTTAACAGAGAATTCTCTACAGCTGGTTTGAATTCTGCAGGTGCTTAGAATGGATTTATTCCATCTTTTTTGGTTCCATTGTTCTCTTGTGCCTACCCCAAGTTCCTTGGTCTCCAAGGCAACAATGGTTTCTTCTGAATCACCTTGATTGAAGGCTGTGGTGCAAAAAGTTACCTCAGTTGGTCCATCACCCTCATACCTGGCTACCCATGGATTTAAAGGAAGCCAAATCAATGATTAAGCAGAGGCGTCTGGATATAGGTTTCCAAGGGATCTTGTTATCCCAAGTCACTGGAGATACCATGCCATACTTGGGGTGGTTATCTATCCCTAAATATAGGAAGACTTTTTCTCAGGAAAAGTTTAATGATCTCCCCTCTAATTTCTTAGACGGCAGATATAATAAAAACTCAGAGAACAGATGCTTCCCCCTGTAATAATGCTGAGGTGGATTCTTTTCTTGCATGCCCTTTTCTATTATAACTTTCATCAAGGGGCTAGGAAAGATCTGATATATCCACACAGTCCGTCCCCGATCACTCCTCTGATTCTCTTCTGATCACTTTGCTTCAAGGCTCTATCTAATAAGTCAATCACAGAGCAAGTGGCAAAGTTTTTGAACACTATTAGACATTCTCATGACTGCCTGACATATGCACACTGTCTAGCATTTTAAATCAGTGTTTTTAGCTGTATTTGCATTTTTATTAAGAGATGTGGGTGGCGCTGTGGTCTATTACTTAGGAGAGAGCACTTTAGCCTCATAGGTCTAAACCAGCCACCCCCAACCTGGTGTTTTGGGCAGCAACTCCTTCATCCCTGACCACTGGACATGCTGGCTGGGGCTTATGGGAGTTGTAGTCTAGCAGGTGGCACTGTGGTCTAAACCACAGAGCCTAGGGCTTGCCAATCAGAAGGTCAGTGGTTCGAATCCCCACGACGGGATGAGCTCCTGTTGCATGGTCCCAGCTCCTGCCAACCTAGCAGTTCGAAAGCACGTCAAAGTGCAAGTAGATAAATAGGTACCACTCCAGTAGGAAGGTCAATGGCGTTTCTGTGTGCTGCTCTGGTTTCGGTGTTCCATTGCACCAGAAGTGGCTTAGTCAAGCTGGCCACATGACCTAGAAAAACTGTCTGCGGACAAACGCCGGCTCCCTCGGCCTGAAAGCAAGATGAGCATCGCAACCCCAGAGTCGTTCGCGACTGGACTTAACTGCCAGGGGTCCTTTACCTTCATCTTTACTTTTACATTTTTATTAATGTCATTGTTTGTGCTTGTCAGATGTTTTAAAACGCTTTAATGGTCTGTTGACCGCTAATAAAGAAACTCAGCAGGCATTTTGTCAATATTTTTTCTCTTCTTTATAGTGATAACTTCACCTGATCTGCACAAACATGGGGAGATATGGGTAGTTCCCAACACTGATCATGTGTGCACGAGATTCTTCTTTGTGTAAGTACAGAGGACTTTCAGTTGTATGTTAAAAAAAAAAGTTTACTGCTTTGTCACTTTCATAACTTGCTATTCTTTTTCTTTTTTAATAAACAGCTTGCTAAAATAAGAGAGGATGCAACCTGCCTGTTTTCCCAATCAAACAAACTGCTTTGGGCTTCACTTAAACCCTTCGAGCAGGCCTAAGCCTTTAGTGCTTTTATTTTCCTCTTTTCTTCTGTTCTTTTTAAAAACACGAATATATTTTTATTCACCTCCAACTTTCTTCCCTCCAGGACAGATCAATCTAATCAAGTTTGCCAAAGTCCAGTCTGTGATTTTGGTAGCTGCCATTCTTCAGGGTTATCAGTAAAGTCTTTTATAAAAGGAAGCCATACTTCCAACAAAATCATCTAGACCATTTGTATTATTGAATGTGTGTAATCTCTTTGTTAATTTTTCTCATATATCAATAGACCATAAATTCTGTTTCCAACAAGAGATACACAGATGTTCCCATCCTTTCCAATTCTGTACCACTAGTAGGCATTCCACTACTAAGAGAAAAGTAATTATTTCTTTATTGCAAAGGTTAGATTGCCCTTCTTTAAAAATAGTTAACACATTCTAAACTTGGGGTGCATTACACATGTTGACCCATAATATAGCTCATTTCTGCAAATACCCTCTGCCCAAAGGGCTTTATATGTTCACACATCCACCACATGTGAAATGTTGTACCTATACTATTGCAGAATCTCCCGTAGTTTTACTAATCTAGCTACACCGCAATGGCGTCAAATGCCATCAGTGTAGTAATTTAAAGGTATTTTCTCAGATCCGAGTTGATTCTGATTTTAGTGGGGTTTTACCCCACAAATTATTCCAAGCTACCTCCGCAATCTCTATCCCTAGATCAGATTCACATTGCTGTTTCACAGAGCTACAGTCTCCTAGGATAGTGGTTTACAAACTGTTCTAGGGACAAGGGGCTGCTGATACATCTCCTTGCCAAGGGTGCAAGGGACTGGCGGGGGTGGGGGGAGCCTAGGTACAACTCTGCTTCCACCACCACCCAGTTGACACAAGACGTTTGTCACAAATTCTTTATTGAGTTGATCATGGCAGACACGACCAAATGATAGCTTGCCCACCATTTACATAACATCCCCAAATGCATAGTAAATGTGCATTCTATTAGCCTGTGCTGTAGTTCCACTTGCTTCTCCACTTCCCAGCCTCACCACAGTGGCAGCTTGGTTCTCGAACAGAATCCGTTCCGGAAGTCCGTTCAACTTCTGAAAACATTCAGAAACCAAGATGCGGCTTCAGATTGGCTGCAGGAGCTTCTTGCACTCAATCGGAAGCTGTGAAAGCAGCGTCGGACATTCAGGTTCCAAAGAACGTTCGCAAGCCGGAACACTCACTTCTGGGTTTGCAGCATTCAGGAGCCAAAACGTTTGAGTCACAAGGCATTCGGGATCCAAGGTATGACTGTACTGGAAACTGCCAGAAGCCAGAAATGTGCCAGAAACTACCAGAAACTGGAAACTGCTAGAAGCCAGAAATCCAAACCATATACAGCAGGAGTAGCCAATGTGGTTCCCTCCAAATACTTCTGTACTCGAACTCGCCTCATTCCTGGCCACACTGGTTGGGGCTGATGTGAGCAGAAGTCCAACAGCATCTAGAGCATGGGTAGGCAAACTAAGGCCGGGGTCCAGATTGCCTTCCAAATTTGGCCTGCGGGTGGTCCGGGAGTCAGCGTGTTTTTACATGAGTAGAATGTGTCCTTTTATTTAAAATGCATCTCTGGGTCATTTGTGGGGCATAGGTAGGAATCCGTTCATCCCCCCCCCCAAAAAAAAATATAGTCTGGTCCCCCACAAGGTCTGAGGGACAATGGACCGGCCCCCTGCTGAAAAAGTTTGCTGACCCCTGATCTAGAAGGCCTCACTCTGGCAACTACCCTTATTCAGGTGGAGGATCACACTGTTTCTTGTATTGTGGAAGGTTTCAAAATATTTTTTTAAAAAAATTAATTTTGTGCACTTTTCTTTCTTTCTTTCTTTCTTTTTTAGCTATGAAGATGGCCAAGTAGGGGATACAAGTATAAACACTCAAGAGCCAAGCATTCATAAAGAAATACTCCGGGTCATTGGTAATCAAACTGCTACTGGTTAAAAGGACCACTCTTAACTCCTTGATGCGATTTGGAAGCCTTCCTCAGTCTCAAAGCTGGATTTTGAACTGAAGAAGAAATTTTGGGGTGGGCGGGGAAACAACCCTAATTTATTGTTATTCTGAACAAGTTAACCCTTTGAATACTTTTTCTTACTTAGCATTTCTTATCACTCCGGGGAGAGGGGAAAATTAACAAACCTGAAAGGGATCTAAGCAAACAACTGTAGGGACACAGAGTCTGTTGGTACAAGACAGCTGATAGTCAAACAGACGCTTCGGTTGTTCACAATAAACAGAATTTGAAAAGGAGTTTTGTGCTGATATTTTTATATTAAAGACTTGAATTGGATCATTTTAGTACTGTATTACCTGTATTTTAAATTTACAATGACTGGAACAGAAAGTCTTTTTATAAAACAAATAAACAAAAGTGGAAGCCTACGTAGTACAGGATATTTTGCAATAAGTAGAATATTCACATTTTAATACACCATAGAAACTGGTTACCTGGAATGTAAAAAAAGAAAAAGTTGGGAAAAGTTAGCTGTAATATATTCATTCTGCTATATACAAATCATGTACACGACCCACAATGTTACAGGAAAGGGACTTTTCTGTCATGCTGACATATGCCAACATGAAAATGATTATTTTGCTGATGATCAGCGTAAGGGTATGTGCTTGGTTCTGCGCGCTTTTCATTCATTTAGGTGCAGCTTTTGGAGAAAAAGTTCCCAGTGGATTCAGCCTGAGCATCCTTCTTTCATTCATGTGAAGATGATCGACTAAGTCCTTCATGGATTTTAAAGGGCGGAAGAATCATGCAGTCATCACAGTGGATCAATATGTAAGGGGCTGCCGAGTACCTGAACTGTCAATGCTGCCCCTGTGAAATCTTCATGTTCCGACAGGTGAAGCCCTGAGTCATTATTGCTTGGAAAATCTAGCTGCCTTCTTAGGTTTCTTATTGAATTGTGTGGCAGTAGCCCTGTTCTTCAAAGCAGGAATATTCATAAGTGTTTTACAGAAGCCTCTGTGTGTTTCCATTTGTCTGGTACTGGTACTTTTTTCATTTATTTTGTGAAATGGAAATGTACTTTTGAATCTACCATGTTCTTTTAATCCATGCATCCACAGAGAGAGAAAGTCACATATATCGGACTTGTGGAGCTGCTTCATGTGCAGTGTGTAGTTTAGGGTGCAGAAGTGAGTTTCATGCTCACAGGTCTTCATACAGTGTGCACAGCTTTTTAATGGGAGCTGGGGACCACATAAGTACACTGCTTTCATCCACTGCCTTTTTTGTGTGGCAGGCAGATGATTCAAATGGCTGCTGGTTACATAGGCATTGATTCACGATGAAAAACCTATTTGCAATGTAGGAGGATGCATGGGTCCAAGGCTTGCATCTGTCTTCAGTGCATACGTTACCAAAACCAATGGGCAATGCAAGAACTGGCACGTTTTGATTTTTATTTGCCAAATTAAAAGTGGAGGTTCTTTCTTCCACTAACGTGGAAACAAGATCACAGCCAGGCATAGGGACCAATCCTACATTACGCTGAGCATCTACTGTCCATCAGTTTCAGGACTATTATTATGTCTTTTGTTGCTGACAGGAAGGCAGTCGCCACTGCAAATAATAATAATTTTCTTACTTATACAAAATTTCAGCCTGCTGGAAACAAAGCACTGAAACGCAAGATTTCCAAAACCAGAATTCAGCAGAAACAGCTAATAGTAAAACTGATGTTCCCTAATAGTTTGAGTACCTAATAAGGGAGACAGTGCATACCTAATGGAATGCATTTCAGCTGATCAACCCAATGATAATTGGCTAGGAGGCTTAGCCTGGGGCATTCCCACTTGAGAAAACTTTCAAATTATCATTTTCTATTCTAGGCGTAATTTAACGTACCAAATTTGTCATGCAAATGTCCTGGATGCCAAACTAAGCATTTAGTAAAATGAATGGGTGAAAAGGCCTTTGCAAAAGGTAAAATCCTAAGTATGTATGTTATTGTAAACGGGGGGGGGGGGGAGAGAGACCTCTGGGTGACATCTAATTGTTATTGTCCATTTGTGCAATAGGCATCCACCTGCACAATGAGATCCTGCGTGCTCCAGGATCTGCTCTGGAGGGTTGGGGTAGCCTCCACAGATTTGTGTGTTCGTAGGGGGGCCTCAGGGAGGGGAAGAAGAAATGGAAGTCTACTTGCATTGTGATGGATTATCACTCTTGGTGAATGTTGACATGTGGCAGTAATTCCAAAGACTTTATGAGACCCATCAAAAATGCTGACATTTTTAATATATTTGAATTTCAGAAGAACACATTTCCTGCAGGCCTCTAACTAGGAATTGTCAGTATGCAACAACATTCACTTATTTTTGTAACGCTTGCTATAGCATATACACATGCAGACATAGTCTGAAGCAATGACATTTTTAGAGTAAGACACCATTATTTCCCAGGTTAATGGGCTCACTGTATTACCCAAATCCTTGCTTCTCACTCCCAACAAATCCAGCCTTTTCTCATCTGCTTCCTCAATTTCATCATTCATGGCTGGAGAATCTGTGAACCTCTTGATGTTGTTGGACTCCAATTCCCATCAGCCCCAGCCAGCACGACCAGTGGCCAGGGATGATGGGCGTTATAGTCTAACATCCATCTGGTAGGCCATAGATTTCCCCTTTCCTGGCATAATTCCTCTGACAGAATGCCACCAGCTCTATAACACAGATGGTGCCACAAATTTTCTGGAGAACTTCAAACTCCTCTTTGTTGAACAGCAGCTAGGCTGGGGGGAATAAATTTATATATATTGCTGAATTCCCCAGTTTTTGTTCACTCATTGGTTTGCTACTATGGCTGCAAGAAGGTCACACATGGATCTCATACTTAAATTGGCCTTCGTCAGCTTCAATGCCACGTGCAAATCAGTCTCGCTTGAGTCAGAAATAGATTGCGGTGCCGCACTTTGTATCTTGATGCCACTATAGTGGAACCTTGAAATTAAGAATCGGCTGAATGTGTTTATGGCTGGGGGAAGGCATAAACAGTGGTATTCTGCAAGTTCAGCCATTCTTTCCTGAGCCACCCTTTGCTGCTTTTGTATTCCTTGTATCCAGCTCTATGAAGCCTCACCATCTCACCAGCAGTCCCTAAAACAAAATTCCATGGCTCACTCATTCTCTCATGCATATATACACAGTATACGAGGATCAAACATTGGTGGGATGCCCCCTTTGCATTCATCTGCAGTGCAGTGTTCTCTCATGTGGCTGTAGCATTTGTAAATGGTGCAACCATATCCCCAAGGCCGCTCTTGTAGGGGTTCTTGATGTAATGGGAAGGACTGACTGAGTGAAATGGCTAGATCTGTGCAAATTGGCCCTGACCATGTGATGGCATCATTCACATCATGGCCCTGTGGGATTGTTTTGCAAGGAATCTCCTTTCCCCCACTATGGTGCGTGAGGCTGATCTATCAGCAGTGTCCTAAGTGTGATTTTTATACTGCTTGGTTAATTTCTTTGGAATTCAGTTCTCTGGAGTGCTGTTGTATTTCACTGTTAAAATAAGACCTCGGCATACAACTTGTCCATTAGGATCTCATCAAGTCCTTTCTCCTGCACACATTTCATACCATCAGATGGCTCTGAATACCAGCTGCTAGAGAACAGCAGCTGGAGAGGGCCATTGGCCTCATGCCCTATTTGTCGGTTATTTCTGAGAGGCATCTAATTGGCCACTTCGGGAAGCAGGATCTGGGACAAAATGGACAATTAGTCTGAACCAGCAGAGCCATTCTTCTGTTCTTACAACAAGGAGTGCTGACATGCTATTGTATCCCTCAGCACTGGTGCCCCAGTTTCCAGTTTAGTGCAACATGCCCAATTATACCAGCAAAAAAATGGTGCAGTTACACACAGCACTGCTAATGGCTCCTAAGCAAAAGCGGGGGGGGGGGGGTTAAAGAAAAGTAATGCTGAGAATTGCAGCATGAGCTAAGCAGGACTGCTTCCATTCCTCGGGCTGCAGTGCCTTTTGTAGCTGAATGTCAGGCAGAATTTCAAGATGCACAATATCTTTGTGGTAGGGGACCCAACATCTGTTGAATTTCTGCCTGCCATTCAGGAAATGGGGAACCTGTTCACATGCCCTAAATGCTTGGAATATGTCCTTGTTAACTGTCCATTTTGGAATTTGCCATGCTTGTGGAAAATTCAGTGATGGGGTAAAACACAAGCCAAAAATAGAGCAGTCAACTTTTCAGTGTGGACAGGGCCCTGTGCATTGAACATCTGGTTGCCAAGTAGAATGTTCCTCCTGTGGGATTTATGCTTGCTAGACTGTTTTAAAAATGTGTCTGGGGGCAACTTCCACTTGTTTCAATGGCCATTACATTAGAGAAATCCCTTCTGGATTCTGTCACTGCCTTCTGATTCTCTCCTTGGGAACCCACCCATCAACAGTGAGCCATTTCAAGTGCATTCACTGACATGGTACAGTCCTCTCATGAGACTCTACCACTCCAGAATGTGTGAGGGGAAATGCTTTCCTTGTCTGTGGGAAAAGTACACATCAAAAAGATGTCCAGGCCAGCTCCCTCCATCCCAAGCAACTTTAAAGTGATTCAATCCCATCAGAGGACTTGCACCTTGGTTCGAAGTAGTCACCTGTCTCATTGAAAATCTCCATTACAAACACTACCTCAAGATAAAAGGAGAGCAGCCTGATACTTGGACTGAAATCCTGCACCTAGTTATTGCAACTGACAGGATACAGGGGGTGTCAGGATTGCACCCCAAATCTAACATAAGGTGTTCTGTTTGGATATGGAATTAGAACTTGGGTACTTTTGTTTAGTCTAGTTTAGTCCAGTTTTTTACAACTGATCTAGAAATGGTGGGGTGGTGATCTTCATTTATACCTGGAACCTCAAAGAGCAGGGGGTGGGACCATTTATATATGCTAGCTAATGCAGAGCTAACAAGTACTGATTCTTTTCTCATTCTGTTCTACTGCCATGTCTTTAGCAATGGCTTAATGTGCAGTAAATGTTGATGAGCATACATCTCCATGCCCTGAAAGCATCCTGTTCTCATTCCTATGTATCAAACTGCTGTTGAAAGCACAGTGATGGGGTGATTCTGCACTTAATCATAATAGCTTATGTGGTGTTTAGTTCTTGTTCCTCATTGACAAGCTGTATCCTAATTTTCTGTTCCCCATCCTTTGACAAATCTGCTCCTTTTGCAATGCTAAGAAAGTGTGTTGTCACTCCTAGGAAAGTAGGGAAGATCAAGAGGTGCTATGGAGGTGAAATATATCTTATAAGGAGCCAGGGACACCCCAAGATATGTTGTTAACACATCCTCTTTTTCATGGGTAGAGTCATCATAGCAATTCATAGTTAAAAGTAGAAGTCGGCAAAAGTGTCCTCTTTTTTGCTTTTCAAAATATGGCAACCCTATAGCCCTTTGCACAGAGCAATCCACCATTATTTCTGAATTGTATCTGCCTACTTTGGGAGATAGGAATAGAATAGAATCTCCGTGCATAATCCTAAACACATCTGTCCTAATCTCAGGACCATTTACAAATTGACTTTTTGGGTGGGTTTCACATGGATATTGCAGATGTTCAAACTAAGATTGCACATCTGGGCTGTACCAAATGGCTCTGGGACCTAAAGTGGTCAGATACAACTCTTCTTATCTATTGGACCACCCTATTGGGAGGCCAGGTTGCCAATGAATAGCTACAAAGCAGTGGTGAGGTGGCATGATTTGTGGAATGGAAAAGTGGAGATTAGCTGAACTTTCTGCTGGAAACGGCATCCTCTCCCTAAGTGCTTCCTGGATGCTTATTTGCTGCTTCATGGGGGAGGGAGGGTGACAAATTTTAGGGGAGAAAGTTGTGGATGATAGAGAGCCGAATACTTCACTGCCACTTCACCACTTCTCCAAGGCGAATCTGACCCTTGCCACTGCTGCTTTGCAAGTGTTTGGTGACAACCTAACTACTAAAACCCATGTTTGTGGCCGATTGTCTAGTTTGGCTCAATCTTAAAAGATTTCCAGTGATGTATTGGCACCAGATCACAAAACCCATTAAACTGAAAAGCAAGAAAAACTCAGTGTACACAAATCCACTAAAGGTCACGGCTTGTAAAAACTCATAAATGTTCTGCTCAAGTCAGTGTAGGGAGTTTCTTCAGTGACCTGATCCTGCTCTCAGGATCAATGGGAAGAGGACACTTCATGCCTACGGATTGTTACTGCCATACCCATGGCAACTCAGATGGAGAAGATTAGCTCTAGTTATGCATTCCTTTGGCCTTCAGAGTTGACCTTCTCATTAAAGTGAATGGAGGGATTGTGCATGCAAGAATTCCACTTGCACATCACACTGGACACACAGAGAGTTATGGACTGAGGCTAGTTCAATGCCAGACCTTGCCAGAGTTCCTGAGTTCCTGGGAACACGGCAGCTGCCTTATCCTAAATCAGCTCAACATTGTCTACACCAGTGTTTCCCAAACTACAATTCCCATCATTCCTGACCACTGGTCTTGCTAGCTCAGGGTGATGAGAATTGTAGTCCAAAACCAGCTGGAGACCCAAGTTTGGGAAACCCTGGTCTTCAGTGACTGGCAGTGGTTCTCCAAGATTTCACAGAGGGGACATTCCCAGCCCTACCTAGGGATACCAGGGATTGAACTTGAGACCTTCTGCATGCAAAGAAGATACTCTACCCCTGAGTTATAACACTTCCCCTCCATTGTTCCTTTTATTGTTTGTGCCAAAGACAGGGAACAGCTTTTCCAGTCAACATGGTGAAAGAAGACCTAGCTGGCAGAATATGTCGGGTCTGATCCACTACAGATGCAACTGTCTTCGTTAATTTGACCTCCTTGACCTACTTGACTAGGGACTACTTGACTAATTTTACCTACTTGACTAGGTAGACTGACTACAAAGGAGGACTTTGATAGCTGTGCGGAAGGGGAGATTTTTGGCAGGCGCTATTTTGTCATCCAGGTGTGGCAACAGCTACTTGAACTTCTCCCATCCAATCATTAAAGGTGTAGAAATCAGTGGCTTCCATTGCTGCTGTACAAGGAGAAAGCAAAGCTTTTATATTTTTAAGAATTAAGGGCACTGGCTTCTGGTTTGCTCTTAGGAGTTCAACATATGAAGCACTTTCCGTATAGCTATACACAACCTAGTTTCATAGGTTCTTCTCTGAATCTGGGAATGGTAGTTGGAGCTGGCAAGAGGGAGCGATCCCTAATATCAAGCTACAATTCCCAGAATTCTTTGGAAGAGAATTCCATTGCAGTTCAAGTGATATGAGACTGAGCTAAGTCTGCAGTCCGTTTGGCTTCTGTTTATCATTTGCACTGTGGGATGTGCGTAATGATGGCTGGTTTGCTGATGGGACCCAAGCAATTTTTTATTTAAGCCTAGTTATCGAGTACTGAATGGGTTGCTTGCCAGTTGCTTCCTGCTCCATTTGAAGCCTGCTCAGACTAAAGCAGCCCAGATGTACATTACAATTTGTCCAATTCTGCACTGGGGTTTTATAGTTCAGTGGGGTAGATGTTAGCCTTTTGTAGACAAATACATTTCAAGTAGCTGTCAGAAGAAACAACAACACAAACCCTAGAATGTGAAACTCTGTTAAATACCCAGGTGACATCAAACATCTACTGCCAGCAGTTCCGAAAAAATGGAGTCTTTACACACCATCATTGCAGCATGTTGTGCTCTTTAAAATAATGTTTAAAAATAAAATTTAAAAGATAAAATTACCCAGTTCATAACAGTATACAGTATTTGCATTTTAAAGAAAATGCATTCATAGGCCTCTGTTTCTCAACAACCTGTTTTCCAACAAACGTCCTGAATTTTGTGCACAAAACCTTCTCGCAGTCTGCTAATTTTTAGCCTATGGTGCCTTCAGATTATTACAGATATTGAACAATTTGTACATACTGTAAATAACTGCCAAAAGATCACTAAGGCCAAATATTTTCTCCAGTCACTTTTTACCGCACTTGCTTTCTTATTGCTATTTAAGCTCTTTTATTCAGCTTTGTAACAGTTATAACGTTGTAGCCAATGCAAATGTTTACTTTCAATAAATCCTGGATTTGTTCAATGTGTGCCGAGTATCTGAGTCTTGTTTGGGAAACACTGCAAAATGCTTCAAGAAGCATGAGGCCTGGCCTTATGTGCTTTTTGGTGAGTAAGGCAAGAAATCAAACAGACCTTCAGCCAGACTCCCAGGAATCTTCCCTATGTCAGTGAGTCCACATTCAGATAACTAAACTGTCCCAGGTTTCCTTGGTCATCTGGGATTTTACAACCCCTCATGAGATGATTTGTGGTAAAAAAAAACACATGTGGAATATGTGCTAAAATGGTTTCTTTCAATGTATTGCCAAGAATGTTGTTTTTGTTCCAAGCACTACAAATAATGGATAAAATGGACTGTTTCAAGAAGTGGCAAAAAGATATATCTAAATTTGTCTGGCAGGGCAAGAAGCCCAGAATTAAATTTAAGATATTAACGGATTCAAAGGAAAGAGGGGGATTTGCCCTGCCAGACTTTAAACTGTACTATGAAGCGGCAGCTTTTTGCTGGCTAAGGGATTGGCTGCTTCTTGAAAATACAGACATTTTGGATTTGGAAGGTTTTAACAATATTTTTGGGTGGCATGCATATCTGTGGTATGACAAGGTTAAAGCACATAAAAGTTTTAAAAACCATATTGTCAGAAAAGCACTATTAAATGTCTGGATCAGATATAAAGACTTGCTGGAAAATAAAACTCCAAGGTGGCTGTCGCCAATGGAAGCTAAGGCAGTTAAAAAGCTAAATATGGAGTCGAAGTGGCCAAGATATTGGGAAATTTTGGAAAAGGAAGGGGACAAACTGAGATTGCAGAGTTTTGAGAAATTAAAAGGGAAGGTGAGAGATTGGTTGCACTATCACCAAATAAATGAAGTGTTTAAATTGGACAGTAAAATTGGCTTCCAGGTGGAAAAATCAAAATTGGAGACTGAATTGTTAGAATCCAGTACTAAGAATTTGTCAAAAATGTACAACTTGCTGCTGAAATGGAATACACAAGATGAAACGGTTAAATCAAGTATGATTAAATGGGCTCAGGACATTGGTCATAACATTTTGTTTGCTGATTGGGAAAAGTTGTGGACCACCGGGATGAAATTTACGGCATGTAATGCCTTAAGAGAAAATATTATGAAAATGATCTATAGGTGGTACATAACCCCAGTCAAGCTTGCAAAGATTTACCATTTGCCTGATAATAAATGTTGGAAATGTAAAGAAAAGGAAGGTACATTCTTTCACCTTTGGTGGACGTGCCCGAAGATTAAGGCATTCTGGGAAATGATCTATAATGAACTTAAAAAGGTATTTAAATATACCTTTCCTAAGAAACCAGAGGCCTTTCTCTTGGGTATCGTCGGCCAAGGGGTGTTAAAGACGGATATAACTTTCTTTATGTATGCTACAACAGCAGCTAGAATACTCATTGCAAAGTACTGGAAGACACAAGATCTACCCACATTGGAAGAATGGCAGATGAAGGTGATCGACTACATGGGTTTGGCAGAAATGACAAGCAGAATCCGAAACCAGGGAAGAGAAGCAGCGGAAGAAGAATGGAAAAAGTTTAAGGACTATTTAAAGAAATATTACAAAATTAATGAAAGTTAGAATGATGTTGGACTGGAAAGTAAAGGGTTACTATTAGGAATGGTTAAGACAAGGAGAATAAGAAAGATTAGCTTAAAGTTAAATTAAAATAAGGGAAGATTTGCTGAGTAATTGATTAGAATTTGGAATACAGAAAAGGGAGGCATGAGGAAGTCGGGGAAGAAAGGTATAAGAAATTAAGATATGAAATGGTACTTGTTTTTTGTTTGGTTTTTGTTTTTGTTTGTTTATGTATCTGTTGTGTTTTTTGTATTGTTATGTTTTGTTTTTGTGATCATAAAAAACTCTTTAATAAAAATATTTTAAAAAAAAATAAAATGGTTTCTTTCATTTGTTACATATAATGTATGTAGTGTTTGATTTTTAAAAAACCCAAGACAAAACCCAAAACCATTTAGGAAAATAATAAAAGTATCAATAAAAACAGACTTTCCAAGTGCCTCCATTTTCCAGGGATGACCTTGATTCAGAAGCTGTCCTGGTTTCTGATTTGATCCCAGAATGTCCCACTTTCCCTTAGGATATCTTTATTTTCATTGGAGAAATGTTGGAGGGTATAAAGTTATCCGACCCCCAAGGAAACGAAACCAAAGAGAGTGAGCCTGGCCCAAGGCTATTCAGAAGGAGAGGGATGATTTGAACTCACAGCTTTCTAAATAGATTTCATCCAGTGGTTTCATACAGCACATGATGGTCCAATGTGGTGCAGCATCGCAAATGTGAAGAGATTGCCACGCAATGGGTGTTGGCTTGCACTCAAGGATGGAAAGCAACTTCTCTGAAAGACCCAGGCAACTCTTGGAATGCATCTGCATTTTGTCAGCACAAATGCACAGCTTCACAGTGGCACATCTGTCCACACATTTAATCGCAGGAGATTTCATCCTTGTTCAGCAAACTGCAGTTCATCAAAAGGCAATAGGAAACCTGAATGGCTATTTGGAAAGCGGTGTTTTACATCATAGTTTGACTTGACCACCTACAAGAATTAGTGGAAATGGGACCACTAGCAGAGTCTGAAGCAACAACAGCCTGAGCCTCAAGGGATCACATCTGGAAAAATCCACTAACTCTTGACTTAAGCCCCATTTTAATGAAAGTCAAGAGTTATCATCAGCGGAACATGTTTAATATCCACTAGAATGCTGTTTTCCAGGCTTCCGGTAGTGGTTTCAGACTTTCCTTTTCTAAATTAGGCTTGCAGGCAAGAGTATACATCCGTCCATCACCACTAAGCAACCATGACCAGCTCCAGGAGATGTGGATCAGTGGATGATGTGCTTTGTGATGGGCTGGAGACTCAGTCGCTACCTCCTCTCTAAAAGCCAGCCTTCAAAAGGTTCTCCCATGCAACCTTTCATGTTCTTGCTTTCAGGGAAGAACAAATTCCAAAATTAGGCTATGATCCCGGATCTCCTACATGGTGTTAAGATGCCTTCCTTTTCACTACTGGGCCAGCTCTGAATCTCAGCTGAAGGAATGATGTCCGTGAGTCTCACTGCACCTCTGGTAATTATCTAAGAGATATTGGCAGAGTTTTATAGCACAAAATATTGACAAAGGTTTTGCAGAGCTTGGTTTGGATGCTACAGGAAGCCTTCCTCATCTTGTTGTAGATTTGTGGGGACTTAGCTCTAACCTAACTAGTTTGGTCAAGAAAATAAGCAAGCAATTGTATAATAGTTTTGTGTCCTGGCCTGCTGTCACAATTTTTGTTCATAAAGCCTACATTTTAAAGGCAAGGATTGGGCTTTGTTGCCATTTCTTCTTTGCCTTCGGTGCATATGTGCAGAACGCATAGTGAGTTGCATCCATTCTATAGGTTTTCTTTGAGTAGAACTTACTTGGGTGCAACCCACCCTCAGTAAAGTGCCCCAGACAGTCTAAAGATCTCTATATGTGCAACACTAAATGTTATTATTGTTGCTTAAATGAAGTGCTGCTTGAAAAGATGAAATAATGTATTAGAAGGCATGAATCAATGGTCTCTCTCCTCTGTACATCCCCAGCTGCATTCCTCTGGCATTCCCCCCCATTTCCCTTATAGGTAATTATGTTGTATTCCTGTTCTGTGATCAGTTTTTATGTATAAAAGCATCTTGTTATGACGGGCTTCCAATTCTCCAGTCAAAAGGCCTTGACTGATATTGCCGTAAGGGAAAAGAAAATCTTATCAAAAATGGACTACAACTTTAATTCCATGCAGGTACATTAATTTCAATGGCTTTACTCTAAGTAGACCTTAAAGGTAAAGGTAAAGGTACCCCTGACCATTAGGTCCAGTCGCGGATGACTCTGGGGTTGTGGCACTCATCTCGCTCTATAGGCCGAGGGAGCTGACGTTTGTCCTCAGACAGCTTCCGGGTCATGTAGCCAGCATGACTAAGCTGCTTCTGGTGAACCAGAGCAGCACACGGAAACACTGTTTACCTTCCTGCTGGAGTGGTACCGATTTATCTACTTGCACTTGACATGCTTTCGAACTGCTAGGTGGGCAGGAGCAGGGACTGAGCAACGGGAGTTCACCCCGCCTCAGGGATTTGAACCACCGAACTTCTGATCGGCATCCCTAAGTAGAACTTAGCTGGAGACAATCCATTGATTCTTCCCCCCCCCCAACGATTATGACTGGAGTTCCTCAGCCTACTGCTTTCTCCCCTTCTTTCTTCCCTCTCAGCTGTTGCTCACTAGGTGTAAGGGAAAGCATCCATCCATCCTTCCTTCCTTCCTTCCTTCCTTCCTTCCTGTGTTTTATCAGCGCATGCATGGGTAATCACTCAGCAATGTAGATTTGGGAGGGGGAGCAGGGGAGTTGCAGATGAACCCAAGCCTGGTGCTGCATATTGTACATTCTGAAATTAATTTTATAATCCTTTTCTAGTGAAGCTGGCCTTCCCCAGGAGTAGAACCCAAGGCACAGGAAATCCACAGAGCAATAGAGAAATTGAAGAACAGAACCCTGTTAAATGTTGGTTTCTCCCTAGTTGGCAGGGGGTAGGCTTTGTTAGAAATGCAGGTTCTTTCCTGGGTTTTGATGGACTGTGCTCTGACAGACAAAACACAGGTGCAATTCACAGCAAAAAGCATCGCTTTAACACCCGCTGGCATACCAATGACGTTTATAAGAGTATTGGTCTACATTTTCGGGGAATTTAAGCACTGGGGAGTGCTGGGTGGGTGGGGGAATAGAGGGAAAGAACTGCTTTCCACATTGCAGGAGGTCATAATGAGGAGCACACATGCGACATATTCAGACAAATCCTGCTTGTCACCATGTCCTCTTGGCCTCTCAGAGTAGCCCCCAAATCTCTATACACAAGCCAGCCACACATAAAACTGCCTTGCGTATAACCATGCCGGGTCTTGCCCATCACATCTGTGTTTCCTCTAATTCCTTTTCCCCCCAGGTTTCATTAAGTGGGAAAAACACACACACATCAGCGTGCTAATAAAAGTGCTCTGCATTTAAACTGATCATTAATCTTCCAGAATGTGCAACCAGGGTAATAAAATATAGGATTTGGTTTAGATGGCCTTACAGGCTGCACATGTCGGCCAGCGGGTGGGGGGAGGTTGGGACAGGGAGAGAGGGACTCTGTCCTCTGCCCTGCCTACCAAGCAGCATACCCAAAACATCTTGCCAGATGTCTAAATGTGAGGCAGATGACACATTTGCACAGGGCTCCGTGTACATATAAATACACCAATTATGTTTTGAAACAACAACAACAATGGCAAATAGCATAAAAACTGAATGGTGTGCTTGTTCGCCATCTCTTCCTGGAGATGCAGGGGACTGAACCTGAGTGCAAAAGCTCTACCGTTGAGCTACATCCTGCTCATTGCTCTTTATTGACCACACAGTGTCTGCCTGTTCTTTAAGCATTTAATAAACGATGCCTGTTGCTGATGATAGAGATTGATAGTTAATCACCCTGCCATAGCGGTATTCATACACCTAAGCAGAATCTAATTTAATTTACTTAAAATGTTGCATTCAGAATGAGCATCAGTGGTATCTCGGGTTAAGTACTTAATTTGTTCCGGAGGTCCGTTCTTAACCTGAAACTGTTCTTAACCTGAAGCACCACTTTAGCTAATGGGGCCTCCTGCTGCCGCCGCACCGCCAGAGCACAATTTCTGTTCTCATCCTGAAGGAAAGTTATTAACCTGAAGCACTATTTCTGGGTTAGTGGAGTCTGTAACCTGAAGCGTATGTAACCTGAAGCGTTTGTAACCTGAGGTACCACTGTAAATGGTACAGTTATTATTTATCATATTTCTAGCCTACCCAGCCCCCTTCACTTCCTTCCAGGAGTTCAAGGTGGCTATCTATGAACGCTATCTAATTTTAGCCTTCCTACAACACTGTTTCATAGGAATGGTAACCTGACCCAAAGCCTCTTACTAAGCACAGAAAAGAGCACTAAACCTTCACTAGATTCTGCCATGTTTCCAGAAGCGTTTTTGCGTCGTGTCAAAGATCACATCAAACACAAACATTTATCAGGTGAACAAACATTGGGAATATGGAACGAAGTGAATCAGTGCATAGGAGAGGGAATTTTGGGAGGTACAGCTTGTCAGGTAGAGATGACAGAATCTGCACCTGCCAAAATTCCTTCATCTATGCAAGTATTATAGGTACAAATGCACCGTCCTCCTTTCACATTAGCAATGATCAGTGCTCCCCCCCCCCTGGGAAAACTATGCAAAGTAAGGGGGAAATTGTCTGGGGCGGTTTTTATAGTTCATATTTTACACTTGGGTGATAAACATTGTTAGTATTTTTTATTTTGTTTAAAAAGGAGAGAGAAAGGAAAGAGAGACACTTTTATCATAAGGGTGATATAAATTGGATTTTTTCAATGGATTTAAAAAAGAAACAAATACAATTTGGAATGTTCCAACACAGACCAGATGATTGCAGAAGTTCTGGAATTATTATAGCAATTCCAAGAGAACTGCTATAACAAGTTACAGCATGAGTCAGGTAACACCTTTATACAGTGCTTGTATAAAGGGCACTCTCATTTTGACTCAAGAAAAGCACCATTTTATAGTTCAAAACGGGAAAAATAAATACTGCCCCTCAATGAGGCCAACCTTTCTTGAGTAAAACACCATACATCCACATTCCACACTACTTCACACATTAAACACTCGCTTCCATCTGAGAACACTGTGACAGGAAATGAGGCCGCCATCGGGGTCGCAACGGAACTGATGATTCACCGTGCTAGAGAAGAAACTTAAAAATAAATAAATTCGTTTTTTCTCCCTAGATGTTTAGGGGTATGAGTATCCCTGTGTCCCCCTAGGAAAAAAGCACTGGCAATGATCCTGGCATCAGTGTCTCACATCTCAATATTCCATGATAAACTCCCCGTCCAGAAAGTATTTATTTATACAGCACCTAGCTCCCTGTCGGTGCTATGGCAACCAAGCCCCACTCCTGGTATGATTTTGCAAGTACACTTGGGGAAATTACTATAAGGTGGAGGCCTTAGCTCCTTGTCTGTAAAATAATTTGTAAAATGGGGATATTAGTCAACTGCTTCATCCCTGGGCTGTTACAGGTGAACACAATGAAAATGAAGACCACCAAGCACTTCAAAATGTAACAGTGCCATAAAAATAGCAAGTAGTTGTATAATGTGGAGCAAACACAAAGTTAGAGGGTTTGAATACTAGTAGAGTAAAAGGTAAAGGTAAAGGGACCTGAAATATACTCAGAGTCGCAAAGTGATTTCATGCTCTTTATTCAGCTCATAGTGGTGAGGAGGAATGAATGAAAGTCCCCTCAAAGCATCTGCTTTATATACATTATTTACACAATGGGCTGCACATGATTGGCTAATTCCGGAATTCTACTGTAAGCCAATCAGGTTGTGGATTCACTTCTATCTGGAGCATGATTGGGTGGTTCCTTCCAACCAATCATACTGCTGCATTGTTCTAGGACCAATCAGACTGCTGCATTCTGAATCCTATTGTTCTAGGACCAATCAGACTGCTGCATTCTGAATCCTATTGTTCTAGGACCAATCAGACTGCTGCCTTTTGGATCCTATTGTTTTAGGACCAATCAGACTGCTGCAGTTTGGATCCTATTCAACTCAGTACATAACAGGACCCCTGACCATTAGGTCCAGTTGTGACCGACTCTGGGGTTACGGCGCTCATCTGGCTTTATTGGCCGAGAGAGCCGGTGTACAGCTTCCGGGTCATGTGGTCAGCATGACTAAGCCACTTCTGGCGAAACAGAGCAGCGCACGGAAATGCCATTTACCTTCCCGCCGGAGCGGTACCTATTTATCTACTTGCACTTTGACGTGCTTTCAAATTGCTAGGTTGGCAGGAGCAGGGACCGACCAACGGGCGCTCACCCCGTCGCCGGGATTCGAACTGCCAACCTTCTGATCGGCAAGTGGTTTAACCCACAGCGCCACCCGCATCCCAGCACTAGTAGAGTAGTGTGTTTATTTAATACCCTGTCTGGGAGGTACTAGCTTTGATTCGATGCTTATCTCAAATATCACTTGATATAGCTAGTATTTCCTCCATGCTGCCTTTTTGTATCTCCTTTCTCATATAGTGAGGCATCACAAACCTATACACTGAAATAGCACAGTCTGGTCAAACCACACGAGACTTGGTCTGTTTTTGTACATTTCCTCTTTACCGAGCTGTTGGTTCCTCCACTCCATGAAGAATGTATTTCCTTTTCTCCTTCCAAACTCCTTGTTTATTACTTAATTTATTTGCTTTGGTTGGGGAGGGTTGGAGGAGTATATTACATTTTCAGCTGTTTGCCTCTGTAAACTAATTTCCAAAGACTGGGAAACAAGGCCTCCTATGAGCAATGTCTGCTGAGAGGCCTCTCACCTTAATTTCTAGCCGTCTCCAGTGATCCCTGTGCCTTCTGCTTCAGTCTTTCCCAGCATCTGAGCACTTTCAGCATTTCCTAGGAATGTCAGATAATAGGTAGTAAATGAAAATAGCAGAAATAGAGAAAGCCTTATACGTGGCAAGAATCATTGCCTTTTCAATGCAATATTGTTCTCACAGTCAGTCTTCCTGTACTTGGCAATTACCCAACACTTCTTCCTTAGCTTGGTTTTGCAATCTAACTATATTTCTCAAATCTGTTGCAAGCCAGTTTTGTGGTTATTATCCAATAGGATTGCTATTGTGCACTCCAAACTTCCATGTGGCAGGAAGTTCCAGGGGCAGCATTGCTACTGGTTTCTTTGGAATGTGAGGCCACTGGAAAGTTAACAGTGCATTTGTAGTCTCTATTGCAGATATTAATACTGCACAGTTTGAAGCGACTGGAAGCATAAGAACTGACACCTTTTGGAAATAAAGCATTGTCCAAACCCATAAAAAATATTATTCAAAGTTTTACTGGCATAACTATTCAAAACGAAACAGAAACATCAAAAGATACATCCAAAAATCTTAGAAAATACGAAATAATCCAAACAGACCTATAAACAAGGCGTCAGCAAACTTTTTCAGCAGGGGGCCAGTCCACTGTCCCTCAGACCTTGGGGGGGCGGACTATATTTGGGGGGGGGAATGAATGGATTCCTATGCCCCACAAATAACCCAGAGATGCATTTTAAATAAAAGGACACATTCTACTCATGTTAAAAACATGCTGATTGTTAAAAACAATCCGCCGGCCAGATGGAAAAGGTGATTGGGTCGGATCCAGCCCCCAGGCCTTAGGCTGCCTACCCCTGTCCTAGAGAATCAAGAGTTGCAGGCTTGTAAAGGAAGCAAGCTGAAAAGCCAGAGAAGCAGAGCACAATGCCTGATATCTTTTTGAAGGGTGCAACTATGGCATACACAAGACCCTTTTGGGTGTTGATGCTGTAAGCCCCTCCATCGTAGGTTCAGGTGTAAATAAACCATATATCACAAACACACCACAGTCTCTGCTGTGCCTCATTTCCAAAAGGAAACTTGAGCCCTGGGTGAGCACAAAGAACCCCTGGAATCTCACATTGCTTGGAGATTGGGGTGGCACACAACAATATGAACTGGGAAACAGGGGTAGAAATGTGGTTTTAAGCTGCACCACTGTCAGCTGCTCTTGATCTTGGCTGAAGAGTCACAAGAACATTTCAATGTTTTATAAGGAATCATGCTGCTCAAGTAGGTTTTTTTTTTCCTTTTTCTTTTAAAGAGTCTGCTTAAACCTCTCCTGGCCTGTCACTCTGTCCTCAGCTTCAGTGTCTATAATCACATTTCAACATAATATTTATGGGGTTTCTTGCCTAGGGCATTAATAGCTTCTTGAAGATCTCTTCTTTCTAACAGTGCTATAAATAGTTCTTCCAGGGCTGGTCTTACCATTGCTGGCGACCTTCAGTAAAGGATAACATTAGAATCTTAAGGGAAAGAAAGGCTACCAGAGACAGTTACACAGAAAGAAACCAAGAACTATACTATGAAAGCACCGCAAGGACTGGATGACATACAAAAGCATAATCTACTGTGAACTGCATGGTGCACTGCAGAAGTGACCCTCTAGATGACTCCAACTCCATCAGCCCCAACCAGCATGACCAATAGTTGATGGGAGTTGTAGTCCCAAGAAAGTGCTTTTTCGGGGCCGCAATCTTGCGTGGGTCCCGTCACTTGTGTGGGAGTGTGGTAGTTGGTGTCCTGGTTTTTCGTCACGTCGTGTTGGAGGGCATGAAGTTTCTGGCCCAGCTTTCATGGCTGTCAACAGATCAGCCTGTCCTCTGGCAGCTGAGAGCTGCATAGGGAAGGAGACTTCTGCATATGTGGGCCATGAAAATATACATCATGATATGCACCTGCTCCTCAGTCATTATCTGGGCTTCTATAGATGCCCCCTTTGATGCTGAAGTGGAAGTGGGGATTGCAATTGGCTTCAATGTTATTTATTATTGTTCTGAAACTCTTATAGAGAATAAGGTGAGAATAAGGTCCCTCCAGATTGGTAATTTATTGTAGATGTATTCTGCAACAGGGACGTGGGTGGCGCTGTGGGTTAAACCACAGAGCCTAGGGCTTGCAGATCAGAAGGTCGGTAGTTCGAATCCCCACAACGGGGTGAGCTCCCATTGCTCGGTCCCTGCTCCTGCCAACCTAGCAGTTCGAAAGCACGTCAAAGTGCAAGTAGATAAATAGGTACTGCTCTGGCGGGAAGGTAAACGGCATTTCTGTGCGCTGCTCTGGTTCGCCAGAAGCAGCTTAGTCATGCTGGCCACATGACCCAGAAGCTGTACGCCGGCTCCCTTGGCCAATAAAGCGAGATGGGTGCCGCAACCCCAGAGTCGGCCATGACTGGACCTAATGGTCAGGGGTCCCTTTACCCTTACCTTATTTTGCCACAAATACCTAACACAATAATAGTGCATTAGTGGCAGATTTTTTTTCCTGCTTTAGTTTGTTCTGTGTTATTTCCCCAATGCCACCACATAATTGTTTTCCAGGGGACGCTGTAGAGCAACAAAGCAGGAGAAAAATAAATCAGAACATGGTTTGTATAAAAAGCTACAGGATTTCTGACAGGGCTGGTGCAATATCCCGTTACATACACCCTTGTCTCCATGCATGAGTACAGCAACTCCAGGTCATGGGCAGAATGCAGCAGAGTAGCAAATGCTTGAAGTCCAGCTCTCCAGCAGAGTTCAAAGGAAAACACACACACACACAGAGGCAATAGAATTCTTCAGTAATAGCTTACTGAGGTTCAAAAGCGCACAGGATTGTACTGGATTGGCAGCAAGGTTCAAAACTGCAGCTCATAAGAGCACATCCAGTTACAGAAGCAAAAAAACAACCAATAGACATAAAACAGAAAGAGAACATAGAATTGAGCTCGGTGGCAAGTAATATATATTACCCACCTCTGGGCAACAACCTCAAGTCTCACAGACTCAGATAAACAACAGCTGCGAGCATGTTTTTGAGAAAGCTCAAGAAAGTTCTGCACCCATAAAAGTCACAATCCTTGACAATTTCAGCAGGATGTTACAGGTTAGGCACTGGTGGGAAGTGTAGCAGGGTGGCAACCGCAAGACATTCGTGACAATAAACAGTATTGAAAGCGGGAATGCATGTGACTGCCCCTGTGCCATCAAGAACACAATTCATCCTGAATGTGCAAGAAAAGGAGAACTCGAGAGGCCCTTAAAATAAATTATATGAAATTAAATGCCCGTTCCTATTTGGGGTCAGGTGTCAAACTACACAGTTACAGGGGAGAAAGAGCTGTTTTGGATACCTACTCCAAGTAAATTAGTGGTGCAATGCAATCCTATGCATGTCTACTCTGAATCCCATTAGGTTAAACGGGTCTTACTTCCAGGTAAGCACATATAGGATTGAAGCCTAAGGATGTTATATAATATGATCCATTCATAAGTCAAATGCTGATGGGTTGCATACCCTCTATGAGCCTGTAATTCAGGGGTCAGCAAACTTTTTCAGCAGGGGGCCGGTCCACTGTCCTTCAGACCTTGTGGGAGACTGGACTATATTTTGAAGAAAAAAATGAACACATTCCTATGCCCCACAAATAACCCAGAGATGCATTTTAAATAAAAGGACACATTCTACTCATGTAAAAACACGCTGATTCCTGGACCGTCCACAGGCCGGATTTAGAAGGCGATTGGGCTGGATCTGGCCCCCGGGCCTTAGTTTGCCTACCCATGCTCTAATTTGTACAAGTAGTAGATTGGTTGGTTGGTTTTTTAAGCCAAACACCACCAGCATGACTGAGGGCTGAAGACAGAAGAAGAAAAGATAAGATAAGATACTGAGCCAATCTAAGCTCTGGGAATTGGCAATTTCTAGTTCAAGTTAAGCTGGAACAGATGACCTATATATCACATGCAGCCAAACAGATTTTGATATACAAATAGATTTGTTGTGGCACGTTTTTTAAGGATAATATCGCTTTGAAGGCAAGGCAGCTGTGCGGCAAGATAGGGAGAGTGTTCATATTTTGTTTATGAAGTGCCAAATCCTATCAAGATTTCCTTGAATTTTTCATGCTTGCTATTGCGGGGACACAGCCTTCAGCTTCCCCTTACTGGAGCCCTGCATGAATGGGATTTGAATCGAAAGCAACAGCGGCTGTAAACAACGACGTTCTCTATTAATTGCAGAATCGGCTTTGCTTTTGATTTGCTTAATGGGAGGGAGGCCTTCTTGGTGTAGCGGCTGGAAAACTACAGGGAGAATTCCATTCGGCAGCTGTCTCCCTCCTGACATCACCTCTCAGTGACTAATCTTGCAGATGTTGCCTTGAATGAATCTGGCCAGGTGAAAAAGAGGGAAGACAGACACAGACACATACACGGCACCTTTAATAGTGGTGCAGGAGAGAGGATTTCATCTGGCGTCGCTTGTCATGCGACTATTAAAGATGCAGAAACTCCATCTTCTTTCTCATCTGTCCACCTCTGGACACATAAAGGGGCCTACCAGATGTTTGGTGCAGCTTCCCCATTTTTCACCCCCATGAAGACAGTGCAAACAGGAGCCTTATCACACCCCTGATGAGCTATATAAAATACATGATGGGTGGGCTGCACTGGGTTTGGTGAAAAGCACTGCAGGCTGGCCTTGAGCCCTCCTTTTACCTTGCTTTTATAATTCCTGACATCGTTTAATTACGGTAAACATCTGAAGGCGGCTTCCTCTTCAACTCCAAATGCCACTACATCCTTGGGGTCCTAATTAAGGAAGATCTCCAGCACAGCATCCTTGTGTTAAACTTTTAAAAAAATCCCATGGCCTAAACCTCTCCCCGTCCAGATGGTGGACTTTCCCTTCATTCCAGGTTTCTAAGCAGAGGCTAAATGGCCATCTATTCAAGTCCTGTAGTAGTGGGTGTCCCATATTGGCAAGGAACCAGATGGCCTTTGAGGTGCCTGCTGGATCATGGATTATCATTGCTATGAAAGCTGTTGCTGGCTTCCTTCTGTCTTGGGAGGCAATGGAGGAGTGCAGCTTTGGGGGTGAGGCCAAGCTGTTGGAAGGTTGCAGTGCTTCTGTGGTTGTAAAGACTGATAGGGGAGAGGCATGTTTTGTTGTGGCTGGAGGAGATGAAGGCATCCAGTTGTGCTGCTGCAGATGCACCATGACATTTCTTCTCTCTGCGCTCCTCCCAGTGGTCATTTCCTCTCTGGTCATTGCTATGGATGCATGACCCAACTGCCTGTCTTCAGGCACTGTGGTTTTCTGCAAGGAATTCTCACATGGCAGGGTTAATGTTGCCAGCCTTCATGCCATGTTTGCAAACATCTTTGTAACACAGAGTTGGTCTACCAACAGGCCTAGCGCCTGAAACCAGCTCCCCATAGAGCAAGGTCCTTGGGAATCCTGCCACTTTCCTTTCTATGGACATGAACAAGCCAGCGTACACTTTGCTGAGACAGGAGTGCAAAGATGCTGGGATTGTGGGCTTGGGAGAGCACATTTTTGCTTGAGAATCTGTCCTGCCGTGTGATGCCCCAAATCTTCCTGACGCTCCTCGATTACCATTGTTCTACAGTTCAACAACAGGTAGAATGAGCATCCTGAGAACAACCTAACAAGTCACATAATTTTAAGGTTACAGCACTCTCAGTGTGCAGCCACATTGGAGACCTAGATTATATGAAATGATTACAAGAAAGCAATGGACTACAGGTGTTGCCAATGCAATACAAATTCTCTGTCAGCCAAGAGATCATCCATGGGCACTGTTTGCTTGAGGCAGAAGCGATGGAACCGGTGAAGGAATTCCTTCTATAGGTTCTGAGTACAGTGGTACCTCGGGTGAAGAACTTAATTTGTTCTGGAGGTCCGTTCTTAACCTGAAACTGTTCTTAACCTGAGGTACCACTTTAGCTAATGGGGCCTCCCGCCACCGCCGTACGATTTCTGTTCTCATCCTGAAGCAAAGTTCTTAACCCGAGGTACTATTTCTGGGTTAGCGGAGTCTGTAACCTGAAGCGTCTGTAACCCAAGGTACCACTGTTACCTGATGAGACAGGGGCCAGACAGAGAGGCCTGGGCAGGGGAAACATCTGGGGGGCATTAAAGCATCTGAAGTGCCATAAGTTCTGCATCCCTGGTCTAAGTGCTTGTGGGATGTATAAATCAACCCAGTCATTTGTTGAACCCTTATTCTCATTTTAAACACACAGCAACGCAACTAGAAGCCATGCAGTGATTTCTGATGAGCAAATCCGTAAGGTATTGTTGCATTCATCAAGTTGTCCACAAGAGGTCAGTGTAGTCCATACTTTATCCTTTTTAAAAAGCATCTATGAAGCTCTACCTCATGGGTAGGCAAACTAAGGCCCAGGGGCCAGATCCGGCCCAATCACTTTCTAAATCCGACCCGTGGACGGTCCAGGAATCAGTGTGTTTTTACATGAGTAGAATGTGTCCTTTTATTTAAAATGCATCTCTGGATTATTTGTGGGGCATAGGAATTCATTCATTTTTTCCCTTCAGAATATAGTCTGGCCCCCCACAAGGTCTGAGGGACAGTAGACTGGACCCCTGCTGAAAGAGTTTGCTGACCCCTGCTCTACCTTATCTTGGTAGCTCTTTAAACTGCACCAAAAGTAGCTTTGCAAAAAGACAAGAGTGGAACCACCATAGCTGAAGAAACAAGCCTGGGAGCCGATACCAAGGAACAAACCAAAAGAAAAGTGGGATATATATTTAGTAAAGGAATGCATGCAACAAATATGGAATAATCTGGTGTGATGCTCATAGCTTGTCTGCATCAAAGATTGCAAGGGTCTTGGAGATAAATTCCTGTGAGGAAAAGTTGAAGGAGCTGGGTTTGTTTACTCTGGATAAGGGACAATTAAGAGGTGACATGATAGCAATCTTCAAATATTTGAAGGGCTATTACATGGCTGATAGATTCAATAAGTTTTCAGTAACCTCAGAAGATAGGACCTGAGAGAATGGATTCAAATTGCCAAAAAAAGGGGAGGGGGATTTCGACTAACAATAGGAAGAATTTCCTAATGCTACAAACAGCTCAACAATGCAGGTGTGGAAGGTAGAATTGCTCTCCTTTGTGAGATATTTTCAAGCAAAGCCTCCAAACAGTGGATTTCCTGCATTGGCAGGAGGTTGGATTAGATGCCCTCTGAGGTCCCTTCCAACGCTATGATCAAATCGCACTTCAAGTGCATAAAAAATTACGTTCTTTAACAGATATGGGAACTAAAAGGCCAAGAAAAATCACTAACAAAATGGGAAGTGTAACCATCATCGCAGAGGAATAACATAAGTTGCAATTCTAAACCCACTTGTGTGTTCAGATCTTTAAACCTTCCCCTTACATAAATTCAGACAAGACTCAAAATTTTGTTTTTGTTTTTGGCAGAATTTAGGCCACAACTTTATTGATTACAGCAAGTGAGTGGTTGCATAGGCTCTGGTTCGACTAGCTCCCTGCACCGTTGCAGGTAGCACTGACCCAGGGCACCAGCATAGGTTAGCCTAGGGTGAACACCCGGATAGGTGGAAAGCCGGGAACAGGCTATGTCCACCACCCAGATGTCCCCCTGGACTCAGGCACAGGCACAACCCCTCACAGGGGTTGACCAAACCGTTGAGTCCCTGGATTCCTTTAACAGAATACCCTTCACATAGGGATGGCAAGAGTGTTTCCCCATCCCTATCACCTGAACCAGAACCTATCCACAACCTTACAAGTTGTGAAGATTTGCTACGCGGCAGGTGAAACCCAAATGGCACCAGCCAATCAGCCAAGTGGGGGAAATTCCTGCTGTGCCCCTGTCCCAATGACAGACAATACATGACGGCATAGCAAGGTCAAGCGCATGGCCCTAAATATAGGGAGAGGTGGGCGGGTGTTCCGATGCACATTCCGAAAGAGGAAGCTCTGGGTCACTTGCATAGGTCCCTTGATCCGTTTTGCTTGCATCCCATTGGTCTGATTAAAACCTACATCAAGGCACCTACCAATTGGGTGTTGTGGCTATCCAAACATACCCACCCACAACACAGGGTTTGGTTGCCAGGTCTCACTGCAACAGGTCTCCCTCTTTAAGGGAGGATCCGATTTACTGTTGAACTAAGTGAGACTTACTTATTCAGAGGCAAGCAGAGAATTACACTCAAAGTGTACCTGCCCAGTCTGCGCAGTGAGCACAGCAACAAGGTTTTATTGTTTGGACTAAATTTTTTAAAAAATAAAATCTATTCCAAAGCACAGATGTGAAGACTGGAGGCAATGGAAGTGGTGAGAATGAGCAAAATTCCTCAGATGCCTACATCGGAGGTCTCCTGAAACAATGCCTGATCCACTACTAAAGAACTGGTCAGGGATGATGGAAGTTGTAGTCTAACAGCACTAGTTTCCTCTGCCTCCACTTTTGAGACCTATGGGAATGAGAATGGAATGAACGAAATCCATTGAAATAAAATTCACATGGGCATGGATTCTTAGCGACTCGGTTTGTCATGTGAAATATGGAATCTGTTACATGGGTGTCACACAGTTAAAAGCATTTTTAGTCGATGACTCATTGGATTAATTGATTACAAATCAATAAATGTGCACATTACCCTGGCCTCACTCTCCTGCCACTTGACAACAAAAGCCTTTAAGGTGGCTTACCCAAAATATAATAAATCATTACTACCACTGCCACAACTAACATTAATGTTAATAACATCTAGTAAGCATATTAGGATTGGGCCCAAATCCATCCTTCAGTTTCTTAAAAGTGTTCTTCCCCTGTGAAACTGGCTTCCGTTGTTCTGCCTCCTTCTCAAGGCAATTCCTGGATGTAATTTATTTTCTCCGTAATGGGGGATGGTAAAAGGAACAACAATACCCACTGAACTTTTTGTCGCAGCATTAACAGTAGCAGGAGGCAATATCTGAGGCAGTTTTAGGCTTCAATCCTAACACCACCTACTGAAGTCAAAGCGACTTATTCTGAGTAGAAATGGTTAAGATTGGCCTGTGAGTTCAAGCTCAAAAGCCTGGTGAAATGAAACTTGTTCTCTTATCTCTCCCATAAAGCCAAAAGTGCTGTTCTGACATACCTCCTTCAGAGGGAAGTCCTACAAATAAAACTCTACTCCTGAAAAAGATTTCAGTTTTGCCCCAGGAGCAGATAGCAGTCAAAGAAATATCTACCAATCTCACTTTATGGGGGCAGCATATGCTCCAAGATTTCTCTGATGGATGTTGATGTTGTTGGTTGTTGTTGGTTGTTGTTGGTTGTTGTTGGTTGTTGTTGTTTATATCCCGCTCATCTGACTGGGTTATCCCAGCCCCTCTGAGTGGCTTCCAAAAACATAATTAAACATTAAACATTAAAAAGACCTTCCCTATACAGGGCTGTCATCAGACGGCTCAGGGGTCAGAAAACTCTCTAACTACCCTCCAACTAAAGGTTGTATAGTTACTTATTTCCTTGCCTCAGGGGTCACTTAATTCCATACCCTCCAACATTTCTCTAATGAAAATACAGTGGTACCTCAGGTTACAGACGCTTCAGGTTACAGACTCCACTAACCCAGAAATAGTACCTCAGGTTAAGAACTTTGCTTCAGGATGAGAACAGAAATCGCACGGCGGTGGCGGGAGGCCCCATTAGCTAACGTGGTACCTCAGGTTAAGAGCAGTTTCAGGTTAAGAACGGACCTCCGGAACCAATTAAGTTCTTAACCCAAGGTACCACTGTAGGGACATCCTAAAGAAAAGCAGGATATTCCAGGATCAAATCAGAAACTGGGACAGCATCTGTAAATCTGGAACTATCCCTGGAAAATAGGGACACTTGGAGGGTCTGGGGCAGGGAAACATATGTGAGCAGACTCTTCTTTAAATTTAATGTTCATTTCCCTTCTCCATTTCCCACTTCACTAGCTCCCCATAACTAAAATATGCTTTTTTTAAAAAGCCATCCCTATCACACCAAATCAACCTAGCCCACCTTGATTAATTGACTAAAACTTCTACTGATTAAAATGCTAGACTGAAAGCCTTTGTTCACTTAATTGGGAGCCATCCCTATTGAATGCAGTGGGATTTACTCCTGAGTATACATGCGTAGGATCGAGCTGCAAAACAATGAAAGTGTGTAGCTTTAATAAATACGATCAAAAGGAAGAGAGTTGTAAAATTATGTTAAGATACCTTGGGCTCATAAATGAAGGAAAGAAAGAATTCCTACTACATTGTCTATTTCTCTCAGGAATTATGAGTTTTGATTGTTTTGTCCTCTCTCTCTCTCTCTCTCTCTCCCCCCCCTCGCCGCCACCTTTTCTCTTGTATTTATCTAGGTGTCCAAGATGAAGAGAGCAAAAATACTCGACAAGAATAGTGGGTGATGAAGTTGAATAGAACTGCTTAGTGATTGACCATGGCAGTGGTCAAAATTCAGAGTGCCAAATCAGCTAACTGTGGCGGGGATTAGCACCCTGCAAAACCGCTGATTGATGAGCACCCTCCTATTCTTCGTATCCAACACAACATGACACTTTCTCCAGCCGGCGAATTTGAAACATGAGATTGTTGAATGATCTTGACTTGAAGGGGAAGGTGCTCTTCTAAGGAAAAGGGAAAATTAGAAACAAAAAGGCTTGATGATAAGCACCATGATTAGAGGGTCATGAGAATGATAGCACCCAATGAAAGGTTAGCCCTTGGTTTCCTTTTCTATACAGCCATCACAGGCCATCAGTACAACGTTATGCTGTGGCTGTGCATCTTTCTCTCTGTGTGTCTCTGTCTGTTCCAAGGGGAATGTATCTCTCCAGCAATTGCTTTCTCTCTCTCTCTTTCTTTCTTTCTTTCTTTCTTTCTTTCTTTCTTTCTTTCCCAATCAAACATACGGCACAATCAAAGCAAGCCCCATTGAGTAAGGGATGAGTGGATCTGTCAATTTCAGTTTCTCTTGGTTTCTAATTTTTCCCACTCTTAAGTTTAGGTCTCTGCATTTCCTCATCAGTTTGTGATTAAAAAAGAAAAACAGAAACCCTCCTCATGAAAATTCATCAACGTTTAGTCCACATTTCTCCTGGTTTATGCAATATTTGCCTGCAGATTTGCCTAATATGTTTATTTATGTCATTATTGATCCGGAGTAGATTTCAGTGTATAGTTAGCAGAGTAACAACTTAAACATGTTGCAGGATCCCCCCCCCCAAAAAAAATAGACCAGAGGCATTTCATCCAGCAGAGCTTTACTGCTACTGAAGGCAAATGAGCATAATGGTCACAAATCCAATATATTCAGGTTTGGCACTGTCCATAAGAAATCCAGTTGCAGCAGACTTAACTTAAACTTATAATAACTCCCCCCAATATAGTCTGCCCTCCCACAAGGTCTGAGGGACAGTGGACCGGCCCCCTGCTGAAAAAGTTTGCTGACCCCTGGACTAAACCTTAACACTACATACAGAACACCACACCAGAAGGAAAGAGAGGCAGAAAGAGAGAGCCAGGCTCCTTCTGGCCTATTATTATAGTCAGCATGAGCTTGACAGAGATAAGAGAACCATTTTAAACCAGCTGTACGCAGCTTCTCTGAAGGAATAACCCAAACATCATGAAGTTTCTTTCATACAGAGAAGCTTCCAGAACCCTCTTAAATTAATTAGAATAGGAAAGACCAATTACGTTGGCAAAAGACGGGACTCCACAGCTTCGTCAGCAGTGTTATAACGCATATAAAACACTTTTTCTTTACTAATGTAGCTGAGTCCCAGTTGTGCTGCTGCAGATGCACCATGACGTTTCTTCTCTCTGTGCTCCTCCCAGTGGTCATTCCTCCTCTGGCCACTGCTATGGATGCACGACCTATCTGTCTCCAGGCACTGCAGTCAGTTCAGATTCCCACACAGCAGATTAGGTAGGGTCAACTTTTAATGTGAACTGAACTGAGCTTTCCCCCCATCCATACTTTCAAGAAACTGGAGATCAGATGTTGGCACAGCATTCGATCATGTAACTTGTTCCACATTCCTGAAAATGGTACAGCCTGGTCATTTTTTACTCAAGATTCAAAACCAACAGTAGCTAAAAAGGAAGCAAAACAGATGTAACTTCTATGTTTGGGAAGGCTTGCCTAAACAAAAATATTTACCGTATTTTTCGCTCTATAGGACACACCAGACCATAAGACGCACTTAGTTTTCGGAGGAGGAAAACAAGAAAAAAAAATTCTGAATCCCAAAAGCCAGAACAGCAAGAGGGATTGTTGCTTTCGCTGCGCAGCGATCCCTCTTGCTGTTTTGGCTTCTGGGATAGCTGCCCAGCCTGCATTCGCTCCATAAGACGCACACACATTTCCCCTTACTCTTTAGGAGGGAAAAAGTGCATCTCATAGAGCGAAAAATACGGTAAGTAGGCATCACAAAGAGCAGAGTGACAGCACCTGCCTGGTATAATTAGGCAAGGAGTTTCAAAGTAAAGGTTCTGCCACACTAAAATATCTTTTTTTCTTGCCTTATTTTAATGGAAAGAGAACTAAAAGCCATACCGCCAAGAAATCTTGCTTTGTAGATCAGTGCGATAAGAAATAACAGGGACCATTCCCCCTTGGATAGCTAGCTCTTCAAAATTGTTCACTTTTATATCATTCCTTCATCCTGAGGTCACTTCAAGAAAAATCAGTGAAACATCCATGGATTTATCTGTTGATCAGACACAGAATATTTTTGGAGCGCTGCCCTGAGCTAAAGGCCAAAAGATAATTGTTTTTTATTAGTAGAAGTAACAGTAATATTTTGTTAATTAGCATCCAACTTTCCTGGCAAAATTGCTTTGGGCCTGATGTTAGAGACAACTGCCTTTTGTATGCCCTCTCCATTCCCCCCCCCTTACTAGACTACCACCTACAAAACTCTCTTAAACTAGACATAGAAAAATATAATAAAGGATTCCAGATGTTGAAGAAACAGCTTAGCTTGACTGAGAGGCACTATAAAGGTGGAAAGTACCATTTCGTTTCCTGGAGCTTTTGCACAAAAGATGCAAGAAGGCGTATGTCTGGAAGCGAAACCTGTCCAACCCGTTATACACAAAGTTGTAAGCCCCATATGTTTGAACAACTCTATTGGTAAGCGACCGCAATGAGGAAAGAGGAGGGTGAAGTGACAATTTGAGGCATACATCATCGAAAGGACATGGCAAAACTGAAAGGATTCTGGAATTCTGCACTATGAGTTGGAGTCAACCCAAGACTGCACTCCTAATAACATTGACTCAGATACTATACATTTAAAGCAGTACAGGCACCCCCCCATGCGCATTCTACTCGCGTGCAACTGCATATATGTGCAGGAATATTTTTTTTTCAGATTTTACAAACAATTATCAAACATAAAAAGAGAATTCCAGAGAATCTCCTGGACTTCCCTCCTCCCCTTTGTGTGTCCTTGTGTTGATCTTTTCCCTCCTGCATCTTATATAATTTACCTTAAAAACCATTGTAAACAATTAAAATTATGAGTAGGGTTGCAATAACACTTGTAGTTTAATGTTGAGATTTGGGTATAATGGCGACTTAAAAGATTTGGATTATCATAAATTTTCCCCATTCCTTTTAAAAATTGTGGTCTTTCAGGAAATAAATAAAGAGAATAGTATACCAGGAAATGGCAAGAGAGAGCTGAAAAGCCCTCATGCCTCCTGAGGAGACCTTCCCCAGAGCCTGAAGAGGATGTCAGTGAGGGCGGAGGAAGCTCCAAAGAGACTGGAGACACATTGGGACTTTGTTTAGGCTGCTCAGCCTCTCCGCCTAACAGCTGACATGTGGGGTAGCTCAGCAGCAGCTGCTGCTTTCCTGTGCATCCTCCAGCTGGCCCCCGAGATTCAACTCTAGATATTTTGGTCTGGAGTGGAGAGAGAGTGTGAGGGAGAGCAGGAGATTGGGGAAAATAGGCATGTAGAGGCTTTTTAGAAGGTGTTCCCCACTTTATGCAATTTCACTTTTGTGTGTGGGGGGGTCCAGAATGTAACCCCTGCATAAGTGCAGGGAGGGGCACCTGTATCATGCCACTTTAAACTGTACTGGCTTCCCCCAAAGAATCCTGGGAAGTTCAGTCTGCAAAGGATGCTGAGAGCGGTCAGGAAGCCCTCATTCCCCCTCACAGAGCTACAATTCTCAAAGTGGTTTAACAACCAATCTCTCTTCCCAGGAAACTGAATAGGGGTGTCCTAACAATTCGCAGCACTCTTAGCCAACTACAGCTCCCAGGATTTTGGAGGGGAATCCACAACCTTTTAAAGTGTTTTGATGCAGCATTAAATGATGCAGCATACAGATGGGGCATCCAAAGTAAGTCTCTTCTAATTCAATGGGGCTTACCCCCAATCCCAGGAAAGTGGGATTAGGACAGCAGCCCAAGTTACAAGTCAATGGGACAAGTTAAACATGACTTAACAAACCCCACTGATTTCAACTGGAAATAAGTGCAACTAAATTAGCCTCCATATTATGTGATTTTATTTACCGTATCTTTCGATCTATAAGACGCACCAGACCACAAGACGCACCTAGTTTTTGGAGGAGGAAAACAAGAAAAAAAATATTCTGAATCTCAGAAGCCAGAACAGCAAGAGGGATCGCTGCGCAGTGAAAGCAGCAATCCCTCTTGCTGTTTTGGCTTCTGGGATAGCTGTCCAGCCTGCATTCGCTCCATAAGACACACACACATTTCCCCTTACTTTTTAGGAGGGAAAAAGTGAGTCTTATAGAGCAAAAATACGGTATTTACTTTGTCTATTTGTATACCACTTATTCTCAGAACTGTCCCTAAGTGGCTTACCAAACAAACAAACAAACAGTTGTATTCAACTGAGCACTATCTTAGGGAAGACCCACTGAAATCAGTGGGCTGAGGTTAGCCGTGTGCATTATTCTCTATAGGTCTGCTCTGAGTAGGACTAACGTTGAAAACAATAAACGAACACAATAAAGCCAGCACACACACCCCCAAAAGCATAATGGCACACTTTGAAAAGAGTCCAGGAAATGCCTCAGCAGCCTGGCCACAAAGTCCCTGTAAGGTGGATGAAGGCTCAGAGGCACATATGGTCTTCAAAATGCAAATGATATAAGTTTCTCTCCCTTTACTTGCCATACTTTATCCCATTGCATTATAGTGTTTCTAAACCCATAGCAGAGACTATTTATAAACCATCACCACCAAGGTCTTGCAGGTGCCCCGGACACTTGGAAACATATGGACCACTGATGCTCTCAAACATATGTGGATTAACCACTTTGATACCAAAGATCTCCTTTTCTGTCCCAGCTGGAGTTCTGTGCTCCCTTGCTAATCTGGGCATAGTGTCCCATTCTATGATGCTGTAACCAAGCCATTTAGAACAGTCTCTTCCATAAAAGCAAGGTAGAAACAGAGATAGGGGAACTTGTAACCCTCAAGATGTCACCAGACTCCAGTGGCAAGAAAAGCTGATGAACTATGCAGAATTGGCTAAGCTAACAGATAAACTAGAGAGAAGGACAAAAAGGACTTCAAAAGAGTCTTGGATTGGATAATTCAACCACTAAAGGAGGTTTGTAATGAAATTTTGGAGGGGGGAAAAGCGCCAGAGTCGTGGAAGGAAGCCTATATTACACTTATACCAAAAAATGAGTCTGAAAAGACACAACTTAAGAACTACCGCCCCATATCCCTGCTTAATGTGGATTACAAAATTTTTGCAGATATCTTGGCTAAAAGGTTAAAAAAAGTATTAGTGGAGGAGATACATAAAGACCAAGCTGGCTTTCTCCCAGGTAGACACTTGTCTGACAACACGAGGAATATAATTAACATTTTGGAGAAGTTGCAAGTGAACATTAATACTAAAGCAGTTTTAATTTTTGTAGATGCGGAGAAAGCCTTTGATAATATTTCTTGGAGTTTTATGAAGAAAAATCTTCAGGGGGTGGGGGTTGGTCAAGGGTTTGAAAATGGTATAAGTGCAATTTATTCAGAACAAAAGGCTAAACTAATAGTTAACAACGTGGTGACAGAGGAATTTAAGATAGAGAAAGGGACACGACAAGGCTGCCCAATTTTCCCATTGCTTTTTATTTTGGTCCTGGAGGTTCTGCTAAATATGATCAGAAGGGACCGTCTGATTAAAGGTATACAGGTCGGAGCCAAACAGTACAAATTGAAAGCTTTTGCAGATGACTTAGTACTGACGTTACAGGAGCCATAATCTAGTACTAAAAGAGTATTAGAACTGATTCAAGAATTTGGTCATGTGGCAGGATTTAAGTTGAACAAGTTAAAAACTAAAGTTCTTGAGAAAAACTTAACACCGACTGAGAAAGAGAGGTTTCAGAAGGAGACAGGTTTAACATTGGTTAAGAAAGTAAAATACCTGGGGGTTAATATGACTGCTAAGAACTTAAACCTATTTAAAGACAATTATGAGAAATGTTGGTCAGAAGTGAAAAAGGATCTTGAGATATGGTCAAACTTGAAGCTTTCCTTGTTAGGTCGAATTGCTGTTATAAAGATGAATGTATTGCCAAGAATGTTATTTTTGTTTCAATCATTGCAAATTTTGGACAAAATGGACTGTTTCAAGAAGTGGCAGAGAGACATTTCTAGATTTGTCTGGCAGGGCAAGAAGCCCAGAATAAAATTCAAAATATTAACTGATGTAAAGGAAAGAGGTGGATTTGCCCTGCCAGACCTTAAACTCTATTATGAATCAGCAGCATTCTGCTGGTTGAAAGAATGGCTGCTTCTTGAGAACACAGACATTTTGGATTTAGAAGGTTTTAATAATGTTTTTGGGTGGCATGCATATTTGTGGTATGACAAGGTCAAAGCACATAAAGCATTTAAAAACCATATTGTCAGGAAAGCATTGTTTAATGTTTGGATAAGATATAAGGGCTTACTTGAAAATAAAACCCCAAGGTGGTTGTCACCGATGGAAGCAAAGGCTCAGAAAAAGCTTAATATGGAGGCCGAAATGGCCGAAATATTGGGAAATTTTGGAACAAGAAGGAGACAAATTGAAATTGCAGAGTTTTGAGAAATTAAAAGATAAAGTGCGAGACTGGCTTCACTATTATCAAATAAGGGAGGCTTATAATTTGGACAAAAAAATTGGCTTCCAGGTGGAAAAATCAAAATTGGAAACAGAACTGTTAGATCCCAAAACAAAGATACTTTCAAGAACGTATAACTTGCTGTTGAAATGGAATACTCAGGATGAAATGGTTAAATCTGCTATGATTAAATGGGCACAAGATGTTGGACATAACATTATGTTTGCTGACTGGGAACAGTTGTGCACCACAGGTATGAAATTTACGGCATGTAATGCCCTAAGAGAGAATATTATGAAAATGATATACAGGTGGTACATGACACCAGTCAAGCTTGCAAAAATCTATCATTTGCCCGATAATAAATGTTGGAAATGTAAAGAAAATGAAGGTACATTCTTTCACCTTTGGTGGATGTGCCCAACGATTAAGGCTTTCTGGGAGATGATCTATAATGAAATGAAAAAGGTATTTAAATATACCTTCCTGAAGAAACCAGAGGCCTTCCTCCTGGGCATAGTCGGCCAATTGGTGCCAAAGAAGGATAGAACTTTCTTTATGTATGCTACAACAGCAGCAAGAATACTTATTGCAAAGTATTGGAAGACACAAGATTTACCCACCCTGGAAGAGTGGCAGATGAAGGTGATGGACTATATGGAACTGGCGGAAATGACTGGCAGAATCCGAGACCAGGGAGAAGAGTCGGTGGAAGAAGATTGGAAGAAATTTAAAGACTATTTGCAGAAACATTGTAAAATTAATGAATGTTAAAATGATGTTGGATTGAAATTAAGCGGCCTTAGTAACAAGGTCAATAAGAATATGTAAAAATGGATTGATAACGGATGAAAATATATAGTTATAATATGTTGAGATATAGAGTTAAGATAAATGAAAGAGGGTAAGGATTTGCTGAACTAACCATGTGAATGGGAATACAAAAAAGGGAGGTGTGAGGAGGTCAGGGAAATAAGCAAACGAAATTTAAGACATGAAAAAATTGATTTGTTTTTAATTTTTTCTATATATTTTTTCTGTATTCTGTATCTTTTTTTTCTATGTATTTTTGTATTTTTTGTATTTTTCTCTTTTTTTCTCTTGTTTTCTTTTTATTCTGTAATTTTCCTCTGTTTGTAAAACTTCAATAAATATCTTTTAAAAAAAACAAACGAAAGAGTCTTGGAACCATTTACAGTTCATTTGCAGAAACAACAGAATGGACTGGATTCACTGGCAGGATTTGAATAAAAGTTCACAATTTCATTTGACTAACAGATATTTTAGAGAACTGATAAGGGATTTTATTTTTGTGTAGGAAAAGCAGGACACAATAAATAAAACTAAATAACTCAGCAGAGGGGGAGTTGAGGGAAGTCCAGAGGAGAGGAGGGAGAATAATTGTAAATAACATGACAAATGAGATTTGCATCATTACTTGTTATAAAATTCAATAAATATTTTTTTAAAAAAAGATGTTGCCAGACTACAATTCCCATAATTCTTTTCATTTTAATGCAAACCTAAATTCACATTTCCTAAAACAATACACAAAGCAAAATACAGCTACCCGTTGAAATATCCCAATCTCTGGATTTGGTAATGCACTTCTCCAAACTCCCAAAAAAATGAGTCTGGACGCCACCAAGTTGGCTGGCCACCCTCATGGGTTGATGATGCATTTTGTCACTGATTGACTCAAGTGTCATTACGAAAGCAGGGCTCACAATTTACAAGTCTTTGTCATAGCCATATGTTCAAAACGGTGCTAACCACATGGCTTGGAGACCACCCTAGTGAGAAAATGAAAGATTAGAGTGAAATGCCATTGCAGTCCCAATTGGAGCTTCCAGTTTAAAACCAAGCTGGTTCTTTATCATGACTTTCAATGCAAAGTGTATATCATTTTCAGATATTTCACATGTGTTGATTATTCCTGGGAAGGCTTCCAAACATTTAGAAGTTCATTTCGGATAATCATCAAAAGCCTGGCGCATGGGAAATTTGTAGTCTGGAAATCATAGTGAAACTCTCACAAGCTTTCAATTTTCTCCCCTTCAATACTTCTTAGTTTTGCTTGTTTCTCTTCTATCTTACACAACAAGCAACGCAGTGACTTAAAAGTATACATCTGCTACCAGACCTGACCACAGGGAGCCATTAAGCAGATCCCAGTCCCAGCCTCCTGCTCCACAGCAGGTTTACATCTGCTCTGTACACGTTTTGTTTGCATGAATATTAGATACAAAAGGAATGCAGGAGTTTTAATCAGATGACCAGCCTTGTTGCCTGGACATATGGTGGAAAGGAAAGTACCATGTCCAGTCTCCCTGACTGCCATCTCCACATGCTCCTTGGGCTTATGCATATATAAGTTATATGCACATAGATACTAAAATGGGAAGCTCAGATTAATGCAGGAACACAGTGCATGCAACAGGACGCGGGTGGCGCTGTGGGTTAAACCACAGAGCCTAGGACTTGCTGATCAGAAGGTTGGTAGTTCGAATCCCTGTGACGGGGTGAGCTCCCGTTGCTCGGTCCCTGCTCCTGCCAACCTAGCAGTTCAAAAGCACATCAAAGTGCAAGTAGATAAATAGGTACCACTCTGGCGGGAAGGTAAACAGTGTTTCTGTGCGCTGCTCTGGTTCGTCAGAAGTGGCTTAGTCATGCTAGCCACATGACCCGGAAGCTGTACGCCAGCTCCCTTGGCCAATAAAGCGAGATGAGCGCCGCAACCCCAGAGTCGGCCACGACTGGACCTAATGGTCAGGGGTCCCTTTACCTTTACAGTGGATGCAATCCTGCTCCTGTCTAGAGCTGTACACACACCATACATTTAAAGCACACTTAAAGCACATCCCACTCACAAAAGAATCCTGAGAACTGCAGTTTTCCCCTCCAGAGCTACAATTCCCAGCACCCTTAACAAACTACACTTTCTCTCCCCCCCCCCATTTGATGGGCATTGTGTGTGTGCACCACGTCATGTGATCAGTTGTGGGAATGTTGTGGGTAACAGGAGAGGATATACAGTATTGATCAATCCTTCCTAACTTGCACTAGCAATTTTCTTTATACATCAGAGTGTTTTCCCCCTTTTACACAGCAGGAAGCTGGTTGCAGACTCGTGTGAGTCTCTTAAGATAATAAGCAACTCAATCAGGCTTGCCCAGATTGAGATATATTCTATTGTTCCTGGTCAGACCCCTTTGAACCCTCCTAAAAGAATAAAGACACCACAGTCTTATTCATAAGTAACAAAAAGAAGTTTTACTCGCGATCAGGCAGAGCACAGTGTGATCCCTGAAGGCAGGCTTTAGGCTTAAAGTTACAAACATGTACAAACAGGTTTGCTGCATATGGGAGGTAACAAAGGGACTGGGGGCTGACAGTGCAGCAGTGCAGTCCAGGTGAAGCAGGAAGCAGGCAGGTCACAAAAGAAGGGAGATGGCTTCGTGACTCGGTGTTTCACCAGGTCTGGAAAGGTCACGCCCACCTACTAGTCACATGCAAAGGAAAGGATGCTCCAGGCCAGGTGTAACAGGAACTTCAACATTCCCCTGCATGTCTACTCTAGGCAAACAGGAAGTTTTGTACTTGACTGCTCCAGAGGATTACATCCCACATCAATTATGCAGGGCAGGGCTTACCTGCCCCCCCCCAATATTTCATCCAAGTTGGCACCCCTGTGCTGACGTGATCACTTGAAAGCTGGTTGGCAACCTGAAATATACTTGGGGTCGAGAGTGGATTTCATGCTCTTTATTCAGCTCATAGTGGTGAGGAGGAATGAAAGTTCCCCCCAAAATATCTGCTTTATATACATTATTTACACAATGGGCTGCACGTGATTGGCTAATTCCGGGATTCTCCTGTAGGCCAATCAGGTTGTGGATTCACTTCCACCTGGAGCTGGATTGGGTGGCTCCTGCGGACCAATCATACTGCTGCATTGTTCTAGGACCAATCAGACTGCTGCATTCTGAATCCTATTGTTCTAGGATCAATCAGACTGCTGCATTTTGGATCCTATTGTTCTAGGACCAATCAGACTGCTGCATTTTGGAACCTATTCAACTCAGTACATAACACCACTGATGTTTCAGTAGAACCATTTCCCCCTGACGGAATGTGCAGCGCCGAATGTGCTTGAGCTGCCTACATAGCTAATAAATCTATCCCACCACCGTTACAAAAGCTGAGACTCCAAATTCACTGCGGATGCACCCCGGCTGAATTGATGCTCTCGCAAGGATCTAGAAAACATGCTTGAATCCAAATTCTCATTTTGCATTTTAGGTGATTTGGAAATCGTAAAGGTTGAGTACAGTCAGTTCCTGCATCCTTCCCAGTCCCCCAAGCTCCCAGCCTCTCCCTAGGATGCCTGCCAATTGAATTGCAAATCTGGCAGGCCATGCTCAACTTCTTTTGAAGCCAGGCCACCCACTTCACCACCAACACTTTGCCTTGGAAATAACACCCATTAGGGAAGAGGGACCTCCTTGCCAAGAGGAGAAAGGAAACACACCTTGATTGCCAAGCAGCAATCTGCAAAAAGTGGGGGAGTATTTGGATCCAGGAGGAGGAAATCCCATTGTCCTTGAGGGATTATTTTTTTCCAAAAACAGTAAAAATAAAGCACTTCAGCTCAGCCTTTGTGACGTGAAATCAGGGCTGCAGGTTTCAATTAGCACATATGTGCAACTCCAATAAAGATCAAGTCTGCACTGCAAATTTTAAATATTTTCATGGATGTTCAAACTGCCCCCAGTCAAGAAAACCTGGAAAACTGTCATTCTTTGGAGGGTCGGGCATATCTAACACAGAATTCTTGGCATGTATAGAACTGCATCCCCACCAGTGTCAGCTCCAGGTTTGGAGTGTAGGTGGGGGCTTGGCAAAAGACTTTCCTGAGTAGCCTCATCTTCTTGATTCTGTTGTTGACTTGCCCATCCTTGTAAACCAAAAATGACATCATCATCTAGGGCAGGGGTGGGAAACCTCAGGCCTGGCAAAACAGGAATTGTTGGTTTGACTGCAATAACATCCCCCAAAAGGAGCAGGGTAAGGCCAAGCAGAAGCTGTTTTTGTTTCCCCACTGTCCTGTTACTGGTCACTTACTTAGAGAGGGCAGGTGAACAGGAAGCAATATGATGGTGCTCAAAGTTGCCTGCTTGGTTGCAAATGGTGCAGGCTGGCTCGCCCAGTTCATGTTCGTATCACCCGAGAGATAAAGTATGTTTGTTGCTTTTTTGGACACTTTGTTCCTGTGTCAGACGTGGTCCATGAGTGGAGTGGAACCACTATGCTAGCGGTGCAGTTGGCGAGGTGCAAACACACCAGCAGGAGCACCAGATTAGCTCCTTCGTATCTTTTGCACTGCAATGACATCTATGCTCTCTCGACCCTCTTCCTCTGCCTTCCAGTACTCAACGTTGACTCACCTGCTGGAAAGCTACTCCAGCAGTTCCACCCCCATATAGAGAGCCATTTCTACTTCCTGTACTGCCATTCATGTGCTGGACTATGGAACTGGAAGGTCAGGCTAAGGAGAAGTGTCCTCAGATGATACCTCAATTCTTCCCCTCCATGGCGTGTTCTCATTCCATCTGTAAAATTTTGCTAATTTATGAATTGCCCATAAGTCCCAAGGCAATTTACAACCGTGCAATAAATATGACTAAAAATATGTTTGAAAAAGATAAGCTCCCCTGCCTCTCAAGATAGATACTTCCACTGGTGGAAAGATTGAAAGGGAAGCACATAGCCTTTCTCCGGCTAGCAGTGCAACACTAAGCCAATGCCAGCTATACTGGTGCTTCCGTCTATTAATCAGGCTGCCCTCTGAGTGATTTCTACAGGAAAACGACCAAACTTCACAACAGGCAATCAGAGGAAGGCGTCTCTCCTTTTGAGCACGCTGCAATCCGGAGAATGAAATATTTCCTTTTTAAAAAGTAACTCTCAATCACACACACACACACACACAAACTGAAAACGTTTTTTTAAAAAAACAAAACAAAACCCATCATTCAAAAATGTAGAACTGCAGACGTTCCCATAATAGTGGTGTAGAAATTAAGAGCATCATACTAGGTGTCCACCACCTTCTCAAGTACTGACCTAGCAGGCTTGATTTAAAAGAAAATTTACAAAAATATAAAAGGTTACAATGAATTCTTAAAAACAGGTGAATAAAATCAGCAAGAGCTAAAATGAAATACACTGGTACCTCGGGTTACATACGCTTCAGGTTACAGATGCTTCAGGTTACAGACTCCACTAACCCAGAAATAGTGCTTCAGGTTAAGAACTTTGCTTCAGGATGAGAACAGAAATCGTGCTCTGGCGGCGCGGCAGCAGCAGGAGGCCCCATTAGCTAAAGTGCTGCTTCAGGTTAAGAACAGTTCTCCAGAATGAATTAAGTACTTAACCCGAGGTACCACTGTAAAACAAATGTAACTCCTATGTGTCTGGATAGGCTTGCCTAAAACAAAAACAAATATTTTAAACAGGTGATGGAAAGAATACAGCAAAGGGGCCTGCCTGATGTCAATAGGCAGGGAGTTCCAAAGGGCAGCTGCTGACACACTATTTGAACCACCACACACAGAAGTCTTGTTCTTTGTTGCTCTAGATGTCAGGAGGAAATAGCAAGGAATCAGATTCTGGCTCACTATTAGAAGTTGCTTGACCGTGGAAAAGACAGTGTCATGGGACATGGTGGACTCTCCTTTGCGGAGAGAAAGAGGGCCTTCTCGGTAGTGGCACCCGCCTTGTGCAATGCCCTCCCATCAGATGTCAAGGAAATAAACAAATATCTGACTTTTAGAAAACATCTGAAGGCAGCCCTGTTTATGGAAGTTGTTTATGCTTGATGCTTTATTTTATTCATTTTATTTTTAATATTATTAAATATTAAAAACATTATTTTAATATTAATATTTTGTTGGAAGCCACCCAGAGTGGCTGGGGAAATCCAGCCAGATGGGTGGGGTATTATTATTATTATTATTATTATTATTATTATTATTATTATTATTATTACTGTTTCATGTATTCTGCACTGTGGAGCCTGTACTGTGCCTAGGGTTGGGCTAGATTACTGCTAAGGTTCCTCCAAGCTCTACAATTCTGTGATCCTAAGAAAACATTCCATGGGAATGTGCCCAAAACTTGCAGAAGTGCACAGGGGTGGAAGTGGGGGACAGAATGAAAATAAATAAAAGAGGGTGGGAAGAAGAAAAGGCAAAATGCTCCTTATTTCTGCTAGGTCCATTGCTAAATACTCACTTTGCCATTAGAAATTGCTTTTATATTTTACTGATGTATAACAGTAACATTGGCTTGCACTCCCTCACTCAACTTTTACTGCAATGGTTGTTAGGTTGGGGTTTTTAAAAGTTTATTGGGTACATTTCCTAGGCAGCAAAGCATCACCAGTGTGAGAATAACCCCGGGTAGCTGTTCAGCTAAGGTGTTCAGCGAAATATTAACTTTCTCAGGATTTCATGGGCCTACATTTTAAGGTCCCTAAGTAATAGTGAGGCATCAGAGCTAAAAGGCTTGGTGAAGCCGCGGAAGTGAAAACTCAGGTTAATCAATTCTCAGCCTGAAATACAATGCTCACACTACAGGCTGCCTCCTCCCTTCTTCCCTTCTGTACTTCAAACAAACAGACCTCCTAGGAAAAGCTCGGGCCAGAAGCCATTTTAGAAACCTGTCTGCAGATGGGCTGCATCCTGCTCTCATTGGGATGCCCACCAGCTAAGGAGAAAGCAGGGAGCTCAGTGGTAGAACCTGTGTAGAAACATACAGACACTGGCATAGCTAGGGGGGTGCAGGAGGGGCAGATTGCCCTGGGTGGCTCTGGGCCTGCAGGGCACCTGAGCCATCATGTCCCAAGCTGCCCAAGCTCCAGGAGGGACGCAGTCACTCTGGCATGTGGTCCACCCTCACAGGGTCCCCTGCCCCCCCAGCACAGCACACTCGCCCTCGCCATCAGCGGGGCTTGCTATGCCAGCATACAGAAGGTCCCAGATTTTATCCCTCTTGGCAGTGAGTCCTGGAAGACCTGCTTCCTGCCTTGCAGGCGTTTCCCCACTTTGCCTGGGTGGGCATGGCCTTGACTGACTCCAGCTACAAAAGCTGAGGCTGCTGAACAGATTCATGGGCTGGGGTGTCATTTTTTGTATCTCTATTTTAGATCTTCTTCCAACTGGTGTGGAAATTGTTTGGTGTGGCTGTGTATTTTTTGATGTTTCGTTTATTGTTTACGACTACAATGGTACCTCGGGTTAAGTACTTAATTCGTTCTGGAGGTCCGTACTTAACCTGAAACTGTTCTAAACCTGAAGCACCACGTTAGCTAATGGGACCTCCCACTGCCGCTGCGCTGCCGGAGCATGATTTCTGTTCTCATCCTGAAGCAAAGTTTTTAACCCGAGGTACTATTTCTGGGTTAGCGGAGTCTGTAACCTGAAGCGTATGTAACCCGAGGTACCACTGTACTTTTGTTACGGTTGCAACCAGTGCCATTTTTCCAGAAAAGGTGGTGCCAGAACTCACCACAAACATCTCAAACCTTGAGCCTGGTTTTGGCTTTGGAGAGGCGGTCTAGAAATCAGTCAGTTGACTGATAATCCTGACATCTCATATGGAACCTGGGAGAGATGCTGCCAGCCAGTGTAGACACGCTGAGCTAGATGTTCCAATGTCCATCAGTATAAGGCAGCTCCTTTATGGGAGGGTAGGACCCAGGTTTAGCTCCAGCATCTCCAGGTAAGATCAGTGCTGGATAAAACCCTGTGGAGGCTCCTAGGCAGTCAAAATCTCAGGGGGATAACACTGAACTAACAAAGCTTGATTGTAATTTTCTTTAAAGATCAAAGAAATATTTTGATCCGTTGTTGCAGAGCCCCTAAAAGACATGGGTCTCGTAGACAGGTGCCTGCTCTGCCTATTTAGTAATTTGGCACTGGGTAAGACTGGCGGTTCGAATCCCCGCCACGGGGTGAGCTGCCCTTGCTCGGTCCCTGCTCCTGCCAACCTAGCAGTTGGAAAGTGCGTCAAAGTGCAAGTAAATAAATAGGTACTGCTCCGGCAGGAAGGTAAATGGTGTTTCTGTGCACTGCTGTGGTTCGTCAGAAGCGGCTTAGTCATGCTGGCCACATGACCCGGAAGCTGGCTGCGGACAAATACCGGCTCCCTCGGCCTATAGAGCGAGATGAGCGTGCAACCCCAGAGTCGTCCACGACTGGACGTAATGGTCAGGGGTACCTTTACCTTTACCTAAGATTTGGAAAGAGTCCTGACCAAATCTTGGTGTAATGAACCAAGCAGGGGTGGTTTAATCCCTGTTTGGGGATCCCACACACACCCCGGCTCTTGGAGATCCCACCCATTTTAGTGGGGGGGGGGAGAAATAGACCCCTGGGTTGGGCAGCAAAACCCACCTAATTCTGCTGCATGCACAGCCACACTTTATGAGCACGTTTCTTTGCTTAACAGCAGAAGCGAACCGTCCATTTGCCTCTCAGTCCGCTAAGGGACAGCATCGCTCCGCTCTTAATCGCCTGCTTTTTCTGAGCCACCATCCCTGGAAATACGCGCTCTGGCCGCTAAACCGCGCTGTTACACAGGTTTTCCCAGCCGCGCAGATCCAGCCTTGCGTACGATAATAGCTAGGAAACTCGGTATGTAGCAACCCAGAGCGCGCACCCGCCGCCCATCCCTACCCCGGAACGTCGCTCCTTTTTTCTTTTTTTTCCAGTGGAGAAGCACATTTAAACACCTGTCCCATAAAGCGGCTCTTTCAATATGAACGATGGGGCTATTATGGGAGGAAGAGGGCTTCCTCCCACCCACATCCTATGGATTTTACAACTTGGATCCACAGGTCTGGAGGTTGCATGCATCTCCCCCCACCCCGAGAGAGAGAGAGAGAGAGAGATTTGGGGAAATAAAACCGTCGCCAGCAACGCACAACAATGGCCACATTAATCTTGCGCAATTAGCGTTATAACCCTTGGCAGCTCTACAGACGCGAAAAACAAAGCATTATGCAAATAGACCCTCCTGTCTCCCATCCCCCCCTTTCTTCTTCTGTGAGTGGATCTCTTCGCACCCCCGAACTCCCCCCCCCGCACACACACCCCAATCATCTCCCTCCCTCTCCTGTGTCTATCTGGCGCTGCTTTTTCCCCCAGACTGTTTTAATGATACGGTACATTGACTAACTTAAAATTAATTATAAGGTTCTTGACCAAGAGAGAGAGAGAGAGAGGAGGAGGAAGAGGAAGAGGAAGGGAGTGGGAGAATCAAAGGGAGACAGGCTTGATGTGGGGTGGGGAGAGGGGAGGCTGCGCTATTCAGAGGGTTTGGTATTCAGAGAATGAGCCACCTGCGCTTGGCAGCGCTGCCCAGAGAAAAACAGACAGTATTGTGCGCACCTCGGGAGGGATGGAGGGCACTTGAGGGATGGATGGAGCCTGGCTCAGTTTGGCTGCTGATGCTGCGGATGCAGCGGGGAAGGAAGGATGTCCAGCAGGGCTTGCAGAGAGAAGCGGTTCTCCGCGGGGTGCGCACCGGTGCTTCTTTCTACAGGCCACCGGGATGAAAATATTTCTTGAGCGCCAGAGAGGAAGTTGCGGTTTAGATCTGTATCCAAACTGCCCAGGAGCTGTGGCGCAAAGGGACTGAGGGGAGGGGGCTTCTCTGCAAAAGTTTTTGGCTTTGCTGGGAACCGGTCCTGACCCAGGTGCCCTGTTGGCTCGTCGCTCCCTAGCGCGGCTAAGGAAAGGCTAGCACGACCAGGTCAAAGTCCTTGCGCCGTTTGTCTCTCTCGACTCCATTGCAAGGGGGGCGGTGGGGGGCCAGCACACAGTAAGATTCAATGGAGTGACCGGATTTTTAAAAAAATGTGTGTGAGAGAAGTGGAGGTAGGACGAAAGCAGGGGCATTTTGTGACGGGGGTGGGCAGAGTTATAATTCTGCTTCTGCACGGAAAGTGGCACGCAGTGCCTTGCCTCTCTCCATAGAGGGTTCGTCTGAAATGAGGGATTGAAAGCGATGTGCCGGGACCGGGGTTGGGGCTGATAGTCAAAACAGGGCAGCAGAAAATAATCTCTGAATTTCCCCGCTCTTCTTTCCGGTCGATACTCCGATATTGTCTCTCTCCCTCCCCCCCCCCCCATGTTTCTGCTGTCAATTGACTTCCGAAAGTGGCGGGTTTTGCCTCGCAATCGGTAAGTATAAATGAATCTGATTTTTCCACCACCAAGAGAGAGAGAGAGAGAGAGAGAGAGAGAGAGAGAGAGAGAGAGAAAGAAAGAAAGAAAGAAAGAAAGAAAGAAAGAAAGAAAGAAAGAAAGAAAGACGGACGAAGTGGACGAGTTTGCCTTCCAGCAGCAATTGAAACTGCACCTGTCCGCTCCGGATTGAGTTGCCCGTTTCCTCCCTTTGGCGCTGGAGGGGAGAGTTTGGGTGATTTGGCGCAGGGCCTTGATTTATCCCCTTTCTATCAGTGATTAATGCGGCTTAATTAGCTAATCTCCAAACCATTATTTACAGCTGGTGCGGACAAAGGGAAAACCTGATGAACCAGCACTTAAGTCGCTTTGAAATTATGGAGTTGGAGGAAGGAAACGGGCGTTGGGACGGGAGCCACAGAAGGGAAGGGCTCCTGATTTTGAACAATTTGGGGAAGGGGCATCTTCTGAACGCCCTGACCAAAGTGGTCGTGCGCTTCCGAAAGCGACTTGCTGCCTTTTTTAAAAAAAGGAAGCAGCAAAATTGAAATGATCGTTCATGTGTCCGGCTTGCAGCTCGGGGCACTCCTTACCTACGAGTAAGTCCCACTGAAATAAATATGGCTTCCTTATTCTGAATGAGAAAACATGTAGAGGGACAACGGGCATCATAATCGGAGCCATAAACAGTGTGCACCGGTACTTTTGGATCAGTGTGCGAGGCGCGCATTCCTAGCTTACAGGTGTTTGACGCACACCAGAGGTATATAATTAGGCTCGTATAGGAGTGTGTGTCCCATCCATGTAGGTTCGGTAGAAATGGGAAATGCCCTTCCCTGGGAAATGCAAACAATTCCTAATGTATTGTAGTATGCATCTGTGTGTTTCCAATTTTAAAATCGCCTGCCACTGGCAGATTTCCTCTTGCCAGACTTTCTTCATGCGCTATCAACTATTTAAGATTTGGGACTCAGAAATGCAAAGCAGAGAGGGGCTCCCTTAAATTGCGCTCGCTTGTTTTTGGGATTTATTTCTTTTTTTTTACTCTCCCTCCCGTATATCCCCTTTTGCCTTTCCTCTCTCTTCCTTCCCAGGCTTTGTAAAATCGCCAACTCGGTTTCAGATAAGAATCTCCGGCATCAGATCAAATCGAAACGACCCAAGGCTTAGCAGTGATGCGGAGAGTTGAGTCCTTCTCTCCTCGTTCGTTCCGTAGTCCGGCGCTTCTCCGTTAATCGGGAGCTCCCCTGCGTCAAATGCTCAGTTGCTTCTTCCGCCAGATCTGCAGAGGATGCGGACGCTGGCAGGGGAATGTGGACGACGGCGACGAAGTTATTTACAAGCAAAAGGAAGGAGTCCGCAATTCTCCGAACTCTTATTCTGGGACGCCATCCCGAACAATGCGCCACCTTTATAATTTTTTGTCTCCGTTGACTTCTAGTGACGAGAAAGGCACAGCCTGGTCTGTTCCCCCCGCTTCTCCTCCCCGCCCCCCAGTATTTATTATTGCCATTATTAGGATTATCATTGGGATTGGTGGGGTTTTTTTTGTTTTAATTTGGTTTTTGAAAGCCTATAGGGCTTCTCTATTATTATTATTTAGGAGGGGGAAAATAATCTGAGCATATATATATATATATATATATATATATATATATATATGGCAAACTGGAAATTTCAGAAGAAATTTCTCGTTGTTCATAAAAAAAATATTTTTTTATTATTTTTAAGGGCCTTGAACTGGCGAGGACACGTTAGAATCAAACGCAAACTTTTTTCTTTTCCTTTTTAAAGAAAAGTAGAAGGATTCAAGAGTCGACGTGTTATCTGGACCAACCCAAAGCCAATGGAGATTCTTGGAATAGGAAAGATAAGAACGAGGGAAGGGAAGATATATCCAAATCTTGCTCAATCACGATTTCCCCCAAATGCTAAAAATAGGAAAATAAAATCTGGAAAGAATGGAGAACAGATTCCCCACCGACCCAAAACCACAACTCTCTTCCTCCTGCTCATCTTTCCTGGAAAACTCCCCACCACACACACGAACGCACGCGCGGACACACACACTCCGAAAGTAAATTAAAGACGAAGGCTTAATGGAAGATAGTGGATACTAAATAGAAAGGCATATACAGTATTGCTTCAGCGTTAAAGGAGATGTCCTCTCCCAAGACCCAGCCCAAGTATTCGAGGCAGGGTATGGGTCTGCTTCGCCCCTGGCTGATTCAGAAATGTTTTAAACGTTCCGTAGTATTGATTTGTTTAGGGGGGGAAATATCAATAGGTTGCTTTTCTTAGTAGAACTTTCTCAAATGGACAGCGGCACTTATTATGATCGTCGTCATCGTTATTTTCAACAACCAGGGAAATGGTTCTTTTTCAACTTCTTTCTCCCCCCCCCGCCCCGCCCCCCGTCTTATATTAAATTATGGGAAGTGAGAGTGCAGGAGCGGGTGAGGGGCGGCGGGGCATCTGTTTAATTCGGAGCAACCCCGATCCGATTGTTTTGAGAGATGAATGGGGTGGGGGAGTCGTTTCCATGTTTGACGATTATTAATCCCTCCCTCCACTTTCAATTCTGATGGTGGGGGCAGGAGAAAAAGAAGAAGAAATGGATTAGAAATGGTATCAAGAAGGATTATTCGTTTATATCAGCCAGATGGAGCCATACGGGGCGATTGGAAAGCAACAAAGGGGAGAGGATTTTTATTATTCTTTTTTGTAATGGTTAGGAGGAATTATTTGCGGGGGGAGGGGAGAGATTTACAAACAAGCAAGCCACTGAGTTGTTGCAGAGATGGCGAAAGGGGAGTGAAATGCCTCTGGTTCCTTTAACTCTGTCGCTTCCCTTTAACTGGATATAACTGTTTACAGAGAGAGAGAAAGAGAGAGAGATGGCGCAATTTTGGATTTAAAGCGGGGTAAGCGACAGAATATCTCTCCTCCCAAGCACGCATCTCTCTTTGCTTGGGTTAGCACAGGCTACTTCTATTTTATCTCCCCATCACCCCCTTCCCATCATTATTTTAAATTAAATACAACCCCTGGAAAATGTTTCGAGTATCATCTACTTAGGACGAATACAAGTTGGGGGGGAGCGGAGAAGGGATGAGGAAGAGGGGAAATCCATTCAACCACCAGTGACCTCAGAATGCACCTGCTGATTGGATACAAAGAACTGGGGGGTGATGAATTAAGAGGGAGACCCCCCCATCTCCAGCCCTCCCCTCCACCATGCGGGCTTATACGATTACAAGGGGTGGGGGTTGATAGTTAACCAAAGCCAACCCAGAACGTCCTTCAAAGCTGATATCTATCTATCTATCAGTCTATATTTATATCATCTATCTATCTATCTATCTATCATCTATCTATCTATGTATCATGTATCATCTATCTATCTATCTATCTATCTATCTATCTATCTATCTATCTATCATCTATCTCTATCTAAAACTGAGGAATATTTTTTTAAAGAGAGAGAGGGAGAGAGAAGCCTTCGATAAATAACAAATCTTCTAAATCCGAATAAATTGTTGTTGTTGTTCTTGAGGGTCACGGGTAGGGTTTTTTGTTTTTCTCTCTCCCCCCCCAACCTCCTCCTGCTAATTCACTCCAAAACCACCCAATTGAAATAAGCCGCACCACCCCACAAAACAAAACTCTCTCCGGCGCTCGCAACAAAAATGCACTAAAGGGATGTGATCTTTCGGGCTTAAAATGCTTTATTGATTGAAATAATTGAAGCATTATTTGGATTTGTTCTGACACCGACGCTGATTTAAAGATTTCTCCTCTTATCGATCGTTGTCCCGGCTCAAAGAAAACGCTGTCCGATCTGAGCAGGAATCCATCTATCTATTCCCTCTCTCCTCTCTGCTCATATGCAGAATAAAAATAATAATAATGCGCTTATTTATTTGTTTTTATGTCGCGGAGTCCCACCCCCTCTTTCTACTCTTTCAGTGGTAAATCATCCCAATTAATCCCTTCGCCGCTCCCCTCGCCATAGAGCCTCTTATCTTCGGTGCATCTGCTTTCAGTTTGCACGTTCAGTGAACTGCGGCGGACAATAGTTGCAGGGAGGGCGGGGGAGGAAGGGGGGAAAAATCCCTCAACATAGAGGGAGGAGAGATGGCAACTCCTCAGCTGTGTTCCATTTCGGCCGCGAAGGAAAAGGAAGACGCCCCCTCCGCCCAAAGATCCCCTCCTGCTCCTGGCCTGCGCCGGGAAGCCACCCCCAGGCTGCGGAGGGACCTCTCTAATGGGGCGGAATCGGTGGAGGCGGTGCGTCCGCAGGAAGAGCAGCTCAGGCCAGTGGAAGTCTGCTCAAGGTGGGCTTCAGACCCAGGAAAGGATGCGAATGGTACCCAAAAGGGAAGAGAGAGCGCGAAGCTGGTGGGGAGCGAAGGGGTTAAGTGGGCAAGGAGAGGGAGGGAGGGGAGAAAAGTAATCGAACAATGAGGGTGTCAGTATATTTGCCCCCCCCCCTACAGATCCGACGTTGCGACTCTGCACTATCCAATTCTTGCACATTTATTCCCCTTAAGTCTGCCATATCCTGCAGGCTTTAGCCAACTAAATTCTACTCAGAGTAGAACGCACTGGATTTAATGGACCCAATTTCACCATGTCCATTAATTTCAGTGAGTGTATTCTGAGTATGGCTAACATGGAATGCATCGCAGCCAAAACATCTTTCTTTCTTTCTTTCTTTCTTTCTTTCTTTCTTTCTTTCTTTCTTCCTTCCTTCCTTCCTTCCTTCCTTCCTTCCTTCCTTCCTTCCTTCCTTCCTTCCTTTCTTTCCACAGCCTCCGGCCAGAAGAACTGTTTTGACTACTTTCTCTAAATAAATACTCGAAAACAAACAGCCCACCAGCTTTTGGTTGGTCCCCCCCCCCGCCCCCAACTATGCCTGCTCTCCCATAGGTTTCTCCGGAGGGAATTCCCATTGGACGAGAGGGAGGCATTGGAAACCCATCGAACGTGGCTGTCCTCCTCCTTCTCCTCCCCCTCCCGTTCGCTTCGGAAGGTGCCAATTGCGCGGTACCCTAGAAAAGGCAGAGGACCACGGCATTCCCTGTTTGCGGGCGTTCCCTGAAACATAGACAGATGGAGGGGTGGAGTGTGTGTGTGTGTGTGTGTGTGTGTGTGTGTGTGTGTGTGTGTGTGATGGAAGAGGGAAGAGGGAAGAGGGAAGAGGGAATCCGATTGTCTGTTTCCACACACACAAACACGCCCCTCCCCAGCGCAGCAGATCTCGTTTTGGCCTGGAAAAGGCGGTCTAACTCCACTCAAGTCCGCTTGGGAAAGTAAAAGCTTATAGGGCGGGGTGGGGGGAGGAGGAGAGAGATGCATGTGGCTTTAATAGCAGTGAAAGTATTACAGAGGGATCAGATTAAGCGAGAGAGGGGGCTTTTGAACATCTGTCTAATGCAGCCAATAGAGATGACATTAGTGATATTGGAGGGAGAGAGGGAGAGGGAGCAACAAACAGATCGAGCCGGGATTATGAGAAACCCTCCCAATCCGATTAGTCCCTGCCCCTCTTCTTTCCCTCTCTCTTTCTCTCTCTCTCTGCCAGCCGGATCCTAAACCCAGGGAAGACTAGATTGGATAATAACGTGCTGTTAGCACCCTACGGTTGGGTGGAGGCTCTGCAAGCCCAGAGGCTGGAGGAGAGAGAGAATAACTCACAAATGATGCTGCAGCGGGAGAGACAGAGGAGCCCGGTCTCATCCCGCCCAGGTACCCTCTTGCCTGCAGCGGAGCGTGGAGGGTCAGGCTACAAGTCGCCCCGAGCTAAAGAATATTAAGAAGAAAATTCTTCCCGCTAGAGTAGAGGGCTCCAGCGTTATCTTCCAGGCAGGGATGTTGTAGCTTTGCCCTGCTGACTATTCTTACTAAGGCAACCTTTCTATGTGTGGGGGCTACCTGGCGCCGCCCAAATTTTGCTGGACTCTGATTCCCATCATCCTTGGCTGTCACAGCCAACTTTGGACAGCGATGGTGGCAATATCTGAAGGACCACGAGCGAACCACCCCTGCACTGATATTTTGCTCCTATACATGGAGGTTCTGGTTAAGTTTCCTTGGTCAGTGGCCAGTAGAGCTTTTAGCCTGGCTGGTGGTGTACTGACCTAGTTTGGAAGTAGGTCTCCGAAACCCAGCCCCAGAACCCCCCCCCCCCAAATCTCCCCCCCCCATTATCCTTTTAACTGAGCATGGTGCAGAACTGAACCTGAAGTTTTCTCTATGCAGATTAGTGTGGTGATGGTGTTGGATTAGGTTCTGAGGGACCATGATTCAAATCCCCACTTAGCCTTGAAGTTCACTGGGTCACCTTGGTCTAGTCACCAACTGGCAGCCTAACCTACTTCATAGGGTTGTTATGAGGGGAATATTGGGGTGGGGGGCTTGCACACCCCCATGGGTTTCTTGGAGGAATAGTGGGATATAAATGCAGTAATAAAAACCCCCACAAAAATATAAATGTACTGTAAACTGCCTTGTGAAGGACAGCATATAAATTTAATAAATAATAATATTAATACTATTAATTATAATTAAATAATATTATTATTAATAATAACAATAATAAAGGGACGTGGGTGGTGCTGTGGGTTAAACCACAGAGCCTAGGACTTGCCGATCAGAAGGTCGATGGTTCGAATCCCTGCGATGGGGTGAGCTCCCGTTGCTCGGTCCCTGCTCCTGCCAACCTAGCAGTTCAAAAGCACGTCAAAGTGCAAGTAGATAAATAGGTATCGCTCCAGCGAGAAGGTAAACGGCGTTTCTGTGCGCTGCTCTGGTTCGCCAGAAGCAGCTTAGTCGTGCTGGCCACATGACCTGGAAGCTGTACGCTGGCTTCCTCGGCCAATAAAGCGAGATGAGCGCTGCAACCCCAGAGTTATCTGCGACTGGACCTAATGGTCAGGGGCCCCCTTTACCCCTTTAATATTAATAATGTGCCCTGCTCGGAGAATGACCTTTCTCATGAACTACAAATGATAGGGCCAACTGCTGGAAGGGCCATGGTTCCTGCTGAGAGGATTTAGATTTCCATTGTCATTTCAATGGTGCTCTGGCTCCAGACTATGTGCTCTACCAGGCTGATGATGGACACTTTTTAAGCAACAGTTTGGAGAGGAAAAAGCACCTCTAGCTGCAGCGTAACCGTGGCAGAACACTTTGTCACCCTTTGTGTGTCAATCAACTCTGCTGTGCCTATGCTGGCCACCTTTGACTGCAAACTCCGCTCAGGTGGTGTTGTAAAAAGGAAGCCCGAGATGGGACCTTCTTTCAGCAGGGATGTTGTTGTTGTTGTTTAGTTTAGTTGTGTCCGACTCTTTGTGACCCCATGGACCAGAGCACGCCAGGCACTCCTGTCTTCCACTGCCTCCCGCAGTTTGGTCAAACTCATTCTGGTAGCTTCGAGAACACTGTCCAACCATCTCGTCCTCTGTCGTCCCCTTCTCCTTGTGCCCTCCATCTTTCCGAACATCAGGGTCTTTTCTAGGGAGTCTTCTCTTCTCATGAGGTGGCCAAGGTATTGGAGCCTCAGCTTCATGATCTGTCCTTCCAGTGAGCACTCAGGGTTGATTTCCTTCAGAATGGATCGGTTTGATCTTCTTGCAGTCCATGGGACTCTCAAGAGTCTCCTCCAGCACCATAATTCAAAAGCATCAATTCTTCGGCGATCAGCCTTCTTTATGGTCCAGCTCTCACTTCCATACATCACTACTGGAAAACCATAGCTTTAACTATACGGACCTTTGTTGGCAAGGTGATGTCTCTGCTTTTTAAGATGCTGTCTAGGTTTGTCATTGCTTTTCTCCCAAGAAGCAGGCATCTTTTAATTTTGTGGCTGCTGTCACCATCTGCAGTGATCATGGAGCCCAAGAAAGTAAAATCTCTCACTGCCTCCGTTTCTTCCCCTTCTATTTGCCAGGAGGTGATGGGACCAGTGGCCACAATCTTCATTTTTTTGATGTTGAGCTTCAAACCATATTTCAGCAGGGATACAAAATGGCAATCATGTAATATTGTTGTTGACGTGTTGCATCAGACGGCTTTAAAAAGGGAGCCAATAAATTCATGGAAGTTAATGGTGACTAGCCTTAATGGCTATACAATATACATTCTATATCAAGTCTCACAGTCAGCCTACCTTGGAATACCAGCCACTGGGGAACAGGTGCAAGAGAGGGCTATTGTGTTCCTTGTGGGCTTCTCAGAGGCATCTGGTTGGCCACAGTGGGAAACAAGATGCTGGACTAGATAGGTCTTTGGCCTGATCCAGTAGATGCTCTTATAGGGCTTAGCATGGGCAGCAGGCTAGAGAGAGTTGGCACTATGACCACTTCTCACTGGCCCAGTATGTGCAATCCAACACAGTAAAGCTTCCCTTCTTCTTACCCCTCTTTACCAAGAAATCAGACCACAGACTGGAAAGTAAGCTTAAAATATAATTTACTTACTCAACAGTCTTGCACTGGTTTTCAGCTACAGCAGCATTAAAAACTATGCAGGTAGAATACTTATATTTACAGTAAAAACAGGCTCAAGCCTGTGCCTGGGACTGGAGTAAGAATGGGGCATGTCTGCCCTCACAGCTGGTCAAGGGAAAGGAGGAGGAAACAGAATGTTAGATATGTTCCTTCCCTCCCAGGAGAACTGGGGAAATGACATCACACGGAGCCCTCTCTTCCCACTACATTTTCTATGGTTTGAGTATCTGCCTGTCAGCAATACAGCTCTGTGGTTTTAGTGCCTTCTCATGCTAACTAGCAAGAATATGTATTTGTTAGGTTCAGCTGCCAATCTTCCACAAGCAAGTAGAGCTATTTGCAACCTTGGCATTTTGTCAACTATGCCCTTAAATGCCAAGAGTCATTCTCATCCCAGCACTGGTTCCTTGGTGGAGAGCAGGAACAGGCTTTGGTAATATGGCACTCTGAGCAAGGACAAAATTTGGCATTGAGTAGGTACCTGTACAAATGATGTTGTTGTTTTGTCTTGCACCCCCTCTGCTTGGTGGCCTGTGGGTGGGTGGGAACTGCATCAGCCTACATCCAGTGATGCAGAGTGGTGTAGTAATGTAACATAACAAGGGCACTGCAAATATAGCATGCAGACTACAGACATGCACCAGAGAGCCTTGATAGGCTGATGATCCCAAGCATGTTACTCTGGGAGTTTAAGAACATCAATCTATCCTTTTATAGGTGAAGAAAATGCCAGTGTAGCACAACACTAGCACAGCCAAAATAAATCTGTTTACCATACAAAGCAGTTCTTTCTCCATTGTGATCCTGTTTAATAATAATAATAATAATAATAATAATAATAATAATAATAATAATATCCAGGAGGGTGGCCATGTTAATCTGTTGTAGCGGAGTAAGTGTCTTGAGGCACCTTAAAGACAAGCCATTTTATTTTGGCATAAGCTTTCTGGTACCACATTTATCAGATGCACGGAGTGTAATCCTAAAATAGCATGTTGATATATTCAGAGAGTAGCGAGGGTGAGGAGATGTAGAGATGTCAGGTCAGAGGGAAAATAAATGCAGAGAGAACAGACAGTGATGACTACCTGAAAACAAAATAATTTAATAACAATAACAAAAATCACAGCACACTTCTAAAGAACAGGGGTGGGGAATCTGTGGCAGAGCAGTGGAGGACTCTCTATACATGATCAATAATTTATCATGGTGCAGAGAGCACTTTACATGTACAGGCATGCAGGGTCTCCATAGAAATGTTTTTAATTCTTTTAAAAATGTTTTTAATATTGTGTATTCATGCTGTACCTGGCCCTGGGACCTTCGGGTTAAGAGCAGGAAATAAATAAGAGCAATTAATGTGTGTTGGTCCAGCTGGAAAGCCCACTTCTGCCTCTATTCTACACAAATGAATGAATGAATAGTTTACAGCAGCCTTGGCCGACCTGGTGCCCTTCAGATGTTTCTGGCTGGGTAAGGGCTATAGCTCCATGGCAAAGCATCAGCCTTGCATACAGAAGGTGCCGTGGTGAATCCCCAGCATCTCCCAGGAGAGACTCATGCCTAAAACCCCGGAGAGCCTCTGCCAGTCAGTGTACTGTAGACGATACTGAGTATGATGGGCCAATGGTTTGACTCAGTATAAGGCAGTTTCCTATGTTCCTCTGACTACAACTCCCATTAGCCCTAGCTCCCACAAAACCTGGTTCATAGCACCCTGGACTATGGCAGCTTTCACCAAACTGGTACCCTCCATTTTTTATTTGCCAATGGTCAGGGAGGATTGGAGCCCCAAAACAACTGCAGGCAGGGGTGCCATGCTTTGCTGTTTGAGGTGAAACAGGAAGTGCTGCCTTGCCCTCCCACTGCCACTACTGCTACCATGCCTGCCAACTCCGCTGCTGGAGGCAAAGCTATGCTGGCATCAGTATCAATTTTGGGTGAGATCTTAGCCAAATTGCACAGGTTCTTTTGTGCTCCACAAGCACTAATATTGGTGCTGCTTCTGCGCTGGCAGTGGAGGAGGCAGGGCAGGTGGGGCACTAATGGGACTCCCGCTTTGGGGCTTCTGCTACCTGAGGCAACCACGTCAGTCTACCTAAGGGCTGGGCTGGCTCTGAATCCAGGGTACCAGGTTGGGGAAACGCTGGCCAGGGTTACAGATGCTTCAGGTTTCAGACACTTCAGGTTACAGACTCTGTTGTTGTTGTTGTTTAGTCGTTTAGTCGTGTCCGACTCTTCGTGAACCCATGGATCAGAGCACGCCAGGCACCCCTGTCCTCCACCGCCTCCTGCAGCTTGGTCAAACTCATGCTGGTAGCCTTGAGAACATGGTCCAACCACCTCATTCTCTGTTGTCCCCTTCTCCTTGTGCCCTCCATCTTTCCCAGCATCAGGGTCTTTTCCAGGGAGTCTTCTCTTCTCATGAAGTGGCCAAAGTATTGGAGCCTCAGCTTCACGATCTGCCCTTCCAGTGAGCACTCAGGGCTGATTTCCTTAAGAATGGATACGTTTGATCTTCTTGCAGTCCATGGGACTCTCAAGAGTCTCCTCCAGCACCATAATTCAAAAGCATCAATTCTTCGGTGATCAGCCTTCTTTATGGTCCAGCTCTCACTTCCATACGTCACTACTGGGAAAACCATGGCTTTAACTATATGGACCTGACTTTGCTAACCCAAAAATAGTACCTCGGGTTAAGAACTTTGCTTCAGGATGAGAACAAATTGCGCGGCGGTGGTGTGGCGGCAGCAGGAGGCCCCATTAGCTAAAGTGGTGTCTCAGGTTAAGAACAGTTTCAGGTTAAGAACAGACCTCTGGAACAAATTAAGTTCTTAACCCGAGGTACCACTGTATCTGAAAGTCAGGCTGCTGAATTCAAAGAAATTCATGGACACTCCAGATTCTCCAAGTGTTCCTATTTTCCAGGTATAGTTCTGGATTCACAAAAGCCACCTTCGTTTCTGATATGATCTCGGAATATCCCACTTGTCTTTAGGACATCCCTATTTTCATTGGAGAACTGTTGGAGGGTATGTTAGGACATCTCTATTTCATCGGAAAATGTTGGAGGGTTGAGTTATGCAACTCCACTGAGCCAAGGAGATGTGTAACCTTTAGAAGACATCTGAAGGCAGCCCTGTATAAGGAAGTTTTAAAAAACATTTAAAGTTTTATTATATGTTGGAAGCTGCCTAGAGTGGCTGGGGCAACCCAGTCAGATGGGTGGGGTATAAATAATAATATTATGATGATGATGGAATAGGGTGTCCCTATTTTCATCAGAGAAATGTCAGAGGGTATGACAGTCTCATCTTTTTCTTGAGTTCATCTTCCTGGAGGAACTACTTCCAGGCCAGATCTTTGAGCTGTTAGCGAGAGCAAAGTGCAGCTGTGCCCCTAAAGCATGGATGACTGCAAATGATGAATGTCACTCCTTGAATCACCCTCAGCAACAGCACCTCACATTTACAAGTTTTATTCCTCAGTCTTCCTGCCAGTAAGCTGTACCACCCTGAATCATCTATCCCAAGTATGACTCAAAGGCTGATTAGCATCTAGCTCATGAATTACAGAAAAGGGTGTCCTGATTAAAATTCACAGAAGTAATTGGTTTTTTTGCAGAGGTGGCAGGCATCTTCGCTTTACCTTTAAAGAGAGGAGGAGAGAGAGAGGACGAGATCAGGAAAGAAATGACAAGCTCCCTGAAGGGTAGTTACTGTCGTGCAAGGGAGGGAGGCCCCAGAGTTACACATTTGTGTGAGCAGGCAAAGCATGAGTTTGCAGGTGCATCTCCAAAAAGCACTGCACATCAGCTTCATGTTTTCTAAGTTATAACATATAGTCCACGTCTATCTCTGAGGAGCACTGTTGTCATACGATGGCTGCTTCTTTCCCCACTGAGTGCGCCTAGTCACTTGATCTTATTAGTCTCAGCAGTAATATACACCAGAGTGACGACGGAGCAAAATTATTTGATTGTCCAGTGTGGGGTATTTGTCATTTCCAAGGGGACAAGTCAGAACACGAAAGCCTGTAGCCAGAAATATTGCAGTTAGGAGGTGGGAGAGTCCACTGAGATGGTGCGTTGGGGTAGGGGCTGGGATGCAGGAGCAAATGTCTGTGCAAAACACCTATATGCAAGTATTCTAAGGTATTTAAATGGAAGTTCTTTGATTTATGGAGGATTCTGAAGAAAACTACATTTGATTTTGTACATGTAGACACACCAAAGCTAAATGATATTTGGTTGGTTATTATCTCTCAGTCTAACCTACCTCACAGGGTTGTTGTGCAGATGAAATAGGGAGAGAAGGATCCATGTACTAGTATGTGAGCTCTTTTGAGGAAATGCAGGACAAATGTTAATAATGAAGATGAGTTATATTGTATATGAGTTATATTATATTCTAGAAGGCATATAAATTTGAATTAATTTTATTTAGTCATTTTCTTAATAAAATCACATTGTATTTTAGCAGTGTGCCATATAACCTGGGACCAGGTTACCTGAAAGACTGCCTGCCCATGTATAGACCTGTAAAATCACTTAGATCATCTTGGAAAATTATATTATTGGAACTGAACCCTACAAAGGCTGGTCACTTGAAAACAAGAATCTTCTGCTGTTGCTGCTAAACTGTAGAACACAGCCCCTTTGCCATTCATGAAGTAGAAACCACCAGTTGCTCTCCTCCCCATCTCTGAATTGTCAAAATTCCCATTTTATTTGCTTTTTAAAATTATGTTTATTTTATATTGCTGCTTTATGGAATTTAGCTTCAGTGTTTTTGCTTTAATGATATATTGTTTGTCTTTTAGATTGTACACTGCTGCTCAGGGCAGCTAGCAAAAATTAGATCTAAGTCTGCAAGTCAGCTGGTGTCTATGTTTCCTAAGTCATTTTGGAGAAGGAGCTATACGGCCTAGGACCCTCGTACCTACGGGACCGTCTCTCCTGGTATGTCCCACAGAGGAACTTGCGGTCTTCAAATAAAAACATCCTGAAGGTCCCAGGCCACAGAGAGGTTAGGCTGGCCTCAACTAGAGCCAGGACTTTTTCGGCTGTGGCTCCAATCTGGCGGAACGCTCTGTCACAAGAGACTAGGGCCCTGCGGGACTTGACATATTTCCGCAGGGCCTGCAAGACAGAGCTGTTCTGCCAGGCCTTTGGTCGGGGTTCTGTCTGACTCCCTCTCCCCTTTCATAAGAACTTGCATGAAAATGGCCTCCCAATTTTTCTCACAGGCCCATATAAGTTCAGCACAAACAGTTGAGCCTGGTGAGCATTTAAGGTCCCCAACCCTAATCTGCGGGTTGCCATCCGATTGGATTTTATTTGATCCTGATCTGATTTGAGGATGTATTTTAATTGATTGTCTGATTTTATGTTAATGTGTTATACATTTGATGTTAGCCGCTCTGAGCCCAGCTTCGGCTGGGGAGGGCGGGATATAAATTATTATTATTATTATTATTATTATTATTATTATTATTATTATTATTACTACTACTACTACTATTACTACTACTACTAAGCCATTTGGGTTATCCTCAACATGATGAATTGCACTCAGAAACGAACCTGGTAAACTGGTGCAGCCCTCACAGCTTAGGTGTAACATGACCCCACTAGTCTTTTTTGCTGATGGATTCTGGACCACTTGCTGTTGGAGGGAAAATCAGTTGATATGAGAGTTAAGAAAAAGAACCCTTGGGTAATATCAGGTAAGAGACAAAGGCAACACTAGAAACATATGAGTATGTCTGCTGAATTCAGGAAGAACCTCCACCTGCCTCCTGTAAGTTCCTGAGCCTTGAGATCCACTGCACAGTTTATCTTGGATGTGGCTCCCAGCACATTGCCCTGAAGGGAATGTGGTCCTCAGGCTGAAAAGTTTTTCCACCCCTGTCTTAGGACTAGGGGGTAGAACCCATGGCCCTCCTGATACAGTAGGACTATATCATCACTGACCAGTGACCACATTAGATGGGGCAGATGGGAGCTAGAAGTCAACAACATGGGAGGGGCCTATAGGGTCACCCACATACCTCAGAAAGCAAATGATTTAACAACATTTAAGACCACACCATATTAACTTTGTGAAGGATGAGTAGAAAATGACAGAGCACTTTTACAAAAGGACAAAGTCCTTATCCTTCTATATTTTGAGAGTCCGTATTGCTGCTTGTCAAACAATGGATCTGGCAAGTCTCTGTTATTAAGCTGAGCCAAAGCATGTTAGCTAAGTCTTAAAAATCCAGGGCTCTGATTCTTTTAGGAACTTAAATTAATTGATTCTCCACTGGTTTTAATTATATTTGGCATTGTAATTTGTTTTTATTCCACAGAATGCTTTTGTGTGTGTCAGAGGTTGGCCAGCAAGGCCAGCACACCCATGAAGCAATGTGAAGGAGCCATATCAGGTTGCAGGATCCACTGGGGCAGCAGATCCCAATATCGGTGCCCCCCTGGCTTTGCCCATGGTCATGTTGCAATCTGTCTCAGGTGCCAAAATGCCTTGGGTCAGAGCAGTGGTGAAGCTGCATGCTCCAGCACCAGGGGCAGAGAGCAGGCGGGGGCATGGCTGGTGCACGTCCTGGGGACATGGCATGTGTCCTGGGGGCGTGACACGTATCCTGGGGGCATGGTGCGCTGCCTACAGGGGTGTGCGCCCAGCATGGTGGGGGGATGCACGGCGCATGTTGGGGGTGGCGGCCCTGATGGTACCCCCCTCCCCCAGGGCAATAGGTTTGAACTCACCATTATGTACCATATGTTTCAATGTACTTGCCTGATCTGTGCTGTATCTTCCAGGAAAGCAGCACTGGATTTAGGGTGGTGCGGGTTGTTCCTCCACACAGGGCACTGAGCCGAGGGGGCAAAAAAATTGAGAAGATCCATAATTGAGAAGATCCATTTGGGGACGCCAAATTTTGGCTTCGCACAGGGTACCATTTTATGAAAGATTACCAAAGTCTGGCCCTGCATCATATGCACTTTGAAGGGGAACCTTTTGCAGTTCAGATTGTACTGAGCTGAAGTGTCACTCCAAGAGTATATCACCTCTCTGCCTTTTTGACCCTTGATCCAGAAAACCTTTGACATTGCCAGTTTCTCCTTCTCGCATTATTTTAACAGCTCCAGATTGCTCTAGGTGGACCTATTCTAAACGAAGTTGGTACAGGTTTGCCTCAACCACACCAGGTGAATCCCAGGTTGACCCGAATCACCCTGATTGAATTCAGGATTTGACTGGAGCCATTGCATAGCCTTCATAATCAAAATAAAGGCATCCAATCATTGGCATTGCCCAAATGCCTAGGAACGCATTCTTGAGAATGTCAAGGGAAACTAAACTTTTGATAATACTGGAGTTTCTCAGGGTGGGTTGGAACTATGCACACAGTGGCGTAGCATGGGGGGGGGCTTCAGGGGCAGTTGCCCTGGGCGCAAAATTCTTAAGGGTGCAAAATTTCAACACCTGGTGCTGCCTCAATACAGCTACTTGCTTCTGGTGTTGAGCTTATCCATGTGAATCAGGAAGTGACCTCTCCAGTCAATGGAATTACTTCTCTTTTCTTATCTCTGTGGCTGTGATCTCCTGGATGACACAGACACCATTAGGCAGTTGAATGCACATGTGTACTCTGTCCCTTTCTCTCCTCCGCCCCCTCCGTCCACACAGCCCCAGGTGCTGGTAGCCCACGGTATGCCACTGTGTGCACATTCCCAGGCTGTGAGTGAATTTCACCCATTTCCCTCCTCACAGCCATAAAAACTTTTTGGTGGCCCTGGGTAAATTCCTACATCTTGACCTCAGTTCCCCCTTTGTACAATGGGACTATTAAAGACCTGGCTTGCATAACTGATTTGAGGATGGATGAGGAATGAATTGTTGAAGTGCACTGAAGATAAGAGTTCAGCTGTCTGGAGCAAAAAATAAATAAAATCCAAGGAGCATCACTGCCATCCTACCTTCAGCTCCAAGCTGCAGCTTTTTCCTGCAGCGTTGCTATAATGAAAATATTTAATTCATTTATAATATTTAGAATGTCAGCCCCAAAGTCCATTTGATAACATAAATTTTGTGTTATTTATGTGGCAGACACTTAAGGATTTAAATAATTCTTTAAAATATTTACATTTTTGTCTCCTGACATCTTGTTTCACCCCGTGTTTTATAGGTCTCTGCTTCTATTTGATGTAGGCTTCAACCTTGAGATTTATAGTTCAACACCTCGCAACAAATTTTGTAAATATTTCATGGGGGCTTGATCCTTCAACATAAACACTCCTTCCTATTGGGGGCCCTGAGGAAAGCCAGACCTCCTCATTTATTATGTGATATCCCAAAGTCTAAAGGGATGTTGATCTCTCTTTTCCAAGAACATCTTCTTCAATAAGAAAAATGGAATGTCACCAGGCTAAGGTGAATCATAATAAATGTTATGCCTTGGCTGACACCGGAAAATAAATCAAAGAAAGTTGTGAGAAATATTGGTGACTGCCCCCCTCCCCTCCGCCAGGGTTTGGATTGGCTTTATAAATTAAACACTATGCGATGACAGCATCGGGGTAGTAAGTAAACCAGTTGGGAAGATAATCACCATAGTAACCAGAAAAAACCGTTAACCATCTACAACCAAAATAGCACATCTGGGTGTAACTGTTTAATATAGTAACAGTGGTAAAGAGTGCTTTTAGCTGATTAAAAATGATACAGAAAAATTAGAGCATAAGCGTGTTATATAGTCTTAGTCTGGCAATGGGGGAGGTCAGGAACCAACAAACAAGAATGGAATGGGTTTGATTTAGGATCTGTTTTCCTTGTGGATGAAATCCCATTTTTTTTTATAAGTGTGCAACTTCTGAAGTCTGAGTTTGGGAAAGGAAGACTGGATTACTTTGAAAATGAATGGACTTTGTCTCATTTTAGCATGAAATCTATATGGAAGAAGAATTGGGACTGGGCAGGGCCTTTTGGCTCTCCCTTCCACCCTAATGATCTTTCAGATGTGTTTGTGGCAGGGGGTGTTATTAGTTTGTTTTAGTTTTGTTGTGTATTTTGTGTTCTCATTTTGTATTTTTATGTTGTGGACGGCCCTGTGTTATTCAGATGAAGGGCAGTACAGTGGTACCTCTAGATATGAACGGGATCCGTTCCAGAGCCCCGTTCGCATCTAGAGGTAAACGTAACTAGTAATGGCATTTCTGCACACATGTGTGTCACTTTTTGCCACTTCTGCGCATGTGCGTGATGTCTTTTTGAGCGTCTGCACATGTGCAAGCGGCGAAACCCGGAAGTAGGTGCTCCATTACTTCCGGGTTGCCGAGGAGCGCAACTTGAACGCGCTCAACTCGAAGCGCATTTAACCTGAGGTATGACTGTATACAAACAAACAAATCTCATGAACTTTACTTTGTCCCTTTGCTGTTCACTCCAAAATTCCCCCAAACCTCCCCTTCAGGAACGTTACAAAATGTAATAGGCACAGAGTTTGCCCAATTTCTAGCCCATTCTTTACTTGTATGACCACAGAGGCTATTCTTTCACCTTGTCCCTTTAACAGTTCTTGTGCCTTTAACAGTTTTATGACAGAAAGAAATTCAATAGCATGGAAATGCAGTTATGGGGAAATCTTCACCATTACTATGCTCTCTATAATTCTGTTTTGCCCCTCATGGCAACAATTTTGTATCATGCCATGCCCCCATGACAGCCATTTTGGGACTAGTGAAAACATCACTCCCTCAGCATTTGAAATGTGCCCACTGATCCAGAAAGGTTGGCAGGCCAGCCCCTGATTTAAAGTGATCTTGGTACGTGTTCTTTGATCTGTTGTGGCCATATCACTTACGTAATTCATCATATGAAGTTTCAGCAACTGAGTGAAGAGCGTGTGCAGAGGAACACCATGAGCTACTCAACGAGCTAACCAACACTTGATTCTGGAATTGGCAAAGCTGTGAAGATTCAGCCATCCAGACCCCTCCAGCGCTTGATAATATTACTCTGGCTCAGAAATTCCTTACTAGTGAAGGGGTTAAATTACATTTATACATTATATTTCTGGACTCTGTGGAGTTTCATTTGCACCTGCCAATGGCTTACTGATAAATATACACTGGTAGAGAAATTCAACAGCAGAGGGCCAGAGGGTTAGATAAATACCACATGACAAGCTAAGCACGGAAAGGTTAGTACTTTCCCAGCTCTTATTCTGACACGTTCACCATTGTAAACATTCAGACAGCTAGTGCCTAAGAAACTGAGCTGCAAAGCAGGAAGTTCCTAATTCAAATTCATAGGTGGCCCTAGGCTAGTCACCTCAACCCTCACACCTGCAACATAACAACAGTAGCCAGCAGAGGAGGGTTTAGGGCAGTATGAGGTGTGCGGCTGTACTGGGTGCACAGCTTAGGAGGGCACCTCCTCAAAGCCTGGTAAAAGTTTGCCCGGCTTCAGGAAGGAGGCGTGAGGGCTCTGACAGGGTCCTAGAGATCAAGTTTAATCCTTGACAACTGGTTCTCAGGCTTGAGGCCTTGTAGAGCTGTTGTCTGTCAGAAGTTTATAAAATTAGGTATGGCATAGAGAAAGTGGAGAATGAACAGTTTTTCTTCCTCTCTTGCAACTCTAGAACTCTGTGAATCGCCCTGAGAGCTACAGAAAAAGGGCAGTATGTAATGATGATAATAATAATAATAATAATAATAGGAGGAGGAGGAGGAGGAGAAGAAGAAGAAGAAGAAGAACAAAACAACAACTACAACTACAACTACAACAACAACTACAACTACAACTACTACTCATGGACATCCAATGAAGATGAATGTTGGAAGAGTCAGACAGATTTTTTAAAGTACTTCTTTACACAGCACTTAATTGAACTTTGGAACTTGTTCCCATAGAAAGCAGTGGTGGCCACCAACTTAAATGGAGAGGAGGAGATAATGCTCTTGTGCTCAGGTTCTTCTTGAGGGTTTCCCAAAGGCACCTGGTTGGCCACTGTGAGAGCAAGATGGTGAATTAGATGGGCCATTGACTGGCTCTTCTTATTTCCTGAGCAGACCAAGGGAAACTGTGGCTATTTCATACAGTGAACTCCAACTCCATCAGCCTCCGTCAGCCAGTGGTCAAGGTTGATGGCAGCTGTCTTCAAGCAACATCTGCAGGGCCACAGATTCCTCACTCCTGGAGTAGACAATCAATATTGAGTGAACTAGATAAATCAACAGGGCAACAATACAAGGCAACTTCATGTGAAGTATTGTAAAGAGTATTGGGATAATGGCTTTTATCCCCTGTTAATCATACTCAGAGGAGACTCCTTGGAATTAATGGGCATGACTAATTCAGGTCCATTAATTTTAATAGGTCTACTCTGAGTAGAATTCAGTTGGGTGGAACATACCCATTTTAAAGTGCTTTGAACAGTCGAAAGAGCTCTATATATGCAATGCTAAGTGTTATTGCTGTTGCTTGGAACTAGGTGCTGCTTGAAAAGATTAAATAATGTATTAGACAGCATAAAATCAATGGTCTCGCTCCATACATTTCCAGCTGCATTTCTGGCAGTTTCCTCCCATTTCTCAGATAGACAATTGTATTGTCCTTCTAATTTGTAGTCAGTTTTTAAGTATAAAAGCATCTTGTTATGACTGGTTGCCAATTTTCAAGTCGAAAGACCTCAACCGATATTGCTGTAAGAGAAAAGAAAATATAATCAAAAAATGACCTTCAACTTTAATCAGATATAAACAGAGAATTTGCTTACTTTACCATGGAAACGGATGTGATCCATCACAGTAGCCCATAAATAATGTGTCAAACTGTTGCGCTGATCAATGACGATAAGTAATTGAAAAATAATGTGATCTTAAGTCCTCCATGTAAATGTTTGCGGTGCTATTTCAATTTTTCCAAGGAGTGTTTTTTTTCTTTTTGGATGAATTGTTCCTTACACGCTAAAGTTGTAGAATTAAACACATATACTCAGACTTTATCCATTGCATTTTGCTTTCTCCAACACACTCACAAACAGCATGCTTGAGCTTTGGATGTGTGCCTGAGCTGAACTCCCACCCTAGCTGAGAACTAAGTGGGTGGCCTTGGGCAATGCATATGTAGCTTATGAAATTCGCCACTAAAAGATATTCTGATGGTCTATACCTTTGGTGGTTTTAAAAAGAGCTTGGACAAATTCATTGAGGGTAAGTCTATCAAGACCTATTGGTCATAATAGCAAAATAGAATTTCCATGTTCTGGGCTGGTGTACCTTTAAATATTACATATTGATTGGGTGAACTCTGGGATCAATGACAGAAGACAAAAATAAATAAAATAAAATAAAAGGCAACTATTATGAAAGTTGATTGGCTACCTGACATTCAGAAGACATCTTAAGGCAGCCCTGTTCAGGGAAGTTTTTAATGTGTGATTTTACTGTATTTTTGGTTTCTGTGGAAGCCGCCCAGAGTGGCTGGGGAAACCCAGCCAGATGGGAAGGGTACAAATAATAAATTATTATTATTATTATTATTATTATTATTATTATTATTATTATTAAAGGTGATGGGAGACACGATTTAGCTCTTTTTAAAAAAAATTCACTAAGCCCCCCCCACCTCTTTTTTCCTTATCATATGAACCCTAAACTGGATGTAACCACTTGCTACTCAAAATTCCGTATCATATCAAAGCTGTGGAATTTCTACAATATGTGTGCAAATTAGAGATGGGTGAATCTGTCAATATGACAAATTCTACCCTTATGAATCAATTCCGCAGCCCACAGAACGTTCCTTTTATTAGGCTGCTACCATGACATGCTATTTCCACCAGTTGCATATTGAGTTCCTCATTAAGTTCACCCCAAAATTACCACATTTACTTGAGTCTAATTTGCCACCGAATCTAATGTGCACCACACCTCAATTTTCAGAACCTTGAAACAAAAAAAGAATTTGCTGGCGAATGTGAAAGCCCCATTGAATCTAATCTGCGCTTGAATTTTCGCAATGTAATTTGGCCAAAAAAAAGGTGAGCATTAGATTTGAGTAAATACGGCATTTAATGGCCTGTGATTTAAAACTGTCGGTATTCAAGCCAAAAGTCAGAGCCTCCAGCTTAGCTCTTAGTCCAGAGGAATTTTGCCACCCTCCAGGTGCCCGGCTTGAATCCTTATGACCTCCCGTCTGCGACTCCCGGCAAGATAAAAGGAGGTCTCCAATCGGCGATTCTCCTCAACGTGAAGGAGAACACACCACTCCTCCCCCAGGGAGGGGGAATGAGACAGACAGAAATATATCTACATGTCTTTATTTCTGTCTTTCAGCAGTACAGAGAAAACATGTCTGCACACTCTGCTTCCCAGCTGCAGAGAGAGAATAAACTCCACCCATGTACTTCCAGTACAGGGTCATGTGCTGCTCTGAGGTAACATCCGGCTCTCAGAGCACTTTACAAACTGTCCCTGGTTCCCACGGTACAATCCAATAGCATTCACATCCTGTTTACCATTCCAGCCACCTGGTGCTTGCTTCTGCATTGCTCCTTTTTCGTAACATCCTCCCCCAAAAGAATCAATGCGTGTTGCAGCAAGCAAAGCATGATCCAGAGAAGAAAACAAACAGTTGTTATACACATAACACTCCCCTGTTGTTTCAGTTCCACCCTTGGAACTCCCCGCCACTGGTTTCCCCAGTGTACCTCTCTGGTTGTCTGGTTTCCAAGGAATGAGTGCATCTGCATTACCTTGGCTAGCAACTCTCTGTTGTGTCTTTGTCTCTGACTTAGACACAGCTCCAACCTGTCCTCGGTTGTTTACAACAGCAACACATGCAACAGCTAAGTTAGCAAACTCTTTTGAGTACCTCTTGGGTGGTTGACCCTTTGTAACTCTCTCAGACCTACGTATGAGGTGCTGATCCTCTCTGCTCACTGGTCCAGTCTCAGGACTCTTTGGAGAACTAGTTCCAATGGTAAACAGTGGTTCATCCTTCAGTTGTGAAGGCCTATCTATTGTGTGAGACTTCCTCTCAATGACTGTGACAACTGAGCTCTCCGAGCTATCAGTGTCATCACTTTCTGTACAGCTGAAATCAGTGAAATCATCATCATCTGAATCGTCCTCAGTGGGAAATGTGTGTACTATCACTCTCTCCTGTTCAGGAGCACTCTCTAGAAATTTTGTGAGAATCACCTGACCAGATTCAGACAAAATTACTCTGTAGAGACCCTTTTCATACCCCACAAAAATGCCTCTGGCATTCTTTACTCCACCTGGAGCTTCTGTTCTCACATGAGACCCAAAAACCTTGAAATGGGCAACAGAAGGTTTTCTGTGGAACAGTTTCTCAAAAGGAGAACTTCCCAAGTCTTTTGAAACCTTTCTCACTTTCGTATAACAGTACGACATCAGAGACTCGGCCCAGTACTCATGTGGCAGATGTGAACTAAGCAATTGGGCTTCCATCCCCTTTTGCAATTCTCTGTTCACCCGTACACAGACACCCCTGTTCCACGCTTCCGCTGAAACAGAAACCTTGTGTCTTATTCCCTTCTTCTGCAGGAACCTTTGGAAATCCTGTAAAAGAAAAATCTGCTTCTCATCTGTGAATAGACAATCAATGTTAGCATCATGCATACTCTTAACTTTGTCACAAAACTCCTGAAACCTCTCCAAGGCTTCCTGTGGCTTTCTCAACACATAAACCCAGACATAGTTAGAGAAATGATCCACACACACAAGATAAAATCTTGCATTGCCTCTAGATGGTTCTAGAGGACCAATCACATCAGCATACACCCGCTGAAATGCTCTGTTGACTCCGGTCTTCTTCTTGCTCACACCTGCAAGAGAAACTAGGTTAGACACAGATGAATTCCATTCCATGTAATCACTTTGTGCAAAAGTCAACAAATATAGTCCATCCTTCTGTTTGGCAGAAAGATATAACTCTCCATCTTTGTAGATCTCGCAGCTCTCAGCATCGTAGCACAATCTCAGTCCTTTCTTTGCAATCTGCGAAACACTCAGCAGATTGAACTTCAATTCAGGAACCAAGTAAACATTGTTTACAGTCAAGTTCAGACTCTTAATATAGACAGTCCCCACGCCGGCTGCTTCCAGCTCCTGACCATTGGCCTGTGTCACAGTGAAGCTTTGCTTCTTAAACGTTGAAAAGAGTCCTCTGTGTGGGGACATATGAACCGTCGCTGCAGTGTCGATAATAAACGCGTTCCCAACATCTGGCGTGGTTCCTTTCGCCATCAAAGCCTTTGCAGGTTCCACCATAGGCTTGGTACGACCTTTGCCTGACGCCTCAGGCTTTGCTGAGCGGCCCTTCGCTCCTTTAGGCTGACGTGGCTTCTTGCAGTTCCGCTGAAGATGCCCAGCCTGTCCGCAACTGTAACACTGGACAGCGTTCAAAGCTAGAGCTTTTTCTCCAGTAGCTTCATCTGCGGGGGAATTAGAACTCCGTTCCTCCCTCCCCCTGTCCTTTACTTCCAGTGCAGCATGCCGGCTGTGTTCATCTAGAACCACGGCACTCAGGGGCACTCCCCCCTTCTTGGCATCCATGCTGAATCCAAGGGTCAGCTTTACACTAAACCTCAAGCCAGCTTTCGCTTTCAGGCCAGTAATCTCCAAAAGTCTCTCGGCTTGTTTACTGCTTTCACTGGCAGGCAAACCTCTGGGCTGTTCTTTCAAAACCCTTGCACAGCTGCGCAGATACACTTTCGATTTCCCAGGCTCTTTTTAGCCCACTCAGTAACTGGCAGACGTTGCCTAGCAACCTGCTCAGGACGGAACTCCTTATCTCACCACAGGAATTCCTGGTATGCAAGCTTGCTCTTTCAGAGCTGTTTTTCTTAAAATGCAGCTCTTTCTTGTGAACCAGAGAATTAAACCTTTCTGCGTTCACTTTTCTCTCTAGCCCAAAATGCTGCATACCTTTTCTGGCTCCGTTGCCTTGAAATACACTCCTCTCGGTGTCCAGCTGTCTGTTTCAGCTTCTGGCTGCAGGCAGACGCTTTTCTTTATCTCCTTAGGTGCAGAGGATGGCAACGATTCATCGACCTCTCACCTCTCATGCAGATTCTCATAGATCAGATATCCATCGGTATGCTACCAGTTGTCGGTATTCAAGCCAAAAGTCAGAGCCTCCAGCTTAGCTCTTAGTCCAGAGGAATTTTGCCACCCTCCAGGTGCCCGGCTTGAATCCTTATGACCTCCCGTCTGTGACTCCCGGCAAGATAAAAGGAGGTCTCCAATCGGCGATTCTCCTCAACGTGAAGGAGAACACACCACTCCTCCCCCAGGGAGGGGGAATGAGACAGACAGAAATATATCTACATGTCTTTATTTCTGTCTTTCAGCAGTACAGAGAAAACATGTCTGCACACTCTGCTTCCCAGCTGCAGAGAGAGAATAAACTCCACCCATGTACTTCCAGTACAGGGTCATGTGCTGCTCTGAGGTAACATCCGGCTCTCAGAGCACTTTACAAACTGTCCCTGGTTCCCACGGTACAATCCAATAGCATTCACATCCTGTTTACCATTCCAGCCACCTGGTGCTTGCTTCTGCATTGCTCCTTTTTCGTAACATCAACAACATCTCTGGTTCATCTGCAACATTGTCTGGTCTCTGTTGTAGCATTGTTAGTTTTGTTTTACTCATTTTCCCTATTACCTGGAGACAATTATTTGTGTAAGGATGGGCTTTTGTACTTCATACTTCCAGCTGTGGGTATCTATTTCCCCATCAGTGTGGAGAAGATTTGTGCACATAAGCTTCCTTTCGGCATAATGGAACTCACAATTGGAAGTGCAGCAAAGGGAGCATAATGCTCTATGCCTTTCATTTACAATCCCTCTCTCCCCCTCTCTCCGCAACACACACACACACACACACACACACACGGGGGGGGGGGAGACATCTGTGTGCTAACTGGTAAGTTACTTTTGTTAGTAATCTTATTTTTAGAAGAAGATGAAGACAAACATGAAGACGAAGAAGATGAAGAAGACGAAGAAATGGAAACATCTGTTGTTAGATGTAACTGTGGTATTATATTATTCTGGCCATCTTTTCTCGACTCTCCCTTTTCTTCTTTAATACAACATGTGCTGTAGGTCAGACAAAGGTTTTTCATTTTCCTCAATCACTCATGAACCACAAACAAATGTGCAAGTTTCCACTCTTGTCCGGCAGCATTTTATCTCTCACGTTGCTCACGAGATTGGAAGAAGGACCCAGGCGATAGCAATGGGAAAACTGATGGAGCAATCACTGTTAGGGGAATCGCGAGAGGCGACCTTGAGATTTATCTACATCTGGCTTGGTTTCTGGCTCCAGTTAAGTGCTGAATACAGGCCAGCTAGCTGAAGCTGGAATCTTGGATCAGACTCCCAAGAATATATGTAAGTAGCTATATATATAAATCCCAGAGCAAAACACCCCCAAACCTCTCACTGGATCTAAGGCAGAGTCCCATTGACTTCAGTGAGACATTGATAAACATTTGTTCAAATATCTCCTATGGGCCTTCAACTTGGGCTGGACTATGCCTTTGCTTAGGTTCAACCTGCTGGCCTCCAGATGTTTTGGACTAGAACTCCCACCAGCCCCAGCCAACACATCTGGAGGGGAGTAGGCTGGCAAGGCTGGCTTAAGGCAGGTTTCATCCTAGCATAGGTAGAAAGTTCATGTGTGGAAGGACTAGCATAGCACACCTGACATCCCTCCCTCTTATAACATGTGCCCATGCCACAGTCAGGAGCCAGAGACCTATATACCCTATTCCAACCTCTAGCATAGGTCTAAGTTATTCATGCTCCAAATTCAAGTAACTTGCACCTCAGCAAGTGGAGTAAGGATGACTATGTGTGTGCTTGGACCCTAACACCCCAACCCTCCCCCTCAATTGCTTGGGGCTGGGTGCTGGAGTGTAATAACTTCTGGAAAAGCTGGGATAGAAGCTTCTTCCCATGATCATCTTATTAATTTGAATAATAAATCTAGAATGAACCTTATTTTAGAGAAAAGGCTTCTGGGAGTTTTTTTTCCAAGATTGCTAATGAGTGTGGAATTGTGGTAGTTTAAATGCGGCGAAGGCAGGTGAACAATTTGTTCCCTTCTGCATTTTGTGAAACAATACTTTTCCATTACATCACACAGAAGCAGCCACATTTCTTAATGACTTTTGGTACTTTGCAAGTCCAGGTAATACTTGTCAACATTTGACTTTTTGTGTTCAGCTTGTGAGGAGCACATTGACATGGGTGAAAAGTCCTTCAAGCCGCATGTGAAGAAGTGCATTAGCACAAACAAGTCCCTATTATTTCGTGTCATAAGCCCTGCTTATCCAAACAGACATGGAAATGAATGGTGAAATTAGAGGGAACCTGAGATCATTATGACTCCCAGCATTTGCAAATAATCTATATATATGAAGTCAGAGGCATATGATGGTCTTCACATTCTGCAAACATACATAACTGCTAATATGCTCCAGAAAATTAGGATCCTGTAGAACGTTCTTCCATCCCACCAGAGTTCCTTCTTCCTGCCTATCCATTTCCTCCTTACTTTTTCCGGCTTTTTAAAAAAACCCCTCTTCTTTCTATGTCACCTCTGAACAATTAGGCTGCATACACAATGTGCATTTAAAGCACATTCAAAATACTTTCTTGTCCTCAAAGAATTCTGGGCATTGTAATTTACCCATTACAGGGTTACAGTTCCCATCAACCCTTAACAAACCCCAGTGCCCAGAAATTCTTTAGGTTGGAAAATATGCTTCGAATGTCTTTTCAAGCACAGTATGCCACCCCAATCTCTGAGATTCCAGGGGTTCCAGATGCCCACCCTGGATTCAGTTTACTTGGGAACATGGGACATTGGAGACTGTGGTGTTTTTATGATATATGGTTTATTTACATATCTATCTATCTATCTATCTATCTATCCACACAAACTGAGCCTATGATGGAGAGGTTCACAACCCAAGAAAATCTTGCTTCTCCCATAGCCATAGCATTGAATTCCAACAGAAATCAGGTACAGCTCTGTCTCCCAGCTGCCAGCCTGCAGCCTGCCAGCTTCTAGCTTCCAACTTGCACACACAACTTTGTCTTTCTAACTAATAGAGAGTTGAGGGAGTTATACCTTAATGACCCATACTTAGAGGACCATTACCTTACCAGAAGGCTTGTCCAAAGTCCATTTTGGGGGCCTAATCCGTTCCTGGGATAAAATCCTAAAAAAACCCCTCTACAACTTTGGTTGGCCCTTTGGTCAGCCCTCACGACCTTTCACTTCATCAAATCTGGCCCTCTCTGAAAAAGGTTTGGACATCAGTGCACCAGCAAGCTAGCCTGGTTATTCCAGGAACTGAATCAAGCTTAACATGAGTCAACAGTGTGATGCAGCAAGCCAATGCTATTCTAGGATGCATCAACGGAAGTGTAGTATCCAGATCAAGAGAAGTCATAGCCATGCTTTATTCTGCCTTGGTCAGACCACACCTGGAATACTGTGTCCAGTTCTGGACCCCACAATTCAAGAAGAATGCTGACAAACTGGAACGTGTGCAGAGGAGCACAACCAAGATGATCAAGGGTCTGGAAACCACGCCTTACGAAGAATGGTTGAGGGAGCTGGGTATGTTTAGCCTGGAAAAGAGGAGACTGAGAGGAGATATGATAGCCATCTTCAAATATCTAAAGGGCTCTCACATGGACGGTGGAGCTTGTTTTCTCCTGCTCTGGAGGGTAGGACCTGAAGCAATGGCTTCAAGTTACAGGAAATGAGATTCTGACTAAACACCAGAAGAACTTTCTGATGGTAAGAGCTGTTAGACAGTGGAACAGACTCCCTTAGAAGGTGGTGTACTCTCCTTACTTGGAAATTTTAAAGGAGAGTTTGGATGGTCCTCTGTCATGGATGCTTGAGTTGAGATTTCTGCATTGCAGGACCCTAGATGGCCCCCAGGATCCCTACAATTCTATAATTCTATGAAGTCCTCCACTACTCTAGGCATAGATCTTCCTTAGGAAACAGAGAGTATACCCTTAGCTACTACAGGGATAATCACAGCTGCAGACCGGGTGCAGTTCTTGCACTCTCCTCTATGATGGACATCAAAGAAGGTACTAACAGTAGACAGTATGCAGGAAATAAGAGATGCTGGCTATATGTGCAGAAAGGCCTTTCCCCTACATACGTTTATGTGACCTGTATGGACATCATGGAAAACCCACATGACAATAGGGGTGTGACCCCCCACTTTGAGCTCCCTTGTTGATGTAAATGGAAGCAAATATCACACCAAAAGGACTACAGTCCTTTTGAGTTATCAGTTTTTAGTAGCTCTCTCCCAGTCTTCTTCAGTGTCTTAATGAGATTTGATATTCTTTTCATACACAGTACAGTTCTCTGACTTTGAGGGAAATGCACTAAAAATTTAAATGAAACTCCACTCCTTGCCCAGAAGTGGATCAACAATAACAATACATCATACTTTTAAAGTGCATTTCATTAACAAAAGCATGAGAATTTAGTGGTTGTTATAGATCATTTAATTGTTGTGTATTTAAACAACAACACAACCCCCCAAAACATCTTCAGTATTCTCTCTAGGCTTTTCATAGCCTCCAAATTTATTATGTCAGTCATCAGCCGCTATGACATCACAAGATGAATTCAAAGCAATGATTACTTTAGCATTTCAAATGTTCGTAGTGTTCCAATTATTCAGGCCACTAAGTGAAAGTAAAAATGTCAGTTTAGCTATCTATAATCCTGCACCGTTTAAAGCTTCATGAATTACACATGGGGTGGAAAAAATGAAACAGAGTTTGACTAAGAGATGTTTTTCTGCACCATATTTGCTGAAACTGTTCCTTCTAATGTAGCCTAGTGATTCATCATCTTGATTTAAAACATTAGACTTATTTAAGGCACCGGACTTGGGATTTACACTGAACTTAAAGCAGGCGTGTGTTTTATTGCCATAAGCAAGTAAACAGCGATGGAGCTAATGGTTTTAAAATGTCCCCTGCATGCATAACTGAAAGAAATCAGCCATGGGCGTATCCAGGATTTTTGTTGGATGGGGGGCAAACCTTTTGTTGGAGTGGGGAGAACCTCTGTTAGCTATGTATTCTTAATGGTTTTTGTTGATTTTGGGGGGGGGCAGCTGCCCCTCCCTTCCCCCCATTGGCTACACCCATGAACTCAGACCCACACTACTTCAAGGTGACAAAACTCCAATTGGAGCTGAAGATAAAAGGACCCAAGAGAAACCTGTCTTTATCAATTTAGGATCCTTTGATCAACCCCAGGATATGAAACCAGGGGCAGATCCTCAACATGCATTCAAGACAAATTTACAGCACGTAACTCCCTGCAAAGAATTCTGGGAACTGTAGTTTCACCTTCACAGACCTCCAGTTCCCAGGACCTTTAACAAACTACAGTTCCCAGGAAAGTCGTGCTTTAAGTCTACTCCATAAATCAAAGGTAGGAAGCCATTTCCAAGCCTGAGGTCCTCATTTCCTTCTGGGCAACCTCTGGGGGCCACATTCTGGTGGGCAGAGCCAGAGTCAAAGGTGGATGGTGCAGGAGATGGGAATTTTATCATTGTTATATTAGAGTAGCTTCTGCACACACTCTTCTGTCTCCTCCATCCAGACAAAGAGGCAAGATGAGCATTCAAGCACACATTCCAGTCTGGCAAAAATGCTTGGAGTGTGAAGCAGGAATAGTGAGTGGTGTGGCTTAGGGAGGATTCCAAGAGCCAGACAGAGGTGCGTGGAAGGCCAAATCTCACCCCCGTAACCTGAGCTTTCCCACCACTTCCTTGGATGCACAAACATCTTGTGCACAAAATTATTGGGGGCAAATGACTTTCTGTGAGGGTAATAAATATTGAGGCCTATCTAGGGTGTCCACACACACATCAAGATTAAATGCACAGCCAAAAAACAAAACAAAATAAGGACCCAAGGTGGCATAACATTTGCATATGATAATTTACATGTATTGATACAAGTTTAGGAATGCAGTGCAGCTCACTGTCATGGGCAAGACTGTCACTACAAGAACTGTGTAGTTCAGGTGCTGTTTTTTTTTTAAAAAAATAATATTTTATTAAGTTTAACAATAGAAAAGTAAAACAATAAAAACACAAAGAAAATATAAAACACAACAATACAAACTTTCACGATACATAAAATACAAACATTTAACAAAAAAACAAAAAAAGACAATCAACACTCAAAAAGTAGAATAAGAAAAACACAAATCACTCTTTTCTAATTATTCATCTTCAATTAACTTATTTTCCTGACTTCCTCACGCCTCCCTTTTTTATATCTCTTTTTAACAATTAGTTCAGCAAATTCGTATCCTACTACTTTATCCTTATTTATTTTACCTCCCAAATTTCAAATTTTTATCTCTTGTTACTAGAACCCCTTCATTTTAATTCAATGTCATCAGCATTCATACATTTGACAATACTTCTGTAAATAAGTTTTAAATTTCCTCCAATCTTCTTCCACCAACTCTTCTCCCTGGTCTCTGATTCTGCCAGTCATCTCAGCCATTTCCATATAGTCGATTACTTGCATCTGCCATTCTTCCAAGGTGGGTAATTCTTGTGTCTGTTCAGGTGCTAACTGTTAATGGCAACTTCAAGTTCCTGGATTTTGCTTCTTCTAGTTCTTTTCATGCCCCTCAACTGTCCCACTCGTTAAGGGTGCTGGAAATTGTAGCTCTTAATGTTCTTTAAATGTTTTAAATGTATGGTGTAGATCAGGGGTCAGCAACCTTTTTCAGCCATGGTGGTGGGCTGGACTATATTTTGGAAAAAAATATGAACATATTCCTATGCCCCACAAATAACCCAGAGATGCATTTTAAATAAAAGGACACATTCTACTGATGTAAAAACACATGGGCTGGATTGAGATGGCAATTGGGCTGCATCTGGCCTCTGGGCCTTAGGCTGCCAACCTCTGGTGTAGATCAGTGGTTCTCAATTATTTAAGTACTGTGGACCCAATGTTTTTTCCAAAAGCCAAACCATGGCGGGAATTTTTTTTGAAAATTTTGATATCTTTGTAGTAGTTTTTGTTATGTGAATGGTGCCACAGACCCCCTTGGTGGGTTGTTTAGACCCCCGGGGGTCAGAGGACCACCAATTGGGAACAACTGGGGCAGATGAATATTTCCTCAAATAAAATGGTTAGAAACTAACTTTATCATTTTTTTAAAGGAAAGGGACCTGGAAAAGGACGCAACTCAGGCTTCAGCCGTCTACTGACTTTATGATGTCACATTCAATTCCTTTATGTGGTGATGTCGTTTTTAAACTAGATGTTTTTCCTGAATAGATAGCTTTTTAAAAGAACAACGACATCAAGTAGTGATTGTTACGAGACATACAAAACAAAAACAAAAACAAATCACTAGGCAAGGAAATATTTGCACGTTCTGCTGTTTAGCTTACTGGCGTTTCACTAGCTACAAAAACATATATATTTTTTAGCCCAATCATCATTAACTAACAAACAATAGCCCGTTTGCATGTTGAAAGTGTGTGCCTTGCTTGTCATTAAGGACCACTTAGTATGCTGCATTGTTGTTGCTGTTGTGTGTGTGTGTGTGTGTTGTTGTTTTTTTAAAAAAACCTCAAATGAAATCCACTCTGCAGTTTCCATTTAAAATGTACATGGCAAAGTGCATCATAACAGGATGTAACTATGTATTAATCAAATTAGTGCAACATTTCAGAGGCCCCAAGCTTTCTGCTAGGCTGCTGTTAGATCACAATTCACGAGGGAGAGAAGCAGGGTAATGAAGGGCTTGGCAAGGGAGCTGTTTATTTTCTTTCCAGAAGGGGGAGGGAGAGGGGGAAAAGAAGATATGTTGTGGGTTAATTTTCATGACGGGAAAAAAATGCAGAGGAAGAGTAACAGTAAGCATTAAGCTCAAGTGCAATAAATGGAATTTAAAATACTACCACAGTTTTGCTATTGATGGACATAAATTCAGTAATTAGCTGATGACACAACAGAGCTCAAATGACCTATTGTTAAATTATTCAAACCTCCCGACCCAAGTGAAGGCGAATGAGATTATTCAATATTTACATTGTGAAACAAGACAGCTGGGGAAGGGTCTCGGTGCTTCATATGACAGGGTTTCCAAAAGGAACTTTGCAAACAATTCATTTACCTGTACCATCAAGAGTCCAAGAGGCACGTGTGTGTATAGAGAGAAAGAACATATAGAGTATGTAGATATCATATAAAGGCAATTTCAGAACACTGGAATTCAGCTGAGCAGTCATAGAAAACTTAGAGGACACACCAATCCAGAAGCTTGACAATAGAAGAGTTTGGATTCCATATCCCGTTTTATCACTACCCTAAGGAAATCAGCCCTGAGTGCTCACTGGAAGCTGAGGCTCCAATACTTTGGCCACCTCATGAAAAGAGAAAACTCCCTGGAAAAGACCTTGATGTTGGGAAAGATTGAGGGTACAAGGAGAAGGGGACGACAGAGGATGAGATGTTTGGACAGTGTTCTTGAAGCTACCAGCATGAGTTTGACCAAGCTATGGGAGGCAGTGGAAGACAGGAGTGCCTGGCGTGCTCTGGTCCATGGGGTCACGAAGAGTCGGACATGACTAAACAATAACAAAGGAGTCTCAAAGCAGCTAACAATCTCCTTTCCCTTCCTCCCCCACAACAAACACTCTGTGAGGTGAGTGAGGCTGAGAGACTTCAAAGAAGTATGACTAGCCCAAGGTCACCCAGCAGCTGCATGTGGAGGAGCAGGGAATTGAACCCGGTTCACCAGATTACAAGTCCACTGCTCTTAACCACTATACCATACTGGCTATCAACTTTATTGTTTTCTCTCCTATAAGAACAGAAGAGCAACAGGAAACGACAGACTCTGTCTAAACACAAGTCCAGTGCCATCTAGTGACTATACTATATAACAACACTATCCACACAATCCCAAAATGCAAGCAAAACCCCATTTCGTCATAGAACTGAATGAGGAATAAATGAGAATTAGTAGGCGAATATAGTAAGATAATTTATTATGTCATATTAGGAATTTGGATCGTCACAGAATCCAACAAATCAGATTCAGAAAAGAAATCTGACAGATCAGAACAGTGACCAAAACCAGCTGCCTGACCCATTCAGAGTGCAAAGGTAATATCTAAACAAGTGTCACGGAGAATGAGAGATTTCCCAAGCTTTGGCCTACATTCTTGGCATACATTCATTAAAAGGTTTAGGGATTTATTTTTTAAAAAAGTATTTCTGGATGTAGTGTATCAATTTTATTACCTGATCACACCCTTCACCATTTCATGGCATCGCTAGTTGGGCTGCTGTTCATTTGCTGCCAAAGAGGAAATCACCCACTGGTTTGCATACATTATATCATGTAAGAGCCTTTTACCACCACATATCTCTTGTTTGCATTAAAGTGAATGAGTAAAAGGAAACGAGCACAGCTTGGGTTTTGAAGAGCTGAAAGCCTGAAAATTTATAATACAGGTAACTTCCTTGACACAACTTATTTGACAAACACATCTGCTGCTGAAAAGGGAATAATGTGGATGGTAACAGCATCTTAAAAAGCGGAGACATCACCTTGCCAACAAAGGTCCATATAGTTAAAGCTATGGTTTTCACAGTAGTGATGTATGGAAGTGAGAGCTGGACCATAAAGAAGGCTGATCGTCGAAGAATTGATGCTTTTGAATTATGGTGCTGGAGGAGACTCTTGAGGGTCCCAATGGATTGCAAGAAGATCAAACCTATCCATTCTTAAGGAAATCAGCCCTGAGTGCTCACTGGAAGGACAGATCCTGAAGCTGAGGCTCCAAAACTTTGGCCACCTCATGAGAAGAGAAGACTCTCTGGAAAAGACCCTGATGTTGGGAAAGATGGAGGGCACAAGGAGAAGGGGACGACAGAGGACGAGATGGTTGGACAGTGTTCTCGAAGCTACCAGCATGAGTTTGACCAAACTGCAGGAGGCAGTGGAAGACAGGAGTGCCTGGCGTGCTCTGGTCCATGGGGTCATGAAGAGTCGGACACGACTAAACGACTAAACAACTAAACAACAACAACAACAACAACGGACAACAACGGAAATGTTTATGTTTATTTTGATGAATTTAAATTAAGAAGGAACTTTTCAATTGCACTCATTTTTGGGAGCAGTTGTATGTGTGTGTCCTTTTTCAGTTTCAGTTGTGATGATTTATTTTATAATTTATTGTTTAATTGCTTTGCCACTGAAAATGTACGCAAAAGTAATGTAGAATCTCTTTCTGCTAAAACTGAAATGAGTTGAAGAGAACAAAACACTAACATTCAACCTCCCCTTTTGTGCTGAGATGCGAGGGGGGAGTTGAACTGGGTGAAGGTGTCCCTCTACCCAGCTCTGCCAGCATCTGCCCATCAGTGCCACTTCATCAGTGAGGTGCTCTTTGCCCAACCTGCCAAACAGGTGTGGAAGTGCTGCCATTGGGTTCCTACTAGTAGCATGCTGAAGAAAGACCCCAAATAGGGCATCCCAGGGAGGGAGGGGCTGAGAGAGACCTGGATCAGATGGTTCTGATTGCTGTGTCAGCTCCAGATTTGTGCAGGTACACCAGCAACGCCCCCTCCCACCTTTTATTGATATTTTATTTGAATAATTTCATTTATTGAAAAGAGCAATGGGAAAAATACGAAAAAACACAATGAGAATAAAAAGAAAAGAAAAATACTCAATTACATTTCCATACATTAGTATTCTAAATCTGACGTTCAGAAGACATCTGAAGGCAGCCCTGTTTAGGGAAGTTTTTAATGACTGGTGTTTTAATGTATTTTTAATCTTTTGTTGGAAGCCACCCAGAGTGGCTGGGTATGTATGTATGTATGTATCTATGTATCTATGTATAAACAAACAAACAACAACATTATTATTATTAGTAGTAGTAGTAGTAGTATAGTCTTATTGTCCTATTACAAATAACTTTATCAATATAACCTAATATATTCTGTATAAACTCATTCCAAATACCATTATACTTATCCAAAGAAATTCCGCATCTATAAGCAGTCCGTACATACGTTGCTAATATTGTCATGTTGTCAAGGCATTGACACACGTCCCTTCCACCCAGGCCAGCATCAGAGGATGCAGTGATATCCCAGCCATTCTGCTTTGCTTCACTACTCCCTGACTTCCTGATTTGGATCGCAGCCTAAAGCAGCTGAGCAGACCAGCAAAACAAAATTTAAAATGCTGAATACTACAGAAGGCCAGTACTGTATATCTGCAACAGTTCAGACTGAAAAAGCTTGGTGGGGAGAGATTGTAACCTTATGGTGATTTCTAATAGCAAGGGCCAACAGACCTCTCTGGGCAGTTGATAGCACACCAGAGTTCAATATAAGCTGAACATGAGCCAGCAGTGTGCTGCTACAGCTGCCAGAAAAAGCTCATGCAATCTGAGGGTTATTTAATGGAAGCACAGAGCCTAGATGACTGGAACTAATAATTCTGCTCTGTTCTGTGCATCAGACTCCGAGTACCATGTCCCATTTTGGCTGGATGGACATTTAAAGAAGGCTGGTGACAAATTACAATGCATCCGTAAACGGGGCCCCAGGATGGGATCAGGAAGAGAAGCCCTATGAGGAACACTTGAAAGAGATGGATATCATGTGTAACTTAGACAAGAGAATATGAGATGTTTAGACCGAAGAAGAGAAAGAGAGGCGTGATAAAGCTAGACTTGTTTTCTGTTGCTTCAGAGAGATTACGATTAGAAAGAAAGGGTGGAGATACTGGATGTCACAATTTCTGATGGCAGATCTGTCTCTATTTATCCTTTTGCATAGATCCTAGCTGCTTTGTCCTATATAGGAAGCGGAAGGGTATTGCTATCTGGTGAGGATTATACATATCATGATGAAGAAGCAACAAGTCCTGGGTACTAGGAATGTTACTAAGTCCTGGGTACTAGGAAGGGCCATAGAACATCTGTTCTACATGCAGAAAGTTCTTGGTTCCCTTCACAGCATCTCCACATAAGGCTGGGAATGTTCGCTGTCTGGAGAGATGCTGCAAGTCAGTGTAGACAATACTGAATTTGATGGATCAGTGACCTGACTTAGTACAGTGGTACCTCGGGTTAAGAACTTAATTCGTTCTGGAGGTCTGTTCTTAACCTGAAACTGTTCTTAACCTGAAGCACCACTTTAGCTAATGGGGCCTCCTGCTGCCACTGCACCACCGCTGCACAATTTCTGTTCTCATCCTGAAGCAAAGTTCTTAACCCGAGGTAATATTTCTGGGTTAGCAGAGTCTGTAACCTGAAGCGTATGTAACCCAAGGTACCACTGTATAAGGCAACTTCCTATGCTCCTATTTAGAGTACAATATTTATACCCCACCCACTAAGCAAAGTTCTTTAGGTGGCTTACAATACGTTTAAAATATTACTGTTACTTTCTAGAGTAGTGCTAGAATCAAATTGTGCTAGTCACTTTCCCTGTCCTCCAAGTAATAATGACACAATCCTGTTCTTTCAAATACACTTTACCCAACGAAACAGATCTCACATTGGCAAATCACATGCGCACTATTATTATTTGTTAAATTTCTATACCGCTCTTCATCCATAGATCTCAGGGCAGTTATAGCATAACAATACAAGATAGAAACACAAAATACACAATAAAAAGAAGAACATGTATTGGTAACCTAAAGACCTGTAAATATATATATATATCTTGGTTAAATGTTTCTCTTAAACAGCAGAATGTTTTAATCAGGCTTTTAGCTTATTGCTGAGTTTAATTTTTTTATGTTTTAAAAAGCTGTTTTAAACTGTTTTTAAAATAAAAATTTGATTTTTTTATTCTTTTTGTAAACCACTTTGTGGTTTTATTACAGTCAAGCGATATATAAACCTTGTGAAACAAATAAAGAAAATAAACATTTTTTAAAAAATTGCACAGTTGCCTGTCAGAATACACAATTCATGTGATGATCACACTCCCCATCTCTGAATGGGGTTGAGGGAAGGGGGTGAAGGAGGGATCAAATAATTTCTATCTCCAGGCATTATTTGATGACATCAGCAATTTGAGTGAAACCCATGGATTAAATTCTGCCAGCTGACACTTTTGATGGACACAGAATAATACTGGCAAGAGAGCCTGTCGTTGCACCATGTAGAGATGGATAATGACCTGTATTTTTACATTTACTGTGGTATTTTCTAGTTTGTATGGAATAATAAGACTTAATCTGCAGTCTTTATCCTACCAGAAATCTCAGTGAAATCAATCAAAACCAATCTGAATATAGACGAAAGGCTGCTGATTTATCTCGGAGCCACTAGGGCTGTTTTCTCCAGACCTCTGCCACTAACAGATGAATTATGGTTCCGATCTTACTATGATGTACAGTTTTAAATGAAGCTATAGTAGAATTGGGGGAAATAGTCTAAATCTGATATGCCTTAGTGTTGAGAATGTGGTCTATTTTAAGTTGATCTGTCTCAGCGTCCTTATATTTACTCGTAACATGTTGTGCTTATGATTTAATGCATTTCCTATATCTAAGAGGTCTTGCGAAATCAAGGTTTTATTTTCCCCATTGCTGTCTATGTGCACTGCAACAATAATAGCATTCCTATTAATAAAGTGAAGACTGGGAAGTTTTTCTTTTTTAAAAAATTGCCATTGCAATTCCCAGAGTATAGCTCTGTATACAAGCTCAGCAGTCTAATGGAAATGAATGGAGAAATCTTGAAAGATGTGTCTATGATTCTGCCTTACAAATGCTAACTTGTTCCTTACAAGATCCCTCCCCCCAAAATAAAAACCCAAACCTGCTTCTCTGGGCACCTGCCACTTCTTGTGTCCCCCCCCCTCAATCTAGGATGGCATGAGGGCAAGTATGGATGCTTGAGATTAAAATATCAACAAGCTAAAGGAAAAGAAGAACAACAGCCCTTTATTATCTGTTAAAGCACAATTTACTAGATGTCTCACTTCAAGCATTGTAATGCAATGCATTTTCTTAATCTATTTATTACATCTTTATACCACCTTTTCCCCCAAGGAGCTCAAGGTGGTGGTGTACATGTTTCTCTTCCCCATTTTATCCTCACAAGGTAGGTTAGGATGAAGTCCAACACTCTAACCATTATGCCACACAGGCTCTCATTCCCTCTCCTGCACCAGCCAAACCACCCTCTGAAGCCCACTTGAAGATCAAATGAATGTTATGTTGTACGTTCCAGATTTCATTGGTTTGGATTTAGACTTCTCTCCCTGGAAGGCAGTTCCCTGTAATCCAAGCACCATTGGAGACTATCAAAGTGTGCAGCTTGGCCTCCGCTTTGCTTGTCCAGTGAGATACCGCCCTCTCAGCCACACACCCCTTTTCTTCTCATCTCCATCCAGCAAAGCAAATCTGTGCGCGCAGAATGATCTCTTTCAGGCAGCTTGATCCATTGACTGCGCTTCTCCTTCCCCAAAGAGTCAGCTGTCTTTTTGACGTACATTTCTACTTCTGTGTTAGGTTATAAAGGGATGGCAGTCTTCCATTAAAACAATGCCCCTTTTTCAGGCTGGCTGAGCAGCTTGGATGAGAAACCCACTGAACCTCCTGCTTCAACACTTTGAGGTTCACTGAGCAGGAACTAGTCTTACTTACATGTTTTGTGGCAGCTGAAGAGTAGATTCTGATTTATCTGAATTAAACCCTAAACATAACCTAAAAACAGTTTGGGGGAAAGGGAGGTGTACGGAGGTGTGTGTTTTCATACCAGGAAAGTCAGTCTTTTTTCTTTTCCTTCTTTGGGAAGACAGATCACTCAGCTCTTACCTAAGGTTCCTTCTCATTAATTTATATAGTGAGTGTCTGGGTGCAGGGCCATCCTTGAGGAGAGGACAAATAGGAGTGGACCACCCTGTATTTTGCCCCCCATATCTAGTGCCATGGCCAGTACCACAGCCTTGTCATCTCCCACTCACCCAATGGTGTCTGATGCCCATCTGGATTGGTAGGGTGGGAGGCAGGGAGACCAACTGTAGGTGGTGCCAGAGCTGATGACAGGCAGAGCTGCTCCCTGACTGGACATAATTAAGAAGGCCAATCCATCTTCTAAGCCAGTGTTTCCCAAACCTTGGCCGCCAGATGTTTTTGGACTACAACTCCCATCATCCCTAGCTACCAGGACCAGTGGTGAGGGATGATGGTAGCTGTAGTACAAAAACAGCTGGAGACCCAAGTTTGGAAAACACTGTCCTAAGCAGACGTGCATCCTCTGAAATCTTTTCTCATGTGGAGTTCCATCCCAGCCCGAAGGTTCAAACAGTTGTGATGAAGGCTGGTCCTCTTCAAAAATGAGGTGATGTTCCAAACTCTGTTTGGGTTTTGTCTTGGCTGGAGCAATTGGGCCATGTCAGCCCATTAGCATCCTTCCTTCTTAAAAAGTTTACTTAACCAAAAAGGTCTTTAATTATATATACAGCTGTCTGCCATTAATATCGCTGCAAACTAGAAGAAGAAATACAGCAAATGACCAAGTTGTGTGCTAAGAAAGCACATCACCATTCCCCAGCCCTCTCCCACCAGCATTTATTGATTTTGTTTTTGTCATGGTTAGAATAATTCAAACATTTGTCAGCTGCATCCTTGAGCCTGACATGCTCAAGTTGCCCTTATTGGTTGCTCTCTATAGAAAATGGCACCTCCGCCCTATGCCTGATGATGTCCTCCTTTTCATTTTGAAAATAAATTTCAACTGCAGACTGAAGACTTAAGAAATTCCAGTTTCTATCAGGCGGCAACGGGGAGGATAATACTTTTTGGTGATGAATTATGCATTAATTGTTTTGTTGTGTGTGGGAAGAAGAGGGGGTGGTGGAGATGAACTTTATTTATGACTGTCTTTCTCTAAAAGGGTTACAAGGGTTGCTCTTTTATTGTATGCCCTAGGTTTTCAAATCAATATTTATACATTTTCTCCAATGCTAATGCACGCGGATCCATTTGTTAAAATAAACAATAAAATCTGACCTATTTACAGTGCTCTCTGTGTGCTACCCAGGGCACTCCATAAACACCAGATCACGCAAATATTTCAGGGTGGGATTCAAGATGGAGTTAGGCAATATAATATTTCTTGGCTTGACTACTTAAAAATTGCAAGCATTGAATAGGTTTTGGAGGGTGTTTAGATTGAGCAGGGGTTAAGGATCCACTCTGAGTACCATGTTACTCCCAGCATTTCAAGATATTCCTGTGATGAAGGCTGTTGTTGACTGCATTTGCAGAGCCCCAACATATGGTTTGAAGGTTGGAGGAGAAAGCTGCAGTTTACTGGAGCCCAAGTGTTCAGGCCCAAGCTGCAAATCCATAACTTGAAGGGCAAAATGAGGCTAACAACACAATCTAGACGTGGCTATTCAGCAGTCAGCCCCCATGGAGCTGAATGGGATTTACTCCAGGTAAATTGACACAGAATTGCTGCCTAAATGGCAGTTTCTGTTTGAGGGTGCTTATACAGACATGCCCCGCTGAAGGGTGTGCAACATTCACAATTTGCAAGATCTTGTGAGATTTGCTGGAGCCAACAGAACAAGCAACACTTTGAACAACGGCTGGGCCAGAAGAGATTTGCATGCAAAGGATGCTCTAGGTTAGGAATCGGGGACCATTTCAGTCCAAGAGACACTTTTCCTTCTGGGTAACCTTCCAGTAGCAGGCAGGGCCAGAGGGAAAAGTCTCAAAGAGAGAGACTTTGTGCTGTCCTCAGGCTTTTATACCGGCCCAGACCATGATTTTGAAGACAGCAGAAGCAGCTGGGAAGAGAGAAGAGGAGTTCTGGGAGATGATAGATAGATGATTGATTGATTGATTGATTGATTGATATAGATATCTCATAGAACTCCTCTTCTCTCTTTATTTATATAAAGTTGTCCTTGTTTCTCAATTTCTTAACATTCGTCTCTATACGATCCATTGTCATGGGATGGTTTGCTAATGAAAATAATATATAACAATAGCTTTAATAATACTAAAGATGATACGTGGCATAGTTCCTTCAATACAGTTCATTAAAGTTTGCTATGATTTACCAGCATGAGTTTGACCAAACTACGGGAGGCAGTGGAAGACAGGAGTGCCTGGCGTGCTCTGGTCCATGGGGTCATGAAGAGTCGGACACGACTAAACAACAACAATAATTTACCATTCTCTGTGTTGTTGTTTTTACATACAGTGAGGGGGGAAAGTATTTGATCCCCTGCTAAATTTGCCTGTTTGCCCTCTGATGAAGAAATGACCAGTCCATAATTTTAATGGTAGGTTTATTGTTGCTGGTCTTAGGCGACCCCTGTGAAAGGGTCGTTTGACCCCCAAAGGGGTCGCGACCCACAGGTTGAGAACCACTAGTGTAGAACAACCCATGCAATGTTTACCTTTGTACAATATGCTTGCTTCTACACACACATTGTCCATCCTCCACTCAGACAAGCAAGAATTCAATGACACATTCCGACCAGGCAAAAACACTTGAGGTGTGAGGCAGGACCAGTGAGGGTTGTAGCCTGGGGAGCACTCCGAGGGCCAGGTAGAGAGCTGATGTGGCCCCTATTCCTAAGGTTCCTGAGGCTCTAGGATTTGTAGTCTGAGAGACAGGGTGTCATCTTGTGTCAACAGTGTCATCATTATATTGCTTAGTCACAAGGAGATACTGGGCTTAGTTGTCTCTGGATGAAGTTGGGCATTTCATATAGCTGTCCTGTTGTCAGGAACCATGCTGAGAAGGGCTGCACTGAGAAGGAATGGTGGGAGCCTCCCCTTCCCCCAGCTCCTGTTTCAGATCCTGAATCTTACCAGGAGCAGGAGGACAGTATTGATTTGGAACAGTGGTTAGCAGAGGGACATAGTTCAGAAGGCAGAAGCTGGGATATACTGGATGGGGAACAGCTAGGAGAAGAAACACTGGGAGAGAGAGAGTTAACAGATTCACAGTCTCTGGACAACATTCCTCTGCTCAGCCCAGGGTCAAGAAGAGCTGAGAAAGTGGCAGAACAGAAAGCAGACAAAGCACAACGGGTACAAGCTCAGATTACAAAACATAGAAGTGACATGGATTAATAGGGACATAAAGGTAAAGGTACCCCTGACTGTTAGGTCCAGTCACAGACGACTCTAGGGTTGCGGGGCTCATCTCACTTTGCTGGCCGAGGGAGCTGGTGTTTGTCCACAGACAGCTTCCGGGTCATGTGGCCAGCATGACTAAGCCACTTCTGGCGAACCACAGCAGCACACGGAAACACTGTTTACTTCCCACCAGAGCGGTACCTATTTATCTACTTGCACTTGACGTGCTTTCGAACTGCTAAGTGGGCAGGAGCTGGGACCAAACAATGGGAGCTCACCCCGCTGCGGGGATTCAAACCTCCAACCTTCTGATCGGCAAGCCCTAGGCTCTGTGGTTTAGACCACGGAGCCACCCGCGTCCCTTAATAGGGACATAAGGAGGTGTAATTCTTAATTGGGAGCACCGCCATTTCTAGGAGATGGGTTCTTTGTTCTCTCGCTATGATTATTAAAGTTTCCAACTGGTAAGAAGACTCCTTTTGCTTTGTTCTGCTTGTCTACTGCCACGGGGCGGGGGGGAGGAGGAAGCCGATTCCCTGAAGCCTGACACCTGTTCTCATTTAGGGGAGGCCTCCTGGCCACTTTGAGTGACGCACAAGGAAGAGGAACCAACAGGTTATGGTAGCTGATTGGAAGCAGGGAAAGGAGACAAGCACCAGAATAATTAAGTACGTTGAGCTTCCAGAAAGATCAGTTTCATTTCTTTTTTTCTTTTTTGCCCTCCAGAGTGCACCAGAGAGGTAGCACTGGATCTCTGGGTCTGCGAACTATGCCTAAAAAGTATTATTAACATGAATTATCTGCCATGCTGTGTTGAGGAGCTACTGATTTAATATCAGGGAGCTAGAAATGTAAGAAGATTGAACAAAGGGAACTAAAAGATGCTGGAAGGCACTCATCAATCCCCCATTTAATGACAACAAAACAGACAAGGGATCTTGAGGGGTAAGGCATCTTACATGTTTGTACCAGGTGCAGAAAGCTAATATTTGGGCAATGGGAGGTGGCATTGAGTGACTGGTATGTGGACATGTCCCACTAAGCCCCCACCCATTGGTTGGATCTAGTTTCTCACTCCTAATTTAAAGACAAACGCGGGTGGCACTGTGGGTTAAACCACAGAGCCTAGGACTTGCTGATCAGAAGGTCGGCGGTTTGAATCCCCGCAAAGGGGTGAGCTCCCGTTGCTCCGTCCCTGCTCCTGCCAACCTAGCAGTTCGAAAGCATGTCAAAGTTCAAGTAGATAAATAGGTACTGCTCCAGTGGGAAGGTAAACGACATTTCCGTGCGCTGCTCTGGTCCGCCAGAAGTGGCTTAGTCATGCTAATAAAGCGAGATGAGCGCTGCAACCCCAGAGTTGGTCACGACTGGACCTAATGGTCAGGGGTCCCTTTACAATACAGTCATACCTGGGATTGCGAATACTGTGGGTTGCGCGTTTTTGGGTTAAAGACCGCGCTGAACCCAGAAGCACTGGAACGGGTTACTTCCGGGTTTCGGCACTCACACATGCGCAGAAGCACTGAATCGCGTCACGCGTGTGCGCAGATGCGGCGCTGCAGGTTGCGAACGTGCCTCCCACATGGACCATGTTCGCAACCTGAGGTTCCACATCTCAGCATAACTGTGACTAGTTGACCTGTGTGCTGGCTTCCTCTCCCACAGAGGTTCTGTGCTATGGGCTATTTCAAGTCAGACCCTGCTCGCCCTTTTTATAGTACCTTAGATTTGAACTGGGCTTGGACTAAATAACCCTTCAAACTGAGGACTCTGTCAAACAGAGGACTGTTCTCTGTAAAGTGGGACACCTAGTGGCCCTAAATCCTGGGAACGAGCAACAGCAAGCTATGGAGAACTTTGCCGTGGAAAGTAGGACACATGGCCACCCCTCTCCTCATAATTTGAACACTGGTTGGGATATGATGCTTGTGGAATGCATGGGACATCCAGGAAAAGTTCTGTATGAATGCTGCATAAAAAATATTTATGAGTACTCCAAAAATTAAGAAATAAAAGTGTTTAATTAAAAACAGAACATGAGGGGTGCAGGTGGGGACGACAATGGCATTTTTGTGACAGTGATGTCAATCAATTTGATTAATATTGAACTATGCTTTCTGATGATATTGTTTGTTTGTTCATTGTAACCTGTGCATCTGACTGGGTTGCCCCAGCCACTCTTGGTGACTTCCAACAAAATATAAAAAGGACAAAACAAACCTCAAACATGAAAGCTTACTGAAACAGGGCTGCCTTCTAATGTCAATGAAATGTCATATAATGGTTTAACTCTTTGACATCTGATGGGAGGGTGTTTCACAGGGTGGGCACAACTACCAAGAAGGCCTTCTGCCTGCTTCTCGCAATGAGGGAAGCGCCAGAAGGCCCTCAGAGCTGGACCTCAGTGTCCAGGCTGAACATTGGGGGTGGAGATGGAGGCGACACACATATCTTTAAAATACACACACACTTTAGCAATTATTTGTAATGGATGTCTATAATGCTCACATTTCAGCCCACATTAAAATGTTCAAGTACTGTCCCAGCTATATTATATTTTACTTCTGTTTTAAACCTAGTCGCTGTATGTTGGCCTGTACAGTATACATCAGCTGCAATGATCTGTAATTTTTAATGTCTGCCATGACAAATGGGGGCCGGGGGAGGCAAAGACTTAGGTAGACTAGGACCAGGGCACGGTGTTTGTGTGTGTCTATGCCTCTTATTCCTCCTTGCCACAGCCCCAATCTGGCTCCCGCATTCCATTTAAAATCTGTGCAGCACCAAACTACATGACATATGTCAAATGTTGACTTTAGTCTTCTCTCAACCCTCACTGCTATACTTAAGCTTCTCAGTGGCTCAAAAAAGTAGAAAGCCGATCTTCATATTACTGGTTCAGGCTAGATGCAGAGGATTTAAGCCTCATTTTATGGTGGGGGAAGTTAAGTTCTCTTCTTTGAGCTGATTCTTCTATTGCATCTGAAAAACGGGGAGGGGCTTTCATTCATCACTTTCATTCTTATCACAGAAAGACAGGCATGGTTTCTAAATCATAGATATACTCACCTACCACATTTAAGGGAATATTTGAATGGAAAGGTATTTTTTGAGGTGTGTGGATGGCCTCCACAATTTGCAAAGCCCATATGAATCCTTTCCATATGCAGGACAGATATAGGGTATGAGTATCAGTGCTCTGCCAGGCATTTCTCATGCACTTAAAAAAATAAACCCTATTCTCCATCTGTTAATGAGAAAAGAAATTGCATTTGAAAATTATCACAGAGAAGAGGAAAGGTTAGAGAAATTATCATGGGAGGCATGCAAGCGTATTTATTATGCTTCATTTGCTTTTGAAGTGGCTAATATTCTCAATATTCTCTCTGCCATCCTGCAAATTATCCCTCTGGTGGGTCTGTAGGCTTCAGCCTCCCTGGGTACCATCACATCCTGATAACCCCATGGCAGTTGGCCTTTCATGTAAGTGCAGAAGACAGGGGTACTGCTTATTGCACACCTGGCCACTGCTCATTGTTATTTTTTAAAAGTGAGGTGTTTATAGTTAAAGAGCCTATATATCTGTTAAAGGGAAGATTGTGGGAATGTTCAGGGTGGCAGGAGAGTATATATTGTTTATTAATATTCTTCCTAGCTTGCGCTAGCAAGTTCCTTTACTCAGCAGAGTGCATTCCCCTATTACCCAGCAGAAAACTCATATGAGTTTCTTAAGACAATACACAATTCAATCTGGCTTGTCCAAATTGAAATGTGTTCTAATATTTTCCTGGTAAGACCCCCTGAATCCCTCCTAAAATAATAAAGACACCACAGTCATATTCATAAGTAACAAAAAGATGTGTTACTCACGATCAGGCAGAGCACAGTGTGAGCCCTGAAGGCAGCCTTTAGGTTTAAAGTTACAAACTTATACTAACAGGTTTATCCCATAAGGGAGATGACCTGGGGGACTGCTTGGCTGGCAGCCAGCAGTTCATTCCAGGAAGTTTGTAGGACGAAAGGAAGATGGAGAATAGAGAGAGTGGCAGCATGCCTTGTCCTTTTACCAGGTCTGGAAAGGTCACGCCCACCCACTAGTCACATGCAAGGAAGGATGTTCCAGCCAGGAGGAACAGGAAGTTTTAACTTGCTGGACCAAACATTCCCTTGCATGTCCACTCTAGCAAAACAAGGAATGTTATATTTGACTGCTCCCAGTGGATTACATCCCACAAAGATTTCCCTTAAAAACAAAAGCAGCAGCCACGTTGCTGTGAGATACTCAGTGGGGAAAGCCGCTAAGGAGGCAGGAGACTGTTGGATAAATGTCTAATGTGGGAGAATTTTGGTTTGCTTCACATTTCGGAGCAAGGCTTCCCATTTTACTGCCCTTGGACCCGTGCACAGATCAGAACACTGATCTGCAGTTTAAGCCCCATAAACAACTGACCAAACTGCACTTGGGTGCTGTAGTGTACTTATGAGATGGTCCAAGGGCTGCCTCTCTCTTCCTTTTAACTTTTTGCAACATTTTAAGCTGCTTAGAGGGCACGTGGGTGGGTCTAGCAGGGTGGAGGAAGGAGAGGAAGGAGAAGCCCCCATTGCATTGTTGGACACTGGCTCATACCGTGTTATATTCCATCCTGTGATCATGTCAACAGTCCAAACCTACAGTGCTCTTTTGTCTGTCATCTGGCCGTGGCTTCCACCAAAGCATTCAGGGAAATATAGAGGTAGCTGAAAATTGTCTGTGAGAGGTTCTTAGCCCTTCTTACAGAACTAGAGCTCTCAGGGCCCTCTGGGAAGAGGAACAGACCCTTAAACCAATTTAGACTTGTAGTGTCAATATGCCCTGTTTAGGACTTTGCTCCTACTCAATCAGCATGTCGACTTCACCTCCGGAGGCACGCTCCATTGTCTCTCAAGACAGATGGATGCCGATGAAGAAGGACTTTGCTCCTACTCCATTTCCACATGTATTTGTAAATGATCCACAGGCAATGGAAGAAAACACAGTGCCCTGCAATTTCTCTAAGTGTCTTCTGTGTATCTTCGGAGTTTGTAAAATGACACATATACTCAAGCAAGTTCCATTATCCATACTTTGATGAATTGAAATCAAGTAGAGGACAGGAGTAGAATATGAGGTTACGAAATGAAGGGACACCCACTTTGCGTTTAATGGAGAGCATCAGCTACATTTGGAGTCAGAGGAACTGGACTAGGGTACTTCAGAGATATTATTCACTGTTGAAAACGTTGCTACAAAGGTCAATATTGATCTGAGAATAAGGAAACCCAAGTGGAAAGGATGGGTGTAAGTGAAGACTCAGTGAAAGTGTGAGTTCATCTTTGTAGCCTCTTTAACAATCCCCCAAACACATTTAAACCCTTTGAAAGGTCACAGTGAGAAATAAATACTTCTTGAAATGTGAGGATGAGTGTCTTAATAACTCTGAAACTTGAAACGAGAATGATTCTCTGTTATTTTTTTTATTGTTGTTCTTATTAGCACAGAGTGTCAGAAACGGTACAATAAGATACAACAAGATTATATCCATTACAGCATGCTTTTATGCTAAGAAAATATTTTTAAAGGGGGGGGGACGTTTCCCAACAATTCACTATTTTTTTAAAAAGCTGTTAGTTTATTTTATAAATGTATTCAGAAACAAACTAGGGGAGACAAGGGAAAATCTGGGATAATATCTCTGGATGTTTTTATTTTTCAAAGTTGAATAGCAGCCATGGCCAGAGATATGAAACATCTTCAGGATCATGGAGTGGATAGAGGGCAACTTAACCCTTTCCCCTTTTACCAACAACCTCCCTCCCCAAGCTGCTATCTGCCTTTTGGAGATAAGCAAAGAAATACTGTTCAGATACCTAATTAGATTGCTTCACCCCGATGGCTCTCTCAGGGACTGCCTACTGTATGAGGAGTTATTGTTATTGTTTGTTATTCTGATGTGTATTTTTGTGTTTTTATATTGTAAACCACCCTGTGACCTTTGGAGGAAGGGTGATATAGAAATTTAATAAATAACTATAATAGCAATATTTTATTCTCTTGCTAATTATGGTGTTTTAAATTTATTTGACTTCTTTTCTCTTGAAATGTTTAACATAATATTTTAGTTTCCTGTTAATTGTGTTGCTTTGAATGTGTACTTTATATTTGACTTTCTTCAGTAATGATTTATTCTAGATGGTATTATTTGATGTTTAATGTGTTGTAAACCGCTTTGAGATTTTTTAAAAAATATATAAAGCAGTACAGAAATGACAAATAATAACAGCACCACTACTTTCTTATAATACTTCCTCTGGAATTTTTTATGGCATGAGGAAGTGGGGGTTGTGAGTCTTACACACATGCACACATTTGTGTATAAGGGAAAGATTAAAAAAAACACATTCAAACAATGTGGCAGGCTCAGAGGCGTAGATCACAAGGCAGAAATGAACCCTGTTAGCCTAATGCCTTTCTGATTAATATTTAGTTGACTTGGTAAAATTCAGGCGTGGAATTTGAAAGGTCAGAGGCTAATTCACTATGTCATCTGTCACAAAAAGGAAGATGTTGAACAACTATGTGTATAGACTGATTATTGAGCTTTCCACAAAAGGAAGACTCTATGTGGCATGTGGGGATTGAATATTATCCCTGCCACCCCCCCATTTTTCACCTGGCCCTCATTCACTGAATTTCTCTCACTCCCCCACTCACCCACCCACCCTAAAAAAAAACTCTTTGGAGAAATAATCGCAAGTATTTTCACTTCTTGCAGAAAAGGGGAAAAAAACAACCAGCTCTCAAAAGTTATTTAAAAAGATATGAAAACCCAGCCCTGTCTCATACATTTATCTCAACAATACTACAGGTGTGTGACACACTCATATTGTCTATGACACTGACCGGATTTAGGGGGGGGGGGAATGAGAGAGAGAAAGGGAGAGAGAGAGAAGATGGAGAGAAAGAAACAGCATAAAAATACTAAAAATTTTATGGAATAACGTATAACTTTGTGCACGAGCTTGCTCATAAATTCCAAAAAAGTAGTTCTTAATGATACACTTAGAGTAAATCATTTGCCTTGAGAGACAGGCAGTCTCTGGTGACCCGTACGGCAGTCACCAGAGACTTGCAGCCTAGCTACTTTCAGCTAAATGTACTCTCATATTAATATTTTAAAATGCCATAATGCCTCTCTGAAAACCTCAGAGGACAGATACATCAATTTGCGAGGTCTTCACTCCAGGAAATAGAAACAGGGATAATCTGCCATTAAAAGAAATAGTTCATTATGCTGGCTTCTTGGGAGCACATAAACTATGTCCTGAACATACTTAAGTTGCAAATCCTCACTTTAATGGGAAGGGAACCACCGTGCCCTAGAGCATTATTACCCCACTGTTTATTAGTACAAAAAGGTTTGTTGTGGTATGAAATTTTAAGTGCGTCGCAGTGATCAATCAGCTTCAAAGAGAAGCTCTACCCTCAGCCAGAAATCATTACAGATACATCAATTAAACATAAAGTTTCTATTTTCAGAATGACTCGCAGTACAAAGGATCAGCAATGCATCATAGTTAAAGGCAACAATTTTACCGGTGTGGGGCTCCTGTTGTTATGGTTTCCCTCCCTCCCCTTCTTTTCTCCCTCCCCTCCAAGTATGGTATACAATTATTTCCCTTTTTTATTTCAGTAGCATACTGAACACTCCTGCTTTACTCTCATGTGCATGCAGGGGAAAATATATTCACATGAAGATGAAAATATATAGGCTTACCACTTCCTTGGAAGCAGAACAAAATAAAAAAGATTCATCCATACCCTATAGAGGTACCCTCAAAGAAAACCTCTCCCTCATGGTCAGGATCCACATTACAGCAGGTAAACATGCAGGTCAAGGTGGATTATGAGCTTACAAAAGCTAATCTAGACATTGCCTTTTTAATACCAGGAGAGGCAGTAGTTAATTTGATGGGAGTTTCCCTGTACTGAAGCAGCTCAAAAGGAAGACTGCTGGAGGATGGTGGGCTTACATCATCTAAAGTGAGAGTTTACATTTTTGGGGGGTCACCACTTTGTGGGTCACCATGAAGGCAAGGATGTAACTTCCTCAGACATCATTTACAGCTTCCAGCTTGGATCAATGTATAGCAATTGGCAGGGCCATGTGGAAGGAAAGGTTTTGGCTACCTGGTGGGTTGTGAGCTCATGGTAGTGGGCATAGGGCCTCTCTGTGTGAGGTGAGGGTGTTGTGTCTACACTATGCCAAGTGGGAGATGGGGTGGATCCCGTGGCTGTTTGAAATTGAGTTTTAGGTGCAAACAGGGTGATCTTCTGTAATGCTGCTATTGTATTTGTTGCTCTTGGCATGATTCTCTCTCCTGTTTAGTTTAAATCTTACAAATTAGGTTGGATTATTTGTTGTCAAGGAATGGCAGGGTTTTGATGAGTGTGTGATGGAGGCAGAGGGTTCAGACCCAGGAGACGGGACCACCTATTTATGAGGAACCGGGGCAGGGGAAAGTGGAAGGGTCTGAGCAGTCAGAGATGGGGACACAGGACAAGTCAGAAGTTGAGGAAGAGGAGGTTCTTTTTTTTTTTAATAAATTTTTTATTGGTTTTTCAACATATAATATAAGACAATACAAACAACAAACACTGACAAACAAACATATAGACATGTATAATTTCATAAATTTTTTCGTGTACCCAATTTCAACGACTTCCCCATGCCTCCCTTTTCTGCATCCCTGTTTTGAACTTTTTTTTCAGCAACCCCTGGTCTGAATTACTTATTAATTCCTTTCTTTAACCCTTTTCTTTCCTCTTGTCCAATCATTTATCGCTGCAAATCTGTTATGCTTTACCCATGGCATTTTAACACTCAATAATTTTACAAGAATTTTTAAGATAAAGTTTAAATTTCTTCCAATCTTCTTCCACCGTCTCTTTCCCTTGGTCACGGATTCTGCTCGTCATCTCTGCTAGTCCCATATATTCGATCACCTTCGTCTGCCACTCTTCCAGTGTGGGTAGTTCTTGTGTCTTCCAATACTTTGCTAATAGAACTCTTGCTGCTGTTGTAGCATACATAAAAAACGTCCTATCTTTCTTTGACACCAATTGGCCTACCATGCCCAGGAGAAAAGCCTCTGGTTTTTTGTGAAAGGTACACTTAAGCACCTTCTTAATTTCATTATATATCGTTTCCCAGAAGGCCTTAATCCTTGGGCACGTCCACCAAAGGTGATAGAAAGTACCTTCAGTTTCATTACATTTCCAGCATTTATTATTGGAGGAAGATAATTTTACATAATTTTGTGTGGAATCCTTAGGATAGTCCAATGAGAGTCTGTAGAGTCCTGATGACTTAACAAAATTGGGGTTTATAGAAAAAGAGTTCTGATACTCTCAGCTAATTTGCATCTGTAAAATATATGGCCTTCCTAACAATAGGGAGGTCAATGTTTTACGCCACACAGAGAGACATGCCAATGCATTACAAATCTGAGAATGAAACATTTGCTTTCATGCAGCAAAATTCAATGGATGCAGAACAACCTGTGCCAAGATATATCTTATGTTTGAAACTGTGAGGCTTTTTAAAATAATCAGCCCTGTATTTTAGTTTGTTGTAAATGTTTCATTGCGATAAGCAATTGCTTGTGTCTTGAGCAAGCAACTTTCTGGAAGTGAGTCGGGGGCAACTTATAACTGCCAGGAACGATACCACAATGCCTTCCACGTGCACTGGATTAGGAAGATTTGGGGCATCACTTGGCAAGACATAGTCCCAGAAAAACATGGGCTCTCCCAAGCCCAAATTCCCAGCATGTTCGCACTCCTGTCTCAGTGATGTCTATGCTGGCTTGTTCATGTCTGCAAAATGGAAGATGACAGGATCTCCAAGGACGCATTCTATAGGGAGTTGGCTTCAGGTACCAGCCTCCTTGGCAAACCAACTCTGCATTACAAAGATGTCTGCAAATAAGACATGAAGGCTGGCAACATTAACCCCGCCATGTGGGAATCCCTTGCAGACGACTGCAGCACCTGAAGACAAACAGTCAGGTTGTGTATCCACAGCAGTGACCAGAGGAGAAATAACTGCTGGGAGGAGCGCAGAGAGAAGAAACGCCATGGTGCATTTGTAGCAGCACAACTGGATGTCTTCATCTGCCCCAACTGCAAGAAAACATGTCTCTCCCGTATCGGTCTCTACAGCCACAACAGGCCCTTTAATCTTCCAACAGTTTGACTTCACCGCTAAAGGCACACTCCTCCATTGTCTCCCTGACAGATGGGTGCCAACAACAATAGATTCACCACAATCTAACTAACTACAATCCCCTCAAAATGCACTGCTGACTATTCATATAACCAATGAAGCACACAACTCCCACGGTTGGGCCTGCTATTGTAGGAGGATAGGCCACTGTTTTGCCCCAGCTGAAATGAGCAAAGCAGTGAAACAGAGTGGGTGGGGGACCTGGTCTCCACCCTCCAGCACATTATCCCAAATGTTATTGATTGACACTTGACAGCTACACTGGGAACTGCTACATGCTGCCATATTAGTGCTACATGAAAGCCACCTTGAATTCTCAATTCTTCTGTGTATGAGAATTCAAAGGGCCTTGGGCAGACTTATTTTTAAAAAAATTGTATCCTGACCTTCCAAAAAATTCAAGGCGGATAACAAAACAAAAGTACACAACAAACCACAAAGAAATCATTGCTTAAAAGAAGAAAAAGAGCACCAAACACCAGAAAGAAAAGACCTGAAGAACACCAGGAAAAAAACCCTGTCAATCACAGTTCATTAAAATCAGTAACAACTAACGGTCCTCCTAGAAGAGGAAGACCTTCACACTTCAGCGAATAGTCATCTGGGAAGGGGTGAAATGGATCTCTCCAGGCAGCATGGGCATAGCCAGGGGGGCAGGGGGGCAGCTCCTCCCCCCGATCAAGTAAAGCAATAGAAATACTTAACTGACCAATCACGTCGATTCTGCCCCCCCCAACAAAAGTCCTGTCTGTCTTCTTCTTTTTAATGCAAACAAATGTAGAAATATGGAGGACTGAACTTAAGTTTGGAAAAATGGGAAATGGATAAACAACAAAGTTAACAGATTCACTCATACTCAGTTGTAGTCCTAAATATTTTGAGGGAAGCTGGTTGGGGGGAGTTGGGTTGTTTAGATTAATTAAAGTTACAACCTCTCCTTATTGTTGTCTTTGTCCATGGAGTTTAAAGCCATGTGTTAAAGCTATGGTTTTCCCAGTAGTGATGTATGGAAGTGAGAGCTGGACCATAAAGAAGGCTGATCGCCGAAGAATTGATGCTTTTGAATTATGGTGCTGGAGGAGACTCTTGAGAGTCCCATGGACTGCAAGAAGATCAAACCTCTCCATTCTGAAGGAAATCAGCCCTGAGTGCTCACTGGAAGGACAGATTGTGAAGCTGAGGCTCCAATACTTTGGCCACCTCATGAGAAGAGAAGACTCCCTGGAAAAGACCCTGATGTTGGGAAAGATGGAGGGCACAAGGAGAAGGGGACGACAGAGGACGAGATGGTTGGACAGCAGCATGAGTTTGACCAAACTGCGGGAGGCAGTGGAAGACAGGAATGCCTGGTGTGCTCTGGTCCATGGGGTCACGAAGAGTCAGACATGACTAAATGACTAAACAACAAAAGTAGTAGTAGTAGTAGTAGAATAGGACTTCTCTATTTTCGCCGAAGAAATGTTGGACGGTATGCCAACTAAACAACAAACAACACCTTATTGTGCCTTCTCTAATCTTGTGCATTCCAGCTGTATTATGCGGACAACTCCCATCACACATAACCATTGGTCATGCAGGTTGGGACTGCTGGGACTTGTAATTTTAAATATCTCGGAAGAAGCATCAGGTTGGGGAAATCTGCCTTATTGCATGTTCAGCAGAATAACAATACCATTTTGCACCTATTCGCTAACCTACAAATCAATATTACAGCAACTACAGAAGCTCAAACAAAGGGGGAGTTTGAGATGCACAGACGCCTTGTCTTCCCTCCTCTTATCAATATTAAATTGCAATATGCACTTCTTTTTCAGTTTTTAAATTTTCAGAAGATCACAATCGGAAGCCTTCCTCTTTAGGCTTTCAAGCCTGTCACCTCACATCTTGCTCACTTCTCCAAAGCAGCTGAAACCCTAAGAAGCAGAAAGCCATGCACACAGGCTGGTCACGGGGCATTGGCCATCTCTGGGAGCAGCTCAGGTTGATTTGTCGATTGCATGGTAGTTATTTAGGAGCTGAATTAAGGCGATGATTCATGGATGGTTTCACACCAGTGGTTGCACATAATTCATCGACCTTTTCATTGATGTCTTCACACCTCTACATAGGTGAGGATGTGTCTGTGTACCGATCGCTCAAATTGCTACACCCTGAAACACAGATGTGTTGCTCACAGTCTACAAACTCACAGACAGTTTCTAAATTCTAAAGGCAAAATGCTACAGATTCTTTTTGTTTGTTTGTTGCAACATAAGGTGATATAATGACATTTAATACTGCACAGAAGAATTCTGGAACGGTGGACTAGAGTTATGATGACACTATGCTTACACAGATTCCCCAAAACACAGGCATGAGACTTGTCTTGCACACATGGCAATCTCTATGCTCTAGTGCAGAGCAGTTTGGAGACCCCTATTCTCCCCCCAGAGCTATGATTCCCAACGTGGTTTAACAAGCAATCTCTCTTCCCAGGGAACTCTGAGAAGTGTAGCTCTGTGAGGGGAAAACAAGTCTCCTGGCAACTCTTGGCACTTAATAATAATAATAATAATAATAATAATAATAATAATAATAATAATAATAATATTCTTATTTATACCCCGCCCATCTGGCTGGGTTTCCCCAGCCACTCTGGGGGGCTTCTAACCGAATATTAAAAACAATACAGCATCAAACATTACAAACTTCCCTAAACAGGGCCGCCTTCAGTTGTCTTTTAAAAGTAAAATAGTTGCTTATTGCCTTGACATCTGCTGGGAGGGCGTTCCACAGGGCAGGTGATACTACCAAGAAGGCCCTCTGCCTGGTTCCCTGTAACCTCACTTCTCACAGTGAGGGAACCGCCAGAAGGCCCTCGGCGCTGGACCTCAGTGTCCCCACTAGATGATGGGGGTGGAGACGCTCCTTCAGGTATACATGACCAATTCTGTTTAGTCTTAACAAACCAAAGTTCCCAGGATTCTTTACTAGAAGCCATGACTGTTTAATGTGGTATGACACTGCTTTGAATGTATAGTGCAGGTGCGGCTTTCTTCTCAAGTCAGTACCTACTTTCCAAATTAATTTAGAAATCATTGAACGCCTGCAGTTGCTCTGCAAGGGTTCTGTGAAGACCCAAAAGATTACCTGAAACAGTACTTATCATCTCCAAAGTGCTCTAGACTCTGCCCCCAACTTGTTTCAAAGATCATATGAGCTTTTTGAGTGTTCTCCTGAAGTGCTTGAAAACTTAAAAATCTTGAGACTTTTACAGTATTGAAAAGGAAGGCTCCAAAAAACCCCAAATAGTGTTTGAAGTGAGCAGTGAATGGAGCAGGTAGGTAGATAGGCAAGCATTTTTCTCTGCAGAGAAAATGACAAACCCCATGATACATGATACATGTCTGAGACAACATGTGTAAAATTGCATTGTTTATCACCTTCCTAAACTACCAGACCCTCCAAGTGCCCTATTTCCCAGGGACATCCCTGATTCAGAGAAGAAGACGTCCCGGTTTCTGATTTGATCCCAGAATGCCCCACTTTTCCTTAGGATGTCCCTGTTGTCATTGAAGAAAAGTTGAAGGGTATGGTAGGATGTCCCTATTTTCTTTTTTTCTTCTTTTTAAAAAAAATAATATAATTTTGACTTATATACATTACAATATTATTTTGCCAAGTTTTAACATTTTCAGTTTCGACTCCCTACCCCCTCTTTCTGAATTTCCTTACATTTATTTTTGTCCTTTCTTCCATACTCCAAATTGTCTTAACATATTCCTTTATTAATCTATTCTTATAAATATATCACATACATTTTTAAAACTGCAAGTTTTTACAATAATCCTACCAATGTCTTGATCTGTTTTCAGTTTGTTTGTTAATACAGTGGTACCTTGGGTCACAAACACCTCGGGTTACAAACACTTCGGGTTACAAACTCCACTAAATCAGAAGTAGTACTTTGGGTTAAGAACTTTGCCCCAGGATGAGAACAGAAATCGTGCAGCAGCAGGAGGCCCCATTAGCTAAAGTGGTATATCAGGTCAAGAACGGTTTTAGGTTAAGAACGGACTTCCGGAACGAATTAAGTTCGTAACCCGAGGTACCACTGTACTCAATAAACCACTTCCATTCCTTTCTAAAAAGTTTGTTGTCTTGATTTCTTATCCTTCTGGTAAGTTTCACTATTTCTGCATACTCCATTAGTTTCTGTATCCAATCTTCTTTCATCGGAACCAATTCATTCTTTCACTTTGGGGCAAATAATATTCTTGCAGCTGTTGTATCATACATAAATAAATTTCTATACTGTTTGGGTAGTTCCAATCCTATAATTCCCAAGAGAAAAAACCTTCATGTACTTTCACCTTTTCATACCACAGATAAGTGTGACCTTCCAAATCTAAAATATTGTGACCTTCCAATTCTAAAATATGAGGATTCTTCAATAGCAACCATTCCTTCAACCAGCACAGACAAGATGCTTCATATTATATTCTTTATCTTTTGTGTCTATTAGTATTTTATATGTTATTCTCAGTTTTTTCCCTTGCCAGATATATTTAGAAATATCTTTTTAACATTTGTTGAAGCAATCTGTCTTGCCGATCACCAATATTGATTGAAACAAAAATAACATTCTTGGTAATATATTCATCTTTATGGTCAACACTCTACCAAGCAACAAAAGTTTCACTCTACCCCATATTTGCAAATTTCTTTTAATATCCTCCATCCTCCTAGGTTTTCAAATAGTTATATTTATATAGATTTATATGCTTTGCTGTTAACCATACACCTAAATACTTAACCTTTTCGATCTTTAGACTTGATATATTTTGTAATTTATTTTTACTCTCATCTTTCATGGGTTGTTTTTTTTAAGTGGGAGCTTGGTTTAATCTTTGTTAATTTTAAGACCTGTTTTTTCTCATATATATATGCTTTCGGAATTGACTCTATTGGTTCTTCTACAGATTTCACCACGTCATCTGCAAATAGGATGTCCCTATTTTCATTGGAGAAATGTTGGAGGGTTTGGAGTTATCAAAACCCCAAACCATCTGAAGGCAATCATGTATAGGGAAGGTTTTTTAAATGTTTAATGTTTTATTATGTTTTTTATATATGTTGGAAGCTGCCCAGAGTGGCTGGGCAACCCAATAAGATGTGTGGGGTATAAATAGTAAAATTATCATTATGGAATGGGACGTCCCTATTTTCATTGGAGAAATGTTGAAGGATATGAACTATCCCAAGGAAATAAGGATGGAATTTACCTAACCAGCCCTGTCTGCAGAAGCCCTATGTATGGAGTTCCACTTGCACAATGGGACTTGCAGGCGAATGTTAGGAGAACTCCCAGAACAGCACAGGGATGAAAGAGAGGGTGGTCATTTCACATTGCAAGCTGGAATGCTTGCACAGATGGAATGAATGGAAGAGCACAATGTTGAATTTCACCCAAATGATAGCAAATGAGTTGTTTTTTAACATCATTCATTCACATGTGAGCTCTCTGTCACACAAATAAGAGAAGATAAATAGATAGAAGTTGATTAAATCTTTTTTTACATTTATACAGACAAGTATCTATTGCAAATGGTTCCTCTTTCTTTTTGGAGTTTAAAAGTGCTACAGATGAATAATAAAGGAACAAGGTGAGCAGGTACAGACTTGTATAAAGTTGCAAAGGTCAGGTGTGTGAATGATCCAGAAACTCAACTCAGGTCTCTTGAGATCAAGTTTCTATTGGCTGTAGCTTCCTTCCTCCTGCACAAACAAGATGTATGAGTAAACATCACTGTCACCCTGCAGGCATCTATCTGTCTTCCTTCCAGCACCACCCCTCCACAAAATCCATGGATGGGGGGAGGAAAAAACTGACAAGAAATGTAATGGCTCTTGTAGCATATTTTGAAGGTCAATAGACTGAAGCTGTAACCACAGAAGAAACAAAGACCTAAACCAAAGTGGAAAAAATGCCATTTCAATTTTCATGTTGGCTCTTCCTTGGTAATGATAATGAGGGTCAATGCAGAATTCTATGAAGTATTTTAAAAAGTCTGTGAGGAGCTCCTTGTGAGGCCTTGAAATCATCCCTCCACCACCACGTGGAAATAGGTCTAAAAGTTAAGCACTTTTTGAAAACAAAATGAACACAATAAGCTTATTAGTGAACACACTATAGCCATGTTTGCAGACCCAGAGTCACATATGATGCATATAAACACATTATAATTCCAAGTTAATATCCTGCTGGTATATGTCCTCCAGAAGGTTGTCCATTAGGTGATGCAGACCTTGGGTTGAAGAAGACTCCCTATCCCACTAAGCTCCCTTCCTCCAAAGAGTTCAGGGCATTTTACATGAGGGTAATGTAATGCCCTTTTGTAGCACTCCCATATGCATTAGTCAATCTGCCACTATGTTCTGCTGCTCTGAATCAGGAGTGAGGATTGTTCTGCTCATCTCTTAACGACGCTACGAGTATACCCATAGCTGAAACCTTTGTGAAGGAGGTGCCTAAGGAGGATAAGGAAACCCTGCAGAACTGCCATTGGATGTGTTAAAAAGTGTTTTGCTTTGTTTGCATTACATGCTAATTTGAAAAATGCCCCCTTCCCAGATTGAAGTATAAGGGATGAGTGCTTGTCAATTATCCAAGTGTGCTTTGAGCTCATTGGCAAGAATACTTGAAGGCAGGAGCCAATTCATTTCTTAGCAATCAGTTGGTCCTGCCTACTTGCTTTTCTTAGCAGTCCACAAGTAAAACTGAAACTGAATTTTGAAAAGACAATGGTCTTATGTGCTGCACATTCTCAGTTCCCGGAGGTGGATAGTTGGCCTTTTCTGGATGGGGATGTACCCTCCCAGAAGGAGCAGGTTCATAGCTTGGGGTAGTCCTGGATCCAACATTGTCATTTGAACCCCAGGAAGCCTTGATAGCTAGAAGTGCCTATTTCCAGCTCCAGTCCTTCTTGGGCAAAGATCACATGTCCACAGTATTCCATGCTACGGTAACTTTCAGAATAGATTGTTGCAATGCACTCTACATGGGACTGCCCTGGAAGACAACTCAGAAACATCAACTGGTTCAAAATGCAGCAGCAGACCGGAATTGCAATAAGGCTCTGTTCCGACGGCATAAGTAGTCACGGCGACCATTAGATTCTTATCTCTTATTCTTCATCCGCCTTCACAGTCATAGCATACCGCTTGTTATCATCTGCCTGTTCTGCCATTGAGGACTTCTTGGATCATTCTTTGTCTCACTCCTTCCCTTTGACCTTACTGCCTTGGGTGACCCTGCTGGGAGTATGAGATTCCCAACGGCTTCGCTCACAAGGGTTCATAGGAACATTCAAGCCCATTCACCACAACAAGGATCTAGTGAGTGAGTACAAGCGATTGCCAAAGAAGAAGAAGAACTTTCAGAATGGATTTTTACAATGCACTCTACATGGGACTGCTGTGGAAGAAACATCATCTGGTTCAAAATGCAGAGGCAGACTGGAATTGCCTTAAGAATTCATATATCCCTTGTTCTAAGGCAGCTGCATTGGCTGCCAGGTTTTTTAAAAAAGGTTGAAATCAATTAAAACTCAGTTATGATCTGCAGAGCTCCAGAGCTGACTGTCTGACCTGACGCCATCTTAGCTTAGTCCACATTGGCTGCCACTTTGCTTCTGGGCCCCTGTTAGTGTTTAAAGCTCTAAATATCTGAGAGACCATCTCCTTCCCTCCAAACCCTCCAGATAAATGCTCAACTTGCTGCTTGGCGTTCTCTTGTTCTAAGCCTCGTATACTTTATCTTTATTAGGGATGGGAGATAATTCAGTTCACATTTAAAGGCAAGCTTTCCTAATTTGCAACAAGTGAATTGAAATAGCTATCACGTTTCATTTTACAATGCAGTTCTACAAGTTATGTCTATAAAAATGCATATACTAGGGTTAAGTGTACATCGTAACACATATATCAGTTAACATACAAATGTTCATTAAGTTGGAGGGATTGGCTTTAAAAAAATGGGTATATTAGAAAAAAACTGCATACCCAAAGTGCATATTGGAAGAAATGTGCACTGATAAATTTTCACGAGGTTGTGTTTTTTAAAAAAAATAATTAATAAATCACAAATAGATGTGGTTATGTGGAGAACTGAACTCAAGATTGGAAAATTTAGAACCTTGGAGAAACCAAAATTGACTAGTCATGACTAACCTAAGTCCCATTGTTTTCAGTAGGTTTGCTCTAGTTATGACTAAGTCTGGATTTTACCCAATATTACTACTAATTAAGGAATGCTAAGAAATCTCACTGTGCATAAGTCCATATCCATAGCATTTCTTCTTCTGTTTATACTTATACTCTAAGGAAGAATTACCCCTGACACTAACAGAAAGTCATATAAGACAAAGGTCTTTTTTCCAGCTTTATGCCTTTTCACTTTAAGGTCACAACCATAACATCTCCAGCTGGACTTATCAAAATTCAGCTTTGTAAGAGCGCCTTGATGATTTGCCCTTCGATACTTCCCTGCTGAGCGCCAAGTCGCTGATGTACTACCAATCAATTCCTACACAGCTACAGTTCAGGAAGCTACTTTGGTGGAGGGAGGGGGAGGTTTCTGTGAAAGGCGTGCCATCAAAGAGAAAGACAAGGGAAAAACAGGGTAGGAAATGCAAAAGATATTCTGGAGGTTCTGAACAAAAACTAGAATAAAGAACGGCCAAGCAAAAAGACCAAGGGGAAACAAAGGTGATAAACATGGCTTGGATTCTAGAACAGAAGCTGAAATTAGTAAGGGTGATCTGAAGAAAGTTAGGAACATCAAAGTCCCATCATCAATGTGACTTAAGCATACAGTAAAGCACTTAAATCCCAGTGTTCTTAAACCTAAAATGAGAAGTCTGCATTTGTAATGTGGCTCCACCATACAAAACACTTTCCATTTGCATAAAGAGGAGATGCATTGTTTATGCATTAATTATTCCTGAACAAGATGTGGCAACTAAAGGTGAAGATATCAGGCCATGCTTGCCAGTACTGTCCCTATTGCCTTCATGTACACCTGCTTCAATTCCAGCCTTCCAGAATTGAGTATGAAAGTCTGAAAGGGGATTCTAATTATATCTATCCTAAAAGCCAACCCACAATTGTGAAAGTTAACCCTGTGTTATCAGGGCAGGGCTGTGGCTTAGGAGCCTGTCCAGATCCATATGGAGTAGGGTCCAGCTTCATTAGCATTTTAGAGCAAATCTCCTAATATACACATTTATGTATACAACTTTAGCTAATATGCACATTTGCAAAGCAATTTCCCCTAATACATTTTTGTATTTTCTTTTCACTGATGTACGCATGCTATGCATACTTTTACCCCAATATATGCATTTCTGTACACATTACTGTTACAATATGAGAACAATTACTTGGCAGGAGTACTGCACCATAAAATTCAGGGCAATTTTGAAGGATGACTATGTTTCAGTTCACAAATAGTTTTGGAAACTGCAAATCTGGTAGGTTTGCCTCTAAATGCAAACTAAATCCTCCACCTAACTTATGCTCCACCTAACTTAAGTCCCACCGATGGATGATGAAATCTGGATCCAGCCTATTCTGGCTGTTGGCATTTACATCCTGCCCATCAACAAGGTTCTCAAAGCAGCATTTATGCAGTCAGCCAAATCATATCTTTCTTTTCTATGCATGGCTGTATCTCCGCAACCCCTTGCCATAGAAGTTGAGGAGAAGGATGCAATACGAAGAAGCTTAAATATATTTTTGTGCCCAGGCAAGTTTGCTTCCTCCAAGCTCTGAGGTCCATAAGGGAGGAAGAAGTCTAGTTTGCTCTTCCCTATTGTGTAGTGAAGCAAAAGGAACGTGATTGTCTGTTTTTGAAGGAATAGTCTAAGGATGTCCATCTCCATGCAAATCACAGGGGGTCCAAAAGAAGTGCTTAAAGTCAGGGGGCATGGTGGACAAAATGGTTCTGGTTCTCTGGATAGGAAAAGCTGGGAGATGTTGCCAGAAAAGAAGGTAATAGGCGAGGGAAGTTTGGAGGTCTCAGAACAGTGGACAAGGGAGCCAAGGGGAGCCAAGGGTTGCTAGGTTTAGACCCTGGCATGGCTGAGTTCCTTGGGAGGGAGATGTTCTTGATTGTCCCTGCTATTTGGCTTGTTCCCATGTTATGTTGTCTGTGAGTGCACCCTGTTCCTACACATGTGCGACTATTTGCATAGAGTGTACACTCGTTGATTTGTACAGCTTCACAATTGTGTATGCACAGAGAGAGATTGTACATTCATTGAATATTACATGTGAATAACTGTACAAGTATACACCTCAACTGTTTGTTTACACAGGAACACAGATTGTACACATGTTGAATGTAACATATGAATACTGCTATTGTCACTGAGCATTATGACCTTGCAACCCTGTGAGAGCAATAAAAACAGGTGAAAGGGGTTGGTGGATCTTTTATGCTATGTTGATTTGAACAAACCAGCAAATTCTTGGGCTGAAAGCTGCTAATAATTCATATAAAACAGAAGGAATAACACAATGTCCCGTTGAGTTTTTCAAAGATACTTATGCTGACAAACAACCTCTTAATTTTCTTTTTTTACTACTATTATTTCATGTATTCCTTTTTATCTCTGATTCAAATGTTGGTGTAAAAGTAAGTTGGTGGATATTTCTGTGCCTTTTCCCAAGTTATGCATGGTACACTTTAGTTTTCTAATGTATAAAATATTCTTGAGTATGATTCCTAGAATCACTCCAAAGTGAAAAGTGTTGGTTTCCAGGGATTACATTTCTTCCAACTGCCAATAATTCTTACATGTTTCTGAGTAGATGACTAATGGTAGAAATACTATATACAATGTATTTGTATTATTTCTCTAGAATATATTTGGGGAATGCACATATTAATACCTGTTATCACTGTAGGCCACAACCTATACTTTAAAGTCCAGTTTAAGGACCAGAGAAAGATAAATAACAGTAAATGTTAATGACAGAGGTTCAGCAGTGGGGAATAATAATAATAATAATAATAATAATAATAATAATATTTATACCCTGCCCTCCCCAGCCAGAACCGGGCTCAGGGCGGCTAACATCAAAATATATAACACACTAAGACATAAAATTCAGCAATCAACTGAAATGCAACTTCAAATCAGATTAAAATCAAAATAAGATCAGTTGGCTACCTGCAAATTATACCTATAGGGGTTAGGAACCTTAAGTACTCACCAAACTCAATTATTTGTATGAGCCAGTGAGAAGGGTTAGAGAAGCCACTTATATGCAGGATCTTGTAAGAGGAGAGGGGTCAGACTGAGCCCCAACCAAAATCCTGTTGGAACAGCTCTGTCTTGCAGGCCCTGTGGAAAGTTATTGAGTCCCCCAGGGCCCTGGTCTCTTGCAACAGAGTGTTCCACCAGACTGGGGCCAGGGCCAAAAAGCCCTGGCTCTGGTCGAGGCCAGTCTAACCTCATTGAGGCCTGGAACCCCCAAGATATTATTGTTAGCATACCATAAGGTCCTCTGCGGGGCATACAGGAGAGGTGGTCCTGTAGGTACGAGGGTCCCAGGTCGTATTGGAGAAGCAAGTAGGGGGGAGCTCTTTTGGGGGGGGGTACCCTTACCCCCTGTCCCCCTGCCCCTTTCTGGCATCACCCATTAGGTAGAGTCTGCAGGCAATATCCACATGTGGTCCCCTTAAGAGCCATTGCCTGGTTGGTGCCTGTTGGTGTGACCTGCTTAAAGCACCAGCTGTTAGCAATTGACTATTGAGCCCCAAGTAGTCCATCACAGGTATGCACAGATCTGTCCTCTTACAGGGGGAAAGGGCCTAAGGAGAGGGGAACAGCTATTATGGCAGCCTCCCATGGCAGCCACACCATTCTGCCTAATGGTAGGGCAGGTCCAACACTTGATCCAGATCTTTGCTCTTGCCACTGCTTGCATGGCTGGAGAGAAAGACAACACATGAAAGGAAGCAAGAATGAGACGCAGTGATAGCTATGCCAGGGATTTCTGTGGGTCACGAGTGGACCCTCTACAGGGTTATAGGGCCTGGCAGATGGCCAATAAAGCTCATCCTTGTTTCTGGCCCTGTAAAGATTTATATATGGGCAGTTCTTGTGGGGGGGGGGAGGGCGGAATGACATAAATTTGAAGAAAGATGACATCCAAGAGAATGAGGTGGGCCCTATCTTCTGTAGATTCCTCAATGAGCTGCAGAGAAAGAGTATGTCAAATTACCAGGAAGAGAATTCTTTTATTTTGCATAAGCCTTGTCAGGAAAAAATGATTGGTGAGGTGGACTTCAGATAAGGCATTTCAATATTTAACTCGGCAAACTAGTACACGTTAAGCAAAAACAATTAGGGAGATTAATTTTTGTTTTAACTTTTTTAACTTTTAACTTTGGTGTCGAAAGTGTTTCACATCACAGCGAGTGTATAATAGCAGTTAGTGTGGTGTAGTTGCAAGAATAAAATGGGGGCAACATAATTGTGCTGCTTTGAGCTCCTTGGAAAAGAAGTTGGCATATAAAGAAAGAAAAACACCTACTCCATACATCTATTATATGAGGGTGTGGTTTGAAGGCAGATAAAGCTGCCACCAAGCAGGTCTGGCTGGGCCTTGATGGGTAACCCAGGAACCACCTGCACAGTGCCTTGCATTCCAGGATGCTAGAAAGGCAGGATATACATTTAAGAAAAGAAAATACATAAAAGAAAAGAAAGTTGATGGGATGAAATGTTGGTTCAATGCAAGGTCCCCAAGGAATTCTCTGTCTGGTAACATGAGTTATCAAAGAGTTACGGAGAAACTGAAGATACATTGGACTAGATCTTGCCCTGTTTCATCATCATTATCCTTAAAATGTATTATCACCTTTTCTAAGTGCCTCCTTTACAAGGAGCTGGCATTGTCAAGATCTACAGCAAAGCATGAGGCCCACTGCTGCATTCCAAAGTTCCCTCTCTCCCCCCAAGTAGGGACAAACTCTATCCATAATACATTTCCCTGTTTTAGGGTTGTTGTTTTTCCTAATTATTGTATGGTTTTCCAAAAGGTGAACGATCCTTAACAATTAGGGAAACCTTGCTGTCCTAAGCCTCTTCAAGATCTGGTGAAATAGCCTATCGCTAACACTGATGAAGTTCCTCTGGGGAGTTATAATAGCAAACATCTGTGTTGCTCCATTCCTTTCAGAAGCAGAAGCCACTTACTCTAGAAAACGAATCCACTAATTCCAGAACTCTTGACAGCTTTAATGGGATTACTCCAGTATAAATAGTTGAAACCGGTGAAATTTCTCTATTTACTGAATTGCTTCTCTGGTGTCTGGCAGCTGTCTTGTATATAATTTCGAGAGCAATCTGTGCATGAAAGGTATGTAATCAATTGAATTTAGGCAAATGTGAAATGTGAATTGCAGCACATGAAAGGCAGGTTTTCTTTTTCAACTGCCAGAGATGCACTATGCATGTTTCCATTACTTTCAACATGGCAGCTATTGCTTAAATTAATTTTTAAACCTAATACGATATATCTATCTACCTATATGAGGCTTTGTAGTAACTTTATTGATCCAGCCTTCGTAAAAGTTCTGTAACATCCGCTGGCTTTCAGATTGATTGGTGAATTAATTGATAGAGATGGTAAAAAATATATATTGCTGGGTAAGTATTCAGCACAGCATTACTACAGGTATACATTTTTAAACAGACAATTAAAAAATCACAAATAAAAGAAAAAAAGAACTACAAAACAGAGCAATTAAATCAAGCCAAAGGCTTTCTTAAAGAGGCTGATGATCACCTGCTTACCTTCCAACGCAACACAGGGGCAGAAATGGGATGCCATCTTCTAGGGCTGCATTCCTGCATGAGTCACATGACCTACATGAGGTCGCATCCCAAAATTGTGAGAGAGCATTGTGCTCAAGATGGCCGCCGTGTTCTTGCAGGGAAAAAAGGGGTGTCCCTGTTTTTCTGGGACAGTTGCAGGGTATGTGTTAGCTGAAAAACAAGTAATGAAGTAAAGTGGTACCTCAGTTTACGAACTTAACCCATTCCAGAAGTCCGTTCTTAAACCAAAACTGTTCTTAAACTGAGGAGCACTTTCCCTAATGAGGCCTCCCGCCTCTGGTGCCCTTCCACCATTCGGCTTCCGTTCATAGACTGAGGTAAAGTTCTCAAACCAAGACACTATTTCCGGTTTTGCAGAGTTTGTAAACCAAATCGTTCTTTTATATATATATATATTTAAATTTTTATTGATTTACAAATAAAAGATAAACAAAAAATAAGAAAAAAATAAAAAGAAAAAAAATACACGTTACATATTTCACATCAGAAATTTCACATTTCCATCTCTTATAAGACTTCCTTCAGCTTGTCCGTAAATCATTCGTGGTAATAATTAAGATTACGCATTTCCTAGCTTATATTGACAATATATATCTCTCTCTCTTCTATTCCCTTTAGTCAATAACTCTTCATCTTTCACAATGCTTCTTTAAATCCCCTTAACGTTGTTTGTCCCTCACTTATATATTCCAGGTAATCTACATATTTTCCCCAATCCTTAATGAACTTTTGGTCTCTTAAATATCTAATCTTTCCTGTCAATTTATCCAACTCCGCGTAGTCTAATAATTTTGCTCTCCACTCATCCACCGTTGGTATTTCCTGCTGTTTCCACTTGTGGGCTAGCGTTACCCTTGCTGCTGTAACCGCGTAGTACACAAATTTACAATCCTTCTTTTGTATCTCGTTCCCTAGTATCCCCAATAGGAAGATTTCTGGTTTCTTTAAAAACGTATATTTTAGGATCTTCTTGAGTTCAATATATATATTTTCCCAGAATTCTTTCACTTTTCTACACTCCCACCACATGTGGTAAAAGGAGCCTTCCTTGTCTTTGCATTTCCAGCACTTATTACAAACCTTGTACATTTTCGATAATTTTATAGGTGTTATATACCACCTATAAAACATCTTCATGACATTTTCTTTTATTGTCGTACATGCTGTAAAGTTTAATCCATCTTTCCACAGTTTTTCCCAGTCTTCAAATTGTATACTATGGCCCACATCTCTAGCCCAGTGAATCATAACGGACTTGACTTCCTCATCTACTAAATTCCAATCTAACAACATCTTATACATTTTAGATAAAATTTTCACATCATTGTCTATAATTTCCGTCTGAAATTTAGAGTCTTTATCCACATATCCTCTTTCTTTGCTGTCTTTTTTAAACATTGCATTTATTTGGAAATACTGTAGCCAATCAAATACTAGTTCTTTAACCTGCCCATAAGGTTTCAATCTCCATTTCCCACCTTCTTTAATTAATAATTGGCTGTATGTTACCCAGTTACTTCTCATATTAATCTTTTTCACACTTAACACTTCAAGAGGTGATAACCAGTGTGGAACTTTAGGCTCCAACAGGTTTTTGTACCTTTCCCATATTTCAATTAGTGGACCTCGAAAGATGTGGTTTTCGAATCCCTTATGTACTTTCCTTTTTCCGTGCCACAAGTAGGTGTGCCAACCGAACCTGTTGTCGAAACTCTCCAGATCTAGCAATTCATTGTTCACTAACTTGACCCAGTCTTTCAGCCAGCAAAGACATGATGCCTCATAGTATAATTTCAAATCTGGCAGGGCAAAACCTCCTCTTTCTCTTATATCTGTTAACAATTTAAATTGAATTCTCGGTTTTTTGCCCTGCCAAATATATCTTGAGAGCACCCTTTGCCACTCCTTAAAGACTCCATTCCCCTTAATTATTGGAATGGTCTGAAATAGAAACAACAACCTTGGTAGCACATTCATCTTAATTGTGTTAATCCTTCCCCAAAATGACACTTTTAGTCTTCCCCACACTTCTAGGTCCTTTCTGATTTCTTTCCACACTGTTTCATAATTGTTCTTATATAAGTCTATATTTTTAGGGGTTACCCAAATTCCAAGATATTTAACTTTTTAACCACCTCTATCTGTGACTGTTGTTGAATTGTTTCTATTACCCTCTGATCCATATTTTTGGCTATCATTTTCGTTTTCTTCTTATTTAGTTTGAAGCCTGCCACATCTCCGAACAGATCTATTTCCTTTAAGATTTCTTCAATTGTAGTTATGGGATCTTCAAACCAAATCGTTCTTAAACCGGACTGTTCTTAAACCGAGGTAGCACTGTATATGCATTCAGCAGTGGAGCAAGCCGATTGGGCACCTGGGATGGCGTGTGTGCCCTGTGCCCAGGGGTGGGGCCAGCTGCCCATGGGGCAGGGTGAGCCAGGGCAGGACACTCCGCAGAGCCTCCAAGGAGTCTGCCTGCCTCCTCCCACTCAGCCACCCTACATCTGAGGGGGAGTCAGCGAGCAGACCGTTCTGAGGGCCGCATGCTAGTTGTGGCTGGGGACAGAGACAAAAGCAGGCAGAGCAATGAAAACAAATTTTAGCTTTATATAGTTGGCTAGTTTCTACACACACAAACACACTATCTCTCTCCTCCAATGAGATAAGTAAGAGGCATTGTCAGAGTTAAAGGCTAGCCAAAACACTCTGGCTGCAAAGCAGACCCATTGAGGGGTGTGTCTTGGGGAGAGTTCCAGGGATCAGAAGGAGAGGTCTGGAAGCTGTGTAGAAGCTGATAATAGGCTACTAGAGTTACCTAAAGGAAATGTGTTATTCTGGCCTTGAATAACCTGGGCTGTATCCAACTAAATGATACTCAAAGAAAATGCACTGAAATTAATGCACCTATATATCTGATTCCAAGGAGTCTACTCTAAAGTGGGACTAGCATTGGTTGGAACCCTCTACTCCATTGGCAATGTCCACAACTGCTTTAGTACCAACAAAAAATATATATTCTCCTTGTAGGTGAGTGTTTGTATACCTGAAGGAGCGTCTCCACCCTCATCGTTCAGCCTGGACACTGAGGGCCTTCTGGCAGTTCCCTCATTTCAAGAAGTGAGGTTACAGGGAACCAGGCAGAATGCTCTTTTCAGTAATCAGCCTCTGGGAATGCCCTCATGGAAGATGCCAATAACAGCTGATGGTTAGACCCCATGAAGCAATTCTTCCACAGAGTTTTTGCAGATCAGGAGGTGTGGGCACCCAGGGAGGCTGCAGAGCATTGGAGAAATGTTTACTGTGAAGAAAAACATACAGCACACCCATGGCCACCACAGAATGGCAATATAAGCTCAAAATCACATGCCCACTGACATTCTAAAGACATTCTAAAATGCCCTGAACATGAAGCAGAAAGACAGTAGCCTCTTTCACAGAGGAGGGGTAAACTTTTGAGGAAATGAAGACAGGAATCGCCACAGCACTAAACTGCTCCCATTTACTGCATTTTGGGATTGGATATCACTGTACTACCTTAAAGGGAACCCTTGTGTTGGAAGGTGCTGTTCAGTATGCTGAGGACACTGTGACCTGGTGCCAAGATAGCATCTTTCTTTGAATAGCTTGCCTAGCATTTTGTGTGACAAGTAGTTCACACATCAGACAATGCACTTCAGCAACTCTTTATTATATATAATGGCCAGTTACAAGCCCCACGGAAAAGGAGGAGGAGGAGGAAGATGAAGACTCTTGTTAGTGCGCTCCCCCTGAATGGTTCAACAAGCAAGAATATGAATGAACGAAGGAATGAAGCACACCCTGAATGAACTGCTGGCTCTTGATGTTCACTGGTTAGGATTAAACAAAAACACTTTTTAGCAAAACCAATGGGGGTGGACAATACAACTAGACATTGCTTAGTACATAGAAGCAATAACAGTGCTTTGAGCAGACTGATATGGAACTTTAGTAGGTTCAAAGCATGATCAGTAGTGATTGGTGCCCATTGGGACTGGGGGTCAAAAGGCAGGGAGGACAACAGCTTGATTTCAACCTTTAAGTAAAATATTCCAAATATTGGTGTTCCATTAAAATATATTTTAAAATACTAACTGATAAAAGATCAGGTGAAGTAATCATGCAACAAAATAAACAGCTAAACCATCCAGGATTTATTTATTTTTAATCTTTAAAAACTCCCCACAAATATTACAAAGAATCTGTATAACCTTCTGCCTAAATACTTGTGGTCACTTTTTAATTGAGTCAAATGTATTTAAAACCATTAATCTAATCAATTAAAGAATGCAGTCCTACTTTTAATGAACAGTTTTATCTCCTGCAGATACTTTTTTTTTTTTTTTACATAGCCAGCATTTTTGCTACTTCATCTTGTTGCACCGTGCAGGTTTTAGTCTTTTACTGTTATTTGTTAAATTATTATTACCTACATCTTTATGTGTGTCTAATTAAAGTACAATTTACAATTAATGGAAGGATCTGGCTGCTATTAACCTGATTTTTCTCTGGATTTGTCTGTGCTGCAGGCAAACTGATGCACCATGATATGGCAAAATAACATTGATTTTATTGTAGTTACTTAATTAGTCTTTTTTAAAAAATACATTTTATCAGGGAAGTGTTTGAGACCCAATACTCACATTGTACCTGTATTTTTGAGTTGCTCTGTGCTCTCTCTGCTTTGATATGCATTTTGGGCTCCAAGTTACTCTGCATAAAATTAAGTTCTGCATTCCCCTATTTACTATAGATGCCTATATCTAAAAATGACTATAATGTTTCCCCCTTTTGACCAAAGCGTATAAAATTTACAGGCATGGGAGCCCCTCCAGAGTGGATTATGCCTGCTAAACTTCACACAGATACTGTAGGTCCAGGGGCTTTTGTGGTGGAATTGTTTACCATATTCCACATTGCAGCAACATGCCAATTAAAATCCAAAATGCATTATTAGTTTCATATTTTTGAAGGGGGTGGTGTTTTGTTTTTCTTTCCTACCGTAAAGTAATCAAGAGGTGACCAAATGATGTGTCTTTTCACTTGTACATACAAAATAACTTTCCCTGTTTAGGGAAGTTTTTAATGTTTGATGTTTTATCATTTATGATGATGATGATGATGATGATGATGATGATGATGATGTTGGGAGCCACCCAGAGTGGCTGGGGAAACCCAGCCAGATGGGTGGTGTGTGTGTGTGTGTGTGTGTGTGTGTGTGTGTGTGTGTAATGAGTCTGTCCCAGAATGTTACCTGTAGAGCTCTGGGGTTTGGTTTTCTTAAAAACAAACAATGTATAATTTGTTTTTTTTGATGAAATTTTTCACTTTTAAAAAATCCTCTGCTGCTATGCTATATATATATAGCATAGCAACTGATATATATATCAGAACTCTTAAGTGCTCTGTGGGCAACATCTTGGAAAGCTTCACTTCTTGCAAAGCTCGTGGATCTAGAAAATAAACAGGTACAGTGGTACCTCAGGTTAAAAACTTAATTCGTTCCAGAGGTCCATTCTTAACCTGAAACTGTTCTTAACCTGAGGTACCACTTTAGCTAATGGGGCCGCCCACTGCTGCCGCACCGCCGCACAATTTCTGTTCTCATCCTGAAGCAAAATTCTTAACCCGAGGTACTATTTCTGGGCTAGCAGAGTCTGTAACCTGAAGCGTCTGTAACCCAAGGTACCATACCACTGTATAGGGAAACATGGATCAATAAGGTACAGAAAATTTCAGAATAAAGCAGAGCAACATGAAACTTTGGGAGGCCCCTGATCTAACTGGGGTGGTGGTGGTACCTAAGTATTGAAATTGTGCTTTGACTTGGAAATGTCAGGGATGGACAGGAGCAGAGGCAGGTGCAGACAAGGGAGCTGGAAAGGAGGAGGACTGAGTGATTTGTGGGGTTCTGTGCCACCCATGAGGCAGCTGCTGGTGGTGGTGGAAGAGGGGAGTCAGGAGGAAGAAACTGGGCAACCAGAGACTGGGAAAGAGGAGGCAGCAGAAGCACTAAAGGAGGACTTGGAATCAGGAAAACCTGCAGTGCTCTCAGAGAGAGTTGTGTCTTTGAAAGCCAGTGGACCCCCCACCTCCATTGCCTCCATACTCAAGGAGGGGCTTGAAGCAATGGAAACACTTAAAGCAGCCATTGAGGTGGAGCCTCCGGGTGCTTGAGTGCACCATGTCAATCAAGGGGGTGGGGGTGGGGCTAAGCTGTTGTTCCAGCTGTCCAAGACATAGCACAGGTCTGCAGTCACAGATAACCTAGACAGCTAGTTAGTGGGGAGTGTTGCACACTAGGAGCTGATGCAACCAAGTGTTTTCCCAATAAAGAACTAAAAATGCAGTTGCTTGTCCCTTGATGGTCTGGGTGGGTTTGGGACAGGGATAAAACCCCCAAATTACCTCAATTCACCTTGTTATCCTCCACACAGAGCTTCCACAAAGAGCTAACGTGTATCCTAATTATTACTAGTCTTTGTGTATCGTTCCTAGTGCTACATTCTCTATTTTCCAGTGGGGTGTGGCAACAAAGCTTGACTCAGAATAATGGTTCTTTCAGCACCATGCCATCACAATAGGACTTCAATCAAGCTCCCTAATGACTACAGGGCAGATTATCACATTCTTTTTGTAGACATGTTTTCTTAGGCAGGCGAAGGAAATGTCTTTGCAACTTGGCAATAGTGAGATGTGTTCCTCAGGCAGGCAAGCAGGCAACTTATTTCTGGGAGCTTTGCCAAAATGTTTCTCAGCCATACACCCAATTCTTAGCCAGCTTAAATGACATGTTTTGTAGTACCAGTCAGCTTCTGCAGAATAGGCTCACCTTTTTACTTCTTCAATGTGCTGCAAGAGACACTCAGAAGGGAAGAGGCCAATGAACACAATGACACTCTTCTCCTAACCATGAGTGCAGTGGCAACTGTCTTGGAATGTTTCCCTTCCCCCAAGTCTGTCTACATAATGCATCTGCAGTCTAGCTGCGCAGCCGTCATGTCAATTTTCTACCTATGCCTTAGAAACATGTGTTAGGAAAAGGAACACAAGCAACCTCTAACCAGAGGCATTTCAAGGTTCTGATATCCCTTGACCATAACTGTCAACTTTTCCCTTTTCTTGCGAGGAATCCTATTCGGAATAAGGGAATTTCCCTTTAAAAAAGGGAAACGTTGACAGCTATGCCCTCGACTAAAAACAACTTTGTACCAAAGCAGATTGTAACTTTGTGACCTGTGTGCCTGCTCAGCAGAGTGGCAATTTCAAGGCCCTTCCTGCTGTCCCTTTCTGTGATTTAAACCAGACTTAGACCTGACAATCCTTTAAATAGAGGATCCCCTCCACTAAATCAGTGAAAAGCCTGTTGTACTTGAGCAGACTCCAAGCACAATTTAGAACCCCAAACTTCCAGGTTATTGGGGGGGGGGGTAGAGAACTGAAGCAGGTGCCATTTTGCCCATCCCCCCATAATGCCTTGTGTTAAGGTCTTTTCAATTTCAATAAATTCAAAATGGCCACCAATGTTGCCACCAATCGAGTGCAACCGCTATAGTGGACAGTAGCTGAGTGCAGTGTTATATACCCTTTCAAAAGTAACTGAATAAGGCCTGTTAAAAATAGAAAGTTATAGTTCAACAAAGGAAAATTGAGGCCAGGGTGGGGGGCAAGTCCACCAAACCATTTCACCTTGAAATTTTGTGTCAGCTTCCCAGTCACACCAATGGCCCATCTTGTCCAGCATCCTGTTCTCATAGTGGCTACCCAGATGCCTGTGGGAAGCCATCAAGTGGGACCTGAGCGCAAGAGTGCTCTCCCATCCCAGCAACTGGTATAAGACCCTTCAAGTGTCCCTATTTTTCAGGGAAAGTCTTGGATTTACAGAAGCTGTCCCAGTTTCTGATTTCATCCCAGAATGACTCGCTTTTTCCTTAGGACGTCCCTATTTTCATCAGGGAGATATGGGAGAGTATGGAGACATTTACTGCCTTATGATTTTTTGGGGTCAAGTCATTGTTTCTCAGGGTAGACCCACTGAAATTAATGAACATGAATAGCTTAGATTTATTCATTTCAGTGAAGCTACTCCATGTAGGACCAGCACAGGATACATCCCAGAGTGGATGGTGTCCACTCTGAAGTATGTATGTATGTATGTATGTATGTATGTATGTATGTATGTATTTATACCCCGCCCATCTGGCTGGATTTCCCCAGCCACTCTGGGCGGCTACCAACAAAATATTAAAAATACAATAAAACATCAAACATTAAAAACTTCCCTAAACAGGGCTGACTTCAGATGTCTTCTAAAAGTCAGGTCATTGTTTATTTCCTTGACATCTGATGGGAGGGTGTTCCGCAGGGCAGGCACTACTACCAATAAGGCCCCCCTCTGCCTGGTTCCCTATAACTTTGGTTCTCACAGTGAAGGAACTGCCAGAAGGCCCTCAGTGCTGGACCTCAGTGTCTGGGCTGAATGATGGGGGTGGAGATGCTCCTTCAGGCATACTGTGCTGAGGCCGTTTAGGGCTTTAAAGGTCAGCACATGGGTGGTGCTGTGGTCTAAACCACAGAGCCTAGGGTTTGGTGGTTCGAATCCCCGTGACGGGGTGAGCTCCTGTTGCTTGGTCCCAGCTCCTGCCAACCTAGCAGTTCGAAAGCACGTCAAAGTGCAAGTAGATAAATAGGTACTGCTCCGGCAGGAAGGTAAACGGCATTTCCGTGCACTGCTCTGGTTTTGCCAGAAGCGGCTTAGTCATGCTGGCCACGTGACCTGGAAGCTGTCTGTGGACAAACGCCGGCTCCTTGGCCTGTAGAGCAAGGTGAGCGCCACAACCCCAGAGTTGTCTGCAACTGGACCTAACAGTCAGGGGTACCTTTACCTTTACCAACACTTTGAATTGTGCTCAGAAACGTACTGTTTGCATAGTTGCACAGAGAGTGGCAGGTGCCATCTTAAAAGTGACATCCTTTGTGTGAGAGAAGAGGGACTGCCAGATCTAGGATGGTGCCTGGCAGCTATTGGAATGTTATAGTGATCAAAGGCACATCCTGGCAGCCTCCTAAGATTGGTTTTCATGAGGGGGAGCTCCAGACGTTTAGGCCTGGAGTGACCCTTGTGTCTCTCCCTCTTCTCCTGGGGGGGCGTGTACTGTGGTACCTCAGGTTACATACGCTTCATGTTACAGATGCTTCAGGTTACAGACTCTGCTAACCCAGAAATATTACCTCGGGTTAAGAACTTTGCTTCAGGATGAGAACAGAAATCATGCCGTGGCGGCGCAGCGGCAGCAGGAGGCCCCATTAGCTAAAGTGGTGCTTCAGGTTAAGAACAGTTTCAGGTTAAGAACGGACCTCCAGGACGAATTAAGTTCTTAACCTGAGGTACCACTGTATTCAAATTTAATCCAGTTTGTTTAAAATGCTGAATGAAAGACTACAGCACCATGCTCCTTTTATCTTTAAAGGGTTTATCAACATTATTTTTTAAAGAAAGGAAACATCACAAAGCACTCCTCCCATCTCCCCAGAGCAACTGGTTTAATATATACCCCCAATGTAATCAATGAATAGGTTAATTGCTTAAGATTTATCCAAGAATGACTTAATAGTTAATAGTTTTCTAATCAAGTGACAGTACAAGCAAAATTTAAACATGTTTTTTAAAGAGTGATTGTGGAGCTGGCCCAACTTATAAATTGTAGGTGCATTTGAGTGTGTGTGTGTGTGTGTGTGTTACAAAAGCTCTAAGCAAGAAGCGAGCTGCCTGCATCTCCAGAATGCAAAATGCTCTCCAGCATGCACTTTTTAAAAAATAAAATAAAAAGCAGCACTTATCAAGCTACGCATTGTTCAATCACACAAATAATCTCTCCCCACGCTTCCTCAGTTACTACAGAGATATTTTGCTCATGCTACATTTGAATGACAATGGCACATAAGTCAAGGCTATGCTCAAAAGCTGAGCGGTGAGCATTCTGTTGTTGAGTATGTCTTCAGCGAGTCGCACAAAACGTAATTTTTATCTGTACACAGAACCAAACAATATTTGCTGTAATCAGAGAGCAACTCAGCATTTTTTATTTTTAAAAAGTAGATGCAATGCATGTTGATCAGCGTGTCAGATCTTTAAAACGTAAGGACAGAATCCCTTCCCCCCCACACCAGCTCCACATTATGTTCCACACACAAACAGACACAGTGAATGAACTGCTTGGGGTTTCATCTGAATGCAGCTGTTTTGCAATTTGTTTGTCCTGCCCTCCGATTTTTTCTCTCTTCCTTTCATTAGAAATATGTGGTTAACAGTGGCCAAGCTGATTTGCATGCGCGTGTTCCTGATTTGTTCACTGCTATGCCTCCTGTCTTCTACATCTTAATCACATCTAGGCACCCGCCCCATTACATTACCAGAAGGGAAGTGATGGACGTCCCTTGACTTCCTCCATGACCCCCTGATAATCCTGTTTCACACACAGGCTCCCTGCTGGATGGAACACAAAAGCTGCCACTGTAGTTCTTCACTTCCAGTCGATATTCTGACAGACTTGATCTAGCAAATTAGTATGCTGCGGTAGGGGCTCGACAAAAGACCCCTTTTGACACGCTCTGAATCAATACAAAGGCCAAGAGAGAGCCATTTCACCACAGTTCTGTTATTTTTTTCCCCTTTTGATGACCCTGCTTCTCCTTTTTTTTAAAAAAAAAAAAGCTCGCGTGACCTTGTCAGATTTTTAAAACACAATGTTAGAAAAGTCAACCCTGCTCAGGCAAAAGGAAAAGAAGAAGAAGAAGAAGGAGGGAATTCTCCACAGTCTGAAATCCAAGAAGATGAGTTTAACAGTAAAATACATAAATATGCATGCATGTATGTAATTTTTATTCATTATTATCACAATAATAATTAATAATACTTATATTATTACCTTCACTATTGCCATCAATAATCTTACACATTATAAAAGTCCCTTCATCCTTCAAATGTCAACAGACATGCATGCTGCTATGCTATAGTGGTGGTGCAGGTCGTCTTTCATTCCCAAATATTTTTTACTGAAATACCTTCTTTAAAAAAACCAAAACACAACTATTTATGATTTTCATATATGGTGCATATAAATGCAAACTATTAAAAAACATGTCACAATTCACACATTTCTTAAATTAAACAAGAGGCCCTCGTTTTTATTTGATACCCTTCATGGTCCTTTTGCTAGGTTATAGAAAGCTTCTACATCATGGTCCCCCAGAGTCAAAGTGCCAGATGTATTTGCATCCGCCCACCCACCCAGTCTGTCCTACCCTCCCTTTTGTTTTCCTGTCTTGTTTCCTTTCCAGCAGTTTCCAAGCTGAAGAACCAACCCACATTAAAACAAACAAACACAAACCAGTTTGCAGTTCCAAACGGAAAGTTGCTGAATATCAAACACTGCGGAGTGGATGGTCCTGGGTCCTGTTGCTTAAACATTTGCTGCTATCCAGATGGCCTTTATATTTACAAAGTATTTCTATTTGCTCTCAGCCAACCATGGCATATTTGTGGATAAGGCATGAAGAATACCTACCTGCCAATTTCTGCCAGGATACATAGCTTTTGTTAGTTAGCCTTTCAGAAATATTGTTGTCTAAAGCGTAATTATGAACAGGTTTGAGTGCTTTGCAGCGGACATTTTGTTTCTGGTTTTCTATCCCCTTGTGCAACAAGCAGGAGGCATGACTGGTAACTGATTTCCACCACTTGCCCCCACCACCACCACTGGAATGCCATTTGGAAAGAGCTCCAGTCCTGAACCCAAAGGAGTAATTATTTCAGAGGCCAAAATTTGCAGCAGGAAAGAGGTGGGGGCAAGAAAACCCTCCTGTGTGAGGAAAACTCTGCCTGTGCCACTTTCAATCCAAGCCTATGCATATATTTTACATAGGAATATTATACAGTCATATCATTGGTCCATCTTGTCAATAGCTATTGGTCCATCTAGCTAATAGGCATGTGGAGTAGGAAACTATCTTATGCAGAGTCAGCATTGTCCACACTGAATGGCAACAAGTCTCCAGGGATTCAGAGAGGGGACATTCCTAGTCCTACCTGGAGATGCCAAAGATGGACAGTTGCACTTTGTGCATGCAAAGCACATACTCTACCACTGAGCCACAGCCCTTCCATCATTTTTAATTGTTATCATCAATAAATGAGGACTCGACTGAACTACGGCCCTCACCCATCCAACAATGGCCAGCTAAAGATGTTCTTCTGTTTGAGGCAATGGACCCCATTTGATGTACAGAAGCCAAGTATACTGTCAAACAGATCGTACTTTAACACTGAGGATAGGACAGCATCTTCTGCTGTAGATGAGGGTAGCAAGCTAGCTTAGGCATCCCAGGGTAGGCCATGTGGTAATGGCAGTTCTGTCCTGAAACAGAGGGGAACTCAGGAGGAATAAGGGGCGTGTTGTTGTAGCTGTCTTCCCTCTAAAATGCATTGCCTAAGGCAGTGTTTCTCAGCCTTGGGTCCCCAGATGTTGTTGGACTACAACTCCCAACGTCCCTGAGCTCTGGCCTAGATCCACTTGTCCTTCCACAGTGGGGACATAGGTTTCCGGGTGGGAGTTGATCACAGTGACTTTTAGAAGACATCTGAAGGCAGCCCTGTTTAAGGAAGTTTTAAAGGACTGGTGTATTTATTACATTTTTAGATGTGTTGTAAACTGCCCAGAGTAGCTGGGAAAACCCAGCCAAATGGGTGGTGTATAAATAACATTATCATCATCATCATCATCATCATCACCATCATCACCATCATTGTGTCTATTTCAGCTCTAAGGCATTTAAACAATTCTCTTTAGCCTACTTCTAACTACAGTCAATATCCCCCCATTAATATATATTTACATGCCACCATATGTAGATATCATAATTTTCCTTCATTATCATCCACAAGGTATAATTTTATGCATATTTTCAGGCCCCATTGACTTCATTTATGTTTCCTATGTACACATTACACAAAAAGACATGTCACCCATCCTTGAAGTAAGAGATAAGCACTGAAACCATGTAAATAATAATCTCTTTTGTAATTGCAAACTAAAAAAAAACCCACTTGAAGCAACTCTCCCCCCACCCCCACACATCACCCAGCCACTCTTTGCATTTTAAGATCTCCTGGTGAAAAGAAAACTTAAGTCAATATAGCATGAGACATTCCTAGCACTCGAAAGCACTTTGCTCTTTGCGCACAAAGGAATCATTTTTCCAAAAATACGGGCGGGTGGATTACCTCTCATATTTGCAGTACAGTATGTACATTTGACCTCTGCCATACTTTGCCATTTTTCAACATATAAACCTTGTTCTCTCAAACAGAACAACTCTATAGCCACAAGGGATATGACATATTGCGTAAGAAATCCAGACCACTTCAGACAACTCAGCTTGAGCACACTGAAAGGAAATTATATTGGCTCTTCCAATCTCGGAGGTTTTCAGTCTCTGGTGTTTTTTGTTGCTGTTGTTATTTAAAGACTACCTGTCTCAATATAAGGCTATATCCTCAACTTATTTAAGTCATCGTGACTCCATTAAGTGAATGGAATTAGGCCAATCTACACAGACTGAAAACCTGATTTGTAATTCTCAAACGCTGCATTCTTTTAAAAAATGCACTTGGTTGGGGAAGAGCTGTGCCACAAATATGCATAATGAAAAGGGGAGCTTTCAGCCTCAATCTTCTTATCGTATTAGCCATGTTTATGTGATCTTTTCTGAAGTCCCTGATCACAGTACAATATGCTGCACTGTAATTCCAGGTCAGTACATGAGCAAAGCTGCTATTGAACATGTGCATGCTTCTTTGGTGGGGGGGGAGAGCATAGTGTGGCTCTCCAAACACCACCTATCCTCCTGTGATTTCTGTAGAGCAAATCTTCATCAGTGGGCAGCAGTTTAGCTGAAAGCCAATGCGATGTGCTCTGGATGGAGTGCTGGACTTTGATCTATGAGAACTGGATTCAAATGAACCATGAAGCTCATGGGGAAACCTTGGCGAGGTCATTATGCCCTCACCTAACTTCACGGGGAGCAATGCAGCACAGCACTAATGAGTGAAGATCAACTAAATAAAGGAACAGACACAGAAGGAGAAAAATGCACGCACCTGTTTTAGAAAATTTAAAATATAAAGCCCAAGGATCCCAATGTTTAAAACATATCTTGACAACCTGAGGCTTGGGCGAAGCATGCAGCCCTCCACCTCCATCGGTGTGCCCTTCCCACTGGAGAGAAAGGATGAATGGAAGATAATGAGTGCTACATGGTTGAAGCCAGGTGTTATCATAGTTACTAGATATCTTGGGTCACTAGATCTTTGCTCGTTCCTGTGCGTGTCAACAATCCATGTTTACTAAAGCAATTTGAATTCAAACTTGGAAGATTCCATTCCAGAGCTCATGACAAAGAAGGTGCCCTCTGAGGGGAAGAATTTCCACAACTTTGGGGCTGCCACACAGAATGCTCACTGAGGGTGGTTGAAGTACCAAGATGGGCCTATCTGCTGACCTGAAAGTGTCTGTAGGGAAGGAGTTAGTCTTTCAGATATTTGGAACCTAAGTCATTTAGGACTTCATACATTAATCTGAGCCCCTTGAGCATCTTGTGGGAGCCAATTTAACAAAGTTTAACTATGCCATGCATGAAAAGGTGCTTTCTTTTGTCTGTCCTGAATGTTGCAACATTCAGCTCGATTGAAATCCTTCCCAGAGCTCCGGGTCTCCCGTAGGTTTAGCTGTACTCCCTGTCTGAAACTCTGCGTGACACCGAGACAAACCCTTCTCCTCTAGGCAACAAGAGCATATCCATTCTTCAGCTTGTAGGACTGTGCTGTATTACTCATCAGAAGGCAAGGAGAAAAGTTTAAACTGCTCTGATGGTTCCAGCTAGCTAATATCCCAAATCGAGGAGAGATGTCGTTCAGAGTGCTTCCTCGTCGATGAAAGGGTGAGAGAACAGCCTGAGCGATGCTTTCACATTGCCCAACGAGGCTCCAGGGAGAAAAAAGTACAACCTCCCCACATGTCTGAGCCAACTTCAAGCTGTGTAGAAGTAGACATCCGCTTTGACATCAATTATTAAAGCAGTCACTTCTTCATAAAGCTGCATTAAGATCCTTTGTTCATTTTTAATACTGTTTACAGACTGCAGGCCAAGTCTCTCTGCTCTGATTGCCTGGTGGGGGGGAGGAGGGAAATACTCCCTGTTCTGTCTTAGCATTGCTTACCAGAGGCAAGATCAAGTCCAGGTGGATTCAGCAGATGGAACTCGCAGTGCTTCTCATCCACTAGAGGGACCTAGCGGACAGGCTTCCTGTACCATTAGCGTAGAAGAAGGAACTGTTTGAGGCCTGTTGGGGGGGAGAAAAGTCACACCTGCTATGGTTTTTCAAGGCATTTGGTCACATTATAATCCACCAAGCAGTTGGAGAAGGACCAAGCAGGTGGAGAAAGAGCTGGGAATGGAGGGTGGCCTTCTTCCCATTATTTGGATTTCCTGGGGAAATTAACAAACCTGCTGTACCTGGACCTGGGTGTGGAGAGTTCAGCTGAATGGCACACAGTTGGGGGAAGCCTGAGGAATTACCCTCCACCTTGGGCAGTCCTGCCCATGAAAAGCAGCTAACTGCATTGGGCTGGCCATAGTTCTAGTTAGGGGATGCAGGTATGTGTGCCCCTTTCAATGAACTCCCCTCACTGAGAGGCTTCAGGTGGGATATTAAGGAACATTAAGAGTGGCTTGGAAAACTCAGCCAGATGGGCAGGGTGTTGTTGTTGTTGTATCTAAGAAGTTGGTAGGGGATCACTACTACCTTAAGCATCAAAATGCCTGCTGAAAACCATGTTTGTTTTTCCAGGCCTATTCAGGCAATTAAGAATACATATTTCCACAATGGTTAATTGATGTTTGTTTTTAACTTTTACTGTAGGTTTTATGGGTTTTTTTGTAAACTGCTTTGATAATTTTTACGAAAAAGACAATAAATAATTTTATAAATTTTAAAAAGAGGTGGCAAATTTCCATAAAATTTGAATAAGCTAACTTACAGATAGATGATAGATAGATAGATAGATAGATAGATAGATGATAGATAGATAGATAGATGATAGATAGATAGATAGATAGATAGACAGACAGATATAGATACTGTAGATAGATGGATGGATGGATAGAGATGGGAAATTGAAACCAGATGACCTATATGCCTGCTTAGCCTGCTGTCGATGAACACTTTCAAGGAATGCACTCTTCTGGACTTAAACCAGAAAGCCCTTCAAATAGAGGACCATCGTCTAAGGACCCTAGGAGTTGGCCATTTGGGAGCCTGTTTGGAAACAGTTCAGCTTAGCAATACCCATTTCTTCTAGGCTACTGAGGTTTCAGCAGGTAGATACAGTGGTCCCCATCCCCCCAAAGAACACACATACTGTGGGAAGTCATTAGAAAAAAATATGTCAGTCTAACTAAAATATCTCAAGATATGCAGGCTTTTAAGTTCTCCAAAACTTCCATCAAACTCAAGTTGAAGAAAGCCCACTGGAATGCCAAGGATTCATAAAGTTTAAAGGAGATGTATAAACAGAGCATGCCAACCTATTGCTTTAATAAATCCATTTCAAAGACTCATAAAGCGGACTTTCAGGAATTGACCTACATGAATAAACCCACCACTTGCCTGCAAATTACAGGAATAAGAGAGAGAGAGAAATGACCTTTCTGCAGCTGCTGGGAAGAAAGACTTTAAAAGCACAACTAAAGATGAATAATCTGATTTTCCTTTAAAAATCTTAAACATGAAAATCTTGAGTTCTAGTCTTCAGAGACCCCTCTGTATTTAGTTGTGATAAAATTATGATAGGTTTAGTGCAGCCTTGTAACAAAACCATCCGTGTACCAAGCTTGGACAGCAAGACTGTGCACAGAGGTGATTTTGACAGCTGTCCCACAACTGATTTCCCTTTTAGTGGATAGCACTACACACCCACATGTCTTTGGGCCAGGGCACTTGAAGTATCAATCCTCTCTACTTAAATGGATCCCGAGGTCTTCATCAAAAGCCCTCATCCAGGTGCTCACACACAGTGAAGGAAGGCAAGCAGTCATCAGGGAACTTGTCTTCTTGGTGATGCCGCCTTCCCAGAGGAGCTTGCCTGGTACCATCTCTGTGGTCAGGGGAAGAACTTTTCTTCTCCCAATGACATTGGGTACATCTCTGACAGTGCTCCTATTATTATTTAAATAATGACTTGAATTTCTATCCTGCCCTTCCTCTCATCAAAGGAGCTCAGGATGCCAAGCAAATAAGTAGCCAAGCAAGGCAGATAAAAATAAAATAAAAGCACATCTAAAACTTTTAAATGTGTGTATATATATATATATATATATATATATATATATATATATATATATATAATATTTTTACTTCTACGTTCTTCCGCTTTTTAAATTTTGCACTGGCTTTATATTGCTGATTTCAGCACAAAACGTTTAGAACCCTTTATCATTATTTGGGTGGGTTTTTTAAATAATTTTTTCAATTTTGTGTAGATGGAATGTAGGTTCATCTTTGTAGGTTGAACGGTCTGTCAGTTACAGCATGTAGGTGATATACAAACGCAAAACATGAATGCATACCTAGAAAAAACCAGGGATAGCTTCTGAAGGAATTGGGGGCAGGCATTTGCTGTTATTCCCCCATTCTCACATTACCCAGAAGAGCCTACAAAGGTCAGGTGGTGCCTCCCTAAATTCTTAGTTTACATGTTGTACTAGAGAGATCCCTCAGAATCCTTTAGCCAGCACTGTGTGAACCACATGTGCATATGGGCTCTTTTGAAAGCAGATCACTTTCTCCTACTTGCTTACACACTGCCTCTTTTCTTTTCCCTCATGTCCTTGAACAGTCAAGTCGGTAGCTACAGCCAGACTTGGCAGCTGCTGGAGTAAGATGTCAAGTAGTGAAATATATACTTTTCTAACAGTAGTTTCTTGGCATGGAGCTGGTCCATTGCATGGATGCACATCTAGTGATGTAATCTTTTTCAAATTGATTCTACAACACAGAGAACCATTTTTTGGGGGAGGGGGGTATTGCTGATGTTTCCTTCCTGTACAGAGTGTGCTTTGTCATTATTACTGTATTTAGTATTGGTATGTTCCTCACCTTATCCCCAAAGCTTAGGGTGGCTCTTGGTTAGAGATGCTTAAGGAATTTGGTCTTAGGATATTCTGTCATGAGCTGAGGGCATCTGAATTTCCCAGATGAGTGTGTGGATCTGGACTTGGCTGTCAGATGTCACTCTTCTCTGAATGCTGGGACTCAGTTCTTGGCTTAAATATTCTTTTTTTCCATCTGATTTCTAAAAGGCATATTTTGAGATCAATTCTGTTTAGGAATGCATATTGTGCAGGAAGTACTCTCAAGAATGTGTGTGTGTGCAGGAAATACTCTTAAGAATGTATATGCAAATGCAGATTTTCAGGCAGATATATGCATATTCATTTATAATTTTGTTGCAATTTTACAGTGTAATTTCGCCCAAAGCAATGCATTTTTGCATTTTATTTTCATTAACATATTGCTATGAGTTTGCCCGGATGCCAGGTGCTCCCTATAATTCCTGGATTTTGCAAAAGTTGTAATTAATCAAGGTTTGATTAAACTTTGCCAAACACAGAAGTCCCCTGGATTTAGTTATGCTCACAAGCCAGGGCAGCTCAGTGGAGCTAGCTGGATGGGCCATCTGTGGGGGGGGGGGAGGCCAGTGTTGGTCCATCAAGGAAACCATCAGAGGGCAAGAGTGTCAGGCAAGGGGGAGTGGGGCCCCTTCTTTGTTAGGTGCTAGTGGGTGGAGGCAAAGGCCAGGTCTTGGGTTTCAACTTTGAATGACATAGGCTGTGGGAAGGAGAAGGAGGACCAGAACGCCATGTGAGCTGAGGATAACAGGCTGGCACAAAGGGACACAGAAAGGCTTTGTGCTGTCCTTTGAATCCTATGCTGCACTAAGCAGGAAGCCAGACCCACATAGGATACGAATGCTCCGCAATCCCTTCACCAAGGTGCAGGTTGTATATATGTGTAAATAAAACCATATATCATAAAGATACTGCAGTCTCTGCTGTGCCTAATTTCTGAAGGAACTCCTGGAATCTCACACCACTAGGAGGTAGGGGTGGTGCGTAACAATACACATTTTTAAATGCATATTTTACCCAGTGTATGTATCTTTTTACACATTACTTGGCAAGAGAGCTGCATTGCAAAATTCAGACAATTGTGAATTTGGAAGGATGACAGTGTCTTAGTTCTCATATTGTCTCAGAAAGTGCATCCCTAACCATGCAACACTGCTGGATACTGAGCTATTGATTGATTTTTTAACATAAACATGTTCCTAGTGAAGTGCATTCTAGAAGCAGGGGACCACCATTGAAAAGACCTCTTTCCATGTTTTAAACAAAAAGAAAAAAAACACCCCATGAGAACAGGCCTTTTTAGTGGTGACCTCCTGCTTTTGGAATGCTCTCCCTAGGGAAACACACGTATTGTCCTCATTATCCATTTTTAGACACATCTAAGACATTTCCATTTACCCAAGCCTTTGATAGTTAAACTAGCATCTACTGTGGTGCTCGTCTGTAAATGGAATGGGGTAGGTCCTTCATATTGTGTTGTTGGATGAGAACTCTAGGAATTTTGTATATCGCTTTTAAACATTCTGGCTTTTAACTGATTTCATCTGTTTGCATTATATCTTGTTACATTACAGAAAATAGACATCAAGCCTCTTATTCTCCATACTACGCTAGTTTTGTATGTACAGGTACAGGGATCCTTCTTCCAAAATGGGAAAGCATAAAAATTACTCTGAAATAGGGCACTTCAGAAATATTTTAAGCATGTTAGCTATTATTTGTGTGAAACACACCTGAGTTCTATGACTGAGTGGGGATTTTTAACCGAATGCCCACATGAAAAATTCACACCAATGCTCCTGGAATATTTGGTATACTATATACAGAATATATCACACTAATTCCTTCACCGCCACTATGTTTTGCAGATTTGGGGCAGTATCAATTGTTTGTTGCTGTTCTGCACAATTAAATATAGGGTTGCTATATTTCAAAAAGCAAAAACCAGGACACTCCTGAAAGTAGTTGATCATATTGCCAGATTTCCAAAAAATAATCCAAGACGCCATTTTTGTAGGCGAATTCCAGGACATGTCCTGGAAAATCAAAACATATGGCAGCCCTATTTAAATATAAAGATGCTTCACAACTCAACTCAATTATAGTAGACTGGGGGCAGCGTATGTAATTGCATCTAACTAGAATAATTTTTAGCCCTCCAGCAGTTCCACTTTGCTAGCCCTGTCCTGGGGAACTCTCATGCAAACAGGTCCAATTTTAAAGAAGCAGCTGAATTCTGGCCATGCCTACTGAGAAGTGCTGCCCATTGAATTAAATGGGGCTTACTACCAGGCAAATGTGGTTAGGACTGTGGTGTTAGCTGCAAATTAAGCTAAAGTTTTCCATCTCTTGGTCAGTTTTCCCAGCTTGTTTTGATGCTTCTTTCCATATCAAGTCAAGGAAACAGGAGCAAAGGTTTAGAGTGAAAGAGAGAAGCAGGCCAACAAGCTGGTTGACTATTAAGGGTGGGGGGGAGGGTAAGCCGTCAGCTTTGGAGGTTCAATAGATGGTTTCATTGATGGTGGATGAAGGGCAGGCCGAGGTAACCTGCATGAGGTTTCTATGAAATTTGAGATGGGTTTTTAATGGCAGCTAATCCTCTTCTTCCTGTGTCTGTAAATTGGCTGCTGGGGCTATATTTAATTAGTCACACCGTGTTGTTCTTCTGCTCATATCTGTGGTTTGGGTAGACTGTACAGTGATTGCAAAAAGTCAGAGAAATGTATACAAGTAACCAGATTATTATCCTCAGAAACTGAGAGGGGAAAGGCAGTCAATCTGATCAGAGAAGCAAGCTTAGCAGCCTGTTATGTTTCTATCTATGCTAACCATCTTCACTCAAAAACTGCATCCTACTGGTTCAATTTCCTAAGCATATGTAATCATGCAAAGGACAATATACATTTGTATTTTTTTTTAAGGTGGTACCTGTTCCCAAACCCCAGCTACATTTGTTCAGAACTCATTTAGTTGAGCATAATACTCTTAATCTCAGGGTTGTGGGTTTGAACAAAAAATACATACCGTATTTTTCGCTCTATAAGATGCACCAGACCACAAGACGCACCTATTTTTTGGAGGAGGAAAATATGAGAGAAAATATTCTGAATCTCAGAAGCCAGAACAGCAAGAGGGATCGCTGCGCAGTGAAAGCAGCAATCCCTCTTGCTGTTCTGGCTTCTGGGATAGCTGTGCAGCCTGCATTCGCTCCATAAGACGCACACACATTTCCCCTTACTTTTTAGGAGGGAAAAAGTGAGTCTTATAGAGCAAAAAATATGGTATATATCCTGCATTGCAGGGGGTTGGACTCAGTGACTCTGATGGTCCCTTCCAACTCTACAGTTCTATGATTCTATGATCAAAAAATCACTCTTTCTTTCCATATTGGTTGAGACAATACTTTCAGGTTTCCAGACTGAGAAATATAGGGACACCTCGAAAGTTGTTGAGCTTTCTTTAGGAAGACTCCAAAAATGTTGAGCTTTTTTTTTACAAAAACACCAAAGGATCACAATTTTTCAATTGACTTGCCTAAGATCCAAGACAAAGCACCACCTCTCAGAAATTTTCCCCGGATATCAATTCTGCTTTTGAAATCCTGGTAATGTCTGGATGTATGGCAACCCTAGGAACTTTTGGTATTTTAGCCATTGTTTGCAAAAGCCCTCTTTCTCTTAGCGTTAATGAAGAAATCAAAAACTTGATGGGTAGTAATAAAACAATGGGCCTCACGTGACAAAAGCATGTTTATGCAAATCTTTGTCATGTTGCAAGCTGCCTTTAGCATGATTTTAACTATGGAAAGGCATCATACAAATGAAATGCTGTTGATTATGACTATGTAAGGGCACCTGTACTATTAATAAATATGAGAGTCTATATTAAAAGTTTAATTTTGAATTCATTATTGCATTTTAGTGTTGTTCTTTTCTTTATCACATTTCAATATGTAGAGACACACTCATTCTCATTTGGCTTTGCAAATGTGGAGAATCCCATTGTACAAAGACTGTTGCACAATCAAAAGCATCACGAAGTGAGAAATTTCCTTTCCTTCTCTCTCTCGTTAAAGATCCTTTCTTTTTGTGGCTCCGTCTTGCTGTCTTCTACCATTTACCATTCTCATCTTACAGCAATGTAATCAAAAAGAGAATTATGTATAAGTTTTTTTTAAAAAAAACAACAACACCCAAATTTATCAAAATAATCGAAACAAAATTGTGTTTGTGTGTGTGTTTTAAAATGCAGATTAAAAGCAGTGACCTCAGAGGACCTGGATTTCTTTTACAGAAACAGAAGTTCAACATTTTTATACTCCAGCACAAACAGATACCACAAGGAGCTGACCTAGATTTAAACTCTGGTCTCCGGAGGGAGGAGATCTTCACATTAACCCACTGTTGCTCAGAATGTAATACTTTACAAATATCAAAGGATGGCAACCCGGAAACTTGAACTTCAGCTGTGTGTCTTTTGTTCTGATCTGCAGCAGAGCAATGACACGGTTTCCTCAAAAGGCCTTAATCCTCATTGGTACAAATTTCCCTAATATTCAATAATCGCTCCCAGTGGGGGATGTCTGATAGCATCTGTGCCAACATATGCTAGGCATCTCCAAGGGGCCGTGGCTTCATTCTGCCATAGTCTTTCCTATCACCTAGAGAGGGGGGGGGATATTCCTTCACAACAAAGGCCCCTCTGTAAATAAATGGCATAGTCGAGTCATCATCAATAAACTCAATCAAGTGCGTTTTTCAGCTACACTTTGCATATTGCGCAAAACAATGTTGAACCAATCTGAGCCGAAAATAGATGCAAGATGCACAAGCATATACGCTGTATTTTCCACTTTGCAACAATTTAAATCTAAGTAATAATCTACTTTTAATGTAGGGGTGGGGAAAGTAATCCTGTGTTATAGCTGAAGGGGTTGCGTGTGTGTGTGTGTGTGTGTGTGTGTGTGAGAGAGAGAGAGAGAGAGAGAGAGAGAGAGAGAGAGACTCCTTCTTTGTGATTTCCTTGTCTTCTGTCTCCAGTTTCCTTATACATATAAGCATACATATAGTTCTGAGAGTTAAAGAGATGATCATCACACTGTAGCGTTACATCAAGAAATCGTGTCATTAAAAAACATTGTGTCATTTCTGAATGTTTGTTTGTTTTGCAAATCCCAAAGCACATTTTCCCACTGAGAAGTCAGCTCTGACATGTTAGCACGCAGCAACCATTGGCGCCGCACAGGCATTCTCGATCGGCAGCTGATCTCAGCAGGACTGGCATCTGGTGCCAAATGGAAGAGGTGCCCAATGCAAGGCCTGCTTGCACAGTGCACTTTAAAGCTCCCAGTTGTTCCTTCAGAGCCACAGCTTTATCTGTCCCACACTGGACATCATTTGACACCAAATACAGGGTGGGAGTGGGTGGGACTTGGGGGGAAATGGCCGTATGGGCCAAATCCGGATTACTGCTAGACCTAGCTTGGCTTGCAGGCCAAAAGTTCCCCTTGTCAGGTTTAGAAGATTGGGCTGGGGGGAGGGGGGAATCTGAGAAATGATTTTCATTTAAGTAAGACAAAAGCAGTATAAGTTCATAGTGATTTATAAGTGGGCTGTGTGTGTATAAACTGTTAATGTCTATGACTCAAGCTGTTCTTTGGAAAGCACAGGAACCAAGGCCAATGAAAAAAGTGAGAAACCTACAAAAAAAACTATATAACAATTTTACGTTTCCCACAAAGCCCAAAAGTACACTACATAGCACTGCTGTGTTGGGTGTTCTGAGGCATTATGGGAAATTTAAAATGGCAGCAGATTGGTTCCTGTAGGAAGCACTCTGCCATGGGGTAGGGCTGGATAGGGGTTGCATGCAGAGGACTCGCATAAATTGGTGTGGGCCCTTTTTAAAGCAACTGGGTATGGTGTGTGTGTGTGTGTGTGTGTGTGTGTGAGAGAGAGAGAGAGAGAGAGAGAGAGAGAGAGAGAGAGAGAGAGAGAAGGGCAATATAAACACAATACATTTAAAGCACATGACTTCCCCCCAAAGAATCCTGGGAACCATAGTTCCTCACAGACCTACACTTCCCAGACCTACATTTCCCAGAACCCTTAACAAACTACAATTCCAAGGATTCTTGGAGGGAAAGTCATATTGTTTTAAATGTATGGTGTGCAAGCAGCCAGAGAATGGGAGAGAGCTAAGCTTTAGTTACTTTTGCACCTTTGTTTGGGCTTCCCGTTCAGCTCTTCAGTTCAGTTGTAAAAGTAAAGTATCTCGTATGGGCTTGCCATAATTACCATTTTCTTTCTTTCCTGTAAGACAGGAACGGATCGATATCCTACGAGAGGAAGATTAAGAATCTTCAATAACCTTTACAGCTCTCTGAAAAGGAATTATGATTTCTTCCAGGCCTGTGTCAATGGTCTAATTCAAAATTATGATTGAGCTATTTCTGAAAGTGGAAATTAAAATTAGTGAAAGAAGGTGTTTGCAGCTTTGGGTGTTTTCAACAGCATGTTTGAACAATCATGCAGAAATCCCCCTTTCAAGCTCCTGAGTAGCTTAATAAAGAATCAATATTGGAGTCGGCCTCTGAGGAGTTGAGCTCTACATATTTGCCTTGGTTCAGCTGACAATGAGAATATCATGTAAAGATGTGCACTAGCATTTTAGTCAACTTGTCTGCCTACTGATTAGACCTAAGAAGATATTTGATTACAGAATAACGGGGTTAGTCATTCAGCATCCATTCCCAGTATAATTTGCCATTCACATTTAGAGGATGATTGGCATAAATGTATAATGAAATAAGGAGAGTAAATTTGGGGAAGGGAGGGGCTTATATAGAGCTGCCTCCTTCTCAAATTTGCTCCATGGACACTACCACATTTCCCCTCTTAATCCTCTTTTTTTGGGGGGGGAGGGGGAGAGATAACTTACATATACTATGCATGCCGGCTGCCCTTGGATAACTCCCATTTTTAAGTACCATGAAAAGGAAAAGGAAAGGAAATAAAGAGGATACATATTTGCATAAAATATGCACATGCTGATGTATACATATAGATGCAAATTTAGAATAATTACTGTAATTGAAACTGAAGCACAATACTTCTCCCCAGAGTGGGGAAACAAACAGTGACCCAGTGACCAGTTTGTCTGCACAGCTTGCTGTGCAAGTGCTGCTAACTGTTGATGGGCACTCTCAAGCTTCCCTCATATGGTTCCTTGCCTTTAAAGCAGACTTGGGCAGTCCTTTAAATGAAGGAATCCTTCAAAGAGAGAAGTGTCCTGTGGCAGCCCCACAAAAACAGGTTATCCTCTGTAAATTAGGGGACACAGAACCGTAGCATTTTAGAGCCAAAAGGAATGCGATGCAAAAATACTGCCCACAGTCGCCCTTGGGTGGGCTTGAACCACCAACCGTCGGGTAACACTGACCCATAGCACCTGGCATAGTATCCAGTGAATTACTGTCTTTGTTTCGTATCTACCTTTTGAAAATGCCTTCTGAAAATTTGCTTAAGGTGAATTGATAAATATTCTTTCAGATAGCAACCCTTTACCCCAGGTCTCAAATTTCTGAGTTGGGTGAAGTGGGGTGGAGGCATTTTTACTCTGATGCACATGGCTGTTAATGCATGTGACCAACCCCCCAACCCCTGATACTCCATTCCATCCTTTCCCTCTGGTGCAACTGTGTCCACCAGTGCCGGATTTACGTATAAGCTAAACAAGCTATAGCTTAGGGCTCCACTCTCTTGGGGGCCCCCCAAAATATTGAAGAAGAAAAAACTGGATGTACATTTCCAAAATATAAGATAAAAAACAAATAAAATAAAACCTACATGCAGCAACAGTAGGCTCCTATGATGTAAGTAATGGGTCCATAAATTACCATATAGCATATACTGAACACATAAAACAGCAACAATTTGTTGTTGACGAAGGACAGCTGGACATATAAAGGGCCCCATTACCTTCAGTAGCTTCGGGCCTCATCAAACCTAAATCCAGCCCTGGTGTCCACTGAACATGGCAATACCTCCATCTCATTTCTCAGGGCCAAACTACACATAGCATCATTCATGTCATGTGGTTCTGTGCTCCTGTCTCTTAAAAACAAACAAAGAGGCATTGCAAGGCCCCCAGCCTGGATCAGGACCATGGATTGATGGAGATGGATTTAACCCTTTGCCCCACTGTGGTCCCAATTAGATCCATCAATGTCTGCTGTTCACAGACATTTCAATAGGTCTACTAAAAGTAGACATACCATTGGATTACAATGTGCCTCTTTCATAAATTGATTATAGAACGGGGACCCATTGCCCTATCTACCTGATGTTTGGCAGGTTTGATAACCAGAGTGAGAGGCTGCTTCAATTCTTCATGTGATCTTGATGGAAAACAGTGAAGTTACAAGCATCAGAAGATTCACTAAGGCTTAATGAAAAAATGAAAACAAATGGAAGACAAAATTTAGTGAATTAATAACAAATGAAGAACAAAGCAATGCAATTCAAAGAATGGAAAACAACACAAAGAGCATGTTAAACATGAAAATGAATGGGGAATGAAACAAGCTTCCTCCCTTTTGCACTTGTAATATATAGATTTTGTGCAAATGTTCTTCATGTGTGTACAGCACTTTCACACATTGTTAGACATACAACATCTAACTTTTTTGCATTATTCTGCATGACGGTTAGTAGGGAAATATTTTTAAGTGAATTTCAGTTCCTGTTGAGATGCTTACCAAACCTAATTGCACGCGATGTGATTCAATCCATTGTCATTTTCAGATGACACTCTACTTTGTTTGTATTTTAAAGATTATTCATTACTCAGAAACTTTCAAAATTTATTGGGAGTGACTATGTTCTTGATGACTATATTGTTGACATCTCACTGCTGTCTTGCTGTGGTGTATGAGACAAATGTTTATAGACAACACAGCATCCCAGATCATAGTGGATGACATATTTATTGACAAAAGCACGTTTCTGTCAATACTGTTAACATGAAGCTATCTCAGATTGGAACTATTTTGAAGTGTGGTTCAGGGTAAAACTTTGCATTGTGTGGAGTAGTCATACTTATGCACAGGCATAAGTTTTGAGAGTAGGCACAGCAGGGCATTATGGCTGGAACTGCTGTTCGCTGATATTTATGCCCGAAATTTGTTTTCAGTTCCAGGACTCATCCTATAGCATGGGTAGGCAAACTAAGGCCCGAGGGCCGGATCCGGCCCAATTGCATTCTAAAACCGGCTGGGAATCAGCATGTTTTTACATGAGTAGAATGTGTGCTTTTATTTAAAATGTGTCTCTGGGTTATTTCTGGGGCGTAGGAATTCGTTCATTTATTTCCCCCCAAAAAATATAGTCTGGCCCCCCACAAGGTCTGAGGGATAGTGGACTGGCCCCCTGCTGAAAAAGTTTGCTGACCCCTGTCCTATAGCATATGAAGTACTGGCAAAAGCATCAATACCTCTGAGCACAAGGTAGGGCAGGAGCAGAGAGAACCCTCCAATATTTAGGTGGACAGTAAGTCCACATCAGGATCCCTGATTAATTTCCTTGGAAACCTTTCACTGCCCAGAGATGGCAGTGAGGAAAGGAAGGGAAAATTCTCTTCCACAAATGAAAGTCTGTTGTGGGAGCAGACTAGCAACTTTGGATACAGCCCTTGATTATTTGACTTCTTGTTTGGCATAGCACAAACATCACTGCGTGCTACGTTCATACATTACAATATCCACCCCCCAAAAAAACACACACATCAAAATTCAGTTCATGTATGAAAATTGCAATGAGTGAAATATCCATAAAATTTATGTAATAATTATTTTGTTGTTCTTTTGCAGCTCAGAACAAGTGCAGACATCACTTGTAACTGTTGAGGTCATTGTTTTTGCAGATATTCCTCTCTGTCCCTGATTTATTCATTTATTTTTATTTTATTTAAACAATTTCTATACTACTTCAGGAATCTCTAAGCAGTTTACAAAGATGCAGTACAGTATACATTTTTAAGAACCAGTTTAAAAAAAGAAGTTCAAACTATAAAATCAAATATGTATAAAAATAGAATAAAAAGTATTCAGTGGGCTCTGGAATTTCAGCAGGCAGATCTAATGTTGCAAATCAGATTCTAAACTGACAGTGTGATAGTGAACAAGTTTACTTAGAAATAACCCCCACTAATCTTTCCAACACCATCTGACTGATGTAACTTTCCTTACAGTGGAAGGAGTTCAACAAGGCAGGGGTTTATTGTAGTATTAGGAAAGGCTGTGTTGTGCTCTGTATGCTTTTGCTTTGTTAAATGCTGCCTGAAAATTGTGGCTCCAGTGTGATCTTGCTACATCATTATTTGATTCACAAGTAAATAAAAGCGGACTGGATAAGGGATTTTTAAAAACTGAATATGCTGCATGTACCACGAGCACTGAATATATCAGAAAATAATACCGTATCTTCTGCCAAAATGGTCACACACACACACACACACATTTCAAAACAATCCTCTAATTTAGACAATCCCATTTCAGCATAATTTAATTACATTTTGTCACACACACCCGCTTTGCTTTCTGAGTTCAAAGCACTGTCTTTTTGGAGAATGTACTAATGCTGTACGATGCACTTTCTGATGGCTTCTGACAGTTAATGACTTTAAATCACTAGTGACAGAAATCCTTTGGCGGAGTGGAGGAGGGGAGGGAGCAGGAAAGGGTCTGAGAATAATTGAATCTTATTTCAACTATAGACCTAATATTCTGTACTGGATCATGAAACTATGTAAGCTTTCAAGTGTGTAACTCTCCCCCCCTACCCAATTTCTTTCAGGAAGGAAGAGAAATATTAATGTGTTTTCAGATTAATGAATACTCCAGGTATTCATAATATAGTTCTGAGGTTGCCAGAATATTTTGTTCTTAAAAATTCCTGGGGGAGAGGAGACTGGGAAGGAGGAGGTGGTTCTTACAATTTAGTTCTTCTTTGCTATCTGCAATTACTGAGTACACAGTGTGCTTTCAGGCAGCGTCTTGAAAACAGAGTTTTTATCATATCGGCATTGTGTGGAAATCTGCAACCACCAGATCCTGAAAAGGAATGCTTGGGTTTCATTGGGCACTTATCAAAAGGTGTCTTATGTACTTCATCTCATGAGGCAATTTATGCACACACACACCCTTTGTAAAGGGACTGGTGTTTTGAGGAGGAAAGCAAGGCACCTATACTGTTTTGTGTCGAAGGGGGAAGTTGGTGACTAAGAAACACCTTTGGTTATTCTGTGAACCACACTGAGATCTTGTGATGAAGGCTCCTCCTTTCCTTGAACTTTTACCATTCCAGCTGTTTATTATTATTATTATTTTGTTGTTGTTGTTACTAAGCATTAGTGGCTGAGTTTGCTTTTTTCCTCCTCCCTCCAAATTCCCTTTCCTTTTGTGTTGGGCATTTTGGATTGCAAGCCTCTCTTGTTACTGATAAGCTGGCACAGAAGCCTTTCTTCTTGGGTATAATAAATGCTACAAACAAACAAACAAATGCATATCAGTCTGGTTCATCTTTGGTAGACGGAATGGATGGATGGACATTTACACTACTCACCCAAACCACTTTTTTGCATCACCCACCCAATCCTCTTCAGAGCCAAAGCACTGGCTGACTAATGCACGTGTCTTTGTCAGTTTTTTGGCTAACACTTTTATTTCCATTGAACAGAATCATAAAAATGATGGAAGCCACATGAACTTCTGCATTCTGGAACAGTTGCTGATGGGAGCTGTCTGGAAACATGCTATATATTCCTTGCCAGGAAGCAGGAGAGAAGCAAAGGCAGAGTTCACACTAGGCTTTGACATTCATTTTTCACCACAGTTTCTACCCACAGTCAAATGCCCCTGCCATAATAGCACTCATATTTACCAGCGTTACATACTGCCCTTGAAGCCTACTGAGCTGTAACCAACTGGGTGAGACAGCTTCCTCTTCCCTTTCCCCATATTAAGGTGGCACAAAATGGCCATGTTCTGTCCTCCATTCCTGGGAGCATCTTCTTTTCTCCTGGACAGAAATACCTGACTGAGGTGGACCACTGCCCACTCTCTTCCCATCTTGACCTCTCTTGCAACTTTTAAAGTTGCATTTGAAACACATGAAGGACAATAAGATTAGCTACTAGTTCAAGCTAGTGCTTTTGTAAGAAGGGGAAATTATGCCTCACAAGATGCTGGTAGAGCCTAGTTTCCATCATCCCCCTCTAACGACATGGTCAACAGTAAGGGATGATGGGAGTTGTAGTCCAGAAACACTTGTCGGACCACAAGTTCCCCATTGCTGATGCTGAGTTGGGGGGCCACTGAAGCTTTGCTTCAGGGACCTACAGTATTCATTGCCAGCCCAATACTTTTTCCTCTCCATGAAGGAGACAAGATTGGCTACAAAGAGAAGATGATGATGAAGAAGAAGAAGAAGAAGAAGAAGAAGAAGAAGAAGAAGAAGAAGAAGAAGGGGAGGAGGAGGAGGAGGAGGAGTTTGGATTTGATATGCTGCTTTATCACTACCCGAAGGAGTCTCAAAGTGGCTAACATTCTCCTTTCCCTTCCTCCTCCACAACAAACACTCTGAGGTGAGTGGGGCTGAGAGACTTCAAAGAAGTGTGACTAGCCCAAGGTCACCCAGCAGCTGCATGTGGAGAAGCGGAGGCACGAACCCGGTTCACCAGATTATGAGTCTACCGCTCTTAACCACTGCACCACACGGGCTCTTGGTGATTGGGTTGAGAATTGAAGCTGATTTCAACACTGATGGTGGAGGAGCATCCTCCAATGCACCTCAGAACTAGAGACAAGCTTCCTGGTTTAGTCCAATTATGTCATCATTCCATACCCACATGTTGCTGGCCATTCACCAAAAACACACTTGCACAGTGTTGTCCAAGCCATCTCCAGCATCACCAGCCTCCCAGCAGCTGTCAGGATCAACCTTGGCTCCCAGTCGCCTCTCAGCAGCATTAGTTGTTTACAACTTCTTCGCCACCACACGGGCTTCCACTGCAGAAGAAATACACTTATGTATGTACTGTGGGACGCGGTTGGCACTGTGGGTTAAACCACAGAGCCTAGGGCTTGCTGATCAGAAGGTTGGCAGTTCGAATCCCCACTAGGGGGTGAGCTCTCGTTGCTCGGTCCCTGCTCCTGCCAACCTAGCAGTTTGAAAGCACGAAGTGCAAGAGGATAAATAGGTACCACTCCAGCAGGAAAGTAAACGGCATTTCTGTGTACTGCTAGGGTTCACCAGAAGTGGCTTAGTCATGCTGGCCACATGACCCGGAAGCTGCACGCTGGCTCCCTCGGCCACTAAAGCGAGATTAGCGCCGCAACCCCAGAGTCGTCTGCGACTGGACCTAATGGTCAGTGGTCCCTTTACCTTTATGTACTGCATTTATATTCAGCCCCTTTCTCTGGGGAGCTTGAGGTGGTATACTCGGTTCTCCCTCTCCTCATTTATTCCCAACGACAACCCTGTGTGGTAGATCAGGCTGAGAGGCAGTGGCTGGCCTAAGGTCACCCAGTGAGTTTCATGGCCAAGTAGGCATTTGAACCCTGGTCTTCCAGGCCCAGGTTTGATACTCTTACCACCACACCACTGGCTTTTCAGCTAAGCCCCAAAGTTCAAAGTGTTTAAAAGCACATGCATCATACAGGTGAACCCATTCAAGCGCCATGGCTAGCTGTGATTCCCTGTTGAGCATGCATGTTGTCTGTTAAAAGCTCTTTCCAGTCTGGGAACACCCTGCACAAAAAAGGAGCTCTTAATTTCTCTGCCTTCTGTGCATTTAATTTGTGTGACTTCAACTCGTCGGCCTTCAACCGCGTAAGGTCAAAACCACACAAGTTAAATGTACGTAAGATGTGGCCATACTGTATTTGTAGAATCAGCTCATCTAAGTCTGTCCTGATAAGATAGTTGTGGCATCACTCTTCCCGCAACAGCCAGGCATTAGCTAGCTGGTGGAGTAGTGGGGGTGGGGGGGATGTCCCCACTGTAAAATCATTTATATTTCCACTCTTTCTGTGATAGCAATGTTAAAAAAAAAAGGCAAAAGGCGAAATAACAAGCCTGTCTTCCATTAGGTGTGCCACCCTCTGGTTCTCAGACAAACAAGCTTCTGTGTGGATGAGCTAGCTTCATTTCATATTTGTGTAATACCCTGAAAGAAATGAGCTTGCTATAAAGTCTCTCTCCCTCTCTCCTTCACTACTGCACGCAGCAATGAATATCACACCCAGCAGGGGACAGTGGCACCTGGCTGTCCAGACCCTGCGTTGCACAAAGCCATCTGGGGGTAATTACGACAAGGTATTCTTTAAGGACCAGATGGGACCAAGGAACAGAAGCCCCTACCCCTCCCAGTCATTTACAACATAATTCCTTTCAATGATATACTTAATCCTCCCACCAGCTACGCTTTTCAGCTTGCTGTTGTCACTGTTCCTTTATGTTAATTCAGCTGAGAGACGGAGTTGGGGACGAGGAGAGAGAGGGGGGGGGGAGAGAAGCTGGGAGTGGAAGAGCCGGGTACCGGTAACTCAAGGGACTGAAAGAAATTATCCATCCTCAAATTGTTTCCACTATGCCAAGTACAGTAACATTTTTTAAAAAAGAAAAAAGAGGGGGTGGGCTGAAATTACCCTCAAGGAGGTCAATGCTGTAGCTCTGTACAGCACCAGCTGACGTTTATTCAGCCACCTGTTAGCTGGGAGGGTTCCACACATTTAACCAGTTTAAAGAGTCCTTTTTGCCCATTGACGGGCAGGCTGCTGACATTCAGAATACACAAGCTTTGTGATCCTATGTGGCACACACACAACTTAATTCAATTATGTTGTAAGCCTATCCAGTTTGCTTTGGTGCCCTTTCGCTTTCGAATAATATGCAGCGTGCCTTTCACTTGTTTTCGAAGGAAAATTAAGAGCGAAAGGTGTTTCAGAGACAATTGCCTGGCTACTTTTATTTATTTATTTTTTAACATCCTTCCATTTAGATTTTGCTACAGATGTACTCCAGTCATACTCCAGCCTCAAAAGGACAGATTTGCTTTTCTTATTAGCTTCAATAAAGCTTGTTAGGCTCTGTAAAAAAATAATAATAATAATGAGTAGAATGAGCAGAGATCCCTCGTGGGTTTTCTAAAAGTATGCAACACCTTAAAATAATGATAACCAGATCTGCTGCTTTAGACCATTTCTATAGTAGTTGTACACTTGCACACAAAAAATGTTATTTGCTTTATTTTATACAGTGGTACCTCAGGTTACAGACTCCACTAACCCAGAAATAGTATCTTGGGTTGAAAACTTTGATTCAGGATGAGAACAGAAATCGCACGGCAGTGACGTGACAGCAGGGTGAGGCCCCATTAGCTAAAGTGGTACTTCAGGTTAAGAACGGACCTCAAGAACGAATTAAGTTCTTAACTTGAGGTACCACTGTATTTTGGTGGTGGAGGCAGTTGTAATAATTGGTTCTTTCTGCAAATTTTATTATATTATGCACACTGAAACCAGTGTAGGAAGAAAAATAATTGCATTTCTAACGCTGTGCAACTCACAGCATTAAGAAAGCAGATGTTCTAGGCCCACGTTTTCCATCCTAGTGCTAATGGAGCTACAACTCCCATTTGCTCCCGCCAACCTGGCCAGTGGCCAGAGATACTGGGCATTGCAGTCCAACAGCATCTGAAGGTCACCAAGTTGGAGAACCCTACGCTAGGTTGTTTTTCTTACACAATCTCCCAAGAACAGCTCTCTCTCTCTCTCTCCAAATACAGTATTGATTGAATATTGAAGTTCCTATTCTCTGCCGATTTAAAAAAATCTTTTTAACAGATGGTGAGCTGAAGCTGTGAAATAGTGACTCCTCCAAGGCTATACCAACCTGCCTGTGTTGGATAGAGCACATATGGATAGCAGCTAAGCTTTTGCTCTATTTCTCCTTGTCCTTCTTCCTCAGAGGGTGGTGGACTCTCCTGCCTTGAAGGTTTTTGAACAGAGGTTGGATGGCCACCTGTCAGGAATTCTTTTGCTGTGATTCCTGCATTGCTGAGGGTGGGACTTCATGACCCTTGGGATCCCTTCCAACTCTGCAATTCTAGGATTCTTTTGAACATGCAGAGAAGTGGAAGTGGAAATAAGTTCCAATGCACCTTAGGATAAAGCAACATACCTCCCGTCTGAGATTTACTTCTAAGAACCTATTTACTTTTAATATTGTAAAAGGCAGCATTACTGTGTAGGGTAAGCTTAATGTCCATCCTGGGCTGGCCAGTTATGTGTTGCCTGTGTGTGTGTGTGTGTGTGTGTGTGTGTGTGTGTGTGAGAGAGAGAGAGAGAGAGAGAGAGAGAGAGAGAGAGAGAGAGAGAGAGAGAAGGGCAGTATAAACACAAAGGAAGATGGCAGTCTGCATAAAATTCACATATGGTAGTTTATAGGAAACAATTGCTGTAATTTAAAAAGAAATACAAGGCATCTCACCATAGCAGAGGTGGTTACAGGTGACTTATGTGCCTGCCCAGACTGTTGACCAGATGGGCAATCTCAAGGCTCCTGCTCTCCCTTTTCATGGTTCTTTATCTTTAAACTGGACTCCAACTGGAGAGCCCTTCAAATAAAGGACTGTCCTCTGTAAAGCAGAACACGTGGCTAGTTTAGTCTATCCTGAATGTTGTCGAGGAAAGCAGCATCTCAACCGGTTTGCCTCTCCAAACCCCCAATTATTATTCAGTCCTGAACACAGTGAAACAAGAACTCAAAGAAACATTGTCGTGAACCAGAAGCATGTACAATAACGACGGCTGAAAGACATGCAGCTTTAACAGAAGAAATGAGAGCATTCTCTCCCCTCAGTGTAGTACAGAGAATGAGAACCTGTGGTTGTTGTCATGAACTCTGGCAGCTGCAACAACATCAGATTATGGGTGCAGAACTTTCTTGAGCATAAACGTCACTGAACTCTCGGTAGGATTTACTGCTGAGTATACATGCTTAGGATTGAGGTGTACTACTCCCATCACCCCGACTGTTGGCTACAGGCAAGATACAAATAATTGAAATCAGTGCTTGTTGTATGTTCGTGTGTGTGTGTGTGTGGTGAAAGTAAAAATTAGGTATTGGTACACCTATCTTGATAAAAGTATCATGAGTGCCAGCACAAAATGGCTGCCCTGGGCAGAAAAAACCCTGATGATAGTACAGACACAAAAAAGCTCCAATTGAAATAAATATAACACAGTACAGTGATACCTCGGGTTACAAACACCTTTGTTTACAGACACTTCGGGTTACAGACTCTGCTAACGCAGAAGTAATACCTCAGGTTAAGAACTTTACCTCAGGATGAGAACAGAAATCGTGTGCTGGTGGCACAGCGGCAGTGGGAGGCCCCGTTAGCTAAAGTGGTACCTCAGGTTAAGAACGGTTTCAGGTTAAGAACGGACCTCTGGAACGAATTAAGTTGTTAACCAGAGGTACCACTGTACAATAAAAATGGAGTCAAAATACAATAAAACACTAGAACAAATTTTTGCAAAATGAGACACGCAACATTATTGCAAAAACAAAAGCAATCACCTTGTTGACTCAAGTTCGCTAAAATCATTTAACAACTGAAGGCCTTCCTAAAAATGTCTTCACATTTTTAAATTGGGAGATGTTAATTTAAAAAAAGAAAAGAAAGAGGTTAGGAATGATTGGGGAGCTGCTGTTAAAGGGAAACTCTAACCAATCCTGGTGTGCCCACCTCTGGATCATGGCTTCACTCTGCACCACAGTATCGTATCCATCTTTGCTAGACACAGATAAATATTAATCGCCATGTCCTCCTTCTGTCTGCCCCCCCCCACAAAGCAAAAGTCAAATAAAGGGCAGTAGTGCCAAGTTACTAACTAGCCTCCACTGCAACTGGGTATCAATTGCTGATGTATTGGGCACACAGCTATGCAATACCTTCCTGATGACAGAGACCTTGCGTTTTCTCCTTTTCAGATACTTCTCTGTGCTCAAGACCCGCTGGCTCACAGGATGGGCAAATGGCAGTTTCCAAAAACTCAGCTTTCCAGGTGAAATATGAGAAAAGCCATTATCTAGGCTTCCGCGTAGATGAGTAGGATGTGATGTTAACCAGTCCACCTGGGCCATTGTCAGCACTGGGCCATGAAATGAATTTGAGTTCAGTATCTGGAGACAAGAGTTCCTATTGCTGCATGCCACCCCAATCTCTGAGCAGTGTGAGATTCCTGGGTACAAACCCCTATGATGGAGGGGTTCACAGCATTATCACCCTAAAGGGCCTTGTTTCTCCCATAGCCGCAGCCTTGGATTCAAGCAGACATCAAACATTCCCCTCTGCCACTTCTCTCCAATTTGCTGCTTTACTTCCAAGTCACATAACTGCAAACTCTAAACTGAGGCTTTGTGCTAACTATCACTGAATTGAGGAAGGAGCCCCACTGGCTCACACAGTGCCCTTCCCTTCATTTCTATTAATGGACCATCACCCAGGTGATCACCTCGATACAGGAAGCTAACCTGACTTATAGTTAAACACTTGCTGGATGCGGCGGTTGAAAGGATCTTGCATACAGGCTACTTCCTCCTCCCTCCTCATAACGCTGATTATTTTATTAAGCAGCAATTACAACAAACACTGCTTTAGTTGGAATTCCTGCATTGCAGGAGGTTGGACTAGATTACCCTTGGGATCCCTTCCATCTCTACAGTTCTATGATTCTATGACTAGTCTGCTGATGCAGTCTTCTGAGCCAGAGAGGGAAGGAGAGAGGGAAGTTGGCAGGTGGAAGGAAAAATGGCACCTCTCTCTGTCTTTTCTGAGGGAAAAGAGGTGTTGAAGGAAATGGGAAAGTGAGATAAAATGTATAGGCTCCTGTAGCAAATAAAGATTTTAGGGCAGAACCCTGAGTGACACTGAATTCCGGTGGACATAAGCAAATAGAGAAAAATAGCATTCTCTTTTTCTAATAAAAGCAAGTTATGCTTTTATCTCACAGGGCAGGTTAAAACAGGAGAGCCTTGCATGCACCATCCCAACCTTCTCTGAGGAATGTAAGTAGAGAGATCTTTTAGATGAATGCAAATGTAAGAAAGTGATACAGTTTCTCCATGGTAGGTGGGAAGTAGAATATAGATAGATATAAGATATAAGAAACATCACTTATATCGTAGATAAATTACGGTGCCTCAATGAATATTGAAATGCATCCAGTTAGTTAATTTGTTGACTGATTTCTTCTTCTTCTTCTTCTTCTTCTTCTTCTTCTTCTTCTTCTTCTTCTTCTTCTTCTTCTTCTTCTTCTTCTTCCCCTCCTCCAGCTCATAAATATTAAAGAACATTCTTCCAGGGGGGTGTTGCAAATAGGAAAATGTAATCTGTACACTGGGGCAGCAACAAAGAGGCAATAAATTATTTCTGTATTGACATGCTAATTAAAATTTGGCTTGTAACTCATGTAAGCGTTTGAAGCGCAGCAAATTTCTTCTTTTCATTTGCTGAGTATGGAGGTAAATTGCCCGGTGACAGTGGGACAGTGCTAACAAGTACAAATTGAATAACATGCTAGCTTGCCTCGATTAGGCCTGACTAGTCTGTCTGGATTAGAAATTCAGCACACTCCCTCATTGTAGGCTTGATTGATAAATGCTAAGGAGAATTTGTCAAAACAACAGGGGCTACACCCAGTGGGACATCAATATGCTCCACTTAGTCACCCACCCGGTACGTCCCTCATAAGATTGTCACATAAAATTAAGACTAGCCGCTAACCAGCCATCAAGCTTGCAGTCTCTCCCCCCCCCCAATCCCCCGGCATCAGACAGCCCTCTGTTCTGTATGCATATTAGTCACATGCTTAACAATTTGGCCTGTCAGGTCTAAAGTACGCCAGTGACCTCTGGAGCAAAAGGTTGGGTTTTCTGAGTACACTGAGACGTCATGCTCAGCTGTTCAAATTTTTTAAGCCATTTCCTGCCAGATCTGTGCACAGATGCACTGCCCTAAGCTATAATCTGCAGCCCGGACCCAAAATGACAAATGGCAGAGCGCAGATTATTGCATTATATATTAAGTACTACAAGTCTGTAAATTATAAGTAAACTACTGTTCAGCCCAAATGTCTCTCTCGGCTCGCGACATGTTTTTCCTTCCGAGTGAGTCCCTAGCACAAGCTCTAATAAAAAATTGGGTGCAGCGGGAGATCAAAAGCACCCTCGGGCTAGAATTAGCTGTCTCTATTGCTAATTAGCTGCTTGAATATCAAACAGTTTGGTGCCAGCTGCATAACTGAACAGGTTACTACAAGGTTAGGTCAGACCTGCCAACACGCCTTCATTGGGTCGTACAAAGGCAGAGGGAGGCATGTTGATTTAGAGCGAATGTCTAGCTAGTCCTGCTTCCTGCTTCTAACACTGGGCCAGCCAGATGCTTCTGGGAAGACCACAAGCAGGGCCTGAAGATGAGAATCATCTCCCATTGTTTGTCCCTAGCATCTGATATTCACAGGCGCATTGCTGTTGAACAAGGAAGATCTATTTAGCTAGTGTAGCTAATACTAACATAAGATGAGCCCTGCTGGATCATATTAAATGCCCACATCGTCCAGCATCCCATTCTCACAGTGGCGAATCAGATGCCTATGGGAAGTGCTCAGGCAGGACCTGGGTGCCATTGAACGTCTGCCCTCAGGGCTGGTCCTAGCATTAGGCAGAGTGAGGTGACAGCCTCAGGCAGCAAATGCTGGGTGGCGGTAGTGCCCCTCGGCCCTTTCTCCTGAGCTCATAACTTTGTTGAAGAAGGGAGGTGTGTATCACACCCTTACCTTCGACCTTTGTAATTACCCTGCTGATCTCCCTCAGGGGAGTGCAGTGCCCTGTTGCTTCTCTTGAAGTATTGAACAAATATTGAAGTACTAAACAAAAATGCAAGGAAATGCCATAAAACAATAAAATCCTCCCCAAATTCTCTGCTTCATATGTCAGTGGAACATATTTATTTTATTAAATTTATATATCACCCATCCAAAGGAGCCCAAGGTGGCAAAGACACAAGTGACAATTTAATTCAAAAACAAAAACATATTATAGACACTCAGAAACATGCAAAACAATCACATACTCTCCATCTGTCATGGAAGCTTTAGCTGAGACACCTGTATCGCAGAGACTAGATGACTCTCGGGATCCCTTCCAATTCTACAGTTCTATGATTCTCACAGCTCATGATTTCAAGGTTGCCAGAAACAGTGTCTTCCATCGAATGCTGGTTGCTTTTCATGCTGCTTTCTCCTGTGAAGACTTAAGCAAAAACAGACATTGGCACTTCCATTTTGTATTGACATCTCACTGCTGGCATGAGCAGTTGCCCTGTTGTCTCTTCCTTTCCAAGCATAACTTGCCCAAACCATATTTGTTATTTTTAACATGACTCACTGGCTGCAACTCATTTTGCGCAATTATTTTATCCCCACAATAAACTCATGCTTCAGCAATATACTTCAGCTAGCCAATCTTTCCATTCCTTGTTATTTCCCACTTCTTCTTCTTCTTCTTCTTCTTCTTCTTCTTCTTCTTCTTCTTCTTCTTCTTTGTTTTCAGCTAATTAAACTTGTGCTGCCAAAGTGAAATTAATCCCTTTCTTTTTGCCTGACATTGCTTTGGAGTGTAATTCTGCTGGCTTGTTATAAACTCTACAAAAGCAAACAGCCCCTTTGGAATACTTGTTCATTTAGTAAATTAAGAAGAAAAGATTTTGCATATTGGCTCTGAACTTGTAAAAAAAAAATGGCATATGCATTCTGCTGTGTGCTCTCTCTCTCTATCATCCCATTTTTCTTAAAACAACTTGTGGCCCATCAAGCAGCCAGTTGATCATGAACTGTAGCATGTCATACCATGCCATGTTATAATACAGAAAACAAAATGGGGAAGGTGGGAGAAATAGTGTTTGCAGCCACTTCGAAGATTTGTTGCACCCTGGATAACTATCATGCCAATACATCTGAAGATTACCATTCCCCCCACCCCCCACCACCGACATAACACTGAATAAAGCTATCTGATTATTTGAGGTTGATTTAGCTATGCAATAAATGAAGGGGAAACCCAAACCATATCAATATGCAGGGCAGTGCTTGCATTTGCATTGTGCTCAACTTCTGTTTATATGTGGGTGGCTTTGTTTATATGTTGAACAACTGTTTAAAAATTACGGAAAGTAAACTGGACAGGAAGAGGTCTCCCTTCTCAGTGAATTGAAACATTCCAGCTCTAAAAAGGAATGCACCCTGGCCACAAACAAGAATGAATGTTAGTGTATTCAGGATGTATCTGTCACAGTCACTGAACAGGTATGATTTGTTGCTTTCTCTGCTAGAGGAGAGATGTTCTATTACTTGGCAAGTTCCTATGATCAGCTCCCCAAATAGCCACAGGCAAGTAGCTGTCTTTCGGCCTCAGCAGAAAAATGTTGACTTCCCAGAAGGTTATGAACCTTCAGAATGTTGCCCCCTTTTCCTAGTGAGGAAAGGAGAAGGCAGTAGCACAGTGGTAGTGCCCAGTGGTATCAGGCTCAACCTTTAGCATCTCCCAATGGGTCTCAGAAAAACCCTGGAAAGTGTGGACAATGCTGAGCTAGCTGGATCATTGTTCTGCCTTGGTATAAGGCAGTTCCTTATGATCCTGTGCACTATCAGAATATTCTTAAGAATGGGACCGGATGCTGGCACCACCACTCTGCAGGCAACCCTGAAAGCTTCTTATGGCATAACCCCCCAACATTTCTTCAATGAAAATCACTTTTATCTGGCATAGCAGCCTGGATCCCAACTGAGAGCCTTAGCTCAGGAGCAACACCACCAGCAGAGCTCTACAGCTCTCACTTGAAAAGGGAAGAGGCTTAATACATACAAATGGACTTAATATAGCTATATATCACCCCAAATTTTTACCAGGTTACACTACCAAATGAAAAGGGAATTTGGTTTATGGCTTTGCTTACTGAGCCAATCAGCTGTAAAAGCAAGTTTAAGTATTATGGAGGCAGCATAGTTATAAAAAGAACAATTGATTTGCTTTGATTTGCTTGCACAGTTACAGTTACAAAGTTCCAACTCTCTCTCCCTCCCCCACCCACACATATGCATTTTTCTGTTTATTATTTTAAAATAACAGATTTTCTTTTTAACATTGTTTCCGTGACTATGTTCTCCCCCCGATCATCATAATCCTTAGCTTCTGCTTTGCATTAAGCCATTCTTTTTGTTGTTGTTGCTGGCAAGAGAGAATGTGAATAAGGGATTGTAACTACCAATATCTATTGCTTCTCTGCCTTTTGGCCACAATCAAGTGCAGTGGGTAACTATCAAGCCTGGATATGCTTTAAATATTATTGCTAAATGTAATAAAATAAAAATTCTGTTCTACTGAGACTTTCCCTGTGCACAACCAAGTGCCGTCTACCTTAGCAGTGTGTTCATCTCCCAGCAAAAACAACAGCATGCACCAGTTGCCTAAGGCCATGTCCAGATGATGGATAATGTAACAGATGAGTCTTTCCCTTCACTTCGCTTCTAAACTCTCTCCACTAATTGTCATCAATATCATCAGTGATACCAGACGAAGCCAGCAGTGCAAGTTGACAACCTTCCTTCCCCTACCCACTACACACACACACACACACACACACACACACACACTTCCCCTGAATCTGAGGTCCGTGCTGCCCCTGTGGAGGCTGGTCCCTTTTGCTCAGGCAATCTGTGGCACTACTTAGTGCTCAGGCACCTGCTGTGTCAGAGCAGATAACAGCTGACTGATATGGATTCCAGATATGGTGCTCAGGCTTTAATGCAGGATGCAGGTGTCACCATTTCATGCACCAACTGTTACAGCTGGAGGCAGTTGCGCCCGATGCCATGTGCATGGCCAAGGTAAAGAATAATAATGAAAAAAACAATTGACGGCACATTTAGCCACTTTGCAGACACAGTTGTGCAATATCGATTTGCATCTGGAGGCCCGCGTAAATTTGTGGTTGTGCTTTGTCATGTGCTTATTACCTTTCTTTTATCCATCATCCTGAAATTTCACACAGGTTGGAGTTTCCCCCAGCCTATTTAGCTGTTGGAGGTAGGCATGATATGAGGGCACACCAAGCAGCCATCATGCTGAAGCTAAGCAGGTCTGGGTCTAGTCAATTTCCTGGATAGGAGATTACCTGGGAACTCCATATAAACCACCTTCAGTTCCATGATAGCAGAAAGGCGTGGGCATTCACATACACAAATGAATGAATAAACTGTTAATTTGCCTCTACATCTTATGGGATGTGGGTGGCGCTGTGGGTTAAACCACAGAGCCTAGGACTTGCCGATCAGAAGGTTGGTGGTTTGAATCCCCGCGATGGGGTGAGCTCCCATCGCTCAGTCCCTGCTCCTGCCAACCTAGCAGTTCGAAAGCACATCAAAAGTGCAAGTAGATAAATAAGTACCGCTCCAGCGAGAAGGTAAACGGCGTTTCCATGTGCTGCTCTGGTTCGCCAGAAGTGGCTTAGTCATGCTGGCCACATGACCCGGAAGCTGTATGCAGGCTCCCTCGGCCAATAAAGCAAGATGAGCGCCACAACCCCAGAGTTGGCCATGACTGGATCTAATGGTCAGGGGTCCCCTTACCTTTACATCTTATGTATTGGCATTGTTTAAAACTGCTGGCAAGAAATTAACGCACACATGAATCTGGTTTTCACTGTATGAGACCATTGGTCCATCTTGTCTAGCATTGTCTACTCTGATTGCCAGCAGCTCTCTAAGGTCTTCAGGTAGCATCACTCTTGCTAACTCATGGTGTGGGCTGAATCTAGGACCTTATGCATTCAAAGCATGTGCTCTACCACTGGTGTGTGGGCCCTCCCTAAATTGTCCCTTAGTTGACAGACCAGCATGCAGTCTGGCCAGGAAGCCTTAAGAATGGATATGTGAATGGAAGAGAAAGGAAATTGTGAAGCAGCTGAAGATATTTTAAGTGCTGCTGAAGATCTGAGTTCACTGTGGCACCTTCTCCCACCCTGATGAATGAAACCTGTGTGCATGAATATACTTGCGTTCTTTGACCTATTCATTTCAATGCTCGCCTGAGGAAAACTTCAGCTGATTTGCAGGTTAAGTTCTTTTTTTTCCCTACCAAAAAAGCAAAGCAAACAAAAATTTAAAATAAAGGAAACCAATGCATTCTATGCAAGGGTTAATTTTACATTGCAAGTGGAGTGCAGGCAGGTTAAATACACTGAATCCTCATCCTATACACAGTAAGGCAGCAACAAGTCAAACATAATGACAGTGCTGATTAATTAGGTACTCCCACTCACGGCACTTGAGAGTGATTTATTGAGACACATCTCTAACCCGATCCATTGTGCTGACTGGATTAATGAAGTGAGCTGGAGAAAATTCACTGGCAATGTTAGATGTAGAGCAGGGAAGCATTTATCCTTGGAGGTTTCTTATCTAGCTTATTGACAGAATATTAATTAGGACAAAACATACATGTCTCAACTCATTATCTTCCGATAGCGCTGTGTATGTGTTCATTTCAGATACATAAAATTGCAGAGGAAGGAATGTGTTACACACATCCTGCAAGTAGAGTGAAGCTTCTGACGTGAAGGGGGTGGAATCTTAATGCATGCCAACCTTTTATATAAATGCATAGGTTTCCCTCTTGCACTGTAAGTGATAAGTTAGATCTCCTGTTGACTGTACAGTTGCTTCTCCTGCCCTGCAGAGGATGGGATGGCTTGCTTGCTTGAGATAGCTGGGTCTACATTACTAAATACATACAGTGGTACCTCGGGTTAAGTACTTAATTCATTCCGGAGGTCCGTGCTTAACCTGAAACTGTTCTTAACCTGAAGCACCACTTTAGCTAATGGGGCCTCCTGCTGCCGCCGCACCGCCAGAGCACGATTTCTGTTCTTAACCAGAAGCAAAGTTCTTAACCTGAAGCACTATTTCTGGGTTAGCGGAGTCTGTAACCTGAAGCGTATGCAACCTGAAGCATATTTAACCCGAGGTACCACTGTACCTTGTTCTGCAACAAGGGTAGGGAACCTCGGAGTCAGAAGTTAAATGTGGCCCTCCAAGTCTCACTTTCTGATGCTCAGGATATTCCACAGGCCACACCCTCTTCCCAGGCCACACCCCCTATTGGCCCTGTTTTGTCTTGACTGGTTTTTCCTGACTGGAATGTGTGCTTGGACTCTGATAATGCCTCTTGCTTGTCTGGATGGAGGGATGTGTGTGAGGATGTGTATAAACTTTTCATCCATTGCTCCACCCACTTTTGCCTCTGGCCCTGCTGGTCCCATCCACCACTGGCAGGTTGGCCAGGAAGAAAATGTAGGCACTGAGCTGAGAAGGATTCTCTGTCCTGTTCTGCAGGAACAGATCACAGAGTCCGGGGTTCCTTCTCTACGGCCACAATTTGTGAATCATATACTAATAGAATCTCTAACATAGAACTCAGAAGCTCTTGAAGTGCCCTGCTAATCCTGGTTTTCTGTTGTTGGTTTTTTAAAAAAAGAAGACTTCAGAATGGATGGTGATGTCTCCTTGTCCAACCAAGAATGAAGTAGGTCAGGTTGACCCTCATGTAGGATCTTGGATGGTAGGTTTTTCCCATTTCTTTAGTACCCCAGTATTTGATAGCATGACAACCAGGACAGGGTTAGGATTAAATGCCTTCACTCCCTTCTTAGATCTCACCTGGACATCATTTAAATTAACCTCATTTACAAAGATTTCAGACCAACATTCTTTATTCGTATGTTCCATATGTTCTTGGGCTACAACTCCTCTCCCCCACAGGCCACTGATCATGCAGACAAAGTTTCCCTGCCCCTAGCCATAATCAGCAGTCTAAAGGGTCAGGCACCAGCTTTCTAGAATTGCCCCTTTTGTGTTTCCCTTTGGCTGTGATGAAACAGAACCTTCCAAAAGTGTGGCGCTGACTAGCTCAGCAGAACCACATCCACTTTGGCAGAACTGCATACGATTGCCTCAAGAGGACGTCTCTGTCTTACTCCGACCGTGGGTGAAAGTGGTACCCAGGTCTCTGCAAGGGGGAACGTGATGCTTGGAATCCTCACCCTGGTCTTTTTTGTTCCTCTCACTGGTGTCACTCCATGGTGGGAGAAATAGCTCCACCCTCAAGAGCTATGCTTGAGGACCCACATCGGCAGATGCCATTGTTCCAATGGAACTTCATAGATGCAGCATTCGTGTGCCAGTGCAGCAGCTCATAGGCTGAGACTGTCAGGGAGCTCCTGGTTGTGTAACAGACTTCAGCAGGGTGGCGGGAGGGGAGGGGAGTGATGCTAATAGTGTTGGCTCTATAAATTAGAGATATGAAAGCATCTATCAAGGTTATTGTGGGCTCACCATAAAGAACCTGTGTATATCCCATCGCCTAAGTAGTTAGCAAGTAATTTGGCACACCACTGGGAAGTAATTCCTCATATTTGAGAGGGGCAGAGGTTGCTATTCAACCCTGGAAAAATATTTCATGTGAAAACATAATTTTTGCCTCTCTTTTTTCCTCTCTCTCTCTCTCTCTGCTAAAAGGAAATCAGTTGCTGTAATGAATGTATTTCAACAGAAGCATAGAAATGGAGAGGAAGGGGCCTTCTCATCATCAGCCTTTGTAGAAATGCAGAACATTTGGTACATTTTCCTATCAAGAAAACGACATAAGTACTATCCTCTTTTCAAAAGAAAAGATTCACTGAATATTATATAGAAGACTCCTGACAGTTCGTTTTCCTTGGGGGTAACAAGATTTTTATATTTGAAGTTTCCCAAATGATATACATTTTTTTAAAAAGGAAAAAAAGAAAGAAACAACAACAACCAGCCAGCCTTTATTTCTTTTTATAAAGTCCTCTGTGAAAATGTCATGTTTTGGGCTCATTTGAATGTTTCATGTCACATTTATTCCAAATGGTAGCCATTTCAGGGGGTAGAAAAAAAATAAGGTTAATCTACCCAGGTGGGAACGGCAGTGAGCTTGTCACTGGAGAAACCAATTCAAGCTCCTTCAATCTCACAAGCTCCTTGCAATTTGCTTGCCATTAAAGTGGCATGAAAATTGTGCAACTGAACTAATGAATACACACACACACACACATGTGTCGCCAAAGCTTTGGGATAGCGCTGAAAGGCAATCACCCCAAATTGCTGAACCAGGCAGCAAGTTTTAAAAGTTTTTTTAATTAATGCACTACAGCAGGCCAGCCATTTCCAAGCTTCAGGTAGCTGAGGAATATGTATCATTTCTGATTGGAAGAAATATTCACATATGACTAATACCCTCCAAAAACCCAAAAAAACCACCTTTTTACAGTGCAATTCAACACATTTACCTAAGAGGATGTTAAATTAAATTCACATAGGGTCCATGAGACTCCCTTATTAAATCAGCTACAAAATGGTGGCTCACTTCTGAATACACATTATTAGTAGCAGTATTAGTATTAGTATTATTAAAAATTTTATACCGCCCTATACCCACAGGTCTCAGGATGGTTCACAAGATAGAATCACAATATACATAATAAAAACAAGAACAACCCAATAATCCCCCTTCCACAACACAGTTTAAAAGGGCATTGGATGCCAATCAGCCAAAGACCTGGTTAAAGAGGTTAAAGTTTCTGCTTGGTGCCTATAGGAATATAATGAAGGCACCAGGCAAACCTCCCTGGGGAGAGCATTCCATGAACAGGGAGCAACTGCAGGAAAGGCCCATTCTCATGTTGCCACTCTCCAAACCTCTCGTGGAGGAGGCACACCAAGAAGGGCCTCAGAAGATGATCACAGGGTCCAGGTAGGTTCATATGGAGAGAAGCAGTTCCTTGAGATATTGCGGGCCTGAGCCATTCAAGGTACACAAGTTCAGGAGTAGCCCAAGTTTGGTGCCATTGAGATGTTCTTGGACTCCCGTTCCCATTAATCCTAGCCAGTTCCAGTCAGGAATGGTGGTAGCTGGTGGGCGCCCTGTTGGCTACCCCTGCTATAGAAGACACCCACCTTCAGAAGAATTCTCCATATGTATCTGCGCATGAGTCACTGTTGTGAGCATGTCCAAAGCAGCAGGTCATGAGATGGAAGAGGCCCCAGACCTACACAAAATGCCCTAAGAATATGGCAAGCCCTCAGTGTGATGAAAGGAGACCCCTCACAGAGCTATAGTTCTCAACACCCTCAATACACTGCAGTTACCAGGGTTATTTAGGGAAAGCCATGGCTTTTCAAGTGATCTAAGAGTAATTTTCATTTTGGTGTGAATGTGCTCATTCTCACTTTCTGGCTTTTTGGAGCTGTGTGAGCACTTGCCACGGCAGCATACATCTCTTGCATGGAAAACACTCATTGTGTGCTTGGAAACTGAAAGCCATTTGCCTCTCACAGTACAGTGGTACCTCGGGTTAAGTACTTAATTCGTTCCGGAGGTCCATTCTTAACCTGAAACTGTTCTTAACCTGAAGCACCACTTTAACTAATGGGGCCTCCTGCTCCCACCGCGCCGCCGGAGCACAATTTCTGTTCTCATCCTGAAGCAAAGTTCTTAACCTGAAACACTATTTCTGGGTTAGCGGAGTCTGTAACCTGAAGCGTATGTAACCCGAGGTACCACTGTATCCAAGAATCCCATTAATATGATGTTAGGCTCTAGAATAGTCCTGTATCCTATTTAGGGTCTTGATGATGCTCCAATAGCATCTGACACACTGCCATCAAATGTTCGGTGAATCAACATTATTCACATTACATTGCCAAAATGAGTTTAGGTTTTTCTAAATCGTACGCAACGTCACTGATTCCCTATTTTAGTAATGTTTTCTTATAAACCAACAGAGGCTGAGTGGTGGAAACTCTTCACACAAACACAGGAGCGTTCCTCTTCCGAAAAGGTTTTTGTTTTTTTTAATTTATTAAGCAACTTGTCTGCTTCAATGGCTTAAAAAGCCATACAAAATTGTTGTTTTATCATCATTATTCTTTTAACCAATAATTACATAGCATATCATGTGTACAGGGAAATAACAGGTGAATGATAAAACAGAACTGTTTATAATATCTGGCACAAATCCCAGAAGTTAACCCATTTCGGTCGTCCATCACCCCCACTTACCACCTCCCTTCTAAGCCAGTGCCAAGTCTGATTGTGTTTTTCTTGTCTAAGGATCTAAATACACACTGGAAGATGAAGGGGGAAGCCTTAAAGAGAATGAGGTCAACATTGTCTGTTTCAGGAGGATATCTCCTCACCTTAAATGCTCCTGGATATCCGATTTCCAGCTTTGCCGTAGTGCTCGGGAGGTTTAAAAGAGCTGTGTGTATACTTCGTAGGGAGGTAATAAGGCATTGCAAGACTAACTTCACACTTCGCTCGTCTATCAAGAGGGTCACTCCTTCTCAACAATACCCCAATGTTTTGGTAGGCCGGCTCCAGTCCACTTAGCATACGAGTAGGCACGGGTGGAATGCCAGGTATGTCTACGGAGCAAAGCAGCACAGGCAAGCTGACGCCAGGAGAGACTAGGCAGGTACCTATTGAGTTACAGGATTTCTACAAATCTAATCCATGTGTAATGTGAGACTTATTACAGAGTCAGTCTTTGCCAGGGCTGTGAATGTCTGGGACTAAAAACAGCCTAAGGAACAATGATCTCAGTTAACTCATTATAACCCAATGTCAGCCGAGCAAAACCAGTGCCTTTTCAAAAAAAAAAAAAAATTCCTTGTAATTCACTTCATAAACAATAGTGATTATCAGCAGCATCTTAACTTTCTTAATAACTGTTTAATGCTTAACATGAGAAACTACTGATAAGCCCTTTAGACAACATCACCCCCACAGTAGCACAAAAAGCTTTTTGAAACGGCTCTGAGGAAAGCGAGAGAAAGAGGGAAGGATGAGGGCGAGGGGGGAACATACTAACAAAACGGAGGAGAGCCAGTAGCTCCAAAACTTTTATCAATGATATTTCTTCTTTGTTGGTGTAATCGGGGAGGAGGTGACTTTGGCAATATGATGCCCTGAGCAAGGACAAAATCCACCCCCCCCCAAAAAAAAATCTTATTTTCACAACAATTCCTTTTGGTACGGTTGTTTCTTAATGGATCTTCTCAGCAGATACCCATATAAATATAGATATTATTATTATTATTATTATTATTCACCCACTCAGCTCAGAGCCCTGTGGGGGGGGGGGAATCGCCTGCACCGCCATATGTCCGTTCTTGGTGTAATATGGCTAGTGACTGACCTAAGCTATAACAATTGAGATAATCCACAACCTTAAAGGATCTGGTCTACCTGTTTCCTAGTACCAATCTGTAAGAGATTGAACATAAAGTGGGTCACACTTTTTAGTTGCCTTGTAGCACCACTGCTGAAATAATAATGGCTTAGTGCAAATGTACAAAACATGCAGGCTCCCAAGGAGGAAATTGCAATCACTTTGCTTCTACTCTGGTCCTCCTGCTGCTGCAGTACTGTAACCTAAGCGGTGGTTTGTTGTTGCATCTCATCCAAACTCATGCTCATGGTTTGTCTCCTCCAGATACAGAAACATGGCGCCTTCCCTGTTGTATTTGGTTCCAGGTAAAAACATATCCCCCGCCCCAGGCTTTTAATGCAGAATGGTGATGGTGTTTTTCCTCTTAGTGCTCTGCCAAAGCTTCCTGAGCTGAGGTGTGTGTGTGTGTCTTTGGTATACTGTATTTTTAAAGCATCTCACCTGTTTTTGCACGACTGTATTGATATTATAGTCGTGCAAAAACAGGTGAGATGCTTTAAAAATACAGTATACCAAAGACAAGCATTTAAAGCATCTCACCTGTTTTTGCACGACTGTATTGATATTATTAGAGGGACGCGGGTGGCGCTGTGGGTAAAAGCCTCAGCGCCTAGGGCTTGCTGATCGAAAGGTCGGCGGTTCGAATCCCCGCGGCGGGGTGCGCTCCCGCTGCTCAGTCCCAGCGCCTGCCAACCTAGCAGTTCGAAAGCACCCCCGGGTGCAAGTAGATAAATAGGGACCGCTTACCAGCGGGAAAGTAAACGGCGTTCCGTGTGCTGCGCTGGCTCGCCAGATGCAGCTTGTCACGCTGGCCACGTGACCCGGAAGTGTCTGCGGACAGCGCTGGCCCCTGGCCTCTTGAGTGAGATGGGCGCACAACCCCAGAGTCTGTCAAGACTGGCCCGTACGGGCAGGGGTACCTTTACCTTTACCTTATTGATATTATAATGCATCTATGCTTATATTTTTAAATACGCTGTAAGTTTACAAGTGACTAACAAGCCTTGAAACAATGGTGGTGGTGTTGAGGGAGCTTAGGAAACTGTCTTGTCCTGAGTCAGACCACCGGTCCATTTAACTTAGTATTGTCTACACTGACTGGCAGCAGATCGCAAGGATTTCGGACCTGTTTCTCCCAATCCTCCCTGGAGGTGTAAGAGATGAAACCTGGGACCTTCTGCAAGCAAAGCAGATTCTCTTCTAGTGAGCTATGGGTCTTCCCCATAGATGAACCTATGCAATCCCATCTACCACTAATACAGATCAGGTGTCTAGCAGAAAGGTGCTTATGGAGGGGAAAAGATCAGATGAGCAAACTCAGCCATATGCTGTAGAATAAAGGAAAATGTGAGCTCTTTGAATTCCACTAAATTCCACTAGGATGTATAAGTGACTCCTGATAATACTATTGCTGGTGGTGTTAGGAAAAGGGGTAAATCAGTGACCAGTGCAAATCTGCACATGTCTACTCACAAGTAAATCCCACCAAGTTCAATGTTCCTGCCATGTTTTGTGTGCAAAGGACCACGGCCTGAGTGTCAGCTAATCACAAGGTACTGCTCCTTGATCAAATATTCCAATTTCACTGAGATTTCCAACTTTGTCATTCATATTTTGAATGTAGCATTTTTACAGCAGAGATTGAAATTTGATCCTTTAGACTGGACGGTGCCTCTTGATTGTTATGGCAGGCATTGCATCTGAACTCTCGTAAGGTAATACTATATCCCATTACACGTCTGCTATCAAATATTGTCAAAATGCTATACCATGTGCACAAGCTTCACATGGGTAAGTGCATCTGCAGCATGCCGGGGATCACTGGGAACAGAACTGAAAATAAAACTGCCGGTATCATAATGCCGTTATACAAATCTATGGTACGACCACATTTGGAATACTGTGACAGGTCTGGCTGCCTCACCTAAAAAGGATGTTGTAGGATTGGAAAAGGTTGAGAAAAGGCAAGAAAAAATGATCAAGGGAATGAAGCGTTTTCCCTCTGAAGAAAGGTTACAGCATTTGGGACTTTTTAGTTCAGAGTAAGAGGTGGCATGGTAGAAAAATTATAAAATTTATTTATAGCATGGAGAAAGTGGACACAGAAAAGTTTTTCTTCCTGTCTCATAACACTAGAACTCATAGACATGCAATGAAGCTGAACGTTGGAAGAGTCAGGGCAGAAAGAAGAAAATATTTCTTCACACACCACATAGTTAAGCTATGGAACTCACTCCCACTTGAAACAGTGTTGGCACTAACTTGGATGGCTTTAAGAGAGGGTTGGACAAATTCATGGAGAGAGGGCTATCAGTTGCTACTAGCCTGAATACTTGGATCAGGCCATTGGCCGCATCTAGACCAGCATCCTGTTCTCACAGTCACCGGCCAGAGACCTTTGGGAATGCTAGATTTTGCCCACATGCAAACTGATATACAGAAGAATAATTCCTCTGCCGGTGTGTGTCAGAGCATGGGAATTATTGAGGTGTAATGTTTACAGATTGGGTAATTAAGGCCATGCCACCACTTCCTTCCTTCCAAGCAGAGAGCCTTCTCAGTAGTGGCACCTGCCCTGTGGAACACCCTCCCATCAGATGTCAAGGAAATAAACAACTATCTGAGTTTTAGAAGACTTCTGAAGGCAGCCCTGTTTAGGGAAGTTTTTAATGTTTGATGTTTTATCGTGTTTTTAATATTCTGTTGGGAGCCACCCAGAGTGGCTGGGGAAACGCAGCCAGATGGGTGGGGTGTAAATAATAATAATATTTGTTTGTTTGTTTGTTTGTTTATTATTCTTTCCGTTCGTCCATCCTCCATCCCTCCCTCCCTCCCTTCATTTCATTTATTCATTTATTGCATTTCTATCCCACCTTTCTCTCCAAAGAACTTAAGGTGGCATACGTGGTTCTTCCCCTTCCTCATATAATTCCCGCAACAACCCTGTGAGGTAGGTTAGGTTCAGAGTGAGTGACTGGCCCAAGGTCACCCAGAGAGCTTCGTGGCTGAGTGGGGACTTGAACCCTGGGTCTCCCAGATCTTAGGCCAACACTCTAACCACTACACTACCCTGGCTCATTCTCTTGGTGTGGAGAAAGCTGCTTAATCCACATGCCATGCCACAGATATCATGACAGCAATCCTGCGGAGTAGCTGAAATGGCCTTCCATGCAGTGACTGTAATGTCTGTGCTGGCCCCATAATCAGTCATGATGAATCTTGAAAGGCTGTTTGCTCGATGATTAACACAACGTGGATCAGCGCCCTTTAATCTGTTACAAATCTGATCATTTGAGCTCCTTGCTCATCTCTTCTCTCTCTTTTGCCCACTCCCCTCCCTTTTGGCCGGCCTTATCCCTGCTTAACCTCTGATGTAGGTAAGGAGACACTGCATAAACATCTTCCAAGACAATAATGCCCACTTACACCACAAAGAATTCATAACCCACCTACTTTCAGCAGCCAGAAACACCATAACCAGACACTGGAGAGACCTGTCAGGAGTAAGCATGGACCAATGGTACCAAATAGTATGGGAAACAGCCTTACTAGAAAAAATAATGAAACTGACACGGGGACAAATAGAAGAAGATGCCTTCACCCCAGTATGGCTCCCCTTTATCACACACACAGCCCAACAAGACAATGACAAAAATCCACCAACAGCATACAAATCAATATGGCTAACCTGATCCAAAATATCCACCCACCCCCACTCACACATGAAAACAAAGACCAGTACAGCCAACCACAAATGAGCAGCCACACCCTAGGCCAACCCCAACCTCTCTCACCACCAAAGGAACACAAGTGAACAGCAGAGAACCTGCACAAGCAATGCTGACACCAAACCCTACATATATTAAGTAAAATAGAAACATCACCACCCAACCCCAACCCCACCCATCTTTCCCCCCCTCCACCTCTTTCCCTCTTTTCTTCCTAATGTCTCAACAAATGAAACCTCTTTCCCTCTTTTCTTCCTAATGTCTCAACAAATGAAACTGATTTGTAAAAATGTTACATGGGGGGGGAAATACGAGAGAGACACATTGCACACACTTTTGTAAATCAAGAAAATCTTTAATAAAAAAAACCTGCCAAAGTAGGGATGTGGAGGGTAATCTACTGTAATCTTCTCAGCTTGGAACACTTTTGATTAAAATGATAAGGCCTCTGGAGAAGAAAAATAATCTTCTTTTATAGTATTATTTTAGAAATAAGCATATTGACCTAGAGAGAATGGAACTTCTTCCTTTATAAAAGTGAAACATGCTTTCTGAAGGGACCAACATTTATTCCACTAAATACTTCAGAAGGATAAATAAACACTGACTTCTGCTTGATTCATTAACCCTTTTCTGATACATAGTGGCACCTTTTGGTTGTTGTTTGTTTATTTATAAAAATAGATACACTGCTTTTTCCATTAAAATGCCCAAAGGGGTTAACAACATTTAATAAAAACAGGAAATGTGGCCATAAATCACATCAGCACATTAGTGCTTAAAGCCCTAAATGACTTACTTGGTCCAAAATAACTGAAAGACTAGTCCTGATCTCTATGGGGTCTTGTGGTCAGCAAAGGTCCCTTCTTGATAGTTCTGCCATCCTCAGAAGTATGGAGAATGGTGGTCCAGGAGGTCTCTATCTATCTATCTATCATCTATCTATCATCTATCATCTATCTATCATCTATCTATCTATGTCTCGTCCCCCCTAAATTGTGGAGCTCCCTGCCCACAGAGAAGTGTCCAGCATCTTTGCTTCACAGCTTTTACCATATGTTGGTTTACACATTTATAAACTGCTTTATAGCCTGAGGCCATCATGTATGGCAGTTAAGATCTTTTTTGGACTGACCTCCCTCAAAGAATTTATACTGGCTTTTTCCATCTGGAGCAGGTTTACCTGGCTTTAAAACTGTAGCTCTTTTGTCTGTTTTCGTAATTATATGTTGCATTTTAGTAAGCAGCCCTGGGACCTTTTGGCAAAGGGCTGATAAGAAGTCTTAGGCCCCCATCTGCACTATATAGTTAAAGTAGCAGAACTTTAAGCAGTCATGGCTTCCCTCAAAGAATCTTGGGAATGTCTGGAGAAAAGGAACCATCCCTGGAAGACGGAATGTCTGGAGAAAAGGAACTGTCCCTGGAAGATGGAACCATCACTTCTCACTCTGGCCATAGAGAATCCCTGTGCTGCTGTCACTTTGCCGCAATGGTGGCAAATATGATTTACTGTCCAGCTGTTCAGCTTTGAACAGTATGTGCCACCACTGCAGCAAAGCCGTGGTGATACAGATGATCTCCATGGCCGTGGTGGACGTCTGGCTTCAAAATTTCAGCAACACCATGTGCAATGGCCAAAATAGGTGCCCAGCCCACCTCTTGCCTTCTCTTGTTCATCACTGTTGCAGCACCCCTTGTGGTGCCCTCTTGGCTCAGCACCCAGTGTAGGCCAACTGGTCCTTCTCTCCTAAATCCACCTTTTCCTGTGGCCACCTTCACCACAGTGCCTAACTCTGAGGAAGAACTTTCTCACAAAATGACATTGAAAGACAAGGATGGCTGTGGATTGGAAGTGGAGGAGGAACGAGGTGTGCAGGAGGCAGTGGAGAAAGGCAGTGGTAGTAAGAGCAACCTGCTTCAGATGGTACACAGTGTAGTACTATCTCTGATTTCCAAACAAGCAGAAAAGGACAATGCCTTTTGATGGAAGAGGGGACTTTTGATCAGGTGAGGTTAGTGGAGCTGGAGAAGTGACAGTCCTGAACAGGGATATGAGAGCAGAGAAGATGGGTCAGGTGCAAGCCAGGCCAGAGAGCTGTGAAGATAAGAATCAGGTGTTGGAAGTAGACAGTAAGCCAGTGCAAAGATTTAACTAGACACATCATGTATCAGAAAGAGTGCTGGGTGTAGGTGAGAGGTTCAAAGTGAGACAATGGAAGGCAAGGGAAGAAGAAGGGCAGGGAGAACTGCAGACATTTGTCTAGGAGGGAGATGAACAGAGTATGGGCCACAGCTTTAGCCGAGGAAGGGCCTCAGGTTTGCAATTTTGCAAAAGGAGAAGCAACCTAACTTGTTGAATATTGGGAGCAAAGCAGAGAGAGGAACCAAAGATTTAGACTGAGCTAAAGCTATATGCTTTATGCCTGCTTCTTGGGAGAAAGGCGATGGCAAACCTAGACAGCATCTTAAAAAGCAGAGACATCACCTTGCCAACAAAGGTCCGTATAATTAAAGCTATGGTTTTCCCAGTAGTGATGTATGGAAGTGAGACCTGGACCATAAAGAAGGCTGATCGCCGAAGAATTGATGCTTTTGAATTATGGTGCTGGAGGAGACTCTTGAAAGTCCCATGGACTGCAAGAAGATCAAACCTATCCATTCTTAAGGAAATCAGCCCTGAGTGCTCACTGGAAGGACAGATACTGAAGCTGAGGCTCCAATACTTTGGCCACCTCATGAGAAGAGAAGACTCCCTGGAGAAGACACTGATGCTGGGAAAGATGGGGGGCACAAGAAGAAGGGGACAACAGAGGACGAGATGGTTGGACAGTGTTCTTGAAGCTACAAACATGAGTCTGACCAAACTGCGGGAGGCAGTGGAAGACGGGAGTGCCTGGCGTGCTCTGGTCCATGGGGTCACAAAGAGGCAGACACAGCTAAACGACTAAACAACAACAACAACAAAAGCTATATGCTCAAGGTGCTTGCTCTGCTCCAGGGATTTGCTGTCTCTACAGCTGTGGATGTGAGCACCTGACAGGTGGCATTGATCATAATATTTATTTCAGTACATTTTCTTTGGTCATTCGCTGTGCTTAGCCCTTTTCTGTGGCATATTACCAGAAAAGCTCATTTCTGATATGTACTCTCTTTTTAAAAATGCTCTTGGTATTATGAGTCACACCCGTGAATTATTTCAATGTCATGGCTATGAACCTTCCTGCAGAATATCCAGTTTCTGCCTGGAAACAAACAACGACTAGATTTATTTATTTTTTAAAGAAGTAGTAAGGGGGGGGATATATAAACAGCCTCTCTATGTCAGATTTGAAAGACAATGCATTAGATAAATTTATCCGGCTGGCAAGAAAGCCAGAATTTAGGTAAAGAATTGCACCCAAGTGTTTTGCAGCTATAGAAAGTAGTTAACCCATCTTAATCTCACGATTTCACTAGCTTTCCCTGTTTAGTATCAATCTCTAAAGCTTGCTTTCAGCAAGCAGGAGCCTGGGTAATTTTCAGCACTGAGCAGAGACGGTGAGATGCTGCGATCACTTTGACACACAAAGGGAATATTTGCTACCTGCTGCCATTAAAATAAGTCATCCTGTCTAGCATACTGGTCAGCTTCATCCTCTAAAGTGCAGATATATGAGCTGGGAAGCTTTCCAGAAACATCTTTATGAAGCTAAAGCACTCAAGAAGATCATGCTGCATTAAGCGAAGTTGTTCTGGTTAAAGCTATGTTGTCAGCATTTAAGTGTGCTGCAAGAGACCTATAGAATCTCATATATATATATATATATATATATATATATAGAGAGAGAGAGAGAGAGAGAGAGAGAGAGAGAGGATTCCTTGCAGATTTTGCATACTGTTCTGTCTATGGCCATGATTCTACACTGCCAGACTGCATCAGATCACAGGCCTGCAACTAAGCCACAGATATCACACTGCTTACCTGAAATCCAGTCACAACAACCTTTGCTTACACATCACCAACACCGCCCCCCCCAAAAAAAAAATCATTACGCAAAAAAGAGGACTGAAAAGGATACAGATTGGCATAAAATCAGCATAATGTATATCTAATGACACAGATTTAGAAATTATTGCCACAATTTCTACGTTTCTGGGAAGGGATGTAGCTCAGTGATTATCTGCTTTGAAATTACCAGAAAGTCTAAAAGCATTTTTTTTTTTTACATGGGGTACTCAAGTGTACCAGTATGTTTCTTTCTTTCTTTCTTTCTTTCTTTCTTTCTTTCTTTCTTTCTTTCTTTCAAAGGTGAGCCAGTTGCTGTAACAACTTCATGGTCAGTAGCAGCACCTCCCTCTACCTCTCCCCCCCCTCTCTCTCTCTCAGTTAAAAAATGTGACACTTACTGGAACAACTTCATGGTGAGTACCAGCATCTATTTTTCGGGGGGGGAGGGGAACACTGTATAAAAGAAAGTATTTCTTCATGAAGATAAGGTTGGGTATGACTCCTGATTGAAACCCTGGAGAGCTACTGCGAGTTGTGTTGGCTACACTAGGCTAGATGGGACCGTGGTCTGATTCAATATAAGGAACTTTCTTGTGTTCCTTTGCAGCCTTTTTCCTCTGCACCTAACAGAACTGGGGGGGGGGATTTCAGTTGGGACAAAGGTGTGGCTTAGGGCTGCACCCCCGTGTCAAGTCTGCAATTCAAATTCTATTTATTTTTTTTATATACCAGAACAGTCTCTAAGCAGTTTACAAAGAAAGTAGCAAATACAATGTATATAAAGTGAACCATGACACCAAAGAAGGATAAATACCTGACAAATCAATAAAACCCACCCAAAGCAAAAACACAGCAGTCCATTTTGAAAGCATCTTAAAGAGCCGTGGAAATGGCTCAGTAGCATGCAAAGTTGACGGACGATTGTCCTACCTCCCCAATGCTTTTCAGAGAAGAAATATATGTAAATATGAGCTCCAGTCAATCATCTTCAGTAAATTTTTCTAGGTAAGACTCCTGAGAAATCTTCACAGAATGTCAACGCTTCCTCCAAATGATCCTAAGGATTATAATTAGTCATAATTATTAGAATTCTCCATTAGTGATCCCAAAGCCCCTTGCAGAACTAAAGTCCTTCGAGGAAAGGGAATGATTTTTAAACCAGTTAAAGCTTGCACTGTAGATTTGCCCTGAATTTTCGCCATTATTTATTTATTTTAAAACTTTTTTTATACCTCCCTCTTCCGCTGGCAAAGCTCTGAGAGCTGCTCACAGATGACTAAAAGCAAAACAAGTACATAATATAAAATATGCAGCACGAGTGGAAAAAGTGACGGGGAGGGCAGAGGAACAATGCAAACTCAGGCACAAGTTCTCAAAGTTGCAAAGTGATTACAGGGACCAGCTGGAATGGGAAGCGACTGAGAGAGAGAAAGAACCAAAAGCAGGTGATCTCTCAGCCCGGCTTCCCTGCAACTTGTCCGCCCCACCACATGCAGTCTTATAAAGTTGCCAGGTTGAATAACTTCTAGAAAGGAAGAGAAATAAATCCTAGAAAGGGCTTCGCCGAGTGTCTCCAGTGAATGGATGTGTGGTTGCCATGGTACGCATTCAGCACTATTACAAATGAAAGAGAAAACATTTTATTTCCCAATAAAAATAAAGCATTTTCCTTTATTTCCTGATAATGTGAAGTTAGGCTGTACAATGGATGAAAAGAGGCACTGCACACATAATTCCATCCAGTTATTCACGGACATGTTTGTATGTCATTAATGAACACAGACTTTTGCAACAGACATGGGGGAAAGGTAACAGAAGTTGATCATTAAACAGTGATGGATTATCAAGGCCATTGTGAACTGTGCCATTTCTTTGAGCTCCGTAGAAGGACACAATGTTTTGAGGGCTGAAAATTCCTGGTTCAGAGTGGACAGTTTGGTCTAAATGGATGAAAGAGCTGACTCAGTTCAAGCATCCAGATCAGTTGTTTTGTGTGAGGGGTGTTGTTGTTTTTTTTGCAAGACTGTCTACTTTGGGCCTTTTTGGTTTAGAGAAAAAGTGACTAAGAGGTGACATGATATAAGTTTATAAAATTGTGCATGGAATGGAGAAAATGATCAGGGAAATCCCTGCTCTCTCTCATGACTCTAGAGCAATGGTTTAAACCAGTGTGCCGTGGCACCCTGGGGTGCCTCGAATGATAGTCAGGGGTACCGTGGGCAACACTGTCCTCCATCCTTCTTTCCTTCCTTCCCTCCCTCCTCTGATGCCCTCTTGTGTCTTTGCCTCCCAGTGGCTTACAGAGCTGTTCGTTGCAGCGGCCCTGGCTACCAGCTCCCCAGGCAAATGATGCCTCTGGGGCTGGTCAGCGGGTGCTTCCAAGGCCACTGTGGGGCAGTATGAGGAGGTACCTCTCTTTGGGGTACGGGGGCAGTTCAGAGAATAGGGGTGGCAGCAGCGGCTGCCCAGAGGACTCCCAAGGAGAGGGGAGAGGAGAGGAGGGAACACTCCGCAAGGGAGGGTGTTCAAAAAGAGATGAGGGGCTGCCAGCTCTGCAGAAAAGGGGTGACATGACTGGGCTCCTGAGCCCCACAGGGGTGCCACAGGAAGAATCGAGTTGGTCAAGGGAGCTGTGGACTCAAAAAAGGTTGACAGCCTCTGTTCTAGAGCCTGTGGACGTCCAATGAAGCTGAATCTTAGAAGACTCAAGACAGATGAAAGAAAGTACTTCTTCATTCAGCACATAGTTAGGCTATAGAATTGGCTTCCACAGGAGGCAATGATGGCCACCAAGTTGAATTTCATTCAAAGAGGATAGGAAAAATTCATGGAGGACAAGGATTTATTACAGAGACAGACACACATATTTGCAGATAATATTGACCTATAATATATACGTAATGCAACTTCAATATATATATTAATAAATAAGTGGCAGTATTCATAATTGAGAGGTCATGAAGCATCGGGAAAACATTCTAGCATTTAATATAAAGGTAGCATATTAATGGCAGCCAGTGAAAGTTAACTATCATTTCATTTTCTTAAAGCATTAAAAAAAACCCTGCCATTTTTTTCTCCAAATTTGTTTTCTGTAGCTTAAAATAATATAGTTTGAGGCTAGGATTATATTCTTGTTGATTAGAGCCATTGAATGGAAGCAAGATTTGAGCAAACAACCATGAAAATTAGAGTCCAGGATACTAAGAATGTTGTAGATAAAATACATTTAATCTGAAGCTGACGTGTAGACAAGAGGAGAGGAACCAGTTCACTCTACAGCTTTAGAATTCCTTAGAACCATACAAAGCCATCATGACATGCATGAATTTGAGTAGGGTGAGGTTTATTTCTAGTACTATCTGACGCTGTGAAAGGGTTGTTAGGTTTGGGTGTTTAACATCCAGGTTCAGGTCCCATCTGAAGCCATAGAGCTGCCCAGATGCTCTAACCACTTCCTGATCCATTAAGTGTGTGAGGGATGGCACATTCCTATTGATGGATCACAGCTAGATTACCGTATTTTTTGCTCTATAAGACTCACTTTTACCCTCCTAAAAAGTAAGGGGAAATGTGTGTGCGTCTTATGGAGCGAACGCAGGCTGCACAGCTATCCCAAAAGCCAGAACAGCAAGAGGGATTGCTGCTTTCACTGCGCAGCGATCCCTCTTGCTGTTCTGGCTTCTGAGATTCAGAATATTTTCTTTCATATTTTCCTCCTCCAAAAAATAGGTGCATCTTGTGGTCTGGTGCGTCTTAAAGAGCGAAAAATACGGTATGTTACTTTTGTGGTGTAGGAGCCACCATAAATCAAAAGTGTGCAAATGCCTTTCCACATGTTTCTTGTGATTAATATACACCGGCTTGGATCTTAAGGTAATTTAAATTTAGGTTGCAATGACCATTTTTACATAGTTAAGTAGGAATAAGCATCATTACAATCAAAGGGGCTTTTGATGATATGACACTTCTGCAAAACATGACAGGGAACAAAATCCTTGCATTTTGCTTTATCTTTTGAGTGTCTGGTGAGTAGGGTATCCAGGTGAAAAGGAGGGCAGGACTCCCGCACCTTTATAACTTGCATAGAAAAGAGCAAGTTGAAATTCCATCTTCTACAAAATGATTACAGGTAAAGGAGTGCTATCATTTTCACCTGGACACCCTACCTGCAGGGCATTTGTCAAGATAAACTGAAACAGAAGAAGCGTTGTGATTTCATCTCCTGGATATTTTCACAGAAATGTCCCGTCATAAAACAATCTATTTCATAAACCCTTTAAATATTAAAATAAAATGTGAACAATTTGCTACAGGGAGAAGTTTCAAAGATCAACATGTCCCATTTTCCTTAATTAAAGCTGCAGTCCTATACACAGACCTGAGAGTAAGGCCCATGTATAAGATCATGCAGCTGTTTGCTCTGTGGCTTTCCTGTCTTAAGTAATCCTTTGGCAGGGGAGTAGGTTTCTGTATTGAGAAGGGGAGAGCAGAGGAGAGAACTTCACAGTGCAAAACATCCAAAACTTTGCTTAATTTTACTCTGTGCCCAATTACTGTACAATTCTACACATATCTACTCAGAAGCAAGTCCCATTGTGTTCATGGGAGCATATTCCCAAATTACAGCACAATTCGAACTGTGTCTACTCTAATTAAGCCCTGCTGAATTCAACGGGGTTTATTCCTAGGTAAATTAGGGTTATAGCCAAAGTAGAAGTAGGATTGCAGCCTCAAACACTAAAAACATCAACGTGAGCATTTGTAAAACATCACCTCTTTCTGTTGTTGTTGTTTCTTTGGCCTTTTCTTTGCAGCGGCTTTAATGAATGGATTATGATGGTCAGTTTGTAATACTATGAACGAAAGATTTAGGACCTGTAATCTTAAGAACAGTGCTTGGCGCCAGTAGGCAAACAATGCACTCCCCAACATATTATCTTAGCCTACTAAGCTTTCACTTCTTACCTGCTTTCAAAGAAGACCAATTCACCAAACAGGAGGTTGACTGCTTTAAGGAGGTAGCTTGTGTTTCCGATTTTCTTTAGGGGCAATTTTTAATGGCCCTATAGGTTTCAAATTAGCATTTGAGTTCTCACTTCGTAACTACATCTAAACAAATGTAACAACAGTTGGGAGAAAGGCTTAAGCTGGTGAAATGTATTAAATTAAAGGTTAGAACTTATTTGTAATATTAATTCCCTGCCCCCTGCCCTACCATGCTGCAATATGCCTTGGGGAACAAAAATATATTTGAATCTCATGTGGCTTTTGGCAAGCGCACTCCAGAGATAATGTACGATACGATAATCTTTATTGTCATTGTCCCGTACAGAACAACAAAATTGAAAAATCTACATAAGATATTCAAAAACCAACAAGCCTGCTATCCCAACCTGGTTAGCCCCTAAAAACTCTGATACCCCATTTTTAAATACAATATACTCCCATAGAGGCTCCTTATACTGCGTTTAAAACCAAAATTGCATTTGGGTAGAAACTGTTTCTCAGGTGGCTAGTCCTAGTCTTTATAACCCTATACCTTCTTCCAGAAGGCAGAAGCTGAAAGAGGTCTGTCTGTGCAGGGTTAATGGGTTAATATTGTTAATTTCTGGGCCCAGTTCAAGTGCTGGTGTTGACCTACAAAGCCATACACACCTCAATACCTTAAGAATCGCCTCTCCCCATGTGAACTGACCCTGCACAGTGGCGGAGCTTCATGCTCTGGCACCGGGGGGCGGGGAGAAGGTGGGGGCAGGGCTGGCGCATGCCCTAGGGGCATGGTGTGCCACCTGTAGGGGCGTGGTGCCCAGCGCAGGTAGGGGGCAGCCGTGATGGCACCCCATCAGGATCGCGCTGCCAGGGGCGGTGCACTCCCCCCGCATGCCTCTTCCTCCGCCAGTGACCCTGCGCTTGTCATCTGAGGCCCTTCTCTGTGTCCCCCATCCCAGAGACATTTGGAGGGTGGCAACAAGAGAACGGGCCTTTTCTATCGTGGCTCCCAGTTGTGGAATGCTCTTCCAAGAGATGCTCATCCGACACCATCATTACATGCCTTTAGGTACCAGGCAAAAACATTCCTCTTTACCCAAGCCTTCAGCTATTAAAAATATGGTCTGTGAAGGTGTGGGGAACCACCCTGAAACCTGTGGATATAGGGCAATTTGCAAATTAAATAAATATTTAAAAAAAAATAAATAACAAAAATCATGATGATTCTTATTTTACTATTAGGCTGTTAGGTCATTATTATTTTTTATCACTGACGTTCTGTAATGTTTTTTAAATTTTGAACACTACCCTGGGATCTTCTGATAAAAGGTAGTATATAAATTGAATTAATTCTCATCATCTGAATGTCATTTCTTCATTGGTTAGACTGGGTTGAAGATGAGTTATGGTATTTGCTATTTTTAATATGAGAATGCATTTCAGAAAGCACTGGTGGCTGAAGTGGAGAACGTAGGCTTTGCAAATCTCCCTCCCCTACTCTTCCTTTAGCAATTGCCTCCTTTGGATCAAAATCCCTTGGAAACATAGAATTTAAGAATCTCCCTTATACCAAGTTAGACCATTGGTCCATATAGCTTAGTATTGTCTAGTCTGCCAGCAGAGTCTCTCTAGGTTTTCGGGCAGGAATCTTTCCCAGCCGTGTTTGGAGACACCATGGATTGAACCTGAGATCATCTTCATGTGAAACACGTGCTCTGCTGCTAAACTACGACCACCTCCAAGGGCACCGACTGGATTCCACACGTGAAGTCAGCCACAATTGTCGTGATAAATAATGCCTACCGGTTAATGTACTGTTTTTCTTCACCCTAGCACTGTTTCCTCCCAACAAACTGAAGTCATATTCAACCCTTGGCGTAGACTTTGATCTCCATTAGGAAAGTGTAAAGCCATTTCACACCAATGATAGCATTATGGATTTTTGAATTAGAAATCTCACTTCTAAAGGCTAAATATACATCAAAGTGAGTGTGATGATGGAAGTGTATTGCCAGATGATTGCACTTTCTACAGCTGCATTGTTACTCCCCATCATAAAAGCCGTGTGGCCAGGAGGGTAAAACACACTGTTAAAAAAGTCTGCTCTTCGCCTGACGGGAAAGTAGCTAATTTATTTTTCGTAAATGCAAAATGCTTAATTTTTTTACTTCACGCAAGCGTAAATTTGAGAGGTGTTAAGCAAATAAATAATTCTCTCAAAAATCTGCCTGCGCTGCTGAATTATGAAAATTGGACACTTCCTTGAACAGACTCCTGAAATAGTTTTCCTGTTGGTCGTACAAAACTCCAGGATGTCCAAAAAATGAGGCTGTAAAACCGTCATGAGATATTTCGGGAAATTCTAAAGAAAAAAAGCCAGCTCCACCGCATTATTCCAATTCAAAATGGCTACAATTTATTAAAAGAGGGGAAATAGTTTACAACTTAAGGCAGAAAGGTAAATAGCCAGAAAGGAGAAGCCCAGAACGCATAGCATGAACTCTGATGGGAACGTTTGATGTGTTTCCATTTTATAACATTGCAGCAAGGCAAAAGGAGTCCCAGAGCAATGAAAAGCTTTCCTTTTTCCCATCCCTCTTTGTGTCTAAAGAATGTTAAAGTACAATTTGGGAGAAAGTTGTATTTATTCAACAGAACCAGCTGGCAAACTGCCCATCATTATGACAAACGGGATGGCTGTGGAGGGAGGGATTCATATATCATAAAGAGCACCAGGGGCGGGTGAAATTGGTCTTGGAACTCCACACACAGGAACCCGTTGCAGCATTCTGCTGAATCCCAAGTCAGTGGGGTCCAAGCCAGAGAAGACCAGGATAAGTGATGGAGGGTAAATTTTACTTTCACGCCCCACCCCATAGCATCCCCAGGTCAAAGCAATTTAATTTGCAGAGCCAGGGCCAGATTTAGGTTTGATGAAGGTATGGGGCCCTTCATATGTCCAGCTGTCCTTTGTCAACAACAAAATGCCACTTTTTTTTGTGTTGAATATATGCTATATGGTAATTTATGGACCTAATAGGTATCTAAAGCTATTTGCACATAACAAAATATGTATTTTATCAAAGTCATTGTTGAACTGAAATACAATTAAGAAGAAGTATATTAATAGTGAAATACAAATAAGAAGTATATATACTTTATGTTATATTTTGGAAATGTACATCCAGGTTTTTTTCTTTTTTGGGGGGGGCAAGAGAGTGAGGCCCCAAGCTATAGCCTGTTTAGCTTATACATAAATCTGACACTGTGCAGACCCTAACTTTTCTTCAAGGAGTTGAAAGACAGGTATCGACTTAGATGAAAGGAAACAAAAGGGTGTATCTACAGAATGGGGTATAAATCCCTGCCCCCTAATGACCCCATTTACTGAAAACCAAGCCTGTTCTTGTTTGCATAACTGTATTATTTCATTGTTTCTTAAGCTAATTCCACAACAGAGCCCTTTAGGGCATCTGAGACTATTGTTTTTCCACAATTAGGTGGAATTGGAATTGAAATCAAGGTTATGCACAACATTTTAATATGATGCAAGAAATTATATAACACCTTTTGACTGACTGACCAGAGATGCCCACTTATCAGTTGCCTGAAGTCATAATGACATTGAGCGATGCTGTGCTTTGAAGCCCCAACTATTGGGACTTCAATGCGCAGTGCAGGGCTGTTTTAAAGCCCTTCTTCAATCAACCTATGCTGCTCTTTAAACCTTTGATTTTCAGAGGTTTAAAGAACATTGTGGGGCTACTTGCAAAAGGGGTGTGAGAACAGAATACTGGACCAGATAGGCTTTTGCCCTTTTTTTGAGAAACTGGAGGACAGATTTTGGCACAGCACATGCATGAAAAAAAATATGATTTTGAAAGTCTTAGGCCCTCCAGATGTTGCTGAACTACAACTCCCATCATCCCTGGCCATTGGCCTGCTTGCTGGGGTTGTTGGGATTTGTAGTTCATCAACATCTGGAGGGCCAAAGGTTCCCCACATCTCTTTTAGAATGGGATAGTTGTGGGATAACCAAATGCAAGCGTCCAAAGTGATCTCTACCATTACAGGGGTGGGTAGTAAGGGTAGTGAAAATGTTTCTGTGACTCCATCCTAAGCCTCATTGACCTGAGAGCCTCTCTGTTTCTGCTTCAGCTAAGAAAGAAGAGTAACCCTGGCAACAAGAAACAATGGTGAAATAAGTTTTGAATGCTGAATATTTCATAACAGAATTTGAAATGTGACCTACCAAGCAAACAACCATTTACTGGAGTCTGCCAGATGTAGGATGTCCCATTTTACTTAGGATAGCCAGGTGCCCTCATACACAAGGACAGGTCTCTATTTGCAGGACTTTGAGGGGACAGTTTATTTTATGAATGAGTCATCCATTGAAAGGGCTATCTGGTCCTAGAGCAATCTAAATCCCTGGCAGGAAATGTGTCAAGCCCCTAGTGGGATGGTGGGCTCTCTTTAGCTTTGCAAACTTGTGCAGGCCTGTTCCTGAGAGAAGAACTTGCTTGTCAAGATGCACGAGAGATCATTCAGTGTGGTCAGAGTTCCATCTCTCCAGTCTAAATTTATTTGCCATTTGCAGCTGTTAATTCGTAACAGCCCAAATGCTGGAAGATGAAAGCTTCATGCAAGACAGGTGGTCCAAGCACATCATGCATGTGTTACACTCCTCACAGATCTGCAAAGCCCATCCACCCTCTACAGAGGAAAAGGGGCCTCTTCCAAAAAGTGTCTTTAATTAATGAAAAAAGGGAATGGATCCCTCAACTGAATATCTGCAGAGGTTGCGGCGCCATTTTTGTGGACCTTTCCCTTTTCTCTTTGACCTTGCATTTCGCAAATCAATATCAGTGTGGCTTATTACAGGGTGGATAGAAACACATATCCATATGTATTGCCACACACAACTCTTGGCTAAGTTGTAACTAGATGGGTCAGTATCTCGTTTACGGTAAATAATAATAAAAAACTATTGTGCCAGAGATTGCATTTCATCATTGTTTCTTTTCTGTTGACACCCATAAATATTATTTGTTAAATTTCCCAGAGATTTTTAGAATAATGTTCCTGAATGCTTTGCCCATAATTGTATGTATGTATGTATGTATGTATGTATGTCAGCTTGCAGTGCTATTCCATTTCATCTAATCAGTGGTTACCTTGTGGGTGGTTTTCCATTTGTGGGTGGTGGAGATCACTTGACCACCACTGATAAAGTATTGTCCTTTCCTTGAAGAACAAATCTTTCCTACCGTGCCATGGGGCAGATTACTTTTGACAACAACGAAAAGCTGTTCTCAAAAGCATATTGTGATGGGATGGTCTAGTACTCAAGGAAAACACCTAAAGAAGGATTTGGAATCCTGGTGACTAGCTGCAAACTTCAAGAATGCTTTTGTGAACCTTCTGACAGTAAGAGAGCAGAACAGGCTACCTTAGAAGGTGGTGGACTTTCCTTCATTGGAGGTTTTTAAGCAAAAGTTGGTTGGCCATTTGTCAGAGATTCTTTAGCTGTGATTTGTGCATTGCATGGGCATGGACAAGAAGATCCTTGGGATCTCTTCCAACTCTACAATTCTATGGTCCTATTGACTGAGTTTCTGCTGCTGCACCAAATCTCCATGTTCTACAATTGTTTATTTCTCCTTAATAAATCACAAAAGGAACAATGAGAGCTGAGTTTTTACAGATGCAGCTGAGAAGGAAAAACAACCGGGAGTGAGTATTGTCACAAAGAGGGCTTTCTGCTGGAACTAGATAAAACCACGCTGGCTTTATTTCCTTAGTGCAATCTCTTCTTCTTCTTCTTCTTCTTCTTCTTCTTCTTCTTCTTCTTCTTCTTCTTCTTCTTCTTCTTCTTCTTCTTCGCTCACTGATAGTTGCTCCGCTATGTAATGGAAGGGAAGATAGATGCCATTACCAGGACCTGCTGAGTGGAACTGATGTCATTTTGCACATATAGGAATATGAGGTTTACCTAGTGAAATAAAGATTTTCAGACAGAAGCTCAGTGGGAGACAGAAATAGGAGGCAACACTCTAAGAATAAAATGGAAAGGAGACAATGTGTTAAATCAATGATCCAATCTACGCTCAAGGGCAGAGAGACATCTAGACAAGCTACCTCTCTGTCTTTTGCCTCTTAGGTTGCTTTTTGGTGTTACCTTTGGTGTTACCTTGGTAGCATAAGAGCCACTGCATCTCCTGCTTCACTCGAGGAACACCAATAACCCTTATGCCATGTGGAAGAGGCCTGTGATGCAATGCCTTCCAGTGCCAGCATCCTCCCTCCCGGCAGCTGAAGCAGTGCTGGTGTGGCAAGAAGCTGCAACATTGACTCCTCTGTCCAAAGATCTTCCTTCTGAGAGGACACCCAGAGTGTTGAACAGCATATGAAAACAAATGGAATAGTAGCAGAAGGCACCAGTATGAAAAGCTATCTCACAATAATGCTTCCATTTCAATACATAAGAAAACAGCCAGGAAGGGCTAATAAAAAGCAACCCATGTTTTATCAAAAAGGATACAGTGGTACCTCGGGTTAAGAACTTAATTCGTTCTGGAGGTCCATTCTTAACCTGAGGTACCACTTTAGCTAATGGGGCCTCCCGCTGCCACCGCGCCACTGGAGCATGATTTCTGTTCTCATCCTGAAGCAAAGTTCTTAACCCGAGGTAATATTTCTGGGTTGGCGGAGTCTGTAACCTGAAGCGTCTGTAACCTGAAGCATCTGTAACCCGAGGTACCACTGTACACCCACTTCAAAGCCATAGCCAATATGCTAATTATTCAGACTATTAAAGGAGACAAATCCACCCTAGAGACAGCAGGAGCTGAGAGAGAAATTAGGCACAAATAACTGATCGAAGTTGAAGTGCAGGATGCCAAAGGCCACCTTCATGTAGCCTTTGGGAAGTGCTGCAGCAGAGATCATACAGTTTAAAGGTAAAGGTAAAGGGACCCCTGACCATAAGGTCCATACAGTTTATAAGCCCGTAAAACCTGTGATAAAAAATGCTGCTGCCTTCCCCAGCACTTCTAATATTGGATATCTTTAGCATACTCGGGAATCAAAAGTTTTGTGTCTCTTTTGTAGGAAATGTATACCTTTTTGAGCATGGAGGCATTGCTTAACAACCAGGCAGAGTGGCATGATCTTCCGTGAGGTTGCACATGCTGTGATTGGTTGTGAAGTTCTGAGGGAGTTTTCTCTCTGTACGCTTTTGGTTGTATGTCTCCCTGCTCACCACAAGGCTTGAACAAAGAAAGGCAAAAGTTACATATTACTTTCTCCTCAAATTATACACTTCTTTTTCCTTTTGTTTGATCAGTAAAGTGTTACCAGGGCTTTTCTCTCTGGACTTGGTCTGCATTTTTTAAGGGAGCCTGCTAACAAAATACTGGCCTTCTGCAATAGGTTGATGCAGTGGCAGAAAAGGAGGAGGCAGGTTCCACCACACACTCCAGGTTTCACTGCATATAAAAATAATTGTTAGCTGATACATTTCCACATAAGGAAAGCTTAACAATAAGGTTGTCAAGCTTGGTTCAATAAAGTATGTTCACACCGGTCAAAACAATGGAGATCCACATGTGGAAATAGCCATTTGCAGGCATATTATTTTGCTGGACTGGGAACCACATGCTAACATTGCACATCTAGTGGGGCATCCATATACCCCATGCACGATTACGCACAGCACTTTCTCCAACTGATATCTGGGTGGTCCAATTTCTTAAATGCAGCCAGAATTATAAGCACAATTTCTGCATATCGACCACATCTTAGAGCCAAACTAGATGATACATTGTGTGTGTGCATGCGTGTGTGTGTGCATGTGCGTTAGAACATTTTTTATAAGATGGCGTTCAAATTTCTTTTGTTAAAAGAGGTTTTTCTTTTAACCCCAATCTGGCAACCTAATCCTAAACATGTTTTACTCGGAAGTAAGTCCTGTGGTGTTCATACAACTTATCCCATAATAAGCATGCCATAGGATTTCAGCCTAAAAGATTAACGATCCTTTCAGCTAAACATAATATACTGTTTTAACATGGAAATCCAAAGGTTTCAGTTCAGTAAAGGTCCTCTTTTCATTTCTATACCATCTTCTAAAAATGTTGATAACAAAAGTATTCCACAAACATGACACGTTCAAGTCGCTTGGGGAAAATAGCACAACAATGAAAAGCTTTGTGGTCTATTATAACCATATTTTTTTTATTTGCTATTGTTATGTTTGAATTTATAGGCAATTACCAGTCATTCAAAGTACAGGGTTTTGCAAGGTTATTTCTTGAATATCTTTTTACATATTCTGCTCCAGATGCTTCCCCCCACCCCTTTTTTGTACTCAACTCTGTCATACAGGGAAAAGGTTTCAGGTCTAGATTTTGTGTGTCTGATTTGCAAAAGGTCAGCTTACCTGCCCCCACTCCACCCCTGCCCCAAATGAAGTATGGCTCACGAAACAGCACAGCACAACAGATACGTGAGAATTGAGCTGCATTGCAAATCTGCTTCCAATTTTTGGTGTTGAAGCCTGCTGAAAATCTGGCACATAATTTACACAAGATGGATAGCAGATTCTGTTGACACTCTGAACAGCCCCTTCTCATATTGTTACACTGAGAGTGGAAAGACGGAGAATAGGGGAAGCACTATCGACAGTTTCCGTAACCATAGCAGTGGGCAGAAAGGACACCTAGTCATCTAGCTGAAGTTCCTAAATGAGTTAACCCCGACAGTCCAGAGCCATTGGGTCCAGAAGAAGTTGGCTGCCTCAGCAGACTACACCTACTACCATGAGACCCCATGGCAGAGCAACCATTCTACAATTACCCTTTCACAGAGCTCCTGCTTTTCTTTGCCACTTCAATTTGAACAGCATGCTTTATGCTTGTGTACATGATGGAAACATTCACAAAAATCATGCAAACATTGTGCATTCTGAAGATAAGGACTTGTCAATATCCATGGTGCCCAGAACTGGATACAGTTCTCCAGGTTTGGTATGACCAAGGCAGAATAGAGCAGTGCTATTGACCAGGACACTAGACTTCTGTTGATGCAGCCAAGAATTAGATTTTTAGATTAGATTTTTTTTAGGAGAGGCAGCAGTCTCCAACTGCATTGCCCTCTCCTTTTCAGCATCAGTGTGAATTGTTGTTGTTTAGTCGTTTAGACGTGTCCGACTCTTCGTGACTCCATGGACCAGAGCACGCCAGGCACTCCTGTCTTCCACTGCCTCCCGCAGTTTGGTCAGACTCATGCTGGCAGCTTCGAGAACACTGTCCAACCATCTCGTCCTCTGTCGTTCCCTTCCCCTTGTGCCCTCAATCTTTCCCAACATCAGGGTCTTTTCCAGGGAGTCTTCTCTTCTCATGAGGTGGCCAAAGTATTGGAGCCTCAGCTTCACGATCTGTCCTTCCAGTGAGCACTCAGGGCTGATTTCCTTAAGAATGGAGAGGTTTGATCTTCTTGCAGTCCATGGGACTCTCAAGAGTCTCCTCCCGCACCATAATTCAAAAATTATGAATTAGAATGAATTAGAGGGAGTATGAATTAAGAGGGAGGCAATAGAGCAGGCCCTCCAGATGCTGTTGGATCACGACTCCCATCAGCCTTGCCCACATCACCAATGGTCATGGATAATGGAAGTTATAGTCCTACAACATCTGAAATTGAGTATATCCCACCAACCATGTAGGGCAGCCAACTGTAGGTCGGATTAACCACTTGATTTGTTGCCTTACTGGAAATGCAAAAACAATGGGTAGGGATAGATTGGGGGCAGAATTTGTTAAGCCAAAAATATGGCTGATTCTGGGGTGGTGAATCTGTGGCCTTCAAAATGGGAGCTGAGCTCCCATTGTCCTTGATTGTTGGCCATTCTGGTTGGGATTGATGGGAGCTGGAGTCCAATGGAATCTAGTAAGCCACGTGTCCCCCCTGAGTTGGTGGGAACTGGAAGATACAAAAGTTTCTCCTTAATTTGTCCTAATCCTCATCCAAACTACCATCCACACTCTGGTTTAAGAGACTTGTTGGCAAAGTTGTAAATCTCTGCCAAATAATTTGCTGTGGTTCTAATTGCGAATGTTCAACTATAAAGCTTCATTTATTGCATTTCTGTTTGCCAAACCAACCTTGAAGTTTTATTATTATATTGTAAATCTTTTTTTATAGCTCTTTAAAGCTAACTCCTGATTATTTGCATATGGTATTTTTATCCCTGATAAATGTGGCAACTAAAAATGGAAATGTAAAGTTTGAAGATTCTCTCCCTGTTTTTATGTTGCTAACTACAGGTGAGCATTATGATGATTTTATAAAAATGCGAAATCAAGCATAGAACAAAATCATCACACAAAACTGGCATGAAATATCAAAGCCGAGATGAAAATTGACCAGAGAAATCAATAACGCATTCCAGAATTTTGAAATAATGGAAATTATAAAAATAAAAACACCATTAACTTGGATATTATTATTATTATTATTATTATTATTATTATTATTATTATAAAAATAAAAACACCATTAACTTGGATATTCGTTTTGAGATGCATTTCCAGTGAACCTTAGTTTGGGAAGCTCTGAACGTATTCCTATTTTATTGTATGATCCACAGCCATTTATAGGTGAAGGTGTCGGGGGAGAGATTGGATATGTTCTGCATTACTGACATAAGCAATAAAATAATACCAAATGGAATAAATTTGCCTCTTTTTTCAGTTTATCTGTCAATTCTTTTGGAAGGGGTGATTCCCATACCTTTGAAATATCTGCTCTGACTAGATCCCATTCAGATTTTTTAAGTGTCTGTCCTCCTGCACATTAGACATTTTACAGTTAAGTGAAGAAAAGTCAATGTATTTGTGATACTGATGCTCAAAACCACTGTAGAGGCTGGAAAACCTGGCATACATGCCAGGTGTTTCATTTCAGAGTGACAACTGTTTGAAAAACATTGCTGAACCTTCAGCCTTAAGCCCTGAGATAATACATATTTGTGTGACTCATTATAAATAGTGGAAGAGGCTATTCTCTACCTATTGGCCCAAAAGATTAATTTCATTCAACAGAGAAAGATGAATGGTCCATTTGTTGTTGGACTTCAACTCCCATCATCCCTGACCATTGGCCATGCTGGCTGGGGCTCATGGGAGTTGGAGTCCAGCAATATCTAGAACAACACAGGTTACCCATCCCTGCAATATCTTGAGGTCTTTTCCGCTCATGACATGAAAGCTGCAGTCCTGTTGAATATGACACATACATCTCAGTAGACTTGTATAGGATTGCACTGTAAATGCTTTTTCTTTTCTTGTGTGTATTCCCTGTGTCATGTGAGTAAAATACTAGAATGTACACTTGTTCTTTTAAAAAACATTTTGTTGAAACCCAAAATAAAATCTTTAAAATATCACTAGGGCTCGTTTATTTCAGTGATCAGCTTTCATCTGCTTTATATCAACAAATATTTAAATCATTTAATGCAAATGTGACTAATGTAGTTGAAATAAATAAATAAAATTAAAAATTGTCCAGTAGCACCTTAGAGACCAACTAAGTTTGTTCTTGGTATAAGTTTTCGTGTGCATGCACACTTCTTTAGATACCATGCATGCACACAGCCATCCTTAGAAATTCTCGTTTTTCTGAATTTTGCCAAGTGGTGTGTACAAAAATGCATATGCTGGGATGAAGTGTGAATAAAAATGTATATATGACTGAAAAATAACATGCCAAAAATTAAAGAAGAACATTGCTTTGCTAAAATGTGTACATAAGCAAGAACACACATGGCCGGGTATATAGCAGAACTTTGCACTAAAATACTGATGAATTTTCATGAGGTGCAATAATAATAATGATGATGATGATGATGATTTCTGCACCTCATGAAAATTCATCAGTATTTTAGTGCAAAGTTGTTGTTGTTGTTGTTGTTGTTGTTGTTGTTGTTGTTGTTGTTGTTGTTGTTATACCCCACCCACCTGGCTGGGTTTCCCCAGCCACTCTGGGTGGCTCCCAACAGAATATTAAAAACACAGCAAATGTGCAGATCTGAATTTAAGACTGGAAAAATGAGAAACTGAGAGAAACCAAAATTGACAAATTCCTCCAACCCTACAACCACAACACCTTAGAACTTGCCAGCAAGGTCAGCCCGACACCTTAATTGGCATCTTTTTGGCACCAGGTAAATATTTATCTCCCCCCCCCCACTCCGCCCCAGACTTTTGATAGACTAAGATAATGTTGTTTTGTTAGTAGTGTGCTGCCCAAGCTTCCTGTGACTGTTATGGCAGTTGTTCTTTTCAATTCTATGGTGTATTTTAATTTTTTTAAAATGTGTTAGAATTCGATTGGAGACCTTCACATAACATGCAACTAAGAGGTCATAATAAGAGTAAAAAGAATACTAATCCACTCTGTGCCAAAATAAATTTTGAAATAAATAAAATAAATGAAGAATGTAACACAAGCACACACACACACACACTCCAGTGTCACTGTATTCTTATCAATTGCTATCTGCTCTAGTTTCATAGAAGAAAAGAAGGGTGCAATCTAAATAAATGATAAATCCAATAATTTTGATGCCATGAATATGCAAGGACAAAATACTGCAGACGCTGCCACATCTGATTCAATTCTTCATTAATTTGGCATTACCGTCTTTGTCTTTGACTTTGCAGCAAAGAATTTGCTGGGGGGTGGTATTTAAAAAAATTAAAATATGGAACACTAGTTCTTTTGTGAAAATCCAAATTGGAAGTCCTATTTGAGGGAAGATTAACTCTTGGCAAAGGTTGCTATTTTTCTAATTGCCTGCACTTGTTGAGGACACTGTGAAAGCAATTAGAAAACAAAGAGAAGAGAACTATACATTTGGCGTAAAATATGCAACACCTTCCTAAAGCTTATTTTTGGTATTGGTAAAAGACAGGATTAACACTGGGACTTGTGCACACAAATGTACTTTGCACACAACAAATATATGAAGAATGATTTCTCAGCCATGGATTTCTCAGCCATGTTACTCGGCTCAAGTCACTTGCTGGTAGACGTAATGGAAGTATGTAGTTCTGAAGCTCATTACAGAAATGGATAGAAAATCTTCCTGTAACTAATACAGCCACTAGCTAATATAGCCACTAGCCATTGGAAAAAGCTTCTGTGCAATGAGATGGGGGTGATAGAATAGGTCTTTCTATTAGTGCAGGAGAGTCTTCCATAATTTGTTTTGGGTTACAGTTCCCATCATTCCTGACAATTAGCTATGCTGGCTAGAGTTCTTGGGAGTTGTAGTCCAAAAAATACTTGGAGGGTACCAAGTTGGTGTGTGACAAGGCAAAATCAGCGTAGGAGATATATATGTAGACATCAACACTTGAGTCAGTTGTAAATTTTATGCCTATAACTAGATGATGTGTTAAAAAGAAATTAAGCAGTATTGCATCTCCTTTCAGTGGCACTAAATGTACCACAGTGCAACAAAATATGCTGCTGACAGAAATGAATTGGAGGGAGTGGACAGAGGGGAGCCAAGAGCCAGGACAGAATCTGTGGGATATCCAGCTTCATATAACCAACATTCTTAACTAATTACGGTAATGCATGAAGGGGTAGGACCACAGAGAAAGCTATACTGCCAGGTTTAACTAGGTCACTCCCCCTCACCTTGGGAGGAAGAGTTACCAAACTCTCTTTTTCCACCATCTGAACCCTACCAGTAGGGAGGTCTAAGCTGGATGGTCCAAGCTTACAACACGTGGCTTAAGCAAACCATCTTTGTATTTCTTTACAAATAATTTAGAAACATTTCCCAGTTTTGAACCTAAGTTATATTGCCTGTCTTGCTGCTATATAGAGAAGCACATGAATCTGACCTTTGAAGAGTTTGTAAGTAAACCTTTTTAACTTAAAGTGTGGTCTCATTCTAGGCTAAGGGAAGTGAGGAACTTTGGAAGCAATTTAGGAAGGGGATTTTTTGTCTTTTTAAATATATTATTAACTCATTTTTTTATTGTGGTTCTTTACCATGGGTAGGCAAACTAAGGCTCGGGGACCAGATCCGGCCCAATCGCCTTCTCAATCCGGCCCACAGATGGTCCGGGAATCAGCGTGTTTTTACATGAGTAGAATGTGTGCTTTGATTTAAAATGACTCTCTGGGTTATTTGAGGGGCATAGGAATTTATTTATTTTTATTTTTATTTTCAAAATATAGTCCGGCTCCCCACAAGGTCTGAGGGACAGTGGACCGGCCCCCTGCTGAAAAAGTTTGCTGACCCCTGTTCTTTACCATAAAGACTTGAACCTTCAACAGAAGGATGGTCTTCTGTAAATAGCACATGGCCACCCTACATTGGATACTCACACCTTATGGTTGGTCAGTTGAAGTCTGCAGATTGTCATAGTTCAGAATTTGTTGAGTTGCTTTTATGACCTGTAGAATATCATTAGTAAACTTTACAAGACTAAAAACAAAACAAAAAACCCATACTGGTGGTTATTTTGCTCATATAAGCTCAATGTTTGTGAACCTTACAGAGAATTTATAAGTCAGTCAACCAAATTCTGCAAAGAGTCTTTGTACAAAAGGTGAGATGAATACATGGGAGTTGAAGGCTGAGACAGTAGGGACCATCCCAAATGCACACTCTTCTATGCATTTATCATCCATCAGATTCGGTCAACAAGACAGGACTAATACAAGCTTAAAAAGAAGCTGGTCTGTTGTAAGCAGCAGCTGGAAATAAGCCAACCTGTAGATTATTGCCAAAAAAATAAAAATCCAAATGTCTATGCATTTGTGAACTATATTTAAAAGCCAGATAATTAGTTCTGCAAGCTTCTAAAATGCAGCTACTATAGACCACAAGGGCTTTATTTGGCCCTTATATGAGAAAGCCAAATGAGGGTATTAAAAACAAACACATGTTTTAAAAATACAATACTTCCCAGTCTTAGATGACACTGGGGAATCAACCTGCCTCCGCCTGCACACAAAACTCAAAACTAAAGGCAAACTAGTAACAGATGATCTTTGTTAAAGGCGTTAATATAAGGTTAATTGCTTAGGTCATGGAGGCCTCTGCTAGCAGACATTGGCACTTCCTAGTTACCTACATCTGTGTATGCTATTAGGCGTCTGATTATGTACAGGAGCCAAATATACTGAGCTCTGTTCAAGGGTCTTACCAGCTGTGCTGCTCAAGGGCGGAATCAAATACGCAAGATGCTTTGGATACATATTTCACCGTTCCAAGGATTGGACCCAAATAAATAAATGAAATCACTTGTTGCCCACACTCCCAATGTTTCCAAGTATTTCAAGGGCTGATTAGAAATGTAGGGGCATTCCTTGACCCAACCACCGCAAGGGTGCCGTAAGAAGCAGTGGATTTAAATAAGAAGGTAGATTAGGGTTGGCAGGTGTCAAAACCCAGCTGGGGCCACATGGGCAGCTGTATGGTTGAAGCATATGGAGAAGCTAGGAACAGGGGGTTGAAGTTGAAGTTGAAGTTGAAGTTGCTGGTTAATTCCTTTAACCAGGCCAGGCTCCTAGTATTTATACCAGACTTGACAGGTTTCACACCCCAGTTACCTTAAAATCATACGATTATCGAGAAGTCCCTGGACCTCTTTGTCTGCAATTGGGCAGGTTTCTTATGCAAAGGCATCTATTAGTAAAGGTAAAGGGACCCCTGACCATTAGGTCCAGTCGTGGCCAACTCTGGGGTTGCTGTGCTCATCTCGCTCTATAGGCCAAGGGAGCTCGCGTACAGCTTCCAGGTCATGTGGCCAGCATGCCTAAGTCACTTCTGGTGAACCAGAGCAGCGAACAGAAATGCCGTTTACCTTCCCGCCGGAGTGGTACCTATTTATCTACTTGCACTTTGGCATGCTTTTGAACTGCTAGGTTGGCAGGAGCAGGGACCGAGTAATGGGAGCTCACCCCGTCGCGGGGATTTGAACCGCCAACCTTCTAATCGGCAAGTCCTAGGTTCTGTGGTTTAACCTACAGCGCCACCTGCGTCCCCCAAGGCATCTATTACATGCCTGCAATTTCCAGACCAATTGCACACACAAAAACATGGGGAGATTAAATGATTCATTTTTTCCCACCCCTACCCCAAACTGTAACAGCTGTCTTTGTGGGGAAACAACCACAACTATCCTTCTAAACTTTGGTAAGATTCGTGCCCTCAGAACAGGTGACTTTGCCTGTAAATTCCATCCAATTCTGGTGAAATGTAAAAAAGAGTTATAAGTGTCCAGAACAAAAGCTTCCAGATTTGCCTATAATTTGTCAGGCTTTATTCACCCAGGAGTTGCTACTATCCCTGCAAATTTCATTCATTTCTGCAAAGGGAAAAAGCTGCAGTTCTTTTTAAAAAAGAATTCATAATAACAAATGGATAATTGATCAGACTTGGATCCCTGAAATGAATTGAGCAGATTGAGAATTAGTCTGAGCAGAATCAGACTGCTTTATTAAATGCTGAATTGGGAGTCCAAACCAGTTTTGTGGTCCATGCACAGCCCTAGTCAAAAACTTTTGGTAGGGTGTCTGGGCAATAGCCTGTCATCTCTAAGGTCATTGCAGATGAAACTTCCAGGGATTCCAGAAGAGCAATTCTATAATTCTATGAAAACAGACCAAAACTTCTTTCTAAAGGTTGGACAGGGAGGACTGAGACTCCCCAGAAATTATCCCAAAAGGGAGGGAGAAATATTGCCCATATTCTAGGACCCAACAATTAATTGTATCATTTTGTTTGCCTTTTCTTGAAGAGTTTTGTTGATGAGGGATGAGCAAAATTGTATTGAGCTGACAGCTAACGGGCTGGGACAGAGAGATGGAAATAGGTTGGGGCTAAGGGTGAAGTGGCTGGACTCTGAGCTTCTAGGTTTTTCTACTGTTCCATAATAGACACATTACATTATTTTTAATGCCATTTGGATTTATGATTTCATCCACCTGTCATTTAATGTAATATAGGACCATCTTGAAACCTACCACCTTAAAAACACTCCCACGATTCCTTAAATTAAAAAAAAAATTCCCCAATCTCAAAGCTGCCAGGGTGTGAATTTATCTGACCTACCGCATTAAATCTGAGGAAACCCTTTATCCCTGGCTGATTAGTGAATGTCCTGAAATAGCTGGCCTAGATCTGTTCTGGGTTGTATAAATACAACACCCTGACCTAGATCCCATATAAATCAGTCTTATAAATTAGCTGACAGTCGGATGAAGACTGAAACAGTGTCAAAACAGGTGAGGGAGGAGGAGCTCCATGTTCTCCTTCATTTTAAAATATGAATGGAGCATAGCACAGTATTCCCCAACTGGTGCTCGCCATATGTTTTGGATGCCAGCTCCTAGTAGCTCCAGGCAGCATGGTCAATGGTTTAGGGATGCTGGGAACTAAATCTTTAGAGCACCATGGTAGAGAAGTATGGCAGAACAGGTTGAGGCTACAATGCTGTTAGACAGCCTTTCCTGTCATTTTTCTAGTCTACAGCCTCACACCTATTTTCCTGAAGAAGGGCAAGCTCCTACAGATGCAAATTATACTTTTGGGATCTATTTAAATGGGAAGAATGATGTGGGGGGAGGATTGACAATGCAGCTCTCATCCAATTCAACTCCCCCCCATATCTTTTTTATGTTTAATAATAATAATAATAATAATAATAATAATAATAATAATAATAATAAATAAATAAATAAATAAATAAATTATATCCTGCCCATCTGGCTGGGTTTCCCCAGCCACTCTGGGCTGCTTCCAACAGAATATTAATATACAATAGTCTATTAAACATTAAAAGCTTCCCTAAACAGTTCCCCTGCCTAAAACAGTTCCCCTTCCCTAAAAGTTCCCCTGCCTTCTCAAAAAAAAACCCCATCACAAATCTACTGATGTTTCATCTAGTTGTATCAAAGAGAAGACAGATTTCCTATGTAGAATACTTTCAGGTGTACAATTTTTCTCATTTCTGCATCAGAAGCTGCTTCTGGAGAAATGCCCTCTTCTACTCAAATATGAAAGGTACAGAAGAAGCTGCGCCTTCCTTTCAATCTGGTCACACTACTGTGTCCCTTCCTTTGATGTCTGCATCATGGTCTTTCTCAGGTGTATGCCTCTCAGCTTCTTTTAAAAAAAGTAAATAACATTACAAATTTTAATCCCCCCAACAGTAACAAATTGCCGTCTCCCTCCCCTCCCTAGTGGGACAAGACAGTTTCAGCAATGGAGCACATTGTTCCAAACCAGCCAGGTCTATGCGATGGGTGCAACATTGTATTGTTTTTATATTGGAATGTAGTTTGGCAGTTGCATTTTTAGATACTGTTTTCAGGAAGCTACAAGTGAGTTTGGGGTGCTTGAATTGCTGAGAATTTAATAGAAGCAAGATGGGCCTTATCAACGGCCCTTCCTGCTTTCACCCCATAATTTGAGCTCTGGAAGGCAGTATAACACATAGATTTAGGACTATGGGGACAGTTCACACAGTCAGGCTTTCCTTCAGGTGTAACAATAAAACAATGAACGGGATGGTGATACCATGACTACTGCAATTGGCACAAGATAATATCACCCAGGCATCTATCTGTAAACAAACAATAAGTCCATAAAAATGGCAAAAGTAGTGTCTTTCCCAAATAGGTTTTATCTTAAACAACAGCAAGCTCAATAAAAAAAGAGTCCACTTGTGCTATACCAGTGGTTCAGTGCTCTGACATCATTTCAGTAATCCGACATTTCGTCACTAAAGAGCTTAGTCATCAAGCTTTGTAGTAAATAATATACAAGAGAAGCCAGTATGTAAACAGCTTAAAGCAGGGATATATCTGTCCCCATCTGCATGTTTCCATCAGGAGGAGCATAGAAAGAGAACAATGTCTTTATTACTGTGTTTGCAATTGTTCAAGATCAAATCTATTTTGGAAAGAGAAAAAATGGGCACTGTACCAGTGATATTATTACAAATGAACTCTTTATTTACTCTGTTTGCTATTGTTTAAGAGAAAACCTATTTGGGAAAGACACTACTTTTGCCATTTTTATGGATGTTTATTGATTGTTTACAGGTAGTTGACTTGGTGATACTATCTTGTGTCATTTTTCCTTCAGGTGAGCCGTGAAGGGGAAGTGTAAACCAGGTACATCTGGCAGAAATCTATTTCCACAGTTGCAGGACCACTTTTTTCGTATATGTCACAACCAAAGAAATCACGTGTGACTGTGTCCCTATGTGCTACAATGAGGAAAGCCAGAGTCCCACCGACTCCATCTTTCCTTAGCAGATACTGGATATGGCAGAGATTTATTTTTCCCCCCGCAAACTGTCCTAATAGGCAGTCTCCTGTAATAGGTGTCCGGAACAGAATGAAGGAGATTGTGAAGAACTGACACCTGGACTGGGCTGATGCCATAGGGATGGCACATTTTGGGCTGATCCTAGAGGAGATCTGAGTCCAAGCCCAATAAACTCTGCTTTTATGGTGATGGTAAGAGGAGGAGTTGGAAAATATTGTAGTTCTTGCTCTTATCATGCAGTGAGCCCACAACTTACACACTTCTAACTTGTGCGCATTCAGCTTTCTGTGCTTTGCAAAAAAAAAAAAATTTTAAGGGGATGGAAGTCTGTGAAAAATGATTTTGGCAATCCCACTCACTACTGAGCCCAGTGGGTATTGACTATACATGATTTTGGCTTTAAGCATGATCCCCGGAACACAACCCCCACATATGTTGAGGGGTCACTGTATTCAGTGTGCAGTTTTTGTTGTAGTGTGCTGTAAGCTGCTCTGTGTATTATTTTAATATAAAATTGAGGTATAAATTTTATCCCTGATCTAATCTAAACCATAACGATGTTGGGAGATAGATTTATACTTACTTTGATTGTAAAACACCTCAAAGCGGCTTATGAAAAGATAAAACAAGAAAATCGAGAAAGATTTACAACCCTGTATATATTCCTCCACCCTTGGAGGAGGAAAATGATAACATTTTAAGAACCTAAAATTAACCTGAAAATCTGTACCATGATAAAAGTGCCAGATTCCACCAACACCCTCTGTTCCTACCTTAGCAGGCTTCAACTGCTGCCAGTTTACTCTAGGCCTTGCAATGGTTTAGAGAGCTAAAAACATATCAGGCAAATGAAATCAGGCAGTTCCATCAAAGGAGCATAATATTGTTCGTCCTGGCAAATAAGTCTCTCCTTTCCCTAGGTTAGAAGTCAGATGACTCTCATTAAGTCAATCATCATTAACCTGGCTTGACCAGCAAGAACTGAAGGGAAGGCAATCTCTCTTTTCTGTAGGCACCGAGTCTAGACAGCGCTATTATGCTCAACACCCTGTAGCTTGAAACGTAACTACTTAGATTGCTCAGATAATAACTGTGGCCAGTCAGCTAGCCATTTTGCAGTGGCTGTAGCTGCTTGCTTCTTGGTGTAGACAAATAATATTAAATCTCCCTGCAAGCATTCCATCATGAAATCTATTCAGCTGGAGGGGCATATCTTTCTCTTTTTTTCCTGGAAAAGCTGTAAGGATATCTAGCACGAAAGCTAACATGAAGCTGAATTTGTTGGTCTGCTATTTATGGGTCACCCCTCCCATTCCACATAGAGTTTGGGAGTTTGGGATTTGATATCCCACTTTATCACTACCCTAAGGAGTCTCAAAGCAGCTAACCATCTCCTTTCCCTTCCTCCCCCATAACAAACACTCTGTGAGGTGAGTGGGGCTGAGAGACTTCAAAGAAGTGTGATTGGCCCAAGGTCACCCAGCAGCTGCATGTGGAGGAGCGGAGAAGCGAACCCGGTTCACCAGATTATGAGTCCACTGCTCTTAATCACTACACCACACTAACCTATCTACACCACATAACAGCATCACATATTTTATATCTGGCCTTAAAACAGGGACATAAAGAGTAGTGGTAAGCAACAATATTCAAGTGAGAAAAGGAGGGAGGAGTGATGGACAGGTGCATACAGAGAACATAAGATATGTTTTAGAAGAACAGACCAAAAGTCCATCCAGTTTAGCAAATGGCTTTAACATTGGCTCCAGATACCCCCAGGAAGCTTGCTACCAAGTAGGGGTGCTCTATGTGTGTGTTTTTCAAAGGCTTTCTGTTCTTTGTTTGAAGAAGTCCTCTACTTGAATGGCTGACCCATCCAAGTCCAACTTAAAGATAAAGAAGGGAGATCAGGGTCTTTGAAGAGGTTATTCTCCTCCACCACTCAGTAAGGGCATTGATAGCATGGAAGTCTGTAAGTTTTGCCATAGCCTGATTACTGGCTTCTAGTAACATGGAGGTGGTCTTCTTCACTGGTAGCATCACTGTTGTAGAATATGCTCCCTGCTGAAATACGATATGCCTCATCACTATGGGCATTCCACCAGGCATTCCCCTGATCTACTGACTCTAACCTCCTCCTTTAATTGATTTAATTGTCATTTTAATTGTTGTGCTGTTTTAATGGGCTTACTTTATTGTACATCTTAATTACAGACATTTTTAGTGTTTTGATGAAATTCTTTTATTGTGTATTTTAATTGTGCCTGGATCATTTGGCAAGTAAGTGGTATAGACATTAAATAATAATAATTCAGATATGTGATTTCCCTCACCTGCTCTTTGAAGTGGTGCAGTCCACATGCCATATGCTAGTTCCACATATTTGATTTGACTCTGTGTGTATACTTGAAACCATTTTTTTTTCTCCTCCTGTAGCCTATAAGAGTGGACAGGTGTCTGAACAGCCAGTCACTTAATCTATCTTTTTTATTTTAAAAAAATCTTGTGGCACTGATGAATTCACATTGATTTATGTTTGAGGAATAAGATGTTGCTTAGCTCTCGTATTCCATTTCTCTCACTTTCAGTAAGTTCAAAGACTGCCAAATCCTCCAGTTCTGATATTTGAACCCTTGACTTGCTGTTTCTGTATAAATCCCCACTTCATTATTTTAAAAGTGTCAATTTTTCAGTGGTATTGTACACCAGCTAGGTAAGAAAAACGTTTGCAACATGTTAGGGAAATGCTTCAGTTGTCAAGCAAAAGAAGCAGTTTTCCTACATACACGGAGCTGCCTGCATATAACATTTAATTCTAGAATCAATTGAGACTGCTTGTTTTTTTCTGTGTTCACCACATACAATCTAGATCAACTGCATGTTTTTGGCTTCTGGAAAATGCTTCTTGAGAAACTGGTTTCATTCCAAAAATAAAAGCTAACTGCAGGTTGATTCTACTTTACCTAACAGCGTGTTCCATTTGAAAACAGATATAGGCAGTCATTGCAATAAGGCTCTATCCACATCTGCCCAGTGATATTGTAGGTGGGCATATACCAAGACTGCAATCAGTACTTTCTTCGTCATTCAGCTGGGGCATGTGGAGGGAGGAAGAAGCATGGATGACCTAATCAAGGGGAGGGTTTTCAAACATGTATCAGTTAGCCATGCCGACTTTGTGGCCAGCAAGCTCTACAATCCAACTAGATTCAAAGCAGCATATGGAGGATGAGCATGAATGATTCCAGACAGAGGGAAAACTACCTTTTTGTGCTACAAATGCGTTAGTGCATACACAGCCTGAGTCTCTTTTACGTGAGTACCTAATAAAGGACAAAAACCAATACTGGGCCTGCTGTCTCTACTCCCATCCTGCATATGTATATTTATCTGAAGAGAGCCTACTCAGCAGCAGAGCTAGCCGCTTGGGCACCCGTGCACCTGGGGGGCGGGGTGAGCTGCCCAGGGGGGCAATTGGTGTGGCGATCGGCACGCATTGGGGGCGATTGGTGTGGCAATTGGTGCCCAGGGGGACGATCGGTGCAGTGATCTGCCCTGGGGGGATTTTGTCACACAACCCCTCAGGGATGACTTCCGAAGCAGGGCGACCCCACTGCCCCCCTTCCTACGCCCCTGAGCCTACATATGCACATGTTAATACATGCTTTCTACATGAAATTGGGAATGCTGCAAAAGATCCCAACACATTCTGTACATGTGCAGGCTCTATTCAGACCTTCAGGTGTATGTGGAGATCACGAACAGGGAGATCAGGGATTGGAGACGGACTATAGGTCAGTAGTAGGGCCCATGCTTGGTATGCAGAAGATCCCAACTTTGATTTTTGGCGTCTCCAACTATGGCTGGAAAATACTTTTGACTGAAACTCTGCAGGGCCACTGTCAGTAACTGATAGGCAAATGATATGGATAGGCATCTGTATATGGCAGCTTCTTATGTTCCTGTAATGGCAGGTGAATCTGGTTTTGTCCTCCACTAATCACAGTACTTCTAATAGGGCCTGTGGTATATTTAAATTTATTTGAAAAACAGAACTTGTTGTAATTGAGGAAACAGGGTGTGAATCTCCATTCATGTTCATGCAGCAGCAGGCTGGTTTCCTGAATGTTATCAGAGGCCAAGTTAGGAAAGCATCATCGGTCCGGCTCAGATGATCATCTAAACTAGCCTTCCCCAACCTGGTGCCCTCCAGATTTCCTTGAACTACAACTCCCATCAGCCCCAGCCAGCTCGTAAGTAAAAATTTGATTTCATCTGGGTAAGCAGCATGGAAGATGTAGTAAGAATATTTTCAGAAAGGTGACACGCTTTTATTACATAAAAATAATACCAAAAGAACCATTTGTTGCAAACTGAAATAAAACAAAAACCCAATGGGCTACTTGCTTGATTATTTTTGAAAAGAAAAACCTGACCTAAAAAAGATTTTTAAAGCATGCTTGCTTTCCACAATTCCCCCAACCTATTCATTTTGCTTCTTATTATGGGCAATACTCCAAACGTCTCAATCGATTTGATTTGATGGTTTTAAATCCTGTTGCCAGGTTTTAGAATTTTGTAGTATGCTGGGATTGTTTATTATTATTATTATTATTAAAGCCTGAAACTCTTATATAGCAAGGCAACACTGTAGCTGGAATAAATTAAAGAAACCCCAGCAATTAAAATAATATTGTGTTGGCATGCATTGTAAGTTGTTGTTTAAACCTATTGTATAAATGTTACGCAACATTCCTAGAAATGGTGTGTGGAGTGGTCCCCTGTTGCTAATGAAGTAAAAAATTCATTCCCAATGGCTACATAATGTATTTTTCAAGCCTCTTACAGAATAGTGTACAGATCTCCTGTATAGTATAAACAAGGGCACTTCAGCAGTAACATGTAATATCTACCTCTCTGCTATTGAAATCATAAAGAGGTGACTCCAAATAAAATCCAACCTCCATTCAGCAAAACCTATTTGAAGGGGAATTATTCCACACCTGATTCTAAATAAATTATCCATTAGAAAGAAATGGATTCTGCTTTGGATTTGTTTGTTTACCTAATATACTTTAAATGGCATAATCAATAAGCTTGATGGGTGCAACTTTGCTTTTTCATAGCTAAGATAATAATACTGTCATCAGGGGCTTGCTCTTTGCATTGTGTGCCTAAATGAAAGGTTAAGTTATGGACCTTTCATAGTTGCATAGGACCTTAGGAAGTTACTGCTACCTAAGCCACCTGCAGTGATGTTCAGATGCTGCAGCCTCGTGGTTGGAAGCAGCATAGCCTAATCAAGGCCAGGCTGGGTGAGAAGGCAAGGATGGGACAACCAATGTAATTGGTTACACCATACCCGTATCTGTTTGCCCTCAAAAGGTTCCTGAAGTAGCATGCATTAAAAGCCATGGAGATAGTTCCCAGCACTATGAGTTCAGTTGTGTTTGAATGAGGCTGGTTGAGTAAGTGTCAGGACTCACGGTGTGAATGTCAGGACTCAAGTCCATGTTGGGTCTTGCACAAGAGCGGATGTTGGGCAGACATGTAGGGTTTCTTTGTTTGTTTCACAAAATTTATATACCACTTGATTGTAGAAAAGTTCTCAAAGTGGGTTGTATCCAGGGAAGTCATCGTTCTCACATTCATGCAGCAGAAGAGTCCTTTCCTTTCCTCCTCCCATGCACTCCCAAGTGTTGGGGGAGAACCCAGAGCAGGTTTGTAAAGGTTGCCTGGGGGAAGGAGAGGGTAGAGCAGTTCCATTGTGGAGGCAGAAGTTGCTCTGTAAACTCAATGACCTTGTTGGCTACACTTGGCCAGAGCAGACTGTGTGGTGGTTTCAAACACTTCTACAAACTGATTAAGCCATTGAACTCAGAGATCCTGGGGAAATTGGTTTAGATCAGGGGTGGGACACCCTCCAGGCAATTCCTGGGGGCCATGCGCCAGTGCTTGGGGTGGGGGGAGGGCAGAGGCAAAAGTGGGGGGAGCAATGAATAGACTGATTATTCTTTGTACAGTAGACCAATATATTCACACACACCTTTTTAACCTCCACTAGGGAAGCAAGAGACAGAGCTTGAGGACACATTCCAGTCCAGCAATACCATTCAGGGGTGTGTGAAGCAGGGTTAGTGGGGGTGTGTGGCTGGAAGAGTCTTGTGGGACGGTTAGAAGCATGTGGAACTGAGATTCCTCACTCCTGGCCTAGATCCAGCTACGGATGTCCTCAGCTCAAGCGTGGCCTTCACACATGGCTGGTGGTGGGCTGTGTTCAACTTGTTGAATTCCAACCATTTGGGCAATTATTTGTATCCAATAGAAATATAGCAAGCTGCCTCATAGCAAGTCTTACCATTGTTCCATCTAGCTCATTATTGTCTACACTGACTGTCAACAGCTCTCTATGGTTCCAGACAGGGTTGGATAGGGGTTTCCCCCTACATCCCTACTGGAAGATGCCTGGGATCAAACAAAGGAACATCTGGAAACAAAGCATGAGCTCTGCCTATGGTGGTTGTAGAGCACATTCCCAGCTCTGGAAGCGATACTTTTGCCACTCTACCTAACTGTGACCCCAGCTAGAGATATGTAAGAAAAATGGCTGTTAGCAATATTCAGGAGAAGAGCCAAAGTCTTTTTGTGATGAAATATGGTCCCAAACTTTCCATATGTGTGCATCTGGGAAGATAAATATCCCCATATAATTCCTCGAAGAATTCAGAGTTTGCAACTAATGGGAAATCAATCAGACAAATACCCTTGAACATGCAAAAGTTTTACCCGAGTGATTTAAATTTCCTAAAGAAGTGCCTGTGTCTAAGACAAGTTAAGAGGCTGATTCATCTCATCCTGGGATCATTAGTATGTCTTTGAGAAGTCTGTCCTCAGGAGCTTTCATTAGTGATGCAATGAGACCCATAACTCTGGAATAATGTAGTGGATTGAACTTCTGAATACAGCTGACACAGAAACAAAGTCTTTAAAAAAATCAAATCTCTATCTCTAGAAATCTCTTTATTTGATGTGCTTCAGGACAATCAGACAGATGTCCACTTTCCTTAAACATTTCAAAAGAAAACATTACTAAAGGAATAAAATATAAAATGCACATTTAAAACAGCATAATTAGCAAGAAAAGAAAATATTCTCATGAGCATAGAACATATCTGCTGCTGTTGCTACCAATCCTGCTAATGGATCCTGCCAAGCACAAAAAAACTCTCCTGTGGTTTTTAGCAACTGGTCCTGCCAACCTAGCAGTTTGAAAGCACGTCAAAGTGCAAGTAGATAAATAGGTACTGCTCCAGCGGGAAAGTAAACGGCATTTCTGTGCGCTCCTCTGGTTTGCCAGAAGCAGCTTAGTCATGCTGGCCACATGGCGCAGAAGCTGTATGCTGGCTCCCTCGGCCAGTAAAGCGAGATGAGTGCCGCAACCCCAGAGTCGTCCGCAACTGGACCTAATGGTCAGGGGTCCCTTTACCTTTAGTCAGTGCTGAAGAGACGCGGGTGGCACTGTTGTCTAAACCACTGAGCCTCTTGGGCTTGCTGATCAGAAGGTCGGCAGTTCGAATCCCCGCGACGGGGTGAGCTCCCGTTGCTCTGTCCCAGCTCCTGCCAACCTAGCAGTTCGAAAGCGTGCCAGTGCAAATAGATAAATAGGCACCGCTCTGGCGGTAAGGTAAATGATATTTCTGCACGCTGCTCTGGTTTTGCCAGAAGTGGCTTAGTCATGCTGGCCACATGACCCGGAAAAATTGTCTGTGGACAAACGCCGGCTCTCTCAGCCTGTAAAGCGAGATGAGCGCCGCAACTCCAGAGTCATCTGCGACTGGACTTAACTGTCAGGGGTCCTTTACCTTTACCTTTTAGTCAGTGCTGTACCACTGAGCTATGGCCCTTGTCGCTTGCCACCCAAGCCTCTCCCCCCCACACTTAATACCCACAATATTATGTTGACAACCCTATTGGCATGAGAGGTTGTATTTGGTTGTGGTTCCCTGTCTGTAGCATGCTCTCCCCATTGAGGTCTGCCTGGCACCTTCACTGCCATATTTTCAGCAACAGTTAAAGACCTCCAATCCCCTGCCCCAGCCAAGCCTTTGATGTATTGTTAGGGTGCAGCCAAAGCTTCCTATAGCTGTTATGGAGAAAAGAGTTGTTTCCCTGTTGTCTGCCTGGCCTGTGTAGCCTGTGGTTGAGACCATTCAAGGAAAGCAGCCAGAGAAGTTCCTGCCAGGCATTTTTCGGGTAGTGCAACCTGTTCAGCCACACTGGGCTGCAGGGGCACTGCAACTATGATGTAGAACAGAGAGCGAGAGGCGTGGGGTGCCAAATTTTGGTGTTGCACAGGGCGCCACTGAAATTTGAGAGCTGAAATTCCACCACTGTTCTTGCCCTCCAGTATCTGCTATCTGAGACGGTTGCCTAGTGGTAGGGCTGGCCCTGGTAGCAGAATAATTACATATTCTTCCTCTTTTAATCCTGCCTCCATTCTCTTCCACTGCTGTCTCTGTTGTGTCTGTAAACCTTTGGAGCAGGGACCTCATTCTAGATACGGATGGCTCTATATAAATAAAATGCTTCATCCTGGTGAGAAAGACAAATGAAAAGTCCTTTTTTAAAAAAATGCCCTGAATGTGTGCATTAAGCTAAGAATTATTATTTATAATTTAGTTTCACTGTTTTTTACTTATTTTTCATCACATTAGTTGACTCATGGCTGCTTTATATGGCAATTGTGCAATCCCGTTTTTTAAAAAAACAAATTTTTGGAAGCTTTTAAAGGACATTATTGTTGTTGTTTTTAAAATAAAAAAACCTAAATATCTTGTTTATTTTGGTCACTGCAATCTAAATGTCACTGGTGTGCTCCTGCCATGCAGCTGGAAATAATAACTGTATTCAATTACCTCATCTTCAATGCTTGCCAAAAAGTGCATGCAATAGCATGTTTAATTCATCGTGTTTTTGTTTGTACATTAATAAAATGAACTTGCAAAGACAGGAATGGCAACGTGCTGCATTGCTCCAGTAATGACTATGCAGCGATGTTCTGGTTTGGAGGTTTTGCACTAATTTCCAGTGTGTACAGTTAGGGTTAGCTATCAGACCGAATGTTAGCTGTGCGGTCAGATTGTACTATGTGGTATACGTTGTTGATTGACTCTGAATTATATAGACCTGGTCATAAGCATAAAGATTACTCAAGGCAGAAGCAGAACATATGATCAAGTCTTTGCATATCTTGAGTCCTTAGTATTTATCCCCCACAAAATAAGCACTTTATATTTTCTAAGCTGGTTAGGGGAAAGCAGTAATAATTGCCTCCTCCTTCTTCAGCCAGCGGAAGCACCACATCAATGGAACTCCTCTCATGGGAAATCTGGATCCAACCCGTACTACTGTTATGAGTTTGGGAGGGGAGGAAGTAAGCTGTATGCAGGAACCCTCCTAACCCCTGGATCCAACAAGTATTAAAATGTAATCCAGGCTAGTTTCCTGTTGAAGTGATAGCCTGGGAGATGGGCCATTAAAGAAACAAAGGAAGTGGATCTGTGTGAGATGGCAAATGGGTGGGATCCCCTTCCCCCAACTTGTAGGTAGTTAGACAAAGACAGCATTGAGAGCAGAGAGTTTGGAGTGGTGTGAGCTAGAAGCAAATCAGCAAGCTGGGAAGCAAGAGAGATGGAGCGATGTTTGATTTATCTTTGAACCAAAGGCTGTGGCTATGGGGAAGAAAGGCTCTTTTGGGGTGTTAAGACTGTGAACCCCTCCATTGTAGGGTCAGGTTGTACATATGTGTCAATAAACCGTATATCATAAAGACACCACAGTTTCTGTTGTGCCTCATTCCAAAGGAAACATGAACCCTGGATAAACTCCTGGAACCCCTGTAATCTCTCACTGCTCAGAGATTGTGATGGCATGCAGCAGTATTTTGCCAAAGGAGGCCATCGTCTGTCAAAATGTTTCAGGCTAGTTCTAGGGTTTGCATTTGTCTATATTTTTTGAAGGGCAGCGAAAGATATTGGATAATGAACAGATTCAGACAAGTAGGAGTATCTAGGATTTACCTTCTTTGTAAGATGCAGTCAGGTTACCTTTTCCCTCCCGAAGTAGAAGCTGAATACTGACGTTTGTGCCTTGAATTTCATGTGACGAATGTGAAGGTCATACTACTTAACCGTTGCAAATTTTGGCCTACGGAACCTTTGACATAATAAAATGAAATATAAACCCATAACACTCTAAAATTCCTCGAGTCAATGGATTGTGTTTCATGCTATGTGCTGTTTCACATCTTGCAAGCATGTCATTCCCAAACCAATTGGGGCAGAGGGGGTGGCCTTGGAGAGAGGGAAGGTAGCAGAAAATTGAATAATTGATAATACGCATGTAAACATGCTGCATGGCATGTAGATATGCATTATCTATTATTAAAGATAGCAATGGGCGTGCTATTTTTAAAAGAAATAAGATACATTCAAAACTAAATGAGCCAAAATTTGTATTCGATTAAGAATATCTGGAGCAAAGTGCATTCCCTAAAAGGGAACTGGCCATTCAGATGTGGGTCTGCAACTGTGATCAGCCCCAGCCTGTATGGCCAATTGTCAGGGATGATAGTCCAACTAAATCTGGAGGACCACAGGTTCACAGTCTCTGACCTAAAATGTTACTGCAAATTACACCAAGTGCTGTTTGTCGTAATAATCTGAAGTACAGCATAGTGTTTGATTAGAATGATTTGATTCTTATATATCTTGTTAAAAGAAGCAGTCTTAACCATCACTACTGAAGTCAGGTATTGGAAGTAGACAATGAGACAATTTGTTCAAATTACATATATTTATTGAAATGTAGTCAAATCATTGGGTGGCATTCAACTCAGTTTCACTCAGAGTGGACTTCTTGAAATTAACGGCCCGAACTAAGTCATGTTAATTAATTTAAATGGGTTTACTCTGAGTAAAACGTAGTTGAATACCATCCATTGTCTGCATGTCACTAGGACAAATTTTAAAATCTCTGCCCCATTCAGGGAATGTAGATGGTGCTCTTTCACAGTCGTTTACCAAAGTAAGTTTAACAGTAAAGACCACATATTTTCTTTTCCTTTTTTTAATGAAAAGTCTAAATTCCAGTTTTGGACTTGTGAGGCAGCTTTTAGGACTTTATTCAGAAGAAATGATTGCTTCTTTTATGCTATTGTAACAGACATTGCTTCATGAATATTTTGTTAAAACTAGGGGGAAACTACATACTTCAAAGCTTCAAATAATCTTGAAATACCTTTTTCATTTTTAATTCAAATTCAGCAGCAGCGTTTTAATAAAGTGAAGTAGTTCCTCCCCCTCCTCCTCCTTCAAGACAAGGAGCGTTTGCACTATGTAGCAGAGCCAATGATAATAATGCCTGCTAAATGTTATGTGGAATAAGTTCACTATAAAAGGGCAACTGGATTAAATCACATTGATGTGGTCTATTCAATAAAGACCTAACTAGGCATTACATGGTGCTTTAGGGGTGTTGTGGGAGCTCGTCTGAGCCTGGCTGAGATACGAACCCTGGGGACTCAGGATACCTACCGCAAAATGAGAACATGAAGACATAGGAAACTGCCTTATACTGAGCCACAGAATCATAGAGTTGGAAGAGACCCTAATGATCATCTAGTCCAATTCCTGGCAGTGCAGGAATCTCAACAAAAGCATCCATGATAGATGGCCATCCAGCATCTGCTTAAAAACGTCCAGTGAAGAGCTCAGTATTGTCCACACTGATAAGGCTTGCCATGACATAAGGAAAATTCCTGACATATACTGGTTTTGGGGTGTAAAAATTGTATCGGGGAGAATACATTTTGTGGTCTTCCTAAAACGACGTTTTACTTTTTGAAATATGGCAACCCTAACCCTGATTGGCAGTGGACCTCCAGCATTTTAGACAGAGGACGTTCCCAGCCCTGCTTAGAGATGTTGGAGATTAAACCTAGGTAAAGCTCTACCACTGTCCTACAACCTTTCCCATTATCTCCCAGCTCCCAAACTCTAAGCACCCTAGAAAGCAAGGCACAGGCCCTTCTGCCTGCCTCCACTACCAACCCCAAGTCGGCAAGCCATAGCTACTCTCTTCAACCTCCCTGTAATCCTAAGATTTTTGCTCACTGAATTGAATAGGATTTACACTCTGGTATGTTCCTGATTATTCCCAGATGATGATGATGATGATTCCCACCTTTCCCCCTGGAAGGGACTCAAGGCAGCAACACAGCTAACATTTTATTTCATTCCATTTATCTGTGGAAGGTGTTGCACATGATCCCTTCCCTTGCACATTTTTTCTTTACAACAATCCTGTGAGGTAGATTGGCAGAGAGTCGTAATTGGCTCAAGGTGACCCAGGGTAGATGTGCAGATGACGTCTATGTGTGTGGCGAGATCAAATGTGGGAGAAGCTTCCTGGCGTAGACTAGGATGTCCCTATTTTCATTGGAGAAATATTGGAGGGTATGGGATCTGCCTGTCACTGGCTGTGGATCCACTTACTGCAGGCCTTCTGCTCTAACATTTCCCAGTGGGCACCAGCCACCACTGAAACCATTAAAACATCCATCTAAAATAAACACAAAACATCTGTCATGGGTGCTTTAGCTGAGATTCCTCCATTGCAAGGGCTTGGACTAGAATTAGATGAACCTTGGGGTCTCTTCCAACTCTACAATCTATGATTCTACAAGCATCATCTGTGTTCCAAATGCAACCGTTATGCCAGCAGGCTTCTTTGCTCCCAGATACCCATTTCCTCTGCCATACCTGTACACCTGTACACAGTCCAGAATCCATCCATCAGTTTCCTTATCGTGTGACTCCAGTGGTGCACCTGTCTCCACCTGCCCCTAAGCCCCATTGACTTTGGTGAGACTTAAACATGTGTATCTGGGTGCCAGATTGCTACCTAAATGAATTATTTACTGTTTAATTATTGTCTTGACCAGATTCATTGCAAGGTGGATTGGCCGCCTGAAACAGGATGCGTAGGGGGCGCTCAATTATTAATATGCACTTTGGGACAAGAGAAACAAAACCAAAGAACAACAACAACAAAAGCCCTGCAGATTTGAATAAGTTAGAAACAGCCTAACAGCAGAAGGGAACATCTGAATAATGTTCTTAACAAACCGAGCACATTCTATGGCCCTTCACAGGAGCCTGTGACCCAAGCCTGCTCATTATCACCTCATCTCTGCTATGCGCTCCCAACCCATTCATTTGAAGTGACCATTATCTGCAATGTGCTAACTACTCATTGTGTGAACTCCAGTCCCTGGCACCTCTAGGCCTTGTCTCTAACAATCCTATTCATGTCAAGTAGCTACTCCCATCGCTCTTATCGCCTTGCCCCTGCCTTTATCAAGCCTATCAGTTTGGCCTAGCATCTAAGCTGACTGGCCAGGATGAACAGGGTGATCCTGCTCCACATATCAGGCAGCTCAGCAGATGAAGCATCTCAGTATTACAACTCTTTCCAGTCTGATGTCAGAAGAGAAGACCTCTTTGGATGTCTGGCCTTGTAAACTATTTTCATCCATGCTGGGGAAAATTCACCTGAGAATTAGGCTGTAATCCTCTGTTCACTTACCTGACAGTAAGTGCTGTTGAAAACTTCCACATTTTGTTTTGTTTTGTTTTGTTTTGAAAGCAAGTATTTCTGTAATTATGAGGGAAAGTGCATGCACAGAGCTACCCATTTTGAAAGGAAGGAAGGACAAAAGAACAACCTTGCTGGATCACACCAAAGACCCATCTAGTCCAGGATTCTGTTTTCACTGTGACCAACCTACATGAATATAGGGAGCTGAAAACAAGATCTGAATGCAACGTCACTCTTCTCACTCGTGCTTCCCAGTACCTGGCATTCGGAAGAAATAGTACAAAACTGAAATTTCTCACATTTGGCACAATGACTAAGGGATTAAGCTACAAATGAGAAAATCTCTGGTTCAGATCTTGTCTCTGTCATGGGCTAAGTAAGTGGCCTTAATCAAGGCTCTCTTGGCACACAATATAACCTACCTGCCATTGTTCCATGAACTTAAAAATACCTCTCTCTCTCCACCATCTCGCTCTCCCTCAGCCCCGCCCCCCCCCGATGCAGTATGGGGAGGATAAGAGTGACCTACCTTACAAGGTTGTTGTATGGATCACAACCAAGTTTGTGTGTGTGGAGTGCTCCGAACACTCACCAATGTGACATTAATGTCAAGGCTTATTATTGTTTGAAATATTGTCCTTGTGTTGCTTTTGTTCTATATAAAACTGAGCAGGTTAGAATGTGTGCAAGTGAACAGCGGCTCCTGAATGAGACAGGAGGGGCAGAAGAGTGAGAAAGGAGATATTGTCATCAGTCTGTTGTTGCCTTGCCAACAATGAATCTCCACAATTTTCCACCACCTTAAAGTTACTGTAGTCTACCTTTTGTCTGTGAACATAATGATGGGTTTTTTTTCTCCTTCTTTTGAAAAAGAAGTCTCTTTGTAAAAGCCTGTAATTAATCGGTTAAGGAACTGATTAACTGCACTGGTGTAATTTGCTAACAGTTACATACAGTACTTTGAAACTGAAGCATTAATTACACTGTACAATGAAGCAGGCAGTGATACGCATATCAACTGGATTGTATATTAAAACGAATCTGTCTTATTCTTTTACTCATTGTTCATTACAGTCAGTCAAATATATTTTCAGCCCTACAGGTGCAGGGCAATTCTAACCATGCTCCTTCAGAATTAAGAGTCCCTAACAACAATGGGGCTTACTTTCAGGTAAGTGTTCATTGGGCTACCTTCTGAAGTTGTTGAACTGCAGCCCCATCATCTCTGACCATCATCCAAGCTGCATGAGGCTGATGGAAGTCCACACCCACAAACATCTGGTCACCACTTTCCCTAAATTACAGCCCTAAATACTACTACTACCAATAATAATAATAATAATAATAATAATAATAATAATAATAATTATTATTATTTCTTATTTATACCCCGCCCCTCTGGCTGGGTTTCTCCAGCCACTCTGGGTGGCTCCCAGCAGAATATTCAAACATTAAAAAGTTCCCTAAACAGGGCTGCCTTCAGATGTCCTCTAAAAGTCAGATAGTTGTTTATTTCCTTGACATCTGGTGGGAAGGCGTTCCTCAGGGTGTGTGCCACCACCGAGAAGGCCCTCTGCCTTCATAACCCAGCTGAGCTGAAATACTTGTATTTTAAAATATCCCTGCAACTAAAGATTACTTCAATAGGTCGCCTATTTCTTTTCCCCAAGTGGCAAAACCAGCTGATGATGCTGTTAAGTTGAAGCTCCTGTATTTCCCCCAGTTAGACAAATCTTCTCATTGTTGGTTTGAGCCTTAATCATTCTAGATGGCAACCTTTGGGCATTCCTGGACTGAAACTCCATATGAAACTCTAGTTGTTGAGGACGGTCCTGAACACTTTTCACTCTGGGTGCTTCTAGAAGAGGGATTAATTTACAAACGGGTTGTTGAGATACCACAAACAGCTCACTGGCAAAAGGTTTGTGTTGTTGTTTACTCATCAGTTTTCTCCCCAAAGGGTAACTCTGCATTTTTGTTGTTTAGTGATCTATAGACCATTTCTAGTCTGCTTAATATATAAAATAATATATAAAATAAAACAAAATATTGCAAAGATATACATTAAAACCATCAACTCAAACTACTAAGAACAGCAATAAAAAGTACTGAAATGCAATAAAGCAGAAGACAGAGTCCCACTTCAACAATCAGAGAAAGCCTGGAAAACAAGGTGTGTCTTCAAAAGATAACTGAAGCAGGTAACTGGTAGCAACAATAGAGGCAGCATCATGCTATGCATTGTTTTGGGTTTTTTAAAGAACAGTTTATTAGTATTTTCCATATCAAAGAAAGACAAGCAAAGACACAATAAAAACACAGAGCACAGGCAGCTATAAATTTAATTACAGCACACTTAAGAGTAGTCAACAGAAAATCTCCCACAAATATGCAATCCACAGTGTTTATTCATTTGTGTGCTAAGTGTTAACCAGAAGCAGCTGCTTAGTAGATCAGATACAGAGGACAATGATCTGAACCTTTAGCAATGAAGAGAATGAAAACAGTTTCTGAAGCTGTGGACCAAGAACGAGGGTTTCTCTTCATCTTGTTTCTTCCCAAAAATTGAAACATGAGGATTGACTAAGGCTGGTTAAGTAGAGTGGCAAGGCGAAAAAATGGAAACAATTAAATGGCAAAGTAATACATTTTGTTTGATATTTTGTTTCGCAGAAAGGCTAGATGATTAAGGGGTTAAGACCACAGAGCTCTGTTCCTAAACCATGCCCCCTCCTGTCCAGGAGGGAGAAGTGAAGCTGATTCTCTTCTCTCCCTTTCTGTCATTCTCTTTTCACCATGTAATCGACCAAGACAGATGTGTCTGAATTTGCTTCAAGTTTAGATTGCATGTTTGAAGCTATATGCTGTATTTTGCACCCAAGAGTAATCTGTCTGTGTTCTCCTTGCTGCTGCATAGAATAACACATGAACCAGGCCTTTGGGTTTAGTAAGTAAATCACTTTAAACTTACTTAACAATATGTGGTCTGTTCATTGCTAGAGGTGTAGGTGGGCAAGTATTTTTAGGTAGACTAAACAGGATATGCAAAATGATTTATTTTTTTGCTGAGGGCCTTTTTCCACTAGAAAGAGTGCAAAGTCCTGTGATTTGAAACTAGATGTCCAGCCAATTCTTTGGTTAATACCCCACACATGGGTCAGATCTATTTTCCAACTCCCACACTTATGTTCCTGTGACATCACAGCAACTCAACCAATAGGTACAGACAACTTCCAGCATAAAAGGCAACAGCCAGTCATATGTGTTTACCTTCACTTTTTCTCAAATTCCTTGTGGTTTTTTTAATAGACATGTAATTAGGAAAATTGCTATTGTTCCCAAGAGGCACCATATTATGGATGCTCTAGCCATAACTTGATAAACATTTAGATATCCCTGTATATTTCAATCACAGTTAAAATCCTTTCCTAGTTTATATATGCCTGCCTATTTTAGATGACAGCCACACATAAGAGTCTAGAACACTTAAATGTTTCTAATTAGTCACATGCCAGCCCTTCTTAATCAAAGCAAATCTCTCCTACGCACAGCTTCATTGTCTTATTTTAAACTTCTTTCCATTCTGTATCTTCTAATTGTTGCTGCTCTTCTATCTCATTTATAGGTGTAACAGAATGAATGGGGCTGGCATTACAAAGAACTGTAATTAACATTTATGAAATATTTTTCAGTTTGCAGATTTTCATTTTATTAAGGATATTGACCTGGATTTCCTGACCCCCTCTTAAATGGAATTTATGCCCTTAACTTGATCAGTTTTGGCTTGCATTAAGCATGTCTTCCAAAACTGCACATTTTTCGTAAGATACAGTTTGAAGCTATCTAGAGCTAAAGTTGAGAGTATGTAGCAGTGACGGCATAATGCTTTGGAATGTGGAAAATTCATTTTAAAAATGTGTGGTGCTTTACGTTTCCTAAGGTAAATTCACACATGCATGTTCATTACTAGATGTGATTTCAGTACATTAAGACTTGGCTTGTGAAACACACATTGCAGATCAAGTGCTTCTCATACTTTAACAGCCAATGCGTTGTCAGACTGGATAAACCGAGGTTCAAATACCTACTCAGCTATGAAGGACGCTGGTTGACCTTGAGCCATTCACTCTCTATCAACATACCTTTTTTATATTTATTGTTAACAAAGGTGCATTTTGCATAATGCCAAGGTTGACTAGAGCCAAAGAGTAAACAACTAAAAGCCTGCAATCCCTGTTTATATTTTTATGTGTATTAGATCCTATATCAGTTCAGGGATGGCTAGTGATATGCTGAAACCTGTCCTGCAATTTCTCAAAAGATTTCTTGCCTTGGGAGGAGGAAAGAGGTTTCTATAAGGTTACCAGATTTTTTTTCAATGAATCCAGGGGCACATTAATTAATTAATTAAATACTACACATTTGGGGTGTTGATGCTGCAGCGATGGCGGTGGCCGAGGGGCGGCCACCGCCTTGACCTCAACCACCATGTTTCCCCTTCCTCCGCGGCTTCTACCTCCTTTCTCAGCCCCTGAGTTGTTGGTTCTTCAGTGGTGGTGGTGGGGAAGCGGTGCGCGGTCGGTCAGGCATGTAAGGTGGAGAAGGAGGACCGAGAGCGGCGGCGGCAGTGAGGCTCAGGCAGCGCGATGCCTCCCTTCCCATCAGAGCAGCCCCAATCCCATTCCTACTTGCGTGCAAGTAGGAGGGGCAGGAATCCCTCAGCTGGGAAGGGAGGCTTCACACTTCCTTTCGGAGCAGCCCCATCCCAACTCCTACTTGTGTGCAAGCAGGAGAGGGCGGGGATCCCTCAGCCGGGAAGGGAGGCTTCCCCTTGCCTAACTAAGAGATCCCTGCCCCCTCCCGCTTGCACGCAAGTAGGAATTGGAGGCTGCTTCGATAGGCAGCATGTAGCCTCCCTTCGCAGCTTAGTTGCTGGGGTCAGGGAAGGTGGAGGGAGCCCGGAAGCTGCATCTTAGAGCCCCTGCACCATCATCATATGGGGACTTCCAAGCAGCTCCTGAAGCCAGCCAGACCCAACTGCTCCGGGCTACTGAAACTGCTGCTGCTTCATTTCCCAGGGACATCAGATGAAATCCGGGGACATTCCGGGGATGGAATTTGCTTGGGACTTATTCACAAATCCGGGGACTGTCCCTGGTAAACGGGGATGTCTGGTAACCCTAGGCTTATATTTTTGTTCCTTAAGCTTAGATGTTAAGAATAGCTTCAGAATTTTGGTTACAGTACCTGCTGTGGCTGTAGAGGAGAGATATGTTTTGTTGCAGCTGGGGCAGGTGAAGGTGTCTAGTTGTACTGCGGTTGGTGCACCAAGACATTTCTTTTCTCTGTGCTCCTCCCAGAGGTCATTTCTCCTCTTGTCTCCTCTTGGAGAGCTCTGAAACACTCTGCTCCTGCTTGTGGGCTACCCATTTGCTTCTGGTTGGCCTTTGTGAGAACAAGATGCGGGCCTTTGGTTTGATCCAGTGGGGCTTTTTTATGTAGGGCAACAATCAATCAATCAATCAATGCTGTTGCCTTTGACACTTTTTTCTATCTCTAAAACCAGCAATGCAATCCTGTGCAAGTTGAATCAGAACTAAATCCCATTGTGTTCAATGGCTTTTGCTCTCTTGAAAGTGTGCTTAGGACTGCAGGCTACAACTGTGTACAGCTATGTTAGAATGGCACCCTTAGGTATTTGACTGAATTTACATCGATTTATGTTTAAATTTAATAAATGCATAGCCTGGGTTTTTTAATAAAAAAAATCTGCATGAAACAGCATGCAGATCAAATCAATAAAATACAAGGCAAATGCAATTTAAAGTCTCTTTTTAAACATGCCGTTCATAATACTTAGAAGAAAGTCCCCACAAAACCAGAATAAACTAATTGTATTGTATGCAAGTCACCGTCAGTTGGAGCCAAGCCAGCCCTGTTTTTTTCTCTTGGTCATCTTAGAACATGACAAAATGCTGGGAACAGAAATAAAGTTTATTTCTATCACCCTTTGAGGGGGGGATGCAAAGTATTTCAAATAATTATATGAGGGAAAGTATGCCCCATTTCCCTCCGTAACATTATGTATTCCATGCTCAAGAACAAACTTGATTTCACCCCACCCATCCCCCACGTCCAGCTGAATTCTCATAGTAGACCAACTGAACTTAACGGACCTAAATCAGGTATATCCATTAATTTTAATGGCTTTGCTCTGAGGAGAACTTAGTTGGATACAGTCATATGTCTTTATTTGCCTTCTCCAACTGGTGCCTTCTGACTGTTTTGGACTACAACTCCCATCAACCCCTGGGACTTGTAGTCACATCAACTGCAGGGTGCCTGGTTGGGGAATACAGTGGTACCTCTGGTTACGAACTTAATTTGTTCCGGAGGTCCGTTCTTAACCTGAAACCGTTCTTAACCTGAGGCACCACTTTAGCTAATGGGGCTTCTTGCTGCCTGTGATTTCTGTTCTCATCCTGGGGCAAAGTTCTTAACCCAAGGTGCTACTTCCAGGCTAGTGAAAAATGTTTGTAACCCAAAGTGTTTGTAACCCGAGGTAGCACTGTACTGATCTAGTCAGCCATTTGTTTCCATGCAGCTTGTACAGTCATCTTCATTAGTGGTCAATAGCAGTCACCAGGCTAGGTGGTGCTGGCAGTCATGTCACTTTTCATGCATCCACCACAGTCACATATAAACGAAGCGGAAGCTTACTTCAAGAGTACCAGAAACAGATCAGCAAGGCTCATCATCACTGACTATTTTTCTACCTCCCCATACTCTACTTTCCCACAGTGTATTCCTCCAAATATTTATCTCTGTTCCTGAGAATTGTAATGGAGAAGAAGGAGATGAAGCAGAGAACTTGAGGGAGGTACTGCAAGTTTAAGGGTTGGGAACATTTGGTGTTATTATGGCTGCAAACACACTTTACATTTAAAGCACATGGTTTATTCTAAAAGATCACTGGTAACTGCAGTTTGCCCCTTGCAGAACTACAATTCCCAGCACCATTATCAAACTACAGTTCCCGGGGTTCCATTGGGGGGTGCTATAAATGTATAGTGTGTAAAGGTAAAGGTAAAGGTACCCCTGCCCGTACGGGCCAGTCTTGCCAGACTCTGGGGTTGCGTGCCCATCTCGCTTAAGAGGCCGGGGGCCAGCGCTGTCCGGAGACACTTCCGGGTCACGTGGCCAGTGTGACATCGCTGCTATGGCGAGCCAGCGCAGCACATGGAAACACCGTTTACCTTCCCGCTAGTAAGCAGTCCCTATTTATCTACTTGCACCCGGGGGTGCTTTTGAACTGCTAGGTTGGCAGGCGCTGGGACCGAACAACGGGGGCGCACCCTGCCGCGGGGATTCGAACCGCCGACCTTTCGATCGGCAAGCCCTAGGCGCTGAGGCCTTTACCCACAGCGCCACCCGCGTCCCGTATAGTGTGTACACAGTCTATAAAAATAAGCCCAATGCTCAACCCACCCCCTACACACACACACTTTACTTGTTCTTTGAGGAAGCATAACAGTTAATAGCTACTTTGTGGGACCCGCTTCTTTTGTTAAATGTGTCCTGTTCTATTTGAAACGGTTTTACTTGTTTTATTGTTGTAACAGTTTTATCTCTTTTTATAAGTGCATATTACAGCATTGCAACTATGGTGAAGGGCAAGTAAGAAATCTTATAAATAAATAAATAAACTTTGCCCTCCATGAAATTGTCTAATTGTTCTTTAAAACCATCAAGGCTGGTAGCAATCAGTGCATCATGTATCAGCAACTTCTGTAAACCAAAACAACTTATTTTTGTCTGCCCTTCTTCCACCAGTGGGTTTCACTGAATGGTCCTGGGTTCTAGCATTATGATAAAGGGGGTGGAAGAAGTCTCTCTTTTCTTTCTCTGCTCCACCTGTCTCCAACTGGTGGGTTGGGATCCACTAGTGAGTCACAACCTGATCAAAAGTGGGTCACAACATCGGCACTACATCCATGCAAATATACGGCAAAAGATTAAGAAAGGAGTCTTAATACAGGTTTGGATTAAATGTAGGTTCTGGGTCTGAAAAAGCTGAGCACTACTGGTCCAGACCATGCCTACTTTTATAATTCATAGATGCTTTTGAATTATGGTGTTGGAGGAGGCTCTTGAGAGTCCCATGGACTGCAAAAAGATGAAACCTCTCCATTCTGAAGGAAATCAGCCCTGAGTGCTCACTGGAAGGACAGATCCTGAAGCTGAGGCTCCAATACTTGGACCACCTCATGAGAAGAGAAGACTCTCTGGGAAAGACCCTGATGTTGGGAAAGATGGAGGGCACAAGGAGAAGGGGACAACAGAGGACGAGATGGTTGGATAGTGTTCTCAAAGCTACCAGCATGAGTTTGACCAAACTGCGGGAGACAGTGGAAGACAGAAGTGCCTGGCGTGCTCTGGTCCATGGGGTCATGAAGAGTCGGACACGACTAAACGACTAAACAACAACAACAATAACAACAAGGTATTAGGCACCATCAAATCCTGTTTGGCCCTCTGCTACCTGGCTTGCCGAAGGAAGAAGTTCATTGTTTCGATAGTACAGTGGTACTTTGGGTAAAGTACTTAATTCGTTCCAGAGGTCCGTTCTTAACCTGAAACTGTTCTTAACCTGAAGCACCACTTTAGCTAATGGGGCCTCCCGCTGCCGCTGCGTTGACAGAGCACGATTTCTGTTCTCATCCTGAAGCAAAGTTCTTAACCCGAGGTACTATTTCTGGGTTAGCGGAGTCTGTAACCTGAAGCGTATGTAACCTGAACCGTATGTAACCCGAGGTACCACTGTAGTTTGACTGTTGTTTACCTACCCAGATATGGATAAAGGGGTGGCAGTTAGCACGCAGCAAGCAGCAATGTGAATTCATGGAGCGTGTCTAAACATACACAATTTTAGTAGTGACCCAGCTCCAAAAGTGCTTTCACCACATTTTTAGTTGATGCACAAGCTTCTCCTCTGAATTCTCTTCCGATTCTTCTCATTTGCAGCCAAAGGGACTGCAAATCCCTTTACACCTGGCATCTTACATCAGCTAATTCTCACATTAACTCTTTCCTATCAAGTGCAAGCTTCCTGCCATTTAAATTACCCACAAGACCCACAAGTTAGTGCTCCTCCAAGCATTGTGGGAAATTTAAATGGCTCCTGGAGCAGCCTTCCAGTGCAGATCACAAGTGCATGAGGGATGTACCTAGGGGTTGCTGAGGTTGGTCCCTGCCAAGGTGCAGGCTCAGGGGAGCACTAAAACTGCACCTCTGGGTGGTGCTGTGGGTTAAACCACAGAGCCTAGGACTTGCCAGTCAGAAGGTCGACAGTTTGAATCCCCGTGACGGGGTGAGCTCCCGTTGCTCAACCTAGCAGTTCGGAAGCACGGCAAAGTGCAATTAGATAAATAGGTACCGCTCCAGCGGGAAGGTAAACGGTGTTTCCGTGCACTGCTCTGGTTCACCAGAAGTGGCTTAGTCATGCTGGCCACATGACCCGGAAGCTGTATGCCGGCTCCCTCGGCCAATAAAGCGAGATGAGCACCACAACCCCAGAGTCGGCCACGACTGGACCGAATGGTCAGGGGTCCCTTTACCCTTTACCCTAACTCAGAGTGGCTAGGAGCCCATCTGCGCACCTGCTCCCTAGGCCACTCTTTCACTGCTCCAGGTGACTGGGCAAGATGCATGAGTGGGGCTCCAAGAGTACAAAGATAGGGGCTGCCAATACAGCTCCTTGCCAAGGGCACCCAAGTACACCTCTGGCCACCACTGCTAGCCAGTCAAGGGGAGTGCAGCAATTTAGATAGGTACCACCAGAAGGCTGTTTACTAGGGACCCACCTCAGCCCTTAGAGCCATCACTGCTTGGAGCTCTTCAGTGTAAGCAGAGTGAGGCCAGACCTAGCCATAAGGAAATGCGTGCACAGGAGATATTAATGGAGAGTGAGGCTCTACACACATTTTGTGGGCTGGATAGTGGTCTTGTAGATTAGGTGCATTGCTAAGCAATGGAGGCTGGTCCTTTGGGCAAGTTGAACAACTGGCCCGCCTGCCTGCCTTTTTTTCACTCATTCATTACAAGGAGCTCAAGGTGGCACACATGGTTTTCCCCTCCCCATTTTTATCACCACAACAACCCTGTGAGGTAGGCTAGGTTGAAAGACAGTGACTGTGCCCAAGGTCACCCAGTGTGTTTCATGCCTGAACAGGGATTTGAACCCTGGGCACTGTGGGTTAAACCACAGAGCCCTGGACTTGATGATCAGAAGGTCGGCGGTTCGAATCCCCATGATGGGGTGAGCTCCCGCTGCTCGGTCCCTGCTCCTGCCAACCTAGCAGTTCAAAAGCACGTCAGAGTGCAAGTAGATAAATAGGTACTATTCCAGCGGGCGTTTCCGTGCGCTGCTCTGGTTCGCCAGAAGCGGCTTAGTCATGTTGGCTACATGACCCGGAAGTTGTACACCGGCTCCCTTGGCCAATAAAGTGAGATGAGCGACACAATCCCAGAGTCGGCCACGACTGGACCTAATGGTCAAGGGTCCCTTTACCTTTACCTCCCAGGCCCTCCTCCAGCACTCTAACCACTACACTACCCTGGTTGTTACTTCTGGCCAGTCCAGAGCAAGTGCACTGCCTATCGACTTCTGCCTGCTTAGTCTCAGAGTTCCCTTTGTAGAGCTCCTCAGCAGGGCGAAAGAGGGGAGGGGGGTTAGACTCTGCTTGCCATGGGTTCTGACTTGCCCACTGTTGGTTTCCCTGCTTTACGCCCTGCCAGTCCCGATGGGCACCAGCTACTGTTGGCGATCGGGGAAGCACACCAGGAGTTGGGTGTGGGAAAGCTGGTCTGCCGTCCTTTCTCCCCCTGGGTTCTCCCTCAACCCAAAGAAATCAAGGTTCCTCCTAGCAAGGGCACGTGCCGGCTGCGTTTGCGCTTTGCACAAGTTTCTGCCGCCCTGAAGCAGCAAAGCGATTCACGCCTGCGATATTGTCGCATACCGCACGCGTAGAGCACCTCGACAGCGGTCCAGAGATCTGGCGCCGATCCTGCTCGCTTCTGAACATTCAAACATCGCCCAGTGCGCGGAGATTAGAGGGAACGCGCATCTCCAGAGCGTCAGAGCGCGACCTAAGGTATTTCCCAATTGATTTCTACCTCGAAATTATAGAAAATTTCAAGCAGGCAAAGTCAGCCGCTTTCCTCCTTCCTTTCCCTTTCTGCACTTTTGTTCTCGTGGTCGGAGCATCATCAGCAGGCAGAGAGATCCGCGACGCGACGTTGCAAAAGAGACCCGAAGAGGACTTTTCGAACCTTGGAGGGAGAAGTTCGGGTGCGTTCGCCAGAACGGTTCGCCAGTCCAAAGGCATTAAAAATGTCAGACTCGATCCGATATTCATAAAGTATACTGACCGTTGCCTAAATTGGGACTCTGAAGAGGGTAGGGTGGATTTATATATATAACACACACACCTTTCACTACCATTTTTTTCACCCCTAGACGAAACACAGTTACCAGAAAGGAAGTCCAAGTGAGGCTGCAATCCTCCCTTACCTGGGAGTAAGTCCTACTGAATTCAATGGGACCTACTGTTACGTAGTCGTGCACAGGATTGCAGTGTAAATTGTTTAGGATGCCAGCTTCGATTTAAACGCAATCCTGCTTCAGATTCAACACCGTTTGGTCCGCGACGAATATCAATCTAATCATCTGAAATGAACATATTTTAAAGAAGAAGGAGGAGGAGAATGACCCAGGAGGCAAAACAAATCTCTGGACAATTGTTGCCTGCAAAGCCCCTTTGAGAATCGTTTCCCTTTCTTGGTTTGGTTCCTGTCCCAGAGGCGCTGTTTACTCTTCCTTGAGTTCAGAATGAAATAGTTCGCTTTTCAAAAGAAATGAAATCTGTTTTCAAGCGCAACGTTCCTTCCCTCGTCATCAGAGACTCGCCTACAAGTTGCAGACCTCTCGACGCGGAGAGAAAGAGAGGGTCTGGGGAAGAGAGAGGGTTAACCTGGCTCCCCCCCCCCCCAATGCGGAGACTCACACCAGACGCGCGCACACACACATACTCCCACCGCACGCATACACAGAGCACGATTTAAAGAGAGAGCCAGAAAATCTATATTGGTCGGTTGCCCCCCCCCCCCCCGCGCCCATATAGGTGTAAAAGCTGCACTCTTCCCTTTACTCTGGAGAAGCCTAGCGGGCTTCGGTGGGACTACTTCTAAGTAAAGGACTTCTGGCTGTTCCCTCCCTCCGAGTCTGCACTCCGCCATCCAGGAAGAAAGGCAGATGGGTTTCCAGCCGAGTCTCCGCGTTGCGCGTCGCTCAATTTTCTCCAGAGTCTTCACTGTCATAAACAAGAAATCTTTTCATTTGCTCTAAATGTAATTCTCTCCCCCCCACCACCTCTTTTACCTTAACATTGACAGCGGCTGTGTTTTCCGTTCCGTTCCCTTTTTTAAAAAATAAATAAATAAATAGAAACCTCCTTTCCGCTGCGCCTTTTGGCAAACAGACAGATCGGTAGCAGAGGAAAAGGGGAGGTTTGAGGGAAAATCCCTGCCTTAGATGCCAAAAAAAGAAAAGACCTCCTTTTTTCCTTCCTCGCCCCAGTTTGGTGGGGCGGAGACAGGTCCTTGCACATCACTGAAGAAGCAGCCACCCACCCTCTCCAGTATTTAAACATACAGAAATAAATAAAAAAAAGGAGGGAGGGGGGCAGAGAGGAAAATTAAAGCAGACAGGGTAATTTTCTAACAACGGGGATAGGCTGGAAAAGTCAGCAATAGTCTCCTGGCTGTATAATTCCCATCGAGGTTGGTTAAGCCAGAAAGAATGCAGACATTTCGGGGCAAGAAAAGGGGGGGTCACAAGGGATTTGCAGAGAAATAGCCCATCTATTCAAATCTTTTAACCCCCGTCGATTTTTATATTATGATCGGGCGTCTTATAAAAGTTATACGAGTTTCCCCCTTTCTTTGCTGCACATAAAAGCCTTCCATTCATGTGGCCCACGAGGGAACCTCATTAGTCTAGAGCGCTTAATTATGTTTGGAGAAACGGGAAGTAAAAGGCCACCAGGATTAGGCTGGGGTGCTCTGACATGACACCGGGCGGGGCGTTCCGCATTCGGGCACGAGGGGTCGCTGTTGCGATCGCGTCGGAGCGACGAGCAACCCCGCCGTCCCTCCGCTCGCTTCGTCCGCATCGAATGCGCTCCGAGTGGATGCATATTGCTGGTGTGCCTACACACACTGCAAATGTCTAGAATGGGGATAGGAAAGGAGCAATCCAGAGCCATTTAAACCAGGGGGTGTTCTGCAACTGATTAAAGGGCATGCGGACTGGAACCTTAAAAAAATCCATGTAGAACCAATATGCGAGGTGTATGTAGATATAGATACTGGTTGTTTTTTTTTGGGGGGGGTTGTATTATTATTATTATTATTATTATTATTATTATTATTATTATTACTACTACTACTACTACTACTACTACTACTACTACTACTACTACAAAGAATGGGCTGAAAGAGTCGTCACATGTCTGAAAACCAGTATTTAATGCAGTTTTATTAAAGGAGGAAAATTTGTTAGTCACAACACGGAAATTCGTGTCCAGATTAAGATTTCTTTTAGGAAACCATGCCAAATTTATGCCTTACGCCTTGCCCCAATTATATATTATAAATAGGGTGGGAGCATTTATTCCATTTTCCTGCAAGTCTGGGAATCTCTAGCCAGCTTCCACCGACCCGGAGGAGTTTCCCGGATCTGTGCTTACGGAATTTCGCCTTCTGCATTCTGCCAGTCAGGGGCGACGAGAAACCGAGGCTCTCTTTCCCTCCGTGTGCTCTGACCGAGACAGGTCTTTGGGTGGGATCTCTTCTTCTCGTCAAATTATCTACTGGGAGAGAGAAGCCCTCCTTTCCCGGTGGCATGCCAGCCTGCTCGATTTGGCATCTCTCTCCAGAGCAATTATTCCTGGTAATTGCTTATTGGTGTACAGAGCTAAACACTGTAGATGGAGAGGAGGGTTGCTTCTCTCTCTCTCTCTCTCTCTCTCTCTCTCTCTTGGATTCCACCAAATTTCAAATGATTCGCTCCATCCATCTGCTCCACTGAAACGTGAAGTATATCAGTCCTGTCTGTTTACAAACCCAAGACCGCCTTCTGATCTTATCAGGAGATCTTTTTCGAGACATCCAACTGAGTTATCTCCCCCGGAACGTTAAAAAAAAAGCGATGTATTTATTTACTTGCTGTAAACTGGAAAGTGTATATTTGCCCCTGCTCCTTGCACATCCCAAATACTACTTCTTCATAACAACAATAACTTTCTGTTTCGTCCCTCGACGCCCCCGGTTTGTTTTTGTTTGTTTTCTAGTGTGTTTAGAAATCTGTGTGTATTTTCCCCTTAATTCAGGGGCGTCGGTAAGCAACCGTTGAATTCCAAAGTCATTAAGGCTTATTATTTACCGTGCTCATGGTGACTCCTCTGAAGGGCTTTGAATGGGCGGGGGGGAGGTTATCTTCTAAATACACTTCGGATCTTTTTATTTCCAAATGTTAGGAGTGAAATAGAAGCGTCCCGCCTCCCGTCAATCAGGCTGGGATCCTGGCACATCGTTTGGGGAAGGAAATGCCGCTTCCTATCTAAAAGCGCAGTGGAGGACAGAGGTGCCTGGCGTGCTCTGGTCCATGGGGTCACGAAGAGTCGGACACGACTAAACGACTAAACAACAACAACATCTAAAAGCGCAGCCCTCCTTCCCCCCACCCCCACCCCACAGCAGCAATCTCTGCTGAAGTGAATGAGCGAGGGGAGGGGGGGCAGAGTGAGCTGGTGTAACAGCCCACAACCCTTGTGCCTGGGAGCTGAAGGAAGCTTGAATCTGCAAACACGGACTAGGTGATTCTGCCATGCCATAATACCACCAGTGAACTGCTAAACTGCACACCAGTGAACTGCTAAACAGGAGGATGTTGCCCCGTTGAGGTCAATAGATGCGTGGTCCCTTTATATTTTGGAAGAGGGCCGTTTTACATGGGGGTTTCAAACAGGCTTTGCCTTGACTCTGAGGAAGCCAAGCTAACTTTGGCGCAATCAATAATTAGACGAATGCTCTATTTCTCTTCCTTACTATCTGCCTATTGCCTGATCCGCAACTCGAGTTATCTTCGCTTTCTTGCTGCTTGAGACTTTGTGCGAACTCCGAAGAAATCACGACAGGCGTCTTTTCCATCAATGGGGTTTACTCCCAAGTGAATGTCCTGAGGAGGAGGTGACAGCCATGTTAGCGTAAAAACTGAGGGTAAAGTCAAGGATTCCGGGCTCCCACTAGTTTTGTAGGCACCCAGAGGCCTCGCAATGCCTTTCTGTCTGTCCAGAATGGAAAAAAAACCTAGCAGAAACTTTCACGAGAACAGGCAGCTTGAAAGTGCTTTTCAGTTTCTAGTGGTAGCAGTTAGAGGAACTGTTATTACTACTACGAGTGGTACGGTGGTAGTGATTACATTTTCGTTACTCTTTCTCTAGCGATTTCACAGCAGAGTGATCGTGGTGATTAGATTCCACACACCCCAACTCTTTCTCCAAAGAAAGTCATGTCAGCATCATAAAGAAGCAGCTATCAGTTTTATTTTCCATATTCCACAGAGGAACACTAGCAATTTCAAAACTCCTTTGCTACTACGGCTTACATAGAAACTCCACTGAGCCGTAACTTCGGAGTAAAGCGCTTGCAGCGTCCTCCTACCCGTCTGGTGAGAACTACATCCCCTTGAATTCAGTGTGGCTTACTCCCAGGTAACCGAAGCTCTAAGATCGCAGTGGCCCTCTATTGCTAAAGTCCTGCAAGCGCTTTGCAGTCAATAGTTCTCCGAGAATATATGTCACGAATTTGTCGGGGGATAGAGCGGGAGAAGAGGGGACACAAACAATTCTTTTCGAGTGGGGGGAGGGAATGTGGAAGCCTTTATAGACAGCTCCTACCCGAGGTCAACGCCTCCATCAACAGAAGCCTCGCTGGCGCTTCGATTCCCCGTCTGAGAGAATAATTAAAAAAAAAAAGTACAGCTTGCGAAATCTATCAGCAGCTAAGCCTTTATTGCCCCCCTTTTGGCGGCATAACACAGATTTGCATGGCTTTTAATCCGTCCCTCCTCCCCCCCCACACCCCCAATATTTGACCGCGCTCCTGATCAATTTCCTTTTTCCGTGGGGGCGGGGGGAATAGTTAAGAGAAATCAACGTTTCAGTTCTTCCTCTTTCTTTCTTTTAAAAAAGGGAGGTTAAAAATCACTAAAACCAGAGAGCGCTGAAAGACAGCTGCCTGCCTTAGGGTACCAAAAGAAGAGGAGTGTGGAACCGAAGATGCAAAGGGAGAGTTATAAGGGGGGGGGGGGAGGAAATCAAATGAGGAGTGTAAAAGTTGCCTCTGATTCTCTCTCCAAGTCCAGCTTTTTAAAAAATAAAAAATAAAAAAAATTCTGGCTCTGCCCGGGTTTTCTCCAAGCACCCCCCTCCCTCTCCTCTCAGCAAAGGCTACAGCAGCCACTGAAATATGATAATCAGAACAGCTGCTTCTGTGTTCCCTGCGTCCAATCAGAGGCGAGCTGGTTTGACGTCCCCGAGGCCTACGTCGACCAATGGCGATGGAGCTGAGTTGGAGCAGAGAAGTTTGAGTAAGAGATAAGGAAGAGGCTGGCGGCCGCTGCGCGCTGAGTCCCGCACACTGCAGCGCCTCTGCCACTCGCTTCCCGATCCGGAGCTGGCCTGTGCGGGTGCGCGAAGCGTTTTCTGCTCTCTCGCTCTTTTCCCTTCTATCTCTGTCTCTCGCTCCCCGACCCCGACTTTTTTTCTTTTAAAAGGCTCCTCATCAACATCACCCTAGTAATAAAGGAACCAATTTGATCCCAGCTCCTTGGACTGATCCTCAGAGCGACTGATCAAGCAGCCTCTCTCTTCCTTTCCATTTGACAGCATCTCCCGCTTTCCAAGAAGGCACAGCTTGTCTCCTTTTTGTTTTGTTTTTTCCCTGTGTGTTTGTGTTTTGTTTTTTTACCTCTGGGAAGCTCCATCGCAACCGTGCACCATTTCACTGTGGACATTATACCCTCTTACAGATATGGGAGATATGGGAGACCCACCGAAAAGTAAGGAAGACGTTATTCGTTATTCTTGAGCAGTGGTCATATGGCAAGCGGGAGCGGTGGAGGACGCAGCCTCTGGCGGGCTGTCGCTTCGCCTGGTGGGGCGTCGGAGCCTCCGGAGCGAGCTCGGTGGCTTGGGAGAAGAGCCTCTGGCTTAAAAGTCGTGAAGGAAGAGGCGAGAGTGTGGAAAAGGAGGGTGGGGGGGGTAGCTGACATGGACGGGGGTTGGGCGTCAGAGGCAGCGGTAGATGACTCCCGTTCAGGGCGACCGCTCCGGTGCTAAAATCCTGGACACATTTGCTGGAAGTCGGTTTCCCTTAAAATAAAAAACAAACCCCCAAACAATAGGATTGGATTTCCTTTAAATGTATTGAGGAATCGCAGAGGGGGGGTGCGGCGGCGGCGGGGCTGGGGGCCAGGAGTGCAACTGGATCCATTCATACTCCCGTAGCAGATGATTTAAAGCATGGGAAGTGTGGGTTGCTACCCTTTAAATAAGCGCGCTGCTTTGGAAAGGAATGGGTTTCTTAGCTCGGCGGGGTTCCCTCCCCAGCAAATAATGCTTCCGATGGAGGTAAGCATCCAGCGCTCCAGGTCGGCCTTTAGGACCCCCGCCCTACAGAAGTGAACAAACCTTTTAGCGAAAGAGGGATTGAAATTGACAAAAGGAATGGAACTGACAAACCAAAGCCTGCCGGTTGCATCAAACTCCTAAGAGCAGAGAGAGAGAGAGAAAGCGTCACCGGCGTGTTCTGTTTCCCAGTCCACCAGCTTCCCTCTTTTTCTCTTATTCAGAATCTGGAGGTACAAAATTAATAACACCACACACATGCCTTCATTCCACCACCACCACCACCCTCCAAAAGAACAAATTGTCAAAAGGGAATGTTTTGATTGCGTTGGAAGGTGCGTAAAATGTGCGCGTTCTAGAATTCTGCCAGCCTTCATTTGAATGTGCGTTCCGCCTCCTCTCTAAATGAGGGAAGCCTTTGATGGCACACACTCCAATTACCATCCTAAAATGCTACACACTCTCTATCTTTCTCACACTCTCTGCGATCATTCTCTTCCTCCCCCCCCCATATAACGCCACAACAACAACAGCAGCAGCAGCAGCAGCAGCAACGCGCTCCCAAAGAGTAGCAGCCCTACGCGGGTGATCGACACTAATAAAGTGTGTTTATCGCCGTAGGAGAGCAAACGGTCAGTCAATCATGTCTTTTATTATTTGCCTTTCAGAAAAACGGCTGATTTCCCTATGCGTCGGTTGCGGCAATCAAATCCACGATCAGTATATTCTGCGAGTTTCCCCGGATTTGGAATGGCACGCGGCCTGCTTGAAGTGCGCAGAATGCAACCAATATTTGGACGAGACTTGTACGTGCTTTGTTAGGGATGGGAAGACCTACTGTAAGAGAGACTATATCAGGTACGGAGTTTGCCTTTTCCTCTCCTCCGCCCCTTCGGTCGCGTTGCAGTTAGAGACTGTTCCAGTTGAGCCTTGTTTATTTTCTATCTGTGTAAGGTTTGGGAGAGTAAAAGCAAAAACAAAACAAAACCCCCCAATTCTTTAAATTCCTCTTCCCCGTTTAAAAGAAATGAAACTGCGATCTCCTAAACACGCTTACCTGGAGGTAAGTGTGTGTTTTTTCCTATTAGTGCCAAGAAAATGCGTCCAGGGGTTAGATTATTTAGGCGTGTGTACAAGCGCCTAGTTCCCTTCCTATCGAGTGTCAAGCCCTACTGAGTTCAGTGGGAAATTAACTAGGATTGTAGTGCAAGCTCACTGGGGGAAAAAAGAGAGAATTGCGTCTTATCACTGAGTACATACAGTTGAGAGGTAAATTCTTCTCCCCCTCCAGAAAAAAAAAAAATACAATTTCAACTCTCTCTTTTTTTCCTAAGTAAGTTTGGGCTGACACTTGTGAGCAAATGTGTAAAATAAATAGTCTGCGAGGGTGCAAATCTAAAGTAATTTGAAAAACGGGTTTCCTCATCAGATAGACGTGCTTTTAAGGAAAGGTATACAGGGTCGTGGGACTTTTCAGATCCATACTGGCGAATTACTTGCAAAATTTCTCAGTAATCCGCCGATCTGACCTCCAGGTAAAGATCTTAGAAGCTGGGTGCCCCTCGGCGGTAAGGGCTGTTGAAATTAGTGGTAGTTACTTCTGAGAAGATGCGTGTGAGATCTAGGTGCGAGTACCTTCTTGATTGTTGGAAATGTGGTAATGTGTGTAATTTTTTAAAAAATTTTTTGCGGGGGAGGGGAGCGGCAGCGACAATATGTTGCCATTTACGGTGGCTCAAACTGCCTTTCTCTAAACTAAGCGCCCCCAACGCTTCCTCCATTCAACTCTAACTAATATCAGTATAATTGAAATTAAGTGGTGGCGTTCAGGCCTGCTTGCTTCCCAGCTGCATGACTGCGTGTACGATTTACATATAGATTTAAATTTACATTTATATATATATATATTTAAAAAAACTATGTTACAACAGGAAAATAGCAACACGGGCTCAGTTAAAACAGGACATTCCTCCTCCTCCTATCACGCCAGCCCATGGCTCCTTAAAGCATGGTAAACAAATGTGATGATGATTATTAGTGGTAATAATAATTAATAGTCCCCTTCTGTTTCCTGAATGCAGGGCGGTTTCTTCGACTGGGGGGCTTTACAAAAACAAAAACAAACCCTAAACATGACATTTAATCTTTTAAAATATTAACCCTTTGGGCGCGCTCGGACTGACTCTCTTTCCTTATCTTATCTGCCTTGATGAATTGGACAGAGGAGATCTAATTGCCCCTCATCTGTGGGCGAACAATCGGTACATTTAGATAATGGAGCGGCTTCCTACCTAGCATGAAAATCTGAGAGCTGATTACACACACACACACACACACACACACACACACACACGTGTGTGTGTGTGGGGGTACAATTGGCCATTGCTGACATTATAAGGGAACCTTTATTTCTTTTTAAAGAGGGGGGGAGCAAAGGGGAGGGGCTCCTTTTTTGAACAGCTTTTTTTTTAGGGAGTCTGACTTAGACGGCGCTATGCTACTCTGTCCTTTTTGCTGCATTTGATCTTTGCAGAGAGGGCAAAGGTTGGGCAACCCTAAGCCCGGGTGAAGGGGTAAGGGGGGAGAGGATCCACCTGGAAATTCTCCTGCGTAAGGTCCCTTGGCAAGGAAATGGCAAGAGAAGTTTACGCGCGGCTTTAGGCGAACGCAGCAGCAGCAGCAGCAATTTCTTGGGCAGTCTCTTTTCACTCAGCCAGAAGGATCCTTGTGAAGCCCTCCGCGGTTCTCAAAGTGCGGCTTCCTAGTCGGAGGCCAGTCCTCCTGAAATCCGTGGGGCTTCCTGGCTGAGGAGACAGAGTTGCCCGGCTGCAATCCTGAGAGCCCTCCCCCGCTCCACTCCCGGGAAAGTCTGGCAACGAGGCGAGAGCGAGTTTCTTGCTGCTTTGAGTTCGCCTTTGTCCAGCAGACCCGGCTGTTCAGCTGGCTTCGGTCTAGAGGAGGGATCCCTTGGCAAACCTGTTTCCCAGCTCCCCGAGAATCAGGTGCTCGGAAGTGAAAGCATGGTGAAAGATCCCTCTGATCCCATGCTCCCTCCCCCCCCCTCTCTATATATATAGAGAGAGAGGGGGGGGAACGCTAGGACCACCATGATACTAATACATAATACTAATAATAAGAATTTATATTATATATTATTTGTTCACGCGGTGATCCCTGCACCCCGACTGTAAACCACTGCGTTACTCAGAAGTAACCGCCATTGTCTCGACACCGGGGCTTTAGTTCCCCAGAACATGTGTTTAGGATGGCAACTTTAGATAGAGTGACTTGGAAAGCAAATCCCATTGATGGGCATCAGGGCTTCCTTTCATGCAAGCCCGTATGCTAAGGGATCTCAGCCTTTTGCTGCTCGCCGTCTTTCAAACAGGATTTACTTGCCTTGGCTCAAAAGGAACGCTTTCCCGACTGGCGCCTGAGTTGGCCCTTCGTGTCCTTGTCTAGCTGGGGCAGAAGCGAGTTGGGGGGGCGGGCTTTGATTCTTTAGCCTGAGATTGAGATACTAATAGAGAAGCGGGTAGAATTATGGAATCAGGGTAGAGTTGAGCTTTTAAAACTAAGCATTTTCCTCCTATTTCCGCGCCGCCGCCACTGTATTCTTCTTTTAAGAGGAGGGACTTACACATCAACAACATATGTAGATTATCTGTATGTGTACATATGGGTCCAATGTGAAGCCATATCAAAGCCTAGCCGAAGACTCTGTCTTTATAAACTCTGAATTCTACAGAAAAGCGACCTCCTATTCGTGGTCTGCGGGAGCTTTTCAGCGCTACTGAGAGTTCTGTTGATTTGTTGTTGGTGATTCTGGAACAGAAGGCGGACGTCGCCCTTAGGCTGCAACCCTGCACACATTTCCCCGGAAGTAAGTCCCACTGAACTCGATTGGACTTGCTTCTGGGTAGACGTGCATAGATAGGCTCGCTCTGCCCCAGTCTTACTTTGGGAAACTTACTATTCTGAAGCAATTTCTCACTGATTTCAAGGGGGCTCTTTCAAAGACCACCAGGAGTTGCTGGCAGCTAAGATTATTGGGGGGGGCGGTTATATGGGGAAGGGGCGGGAAAAACAGCTGCTCAAGCGGTCCAAATAAAACCATTTAGAGCTGCGGGTTTATTCGCGGCCACGCGCCTGTTCCTTCCCGGGGAAATTTCGTCTCTGGGAAAAGCCTTTGCAGTGCCTAGTAGCGATCTGGGAGAGTGTCCCCTTGAACTTGACTTACACCCAAGTAAACAGGCAGAGCCGGGAGCGTAAAGGTGCGGAAGCAAAGGCAGGCCGAAGGTTTTTCCTCTGAGCATTGCCAGTGGGCTTAGGATATTGGTGGCCGCGATTCACTGACTCCAGATCTACTGTTTTACTCCTGAGTTTTGTATTTGAGTGTTTATATTTTAAGAGTCGAGTTTAGCCTTTTTCCTTCCTTTTTGATGAGCGGTTTTTGGAGGGCAGGGTTGGTTCCAGCATTGCATTTTAGCCCCCAATAAACTCCCAATAAAAGTGGACGCTCCCGGAATAAGTTTCCCTAAGCGTCACGATTCCTCCTCTTTTCATTGTATAAAAGGGTAAGCTGCCATTTTCTCTTTGGGAATATTTGGTTTTGTTTTTGATGTGACGAGACACAGAAGCGGCTTTTTAAAAACTGCAATCTTTTAAAAGGAAGGGAGTCAGTGGGATTTTCTCCAAAGTCACCCTGTCCAGGACCGGGATGGGTTGCATTATTATTTATCTCAGAAGTATATATATAAAAAGTGACTCCAATGCTGGAGGCGTTTACTCGGAAGTAAGCACCGTTGCACTCCACGGGGCGAACTCGCGGGATTGCAGCCCCCGTTGCTCATTGACCCCCCACATCTTGCTGTTCTAATTAGACTTTCCCCTTTTCTAACCTGGTTTTTAAAGGTTGCTGTGAAGTTTCAGCCACCCTCGTTTCTTCCATTCTGTGCATAGGGCAGATTTTCTCCCCTCCCCCTCCAAAAGAGACCGCGAAAGAAAACAAACAGAAAAAGCCCCACCCTTCCAATAATAATAATAATAATAATAAACCAATCAACACCCAAATGCATGTACGGTTATTTATTTTTTAAAACACTTCCCCTTCGCTGCTGCAAGGTCCGAGCGCGTACACGGTACAATTTCAGAAGCCACTAGGATTGGGAAGTCGGTAGGAACCGAATTCGCTCCGATTTCTATTTTCGCGAGCTTCTGGTTTGCCAGAGGTAGACCGGGCGACCTGGAAGGCGTGCTGGGCTTGCTGTCTAACGTGGGAGGCTGGAACGTGAATGAATGAAAGAATGACTGGCTTGATTCGACGGGGCGGCCGGAGTGAAATCTTTCTCTCTTTCTCTCTCTCTTTCTCTTCCTTCCTCACCCCACCTCCGTATTCTTTTCTTTTCTCCCCCCCCCTTTTATCCCCAATCCCCCCCCCGCACCACCCCTTTCCTCGACGGGGCCTGGGCTCAGGCTATACGGCATCAAGTGCGCCAAGTGCAACATCGGCTTCAGCAAGAACGACTTCGTGATGCGCGCCCGCTCCAAAGTGTACCACATCGAGTGCTTCCGCTGCGTGGCCTGCAGCCGGCAGCTCATCCCCGGGGACGAGTTCGCGCTGCGGGAGGACGGCCTCTTCTGCCGGGCGGACCACGACGTAGTGGAAAGGGCCAGCCTCGGAGCTGGGGACCCCCTCAGCCCCTTGCACCCCGCCAGGCCGCTGCAGATGGCAGGTACTTCCTGGTCCCCCCTCCCAGAGACTTCGGGGAGGGCAGGGGAGGGGGAGGGCAAGGGAGGGAGGGTCCCTCCGGGCCTTTGTTCCATATATGTGTTTTCTCTCCCACTCCAAGCTCTTCTGCCGTTGCCTCCCCACCCGCGGTTCCCGGCCATCAGTGGCTAATAATACCTCCTAGATGTGCCCAGCCCCGTATTCATTTTGATACCAGCTTCGCAGAGGTTAGTTTTGTTTTTTTGCAGAGGTGAGAGAGTTTTGGAGAAAAGGCTCACGAGATCCCCGTGCTTCCGATGGCAAAATGACACTAAGAAGCAGAACCACACACACACACACATGCTCAAAATCTGCAGACCTCTGAACACTTTACTCCCGAGTAAACATATAAGAGGATGCCGCTTACGGGGTATCTTACACCCACTTACCTAGGGGTAAGCCCCATTGAACTCGGGGGAGAACTTACTTCTGAGCAGACGTGTAAAGGATTGCACTCTTCCTGACTATCTCCACCAAGCGCAGCTCAGCAACAGAAATGAGCCCTTCGTTGAAATAAAAGGAACGGAGTTTGCTTAACTTTGCTGGGAGGTGATGCCCAAATCGGTAGCAAGCTTGTCGGAAGTAAACTCCCGGTAGCGCAATGAGACTTCCTGCCAGGATCCTAAGAATGTTTGCTCAGGGTTTGCTTACTTTTTTCTCTAGTAGGCGCGCTTAGGATTGCAGCTTCTCACATCTTTAACTTCCCCTTGATTGCAGCCATTAACTCGCATGGTCCAAAGGGTTTCAGTGAAACTCACTTGCTTAGAATCTCCGTTGACATACCCCCAAAACTCTACTCTTGCAAACATCCATTGGTAAAACAACTTTGCACCCTGATCCCTAAACCTTGGCATGCAGCTCAGATTTATCCATGTTCATTCAAAAGGGTTCCATAATTTTAATGGAACAGATTTCCAAGTAAATATGCATAGGAATGCAATCTTAGTAGGAACTTCCATTGATATCAATGGAGCTTGTGTATTTAGGTCCTAGACATGAGTGTTGTCAAGAGCAAAAGCAGATGAGTGAATCCAATCAAGGCTCTTGCCCTAAACCCCTTCCTTGAAATGCATAGAGCAATCCTCTGCATTTCTATCCTGAACTAAGTCCCACTGAATTCCATAGGATTGACTTCTGAGCAGACATGTTTGGCACCGTTAGGCTGCAATACTACACACTTGAAGTGTGCATAGGGTTGCATCTTTAGGGAACAATCCTATAGTGGGACCCTCTGAGATGGGTGGGGTTAGGATCCAGGGGTTCCCCAGCTGTGCCAGTGTAAGGCCTGAAAAGGGGGCATTCCAGAGGGGGGTGGGACCAGAAAAAGGGTATTTAGAATGGATCCTATACCCATCAAGCTCAGTCACATGACCTGGCAGCCTGGTGTAAATTAAACCAGCAGAAAGGGTGGTTTCACCCATACTTTATTGTTTTCCCTCTGCCTGTTTTAGGCCATCTCAGTCAGCATTAGCCCCACTCCTGAATGAAGTTTGGATCTGGTGTATTTTATCCTAGCTCAATTCACACTGGCTGGCTTTATGCCAGTTTCTTGTGTATAGGATTGCTCCTTTAGTACCATTAAACTGTGTGGGGTATTTGTTTGTTTTTTACTTCTAAGTAAACATGCTTGGGATTATATTGTTAGGCCGTCCTCCTATGCTCACTTATTGGAGAGCAAACTTTGTTATAATCAGCGGAAGTAAGCTGGTGTATGGGACCATGTTGTTTTATGGGAGATAATTCCTCCTCTCCTTTGATCTGAAAAAGATATGAAGTCTGCCACAGTACAGAGGGCAGGCAGAGTAGTATGCTCTACTATGACTGAATTGCCAAAGAAGTAATATACTTTCAGTCTCCTGGTGGCTTGATATAAATAAGAAATATTTATGTATATGTTGTGTACGTAGCTTTCACTGTCAGGTATGTGCGCTGGGTAATGACAGCAATCTATCTTTCCAAAGCAAGAGGAAGGAGCAGACAGAGAAGTACACAAAGATCACAACAGCAGAGGTGGGGGGGAAAGAGAAGATAACAGCAATGTACCTTGCATTGCAAGGAACTTTTACAGAGGGCACAATTGATTCAGATGTTGTGTCCTTTTGTTGCACTTAGGTCTTTATTCTAAGTAAAGATGCTTATGATCCTGCTGCCCCATTAGAAATGTCTTGAGAAAATATGGAAAGCAAGATAATTAATGTGGGAAACAGGAAATAATAAAAAAAAATAGGGCAGGGGAGAGCAGAGAGGCAGCAATGCGTCCCCCTATCCAGATGAGGCAATGCTATTCAATGAGTTTAGGCTCTTCCCAGCAAGGCGTATTCTGAATGAAACATGGGATGGGGGGTGGTGGTTATGCAGTGTGGAGGGGGAGCCAGCTTCCAAAAAGAGAGACTAATAACTACAGGCACCACTTCAAGCTGTAATTTAAAACTGTCAACAAGCTAATCTTCAGTAATTGGCCTTCTAAGGGATTCGGCCTTCTCCTCCTGAAGCTTTCTGTGGTTTGGGTGAGAATTTCAAGCCGAAAACTTTAGTGTCAACCCATGAGCTGGCTTTACTTTTTCATTAGGATTACTTTTGACTTGAAACATTGCAGGACCACTTCTTTGCTGCCTGCCCTGTCTAGGCTTCTGGGAATGGGCCTTATTTGTTTTTCCACCCTATCAGGGCAAACAAAACAAGACAGGCTTGGAGAATTCCCAGTCAAGAGCTTGTAACTTTTAAGTCTTTCTGCTCTTCTCTCCCTTCTGCCCTATCATGGGAGTGGGGACAGCAAGAACACTATTTACAGTGCCAGTCTTTAGTAACTTAATCCAGGGTAGTCTTTCCTTGGTTTTTAATAAGAGGTTTAAGCATCATCGTTGGACTCCTAATTCAGAGTCCATTGTTGCACTTTACTTGGAAGCAAGTCCCATAGTCTTAACTAGATTTCAAAAACATTTCCTTCCAAGTAATAGATGAGAATGAGCAGTAAGGGTTTAACAAGTTGATGTCTTGTGTGCCTCCAAATCTGAAATCGCACTTCTTGTAGAGTCTTCCTTGCTATACCAAATACAAAACAGTGACTAATTTGAAAGGGGAGAAAGTGTTATGAAAAAAGCAAGTCAAAAATGTGGAGCACAATGAAACCATCAGATTATCTCTGCCCTCCCCAATAACTCTGCATTTCTAGATACAATCCCAAAGAATTCATTCTAAAAATATTAGCTCAAGTATTTTGTTTGATACATGGTTGCATTTTTTGTATTTTGAATTGTGTCTTTTTATATGTGTTGTCTGATATTGAGGCAAAAAAAGAGATGGGGGATGTAGAAATTATTTCAACATATATATGTTCAGAAGGAAGTTCTACTAATTTCAGTGGCACCTGCTTCCAAGAAAGCAAACTTCAGAATGCTGCATTAGAGTACATTTTTCTCAACACATTTACTTGGACTTTTCTGCAAAGGAAGTAGCTCAGGTTGCAATCTACTGTGTACTTACCTGAGAGTAAACTCCATTCACCAATGAATGGCACTGCAACCTTCCTTCCAATGAGAGTGTGTTTTATAGAGCAACCTCTTTGGCTGTTTACTTGGAAGAAAGTTTGACTGTCTTCAGTGATGTTCAATCTCTGTTCATAGCATTGCAGCCTTAAGAGTGTCAGTTGCATTTTTTAAAGGAGAAACTGTTGGAACATTTATTTTGCTCTGGATTTTCTAGCGGTGTGTTCTTTTGACAGCGTTCACAAACTCACCCACTTTAAAACTATATAATTCAGCTAACTCACTTTCCCCGTCACTGCTTATTAGTACACACATGTTTATTAGTTCTCATTTTAAAATTCGATATAAAACCCCACCGTTTCACATTTTAGGCTGCAGTTTTGTGTTCATTTAGATCTGGATAAGCAAGCCCCATTGGCTATAGGGAGGTTTCCTTCCTTCCACCTAAACATGCCTAGAATCGGGCTATTAAAAGCAGGCTTTTATGCAACTAAATTGGGGGGGGGGGAGGCGTTGAAAGTCCGGAGCTGTAGAAAGAAAGTCTGTGTAATGGTGCATGGGACAGGAGGAGAATCCAGGAGGTGCTAATAGCAATAGATAAACAGGACCTGGGGGAGAGTTTTCGACGGAGGCAATTGGGTTGTTTGCTGTGGCTTGCATTGTTGTATCCATTAACCCGGAAGTGGCAGATGGTTCAGGGTAGGTGAGGGACTAGGTGGCCAATTGATCCGTTTGAGCTTTAAGATTCTAGTGAGTGGCGCCAGAGAGGGAGGGAGGGAGGTCTTGGTGGTAGCCGCCTCCGCGCTCCTTCCAAAGCCCTGGTGATTCTTCCTCGAGAATTGTGAAATGGCGCCCCCAGATTATATGACTATCTGCTTCCTTCCACAATCCAAAAATATATTGAAGTGGAAAAATCGACGCCACTGATTTTTTTCCCCAGCTGAATTTCCTTTCCCCGTGCACGTTTGACAGCTCAGCCATCCTTTGCGCGCTGAGGAAAGACCCTTGGAAGCAGTATGGGGAACGCGGGGTGGACGGGGAGAGAAACTACCGGGTTGCGCAGGTGTTCCCTGTGAGGTGGGCCGGCAAGACGTCCCACCGAAACTGGACGACTGGCGATTTCCTCCAGTCAACAAAATAGAATGAGTATTGCTCCCTCACCTCCGAGATCCGAAGGCTTGAGGGTCCCAATCGTCGCCGCTCATTAGAGAGCGCCATATAGAGTACCTTGGACAGCAGCTCCTCCGCTGACAGTCCCCTGTCCGCGAGGAGCTTCCAATCGAGACAATGGGGAAAACAAGAGAGGCGCTTGTGAGAATGTGGAGGATTAAGGGGATCCATAAAAAGTGGAGGGGCTTGACAGAGAGGTGTCCCCGATTCCCATTGTTTGCAATAGCGTTGGTTCCTGAAGAAAGGTGGATGGATGGATGGGCGTCCAGGTAGTGATGATCCCTGCGGGGTTGGCCCCCCAGGAAGTTGCGTGTCAGCGTCTTCTCGCCCTCCCCCGCCACTTACGGGATTCCTGTTCCTTCTTCTTTTTCCTTCCCCCACCCACCCCCCACAGCAGAACCTATCTCTGCCAGGCAACCGGCTCTGAGGCCACACGTCCATAAGCAGCCGGAGAAGACCACCCGCGTCCGGACCGTCCTCAACGAGAAGCAGCTCCACACCTTGCGGACCTGCTACGCCGCCAACCCCAGGCCCGACGCCCTCATGAAGGAGCAGCTGGTGGAAATGACGGGGCTCAGCCCCAGGGTCATCCGGGTGTGGTTTCAAAACAAGCGCTGCAAGGACAAAAAGAGGAGCATTATGATGAAGCAGCTCCAGCAGCAGCAGCCCAACGACAAGACGGTGAGTGGCTGCCGCGGTCTTTCCTCCTGGCCTCTAGGGGGCGCCAGTTCCCGAAGGAAAAACTTTCTTGGTTAGTGGGCGTGCCTTGGCTGTTCTCTTGCCTTGATGCTTTTGATTTGCTTGGGGGGGGGGAATAGGTTCGTGCGCATGTGTGTATTACTGTCCAATGAGTGTGTCTGTCAAGAACGCCAATTAGCGGGGCTCCCTGTAGCCAGCAGAAAAACAGAAGGTCCCCATTCTTCTGTGCCTTTCACAGCAATCGAACAGAGAGATAAGGGGACGCTTCACCTGTTGAATGCTGGCCTGTGGAAGTAGCACGCTTCTAGAAAGGGATCTGGGTTTTATTGGGGCAGGGCTTCAATAGCTTGCTCCTTGCTGGGTTTAGGGAACTGGCCCGTGAACTCTTGATTGTGCGCATTTATTTACTTTTTGTTGCCAAATAAATGGTCCAATTGTAGGGAGAAATCCCACAACAACATCTCGATATTCCACAGCACCCCCGTTTTAATTTTTTTAAGTACATGTTACAATGACTTTACAAACTGCCTTACTCTAGAGTAGTTCTACTGAAGACGCTGGGGCTGTTACAGAGACAGATATCAGTCTGTGGGTAATTCCTACATTCTTGTGGTCTAAGATACATAACAGCAATGTGGGGGTGGTGGGTAAAGGTCGGAGGAGGGACGGGATAGATCCCTTTTTAAAAAGGCTCTCAACTGACTTGCCGGATGTAAGACGATTCGAATAGGTGTACTGAAATCAATAGAGTGGGCTTCTATAGTCCTACCTAGTTATTGTCGAGTTCTGGCAAGCAGATTTCAAAGAAAAATGCGATGAAGGCCAATTGAATTCAATAGAACTTCGCAGTGAACTCCTACGTATATTTACTCGAAAGTAAATCCCTCCTACGTTCAATTATTACCTAGTAAGTGTGTGCATGTCAAAACGCCATAGTGGTGCACTCGATGGAATTAAAGCTTCCTCGGGAGTAGGTCCAACTGGAACCCCCTGAGGCTTACAGCGTAATCCTAACTATGACTACTTAGAAGGAACCCCTGTTGAATTCAGTTTGGCTTACTCTTAATATTAACATTAAGGTTAATATTACAGCCATACTCCGGGTAACTGTGTGTAGGATTGACCTATTTTGTTGCCACACTTTTTGGTTCTAGACCTGAAAGTCGGGCGGACCAATCCTATACATGGTTTACTCGTAAGAAAGAAAATTCTGCTGCTAGTTGCCTAGGCAGTTGTGTCCTTCCCAACTACCGGATTTCAGCCAGATACTCACGTAAGGCTCCAATCCTATGCATGCTCACAACACTGCCCAATACATGTCTACTCGGAAGCAAGTCTTACGGCATTCAGTAGGGTTTACTCCTAGGTAAGTGGATCTAGGATGAAGTCTAGCTGGGAGGAACGAGAATTACTTGCGAGGAAACAGACTTAAGGTCTGGTTTTTAAAATCCAATGAGATCGAACTTTAGCACTAGCGGCACAACAGAGTTTCGGCAGATGAGAATGACGAGGGAGCAGATATTCCAAAACAACCGCTCTCACCCCATCCGTTGCCTTTTAGGCCTTGATGATGCCGAGGCCATTGTTGTGTTGCTTAAAGGAACAGCTATTAATGTTTGTTAAGACTGCTTATCTGCTTAAGTGGAAGTTTAAAGCGTTGCGTATTACCGCGGTGGAATGTAATAAACCCCAGTTTGAAGTGTTTTAAGTTGCTCCGACTTAGGAAGTTATTTTGGACACAAAGCCTTTAGAATACCTGCAGAGTTTATTTCTCCCCACCCGATTCGTTGCCACAAAGTATAGTGGTGGTTAGCCAGGAAAGGGTGAGCCCAGTCAAAGCTAAATAAGCAGGGATCCTTGGAAATGATCCTCGTTCCGGATCACGTTTTCCTGGAAAGTTCAATCTCACTCGAAGACCATTTCAATGTCTTGTCGATGCCGGGGCGAAAAGTGAGGCGAATCTCCCGAACTTTCTCAAGAGGCTGCAGTTCTGTGAAATGGCTGGACTGGGACCTAAACCGGTTGCGTCTTTAGGAAGGGAATGGAACGGAATCGGCTTCACTCCCAATTCTTCTGCTCAGCTGGCCTAGGGATCCCGGTGTAAGATTGCAGTCGCACCTAAACTTAGAGGATCAATAGTGCCTCGGCATGATGTTTACTTGAAGGAAAATGCCAACTCCGGATCATGGGGCTTACTCCGAAATGAGGTCCGGTTGAAATCTGCGGCGTTGTAGAGCAACTCGGCTTGACTTTTGTCAACCTACAGGAGTTACTTCCCTTAACCACGAGGAAAATACCCGTGGTATCACCACTACTAACTATTCGCAGAAAAGGGTTCAGTCCTAACCCCACTTACCTGGGAGTAAGCTCCATGGCGCTCAAAGGGACCTGAGTAACCCTCGGTGGCATTTTCTCACGCGTTAAGGCAGGCTTCGACGCAGGCGTGTGTGTAAGTAACTCCCCTTTCAGTCAGCGAGACTTACCCCTGGGTAAATATGAGTGGTGTGTATGTATTCCCACCCACACTGTGATCCTGAAAGCCGTCAAGCTGCTGGCTCTAGAGTTGTCCCATGCTCTAGTCTAGGGCTCCTATCTCGTGCTCGGATCTCCAGCTTTTGCGCTCTGGACGTGAATTCTAGCGCTTAAGCAATCGGGGGAAGAAGTGTGTTATTCATCTATCAATAAATAGATGTGGAATAAGTCGTTGGAGGTGGGGTACCAGTAATGTAATTAGCAGTTGGGGGAGCGTGCTATTTGTCCGGGGTTGTTCGCCTCCTGTCCTCCTCTGTGGCGTTCCCATGGAGTTACCCGCCTCTTCCTCATTGGAAACCTTCAAGATAACAAGGACAATCCAAAATGTCTTGACTCAAAAACCCCACTAAGATTACTGGGCTTTACTGCCTGAGAGAGAAGCAACCTAACATGGAGTCCTAGTATGCACCTTTCCTACTTGGAAATAGACATGTTTCCCCTGCGTGCGGGAGGTACACACACACACACACACACACACACACACAGATATATATATAGACCTTGATCAGGACTGGAAACGGATCCTAATTTACTTTGCCTAATCGACTCAGCAAAGAGAGGTGTGGGTGGTGTGTTTTTTTGTTTTGTTTTTAAGAATAATAACACACGAAATTCCGCGAAGGGCAGATTAACAAAGTCAATAGAGTCGAGCGTTTGATAAGCCCGAGAAGGAGTTTATTGACTCTCTGCGCCGCGAGACAATCGCGGTTTGTGCGGCGCGGCCCCTCACCGCCTCTGCCTGCCTTGTTTACAGAACATCCAAGGGATGACGGGCACTCCCATGGTGGCGGCCAGCCCGGAGAGACACGACGGGGGCTTGCAGGCGAACCCGGTGGAGGTGCAGAGTTACCAGCCGCCCTGGAAAGTCCTCAGCGACTTCGCCTTGCAGAGTGACATAGATCAACCGGCTTTTCAGCAACTCGTAAGTGTCAGTTCCCGGCTGTGATGAATGGGCCACTGTGCGCGCAGAGGCAAGCGCGACGCTCCTCTAGATTATTCCTGCAAAGTTTTTGTACCCCCGCGCCCCCCCTTTCCCTCCCAGCCCCAAAGTTTAAAATACCTGGAGGTCAGCTCACGTCCCCACCAGAGATCCTTCCACTTCGATGCTTTTAGGCTGCAAACCCTAAAACCACGTCTACTCTGGAGTTAAATCCTGCTGGATTCAGTCTGGGTTTACTCCCGGGTAAGTGGGGTTCGGGTTGCAGCTTGAGGGTTTGTATGAGATAGCAGTGCCCATAGATTACCCCTATTTGAAGCCCCTAGACGTGTACCCATGTGCTGGAAGGAGTCAGGAGGGAGCCACAGACGGAGATTTGTGCTAGCCTCACAGTTATCTTTAAGCGCAGAGCTGCTTGCTCTGTGGACATTTGCTAAGAAGCATACATATTGATGATCTGGCTGGCTATTATCAGAAGCAGTGGTATTAGCAGCGGTAGCTATATTGGACAATAAAAAAAAATCAAGGTAAAAGAAGTTTTTGATACTGCAAGTGAGGTATACCCAATTATTTGGGAGGGAAATTGTCCCCTTAGCATTAACTCATTTCAAAGCAGGTTGCAGGCATCCCTGCAAAGAGGCTTCCTCCCTTCTGTCACGCATGAACAATGGATGAAATGCCTATTTTAAGATGGCCTATCCTGTGACAGAAGCACACATTATCTAAAAAATAAAAATGGAAGTATGCTTTCCGTCCCTTCAAAAAAGCAGTACTTTATTCACAGCCATATTTGCAGGACTTGTGTTGTTGTTTAGTGAGAAATCATAGGATGAATTTGTCCTAAAGGCTCCTAGTAATTTTAATAGGTTTTCCAGAGGGCTTTATAAACCTTAGCTGCCATCCTACTCACAGTTAGCAGACTTGTATTCCACTGATGCCAGTGGCATTTAAGCAGTCTAGCTGTGTGGTGGTTTGCAACTTCTTTTCCACAGTACACAAAGTGCTTTCCAATATTCATCTAAGTTTTAGTCTGCGATAGAGTGAGAAGGCACAGGGAAGCCTCCCTCTCTCCCGCTTTTGACCTTTATGACCAGCTAGGCTTCCTTTATGGCCTGGGTTTCCCATAACCAAATTCAGCCATTTAACCACAATGTCAAACGCCAAGCTTATGCCCAAGATCCTTAAAATGCTTAAGTTTATTGGCATTTAAACCAGCATCTGCAAGTTGTCACCAAATTATTATTATTATTATCATCCTAACAATTAGACTAAACTGAGTGAATAGGATCCTGGTAGTGGGTGTGTTGCTTCTACTGGGTTGTACAGTGGGGCTGAAATATGGTGGTGAGAGTCTAATAAATCTAAAAAGTTATTTGAAGTATTGTCTGGAGGGTAGCAGTGTTTAAAATGAACACGCCTTTCTAAATATGTACACTTCTATAAAATATTACAAAGGTTAGCCCCTGTTTTTTCCTGTGAAATGCACATTTCCTATTTACATAAATTACTTTTGCATATTGTAATATTAGCCTTTAGCACAGTTTGTGCAAATGTATATTTTAGCCCAATTGTCTGCATTTTCTTTTTCTTTTTACATGCCATGGCTAGCATATATTTCTGAACTTCCATGGGTCGATAGATGCTTTTGTCTTGTTTTCATGATTTTAAAAAATGTGGTTATATAATAACGTGCAACAGTTGCATAGTATTAATGGGCTGGCTTTCACCAAAAAGCCAACAGGAATTTACCAATCAATTCTGTTCTTAACTCACTTCCTTATGCCTACATCATTTGGCAGCTCATATGGGACCATATCATCTGCAATACTTAAGCCCAACCAGGTGATTTAAGGACAGAAGTTCAACCTTAACTCAATTTCCTGGCCTAAGTGTGTTAAAACCAGATCTTAAAAATAATAAGGTATGTTATGAATGGTTTTTCAGTGATTAAACTTCGTAGTACCGATGATAGAACATCTAATGATTGGGTGCACAAAGTGTCTCCCAAAAATATAACAGTTTAAATATTTGTTTTCGAAAATATATGTTGCAAAGTCCTTCTTTTTTTAAAAAAACGACAGCTTTAACTCTTCTAGAACAATGCCCAAAACAATTCCACTAAGAATCCTTGCGTCACAATTTATGCCATAACTCATTTGGTAATAGTCCAGCCTGAGTATCACTGAAATTGGGGAAGTTTACTTCTGAGTAAATGCCTTTAGAGATCTCCAGACTTTCTTGTTCTTGAAAGAGAAAATACAAATGGTGGTAAAAATAGATTAAACCCAATAGTGATCAGTGTGCTGTGACCATGCCAGCTTGGATGGGCTACTTAATTCTGATTTAGGGGCTCTTTTCTTTTCCTGCTTTGTTCTGGGTGTTGCCTGGTACTCAGGCAGAATTATCCTGCTTTAAACCATTCAGTGCAGCTTTTAACAATAGAGGAGATGGGTAGACTTTGTGGGAGGAAATGAGTCTAGGGAGATACAATGGAAGATTCTAGGACATGATACGGTGTGAAAAAAAAATTACGTCAGTATGACAAAGATGGGTAAAAGCGTAGGGTGGAGAGAAAATTGCATTTGGAATGATTTTTATCAGGCATCTGCTAAAGGAACTGAAATGAAGTCTGGAGGCATTTTATGTCCCCATGCAGGGCCTCAATACAGAGTCTAAAATCTTATTATTACCAATATTGAGCTTTACAGACAGAAACACCTAACTAGGCTACACAAGCAATTGCTTGGAGTAGCAACATTATTAGGGGTGCTAAGCAAGCGGTCTGTGATCAGAGAGGTGACCCCCCCACACACACCCAGAATCCCTTACAGTGCTGCAGAGGATTCTGGGACATGACTCTCAGAATGTGAGCAGCTGCAGTGTTGCAAGGGATTGTGGGACATTCCTTTTGGATTGCATGGTGCAGCTGCTTGGAAGATGAAAATGTATTAGGCTGGCCCTGATCCTCACACTCGATAGAAACCATCAATTCTTCTTAATTCCCACTGCGGGGTGTTGGCTTGCTGAAGTTTGATAGGAGGTAGATTGCAGTCTGTTTTTAAGAGAATAGAAAGCAATTTGAAACTGTAATTCTCATAAGCAGGCTTTTGTAGTGTTTAAACCAGAGGTGAAAATGGGACAAAAGGAATACTTGTACATAGTACCCCATTGAAAGCCATGCTTCTTGTTCATTCTTTTTCTCAGATTCAGTGATTACTCACAGGGAAAGGATTAGTTCCATCCATAATAATATTCCAGTTTCACTGAGCAGAGAGGACGTCTATCCATGTGCAAAGAGCCTCCTCATTCACTTCAGTGTATAGGGAAGCCCATTCTCACAGGAGCCCTGTGTGATTAGTGGAGCATGCACAAGCAGAGGACTCTTGAGTCTGGACACTGTGCAGAAATAAATTCCGTTGAGTTCAATAGGATTTACTTCTAAACCATGTGTTTACCACTGGGGTGCAAAGTAGAAATCCACTGCAACACACCTTAAATAATCAGCAGCACACTGGGAAGAATTAGCCCGCATCTAGGATGAAAATCTATGGAAGAACTCATATTGAATTTAACGGGTTTGGACTCCAGCCAATGTGGAAAATCTTAACCAAAAGAAGATAGCAGTTTTATCATTAGGAACCCAACTAGGCCCCACTCCACAGATGAGGGTTACTTGGATTTAAATTAGTATGCACATTTTCTTGGAAGTAAGCCCTATAGAATCTAATGGGGCTTATTCCTTGGAAAATAGGGGTTGCAATCCCTACAATTATCTGTAGTGCTCAAGCATTTAAGGCCATAGTTCAGTGGTGGAACATCTGCTTTGCAGAAGGTTCCTGGCACCTCCAGATAGGGCTAGGAATGTCCTATGTCTGATTGGCAGTGGTTCATCAGAGGTTCAATGTAGACAGCACTGAACTTGATGGACCAATGGTTTGACTCATTCTAAGGCACTTTCCTTTTGTTCCTGTATTTCTTAGCACTAAATTCTATGGGCATCAAGGAGATTCAATTTCAGTTTGGATCAGGGCATTGAACTGGAAGAATTTACATTGACTGGGATCCTTACTTTTTGCTTTATGAAGGGAAGGGCCTTCTTCTTCATGGAAAGCCCGTTCTGGGCATGGAAGACCATGGGGCAAAAAGTGAGGCTCCAGTCCATTGATTTTAATGGCATTTCCAATTTGCGTGCCTCTTTAAAATCATAGAACAAATTTTTACAATTTTGTTTGGCTGCGGCAACCCAGTCAGATGGGCAGCATTTATTTATTTATTTATTTATTTATTTATTTATTTATTTATTTATTTATTTTCAAATCTGAGTCTTTCAGAAGTGGTGTTTTGCAGCTGGGAACTTGTACCCAACTGCAGAACATTTCATCACTGGCTGCTTGGAGGGTGGCTTCATGTGCTACAATTTTCACTCGGAAAGTAACTTTTCCTGGGGGGGGGGGAAATCATGTGATGCTTGTAATAGCATTTATATATAAGTGTGACCAAAACATTTATCTGAAATCCTTACAACTCTCTGAGGTAGGTCAGTATGTCACCATATTATTTTTGAGGGACTCAGGCAGAAAAATATTGGCTTATCCCCCCCGCTGCCCTTAGAGAATTTTGTGACTGAGGCCTGATTTGAATTAGGATTTTCTTGTTTACAACTCAAGCCTCTTGCACCACAATGTTAGGTATGTTTACTCAGAAGTAAATTCTGCTATGTCCAGTGATGCTTACCAGCAGGTAGGATTGCAGCCTTATCCATTACTTGACACTAACTCTTCTTTGTGTAATTATTAATATTGAACGTTCCTGTTTGCTTTGAATTTATTTGCTGCAGCTTCCCTTCCCAAAGGTTGTATACTGGGTGTACATAGGAAAACACACACACTACACTTATATATGTAGGTCCACAATTGCTTTATGTATATGTTATGTTTCTATTCTGCCTCTCCTTCAATGGGCTCAGGAAAAGCTATTTAGAAAAGGTACACGTTGATTTCACTAGAATTGTTTAAAGCTGCCTTCTAGTTTACCATATTTTCTGGTGAAAATACCCAAGCAGTGCTAACCTAGTTGTGTTTACTCAGAAGCCAGCCCTATTCATGTCAAAAGGGACTTACTCATAGGTAAGGATGTATAGGATTGCAGCCTTAGAATAGTCTTCATTGACCCTGATCCAGAGAACTGTGAATTGCAGAAGACCTGTTGCTTAATGGTTCCAAGATCTAATCAGGGCTAGAGAGTAAAAACCTCCCAGAGCTCTGATCAGCTCTTACCTAGAGAAAGAGCAGATAAGAACATGTATTTGGGCCTAATGTGTGGGCTCCCTTCTGAGCTGAGCCATCATAATACTCCCCTGTTGGCTCATTGTTAAGGGATGACTGAGGTTACCTGAGTCAACAGGTCTTCTGCACCAGGAACTGTTGACGCTTTCTCCATTCTGCACCGAAATATAATATTTTAGATATGACTTTGCTTAGCAGCTTTCCCTCTAAAATTTAGTCTAAATTTGCACTTATCTGTGTATACAAGCATATGGAAATTTTATGCAGAATTGTTTATTGGGTTTGTGCCCCAGAAAACATCTATTTAAGTTGAGCAGCAAACATTTCAGACAGAACTGATACAACTGTACACTGCAAATTCTTGGGGATGGGGAAAACAGAGGCCCTCCATTAAAGTACCCACATACCAAAATACAAATTTTGCCACTGCAAACAATGATGATAATTCTGTGATCTTTTCACTCCAAATCGGATTGCTTGCTCAGTGCTCCAAACATATGAATATTATGAGCTCTAATATAAAATAGTTTTCTGTAGTATAGTGATAAAAAGTGGTAGCTAGAATAAAAAAGATAAACAAGAACAGTAAACCTGACTTCCAATTCAACCTCAGATCTGAACTGTGCTAGGGCTGTGGCCATTAAGTATACACTTAGTTAGGAGAAAATGTGAGTGAAGTCAATGGGGTTACTTCTCGGTAAGCATGTATAGGATTGTGCTGCATGCGTCCTAACCTGGTACTCTGCAGCTGTTGTTGAGCATCACCTCTGACTGTTTACTTTGCTGTCTGGGGCTGATGGGAGATGGAGTCCAACAACATCTGGAAGGCACCAGAAGGTTGGTGAAGACTCTTCTATTCAGTTCTTTGTTCTTCCTCAGTCTCTGTTGGAGGGTGAGCTTAATACTGACCTTACATGATTGCTGTAGGCAAAGTACACTGAACACTAAAACTCTCTCTTGCTGATATAAAATGCTGATGTTTATTATAAATTGCTCCAGTAGCCCAACATTTTACAAAAACCAAAGCTGTTCCAAGATCTCACTGGTAAATTCCTTGCTTTTCATTCATGTGGGATTTGTGCAACTTTAAATTTTCCATCCATTTTTTAATTTCAGAACTAATTGTCTAAGTGTCCCAAATGGTAAATATTCCATTTGGAATGTTCACAAATCTACTCCGAGGCAATGATGAACTATCAGGGTGACACCAGAGTCGATCCTCACATGAATTCTTGCAAATATGTCTTATTTCACTGTTCCCGCACTGTGGTTGCAAAAAGTAGAAATGGCAGGCTGCTATAAAAATCGGTAGAACATGAAATAATGTTACTATTTGAGTTACTGTTGTTAGTGATAGTATTTATGTATATAATGCTGTCACAATGTACACCAGAAGGTCTCTGCCCTTCAAGAAATGCAATGATATTTTGAAAGCCAGAGAAATGGGCATTTTCTTTTCTTTTTGTAAACCGTTTATTCTCTCTCTTTCTCTCTCTTAAAAAAATGTTTTGCAGGTTAATTTTTCAGAAGGAGGCCCAGGTTCCAATTCCACCGGAAGTGAGGTAGCATCCATGTCCTCTCAACTCCCGGATACACCTAACAGCATGGTAGCCAGTCCTATTGAGGCATGAGGAACATTCCTTGCGGTGCTGAAGTCCTCAAATGTTTTCGCCCCCTGCTGGAGAGAGTGGGAAAGCTATCACGTTTGGGGACTTGGAGAGAAGGAGAAAGAGAAATTAGAAAATTAAAAGAAGAAGAAAAGTATTTAAACACAACCGTGTTCATGAACCTTAAAGAAAAGAAAAACTCCATGAACTGTCTGGGGAGTCTTTGTTCGTTCGTTTTTGTTTCGTTTTGCAATGATAAGGTAGCAACACTGTGAAGACAATCATTGGGATCTTACTAGAATAATACTCTTACAAAGCAAATGAAAATGCTTTCGTTCTTTTTTAAAAATAATAATAATAATAATAACAGTCCACCCCTACGGAAGGATTGTAGGGAGATCAAGAAGGATTTTGGTTTTTTTGTTTTAAAGACGTTTGTGAAACGCAAGAGGATACGGACCCAGGACCGCCAACTATTCCCAAATGGCATCGTTGAGTGACTGCACACAAACATCGCCCAGAAAACGCCTCGTGTGACCGTCCAAACTCGAATGGTGTTCTTCCTAGACCTGCCTCGCCCCTTGCCAAAAAAACAAACAAAACCAACATTTAAAATTATATATATATATACATACACATATATATCTTTGAAAGCAGCTCTGATAGATTGCTTTTCCAAGATCAAGGAAGGACACCCTCCCAACCATCCCACGACAGAACGAGCTATTCAGATGGTTGGAGCTGCGAGCGGTTTGGAATTTCTCTGTTTCCTCCCCCCCCCCAAGAAAGGTCTTGGAGCGCCTGGGTCGTCCCTCCAATAGCATGTACTGTAGCTTTGGCCTCTCCTCTTCCTCCTCCTCTTCCTCTTTCTTTCTCCCTTTTCCCGGGTGGGTCGGTGGGTTTCTATCGAGATCCATCCTTTTTCTCCTGAAGTCTCCACTCTCCAGCGACTCTTTTTGTTTCGTTTTGTTTTTGTTTTTAATTTAAAGGAGGGAGTCGGTTTTTAAAAATATATAAATATAAATATAAATATATATCTATCTATCCCAATTTAAACCTTCATTCGCAACAAGGTATACCTCTTTTTTGGCCACACATGAAAAATGAAAAGGAAAAAAAAAAAACGAATCGTCTTTCGGGGTTCTGTTTTTGACTGGCGTCCGTTCAGTAACATTCCCCTTTCCCCAAAGATGTGTATAGTTCTTGGGTTTTTTATGTTTTTTTAAAAAAATGTGTGCTTTTTTTTTTAATGGACTGGGGGTTTTTGCCCCCACCCCTTTCTCTCTCACTCTTTCTCTTTCTCTGGAAATAAAGAGGGGGGAGGAGGAAATACTTTTGTTTGTTTGTTTGCTCTCGCATTGCAAAAATTATAAAAGTAATTTATTATTTATTATCCAAAGACTTGCCACTTTTTCCATGTCCTGATTTGTTTTGCTGTTGCTGTCGTTTTTTGGGTGTGTGGGTGTATGGGTGTGTGTTGCTTTTATTTTGCTTAAAGTTTTTGTTTTTTGCGGGGGATGATCCACGCTGTGGGCAGTTCTCCTTTACAAGTCATCTATGAATGAATGGATGGATGGATGAATAAGTAGAGTAATACATTTCTTGCGCAGGAGAATGTACGTTGGATAGATCCCCCAAAAAGAACGAAGTGGGAAAATAGTTTTTTTTTTTCCGGGGGGGGAGGCTATGTCTCTTTTTCTTTAGCGTGGTCTTTGAAATTTCATGTCCACATCTATGTGGGGCTTCCCCTCCCCCCCTTCACATTTTGGCATCTTTATTTCCCACCCCCTTTCCTTAAGTATGTGAAATAAAAGCGCAGTATGTAGAATGATTCTCTCTTCAGGACTATTTCGCTAAATAAACAGTTTGGTATAGAGAAACAATAAAATAAGGAAGGTAACTGATCAAGGTGCCCCTTTTAAGATATATACGTATATATATAATAAATATATAAAAAACAGAGAGAAATTTTATTATATATTAAAAATACCAGACGCATTTACAAGCTAGCCGCTAAATACTTGAAGGAAAATATTACACGACGAGCAGGTGCAAGGAGGAGATGTGATCTCGTGTCACACGTATTATAAATGTCATTTTCTAAGGTTTTGCGGCGACAATAATCCAATAAATGCACCTTTCTCCTCCTCTCCAACCTCCAGTAGGAATCCAGGGCTCTGGGGCAAGCTGGAAACATTTTTTTAGGGGTGAAAACCACCCCGAACTACTTTCTTTCGAGTAAATCTCCTGAAGCTTTTTCCAGTGGCACGTTCAATCGGCTTCAAAACTCTGGGTTGCTCTGGAGAGCGTAGTTCTAGCGAGTCAAGCGCAACATTACGAATGTCTACTCAAGCAGAAAGTCCCAGCGAATTCAGCAGGACTTACCCCCAGATAAAGGCGATTTAGAACTGCAGTTAATTCCCTTCCTTCCATCCATCCGTACGGCGCATTTCAGGGCGAAGCTGTCCCAAACGTGGCGAACACGTGTTTGCTACACGGGATACCAAGCCTGGGATTCCTGCCTCTCTAATATGTGAATGTCTCCTTTCCCACCAAGGGGTGGGTGGGAACATGGAGGACCCGTGTCGTCTTGCTCCGCCCCAAATTAACAGCAACATACAGTGCTCTCACAAACGCACATTCACACGTGCAGAATTTCCCTTAAGTAATGCTGTATACCAACGTCTCCTCTTTATGATTGATTGAGCGATCTCTGTTTTGTTTTTACTTGTGGGAGAAGGAGGAAGATAAGGAGGGCTGCATTTTGCTTAGCAAGTGAAGGATGACTGTTATTCATCAGGGTTTGCTGTCAAGAGCATTTGAGAAATGCTGCAGGGGGATTCTGGCTCGAGGGGGCTTTGGGGCTATCCGTGTTTGTTGTTTTTCTTTCGACTTCCGTTTTCGGCTTTGGAAAGGAGGGGGACGCTAAGCGCTGGTGAAAGGGGGAAGTGAGGGGGAGAGACTAATAGCCGTATTATCAGAACAAAGGTGCGATCCACAGGCCTTTTAAAACAGAGAAACCTCCTGAACTTGGAGAGTTTCCGAAGCTACGCCCATTTGCTTGGAAGCCTGCTCCGATCCAAGCGGAACGCCTCTTTTCCAGCGATCCTCGTGGCTACAGGATCGGGCTGCGCCAGAGACGCTTATGAGTTTCACTTCCCCAACCCTGGAAGTGAACCCGACTCACGCTTGTGTTTAAAAAACGCAGTTCTGGCCTCCGCCCCGATGTAGAACTGTATTAATGGGAAGTGGTTAAAATAAACACGCCCCACACCCCCAATTAAAGTATCAGCGATCTTTTGGAAGATTGATATGGGGGGGGGAGACCCTCTATTGGCGTCCTGCAGGCTGTTAAGCCGCAACTTCTCCATCCTCCTGCTGGCATGGTAGGGAATAATTGAGGTGGGGTTAGTCGCAGTCGTGCAGTCAGATTCCGGTAGTCTGTTTCTTAAGGAGTTTGAGGGGGGGGAAACGTAACTTCTTTATTGCTAATGATTGTATTTATATGGCGAGTTTTATATGGCGACGTCCAATATAGGGGTTGTTGTTGGTTTTCTAGTGCGTAAAGGCTGCAATGCTTACTTGGGAGTAAGTCAAGGGAGGTTTGAGTTTTGAGTAGGCAGTGCTTAGGATTGCAATGAACGCCTGCGTTCTTCCAAGCAGCCAAGTCCTCTGGCTCCGAGAGGTTCACAGTCTCAAACTCATGCAGGAGAAGGGAACCAGAACAGAGAAATTTCACGGAAAGGGAATCGGTTGTTTAAACTCAAGCTTCACTCGTGGCAATCTCTCTCTGTGTGGATATATTTTCATTTTTAAGTAACAACAGGATATAGGAGCCATTATATCACACAGGAGGAAAGCGAAGATGAAATTGGTTCTGGCAGGATATCTCCTTCTCCTTTCCACTTCCTGAGCGGAATAGGGATCGGGGCCGTCGGTGGTTGCCAGCTTTCTTTTTCGGGGAGGCTTGTAAGCCCCCTCCTTTTCCGGGAGGGGCAAGTGGTGTGAAAAACAATTTTGTTAGTAGTGTTTGCTGATGCTCCTTTTCTGGGGAGTGAAGTTTCTGAAGGAGGTGGACTTTTCAGATAATCATAAGGCTTTGTTTGTTTCTCAGAGACGGGCGTTTGAAAACATCGGCGTTATTTGCTAACTCGCTAGTAGCCTGCCGGGTATGGAAGGGGCAATACGAATTCATAATACACACACGCATGAAGCGCAGATGACCCGTCCTAAGTGGCTTGGATCGCTCGTAAAGGCTCACTTCTGGGGGAAGGGGGTAGTTTTAAAAATAGTGGCTTTTAAACATAACAACTGTTGCCTTAACATCCCCTCTTTTTGCTTCCCTCCGGAGCAAATTAGACGTAGAAAACCCGGTTGGGATTTTCGGACTGGACTCTTTAGGCGCAACTTGGGGGATGTAAGTCTTTGAGGGATACGTTCTTGTTTCAAGTTCAGATGCAGGCAGCTGGGCTGTTGGGCCACACACGAAAAAACAAACAAACCCCGATATGATTTCCCACGTCCAGTAATAAGCCCCCATGATGAACGCAATTCGTATTTACTTCTGAGTAACCTGGAATAGGATTGTGCTGCAAGCAAGGTTGCAAGCCCCACTGCCTATAAACGCGTTTATTAGCTTCCGCTCCACGGCCTTCCCCGTCATTTAAAAAAGAAACACAGAACTCTTTTTTGATTATTTAAATATAAATAAAATAGTAGTAGTAGTAGTAGTAATAATAATAATAATAATAATAATAATAATAATAATAATAATAATAATAATAATATAAATGAAAATCTGCATTCGAAAGAAATAAGTGTCTCAAACCTCACACTTATATTTCTATATAATGAGGCCGATTAAGACATGTTAAGGGGTGTCTTTTATGAAGATTGTTTTCCCAAACAGATTAATTCCTTTCATCGCACCAATCAGAGATGTTTGTTTCGTTTGCGGCTTCTGTTTCCTGCTAAAACCTCTTCGCACTGTTGCTTCCGAGAGCAAACTAGCCATGGACAAGATCCGGCCAAAGTCAAGCCCTTTCTAAGGCTGCAGAGCTATCCCCACTCACTTGGGGGTAAATCCTGTGTGAACTAATGGTACTTACTTCCGAGTAAGCATGGCAAGACGTGTCAATAGGAGAGAGAAGCACTTGTGGAAACCCTTCTCGGATCCTGCGCGTGCTTCCGTGGGGGTAAATGTGAATAAGTTCAGTAGGGACTTGTTCCTGAGAAACTATGCATAGGATTGCGGCGCCAAAACGTTTCCTTTTGACTGGATCGCCACCTCCAGTTATGGAGCATGGCTGCGATCCTGCGCGCCGTGTCTTGGAAACGCATTCTATAGGGATCCGTTTGGGCTGACTTCCAAATATAAGGCTCGAGGCTGCAGTCCTAACCCCGCTTCCTGGCAGTTAAACTCACTCAATTCAGCAGGACTTACTTCTAGGTAGACATGCTTAGGCTGGCGCTCTCATTAGTCCCAGGAAAACGTAACTGCCAGTTCAGCTTGTCTGAACACACTTGTCTGAACATAGTATCTCAGGGTAAAAGCCTCTATGATCGAGACTGCAACTGTGTCTTAAGGAGAGGATCTTGTTGAGCAAGATCTAAGGCGTCACACTGAATTGTGACTTTAGTTGCGACAACTTTGTTACTTTGGGAGGAAAGTTGGAAATTGGAAATAAATGGTCCGGCTCTAATGCACCATTCGACAGCAGACAATTAAAAACCTCAACTTTCTTCTACTCTTTAGGCTCAACTAGAGCACCAGAAAAAGGTAACTTTGAGCTGTCCCCCTCTTTGCATTATCTTTCCTCCTTTTACGCTGGAGTAGCCTGACGAGGTGCCTTATAAAGCCAAGGGAGTAAAAGTTAATGTAATTCGGCGTAATCCTCACTGAGGTCAGGATTTACCTCTGCAGTGAGCCGCTGTTCCAGTGGCTCGGGATTTGGGCTCTGCACCACGCGATCCTCGCACTATTTAGGCTGGAACATGCGGACTGAAGCGAGTTCCGGGATCCCAGCCTTATATGGACTCGCCTCGAAATCATGGGACTCGCATTGAGTCTTACTGTTTTCCAGGGAGGGAAGGTAGTTTTGTGCCACCGCCCCAGGGAGCACAGCGGCACTGAAACATGGGTGGGATGAGGCTGCAAGGCTGTAAATCACAGACGATTTACAGCACGAGCTAACCACGTCTACTCGGAAGTAAGCTCTATAGACTCCAGCGGGGCTTACTCTTAGCTAAAAGGGGCTCAGACTGTAGTTTGGTGAGAAAACATGCTTAGGATCGCGCTGTTAAGGGATGTCTCTAAACAGGGACTTCTCAACAACCTGTTCCAATACTTAAGCCCTCAAGGTCCCTAAATGGTTTGCTGCCACTCGTGTTTGAAAATAACTAGTTTGCATCGTTGCCCTGTCTCTATGTACATTGTTGCCGGCGCAACTGCAATAGTGTTCGGAGACCATTTGAGTTCCACCCCGCTGCGTAAAACGTAGACTTTTTTTAAATAATAAAAATAAAAAATAAACAAACTTTTGTATTTGTTTGCTAAGGGTTTTCTTTGTTAACAGGTTTTGTCTTGAGAAGCTGAAATAATCTCGGCGGGTGCTGAAATCAACTGGAGAGACAATGCCGAACACACCCAGATTACGCAATGGCCCTTCGGGGTGCCGTGGGAGCCCCGTGCGTAAAGACGAGGGCAGCTTGGCTTGGCTGAGCGGCAGGGCCTAGGAAGCTGGTCACCTTTCCGTTTCCGTCTACAGACCCTTTGCTGACCTCCTGGACTGGGGCTCTTTCATTTCCGCTTCCTCCTCCTCCTTTTCTTTTCTTTTTTAAGGTAGCTGATAAAAGGCCTGGTTTAAAAAACAAAAACAAGGATCACTCAGCCCATTTGAGGGACCGTAGTGAGAGTAGTCTTCATATTAATTTTTAAAATGAGATAATTATGCTGGGTTGGAGCGCTCAGCCTGAAGATGAGCAGTTGCTAGTTTTCTGGGACTCAGCAAACAGATGTCAGGAGACTATTTGTTTAGCCTAGAAACTGAGAATGAATCAACTTATTAAAGGAGAAGAAAAGCAAAGGAAAAAGGGTAAAGGAAAACTCTCTAGCCTACTTCACTCTTCCTAATTCGCTTAGGGGTCCATTACTCCTCCTCCTTGCTACATCAGCTAAAAATGATTGAGTTTGGAGAAAACAGACTATCTAACAGGGCTCCTGGTCGCTTGCAGCCTGATTCTGTTTACTTAGAAGTAAGCCCCCCCCCCCCGCGACTTCATTGGGCTCTTACATTCAAGGCAGTGCACATAGAATCGCTGGCTAAGGTTTCAGCCGGGAATGTACTCAGTGGGGAGAAAGTTCTTTTTAATGTAGTAGGTAACACTTATAGGTCTGTGGTGTTATTATGAATTAGTTACTCCTTAACTCATTTTAAGCACTCGTTTACATACAAAATCAGCATTGTTCAGGAGTGGCTCAGTGTCCCCCCCCCTATATTCTTCGGGGATGTGTGTGTGTGTGTGTGTGTGTGTGTGTGTGAGAGAGAGAGAGAGAGAGAGAGAGAGAGAGAGAGAGAGAGAGAGAACCTCCTCTATTCATTTTAGCATCAGAAGAGCTTACAATAGTACATCACCATTAAAAATAATAATCAGTCATATGCAGGCTTATCATACACAGGACTGCAACACAATACATGAAAACAACTTTTTTTAAAAAACAAAACCTGTCCTATAAAAATAGCCCAAGTAAAGCATATCAAGTTTTTACTAGGGAAATCTATCTCTTCAGAAAATTCCAAAACTGGGCCCACCACCGAAAAGACCCTCGCTTCAGAATTTTGGTTGAGGCCAAATGTAATTATTCTACATTACTTAACCAGAATTAAGTTGTGCTACTTTATATACATTGCCCCTGTTTCCTTCCAATTGTCCATGCATTTCTCCACTCCACCCCACCCACCTTATTACCTGTTTTATTTCAAGGAATCTCTCTTCAATTATTCAAGGCTACTGTTACCTATAATAAGTATGGTTCATCATGGGCTACATTAATTTCCAGAAAGACACATGAAACTCAAGGGGTTTCAGTCTTGCCCTGTGCACGTGTATTCAGCTGAATTGGGGCCAGAACTACAGCTTGACTTGGGAGTAAACACAATTGAACTTGAGGGGTTTTGCTTCCAAACTGGTGGTTTCAAGATCTGGATAAAATTAACCGGATCTCTGAAAAGCAACAAGTCCTGTGGTGGTTTAAATTCAGTAACATCTTTTTCGTTGTAGCAGGGCAAGCGTGGCCAAATAAATAGTAATCCAATTGTGTTGACGTTTGGTCTCTCAGCTCTGCAATTGTTTGACTTGGTTGTTTAAGATTATCTCCCCCACCCCCACCCCCGGAAGCAGCAGGATTAGAATTCGGGACTCTTCTCTGCAAATAAGGGGGAAAGGTGATGTTTGTATTTGCAAATCACATTCCAATTCCAAGCTAGTTTGAGAGCGAGAGAGCCGGCAAGTCAGTGACAGAGTTCCAGTTTTGCATGCACAAGGTCTTTCCAGTTCAATGAAATATTTGCTTTATCCAGTTAAAGGGTCTTAGGCGCAGAATTGGCAAATGCTTCTTCTTTCTGTAATTTGGGTAAAACTGTCTGTTTCTTACCGTAGAGCTAGCACATGAGGCAGTCCGGTTTCCAAGCGAGCTGTCATCCTGCTAAACCCAGTGTTTGGGATTTAATTAAAAGAGGTTTAGATTTCACACTTTACGTTTCCATTCGACTTCAGTGGGTCTGTCCCACACCCAATTCTCAACCGATTTACTTTTGAGTGAATCCCAATGATATGCGTGTTTGTGTGTTTGTGTTATTTTTTAGGCGTGTGTGTTTCGGATCTCACGCACCTAAGGATTAAAAACCAAAGTACTTTTGCTTAACAAGGATCCTGCTGAGAAATGGCTCCATTTTTGATTCAAGCTCCTCCTACCTATTTGTGTTTCGGGCTAGTTTGAATTCCTCGACCATTATTTTTTGTAGTCACTCAATTCTTCGATAAACTTAGCGAACAATCCAGTCAAAGTGAAGTCTTTTTTCATTTTCATTGGTTTCAGTAGATGATAATAAAGTAAATATTGGGGACTCCCATTGAAATTAATGGGACTTTGGTTGGATTGCTTTTTCTTGGTTGTAACGTGTGACATTGTCAATACATACTGTCCCTTACTTGGGTAAATTACACCCAGTCTTTTTTCTCATTTAAAGATAGCAACCCATAGGTAACAACCTCAGCTGCTTTTGGGGCGCTGGTTATAACGTTAAGATCAGTGCCTCAAAAGAAGTATTCGATCTGATACCTTTTTGTGATTTTTGGTTTGGGGAATATAAATAATTCAATTGGATGTAGTTTAAAAGAATGCTACTTTCAATCTTAACTAGACTCTCCACACGCGGAAAACGTGATGTGGGAACGCCACCCGTGGCTAGATGCTATATAAACGTGTGATAAACATCGCTTTGCCCAGTCGAACTGCCAACTGCCCTGAAGCCGCAATCTGATAGCTACCGACATGGGAGTAAACTGCGCGGAACTCGGTGAGGTTTCCAGAGTAGTTGTGCAGAGGATTGCACTATAAATAGATCATTGCGGAGAAATCCCCTAATGGCAGCATAATCTTGTGCAAGTCCCGTTGAATTCAGTAAGCTTACTCCAAGGAAAGTGTGTAGGGGATTGCTGTATAAGCCTGGTAAGCATTCTCGGGTGCAAACGTGTATGATGTTGGGCAGTGGACAAGGGGTGCTCTGGAACAGATCCGGTCCGGTCGATTTGTGTTTTCTGTCTTGTTGTTTTCTTGATAACAAAGCGAGCCACTGAATGGGTGTTTGAGTTCAGGCGCCACAAACATCAGCCTAACCCTGAACAATGTCCCAGCCGCTGATGGAGGAGAATCTCTCTTCACCTCCCGGGGCCCTGGAGAGGAGGGGGCGGGCGGGAGTGCAGACAGAAGGTGGCTTACAGGAGGGAGCGGGGGTGGGAGAGAGGAAGAAGGCGATCCAAAGGCGAGAGAGGAGCGGGATCAGGGTGAGACCCGCTTTGTGCGCGGATCTCGCACTCCCGGGCCATCTGCACCTAGGCAGGGTTTTGAGCTTGGTGGATTTCACCGCCGGTGACCTTCGCGTTAAACGCAACCAGACAAGCAGAGCGCTGTATTTGCACAACGCTTGGTCAAGGAGATTTCTAAAGGAGCCCTTCGGAAAGGTGCACACACACACACACACACACACACACACACACACACACACACGAACACGAACGGTGCTTATTGTTGTGCTTCCCACTATCTTGCTTTACTAGGGGCCGGGGCAGTGGTGCGCGCGCGTGTATGTCACCTTAAATTTAATGCTAAATGAGGATTTAAAATCCAAGAGGTCTGGAGCAGGTGACATTTAGCTCCAGTTAGGTGGCATTAGACCCTGGACTTCATAGCTTTGCGCCGGGCGGTGGGGCGGAGTCTCCCCCCCTCCTCAGAAAGCAAATGGGTAGCATTTAACTTGTCAAGGAGATAAGTAACTATATAACCTTTAAAAGACATCTGAAGGCAGCCCTGTATAGGGAGGCTTTTTAATGTGCAATGTTTTAATATATGTTGGAAGCCGCCCAGAGTGGCTGGGGCAACCCAGTCAGATGAGCGGGGTACTGCTACTAATACACTTAAAAATGTGTTAAGGCAGCCCTGCTGGGCTTGGGACCCCGATGCGCTTTATGGATCCCCACCCAGGTAGCCTTTTCGACTGGAAACCAGCGAAGGAAAACACATTACAAACTTTGGTATGGTAGTATTTCTGCCTTTGAATGGGGGAGCCTCCCGTTCATTCTGCTAAAGGGACACCCGGACATGTGTCCCCAGAGTCCCGCCTGACGGTCCCTCTGCTCTCTTTGGAAGGACCTCCGGGCTCCTACCTACGAGGCGAAAAAGGAGCGGCTGCCTTTGCCTGGCTATATATCTCTGTTTTTAGCACGTCGTCAGTTTCGTGGCAGAGGAGCCTCGCTGCTGGCCCAGGGCGAAGAAGCAGCAGGAAGGAAACGGGGGAGGGCGAGAGACCCGACCGGCGGGGAGTGCTCAGCTCTGCCAGACCCTGCGCGATGCTCGTCTCCCTGCAAGGGCCCACACAGCCCCGGGAGGCAATAGGAAGCGAGCAATCCGAGGGGCTTGCTCAGGTTGGTCGAGGCCGGCGAGGCTAATCCAAACAGCCCCGGTTGGGCTCGTTGTGAGGTCCGCAGTCTAGACAGAGCCGGTGACTCCGGCGGCTTCTTATCTCTCCTCGGGATCGGCGCTCGGGGAGACTTTCTTCCCAAGTCCCCGGCAGATCTGGCAAGGCCGGGGGGTGGGGTGGGGTGGGGGGAGCCGCCACACCTCACAGACAGCAGGACAACAAACGCACCACCTGGAGGCTTTAAGGGCCGCCTTTATGGCTTTCCAGGGGGATGCGCAGCGGGGGCATGTTTCCAAACAGGTCCTACCGCCTGGCTTGGCTGCTTTGCTTTCCTCCCCTTGGATTGGTCTCGTCTCCAGGCGAAAGGGGTGGGGGTGGGATTGGGAATGGAGAGATTAATTAAAGAGGTTTGTCCTTAAGAGGATTCTAAAAGCGGCGCTGTTAATTTGGTGCAAAGTCACACCCGAAAGGACAGATCCGTAGCAGGCCTCCCCAATCTAAGGGGGCTGCTCCCCCCCAAGTTGATGGGAATTGCTATTCAAATAGTGTGCGTGCACCACGTCTTGTGATCAATTATGCAGGGCGGGACTTATCGGTCCCCCAATACTTTAAGTTGGGACCCTTGCCCCTCAACAGTGCGATCCACGGGCTGCTTAGGCAAGCCTCTTTAACCCCTCTTGGATTTAACCTCTGTTAAGTGGTCGGGGAAGTGTCACCATATAGCTCAGTGGTGGGGCAATTGCTCTGCACGCAGAAGGTCCCCATTTTCAATCCCTGGCATCTCCAGGTACGACTTGGAATATCGCCAGCCCGAAAGCCCGGAGAGCCGCTGCCAGTCAGTGTGGACAATACTGAGCCCGATGGAGCAATGCTTCCTACGGTCCTGTGTTAAGCTGCTCTTCCTGGAGCTGCGCGCATTTGATGCGTTGCGTCTATTTAATCCTACACACCTGGGGCGGCGACTCCCCATTGGAGTCCATCATCTCTGACCACTGGCCATGCTGGCTGTTGCTGATGGGAGCTGGGAGCCCAACCACACCTGGAAGGCCACAGGGTCCCCAACCCCGCCAGGGCACAACTTACAGGGGAGTAAGAATAACTGCACTCAACGCAGCTGAGTTGATATATGTAGGTAGATTTCCTCCTAAATTCATGGATCGGGTGCCACGAGGCCGATTTGTCGCTTAGTGGGCAGCGCCGATTTAAGGACTAATAAATAGATGGGAGGGAAAAGATCTGGGAGGAAAGAAGACCGACCATAGCGCCTACCCCCCGCCACTTCCTTCAAGCACACAACCAGGTTCTCCTCCCTCCCTCCACCTCTTTATTTTCCTTTCTTGGTTTCCTTATTTGCTTTCAAGTTTTGCTGAGGGAAAGAAACGTCAGCTCCTCCTTTTACATCATTTAAGTGGCGATCGAAACAATTCAATTAAGGGAGAGAGGACGTCCGGTTAGAGAGAGAGCTCTTCTCTGGTAACTGGAAATTGCGTTTCTCTGGATGAGCCTCTTTTATCCTGAGGCTGAGGATATTGCAAGCTGCTGAGTGCGTTGGAAGCAGATGAGATCAATAATAACATATTTGGTTTGTCTTGTCTTGCTTTTTTCCTTTTCTTTCTGACTTCAGTAGCAGCGTCGCCTTTGACCAAAATAAGAAAAAAGAGATTTTTAAAAAATAATAATAAAAGGACTGTTTGGGTGATTTGATAGAGGAGAAGCACAATGTGCTAAGATTTGCCTCTCTGCCTTCATAGAATCATAGAATTGTAGAGTTGGAAGGGACCAGGAAGCCACTAGCCTTGGGCTTGAACCCTTAGATCAAGAGTCGTATGCTCTACTGATTGAACCGTTCTAGTCAGGTTATGTCTCGATATCATCTGGCAATGCCACTGTGCCAGTTTTTGGGTGTCACCGAAGGGTGGCCAATGCTTCTGAACATTGGTAATGAGTTCTATCCAGACTAACAGTGTGATCCTAACAACGTCTCCTCATAAGTAAGTCCTATTAGATTCCCAGGTAAGGACCACGGCATGCATTGGTGATGTCACAGTGAAACCAATGGGACAAGACTTTAAGTCCCATTCATTTTAATGGGATTGAACTATAACTGAGATGGTGTACACCAAACTCTCATGGAGAGTCAGTTTGATTTTCTGTTTTAGACACCAGTGTATATGGTGGACACCAAATAGGCACCCCCTTGTGGGGAAGAGAATGGTAGTGTTTGTTGAAAAAACCAGAGAGATTGTAGAGGAGGGGAGAAGGTCAGTACCAAAGCAGAACGTAGCCCAAGGTGGTTTTACATGCACCTAGCACAAGGCTGGGCAACCTTTGATTCTCTTGAAGGCTGCATTTGCTTGGGGTCAATTAACTGGAGGCTCTATGCTGGTAATGGAAAAGCTGAGGATGGATAAAGTCTGAGACAAAAAAATGTTCCAAATTAATTAATTCAGAACAAAGATTTTCACCTTGAATTCCCAACCCTATGCAAGTCATCTCAGAATTATTATTATTAGGTTGTTTTCAAGTACCTTCTACTCCGAGGTGATCCACTGAAGTTAATAAATATAAGTTAATAATGCTGATTAATTTCAGTGAGTCTACACAGAGTAAAAAGTGGCTGAAAACAAGACACTGAAAAATAGTAGTAATAGCAATAATAATTATTCCATCTATTAATTGCTTGCTACAAAAGCAATCTCCAAGTGACATACAATTTTTAAGAGCATAACATAACATACAAAAGAGGAATACAGTATAATAAAAGCCAAACAATAACCCATAAAACAAACCCCACTAAACAGCAGCAAAAACTTCAGCAACAAAAACATATGAACTGTTGACAGCAAAGTCAGGTTTGATGGAGTTAGTCTCAAATAAGCATTCAGACTGTTGTTATGACAACAGTACTGGTACAACAGGCCCATACTAAGACTGTTCTGGAAAGGTAGTAGAAGAAATTCCTTTCAGATTTTTGTGTGCTATGCACGCACGCATGAACACACACAAGCACACACACTATGTTTGATGTCTGCCAATTTGTTCTCAAACAACTGGGACACAGAGTCATACAACCAAGTTGTGCAATCAGGGAAGAAGTAAAGCAAACAATCATTTACCAACACGACACTAACCTAGTTTCATTCACTAAAGGCAATAAAATAACGGAAAATTAAATTGATGGCAGAGTTATCAAAAAATGAACCATGTGGTTTGAGGGCACATGATCTGGCCAACTTGCTAGAGCTAAGCAGGCCTAAATTCAGTCAGTGCCTGGATGGGAGATGGCTTTTGGCTATCATGCATGCTGCCATATGTTTGAGAAAATTAGGGTCCACCATAGATTATATTCAAATCATTGGACTGCACCTCTTCAGACTTACCTGGGAGTAAGCCCTATTAAACACAATGAGACTGACTTCTGAGAAGACAAGAATAGGACTGTGCTGTTTCTTCATCTTGTACTTTTAAATCCCACTATGAGTTCCATGGTGGAATAAAATTAGTTGGCATGGTAAAATCCTGCCTAAGACTGCAATCTTATACCCATCTACCTGGAAGGATTGAGCTCAATGGTTCAGCTGAACATCACCCATCAAAGGACAACAGTAGAGGATGGTTATTGCCTTCATGTCTTTAAAAACATATTTATATTTTATTGAAATTGTTCAGTGGACAAATAAAGTGAAAGATATGCAAAAGCAGAAACGAAAGGGTGCTCAAAACTAATGCAATACGATATATAAGTAATGTTATTATTCCATTGAGTATACCATCATTAACAAGTCACTATATTGTTTATAAATGCATTCCAAATATCATTATATTTATCCATACACAATCTGCATCCAAAAGCCATCCATTCCTATGGTGCAATATTCGGCAGATCAAAGCGGGGCATAGTATTATCCTTCCAATGAATCAATATCAGTCTTTTGGAAGAAGTAAGGGCATGAAGAGTCTGTCTATGTTGACCAGTTGTCAAACCTCATATAATTGGTATGTGGTTTAGGATAACATCTTCTGACAATTTTACCCCTCCCCCCCGCAATAGTATTTATACATCCTAATACTTTTCTCCAAAAATTCATAGGCTTTTATGTCTTGGTGGTGGTCTTCCCAGAAACATTTGACTGGGCATTGTGAGAAACAGGATGCTGTATTAGATGAACCTTTGTTCTGTCCCAACAGTGTTCTTCTAACAGTCTCAAGCATTCTTCAGGAGTACATATATTTTTGGCCAACTACCCAGTTTTACATATTGCATGACCAGGAGTTTGGGATGGGTTGAAGAACCAGGGATATTTCCTATCAGCTGCATAAAACCTGATTCTTCTTCCCTGCATCCTGTGAAAGATAGCCCAAATTCTTCAGCACTAGAACAGGAGCGAGGGACCATTTTGCCTCCACAGGCTACATCCTTATCCGGATCTACCTTGCAAGTCAAATTGCATAGGTTGGTGGAGTTACGCACCTGTCAGTCAACTGATGTCATATATGATGGCAGGTGATTTGGAGCTCTGAAGTCTGGAAGCTGGGATGTCAAAGCACCTTGCAGTTGTAGTCCAACAACATCTGGGGACCCACAGGTTGAGAACCACTGTACTAGAGGATACTGGGTTTTGCTTCTGTCTCAATGGGTGTATGTATGAGCCCTGGACCTGTGTGTTAGGTTTGCACACCAAAGGCGCTTATCATAATCAATGAAAGGGGGGAGGAAATTTTGCAATGTTACTCCAGTTATTATGAGATGCAAAAAGCAAGCAAATGTAATATTACAAAATTATTATTATATTATTATTTTGCAATTTGAATATATCCAGAGCAGCCCCCTGAACCTTGCTGTGCACCTTTGCCCACCTGAAAAGTTAGCCTCTCCCCTGAAATCTGAACTGGTGTCTCTGCTCTCAGTTTAATGAGGTTGTGAATATAGCTGTCAGGTTTTGATAGCATTCTAGTCACAGAAAGCAGAGCAAGTACATTACAGCAGAGCTGAGTAAGGGCAGCTTGGCAGACACCAATTGCATTTGCCTCCAGAATTTTATGTACTCCTTAACTGCCTTGTTAAACACACACAAAGTCACAGAGCCAACTCTTTGAAGAGAGAAGCATTAATTTTTCCTAAGGAGAGCGCATATAGCAGAATCTCAGGCATATTTGCTCAGAAGAAAGTTTCCCTATGTTCAAGCGACAAGTGTGCCTGGGATCACACAGTTACAAAACCATTTTTTTTTTGCTATGCCACAGCTCATTCCTGAAAGATGTTGCCTTTGATAAGAAGATAACATTTCTGAGAGCATGCGAAGTGTCTTTTCTTTCTCGAGTATTGAATGACCACAGCCAAACCCTCTCCTCAGTATAATTGATAAAAAGTGTGGGACTCCATGGCAAATGGGCATGGGATAGAAATTTGCTGCAGCTGCTAAACAAGCGAATATTATCTTAAGGTGCATTAACAGAAGCATGGTTTTCAATAGAGCTGTGCATAGGTCCCCCCCCCTCCCCAGTACAGTTTGGAGACTGGTCTGGACTTCAGTTTAGTCTCAGCCCTGGCTGATCTGGTGGTCAACCTAAGCCAGATCTGGGCCCTAAATCAATTTGGAGGGTGAGCTGGTGAGCAGGGAGTGCAAGCCTGCTGGGTGCTGCTTTGGTAGCACCTTCCCATATCACTTGTAGAGGCTCCCTGTCTCTTTTTCTCTTTTTCTCCTTCTCCTCCCACTACCTGATTGCCCCACTTTCTGAAAGCCCCAGATTGCTCTTGGTAGCATGTCCTGGTGTGATCTGTAATGCCTCATTTGGACTCAGCCAAAGCCCAGTTCTGTCTCAATCAGCCTGATTCGGTTTAGGCTTGAGCAGTGCTTTCCCCCTCTAAAAAATGTTTAGGGGTGCTCTCATTTTGACTCAAGAAAACCACCATTTTAGAGTTCAAATTGGGGGAAATAAATACAGTAAATGGACAAAAGTACAAAGAAGATGCATTACACCAGGAAAGGAAATGAAGCCGCCATCGGAGGTGGTAATAACAAAACTGACCCATCACTGTGCCAGATTCCAACTCCTGCTTAACACATTAAACACTCAGGAAACACAGTGATAGGAAAGGAGGCTGCCATTGAGGTAGCAATGGAACTGATGATTCACTGTGCTAGAGAAGAAACTTTTTTTAAAAAAATTGTTTCTTCTCCCGTTAGATTCACAAAATGTTTAGGGGTACATGTACCCCTGCATCCCCCCAGAAAAAAAAGCACTGGGCTTGAGCTAAATCTGGTGCACAGATTTAGCTCTGCTGGTGCACTGCTGTTCAGTTCATGAGAAGTAATTGTTGTTCCACTCTGTTGGGTTGGGTGAGACGACCTCTAAGGCTGAAATCCTAACCCCTTATTTCTGAGCAGACATGGTTAGAATTGCACAGTAAGGTCCATTCCTTCCAACTGAAGCAACGTTCTATCATTTTCAACCTGGAACATCTAGGCAGATAAGAGGCATAGTCCAGTGAGATATGAAAGATTGTTGTGCAAGAACAGAGGGGTGGTTGTGTTCTTGCTTCCAGTACTTCTTTTTTAAAAAGAAATTTTAAGAATTAAGCTCATTTCAAAATGAAGGAAAATGACTCTCTATATGATCTGAACTCAACAACTATTTATTATTTAGATATATCCTCTAAAGAGATTGAAATATCCACTCATCTTTGAGAGGAATATACTGGAGTGCAGGGGGTGGGGGTGGAGAGAGCAAATGATATGAAACCTTTTGAACACACAAGAATCCAGACCACAATCCAACCGAAGTTATGCACTTTTAGGCTGAAATTCTACATGCACTTACCTGGTAGTAAGTCCCTTTGAACCCAGTGGGATTGATCGCTAAGCAGAATCATAACATTGTAGAATTGGAAGGGAACCCCAGGGACATCTGGCCCAACCCTGCAATGTAAGAATCTCAACCAGATCATATATGACATATGACTATCCAATCTTTGCTGAAAAACCTCCAAGGAAGGAGACATGTAGAGAGCTGCACTCTGAAAGTCCCAGATTCAATGGAAGTTAACCACATCTTTATATCATTCCCTTTGGGACCAAAAGGACTGAAAAGTCTTTAATTTTGCCCGAGAGGGGGCTCAGTTTGTGTGTGATCTCCTCCCTTCCATAACATTTAGCTGTATAACAAAATCAGGGCTTGAACCTTCAGGAGTTCAGTCCTAGTGTGTCTGTTCCAAGATCCCAAACCAATCTCAAGCATTTATTCTCACCAATATGAAATCATGAACCCAGCGTAGTGTGAGGTCCTGGTTTTGCTATACTGTTTGGTGAATTCCTGGTGTTTCCATTTTCTTTTCTTTTAAGATATACAGCATTTTATATCCACTCAAGTTCCATTTCAGAGCTTTCCTGAATCGCCACTGTAAAATGAAATACTTCTAAAATTGACCTTTACCTTTGAAGTTGTGAGGATATTTAAGGAGATGGTGTAAATACAGCCTTGTTTCTTTTTCCCAAAGAAAGTTTCTTTCACGGTCCCTCTAGCCCCAGTTTCCCCCTCCTTTTTCTCATGGGTAGAACTTGCTGTTTATTTTGATTTGTCACAAATACTAGGTGTTGTTTGAAAAGTGTTAAACGTAGCAGGCCTGTACAGATAATGTGAGACAGGTCACTGGGCATGATAAACAGTAAGATATGGTGGGAATTAACCTGAAATGTTTAGGGAGCTTCCTCTCCCCGCTCCACCCCCACCCTTGTCTGCAGCCCATCAGTTAAGGACACTGTAAATATAGGGCACAGTTTATAATTAAGACGATGCTTTAAAAATAAACCCCAGTTTGTAAGCCAAACATGCATTTGAAATGTTTCGTACCGAAAGCCCAAACAGGACTACCCATTCTTACAAGGAGCTAAGGTTACTGCACACATAATTTCATGGCATTCTCTGACCTACATGTGTGAATTGGAGACTGACCTGACAATAGAGGGTCAGCCCTGATTTGGGGTCAGCGCCATTCCAGGAGTGACCTACAAGTCCATTCTCCCACACTGCTTTCAGTATGGCTGGCTTTCTTTGGTGAACTTTCTGAGCAATTCCACTGCCCCAAAAGTTGAAATCCATCATGTGACAAGAAGATTTCATTTGTCATTAAATATACATATGCTACATATGGATGTAAATTTGAAAAAAATAGATATACTATAATTCAAATAGAAATGGAATGCATCTTATTATCATGGGGAAGACTATGACCTCTGTGCCTCTTCAGAATGTTGCCTAGGTGCTGATGGCTGATAGACAATGTGAGGGCCCCTGCTCTCTCTTCTTATGTATGTTTCTTTGTCTTTAAACCAGCCCAGTTCAGACTAAGGCTGCATACACACTAATCAGTTTGTAGCACAAAAATGTAGTTTCCCTCAATCTAGAGTTGCTGGTGCTTCTCCTCAACACATTACTTTCAACCTAAATTTAGTCCAGATCCTGAAGTCTACAAGGGTAAGTATGGTTACCTGATACACGTTTGAAAACCCTTCCCTTGACAAGCTTATCCATATGTGTTCCTCCTTGCACATACCCCAGGTGAATCAAGAAGGAAGCAGTGGTTGTGATCTTGATATATGCCCACCCACACTGCAATTGGGCAGGTGTAGATGCCATTGCTGAGACCACCTACATCTGTTTCCATCTGTTTTCAAGTGGATGCACCGCAGGTTAATGCAGAATCCATCTGCAAAGAGCTTTTATTTGTTGGAATGAAACCAGTTTCTGAAGAAGCAGTTTTCAGGGGCTGGCTTTAAAAATTATTATTATTATTATTATTATTATTATTATTATTATTATTATTACAGCAGATATAGATTGTGGAAGGACTGCAAAGTAAAAAAAAGGAGTGCTCAGTGTATGTGTGGTTTTTTAGTCTCAGGGTATATTGAGATGCAGGGAATATTGTGTTAGTTTTCCTGATCACAGTGCTAGTGCTTCTGTTCCAATTTTAAATACTCCTTTCACACTGCAGTACCTGTTGCCAGTGCCAGATTTACGTATAAGCTAAACAAGCTATAGCTTAGGGTCCCACTCTTTTGAGGGCCCCCAAAAAATTTAAAGGAAAAGAAACTGGATGAACATTCCCAAAATATAAGATAAAAAACAAATAAAAGAAAGCTTACATACAGCAACAGTGTTTTGTGTTGTGTAGGCTCCTATGATGTAAGTAATGGGCCCGCCTGCTAGCCTGCTCCCTAAAATATCACTGGTTTGCTCATTTCTATATATAGGGTGCCTACATTCTGCACTGACTAGTTGCATGGCAACGTGCAGATGGCTTTAGATACCTATTAGGTCCGTAAATTTTCATATAGCATATTCAACACACAAAAAACAACAATTTGTTGTTGACAAAGCACAGCTGGACATATAAAGGGCCCCATTACCTTCATTAGCTTAGGATCTCATCAAACTTAAATCTGGCCCTGCCTGTTTCATTACGAAACTGTGGCTTTTTGAGCATGACATGCTGGCATTTAGCATGACATGCTGGCTTTTTTACCAGCATGTCATGCTAAATTTCATTCACACCATTGGGTGTGGTGTGACACAAGAATAAACATCATTGGACATTGACACCACTCTATGCTTTCTGCTTATGTATTCTTTCCTTGATTCACCTATGAGAATGGCAGGAAAGGACTGTGTGACAGTATATGGCCTCAAATTTTGTCACTTACTCATACCATTATTTTCAGAGTTGATAGGGTTGCAAATAGATTATATCTGGGACCATTTAATTTGGAAATGAGCACTAAACCTCCATTGTGTTCTGCTAGATTTTCAAAAGCACTGTATGAAAGCTCTAATATAATGCAGAAATTAACAGTTAGGGACACATTGGGGAAACAGAATACATAGCTGTGTGATTCCCATCAGCTTTTACTGTGAGTACATCACACTCCCATTGCTGGCATTTGAAGCCAAGTTCACATGGCGTGAGCCGCAATCCATTTGTATCCTGTTGCTGCTGCTGCTGCTGCTGCAAAAATAAAATAAAATAAAATAAAATACTCTTCTTTGATGCACTTTACACAAAACCAACTTCCAATTGGTTAGAAAACAAAAGCCATGGTTATGCTCTGGAGTGAACAGTTCGCGTGGATGAATACATGTGCACATGTGACAGCTTCGCAGAATTGGAGTTCAGCACATGGAAACAATTTATCAGGTAAGACATGCCTGGCCCTACTCTAGTGTGAACAAGGATGGAAAAAAGGAACTCGAAAAGGGAGCAAGGGGGAATGACCTCACCATATTTCAGGCTGTTAATGTGAAATACTGTTCATCAGTTTTTTCAGCCCCAGACTCTTGTCTGCTATCCCAGTTTATATTAGAGACTTGGCATAAGTAAATGGTCATTCAGGTTGGTGCTTCCAGCTAGCAGCCCATGGGCACAGGTAAGGATCCCAATGAGCAATATAGTGGCCTCCAAGAACAGAGAAGGCATTAAGTCCCAGTCACACTTAACTTGGGACTCAGGGTTCATCCACATTTAACTTTTCCACTTCCCAGGCACTGATCCATGCTTTAAAGCACTGTGTCCAAGTCATTTTCTTTTTCTTTTCTTTTCTTTTCTTGCTCAGTTGCTTTCCCCAGGAAAACCTACTCTTTAATGTTGAGTTTGAACAAATGGGTTTCCCTCGGATTGCTGTTTGCTCTGACTCAGCGGTAAAGAGCGTGGTTGTCAGAGGAAAGGAAAAAGGAAAAGGAAAAGGGAAAGGGGGAAAAGAGAAAGCATGCAGTTGTGGTGCTTTAAAACATGGACCTGTTCCTAGAAACACAGTGTGAAAGGAAGTATGGATGAGCCCCAAGTCCTTTTGGGACATACTGGGACTTCCTTCTGAGCAAATTTTCTTAGGGTTGCATTGCACATCAATGTGTGTGAAGTGCTATGAACATTTAAAGGGAAGCCCTGTACATGCCAAATGAAACCATCTATCTTTTATTTCAAACCCATTGTGAGTCACCCTGAGCCTTTAGGACAGGTTGGACTAGACCTCTGAATAAACAATTGAAACAAATAATAGAGTCTGGCTTTCCTTATGCCCCTATTAGAGTTGCAAAGCAGGCTTTTTGATCCTCTTAGACAAATTTGTCCCCTTAAATTTGCATAAAAATGTATGTCAAGTTTACATCTCAAACAGATAAACATGCCATGTCATCTAACCTTGTTGGCCAATCGGTACATTACTAAAGAGCAATTTGTTTGGGGGGAGGTAATTAAAAACATGAGCCAATCTGCCAAAGGATTGAAATGCTGTGGGACAAAACAGGTCCTGGGCTTCTGGTTTGTAACTCTCCCAAAGAGGCAATTGGATAAATTGGTGTACCACAAGCAACATATAAATCAGTGCATTTCATGCTACTTGCCTGCATACTGATTTAGAGGGAAGCTGAAAATCATTCTTAAGTTAAATAAGCAAAGGGAATCTGATCAAACACCAGGGATGACTGTGCTCTTTAATTTACATTGCAGGGTCAGTTCAGTCCAGGGGAGAAAATATCCCCACCAAACAGCTTGGATAAAGTCAGTTTATAGACCTGCCGCATGCATACTTTCAAGACTGATGCTACGAACTCTTTTATGCTTTGAATGCATGCTTTTAAAGTGGAAGAATACAATGAACTAGCAAAATGCCTGCTTTGTTATAGTAAGTGGGCTGGGTGTACTGAGGCAGCAGTGCCAGCAAGAAGGAGTTGGAGCATCACTAAGCAGAGGGACCAGCAGAGTCCACAAATGCAACAGCACCAGCCTACAACATGTTAATGTAACTGAAGTAATCCATACATATCCACATAAAGATCTCCCTGCTCTCATAAGGTAAGTCCAGACTTGAAAAAGTTACCTACACTGGCATATAGAAGGGGAAAGGGGAAGGAGTATGGCTGTATGTGTCCTGCTAACAAGGGCTCCATGGCGTGGGTGGAGGGGAGGGGAGGGAAGGTTTTGGCTTTGTCACTTTCATGACCCTGGCACCAGATTCCCCTTCTGCAGGGAATGAGGCTGGGGATTTGGACTGAGGGAACGAATTGTCCTCATGGCCAGTCCCAGACGTGAAGAACCAATCAAAAGCACCTGTACAAGGGACTGCAGACTACCGGTATTTTACATGCGTTTTTTTTAATGCAGCAAAACTAAAAACTTTTGGAGCCACATCTTAGCTAATATCAAACAAATAACCAGGTAGGAAATCCCAAAGAACCCATAAAATGTACTTTTAGATTACTCAGAGGGCTATATTCAAAATATAGTCATTGAAATGATGACTGTCCTGCTAAGAGCAACTAAAATGTAAATTTTAGCATATTGGAATCCCCCCCCGCCCTGCTGAGTGGTTTTGGGGACATAGCAACACTGTATAAACTTACTTACTTATAATATTATGCATTACTTATAATGTAATGTAAGAGAACTGTATTATATTAAAATAAATTTATTGAAAGATGGGTGACTTATTTTATTGTTGGAATGAGAAAGTTTGTGAGGGTGTAAAACCACACTCTATTTGTTTTGGCTTAAAGGGAGGAGAATGTGTGTGTTTTACATATTATTTGTATCTTTTTTATTTTACTGTATTCCCTCCCTCTATAGACTCCTAAAGCAAGATCACCTCCTTTAAATGAAGAGGCTTCTGTCATTCAAAACAGGCTTACTCTGAGGATGACTGCTGCTGAAACAACATGAGAGCTGCTCTCATGGAATATCCAGTTTAAGTCCTTCATGGAGCCAGTGTGGTGTAGTGGTTAAGAGCGGTAGTCACGTAATCTGGGGAACTGGGTTCGCTTCCCCGCTCCTCCACATGCAGCTGCTGGGTGACCTTGGGCCAGTCACACTTCTCTGAAGTCTCTCAGCCCCACTCACCTCACAGAGTGTTTGTTGTGGGGGAGGAAGGGAAAGGAGAATGTTAGCCGCTTTGAGACTCCTGAAGGGGAGTGAAAGGCGGGATATCAAATCCAAACTCTTCTTCTCTTCTTCTGTCCAGGGTACTACTGAAGTCTCACCTCTTCTGAGCTCACTAATCAAAACAGAACAAGCACAATAGTGTCCAAATGTAGTGCATTATTCTTTTCCAATAGGAATAAATGGAAACCCCTCAGAGGCATGCTCTGTCAAGCATGTGCACTGACCCCAAGTTTTGATTATTGGCCAAAAAAGCAGGGAGAAAGTAGTGCAAACAAACGTGAGCAAGAGAGGTTCTGCTGGATTAATGAGAGGGGAAAGAAATGTGTTTCTAGGGAACCTGTAAACTTTCACCGGGCATATAGCCCCCAAATGCTCGATCCTGTCTAAGAACAACAGAAATTAAGAGACATTCTCATGCAGATCTGACTACTAGGAGCAGAGGAAACTGCCTGTACTGTATTAGTCCACATGTCAATGTAGCTCAGTATTGTCTGCAGTGACTGGAAGTGGCACTCCATGCTTTCAGACAGGGACATTACTAGCAGCTCTACCTGGAGATGCCAGGGGCTGAAGCCAGTACCTTCAGCATGCAAAACAGATGCTCTACCACTCAACCACTGCCCTACCCAGCAGTGGCAACTGGGAGGCCAATCCCTACTCTCTACCTTATTTATATTCTGGGAAATTCTGAGCAGACAATAACAAAAGGAGAAAGAATTGTAGCAAAGTCAGTTGAGATCAGAGAAGTGAGCCTAGGACTGGCAATTGGCCACCCAGTCAGCTGTCTTGATGGGCAGCTTTCCATACCTGTTTCTGCCATTTTGTGGGCATCTTTTTACAGATGGACAAGTTATGAAAAATGGATGGAAGCCAACTGGTCGTGCCCAGCAAAGTGATTCAGTGTTGCAATATAATTGCTTGTGAGTGAGACACATCTCTGAATTGTCAGCATCACTTGGGAGAAGTAAGACACATTTTTGTATTTACCTCAGCTCATTGATTTCAGTTCTTCAGTTTTTTGGTTTTTTTAAATACCCCAAACAAAGACCTTTCTTAGAGCTATTAAGTTATACCATGGACTAACTACATTTCTGATTTCTTTTCCATTTTTTAAAAATGTAGAGCATTAAAAGCATTTTGGGATATTAGGGGCTGAGGAATTTGTCCTTTAAAATTCCACTTGATGCAACCATGTCATGCAAGGTCTTAGGATCAGTAGCTTTTTAAAAGATGGGTTACGTCATTTTGAAATGAATGAGTTTTGCTCTTTTCTGCTTTTCTTAAACATTTACTCAACAACATTTCTAAAACCCATGGTAAGGAAGGACACAGTAGTGAGAGACTGCTGCCATTTTTCTTAAACCAGTCCTTGCTTGGTAACTGTCAAATGCTAATAAGCGTTCTTTTTCTCTTTTTTAAAAAATACGAACTGCACCGTAGAGAAGAATTTTCTGCCTACAGTGATTCAGAGAATGATTTTCCTTTAAATCACCAGCCCATGTACAGAATACCAATCATATTCACTGCATTGATTTCCATTCTGCACATGGGAACCAGCTGCACTAGCCCTCTGGTAGTTGCTTCTAGGACCCTTGAACATTACCCTCTCTGGGAGAACAGGCCTGTCATTGACCTTTAAGCATCCTGCTGCCTTCAGGTACAGTGCTGTTGTAAGATTCAAATGCCAATCCAGTTGGCTTCTGTATGACTACCAGGATGGTGGGCTCCATCTTGGCTTCACATAGCAAAATGTCTTGGGACAGCCCTGGGATTTAGAGGTATACTACCTCTGTACAGAGGGACACTGGCGGCGCTGTGGGTTAAACCACAGAGCCTAGGACTTGCCAATCAGAAGGTTGGCGGTTTGAATCCCCATGACGGAGTGAGCTCCTGTTGCTCGGTCCCTGCTCCTGCCAACCTAGCAGTTCGAAAGCATGTCAAAGTGCAAGTAGATAAATAGGTACCACTCCGGCGGGAAGGTAAACGGCGTTTACGAGAAGCGGCGTAGTCATGCCGGCACATGACCCAGAAGCTGTATGCCGGCTCCCTTGGCCAATAAAGCGAGAAGAGCGCCACCACCCCAGAGTCGGTCATAACTGGACCTAATGATGAGGGGTCCCTTTACCCTTTACCTCTGTACAAGGCATTTGCAAGCATTGCTAGGAAAACAGCCATCTCCCACTATTGTGCACAACTTCAGCACCTCCTTTTCAGAGCCTCTTCACTGTTGTGAATCGTGTCTCTAGCAAATTAAGAATTAAAACACATCCACACAGCTTATTTGTGACAAGTGTTAAGCAATCTTTAATCTTTCATATAAACATGCCAGGATTAATTGCTAGTTTCACTCAGGAGCTGTCAAATGTTTTGTAAGATTTTTTTCCCCCCAATTTATAAAATTCAAGAATTAGTTCAGATACACTTTTGTGGGGCAAAACATCTGCTTCGATGCACACATCACAATCACTAATGTGTGTAATGATGGGGTTGTGCTGCATTTATCTCACTAAGAAAATTAAACTCCAAAGCAACGAAGTTGGTGGCTGACTAAATGACAGTTCTTTCCCCCTCCTCCCTGCTTTTTATTTTATTTAAAAAAAACCCTTACCATTTCTCCATCAGAAAACAAACCCAAGCTTGTTGCACCAGCAGCAAAATATCACACAAATGGATAGTATGTTTCAGCCTGTTAGCTCAGTCGAAATGTTTGAAGTCAAAATAACTATAGAGGCAATGAGTGTAGAATTCTTCTCCATTAGTTTTACTTACTTTGAGTAGGCTAGAGGATTTATGGCTGCAACAACTCATGGTAGCAATTTGTTACCTCCACGTACAGAGGCAATATTTATTGATTGATTTAAAATGTTATATGCCGCTTGATTACAAAACAAACAAACAAAAAACAGACCCTCAAAGCAGTTTACAAAAAGAACAAAATAATGGAATGATCAGTAAAAACAATTATTTAAAACATTCTGAAATAATTAAAATGACCTGGAGCCCACATACCTGAAAGTGTACCCCTCTGTACTCTATATCAGACTACTTGTGCTCCGAGAACAGTGGAAGGTTTCTTCATTTCCCACCATCATTCAGTGGTGATATGGCATAGATTCTTTTTTGTGTGGCAGTTTCCCTTTTGTGGAATGCCCTCCCACTACAGGTGCATCGGGTTATTGATATCATGTTGGTGCTGAGAGAGCTTATTTGCTTATTCAGGCTTTCTTTAAGTGACCGTTTTAGTCTTCTTCTCTGGTTAGATGTTTCTACTCAGCTTTTGTCTATTTAAAAGCATGTCTCTGTGTGTAATATGTGTGTTTGTCTACATATATATATAATCTCAATCTCTTCATGCTTTTGTCTGTTTTCTCTGGACTTGGTGACACCTTCTGCATCCAAAGAAGGAAATAAAAGGGAAAGATAAAGGACCCCTGACAGTTAAGTCCAGTCACGAATGACTCTGGGGTTGCAGCCCCCATCTCGCTTTACTGGCCAAGGGAGGCAACGTTTGTCCACAGACAGTTTTTCTGGGTCATGTGGTCAGCACGACTAAGCTGCTTCTGGTGAAAACAGAGCAGTGCATGGAAATGCCGTTTACCTTCCCGCCAGAGCGGTACCTATTTATCTACTTGCATTTTGACGTGCTTTCGAACTGCTAGGTTGGCAGCAGCAGGGACCGAACAACAAGAGCTCACCCCGTCGCGGGGATTCGAACCGCCGATCTTCTGATCGGCAAGCCCAAGGCTCAGTGGTTTACACCACAGCACCACTCGTGTCCCAAAGAAAGGAAATAGTCTGATCCTAAACCTCTGCTGCCTTGTGGGATATCTTTGGAAGAAAAGGCTAAGGAGTAAGCCCTACACAAAGCTGTAGTAGAGTACTTAAAATGGTTGTATGCCTTGTATGCCTCCTTCTGGCAACTCCTGCAGCCAGGCTGATGCCAAACTTATTGCTCTGCTTTCCTTTGGACCCCATCAGTGAGGCCAAGAGGGGGGTATTGTTGTCTGGCCATGCACACGGCCCAGGCTTCTGCCCTGGGAAGGTCACTTCAGTGATGCTAGCACATCGGTTTGACTTCACCCCTGGAGGCACACTCCATTGCCTCTCAAGACAGACAGATGTCATCAACAGCCATATTGGACCCTGCCCTGGTATCCTGCCCTGGTATCAGTACTGATGAAGTGCAGGCTATAAATGGTTCAAGCAAAGAAATAAGTGGAATGATCAGAAAAACAAAGATATACTAAATATTTCAGTTTTTAAACTATAATACCTGAAACCAGAGCTTTGTGCCAGACTCACAAGAAGAATTCTGTCACAAATGCTAATTTCCAGCTCCAGGCAAGAGAGACACAAGTAAATGTCATTGGCATTATGTATTTACTTAAATGCAGAATTTATATCTTGTGTTTGTTCAAAGAAACCCAAAGCATGACATTTTGGGTTGCAGTTTCACTGTATTATGATGGTCTTTGTTGAAAAGCCACATAAAAGATAGACATTCTAGGATATTTATGTTCCCCTTGACTTCAGAGTGCATCACAGAATGTAAGCTGCTCAACCTTTAATTCATTCTCACATGTGGACAATTTTTTACCCTCATGTGAAAGACCAGCAACATGGAACTTGGGAAGGTTGAGGGGATTATTGAATCAAAGAATTGGAGTTGGAAAGGACCCCCTGCGATGCAGGAATCACAACTAGAACATGCATGACAGCTGGTCATCCAACTTCTGCTTAAAAACCTCTAAGCAAGAAGACTTCACCACCACCTTAGGGAGCCTGTTCCACTGTTGAACAGCTCTTACTGTCAGAAGGTTCTTCCTAATCTCCTTTCTTGTAACTTGAATCCATTGGTTCAGGTCCTAGCCTCCAGAGCAATAGTTTTGTGCAATAGATTATAAAAGTACAAAATGCTTGTTGGTGGAAGGATGTTGAGAATGAAAACATTCTAGCTCAGCATGCACATGTAACACATTTGCTGAATGCCTGATTAATTATGTCAGAATTTTCGTAACAGAATCTAGATATACTGGAACCACAACCTGAATTCCACTTTTTTTGGAGGGAAGTCTAGCACAAATTGGTACCCTCTAACTCAGGGGTCAGCAAACTTTTTCAGCAGGGGGCCAGTCCACTGTCCCTCAGACCTTGGGGGCGGATGGCGGACTATATTTTGAAGGGGAAAAAAATGAATTCCTATGCCCCACAAATAACCCAGAGATGCATTTTAAATAAAAGCACACATTCTACTCATGTAAAAACACAGGGCAGGCCCCACAAATAACCCAGAGATACATTTTAAATAAAATGACAAATTCTACTCATGTAAATACACGCTGATTCCTAGACCGTCTGTGGGCTGGATTTAGAAGGTCATTGGGCTGGATCCAGCCCCCGGGCCTTAGTTTGCCTACCCATGCTCTAACTATTTTCGACTACAACTCACATCAAGCCCAGCCTGCATGGTCAATGGTCAAGGATTATTGGAGTTGTAGTCTGACAATATCTGGAGGGCATTAACTTGGGGAACAAATGGTCCAGTAGTACCCATGACTTCTCAAACCTACATTTGAAAGTCCTGATGAACTGCTGCAATATCAAAGAGAGCTTCAAGTAAAGAGCTTTTATTCATTTCTTCTACTGAGCAATTCTGATATTCTGATCCAATAGGAAACAATGCTCAAACTTCTGATTGCTTTACTACATAGACAGAAGAGTGTTCTTAGGGTATTCTTTGTCTCCTACTGTTTCGACATCTGTAGCAAACAGTGGGAAACTTGCTCATTTCAGATGCACACTTATAGGGAAAAAATAGATCTTCCATTTAGATGGGTCTTATTCTCAAAATTTCTTCCCCTACAATTTCAGAAATAGCTAGGCTTTTCAGGTGCTGTTGTAGCCTTTCTACAATTAGAAACAGAAATAGTTGGAATGGAAAGAATTCCTATTCTTCAGATCACTTCCCTCTTATTATGAGCTATGAAATTGGGACAATCTTCAAAAGCATTCTGTAGCTAACAGAGGGAAATAAGAGCTATGCAGAAAATGCCAGTATGTTTTATATTTTGGATCACTGTATTGACTTGATTATCAGTTCTGTTGGCTGGAACGCATCAGCTCCTATTAATTTTTAGGCCTGGGATCTTCTTTTCATGGGAGAAAGAGAGGGAGAATTCACACCCATTTCCACTTCAATGAAGCACACAAGCGTAATTTTGTTCCCCTCCTAGGAAGGGGAAAGTGAGGATAGCAGTGGCTGGTGTCCATTGGGACTGGTTGGGTGGAAGGCTAAAAGACTAATAGTAGGTAGAGCCAGACCCAATTACGGGCAGAGCCACCTAATTGTAGTTTTGTCCTCGTATTCCTCCCTGCTGATTCTTACAAGACACAACACAGAGACTAAACAGGAGGAAGCTGACAGACAGTGGTTTGCACTGGTCTGGTTGTAGGTAGGAAAGCAGGCAGGTGGAGGTTGGCTGAGGGTAGCTGGAGATTAGTGTGCCCTAATGAAGCAGCCTATAATTAATGAGGAGCAGAAACTCCTTTGGACCACCTCAGTCCCACTGGCCAGGTGCAGTAAGCTTTATGTTAGCCCTGTCTCTAGACCTGACCACTTTAGCACTGAGTGGCAACCCACTTGCCCACGGGTTGAAGAGTATTGGATTAGTCAGTCACCCCGACAGATTTGATTAGAAATTTTCTGGGGGGTATTTCCCTTCACCAACCTTGGGTCTGCCCTTTTTGCCTATTCCACACTCCTTTTGATTTTGGATAGTGACCTTTGTTTGGCTGATTGGCTTAATTCTCTCAGTCACAGCAAGCAGGCAATGTTGGCAAGAATGGGAAAACTAAATAGGCCATCTCATGTAGGACCCTGAGGCACCTACATGGCAAGTGTATGCTGACTAACCTACCTTGCATTGCCAACTTGCTTAAAGGACTAAGCAGATGAAGGTCCTTTGGATCCTGGTGGTTTCATCCTTCTAAACACTGAACAGTGAGGGAGGAGGAGAGCCATCAGATGCTCCCTAGGCTCACCTTTGGGTGGGGGAACAAGAAAGAGCACAGATCAGTAACCAATTGATCCGATGTTTGGAACCAGGGTGCTATTGCCCTTGGGGAAGCTGGAGTTAAGCCCCCATCTCTCTCTCTTAGTTCAGTACATTCACTAGGATTGGCTGCTGTTAATAAAAGTGGCTCATCAACCTGATTCCTACCTTGTGCCTTCTTCCTGGTGTGTGGAGACAACAAACTTCCTACTATCTAAATAGTCATCAGACTATTAATCTGATGGCTCCAGCTAAAGTCTGAGGAATCAATTCTTGCTCTTTGGGCTGCACTAACATTTTGCCATTTGTTTTCTGACAATTGCAGTAGAATATAACTACCACCCAATGAGAGAGAGTGTGTGTGTGGTTGCATATACTGTAGGCATTGAGACTGGCAATTTGATAATATGATGTATGTGTTTTGTAGCAATATTGACTACAAAATCAGAAAGTGAAATACCATCTGGGGAAGTGATTTGCCAACAGGGGAATTGGTGGTACATAAACCAAAAACCCATTGATTTAGATATTTACCGCTTGTGAAATGGTTATCTATAGGATACTGTGAAGATTCAGTCATCATATGGTCTCTTGTAGCACAACATGCAATTTAACTGCTCCCTAAATAACTTTTTTTATTTTTATATTTTTAAGGATGCTGCTGCCTCTCTCTGCTCTACCTGGAGATGCCAGAGATTGAATCTGGGATCTTTTGCTCTACTGCTGAGCTGTGGTCCTTCCTGGCTCTGTATAGATAGAAGGGGAAATGGAAAAAAGTTGCATGTGTGATTTCCAAACTGATGTTTGAATGCCCTGTGTTAAATAACGAGTACTATGGATTCCTATCCTTTAAAATCCTTTAAGGCAGGCAACCCCAAACTTGGGACTACAACTCCCACCATCCCTAGCTAACATGACCAATGGTCAGGAATGATGGGAACTGTAGTCCCCAAACAGCTGGAGGGTCGAGTTTGGGGGTGCCTGCTTTAAGGCTAGAAAGATGAATGTAAGGGTTGCTTGTGTCTTATTTAAAAATGTATACAGCATGTTCATAATTTGGACTCTTCTATTTAATGGAGTTCTGCCCTTTGGAAGCAGAGGATATGACTACAGCTTTTAATGACTGTACCTCTGCTGGTGGTCCAAGGGCAATTATGGTGGCAACGGGCAGCCCTGGTCATTTCAATGGTGTGGTTACTCACTACAAGTCACCAGTTGTGTCCTAAACTATAAGACTGCTCCATAGTCTGGATGCCCATATCTCAACCTCCCCCCCAAACAAACTTCCTCTTTGTTCCTGAGGTTGGGAAGATATCAGGAAGATGGGAAGAGACTTGGATGGTGATGATGGATTAGCTTGTCTCCCAGGATGAACTGAGATAAGAGGAAGGTAGAGCTGCTTTGGGGCCTCTCTTTAGCTCTGTTGAGTGCTTGTTGGCTTCAGAAGAGTCTCTGAACCTCTTAGGAACTAACATATAATAAAAGCAGCTGCTTCCATATTAAATCATCTCTACATATTCACTTTTGCTCTCCATGCAAAACAGATGCTAGTTCTAGCTCTACAGTCTTCACACCTCAGCTGCCTATGATCAACTTGAGAGTATCTCTCGGGCCTGAAAAATCAAAGCATATTCTTCCCATAAACTTTATGTGTACATGTGTTAAGTGTTGATCTAAATCCACGTTTTAACAATTAGGCCATCACCGGTTAAGTGTTGTATATTCTGATCTTATTCCCGCAGTGGGCATAGCATTGCAGCTTTAACTATCTATTTAACCATGACTACCTAATCTTGGTTTATCGTTTGTACATTGCTTACGGTTCTGTTCTGCAAAATATGTAACTGTCAAGTCTTTAAATTAATCAATCAAAATCCACAGTGCTCAGTGATAATTGGATTTAGATCTGAAACTACATTTTAGTTTAATCTTTCCGCTCATATTTATGGCATGTTCTGTGATCTAATCTACTGGCAAAATACAGCTTCTTTATTTTTTCCCCAGAGACAAATTTATTTCAATTTAAAGGACAGATCTTGCTGATTGCAAGGCTACAAAGGGGCAAAAGAGTGGGAAAAGTTGTTATTGGCATCCATCTGTCTCAGGACAATAGAGGAGTGTGCCTCTGTGGGCAAGGTGAAACTTTTGGAAAGTTGCAGTGGCTGTAGAGATTGATGTGGGAGAGACATGTTTTGTTGCAGATGAAGGCATCCAGTTGTGCTGCTGCAGATGCACCATGGTGTTTCTTCTCTCTTTACTCTTCCCAGCAGTCATGCCTCTGCATGCCACACTTTCTGTGCAATGTCTGAGCAGTGCCCCCCATGTGCTTGAGTTCCTATCTTCTGAAGGGTTTCTGATTGTGCAGAAGTGGTTTAGCTCTTCAGTGGAAGCTATGGAGATCAGGGGTGGGACAGGGGACACAGTCCTGTACCCCTACACTTATTCATCCCATGTGCTTTTGAAACACTCAAAGGGCCTTTTGCAGATATATGAAAATGAACTGGATGTATTTTGAAGCCAATAAAATTAGGCCATTATTCCTTATAATAAACTTCCACCACACTGAGACATCTCCCCAGTTTCTGGTTATAAGTCTCTAATCACAATCACAACCAAGCACAAGTTATATAAATAAAGTAAAAATAGCAACTCGGAGAATACCAATTAAAATCATTAGCAAATCTACAACAGCAAATTAACTAACATTGAATAATGAATCTGTTAATGTAGTTTAGCAAAATGCAAAACTCACAGAGCAAGCGAAGTCAAGAACCACAAATTTGCAAACGCTATGCAATTTTTTTTTAAAAAATTTGCATTTGTGAACTCATGAAATTAATCTAATTAAATTATCTTTGAATCTTTCATAAATGTTTTGGCACAAGAACCACAAGAGCTGGTAATGAGACCATAAAGCAACATGGGAAATGAATTGGATGCTTTCTATTCAGCAGTCATGCTTGCCATTTTTGATGGATTTGTATGTGATCCCCTTGATAAATTCATTTTGATTTAGTTTCTCCCGGAGCTTTTTCAAATATGTATAAAGAGCATGGGCCTGTTTGAGTTTTAGCTTAGCCTGCTCTCTGCTGCAGGGTAGGATAGGGCACATTCAGAGATGCAACCCCCCTCCCACGCCTGTACTGTGAAGTGGAACAGATCAAGAAATCACCAACCACAGACTTCTCAGAAAGTGTCACTAGCCCTCCTTGAACTCTAATGTTGTGTAACACTCCCCACACCCACAACAACACTGCATGCAAAACTCAATGCAGGGTACAGATATATTATTATTTATTTGTCAAGCTGAAGCCGTTAAGGGTCCAGTTGTAGGAGGCTGCATTCATTTCAGAAAGAATGAAAAATTAAACCAAATAGGGTTCATTCATTCAGTTCTCATTTGTCCCAAAACAAATGCACAGAGAAATGAAGGGATACAAACGGAGACGTGCTTCAGTACTTCCATTCACAACTATTTGTACTCCATTATACCATTCAGGGCATCCATTTGTGGGTTTTTAAAAAAATCCTCCCAGTTGTTCTTGGTGTCCACTCCCCCCCCCCATTTTAAATTCTTTAGGTATCATTCTAGGACGCTTTAGGAATATAGTGCTGCTTCAGTGGGGCCAACCATTGCTTTGGTGGTGGCCACAGTTCCCTCCTCCCACAATGTCCTGAATGATGCAACATCACATTTTGTATAAACACCCATTGGAATGCTCTGGAACAGCTTTTCAGGGACTACAGGGGAAGGAGTAATAATAAAAAGGCCTCCCTCCTTTCTCCAGGAATGACTGTCCTGTGACTGAAGTCTGATTCATACGTAGTCTGGATTCTATCATCTCTCTCTCCCCCTCCCTATATCTATCTATCTATCTATCTATCTATCTATCTATCTATCTATCATCTATCTATCTATCATCTAATCATCTATCTATCTATCATAAAATATTCTGTCCTGAAATATACTCAGAGTCGCAAAGTGATTTCATGCTATTTATTCAGCTCATAGTGGTGAGGAGAAATGGAAGTCCCCTCAATGAAAGTCCCCCCTGCTTTATATACATTATTTACACAATGGGCTGCACATGATTGGCTAATTCCGGAATTCTACTGTAAGCCAATCAGGTTGTGGATTCACTTCTATCTGGAGCATGATTGGGTAGTTCCTGCCAACCAATCATACTGCTGCATTGTTCTAGTACCAATCAGACTGCTGCATTCTGAATCCTATTGTTCTAGGACCAATCAGACTGCTGCCTTTTGGATCCTATTGTTCTAGGACCAATCAGACTGCTGCCTTTTGGATCCTATTCAACTCAGTACATAACATGTCCTTTCTGACATACATGACTCCCAACCTACTGTTTAATCCTCACAGCAATCCAATGAGGCAGGCAGGCAGGCAGGCAGGCAGGTGGAGGATGACCCAATATGTGATATGTGGAAAGTGTTTCTGACACTACAGAGTAAACTCATGAAAACTTGCAGCTTTAACATTTTCTTCTTCTTTAAACAGCCTTAAAAAAACCCCCACCAAAACCACTAACAAAGAGCTAACAAAGAAACTTGCTTTTGCAAAGCGTAATGAAGTTGGGAGCTTAGTGTTTTACAGAGGAAAACAAAAACACCCGGTTTGAATGCTTTCCTGCACTTTGGGTGAACGCCAGCATTTTCTGGAGGAAGACAAGTTGGCAATTAGCCTAAACACTGGTGGGCTGGGGGTGGGAGCGTAATGGAATGTTCTGTCTCCTGGATTTATATTTTTTCAATGCCACCTTATTAATGTGTATATAATTGTTACTGCAACAGTCTTGAAAACACCAATCAGTAAAAGAGCTAATAATTACCGTGCTTGTAAGAGAAAGAGAACTAATTGACTTAACAGTATACTTCATGGGTAAGCTGGTATAATTAATTAAAAAAAGAAGAAAAAACCACCCTTATTTTAATGAGCGACTTGACAATACCGAAGTCAAGTGCCTTAAGAAAGGGGGGAAATAAAGGAAAGCAACATGAACGAAGCCAAATTTTATTTACGTTTCAAGTGCTCTTTTTCAAAGTTCATTTTGCTGTCAAAAACGTTAGCTCGCAACCCCCCACCCCCAACAACAACAACAAAATACACAGCACTAGAGCAGTTAAAAAAATTAACTACACTGTGGGCAATTCACACAGCTTAAAAGCAACAATGAGAATGCAGCAAATTCGGGGTTAAAGCAGAGGGCAAGATGGTGTCCCCTTATTCCTTGTGAAGAACCTGGGTGTACATGGCAAAAGGCCTGCAGAAGGTCCCTGTTATGTATTGAGTTGAAAAGGATCCAAATTGCAGTAGTCTGATTGGTCCTAGAACAATAGGATCCAAAATGCAGCAGTCTGATTGGTCCTAGAACAATAGGATTCAGAATGCAGCAGTCTGATTGGTCCTAGAACAATGCAGCAGTATGATTGGTCTGCAGGAGCCACCCAATCCTGCTCCAGATGGAAGTGAATCCACAACCTGATTGGCCTACAGGAGAATTCCGGAATTAGCCAATCACGTGCAGCCTGTTGTGTAAATAATGTATATAAAGCAGATTCCTCCTCACCACTATGAGCTGAATAAAGAGCATGAAATCCACTCTTGACTCTGAGTATATTTCAGTCCCAGTTTCAATCCCTGGGATCTCCAGGTTGGTCTGGGAATAGGTCTGACCACTCAAACCCTGGAGAACTGCTGACAGTCAGTGAAGGGAATATTAACCATGATGGACCAATGATCTAACTCAGATTTGTTTGTTTGCTTGCTTGCTTTTATATCTCGCCATTTCCTCCAAGGAACTCAAAGTGGCACACCTGGCTCTCCCCCTCCTCATTTTATCCCACAACAATGCTATGAGTAAGGCTGGACTGAAACATAGTGACTGGCCCACAGTTACCTTCATGGCCAAGTGGGGATTTGAAACCTGGTCTCCCAGGTCCTAGCTCAACACTCTAACCACTACACCACCTGAGTGCTCTGTTAGGCAACTTGCTTTTGACAGCTGTGAGTCATCTGAGCAATTACTCTGACTGAATAAACAGGATTTCTGAGCTCTGCTACCCATCACTTAAACATCTTATTTCCCCCTCTCTTAATAAGAAGCGGCAACTTTTGTTTGAAAGTTTTGAATTGTTCTGTGCCTACAAATAACTGCAGCGAAGTTGTAGTCTCATTCATGTTGCTAAACAGTGCCTGCCGAAACAAGTTGCACTTTGCATCCTAATTTTTAAGAGTGACATTAATGGAATTTCCAGTAACTCCTTAATACCAATTATTTCTGTCTGAGTTAACTTAGAATTCTTACTGACATAAGAGAGAGAGAGGAAAAAAGCAGTGGTTTTGTTTCATGCTGATAATTATATTGTTCTGCTGTTAGTGTTACAGTGTCACTCAATTGTTCAGTACTGGTTAGGGCAAGTTTTGCAAAGGAAAGCATTAACACTGCTTATTAAGCTGACACAACCTGAACTTCCACCAGCAATGGAAAAGAAAAGGTGAAATAGATCAGCTGAGGATTTAGCCCTTCAAGCTTGCCCTCCAGAAGCATAAAAGAAAAGAACTTTTCTGGGGGAGGAAGAAGCAAGCAGTAAGAAAACATACACACTTCCGTTGTCCTGCTGCTTTCTCACAAGAAAACCCACTGAATTGGAGCAGAGATCCATCGGGTTTTCTGGGGAAAGTGGTGGGGCAAATGGAAAACTGCTTAGACCCATGCCTAGAAAACTCATGCTTTCTCGGACTCATGCTTTCTAGGCACGGGACAAGCAAAGTGTGAATGAGCTTTAAACCTGCAGTCCTACACATGCTTACCTGGGAATTCCACTGAATCCACTAGGAATTTTGAGCACACATGTGCAGAATGAATTCCAAAACTGTGGTCCACAGACCACTGGTGGTCTGTGAGCTTCTTTCAGCCTGCAAGCTCTGAAGCATCTCTGTAAAAAGACATTTAAAATTCATATAGCATCCAGCACAGCACATGGCTACAGGGCCGGATTTAGATGAAGAGAGGCCCTAGGCGACTCCACTTGTGAGGCCCCTCCCACCCCCCACCCTCACAACTAGAAGAAAATGGAAGAGTGTTATAAACAAAACTGAGTGAAGCCAAGGATGATGATGGGTATTTAAAATTCTACAATTCACAATTTCTCCTCTAAAGGACATAATATATTATTGTTAAATACCACGGTGATTTTTAAAACTGCATAAAATTGACACTGAAAAACTTTTGCAATAACTGAACTTTGTAAACCTTTTGTGGCCTGGGCAGGCCTGGAACTAGTTCCCATGTCTTGTTCCTCTCTAAGGAATCAAGCTCAGCCTTCATGGCATTTAACCATGGCTCAGCATCCTCTGAGGTTAAACTTTGGACCTCTTGGAAACTTGAAGGTTCCCAAACCTTCTCTGAGTTATTAACAACAGCTGTATCTGCTATGACTGTTTTAGCAAACTCTTCAGCATACTTTTTGGGTGGTTTACCCTTTGTGGCCCTTTCTGATCTGCGTACTATACACAAATCTTCCATGCTAGGCACCTGGGCAGGCCGGGTCGTCCTCTTATATACCTGCTGGGGTTGACAAGGCATTTGGCCCTACCCTGAATCTCATTCTCATCTGATTAGTTATCATTTAACTCTTGGGGAAAATAATTAGCATCACACGTCATGTGCATGGAAGTTGCCAAACCAATTAGCCAGCTAGAAGGATTACTGTTAATAGCACCAGTTTTCCTATAACTTGATACTGCTGGATAGTTTTGATGAACTGCAAAAGCATTTTTAGTTTGCTTTCTGTTGCCACCCTGGAACTTTTCTTTATTAGTGCCACTTTATTAGTTGCAAATGAAGGAAAACAAGTTTTCTGCTTGTATGTGTTGATAATATAATTTTGGTTACTGAGGACAAACAAGATTGTACAAAAACAAGATTGGGTGCAGGCCTGGCCAGGACATAAGTGTTCTGACTGTGACAAAGGTGACCTGTGTGCTTGCTTGCTTGATTAACAGCTGTTGGGAACTTCAAGGTCCCTGCTTTCCCATCTTATGATCTTTGTACTGCACCTGGAGACTTCAATAAAGAGCATTCCATGTCAAGAAGGAGGGCAAGTGGGCACTGTATCAAATGACAGGGCAGGAGTTACACAGAGCAGGGCCTTTTCACTGGTGGTGCCCATTGTATGCCTCACTCTTCCCAGACCTGCTCTCTTTTGGCCTATATTTATAATTAAGGAAGACTTTGGAAGAACTGGTTGACAAGTCTTATCAGTTGCTAATGTATGAGTGGATTTTATTTGCTGCTATTCTGTGCTACTGGTGCACCAGGATTTACACCGCATAATAGAGTTGGCCAGGATGCCAGAAGGGATACAATTTATGAGCTTTCTCCATCATCCACACAGCAGGGGGTATTCAGTCAACAGTGCAAAGGCTGAGCTGAAGCATTCCCTGCTAGTTACCTGCTTTCAGCAATAGGGGTCGCTGTTTCGTAGTACCCAAATGGTTAGCTGTCAGATTCTGGAGCTCCCTATTGGTGGCTCTTAGGTAATTCACAAATTACAGAGTCCATTCGTAAAACACAGTGTTCATTCATAAAGCAGTAACATAAATCTCCATTGCTACATATTTGGTGTATATTTCAGAGGTTGAACGTACAAGTTTATGGCCATGCGGTAGTGTAGTGCTTATGCGACTGTGAATAAAAGGTGGCTGGGCTCATTGTCTCAGGGTTTGGGGGTGGGAAGATGTGACAAAACTGATTTCCAATAAGTGCCTCCCTTTATTTCCATAACAACTCCTTGAGTCTGTACTCTGAATAGTGACACCAGGGACCTAGAAGGTACAGGGCTTGTCCGTCCAACCCTTGCACAGTCTCATCAGAGCTGATCTTAAGGCAATTGGAGCAATTGGGCCAAATTGGGCCCCTGGGGCCACTCCTAAGGAGGGCCCTGCACCAGGGCAATCTAGATGGATTTTATTTATATCTATAAGATTTTGCAGGCTTTGGCTGTGAACTGGGGCCCTACAAAAATAATAATCAAGTTGTGCCCCACTGCTTCAAACTGGGCCCCACTGGCTAGCCCTGAGTCTCATAGTTGCTGGGCCTGAGTTGTCCTGCCCTTGCATGAAGTATTAGGTTTGCAATGTTGGGAGAGGGGAGACTACGGCACTGGGGAGAGGGCAGGCTGGTGAGGCCCCCTAGACCTAGAGGCCCAAGTTGCCCTGCCCTTGCATGAAGTCTTGGGTTTGCAATTTTGGGAGAGGGAAGACTGCGCGCTGGGGAGCAGGAGGGCTGGCGAGGCCCCCTAGATTTAGAGGCCCTAGGCTTCAGCCTACTGAGCCTATACATAAATATGGCATTGGCTACAGCTGGCAAGAAAAATGATCCGTGGTCCCATGGGGGAAAACGTTTGGGAACCACTGCTGTATACTTCACCTCTCTCACACACATTGAGCAGTTTTATAGACCAAGGATGCTGAGGCCTTTGCTCAATCTGGAATGTGCCATTGAGTTTTGATAATGCCTTATGCTCCTTTAAGTGGAGGATAGTGGACGGGAGCATGTGCAGAAACTAGCCTATGTACAAAGGTGAAATTTGCATCCCTTGCTCCACCAGTTTAATCTCTAGCCCCACCCACGACTGGCACCTGGCCTCTGGAAGTTTCCCCAGAAGGGAATACACCACACTTCTTCCTACTCAGGTGAAAAGGGCTATCCCTATCTCTAGTTCCATGGTTTGTAGAATGATGAGCTGGAACAAAAGGGGCACTGTACCTGCTACAAGCACAGCGAGAAACAGTATCAAGGGGTTGGGTAACATTAGATGTAATTTTAAATGCAACAGGGACAAAGAATTTTTCCTGCTAGCTCTACAGCGTAATCCCACCACGGTAAGCTGCTGAAAAATTGCTGACAAGAGCCAGACTGCTGAGTAAGCGTCACCTAACAGACATGGAAACATGATTTGCATCATTTTTAGGCTTGGCAGACATTTTGTACTCTCCCTGACAAAAAAAAAAAAAAAGCACACTCTTTCAAGTTGGGCAGACACACACAGAGCCATGAGGTGTTCTCAGCTTTTCAGGAACAATCTGAAACTGAATTTCAGACATCCATGTGTATCTGAAGAGAGGGAGGATGGGGGGAGCTTTGGGAATCCAGAAACTGCATGCAGAAATATTTTTAAAACACCCACCCAAACCTTTCCAGTTCTACTTTAAAAAGTACCAAGTTCTTTATGACGGAATGATAATTAACATCTGCAAAAGTGAGATTGGATGGTCTGATTTCACCTTTCAGAGTAAGGTGATGAAGTGGTATAAGTCCACATGCCCTGGTCACATCCAGATTGCATTGTTATAATACTCTCTGTGTGCGGCTGGATATGAAAAGCACCCTGAAACTTCAGCTAGTGCAAAGCATTGCAGCATTTGTATGCGTGTGTCTCGGCAAGGAAGAAATGGATCATGCCGTTGCTTAAAAGAAGAAGCCAGAAAGCCAAAGTTCTCAGGATACTCAGCCCAATGCCACATTCTGTGCTTTTGTAATCTGATTGCTGAATATGACACACTGTTATGCAGAAGGGAGAGAAAACATAATAGATTCTGGATGTTGCTGGACTACAACCTTCCCATCTATGTTAGCTGGAATGGGAATTTTAGTCCAATAACATTTGGAGAGCACTACATTCACTACCTGGTGCTGGAGGAGACTCTTGAGAGTCCCGTGGACTGCAAGAAGATCAAACCTATCCATTCTTAAGGAAATCAGCCCTGAGTGCTCACTGGAAGGACAGATACTGAAGCTGAGGCTCCAATACTTTGGCCACCTCATGAGAAGAGAAGACTCCCTGGAAAAGACCCTGATGTTGGGAAAGATGGAGGGCACAAGGAGAAGGGGATGACAGAGGACGAGATGGTTGGATAGTGTTGTCGAAGCTACCAGCATGAGTTTGACCAAACTGCAGGAGGCAGTGGAAGACAGGAGTGCCTGGCGTGCTCTGGTCCATGGGGTCACGAAGAGTCGGACACAACTAAACAACAACAACAACACATTCACTACCGCTGTAGTATAGCATAGGGCAATGACCAATTTACGCATGTCCAATTGACATGTGATTCCGCAGCATGGCAGTGAACCCAGAAGTGATCCTAAATGTCACTAAAGTGTCAGTGAAAAAGCAGAATGGGGGTGGGTCAGGACACTTTTTGCAGGTCCCACCAGGTGCATGGGGGTCCAGAATGCAGCCCCCACGTAAAATGAGGATTGCTTGTACACACAGGGCCCAATCCGCCATACAGCAACCTTACCTGGAGGAGGAAACATCAGATACAGTACCTCCTCCACAGCTTCTAACCATGGTGCAGTTATTCAACCAAAAAGTGTGCACCAATATGCATGAATTAGTAGGAAATCATGCATAAAATGACATTACATTAGGGAAAAGTTATTGCAGGGGAAATTTGGGCTAAATTGCATATAAAAATGTGTACAGTAGGAGAAAACTACATACACAAAAATTGCATTTGGGGGAAAAAAAGAAAATTCATGAGGAAATGGGGCAACTTGAATTTTAGGTTGGAAATAATGAGAAATTGAGAGAAAAGAAAATTGACAGTTTGTCCATTCCCAGTCAGGCACGCAGATCAGCTTCATCCACTGTGGTGAGGTGTATTACTTTTTATTTAAAATGTAGGAATTATTTCCAAATTTGCATCTACACATCAAAATTAGCATGTGGACATTTAGTACAAATCAGTGTCCTATTTTTGGTGATGCAAAAGTGGCTATCCTAAAGTCAAACCTCTAAGCATGACTCTCTGGGTCAAATGAGATGATTGCAGAAATATTACGATGCTGCACATTATGCAGAATGAAAGAGTAGATGGAAGTAGCAGAATTCTGGACTGAATCATTTCAGGTTGCAGATTGGGACCATCATTTTCCTTGCTTCCTGATATGTAAAAAGTGTCTACTTGAGATAAAGGTGTAAATAGAACAACCTTCTCCCTAATGTACTAGTTTACAGCATGTCAGAAGAGTCTTTTCCCTTTCCTTTCCATTCCTTTCTTTTTCATGGAGGAGAATTTTAAAATGTGGACAGCTCTTTCACCTGCAGTTGAGAGTTGTCCTGCCTAAAATGTTCTCCACCCTGATCTGCAGAATGTGTAGATCAGTTCTGAGGAACAAAACAATTAATATACTTGACCAAATGTGGCTCAGCAAGCTATTAATAGACCTGGGAGTATAACCCAGATATCTCTCATTAGATTAGCATCCTATCGTTGTTCTAGACAGCTTCCTTGGTTGTCACTTTGCATTAAGGTGATACTAGGAACATAGGAAGCTGCCCTGCACTGTGCCTGATCACTAATCCATCTGGGTCACTGGCAGCAGCAATGCAAACAGAGTTTCAGACTCTGGGTTTCAGACAGAGGTCTTTCCCAGCCCTACCTGGAAGTGCTGAAGGTTGAACTCAGGACTTTTTGCAAGGAATGCAAATGCTCTCCCACTGAGCTGCATTATCTTGGAACTATTTGTAAATGAAGATCTGAAGCTGCTATGAAGCCGCTGCTTCCCGATACATGCTGCTAAAGTTTGTGGCAGGCTCCTGTCTCCTTAAAAAATTATGTGGAAGCCCAAGTGGACTAATGTACTGTAGCTGGTTAGATTCTTTGAGAACATCTACACTCCAAACAGATTTGCTTTCTTGACTGGCTAACCAACCCTGGATGAAGTAAGGTTAAGAGAACTGTCACAAATGTCACATTCAAAATGACAAAGCAATTTTGGCAAGGAAGGAAAAAACCCCCACCTTAAGGAAGCATATTGTGCAGGTATCTCAGGATGATACAGATTCACGTTCAAGAAATTGCTTAGGTAAAGAAGGGTAGTCATTCGTTTTTGCAAGGATGAAAGGCCTCTAGCTGTGAACATGAGTTCATTCGTTGGTTAACTGATTAATTCTGCATAAATCTGCTTAGAAAAAAAGCACATTTTCTTTGTTTCCTCTACATATTCTGCAGCCCAGAAGAGGCATTGCCATTTCCATGTCACCCAGGAGGACATTTCCAAATGAAAAGACCTGCAAAGCTTCTGTTTGCCCTGGGAAGGAAGCTGTCAACATTTATTTATTCACTTGATTTATATACTGCTGCCTTTTAGGGGACAATTGTCACTTCAGGACTATGTACAACATTTAATAAGAATTATAATATATAAAATAATCATTCTAGTAAGTGATTAAAGAATCTATGGCCTTTTAAATGTGTCTGTGCATTTTGCGTTTTTGTGTTGTAAACCGCCCCGTGATCTTGGGATGAAGGGTGGTATGTAATTTAATAAATAAAATGTATAGCCCTTTAAAAATGTTCACCTATAGTTAAAATATCAGCAGCAACTGAAATAAGTAGGAATCAGTAAAAGCAGACTGAAATAACCATCGTTGGTCAACAATCTGGCTGCATCTCTTTGAGTCGGTTGAAGCTTTTGAGCACTTTTCAGAGACAGCTCCATGTAGTGTGTGTTATAGTGCAGTGGTACCTTGAGTTACAGATGCTTCAGGTTATGCGATTTCGGGTTGCACACCGCGCCGAACCCGGAAGTACCAGAACGGGTGACTTCCAGGTTTCGGAGCTCATGCATGCACAGAAGCACTAAATTGCACTTTGTGCATGTGCATAAGTGCCGAATCGCGACCTGTGCATGTGCAGACGCGGTGCTGCGGGTTGCGAACGGTGTGGGTTGCGAACGTGCCTCCCGCATGGATTACGTTCGCAACCCGAGGTTCCACTGTAATCCCAATCAGAATGTATCTAGGGTGTGTGTCATCATGGGCAATTTAGACACCTCAAGGAATGGGTGCAAATGGTGCACTAGCTTTAACTATGCAATGTAGAAATCTGAGTAGCCATGTTCAGAGCAGATTATAGGGTTGCCGTATTCTGAAGAGCAAAAAAGAGGACACATTTGCTGATTTCTACTTTTAACTATGGATCCCTATGGCAACTAAGATTTTACATACCCATGAAAAAGAGGATGTGTCCTGGAAAACGAGGACATATGGGCTGCCCAAACTGTGAACTTGTGTCTTCAGGGGAAGTGTTACCCCATCCAGATTAAAGACTGTTTCACTGGTTTTCATTCTGTGTTCAAGCTTGCTACCCAACAAAAGCACCAAACGTCTCTCTACTAGGGTTGTTATTGCCAATGGATCCAAAAGATCTTGCATTAGGCAAAACACAAGTGAAACAGTTGCCTTAAAAAAAAAGCAACAGGATTCGTGCAGACCTGTTTAGTTGTTTATAAGAAAAACCAGCCAACATGTAGAAACAGAAAACGGGTGTTCTTGAGGAATATTCATATGCGCTTAGAAACATGGGGGGGGGGCACTTTCCAGATGATAGCCCTGGCAACATTGCCTCCTGCATCACAGATCCAATTGTCCATCTTCCATTGCTGCTCTCTTCACCAGCAAAAGGTGGGTTGAACTTTATGTATCTTTCCTCATTCATGCTTCATCGAAGAAGAATCTCTAGGTAGGGCTGGGAAAGACTTCTCCCTGAATCCCAGGAGAGACACAGCCAAGTCGTTGTAGATAATTCTGAGCTAGATGGACCAGCAGTCTGACTTAGTGCAAGTTCATGTCCTATGTTCCAAAGAGCTACTTTAGGCGAGCTCAAGAGCTTGGGCATCCCCAGTGACATTATTTTTTTTACATTTTACTGAAATGTAGACCCCTGCCCCCCCCCCCCGGTACATCGCAAACTATTTTCCAAACTCGTTTCCTTTTCAAAATAGATTTGCTGTGAAGCTTCTGTGTGGGCTGATGCTCATGAAAGCAGAACACAGTTCCAAGGTCCCCTTGGGTGGGTGAACGAGTTGCCTGGCTCTTTGGATCTGGGCCTATGTGTCTTCTTGAAAAGAAGGAGGAAACGCCCCCCCCCAACTCTGAACATCTCTATCTATGTCATTCAGGCAGAATTCCTTTGGGTTTTAGAAAGTCACATTGCACTGCATCATACACTCCTCTTTTCTGATAAATCTCTACTTTGCAATCTAAGCTTCAGCACTTCCGAAGAGTTAAAATGGAAAGAGAAGTCAAATGCCCTGATAGCTTCAAAAGTCACACATTTAAGGGATATACTTTGTCCTGCCCTATCGGCTTGCCCTCAAGGTTATCTGGGCAAAGTTTCTGCATTCAAAAGAATCGCCATGTCCCAGTTAGGCTAAAGTGACCACCGCACAGTGTGAGGTGATATGAAGTCATGGACGTGAGGGGTGTAGGGAAGGAGGGGTCAGAGAGGAGTCTTTATTCTTTTGTGTGTGTGTTTTTTTTTAAAAAGAAAACCCTCAAATGATATTAGTTCTCTGTCATCGGTACAGATCAGATTCCACTGTGCCAAATGCTTCATGGAACGTGTTGATAAAGAGGGCACTCCACATGGTACAATATTCTTGTCTCCAGGCAGAGTGTGAAAAAGAATGTTGAGAGGCTGGAGGGACGGGGCTCTCTGGCTTCCTCCAACGGCAGATTCACAAAAAAAGAAGTGTGTTTTCCACTGGAACCGAATCCTGGTGCTGAAAGGGTGCACTTCAATCTTTCAGTTTGTACACAAGTCTTCAACATGAGGGCATTATCTGGCAATTGGCCTTCGTACCCACAAGTAGGAGTTAGATCGTTGAGCATATCCACACCATTCGAGTCCTTCCGCTTAACACAAAGACCCTACTTAGCACTTCAGTGTGGAGTGTTGAGCACCAAAGTATTCTTGTGATGCCAAGTCCTTATTGCAGGCTTTACTAGGTCAGGAATGTCCCAGAGTCTCCACAATATATCATAAAGACACCACAGTTTCTACAGAAACCAAACCCTGGTTAAGCTCCTGGAACCCCTGGAATCTTCCACCGCTTGGGGATAGGCGTGGTGTGCAACAACAGCCTTTTTCAGTCTTAGGAAGTCATGAGGCTTTCAGTGGACCTTGACATATGGCTTGTTAGGGGTCAAAAGATAGGACCAAAGTACATGTTACAAGCTAGCAACCCATATTTTTTTGTTTCATGACCTATCCCTTGAACTATTGTAAAAGAACATTGAGAACCTTGCAATTGCTGGGAAGATAACTCATAAAGTTCATGTTGTGAAATGAAAAGAACTTGTGGAACATTTCTATGCAATCTAGTGGGTCTTTATTTCTTATGTTTCAGAACCACCTACAGGACTCCTTATCCACACCAAGGAGAGAAATACAGTCTTCCTGATTACGATGGCTTAAATATATAAATGAATTTGTACTTACCTGTATAGCATGGACATCTCAGAAATGATTTTCCACTTTGAGGAGCGGTTGTGGTTGAGGAGTGTTGTGGTTGTTGTGGTGGATGTTATTTTGTTCCCTCCCCATTCTTATTCATAAGGGATAAAGTGTAATCTTATTCACTTGCAATACTCCCCCCCCCCAAAAAAATCCCCTGTGCTTAAACCAGTCACTTTTATTTTGAAGAAAATGTTGCTGTGAGGCCCTAATCCGCAACACACTCCCTTTCTGGATAGGTGCTGTTTGCACCAATAATAAGCACCTTGGTAGGCAAGTAGCAGCTGGAAGTGTGTGTGTGTGTGTGTGTGTGTGTGTTGCTGATAGGAAATCATGGAGGAGGTCTTATCTGGAATGGAGCCCATTCCAGACTGTGGGAAGGGAGGTGAGGCAGCTGCCTTTTCTTCAAAATGAAAGTTTAAGCATGCTTTATAAAGAGTGCATTTTAAAGTAAAGTGTAGCTTAGTTCTTACACAGGCCCGGTTTATTCATTGCCATGTTCTGGGAGAGACGCATTCATAACATTTTGTAATATCATCTAAAATCGAATTGAAGCTCTCTTCTTGGAAAACACCATTATTTCTTCGGGCTGTCATCATTTACCAAAAGCCTTTAATAGAAGCTGACATCATGCGCCATTTATGTGTCAAGCTGGTTAGCAAAATCTTTTGATACATAGACTTCTTTGTCAGGTAGCAGCTTTCACCGTGTTACGCTCCAACTTTTCAGCTCCTGCAGACCGCAATCCTCCAGGTACAGAGGGTGTCCATGTGTCCTACTTTAAAGAGGACAGTCCTCTGTTTGAAAGAGTCTTCTATGTAAAGGACTGAGTGGTCCAAGTTTGGTTTAAATATGAATAAACCTAAGAAGGGAGAGAAGGAAGGGTCTTGAAGTTGCCCATTGATGCTTAACACTTGGAGAACAGACCTAGCAGGCACACTGGCCACCTGAACAGAGTCCTCCCCTCTGATTCTCATGAGATGTATTGGTAAAGGTAAAGGGTCCCCTGACCATTAGGTCCAGTCGTGACCGACTCTGGGGTTGTGGCACTCATCTCGCTTTATTGGCCGAGGGAGCTTCCAGGTCATGTGGCCAGCATGACTAAGCCACTTCTGGCAAACCAGAGCAGCTCACGGAAACGCCATTTACCTTCCCACCGGAGGGGTACCTATTTATCTACTTGCACTTTGACGTGCTTTCGAACTACTAGGTTGGCAGGAGCAGGGACCGAGCAACGGGAGCTCACCCCATCGCGGGGATTCGAACCCCCGACCTTCTGATCGGCAAGTCCTAGGCTCTGTGGTTTAACCCACAGCGCCACCCGTGTCCCATTTCTATGTGAATTACAGTAAATATTTATAGATCAGCATTCCCCAACCTGGTGCTCTCCAGAGGTTCTTGGATGCCAACTTCCCTTAGCCCTAGCAATCCTGACCAACAGCCAGGGATGATAGGAGTTGGAGTTTAACAGCAGATCACCTCACTGGCTATCCCTGGTCCATAGCAATAAATTAGCATACTTAAATGTTATGTGTCCCCTTTTGTACTTTTTTGGGGTGGTGGTGGTGTTGATGGGTGATTGGCCACCTGGCCTGTGTAGGCTCCATTAAAAGAAATGAATGCAAGCACTCCATCTTTTCAGTATAGCTTGCAAACATCTGAGTGAATGCTGCCCTTTAGTGATCAAAAATAACTGAAAACATTCAGCTTTCGCATCTGCCTTCATCCCTCCTCCTTCTGTGTATTTCACCCCATGAAATGAGCACAATTTATTTTTAAATACTTGTCATGTTCAGCTTGTTACTGCTGCTCTAGTTCCCCAAGAAAGAGGGAAAATCATTATAAGTCAGTAATTCATAAAGCTGCACAGTCACCAGGTCTGGATGCACTTGAAGGGCACAACGGATGGATTCTGAATGAAGGCAGACATGTGATTTACAAAGGCAACCAAGGTTTATCATTTCATTGGGCTGAGTTCCCTAAAAGAAATCTGAGTGACATTTTCAGGGGGGGAAAAGACCTCTCTGGCTGTAAAACATTTCCTCTGCCTTGTGCATGTGGAATTTTAACTGGGCACATTAAATGTTAAAAGTCCTTTTGGACATCATAACATGTAAAATGAACATGCATGACAATGTGTGTGGCATTGTGTGTGGGATTGCGAGGGCAGAAAAAAATAAAATAAAAAGAATTGGAACCATTGCCCTTTCGTAACACCCAAAATCAGCTGCCCAAGTTGACAACCTAACTCTCCAACTGGTTTTGGATTTTCTTTGTTCCATTCTGTTCTTGTGTGTTTTATGTTTTAACTGATAGTTGATTTAGTTTACAAAGTTTGTGCAGTTTTTTTTTAAAAAAACAACCCAGAACCTTGTGTATTTTTGAGAGAGATCTGACTCATACCTTTGATCAATCAATAAATATCACACTATTGAAAGTTCTCTGTCTGAGTCCCCTGAGTGCCTGCATTTTCAGCTTGGTGAGTAAAGAGTTACTGAAATCCCAGACGTTCCAAGGAAGATTAGAGTTTCTCAGTGGCATGTATCTCTAGCAGCAAGTGTGGAAGCCGACTCGGAAGAAACACGTTTGAAGTGGCAGAACTAATCATGCAGAAGCAGTTTGCGTTTTTTTTCTTTCTCTCAGCCAAGATAAAGCCAAGCATTATGACATTGGCAGTGCTGCACAAGGTCAATTTACTGTGAAAAAGGGAGCCACAGACTCCAACTTCAAATAGACTTTTCATCTCGCATAGCTAAAGACAGGATTTACCCTATTGCTTACGGCACAGAATGGGCAATAACCCAAGTGAACAGTTCAACGATGCTGCCCTCTTGTACGTTCCTCTTCTTCAGTCAACCTTGGTAGCTGTTTCAAATGCTCTGGACTAGATGTCAAGTTATTTTTTCCTCGCTTAGGAAACATGGCTGTAATCTTTCCCCAACTTACTCTGGCTAAATCAAGTGTGGTTTTAGCACTTGTCTGCAGTATATTACGGGAAATTGTTTGAACACCTCTTAAGATATTGTAACCAAATTTTGCATGACGGTTCCTGAGATCAAGTAGCAGGTTTCGGTCTATGCTTTGATACAACTGGATGTCATTTTGAAACAAGATGGTGGAATGAAGCTTTCAAAACTGCATTGCTTTCGTCGGTTGCTTAGAATTTCCAAGGGATGTTGGGTACAAGACTGTTAGTAGTTTTATTATTATTTATTCAATTTATACCCTACACTTCCTCCCTAAGGAGCCTGGGTTGGCAAACAGATACACAATTTAACAATAAAAACAAAGCCAACACATTTTCAACAGTTTGAACTTCACTTTCAGTCAAAAACATTCTTAAAACAATTATGGTTTAAAATATTCTTCCACCCAATGATCATGGGGTTGCCAGGAAAAGTATTCTTCAGCCACCAAATCCTTGGGTACAGGAAAGGTTTCAAATTCCTCCTGAAACTTAATAATGATGGAGACAGGCACACCTCTACAACTTAAGCCCACCACGGAAAAGGCCCTGTCATGCATCAGTGCCAACCAACAAGGCCTCAGCTGATGAGATCACCTTTACAGAAAAAACAAATAGAACTATTCTACATACACTGGTCTTTTTGTGCTTGCACCTGTATTCTGAGTGGAGTTACCTGAGAAATCCACACAGTGTGAAATTCTTTACAAAATAGAATGATATAGAACGATAACTAGTTCCAGACTGTCTTTTCCAACAATTTTGCATGCCACTTTGTTTGGCCATCTGGGGGTGGGAAAGTGGATCTTCTTGGCAGACCAGAGGTTCACCATCACTGCTGTAGCTGAAGCTCTTGGCATCAAAGAGAGAAGATGCAAATGGAAGAAGGGAAACTTGGGTACCAGGAATATTTCATGATGTGGCTTCTTAGTCTTAACACAGAGACCTTTTAAAAAGCTTTGTTGTGCAGCCGATAATGTGATAATCCTGCAAATAATCAAGGGGTGGAGCAACTCCCATTGCAGCATTTGAGACTTTTAGTTTAGAAAAAAGACTAGTAAGAGGGGACATGATAGAGGTTTATAAACTGATGCATGGCATGGAGAAAGTGGATAGAGAAAAGGTTTTCTCTCTCTCTCTCATGACACTAGAACTTAGAGACACCGATGAAGCTGAATATGGGAAAATTCAGGAGAGTGAAAAGAATAGAATAGAATTTATTATTTATACCCCGCCCATCTGGCTGGGTTTCCCCAGCCACTCTGGGCGGCTGCCAACAAAGTATTAAAATACAGTGGTCTGTTAAACATTAAAAGCTTCCCTAAACAGGGATGCCTTCAGATGTCTTCTAAAAGTCTGGTAGTTGTTTTTCTCTTTGACATCTGGTGAGAGGGCGTTCCACAGGGCGGGTGCCACTACCGAGAAGGCCCTCTGCCTGGTTCCCTGGAACTTGGCTTCTCGCAGTGAGGGAGCCGCCGGAAGACCCTCGGCATTGGACTTCAGTGTCAGGGCAGAACAATGGGGGTGGAGACGCTCCTTCAGGTATACAGGACCGAGGCCATTTAGGGCTTTAAAGGTCAGCACCAACCCTTTGAATTGTGCTCAGAAACATACTGGGAGCCAGTGTAGATCTTTCAAGACCAGTGTTATGTGGTCTTGGCGGCCGCTCCCAGTCACCAGTCTAGCTGCCGCTTTCTGGATTAGTTGTAGTTTCTGGGTCACCCTCAAATGTAGCCCCATGTACAGCGCATTGCAGTAGTCCAAGCGGGAGGTAACTAGAGCATGCACCACTCTGACGAGGCAGTCCGTGGGCAGGTAGGCTCTCAGCCTGCGTACCAGATGGAGCTGGTAAACAGAAAAGACTTCTCCACACAGTGCATAGTTAAACTATGAAATTTGTTCCTCCGGGAAGCAGTGACGGTCACCAGCCTGGACAGCTTTAAAAGAGGATTAGACAAATTTATGGAGGACAAGCCTATCAATGGCTACTAGCCACAATGGCTTTGTTCTGTCAGAGACAGTATGTCCTTCAGTGCCAGTTGCTGGGAATTGCAAGTTGGCCAAGTGCTGGCATGTTCGGCTTGCAGGCTTCCCACAGGCATCTAGTTGGCCACTGTGAGAACAGTCTAGGATGTTGGACTGGATAGGCCATTGGCATGATCCAGCAGGCTTGTTGCATGTTCTTATGATAGTGTGGAACATTTTCTGTGGGAATGAGATATGCAAGTCTTTTGAGTCATGCCAAAGCTAGTCCAATTTTGGCGCCTGAGTTGGAAAATCCAATTGTGCATGCTCCCATCTCCAATTTTATCTTAATATAATCAGAAATTCAAACGACAAGCATTCTTTCAATGTCAAAAATTTGCTGTTGACATCTCCGCTGATTGGTAGGGATGACCTTGAGTTCCAGGGAATATTTCAGCAGATAAAACTTCAGGGATGGGAGAGAGTTTCTGTTTAGCTATTTTGTAATTTATCCCTCGTCTTGTCTTTGAAAGAGATTAAATAAGCTTCCTGTTGGGACAAGAAAGAAAAAAAGAGATGGTATATACCCATAGCTGTTCTTGTCCATAATCATTAAAATATGCATAACCTCCTCTCTCAGGGTTGTGTGAGAAGGACCATAACAGAATTTTATGACTTTGAAATTTGAAATCCATGGTATTTGGGGAGAGAAGAGCCCTTAAATAATGGCCTTTGATTACTCTGCCGGGAGTTCACTAAGACAATAGAGAAGAGTTCAAAACAGGCCATAAAAAACGAAAGGAAAATCTGAAAGAAAATCTTCCCATGATGCATGAGCTACAAAAAGGATGACAGCTGCTTTTTAAAATGGAACCTCATAGACACACATGGTCTTAAAATGCAGTTTAGGAAGGGAAAGAGTTGGGGATCTAAGCCTCTCTATCTCGTTTTGAAATTTTATTATATATCAACAATGCAATCATAAAACAAAACCATAAAGCAAAATCTGTACAACCATCAATGTGAAATAGCAAAAGGTTAAATGGGTATATTTTGGGGCTCAGGGAAGCAGCTTAAGGGTTAAACTAAAAATAATATTTGCAAGTGAGGGTTCGTCCTGTATTTCTTTGACCCCTTGCAAAAAAATGAAGTTTATGAGCTCCAAAAGTAGTTGCGGTCCATGCCTCCCTATTAACTATTTCCAGGTCTTTTAGTTAGCAGAAGATGCACCAAGGATTGCATAATAAATTTCAAGAGGGTATGCTATAATTTTGCTTTTTAAAAGGACTAAGAAAATAAGTTGGACCATGCAACCTTTTAAGGTGTCCTACACTTCCTCCCTTACCATCATCTGAAATGGTGGGCAATGATACATACAGCACATTGTAGAGCAATATATGAGTTATGAATATGGCCTACAGAGCCTTGGAAACATTAACTTATGGTAAATGCATTTACAGCTATATTAAAATAAAACCTGGTTGCTTATTTCTAGGTTCATAGGTTTGTGGCTTTTGGTAGCTTTCGCCTGGAAATTAATGGCTTACTTGGGAAACAAAACTTATTTCTTAAGACACCGAATTTAGGCACATTGACTATTGGCTGCTATCCCATTCCTAAACCATGAAGTATGTTATTGTTCCTTTTCTGGAGTTGCAATAAGATCTTGTTTACATTTTCTTTTGAAATAGTTAATTTGTGACAGCTTTCATATACATCCAAGCTGTGAAGAACAACTTGTTTGTTCCAGAAACGCTTCTATTTTATGGAACCCAGATTAAATTACTGGTTTAAGGTAGGTTTGGTATTCCTACTGTCATTTGTTCTCTTATGTTGAAAAAGACACACACGTTTTAAAAGGAAATAGAACAAAATACCATGGGATAAATACATCAGTAGGTATTTCTGTGTCTTAATTGTAAGCTCTGATGGATCTTTGTAGAAATATAGCATTAAAACAAAACAACCTTCCCCCAAAACTCATACCAAAATAAACTTGCAACATGATCCAACTGAATGAAAACAGTTTCAAGGCCCATTGATTTTCAAGGCCCATTGTTTTAGTAGGTGAAAACATATGCTTAACTCATTCCATTAGAATAAATGGTAACACCAGACCTGCATTGGCTCCCAGTACCTTTCCGAGCACAATTCAAAGTGTTGGTGCTGACCTTTAAAGCCCTAAATGGCCTTGGTCCAGTATACCTGAAGGAGCGTCTCCACCCCCATCGTTCTGCCCGGACACTGAAGTCCAGTGCTGAGGGCCTTCTGGTGGTTCCGTTGCTGCAAGAAGCCAAGTTACAGGACTATGAATGCTACCTTCCGGGCAGGACTGGAACTTAGAGGGGAGGGGTGTTATGTACTGAGTTGAATAGGATCCAAAATGCAGCAGTCGGATTGGTCCTAGAACAATAGGATTCAGAATGCAGCAGTCTGATTCCTATTGTTCTAGGACCAATCAGACTGCTGCATTTTGGATCCTATTCAACTCAGTACATAACACATGCCTTCTCGGTAGTGGCACCCGCCCTGTGGAATGCCCTCCCACAAGATGTCAAAGAGAAAAACAACTACCAGACTTTTAGAAGACATCTGAAGGAAGCCCTCTTTAGGGAAGCTTTTAATGTTTAACAGACTATTGTATTTTAATAGTTTATTGGAAGCCGCCCAGAGTGGCTGGGGAAACCCAGCCAGATGGGCGGGGTATATATAATAAATTATCATTACTTAAAAGCATATGATTCTACTCCAGAGAAAATTAGTCATCATGCCTAAAGAGCCACAATCCACACAGGAATACCCATGAGCAGCAGCTTCCAGGCTTGAACATGAAGAAATTAGCAATCTCATGTGACCCAGATTTTGGACAGACACACTCCTTGCAAAGCCTAGAGAACCATAGAAGCTGTGGAAGGGCTACATCTCAGAGCATCTGACTTGGATGCAGAAGGTCCCAGGTAGGGAAATCCTACCTGAAACCTTGGAGAGCTACTACTGAGCTAGAGGGACCATTTGTCTGACTCAGTTTTATTTATTTGCCTCTTTATCTCCAGTGAGCTCATGGTTCTCCTCCTCCTCATTTAATTCCCACAACAGCCCTGTGAGGTAGGCTGAGGAGCAGTGACTGTCCAAAGTTACCCAGTGAGCTTCATGCCCGATATAGATTTGAACCCTGGTATCTTAGGTCTTTGCCCAACACTCTCACCACTAGGTAAAGGTAAAGGACCCCTAGATGGTCAAAGGTTGCAGCACTCATCTTGCTTTCAGGCTAAAGTCGTCAGCGTTTGTCCACAGACAGCTTTCCGGGTCATGTGGCCAGCAACAGAACACCATGACGAAAACCAGAGTGCATGGAAATGCCGTTTATCTTCCCATCGCAGTGGTACCTATTTATCTACTTGCACTGGCGTGCTTTCAAACTGCTAGGTTGGCAGAAGCTGGGACAGAGCAACGGGGGCTCATTCCATCACGGGGATTCGAACCGCCAACTTTCAGATCAGCAAGCCCAAGAGGCTCAGTGGTTTAGACCACAGCGCCACCCGCGCCTCGCCACTACACCACATGGGCTCTCTATAAGACAGCTATCCATCCATCTGAAATGCTTCCAAATTTATTGGATGTGTGGCTTCCCATTTCAGACTGAATCACTGAGTCAATAATTGTGAAACTCAGGGAATATACACCCAGTGTAGGTTGATCAAAAACCCAGGATTGCTGGAGGATGGAGACGGTGTGGGAGGGAGGCTTAGCCACTGTGAATTCTGCCTCGAGAGCCAGAGGACGGTCCTAGCAGAAATACACCATTAGTTGACTTTAGAAATCAAAGCCGTGCGGGCTACACAAAGGGGAGTTTGTAATTGCTGCCTGATGCTAATCCCATTGGCATGCCTTAGTGAAACATGCACAGCGCTGCGGGGAGGTTGTCAGGATCTGGTTGCAGGAGCCAGCCTCTAGGCGAAAGGCTCAGGCGAAGCTTAGACTCCCTGTATCGCCACCCGTGAGTCAGAGTCCATCTGCCTTATTGACTGACAGACCTTCCCCCTCGAACAATGCACATGAAAAAGAACATGGCTCTCTGGCTGCTCCTCCATTGTCCCTTGGGTTTAACTTCTTAACCCCTTTCCTTGCCAGCCTTTCATTCCAGCAGGCCCAGGGGGAAAGGCACTTGTAGCAACACTGATTAATTCCCTCCTTGCAAAATGGGATCACGTAACCAGGGACATTTCCTTGGTTCCAAAGGGTATAGCCAAATATGTCTGGCTCTTTCATTTGAAATCACTGCTAATTACAATATTTAGAATTTAGATATATATATATTTACAAGGCAACAAAAAGCACAATGCCTCACAGCCTTGCAGTATATATATATATATATATATATATATATATATATATATATATATATACAGTATTTTTATATATATATATAAACCTAGCCATTTCACGTTGCCCAAATTACAGAATTGTGTATGACTTGAGTTAGTATTTTTTATAAACATCTTTACCCCCAGTTTTCAGCTGAAAGGGCTAATAAAAATGAAACAGTCGCCGCTTCCAGCCTGGCAGTGTAAAAGAACTTGCAGAAAAGAGGGGAAACAGGGTTGAGGAGGGAATTATTAACTTAACCCTGAGGAAACAGGATGTAGCTTAGTGGTCAAGCATTTGCTTTGCATGCAGGTTCAATCCATGGCATCTACAGGTAAGGCTCAAGGAGATGCCTCTTCTGAAATCCTGGAGAGTTTCTGCCAGTTAGTGCAGACAATACTGAAGTAGATGACCTGATGCAATATAGGGTGCCTTCCTATGCTCCTGAGCAGTTCTTGGGGAGCAGTTAAATGAAGCTGGTCTAACAGCAAAGCTGATGGAGCCCAGTTTCTACCTCTTCTTTGGTTGTAGCCTGATGGAATGGCTGCTGCCAGGTGACGACTGATGGTGGGAGTGTGGGAATTTTAAGGAAGGTAGGAGAGGGTATATTGTTTTGATGTTATCCCTCCTCACTCATGCTGGTGAGTAAACAACAGAGCACATTCCCTTTGCAACTTATTGGAAGCAAGTTGATGATTTGTTAGACTCCTTTAATTAAGCAATCCAGTCTCGCTTGTCCAGTCTGGATTGTTCTGGGGAAGTTTCCCCATTTATTTCCCTCTTAAAATAATAACAACACAATAGAGTGTCCTTTAAAAATAAGAATAAAGTTTTACTCACATTCAGTTCACAGCAGTAATCTGAAGCCAGGCTTTATCTTGTGGTTGCAGTGAAAAGAAGTCTGAGCTGCATCTCAGACTTTCTGCTTGTGGGCTCCATCCTATGTGAAGGTATGCGCTGGCTAAGAGTCAGGAGAGTGATAGTTTAAGAGTAGGAGTGTAAGAGTCCAAGAGAGAGATGGTTGTGTGGCCAGCCCTTTTAACTGGTCAGCTAGGGTCATGCCCATCTACCTGGTCACACACAGGAAGCCCCAGAGCAGGTATGACAGGAAGTCCTCCTTGTCTGGAATCACATTCCCCTGTGGGTCAATTCTGGGCAACAGGAAAATACTGTACTTGACTGCTCTAGTATTAATACATCCCACAGGGAGGAGCTTAATGGAGTTGATTTCTCAGCAGAGTCAATGAAGTACTGCTGGTTCCCAGCTCTCCCTGGTGGTATCAGGCTGTTTAGATGGCATCGGATAAATAATAGGATCCTATTGAGCAATAGGCTCCCATATTGGGTAAAGCAGCAATAAGGTGCTTTTTTGGTGGGGGGAAATGTTCACATTTTTATTCACACAAACTCACCCACCCCATTTTATGTTTTAAAGAAAAAATACACATCACTTCAATTTAATTTTTGATCGGAAGCATTTTGAATAAATCATTTGGAAGGTATCTTAGCAGTTAGAAGAACAGCATATCTGTGTTAATCTATTGCAGCTTGATATAACCACATGCAGGGCATATGCCCAGCATCACTGCCAGGTCTGAGAGGGTCCTGGGCAATGGTCCTCTGCAGACTCCTTGCACAAACTTGATAACAATGTCTGGGAATTTGCTATCACCTAACTACCTTGGCCAAAGCCAACCAAAATGGAATTGCAAGTTGCAATTTCTATTCCATCTGTATACCTTAAGGAGGGCTCATTCCACAGCTTCAGGGCAACCACTGTGAAGCCCCTCTAAGCAGCTCTACAGTTCTAACATCTCATAGTGAGATCATTTGAGGTAGCTCCTGTTTTGAGGAGTGCAAGGAAAGCCACAAAGTCCAGTCTATTCTGGGCTGTGCAACTTTGGACTGCTTGGGTCAGGTATCCCATCTTTGTGTGCTCCCTCCCCTACCAATTACCACTATAAGAAGGGCTGTAGCTCAGTAGCAGAGCATCTGGCTGACATGCAGAAGGTCCCAGGTTCATGCCCAGGCACCTTCAGGTAGGGCTTGACAGCCTCTTCTGCCCATCAGTGCAGGAAAAACTGAACAAGATGGACCAGTGGTCTGACTTAACATAAGGCAGATCCTATGTTCACAAACTTTCTCAAACATAAGTAACTACCAGACCATGAAGGATTTCGTAACTAAAAGCTCTGTTTAACAGCTACTCTATGGAGCAGAAAATAGCCCCTTGTATGCTATGCAAGGGAGTTGATTTTGCCCCTCTGGGGCAAAACAACATTGGTGAGCTTCATAGAGTCAGGGAGAAAGCATGGACACAGCCAAGCCAGTGGTAGCTGCTGTACTGGTTTGACTCACGAGATCAAAGTACAAGTTTCATTCATTTCAGTAAAAAACCAAAACACAACATTGCTAGCAATGTTTTTATATTAGAATACCATATTTCACATTTTATTGCCCCCATTTTTATATTACTCATATGCACATTAAAGTCTGCTAACCTGGCCAGCTTAATAGTGTGTGTAACTCTTTGAAAGCTCATTCTTCCTGCCCCTTCAAATATGCACACAGTCCTATGCATGTAAATGCAGAAATGGACCAGGGATTTTGCTGATTGGAAGAACAACCAGGGAGTGAAATTCAGCTTCAGAGCAGTTTAATGGTTAAAGCCTGCAAAATGTCAACATGAAGAGGACGTACTTTTTTATGGAGTCTAAAACTGTTTCAAATAGCTGACATTTTCGACTTGTAGAATTTAGGTTTTACGCCATTATAGCTGTAGACTTCTGCAACCATAAAACTGCTGGGCTGAAAACAGACCGCTTCATCCTATGCATGTTTACTTAGAAGAAGTTAAGGGGCCACCAACTTCAAGGGAGCTCACAACCAAGCAAATGCCCCTAGGTTGCAGTAACCCTAAAGTTTACTCCCAACTAAGTCCCAGGCTGAAATCCAATGCACAGTGACTTGGGAATAATTTAAACTTAACAGGATTTACCTTTGAGTAAACGTGGACAGCTTGGGGCTAGATTGCTAGAATCCTATGTACACATTGGCCAAAGCCTCAGTGAAATGAATGGGGCTGCCTTCTGCATAAAGAGGGTTAGGATTGGGCTGTTGTCACAGAATCCTGTAAGTATTTACTGAGAAGTCTCCTGGGGATTTCAGCAGAGTTCCGTTTCCAGCTCTGCTTAAGACTCCAGCTTTAATCATGCAAATTGGATCAAATCACAAAGCTTTGCTTGCTTTTATGTATGCAGGCTTTCATCAGGCAAGACATTTCAAACAATATTGATAAATTTTAAAGATCCATCAGTGTAAACGAAAGTCATTATCCTGCCTAACATATGCAAGATTTACAGAAAACAATGAAACAATGTGCTTTCATGGTCTTTGAACTAACAGTGTCCATGCACACACTATTGCTATTACTATTACTATCAGTTACCTTGACCAGTTAACCAACAACGAAGCAGCAACACTCAGTAATGGGGAAAACCCCACCCTATGCTTAGTACATCTAACTGAAAGTGTCATGTTATCTGAAAAACTGACTTCCCCTCTATGGCCTGGTAAAAGCATTAAGATCAATAAATGTAATCCAGTTAGTTTTGCTACGGCCTGATAATTACCAGTTTGTGATAACATGGATACAAGCTTTTTCACTAGTGGCATCAGTGTTGTGGAACTGCTGCCTTGCTGAAATACAAGAAGCCCTATCTGTATTGGCACCCCGCCGGCTCTTGAAGATGTATCAGTTTAGACAAGCATTCCTCTGATCTTGTGACCTCAACCTCCTGTTTTGATTGTTCTAATTTCGAGTGTAACTGTTTTGTGCTGTTTTAGTGGGCTTGCTTTATTGCACTTTTAAAATTGTAGATGTTTATTTCAATGTTTTGATGGAATTGTTTTATTGTATGTTTCAAAAGCATGTGTTTATATTTTGGGGTTTTATACTTGTAACTTGTATGGAAGATCATTTGGCAATTAAGTGGAATAATAGTTGTCCAAGCCCAAGATGCACTTTAAGTGATTTTCACTGTGTGTGCCTTCTCTAAAGTTAGAGATATTAAAGGGAAGTTCTGCTTTAGTGCCACTAATGATTGAAGTAGGAATGGAACAGTCTCTTCCTAGTCCATATCAGCCTCACACTCATAAGTGTTGGAGGAATTGGACATGGGGAAGGGGTTAATTTCCTTTGCAGGCACAAATCACCCCGTGTATGAGATAAGCCAACAAGTGCAAGGTCAGCCAAGCTTGTTGCTATGGCAATAGCCCAGTGCCATCTATATAAGTGATTAAGACATGTCAGCTCATTAGTCAGTCAGTGAGTCTCTCCATGAGTCTGAGTCTGTGTTACGTCTTGAAACTGGAGCAACAGATATATCCCTGTGCTTGTATATACTGTATCTGTAACCGGAAAGCCAACAAGCTGTTTGTATATATCAACATCCAGAACCTTCTGTAGCTCTGTAGCTATTTTGGACCTTAAACCATCTCTGTGTGGTGAGGACAACCTCCGCTACATGGGTATCTCCTCTCAGGTTCCCAACAATAAGTCTGCCCCCTTCCAGTTCTGCATTAATCTGGATGAAAAAGAAAAATCCATATGGGAAATTAATATTTAAATACATTTTTAAAAATGTATCTTAATATACCTATTTCTAAATGTATTTTATCTTAGATACAAAGACGTTATTTTTAAAAATAATAATAAGAGAGATGTGAAATCTGAAGGATAATTTCATTGCAATCTATGTAATAGTCTGGGAGGTACAAAAGTGAGTGGAAGAGGCTTTCTGCTATTGGAAGGGCACCTTTGACCCAACTCCATGTGCCAAACCTACCAAGCCAATTTCATAGAACCATAGAGTTGGAAGGGACCCCAAGGGCCATCTAGTCCAACCTCCTGCAATAGTACCAGAGAGCATGGTACTATATTCACACAAATAGTGCCTTTAATATGAGTTCCCCAGCACCTAATCAGCTACTATCACATTTGGCCAATAAAATCTAAAGGATGTTGAAAAGTGACTATTAAACTAAGCCATGGAGCTGCATCTTCTTCTGAATGTTACAAGAACAAAACAAAGGCCCAGCTGTAGCACTCACTGTGCATCCCAAATGCTCACCGACTCCATTTATGGCTATAAAGTCAATTGGAGTCAAAAGGCACTTGGAATGCCCCAGGGTCAAAAGATAAAGCTCTGAGGACCTTTATGACCTCTTGACTGGACCAGCCTAGCTCTGTAGACCAAATATGAGGGCTGGCCAGTAAAAGCTTCAATTAGTGTAAAATTCAGCAGGCCTCCGTCTCAGCAACACCAGCCCCCCGAGAACATGCCGGCCCAGGCCTATGCTCCTTCCATTGATAGCAGGTCACTTTCAAGGACGTGGCGTTAATCTTTAAGACTCTCTTTGGGATTTGGTGTGAGGTAGCTCAAAGAGACCCCTCTGTTTGTTGTGATGGCCTCCCTCTGCAAGTCTGTTCCTTGGAAACTATGAAGCTGTCAAGCTCAAGGGTGAGAACGAGGCTTGTGAGAACAAGACGCAGGGCTTTCTCGCCAGCAAGGGCGAGGCTTTGGAGCTCATTACTCAGCGAGATAAGCACAGCCACAATTTCCACAGCCTCCAGAACAAAGGGGAGAACTCAGACAGGTCCAATGTATTGTGTTTCCCATAGCTGCTGCTATACATAGTAGCATCAGAAAGGAGGAAAGAAACAAAATGAAAGTCAAGGGAGGGGGGAAGGATTTTTTCTTTGGAGGGGGAACTGTTACATCTATCGAATGTCATGATGGTGCTTTCATTTATGGGGGAGGGAGGGGAAACCTAGGAAGAACCCCGTGCGTAAATTTCATTGGCAGAAACTAATTGTAGTGCTCCCATTAGGTTTCCAACTTTTAGTCCAGGGGAGCCTTGAAAAATAAATAAATTACTGAGTCACAGCCCCTTTGCCGAGAAGGCTGTAACAGTTGCAGATGGGTAGGTCCACCTTCAGATGTGCTTCTTTGTGGAGTGGCAACCCTCCCCCCCCAAAAAAATCCTTCCTTGTCCATTTGAGTGCTTCGTGGGGAGGGGGTAGGAAATAGAAGTTGTAAGGAGGCTGAAACTTATTAACCCAATCCTTGGTGTATCCTACTTCCTTTGAATTTAAGGCGCTAACTCCAATCTTAGACATTAAGAGTTTTATGAGCTTCCCAGGGGCTTATTCTGGATGGAAAGTTAGATTAGGTATACTGTGCATGCTTTTTCCATAGAAGCAGATGCTATAGTTTTATTCAGCTATTCCTGGAGAAAGAGGAAGGGGTACATGTGCTCTCCCCATTCCTGGCTGGAACAGGTCCTCCAACTTTGATAATGCTTCTTACTTACAGGTAGGGTGTGTGTGTGTGTGTGTGTGTGTGTTAAAACTAGATGACTGTTCTAATGTAGAATGTATATGCATTGTTCCTCTCACTTGCCCACCATTGACATGTAGTGCTTGGAAGGTTGCGCAGAAGGGAATGCAATAATTGGTTTGAAAAAGGTTCACTGTCTATGGCTTATAAAGAGCCGAAATGGTGCTAGTATTTCTGGGAGCCTTGCTGCCATACATACGATGCACTTCACATGCTTATGGCTTCTGTTGGTATTATTAATTAATATATTTCAGGTCTCAGCCATGACTTGGAAAACAGACACCTCTGTCTCAGATTTAACCTGGTTCCTTTGTCATACAGCAATGCAGTGTTGGTATGCTAACAGGTGATGTAGTAGTTAAGTGCTGGACTAAGAACTGGGAAACCCAGGTACAAATCCCCACTGAGCCATGAAGTTCACTGAGTAACATTGGGCCAATCATTACCTCCTTGATCAACCTACCTCACAGGGTTGTTGTGAGGATAAAATTGGGGGGAGGAGAGCCATGTATGCTGTCTTGAGCTCCTTGGAGGAAAGATGGGATACAAATGAAATGGGGGGGGGAGGGAAACTAATGTATAGTGTTGGAAATGTTAATCTCTCTCTCACTGGAACCACAACTATACTGCTCCACCAAATAATAAATATTAAAGAATATAGTTGAAAAAAATCCTATTGTTCTGCCGGCTGCTGGTACATGGATTCTTATGCTTTGTTTGTTTCTTTTGTCTCTTGTTGACAATGGAAACTAATAATAAAAAAAATCCCTGATGGTGTGCAACAAAAGGGTCTTATGCATATAAATGAAAATGGTCAAGACCTCAGCGGAATGAAAAATGAGAACTGAATTCCTGTCCCTACCGAGCAAGGAAAGAATAGCGATGAAATATAACCATACACAGGTTGAAAAGACATATGTTAAAGGTTCTTTCTTGAAGGATTTCACTGGCTATGTTGGGAGCATATATAGCTTTTCTCTGCAAAGATTTGGTTTATTAGTAAAAGTCTGGGTAAAATTTCAGGATTTAAGAGACTACCAATAAAGTGAAGATTGACATTAACCAGACCAGGCTATAAATACCACACAAAGAGACCAAACAAACCCTCTACTGAGTGAACTGGCCAACATAGTACTTTATCACTAAGCTAATAATAAACCAAATAAGGAAGAAACCTGTTGTCTTTATAGGATCTGTTCAATCAAACACTGTTATTTTGGTATGATATAAAGAGCTTCTGAGGGCTCTTCTTTGTTCTGAATCAGCTGATCTGCTTAGATTCAGGACACATCCACATGGCTTTTACATATGGGCTCACATCTGCCGCTGCTGCTTCCACCGAGCTTGCAGGACCTGATGTCATGGAGTGCCTGGGAGATGGAGCTGTGTGACCCAGTACGTCACCTCTGCCACTCACCAGGTGGGCTTGGGGCAGGCTACATTTTCTCTAAGCCCCAGTTCCTCACCTGTAGTATGGGGATAATAACACTGACTTAATTTTCCTGAGTCGTTATTGGTATAGCAGTTGGGGCTATACCACACTACCACTTGCCATGTACATAGAAAGCATGGGTCCGAGAGGGTTCTTTTTGCTTGTTGCACACTTTTTAGGCACTGGTCCAAGTGCTTTTCTGTTTGCCTTGCCACTTTCTCTGGGAAAGCGCGCCATTTATCACTGCATCGGGACACACATTAACCCACAGAAAAAACCTATTGACGTTTGTTCTGATTCAGTAAACAGCACATTTTCCTGGGTGAAAATGGTGGGTAAAGTGGAAGTGTGAATGAGCCCTTAGTGAGATAAAGGATGATATCCAGCATTGGACATACTCAGAGGAGAATCACTGAAAATAATGTATATTGATTCCAATGGGTCTACTTTGAGTATAATTGAGATACTGCCTAATCTAATGTATGTAATATACTTTAACCTCCTGTGTAAAGTCTCCATTTCCTCTAGGATACTTAGAAGCCTCTTTTTGTTCAAATGTACCTCTAGATATGGGGTGCCAACTTGACTAAAATATTGGGGGGGGCAGGTAAGCCCTGCCCTGCATAATCAATCAAATGGCATGGTGCACACATACCATTCAAATGGTAATGCCCAACAACTTTGAGGTGGCTCAGCCCCCTCAAATATTTTATGGGGGGCAGCAAATGGATCCTGCCCCTAGGAGTTGGCTCCTATGTCCAGATACATTTCTGATTTTGAATAATAGATCTGCCACTACCACTCTAAGATGCTAACTTGTTCTGTGTCCCCAAGGGGCTTGTATGGACAAGCTGGATGGTGACTCACTTTTGGAATGGAAGGGTGTGAGAGTGGGTTGTCTCCTCAAAGAATACCAAAGTAGACAAATCTTACTGCCAGTGTCCTATCCCTTGCATGCATCTAGATGACCCTTGTAGTCCCTTCCAACTCCACAGTTCTATGAGTCTATGATTCTGTAAAGCACTGCAGGGTGAGCCATCCTGGTTATACATGTACATAAGATGAGTTAAGAGTTAGAAGGTAAGTATTAGAAGGTAAGAAAGTTAGAGTGGGACTATGAGAAATGGTGGATCAGAGGTAATCGGTGAGAGAGTTAGTTCTGAGTGTAAATCAGGCTTCCTCAACTTTGGCCCTCCAGACGTTTTTGGCCTACAACTCCCATGATCCCTAGCTAGCAGGACCAGTGGTCAGGGATGATGGGAATTGTAGTCTCAAAACATCTGGAGGGCCAAGATTGAGGAAGCCTGGTATAAATCCACAGAACGAATACAGAGCAGGTCACTTTTGCTACTTTCTATGCTGATTAGGGCACTGAGGGCAATTAATTAGAAACTTCAAGAAGAACAAATTCAACCACAAGATCATTGCTGGTAGAAATGGCAGGAGAATGAAATCAGGCCAGTAGCCCAAAGCGAAAATGTGATAATATGTGACTTCAGTTATGCTTGCCTAGACTACGGTAGGTGAACGTTATTCATTATTTCTCTTGTTATACTGTTCTTCAATTTAAAAAAAATCAGATAAAAAAAAGATAATACATTAAAGATACTTTATAAAAGTGTATTTTATAATTTTATTTCCAAAAAAACCCATATAAAATACAAAGTCACATGGATGTACATGGAAATGCACATTCATTTTTGTCAGTACTTTAATGATAATTATTCTGTGTATATTTGGTTTTTAAAAAATAGTTTTGTGGGTTTTAGCTGTGTTTCATCAATAATTTTATTATGCACACCACTTAGAGAGTTTTTTGATTTATAAAACTTTATAAATTGATATCTTGAGATCTCTCTCACACAGAGACAGTACTTCTAGGAATGATATAGCAATGTGCCTCACAACCGTTCAACATGAAACCTATGAGAGGAAAGCAATTTCTGATTTAATACAGAGTGGTACCTCAGCTCAGAGATGTAAGTGTTGTCGAACAATATTATCAAATTCAGTAAATATGTGGGAATGGAAAATTGCCTAGAAGGTTCAGCAGCAACACATTTGGTTCAAAAACATCTCAGAAATAAGACAGTTATTTAAACAAGCTGAGAGAGAGAGTCATGAGTGTAGAATCCATTCAGTAACCTTGGAGTTATTAAGAAAGGAAGTTAAAATGTAGTGAACCAGCCCAAGAGAATGCCAGTATAGTTGAACGACAGTGCCACAGAAGCCAGAAAAGGCAAGAAACCTTCCTTTTAAAAAGCCCTTGTCAGATGCAAAGAAACAACAGGAGCACAAATGTTTTAGCAAAACAAATTAAAGTTGATAGGACATACAAAGAAGGAGTTGAAGAAGCAAATTGCTGGAGACATAAAAACAAATAGACAAACAAGTCTTTAAATATATCAGGAGTAGGAAGTCAGCTAGGAAAGGAGTAGAACAGGGGTCGGCAACCTGAAGAAGAGTTTGGATTTGATATCCCGCTTTATCACTACCCGAAGGAGTCTCCAAGCGGCTAACATTCTCCTTTCCCTTCCTCCCTCATAACAAACACTCTGTGAGGTGAGTGGGGCTGAGAGACTTCAGAGAAGTGTGACTGGCCCAAGGTCACCCAGCAGCTGCATCCCCAGATTACGAGTCACCCCAGATTACGAGTCTACTGCTCTTAATCACTACACCACACTGGCTCACAGCCCATGCGCTGCAAGCGGCCTAATTTAACCAGCCCACGAGTTGCCCCCAAACCGAGCTGCCCACTTGGTGAGTCCACGCGCGTTGCGCAAAACCAGCGCAGCGTGGGGACTCGCTTCCGCGGTGCCAGAAATCATGTCTGTGCATGCCCAGATGCCGGAAATCACACACACGTGCACTCATGCGCAATCACAATCCAGCCCACAGAGGTCCGCAGGACTTGACTGGCCCAGGCAGGTAAAACCTTGCCGACCCCTGGAGTAGAACAACAAGGGAGATTGTGAAAGGAGACTCCAGGGGAACGAATTCTTTACAGCATTCTCTGTGGTGGGAGATGGTGAAGAGAAACTCGTATGTGACCATTGCTCAGTAAAGCAACTCCTTAGAAACTGGTGAAGATCAAATGCTAAGGCTGAAGTGCATGTTGTGCCTGGCGTGAGGCTGCCACAAAAGGGAAGAAATGGCATCTCTGTGTTAAGTACTTCCACTCTGACCTGAAAGATTTGGACCATTTCCGATACGCTGATGTTGTTTTGGTCATTTCATCAAAGGCAGAGTAGACATGCCTAGAATTGTATTGAGTGGCTTGCTCCTATGAGCAACCTACATTCAGAGTTTAGTCATTTCAAGGATTGGTGTGTCTGTATGGACATCAGGCAAGGTACTCCCAGTTAGGAAGGAGGGGGAGGGTTGCCTATAAAAGTGAACCTGACCCTTTCAAAAACAATACATGAGCCATCCATTGCAGCGGGTTGGTCTAGATGATCCTTGGCATCCTTTCCAACCCCACAATTCTAACTAAGATCCTTTGAAATTCACACTTCTCCAAATTTTGCAGTGCTCCAAGTATTCCAGCCAAGAAGTGTGTAGAAAAATGTGTATGCTAGGGCAAAGCGTGCATATAAATGCATCTATAGTGAAAATAACATACAAAATGCATTACATCAGGGGAAATTGTTTGCTAAAAATGTGCATATTAGGCAAAAAATCATACACAAATGTCCGTATTGAGAGAAATTCACTCTAAAACTCTGAAGTTTTTAATGCAGACTGTAATGGTTATGGGGTTGCTCGTGCGTAAGTTGCCGCCACTCCTGGCTAGGTGGCCTGGTTAAACCTTTCCTGACTGGACAGCCCCTCACTTCGTGGCTGTTCAGTCGCTGGCAGAATCCGACAGTGGGCGTTTCTTCAACCTTTTCCAACATAAAAGTTCTTTGACGCCCAGTCTCCTCCTAGCCTCCCTGCGTGGAAGCCTTCTGCGCAGGGTGGGCGTGGGTAGCGGAGGACCTGTACTCTCCCCGCTGGTGTCCAGTGAAGAGTCTCTGAGCCTGCTCTCCGCTTCCCCCATTGGCCTCCCTCCATCCCTGGTGTCGCGCTGATTTTCTTCCCCAATTGGAGACCTGCCTCTCTCCCTACTTGGCCCCTCTCCAGCATCGTCGTGGAGCCCCTCCTCCTCCTCTCGTTCCGATGGCAGTTCCCTGACACAGACTTTACAAAAAAAAATCACAAATGTGATGTGGAAATGGAGAAAACAAAACAGACTTATTTCACACACACACACACACGTATATATCTTAATTACACAAGTTTCTAAGCATTGAACATAAAATATGATTATAATTAAAGTTAATGAAGTATATAATTACACTTTACAGAGGTCAGTCCTCTATTTGAAGAACTGCCTGATCTAATGATGGTTTGCACATAAAGAGCCATATGAGGGAAGAACAGAGACCTTGAAGATTCCAATCAGGAATGCTTGGCCAACAGATTGACCAGATAGGCACACAGCTGCTGAGGTCACCATCTCCCACACAAGATCGATCATATTTCTATGGAATTAAAATTTATGAAAAATTGTGTTCTTTTCTTAGTGACACCAACCCTAAATGTGCCAGGTCACTGTGGGGACTTTTAAATTGTGGCTCCCAGACTCTCAGTTTGTGACGTGGGTCAAGGCAGATGCCAACAGATATCATGTGCCAGAGGTATTCCTGAACCAAACTTACCTTAGATGCTACAGGTTGAACCATATTCAATGTGATAGTGATGATTACATGCTCCTTTCCTCCAAAGTGGTCACATATCGCCCTGCCCCTTTTCATCTCACAACTACCCTGTGAAGTAGGTTAGGCTGAGAGATGGTGTTTCATGGCTGAGTAGGGATTTGAAGCCTCCAAGATTGTGATCCAACATTCAAATACTACACCACGTTGCCCTTTGTGTTTCAGTAAACATTAACAATGAACACTGGTGCATCTGTTGCTAGCCTAACCATAGAACCGAGTGTCAAGTGCAAATACACCATTACAAATAATGTATTTCCAGTTCGGGTTTTGTAGTTGTTATAGGGCGATGTAAAGCAGCCTTTTAACCGACAGCCGGCAGAGAAGGTCCTAAACTCCCTATGGTTTTAGACAAAATAAAAGGGAGCCTTTCTTTTTCATTTTCTGTTTAAACTTGGAGCAAACCACAGTCCGGCTCAGTTGTCAAAATCAGGACGAGTGTCTGTATTATCTTGGTAGTATATCAGATGTCTAAACTTCCTCCTTAGAATAACACAAATAACCTTTATGGTGCCATAGGTCCTCTGTGACCTTTTTAGTAGTCATAACAGTGACTGATAAGCAACAAAGACATATCAAGGCAGTGCTTATTGGTTGGAAGTTAGAGGACCAGGCCTTGAATTCTACCTGGCAACGTAGCGAACGTTTTCAGGGCAAGTTCGTGACCTTGAGGCGACACTGAAGTATTCAATTTAACATATACAATACACCCATTCAACTTTTCACTATTATGATGAACATTTTCTGAAGACATTATGTGCATTCCCACATAAAACAGAGGTTAAAAGTCGCCGCAAATGAATAATAGAAATGATGAAATGATGAAACTAAAGGAACACATTTTATATTAAGTGGAAATATTTTTTAAAACATTTTATGGAAGATTTTTGAAGCATACACAATATATCGCCACCCGTCTCTCCTTCTGGACACCTCCCCAGCTGTATGTGCCCTGGAAATCGGACCCCAAGCAGGACAGACTAGAAGCCAATAATCACATATATTCTATATAATTTCTTCTTTTTTTGTTCCTGATACCAAAAGTTTACACTCTTCTCACCCACCACTCTCATACTCTCATTTGTAAACACGACTAGGAAAATACTTTATCTCCAGGATAAACTGGGAAGGGAAAAACAGAAAAATACCTATATGAAAACATCTCTGCATTATGACTACAGAGACAGGCAAACTTATTCATTTCTGTTTTGCTCAGTTTCTTATCTATTCAGTTGTGAGTTCAATTCTCCACATTTCCACATTGGTTTGCATTTTTTTTAAAAAAAGTGCTCATGAAAATTCACCTGCATTTTAATGTGAATTTCTCCTAATATAACCATTCCTGTATGCAATTTTCCTTATACATTTTTTTGCAAAGCAATTTTCTCCAATATAATACCTTTTAGTTGGTTTCTTTTTTAACCAATGCATGCATTCTGTTTACATTTTGCCCCAGTACATGCATTTTTGTACACATTACCTGGCCAGAGAACTGCATTGCAAAATTCGTTTGAGTGCAAATTTCGAAGAACAGCGTTGGCTCTCTATTTATATATTTATTTAATGGGGAGGTGCAAATCAGGAAGACTCCCCTTTAAATGTGAACTGAATTCAGTTTCTCCCCACATCCTTAAATAGGGATTTGCTGTTTAAGTCTACTCAACCTGGTTCAGCTTACTCCCAGGTTGGTGCTTATAGGACTGCATTATAGGAAGCTGAATTGGATTCAGCTTGCTATGGTGGGCTTCTGAATCATATAAGGCAAAAGGCATTACACAGAAAGGCATGTTGCAAGGACATGACTGCCTTTGATAAATACATAAAAGAAAAGGGAGCTCAAGGAAGCTGCAAAAAGGTGTGATTGTGTTGGGGATTCTTAATATCTTTCCTGCCTGCCATTTATGTCCTCCATATTGCAGCCTATCGACCTGATTCCCAGAGTTTCAAATTTGCAGGATAAAAATATGTCTGGAAAATGACTCTAATTCTGGGAATTGCAGTAGAGTTTTAAGAAGGCCATCAACATGCAGAAATGTGTCCAGTAGAGAGTGACAGAGGAAGTGAGGGACCTTGAGGCTGAATCTGATGAGGAAAGGCTGAAGCAGTTCTGTATGTTTTCGCACGGCAAAGAAGCAACGTGATAATTAAGAGCCATCTTTGTTCCAGTCTTCTCCCATCATCTTCACACTACCAAACCCTGGGCTCAGAGCCTTCTTCCCTTAGCGGGTTCCCTGATGGTTCCTCCCACCATTCCTCTGTGTCCAACCAGTCCATGATGCACAGAGAAGATGGAGCAAATGAGCTTTCTCCTGCTGCAGATGGTGCGACCTGCATCGATAGGTTCAAATGACAAGAAGAGGGATTTCTACTAAACACTGGGGGTGTGGGGGTGATTCCCTGGTGGTACAAGTTGTTAGCCATTGGGACAGGACGCCTTGGAAAGTGGTGGATTCTTCTTTGAGAGCCAGTGTGGTGTAGTGGTTAAGAGTGGTAGTCTCATAATCTGGGGAACCGGGTTCGCGCCTCCGCTCCTCCACATGCAGCTGCTGGGTGACCTTGGGCCAGTCACACTTCTCTGAAGTCTCTCAGCCCCACTCACCTCACAGAGTGTTTGTTGTGGGGGAGGAAGGGAAAGGAGAATGTTAGCCGCTTTGAGACTCCTTAAAGGGAGTGAAAGGCGGGATATCAAATCCAAACTCCTCCTCCTCCTCTTCTTCTTCTTCTTTTTCTTTGAGGTTTTTGGAAGAGGCTGGATACTTATCTACCAGGGGTGTTTCTATTTGTTTGTTTGTTTAATTAATTAATTTATAAGCTACATTTCCTCCAAGTAGCTCAAGGAGGCATAGATTTGTTGTTTAGTCGTTTAGTCGTGTCCGACTCTTCGTGACCCCATGGACCAGAGCACACCAGGCACCTCTGTCCTCAATGCAAGGTAGGTTAGGCTGAGAGTGATTGACTGTCCCAAGGTCACCCGGTGAATGGGGATTTGAACTCTGGTTCAGACTTTGATTTGAACACTACACCACACCGGCAGAGGGCTGGACTAGATGTTCTTTGAGGTATCTTCTAGCTCAATGATTTAATCTCCAGGAGAGCAGAAGCAGCTTGGAGAAGAATAATGGCTACTGAAGAAAGGGTTAAGTGTACACTTTCCACCATTCATCCATTCAATATTGTTCTGCCAAAGCTTTTTTTTTTTTACTATTAAAAAACAACAGCAGCAACAACAAAAATGGATATGTTGGCTTTGTTACTTGGCTTGTACCTAAGCTAGCATGTAGTCATCCCTACGTAGGTAACATGCCATAGCAAGCTCTTAGCTTCTATGTAAACTAGAAATGGCATTGATATTAAAATAAAATCTCAAGGGACAGTCTGGAAGGAACAGGAAAAAATCACCATCATGTGTGATGCGCATGAAACGTAGTATGGAAAGACAGTAGCGAAGTCTTCCGTGTAGACACCCGCCTGCCTCCACTTATGATAAATAAGTTGTTTCCCCCCCTGCAATTAAATCACACCCACAAAATATTATTTATATACTTCTCTCTCCAGCTTGGCTTGAGGTGTTGTTTGGACAAACCTTATTAGAGGACAAAATAAAAACGTCCATCAAGAAATTATGCAAAAGGGAAAATGGACACACCAGCTGGGTAAATCTATCATACGCTGGCAAAATAAATAATAAAAAAGGGCAACAAGCACTTTTAATTAGCTGAGTGAATGTCGTTTGCGGAACGCTGAGAGCCCAGCCTCCTCGCTCATATTAAAACGTGTGCCTAATTTTCTGTGAAAAGAAAGAAAGAAAAAGTCCCAACTGAACAGCCCTGACCACAGTCAATCATACTAAAAGCCACTGGTGCTTAATTTGATTTACCAATATAAAATGCAAATGAGGTGATTAAGTGGAGTGGCAGGCAGTGTTGGGCCCCTTTCAAACCATCAAGTTAAATGCGAGCAGACAGCGAACTGCCTGGGCAAAGAAAATTTTAGCATATTCGTTTGATTAGTGCTACAAAAATTTAATTAGATTGGCTAATTACTTGACAAATTGTTCTACACTAGAGAAAAGGCAGAACATTTTTTATTTGTTGAGGGGGGGGGTTGGAGGCGGGAAGCGCTCCTCTGTGTATTTTAGTCCAAATGCTATTTGCCAATTTGCAAAAGCATTATTAATTGAATAGAAGACGCTACAACAGGCCGCCAGCCACAGCAAAGCACACACGGCTTATAATTAGACCAGGCGCAGGCAGCTAGAGATGCATGCCCATAATCACGCCCACCTAGTAAAATTAAACACGCTATTTCTTGGGGAACCATGTCAAAACAGGTTGTTACAAGCCCCCCTGCCCCGCTCGGGATCTTGCTAAGCAGTATGCTTCTTAGCAGAAGATATATGTTACATCCAGGTGTGTCTTTGGAACACTTCAAACTCCCTTCTTTCATAGCAAGAAGACCCAACACAGCACCTGTGCTGTTCCAAAAAGGCAAAGGAGAAAGATGCACTGTTCAACTGAGCATTTAGCCCAGGGGTCAGCAAACTTTTTCAGCAGGGGGCCGGTCCACTGTCCCTCAGACCTTGTGGGGGGCCGGACTATATTTTTTGGAGGGAAATGAACAAATTCCTATGCCCCACAAATAGCCCAGAGATGCATTTTAAGTAAAAGCACACATTCTACTCATGTAAAAACACCAGGCGGGCCTCACAAATAACCCAGAGATGCATTTTAAATAAAAGGACACATCCTACTGATGTAAAAACATGCTGATTTCTGGACCGTCCGTGGGCTGGATTTAGAAGGTGATTGGGCCGGATCCAGCCCCCAGGCCTTAGTTTGCCTACCCATGATTTAGCCTCTTCCATATATTTGGCAATATACTGTGTCTAGTAAAAGAAGCTGTCCGGAGTTTGAAGTGGGGTGGGTGCATGCTAACGGCCGCAAATCAATTTCATTTATTGAATTTGTTTGATTGCATTGATGAATCTCTTCCCATAAAGTATCCCCAAAGTGATTTCACAATAAGAGCAACAGCAATAGATATTAAAAACACTTAAATATGTAAGAGCATTTTAAAACAGTTTCGTAAGTAAAATCAATTTCAAATCCAAAAAAGATGAGGCAGTGATTGACATAGCAGCCTAGGTCCAGTCAGAGGTAAGTCCCATTGTGTTCAATGGATCTTATTTGCAGGTAAGTGGATATCAGGGCTTTTTTTCCAGCTGGAACTCACTGGAACTCAGTCCCTCTCAGGTGGGCGCTGTTGCCATTCTATTTTTTTAAAAAATATAATTTTTATTAACAGGCCAATCAAATCACATTAATTCCAAATCACATTAGTTCCAAATTATACAGCCAGATTTTTAAAGTTTTGTTGGGGGTACCCATACTTCAGGCTCCGAAAGGGGTCCAAGCATCACTCTTGCTGCTGCTTTAATTAAACAGTTCTATCCAGTTCTGTCCAGATAGTCTCTGTTATTTTCCTCATCTTCTTGTTGTTATCAGATATTCCTTTCTTTGTGATCTCTGATAATCTTCACAAGCGGGTTAAAAACAACATCTCCTGTGTAGGTTTTACACTCTCCAAGAGTCATATCACATAAAGGACAGACGCCATTTCCACACCTCCGTTAAGAACATTCCCACAGTCTGTCCGTTGGTTTCCACAGGCTTGCCAATCTATATCTCAGGGGGCCCTGCCGGGTCAAGATAACATTCCGATAACCATACATTCACATTCCGATGACCCTGGTCCTCCTCCCCCTCGTCCTCCTATAGGCAAGCCTGTCTTCACGAAACTCCATTTGTAACTGCGTCATAAAACTTTCCTTCCATTCCCCGATGTTTCCACCAGTCCTCTCTTTGATCAGTAATTCATTTCCACACAGTTCATGATCTCCTGCTTGTGATTAATAATTTGCAACGATTCTTCTCTCTGGAGGGGAGGGTTATTGGTACTCACATAAGACAAAAAAAGAAAAGTTTTTTCCTCCCCCCCTTTCCGTTTCACTCCAACATACCAATCTTTTAATGATGATTCTTCACTTGATTTATTGTCCAGCCCGTCGCTCCGCTCACAGAGATCCATTAATCAGCAGTCTTTACTCCCGATCTTCACTTGATGTATGTGCATTAGCTTCTTTCCAATTATATATTTCCAATTATATATTTCGAGCTAATGCGAACCAGTGCGCAATTAGAGACAGCGTCAGGGAGGGCCAAGCTCACTCGAGGGCTTCGTGCCAAGTGTCCACACCCCCTTCTTTCAAATCCGGGGGTGAATTATGGACACAGCTGGCAAGGCAGTCCTCCCCCATTCCCTTGGGGGGGGCAAGGGAGGCTACATACTCCCATAGCAGCCTCTTAATTACCTTGTGTGGGTCGGAGAGATGTTATTGCCGGCCATCTTCCAATGCGCCCCCTGGTGGCCCCCCCGCTGTTGCCATTCTAAGAGAACAAGGGAGGCGTTCATGGTGAGTTCCAGCACCTCTTTTTCTAGAAAAATAGCACCGGTGGAGATAGAATTGCAACCTTACAGTACAATGCTATATTGTACAAATCAACACAGAAGTAAGTCTCATTGAGTCTAGTAGGACTTATTCCCAGGCAACAGTGTAGATGATAGCAACCAAAATTGCTTAAGACGCATTACTGCAGTAACCAATGGGATAATTGTAGACTTCTTCTGTGCACTGCATTTGGCTGAAGTCTCAATTTTGAAATGCATCAGGGGAATTCAGAGGGATTCAAGCTTCAGCTGAGTTGAGTGGAGACAGCCCTGGATTGCTCTGGGTTGGGGCACCCAAGGCAGTCTGGCGCTGGAACATTGGGCAGGGAGAAAGAAAGGCAAGCAGCCCCAGTGTATTCCCATTGAACCCTTGCTCACCAGTTGGTGAGTAGAGGCCTCAGTCCTGCTGGCTGCAGGGGTCTGTCATCGAAGGATCTGTAGGTGAGTCGGCCTGGGTCAGATCAGGCAAGAGGGGCTGTGTATAGCCTCGTTGTAAACCTTGGCCTATGTGTAACCTGTACACAGGCCTTGTGTACAGGTTCAGCTCTGCAACGTACAACTGACATTTCTTTTCTCTCTCCACCACTGCTACCCCATGTTCTACAGTGGCTTCCGTATTTCTGATACATTAAGGCAACTAACAGATAAAATGTAGTCACAGTTTGCTACCCTGGTTAAAATAAGAAGAGGGACAAAGAAAGACTTGGAGCATTTGCAGTTTCACCTTTGAAACTCACTCAAAGCTTTGCACCATGACGACGAAGGGAATAAAATGGAGCTTGCCTCTGCTGTGAGACAGCATGCACCATGCTGAGACATGAACAATGCAACAAACATCACCGTTGAATTTAGGTAAGACATAGCTAGTTCAGAACTAAACCAAATTTAGTAACCACCACCATCTTCATCATGACTTGCTGTACTGGTTTCCTTTCCATGTGCCATTTCTCTGTGCCCCCAGGATTTTTATTTTTAACTTTCCCCCAAATGATAGCAGGGCTCTAATATTCATATCTGCAAGACCACATCCAGATATCACATTAAACCATAGTTTGGGATTCATTTCTATGCAGCAACAAACTCGAGTATATGACATGAAGAGAGGTTCAGTTGGCCCCAGCTCTGATCAGCAGGCAAATACATTTTTATTTAAACCAGGCCCGTAAGTTAATTTGTAAATGTGTCATAATTTGTAATTGTCTATTCTTATATGTGTCAGGGAGTGTGTGTGTGTGTGTGTGTGTGTGTGTGTGTGTGTGTGTTGTTTAAAAAGTTTGTATCATTGCTGTTTCATTATATTCATCTTAGTATTGTTGGCCACCTTGAACATGATTTGGTGGAAAGGCAATATATCAAGCTCAACAAATAAACAAGATTCTCCGGGCAAGTTATGTGTACATAAATGCATTTTAAAAACTGGGCATTTAAACTGTATATTACTGAAAATAACATGGAAAAATACATTGTGTTAGGGGAAATGGTTTTGCTAAAATTCGTATATGTTGCAAAATTGCAAGCAAAAATATGTGTATTCAAAGAAATTGGTAGTAAGATGCTAATAATTTTCACGAGGACATGTCTTTGTTTTTAATGCCAAGTAATGTAAAAAAAATGTGAAGAATTGAACTTAAGATGGGAAGAATGAGAAAACGAGAAAACCAAAAGTAGAAAAGAGAGAGAGAGAGAGAGAGAGAGAGAGAGAGAGAGAGTTCTGCCCCATAATGTACTGAAAATCAGGATGGATATACAAATCTGCTTTGGGCTCAGGACTCAGCTTTTCATATTTGCCAATTTAGGCTACCCTGGCTAAGAAGCTGGCATGGAACATTTCTGATTATGCACATTAGGCAGCACTCTAAATCCAGACGGCCGTCTCCTCCCCTCCCCTCCTTGCCTTTTCTCTTTGTCTTCTACATGCTGCACAAGCTCCCACTCCTTTCAGGAGGCTGCATCTGCTTCTGCTGGTTTTCAGCATAACTAATCAACCTCTAGTGACTCCACCATCATGATAATATAAATAGATACCCACTTTATCTGCTCGAGTGGAAAAAAATAAGGATCATATTGTATAAACATAACACATTGGAGCTAGCAATTAGATACTGCTTTTAACTCAGGTTAAAGCCAGAGCAGCGGAAGCCATGGGGGGATACATGAAACCTGTGTGAACGCTACTCCCCTATATCCACGCAGGCATGAAATATTATTTATCACAATTAGCCATTCTAAGCAGCTGGCCCGGGATGCCAATTCATTTAAAAATGCATAACCCAAATGAGGAAGAAAAGTCAAACGTTGATGGGAAAGAGGCAGAAGAACACTCAGATTCCCTAAGCAGGACGCTTTCATGAAACAATCACAGGTTCCTCTAGATTGGTGGGTTGTAGTGGTTTATTTTTATTTTGCAGGTGTATTCTGCGACATGGCATCAATGCACAAATAGTGCAATAGCGATGGATTCATACTGAACCATACACATCATCCCACTTTATTAGTTCTGCTGTGCTTCTGCACAGCACTGTGTCACTGCATTGCAATCAGAAGGAGCTGTAGCGCAGTGAAAGAGGGGAAACATACACACAAAGAGAACGTTGGTAGTATAAAAAGTTACAAGATTCCAGCAGTAAGCTGATGAGAAACAAAGCGGTATTTATGCCCTGAAACGTTTGCAAGAGCAAACGGTATTGAAGGTGGGATTGTGTATAACTGCCCCAATACCATCGTGAGCACAAATCGTGATGAATGCATAATAAAAAGGGCAACTGGAGGGGCCCCATGTTTTTGCTTTAACTATCCCTGGAATATGATTTGTGTTGTTTTGTATCTTAAAACAGCAAATTGGTGTTGTGTAGTGACTATGGGGTTGTGGGTTGTACCCAAGGCTGTGTGAGGCTCTTGCACACCCCCCCATCTGCTCTGGTGTGTTCCCCAGTGTTGTGGAGCAGATTTTGAAAGTGTCTGAAGGTCTGTGGGTGCTTGGAGAGCTGCAGGAGGAAGGAAGCCTGCAAGGCAGGGAACAGGTCTTCCAGGAATCACAGCCACAGCAAATATAAATTGGTACATGAAATTTTGATGTAAATTTATGCCCTCTTTTTCTTTTCTGGTGATCCATGAGTGGCCACTCTACCTAATTTACAGGATTTTTCAGGATTACCATGATCGAGTGTGTGAGATGTTGTGAGGACTTGAAACATGCAGTGTTAAATTTTGTTGCAAGCTTTTCCTTTGGATATACAAAATTACCTTCTCTTAAGCTTTCTTGTATTGTTTTCCATTTGAAGGTACCTCATTAATGGCCTTTGATGGCTTGAGGCTACAAAATGCTGGATATTTACACTCACATGTGCTTGAGTGGTGCTTGAAGACACTTTCAACAGATGTTGAATCAAGTTCAACATCTGCAGGAAGCTGCTGAGTGAAATCATCTGGAGATTTAGCATAAGGTGTCATTTATATGTGGATGACACCCCATTCTCCTTTTCCTTTTCATCTGATTCAGGTATGGCAGCAGAAGAGTCAAACCAGCCCACTTCTGAGTGTAGCTTATGCTTTGCATGCAGAAGGTAATAGACTGCAAAAGATCAATTAATTGAAATTCAATCCTGACCAGATGGACATAATGTTGGTGGGTGGTTCCAGGTTGCTGGAGCTCAACCTGTTTTAGATGGAGATGAACACCTTCTAAAACCAAGTTTGCTCTTTTGAGGTACTCCTTGATCCAGTGTTGTCACTCGAGATGCAAGCATCCCCTCTTGGCATAAGGTGTCTTCTACCACCTTTGGCCAGTGTGACAACGACATTTTCCAGAGTTCTCTAGGAAGTGAGATTGATTGTTAAACCACTCTGAGAAATGTAGCTCTGTGAGGAGAATGGGGGCAGTGTCTCCTAACAACTCTCAGTGCTCTTAACACATTACAGTTTCCAGGATGCTTTGAGGGAATATATGACTGTCAAATTGATATAACAGTGCTTTGGGGTATAAGGTGCATGTGTGGCCTTGATCCAGAGCTTTTTTTCAGCCCAAGCTCACTAGATTTAAGCTCCGCCACCTCTCAGGTGGGTGCCATTGTCCTTCTAAGAGAACAAGGGAGAAGTTCATGGTGAGCTCTGACACATCTTTTCCTAGAAAAATAGCACTGCCTTGATCTATTTTGAACTGAACTGCCTTATAATCTCCTGGATCATGAGCAGCTGATTAGCTCTGAGCTGTGCACAAACTCTTTGGCAGGAGCAAAAGTTAGTCTCTGAGTATTTTGGTGGTGGCAAGTGCATGAAGACCATCCCCTGATATTCTGAATGCTCCAAGGCATTTGGGTGCTTCATTCTGTGGCCAAATGTATTGTGCTATGCAGGTATCATTTTATTGAGCCTGCACTTGAATAAGGGACAAGAGAAATTGGCCTGCAATTTCATATTCAGACCTCGGACGGAAATCCTTTGCTTGCCTTGACAATTTATCCAAAGAAAAAAAGAGAAAGGATAAAGCCAGGGACTCTTCGGGGAAAGGATACGATCTACTTTTGTTCACGTGTAAAGGAGAATTCTTTGTTGACACAAAGGTGGGCAAATGGTCACACTGAACATTATCGGTACTCACTCAGGCATCCAAAATATATTCATGACTTGAAATGGTATAGCATGAAAAAAAACTCCAAATGCTTTATACAAGTGTGTAACTAATACTTCAGGGAATATTGGGAAATAAAAGAAGGCTGGTATTTTATCAGGCCCCACCGCAAGACAGGGGAGCGTGATTGACAAATGAACTGATGATCATGTTTTATTAGTCACATGGCTCAGGAACTACTTTGTTGGGTCTCATCAGCCTGCTGTCTTTTGTCCTTTACAATTACATGGTCAATCTAATGCAGCTTTATCTGAGCTATGGACAAAACCTATTAGCACTTCTCAGTGGTAACACACTATGAAGGTATCTTTTGCGCATGACTTTGGCTTGGGGTGGTGCACCTCAGAAGGGAATAGATTTCATATAGACAGGAAATGAGATTCCAATGAATGTGGCTGAGCGGCCCTGTTCAGGCATTCAAACCTGCATGTGATGAGAATCATGGGTGGAAGACACTGGGGACATGGTAGCTATCACATCACTTGGCCCCACCACCTTTTGTGTTGAGAGGAGACACTCTGGAGGCTCCCCTCAATTTTTAGAGCCCTAGTAATGTAGGGCTCTAAATCTCACGAGGATTCTATGTATAGGGAGTAGTCTCCCTGCACCATACTTACTTCAGACCTTCTCATTTTCAATGCTTGAAGGATGATGGGTCTGGAGAATGAGAATGTGATGAAGGGGGAAAGGCCAACCACAGTGTCTCCTCAAATGCTGAGGGCTGTAACACCTGAACATGGCTAGAAAGGTAGCACTATATAGAATACTCAAACTGTGGCTGGACTTTGTAGCGGTGCCCCAACTGTGGAATGGCCTGTCCCTGGAGGTGCAGTTAGCTTACACTGATAGGCTTTCAGCAGCACTTCAAAACACTCCTGTTCACCAAGGCTTTTGATGGGTCCTGTGACAGAAGGTGCAGGTAGAGAAGAGTTTGGGGGGTGTAGTGCAGACAGGATTAAACCAGTGAGTTGTAGCTCTCAGTATGCTGAGCTGGAGCGTCACTCTGATTGCCTGAGGGTACAGCTAGCCAGAAGTGGGTGGAGACAATACTTTGAGAGGGAGAAGAAAAGCAGTTTTGGTTCCTGGCATTGGGCTGAATAACTGTATAACCTCTGAGCTGTGTAAAATCCACCCTGAGGGAATATTTACCACCAGAGAAGGCAGTCTCTGAGCTGGGGGTTAGATTGAAAGTCAGTGGTTATTGTCTTTCAAGGGTATACAGACATGTGAGAACTGGGAAGCTGAATTTTGGAACGCTCTGTTTAAATCCCAATTCAGTAGGAAGGGGATATACCTTCTAGTGAGAGAATAATAATCTCAAACCAGTTGGAAGGGGACTGTGCGCCGATTCTCTGGTCTGATAAGAATGGGTCAGACAGAGGATCCTCAGGTGTAAGATTTCTAAGGGTTGGGAATCTGAAGGACAGTAGGCAGATTAATAGTAGCCTGGCAAAAAATACCAGCCTGTTTCAGAATCCACAAGTTATTGAAACCTAAGTTGTAACACCTCTGTGATAACTTTAAATAACTGAAGACAACCAAAGCTTCACAGTTACCATCTTATTGAGAAGCCTGTGACTGAATCTAATATATATTTACAGTTTGCTGATTCTTTGAAGATTTCCAACACCTGAAATATTCCTGCTTACCATTCTTGTTGTGAAATAAATCCTTTTGCTTTTGCAAAACCATATTGAAAAATCAGAACTCTTATTAGAATAAACAAGTTCCGTTTTAAATACTGAAATACTAAATAAGATGGATAACAATGTGTAATAGAAAAAGAAGCAGAAAACTGGGTTAAAGGTGTGTGAAAGAAAGTAATAGAAGTGGAAAGAAATTGTAATTGAATAGATTGGAAGTCTAACACAAAGGTGGGGTGACGGGAGAGGGATGGTGATGGGAAAAGGAAGTATCTGTGGGATTGAGTGTGGGTATGTTTGAACATTTTAAAGGATTGTATGAAATGTATGTTTGTATATTCGTAATAGGTGTGTATTAATGCTGAATTATTTTAATAATAAAATCTTTTTTTAAAAAAAAAATCCTTTTGCTGTTTAACTTCCATTAGGCTCAAAGTGCCTGTTTTTTGTTTTAAAAAAGCCAGAAAGAGAGGGGGCATGCTGCAGGTTCTTCTCACCTTTTCTGGTGGGCGGCGTTGTGGTCAAGCATCTGGGCCCCTGCAGGGATCTTGTGAGGGGGGGAGGATACCCCCCTCATTGCTATCTTGACTGTGTCACTGGTGCTGAGCAGGGCCCCACCCAGGTGTGGCCCCGCTGTCCAATAAGTACCGGTTGGAGGTGTGGCCACGGGAAATTTAAACCATGGCACAGCCAAGGAGCTCTCCTCTCTCACCTGTTGCCAGATCCTCTCTAAGTTTTTGCAGTAGTTTACTGTGACACCTGAACTGACTTTCTGTGTATGAAATTCAATTGCCTGCAGCTCAGCACATAAGATGACAAACAAGGCAGGGTTTCCATAGCTGTGCTCTGTTTTCATGCTCATGAAATATTTTCATTCTGAACTTGAAACAGTAGCCATCAGCAGTGATTGACTTGTGTTCACAAAGATGGAACCATTAAAAAAACAGTAGTGTGTTAAATTAATACAGAAGCTTTTCCATGCTTCTCCTTTGTTTCCAATAGGTGGCAAGACATGTCGGAGTGTCTTAGTATCTGAAAAGCGAACACAAATACCACACTAATACACTAAATTGTTACTTTTCAAATCCATCAGTTCCTTATTTTGGCAGGTAACATAGACACATATGCATATGGCTTTAAAGAAATGCTCAGTTTGCCTCCCTAATAACACATCACTTATTTCTCCTACATTTCATACTCTGCTCCCATCACCTGCACCAAATCAACATACGGAAGGAGTATTTTATGTTGCTGTTCTTAAGTAATATATTTGTAGCAAATGTCTTAAAGCTCCCAAGAGACGCACAACACTCTTACCTGACTAATGACAGTTTCACACATTTTTGTTCTACACTTCATTACTAAAAAAACCACCAAGTGATTACTTGTATGTGTGAATGGACTATCACTACTATAAAACCACAGTCTGAAGTTTCCAATACTTAGAAACAATGTTTCTGTATGGAGTTGGTTTTCATTATCCAGCAGTGTACTCATCCAAGAGCACAGTAATTCAATACAGAGAAATCTAGTGATTTGTATGCATGATTGAAGAAGCCCCAAGTAATATGGGGTGCATGCAGACCTGATGCACACCTTTAAAATATGCTTTTAAATACATCTTTTAAAGAGAAAAGATGTATTCCAACAAACATACCTATTAATACACCTATCAAAATGCTATTTTCAGGTATTTTAAAAAAATAAATGGCTGATTAATGTGGAAATGCAGGAAAATGGAACTGTAAGGGTGAAAACATGCAGCAGTGATACCACACATAGATTCATCTATCGCTGTCTATAGCCAATGAGTACAATTTATACACAGAACTCAGCAGGCTCTAAAACTGGTTTGCTGTATTTATTCCTGAAGTTGGAAAGTGAGGGATAATCAACTCAACCCACAGCTAGGTCCGGTCAAGACAAGTTGGGTGTTTTTTTTATCCCCACCTTGTTGAGGAGGGAAACTTTGTGGGGTCAACTTCTTTCTAAAGAGAGAATATTTCTGGCAATATTTACCAATATACAAATAGAGCTGGGAAGAAGAGCACAGCAATGGCCAGGCCCAGTCCTGGAGCAGCATCTGTGACCCCAAAGCAACAACACCTTTGTGGCCCACCTTCCTCCAGCTACCCTTAGACAAGCAAATTATTTCTCTGACCAAATTCCAGCTGCCTTTTCTCTCTTTTTAAGGCAGAACTAGATACAATGAGGAAGGGAGTCGAGCCCCACTCTGAGGATGGGGATGGAGAGCAAGCCCCCCAAAAGATTTGTGGGTCGAACTGTTGAAGAGCTGTTTTCATAGAATCATAGAATCATAGAGTTGGAAGAGACCACAAGGGCCATCGAGTCCAACCCCCTGCCAAGCAGGAAACACCATCAGAGCACTCCTGACATATGGTTGTCAAGCCTCTGCTTAAAGACCTCCAAAGAAGGAGACTCCACCACACTCCTTGGCAGCAAATTCCACTGTCGAACAGCTCTTACTGTCAGGAAGTTCTTCCTAATGTTTAGGTGGAATCTTCTTTCTTGTAGTTTGGATCCATTGCTCCGTGTCCGCTTCTCTGGAGCAGCAGAAAACAACCTTTCTCCCTCCTCTATGTGACATCCTTTTATATATTTGAACATGGCTATCATATCACCCCTTAACCTCCTCTTCTCCAGGCTAAACATGCCCAGCTCCCTTAGCCGTTCCTCATAAGGCATCGTTTCCAGGCCTTTGACCATTTTGGTTGCCCTCCTCTGGACACGTTCCAGTTTGTCAATGTCCTTCTTGAACTGTGGTGCCCAGAACTGGACACAGTACTCCAGGTGAGGTCTGACCAGAGCAGAATACAGTGGCACTATTACTTCCCTTGATCTAGATGCTATACTCCTATTGATGCAGCCCAGAATTGCATTGGCTTTTTTAGCTGCCGCGTCACACTGTTGGCTCATGTCAAGTTTGTGGTCAACCAAGACTCCTAGATCCTTTTCACATGTAGTGCTCTCAAGCCAGGTGTCACCCATCTTGTATTTGTGCCTCTCATTTTTTTTGCCCAAGTGCAATACTTTACATTTCTCCCTGTTAAAATTCATCTTGTTTGTTTTGGCCCAGTTCTCTAATCTGTCAAGGTCGTTTTGAAGTGTGATCCTGTCCTCTGGGGTGTTAGCCACCCCTCCCAGTTTGGTGTCATCTGCAAATTTGATCAGGATGCCCTTGAGTCCATCATCCAAGTCGTTGATAAAGATGTTGAATAAGACCGGGCCCAAGACAGAACCCTGTGGCACCCCACTAGTCACTCTTCTCCAGGATGAAGAGGAACCATTGATGAGCACCCTTTGGGTTCGGTCAGTCAGCCAGTTACAAATCCACTGAGTGGTAGCATAGTCAAGACCACATTTTACCAGCTTCTTTACAAGAATATCATGGGGCACCTTGTCAAATGCCTTGCTGAAATCAAGGTAGGCTACATCCACTGCGTTCCCTTCATCTACCAGGCTTGTAATTCTGTCAAAAAACGAGATCAGGTTAGTCTGACATGACTTATTTTTCAGAAATCCATGCTGACTATTGGTGATCACAGCATTCCTTTCTAGGTGCTCACAGACTGTTTGCTTAATGATCTGCTCCAGAATCTTCCCTGGTATTGATGTCAGACTGACTGGGCGGTAATTATTTGGGTCCTCTCTTTTCCCCTTTTTGAAAATAGGGACAACATTTGCCCTCCTCCAGTCTGCCGGGACTTCGCCTGTTCTCCAGGAATTCTCAAAGATGACTGCCAGTGGTTCTGAAATCACATCTGCCAGTTCTTTTAATACTCTTGGATGCAGTTCATCTGGCCCTGGAGACTTGAATACATCTAGACTAGCCAAGTATTCTTGTACTATCTCCTTAGTTATTCTGGGCTGTGTTTCCTCTGCTGAATCATTTGCTCCAAATTCTTCAGGTCGGGCATTGTTTTCTTTATCGGAGAAGACTGAGGCAAAGAAGGCATTGAGGAGTTCAGCCCTTTCTGTGTCCCCTGTTTGCATTTCACCATCTTCTCCTCTGAGTGACCCCACTGTTTCTTTGTTCTTCCTTTTGCTACGAACATACCCATAAAAGCCTTTTTTGTTGCTTTTAACCTCTCTAGCAAGCCTGAGTTCATTCTGTGCTTTAGCTTTTCTGACTTTGTGTCTACACGTGTTGGCTATTTCTTTGAATTCCTCTTTGGTGGTTTCCCCCCTTTTCCATTTTTTGTACACATCCTTTTTTAATCTTTTTTAATCCTTTTTTAATCCTTTTTGTCCCAGAGTGGTTTAATGATCAGACCCTCTTCAGAGGGATCTCTGGGAATTGTAGCTCTTTGAAGGAGATAGGAGTCTCCTAGTGATTTTCTCCACCCTAAACTAACTGCAGTTCCTAGGATTCTTTGGGGGAAGCCAAGAATGTTGGAAGTAGTCTCATAGTGGTCTAAATGCATGGTCAGCACCGGACTTACGGTGGCATGGATGTTTCCCCAGCATGGGGTGCTAAGTCGAGGGGGTGCAAAATTAAGAAGATCTACAATTGAGAAGATCCATTTGGAGGCACCATATTTTGGCCTTGTACAGGGAAATTGCCAAATTCCACCCCTGTGTATGGAGTGAACATGGTATTACTTTACAAACTACTCTATTCCAAACTTTAAAATGGAAAGCGTAATACTGGTGGTCAACAAAAGAGGTTAAAGACTCTCTCAAGGCAAATCTAAAAAAAAAAAAAGTAGTATAAACACCGACAACTGGGAAACACTGGCCTGTAAGTGCTCCAATTGGAGAACAGCCGTTACCAAAGGTGTCATGGACGTTGAAGACACTGGAACTCAGGATGAAAGGGAGAAACGAGAGGAAGGCATGTTTGGCAAACCCTCACCATGATCAACTCCCACCTGGAAATCTATCTCCCCACAATGGAAGGACGTGTGGATCCAGAACTGGCCTTCACAGTCACTTACGGACTCACGGTTAAAACCATGTTTATGGAAGACAATCTTAATTGGCTACGAGTGATCACCAAAGAAGAAGAATTACATTACAACCAATTTAGAAGGTGCTGTTTGGTTCCTCCTCCTTAGTCCCAGTGTTGCCGTTGTGGAACTGAGCAGGGAGGAAGAGGATGGGGACAAAAGTAGAATTAGTTGGTTCTGCTTCTTATTGGCTCTGACAACGTCTATTGTTGGCCTCCCTGTTTTCTGCCCCTCCAGTACCAATGGGAACCACACATGAGATGGTTTAAGCACCAAAACCAAGATTTATTTCAGGTCAACCAGAAAGGCAGACACAAGTCAGATGCTCTTCTGTTGAAATGCAGAATTTAGTTGGGCAGGAAGGTTGGGTTTTCAGCAAGCAATCCTAGGAACTGCAGAAAAAAAAAGCACAGCATTTCATTTACATCTTAAGAACAAAGAATCAAATGAAAATGTGACTATTGTCTTTCCCTGCACTGTTATTGTTCATAGTATCCATCTATAATCTTTGCTTGTAATGATACTTAATAGCTGCCTTCGAGATATTAATGGAAATTGTCACAGACAAGGGAGATATTACTGCATCTAATGAACCAAAGTAGGTCTAAAATGGGGAGGCGGGAGAGGAGCAAGAAGTAAATCATGAGCAAATCAAATAATTTATACGTTTTTCAAAATTTAACCCTACATGGAGCTAAAGTGGAATCAAATCAATGTTTCTTGTGTGTTAGCGGCCTTTAGAGAGCCACCAGGTTTCAATGGCCTTTATGAATAACTGTAGGCTGTGCAGTTTTTAGATTCTGTACTCAGTTCTTTGGTCATCGCTACATCACATAACAAGCAGAGTGCTTCTGTTTTGTGGTTTAAAAATCCAAAATTCTCATGACATACCACACAAAAAATACATACGAGTCACTTATGTATACTAGGAGAGAAGACCAGTGTGTAAGATCCACAATAAGAGGGAGCAAACCTCCTTGGATGCCTTACCAAATGCTTATTGAATAATGAAGAAAAGGAGCTTTACAACCTCTTAAAGGCAGCCTCTTCACCAGCAGACTTCTAGGGAAGCTTCAATATTACTGTTTATGGAGCATTCATCCTGTTTTGTTTCAATTAGGTTAGATGATGTTGACTATTTAATGAGCATCCACTCCAGTTTGTTTGCAAGGAGGCCGGATGATGTTGCATCAAAGCAAGTGTTATTCCACACTTTTCATAAAAAGTCTAATGGGGGGCGGGGGAGGTGGCATGTTGCAAAGATCTTTAAATCAGATTTAATTGATCAACCTGAATTTGCTGGGAAGTGTTTGAATCCCACCCCAAAGTATCAACATTCTGGATATATCCTAGGTGTAGGGAAAAGTAATGATGACATTCCTCCCTGCTTGTTTAAATTGAACTTGGCAGACAGAACTATTCCCTGCAAAAAAAGATAAAACAGCTCAGTTATCAGCCTGATATAGACCCATGACACTTCTGGGGACATCAATGCAAGTATGCCAGAACTGAAAACAGGCAGTGGAAATCAAGGAGGGAGGCCTCTCTCCTCCTCCCCCTGGTAGTGGAATACTTCAGAGCCAGGGATCAGAGGAAATGTAATTTTCCCAAGATCCCTAGCTCCTGTAGTCACAGCAGCATTCTAGTATTAGGGAAGAGGCTGGAGAGAGATCCCTCTCCTTCCATTGCTACAACAGCCAACAAGAGAGTGGGAGGGAACAGTTATTCTCTGGGGTGAGTTGAGTTGAGCTGGTCACAAAATGGTGGCTCGACTCACAATTGCCTCTTCTATCATTTGAGCCAGAGACTTGGGTGACCTGCATACACATGAACACATTGCCAACTGAATACCATAAATAATGAAGTCTTAGATCAAGCCTTTAGAAAATGCATCCGGCAACAAATTAACAGCCAACCGATTATAGATTTGGAACACTTAAATAGAGGCGAGTCCCAAGGACAACCTGAGAATCCATGCAGAGCAGATAAAGCAAGAAAGTGAGTGAAGCCTGAGAATCAAAAGAGGCACCTGCAGAAGGAATTAATCATGTAAGATTCTAGAAACTGCATTGTACTAAGAGAGGAACGTGGAGACTGCCAGGCTAATCTCAAGGGCAAGTAGTGAATTGAGCTCAGATATCCTGTGCGTGTATTATTCCAATACAGGAATAATAATGAAGTCTATAAATGCCACAAAGAGGGACCAGGCACACCATTCAAGAAATGCTGAAGGACAAGTAATACGTTTAATTAAGCAGACGGTATCACTATCACTCAAGCAAGAATATTGCCTACACGACTGGGAGACCAGGGAGGGGGGCAGTGTGGAGGGGGGGGGGAACAGTGTGAAGGCAGTTGCCTGCTATGAGAATTGAGGCCTATGCAAAAATTCCATAGTCACTCATATATTAAAGCAATGCAGTACGTAAAAAAAGAAAAGAAAAAAAGAAGAAGTTACCTGTAAAAGAGTAGTGAGGTGGAGGCAGAGAACTGAAGTGGACTCCCACTGACCCATAAGCATTTATGCTCTTTCAACCCCTCACATATACATATACACATGCACATACACATACATCTTTTCAACCTTTTTGAGTCTACTTGAGTCCCTTGACCAACTACATTCTTTCTATGGCACCCCTGTGGGGCTCAGGGGCAAAGACACACAGGTGTATGGAAGGTAATTCGGGGGGGGGGTAAGGCTATCAGTGGGTACCAGCTATGATGGATATGTTCTATCTCCATTGCTGGAGACACTATAGCTCCACATACCAGTGGCTGTGGATGACAAGTGGGAAGGATGCCATTGCACTCAGGTCCTGTTGGCTGGCTTCCCATAGACATCAGGTTGGCCACCACGAGAACAGGATGCTGGACTAGACGGACCACTGACCTGATCTAACAGGGCCGTTTTGATGTTCTTTGCACCTGATATTTCTGTGGCTGTGTCGGTTTAGAAGTCATTGTTGTCAGGTTGGTGCAGAAGTGCTCTCCTTTCACTGGTAGCTGCCAGCACTTTGGTCATGGTGGTGGGAAAGCTGGTAGCAGGCAGCTATCTTCTCACTTGTAATGGACACCTCCATCAGTAAGCCACATCCCCTACTCCAGAAGTTTTCAACCTTTTTGAGTCTACAGGTCCCTTGACCAACTACATTCTTTCTGCGGCACCCCTGTGGGGCTCAGGAGCCCTGTTATGTCACCCCTTGCCTGCAGAGGCTGGCAGCCTCTCACCCTGTTTTGAACACCCTTCCTTGTGGAGGGTTCCCTCAGCCTCCTCTCACTTCTCCTTGGGAGTCCTCCGGGCAGCCACTACTGCCGCCCTGGTCTCTGAGCTACCCCAAAGCAAGGGGCCTCCTCACATTGCCCCGCAGAGGCCTGGGAAGAGGATTCCCTCAGCCTTAGTGGCCCAGCAGAGACTGGCCAAAGGTGAATGTGAGGCCATCACCTTACATTGGGAGGCAGCATCGGGTGCTGCTGGACTTGCATGGCGGAAAGGCTCCCCTTCAGCACCGGGCACTCCGCTCCCAGGCAGGCCTTGTACACAGCAAGCACAAGAAAGGCCAAAGCACTGCCTGCCTGCCCAGCCTTGCACTTGTCTGCCATTCCCAACAGCAAGGGCTGGCAGACTGGCTGGCTGGGCTCCCTTGCCTGCCTGCTTGCTTATGCTGAGGCCACCCCAGCTTCTGGCAACCAGCAACTCCTGGCCAGCCCCAGAGGCACCATTTGGCTGGGAAGCTTCTAGCCGGGGCTGCTGCCATGCAAGCCTTTGGGAGGCAGAGACTTGAGAAGGCATCAGAGGAGGGAGGGAAGAAAAGAGGAACAGAGGCCAGTGTTGCCCATGGCACCCTGACCATCAATCAAGACACCCCAGGGTGCCATGGAACACTGATTGAAAACCACTGCCCTAATCTATGTCAGGTGCTGATCAGAGGTACTCCGCTCTGCATCTAAAACAAAGTGGTGCCAATCAGGACTGTGTGCACTGTGTGCATATAGTCAAGGACAAACAGTCATGGTCAACCTGCAACCCTCCAACAGTGTCTGATCAACTGCGACTGACATTCATCTTGCTACTGCCCTGAAAAACACCCAACATTTCACAATGGCTGTGCCTTACTAAGGTGATTATTCATGTCAGCACTGGCAGACCATAAGGACACAGATCCCCAAAGCCAGTTCTGCCACATGGCAGCATGAATACAAACTAGATTAGGGATGGGCACCTGCGCCACTCCAAATGTTATGGGATTCCAACTTCCATTAGCTCCAGACTGCATGGGCAAAACAGGGTATAATGGGAGCTGAAGTCCACCAACATCTGGAACATCCTCTACCCTGGAACAGCTGAAGGTTAGAAGCTGGTGCCTGAATGGTGAAGCAAGACTTTTTAAAGTGGTGGCCCTGGGTGGGGGCACTATTTGGGCTCACTTCACAAGAAGGTGGACAACCTTGTTTGCTACTCGGTAATGGGAGCCTGGGATTTCAGAACACACCTCCACCCAGGCGAATTCTGCCTCTGCCTCCACAATTTGCTCTGTCCTCCTCCTCTCCCCACATGCCATTGTGCCTGCCAGCACCTCCAGTCTCTGGGTGATAAATACAGTTTCTAATCTGTATGCTAAGTCTGTAGCAGGCACATGCTAGGATTTTCCATATAAGGGGATGGGATTCTGAATTGATCAGCCTTGAAAGCTGCCTTCTGTTTTCATCTCCTTGATCAATACAGGAGAAAAGAAGGAAAGCGGGGAATCCAAACCTTTCTTTTTCTTCTTTATTCTTCACCTTCTTTGTCATGTTCCTCCTCCTCCTCCTCCTCTGTCTTCTTCCTGTCACTCCCAGACAGGTTATGAAGCATTCCCTACATTTTCAGACAATCAGTTAATACTTAGCCTTTTGCTTAAGCAGCAAGGCTAAGGCTCCTCTTTTTCTTCAGTTGTGCATATTACAAACAGAGATTAGTGCCCTTTCACTGCTGAGCTGTCAGCATTAAAGTGACATAAGCTATTAACATTCTATTTGTAAGTGGCTAGCAGCTTCCTTTGACATTCTTGTAAAAAGGGCACCCGAACCCTACAGTTTGCGCTGTTTTCTCTGAGATAATCCATTCCTGTCCTGTTTGATTGGCTAGTGACATACAGTCTGTCAGAATTACTAATGATCCTATGCAGTAATACTTAAAAAAATATATGGGGTGGTGGTAGAAAGGAAGAGGGAAAGAGAGAAAGACCAGGTTATGTCACATTGATTATGCCATGATGTTATGCCATAATACTGACACAGGACTTCTGAGTAACTGTGAAGGCCCAAATCCAATACATTGCTTTGAATTAAAAGGCAAAGCATATTTTTAAAAGGCTTGGTATTTTCCTACTTAAAATATGTATGCAGGAACAAAACTGTCACATGGACCAAGAGGGCTTTAAAAACAATAATTTTATTATTTATACCCTGCCCATCTGACTGCATTTCCCCAGCCACTCTGGGAGGCTTACAGAATATACAAAACATAATAAAGCATCAAACATTAAAAACTTCCTGATACAGGGCTGCCTTCAGGTGTCTTATAAACGTTGTATAGTTCTTTATCTCCTTGACATCTGAAGGGAGGGTGTTCCATTGCTGAGAAGGTCCTCTGCCTGGCAGAACATTAATCTGGAAGGTCTTAGGTGGAATCTACACACATATTTAAAGAATGCTGTGAAAGTGCTTTTTAAATTTTTTTTGAAAAATACATTGAATTTTGCATAGCTCACTGTCTCCATCTAGCATCACATTTGTAGATTGCACTTTGCAACACATTTAAAACATTTTATTTGCAGCTGTGTAGCTGAGTCCTTAGTATGAATTAAGTTTAAGCTTTGGAAGGTTTTTACAGGGCAAGCCTAGATGTGTCTACTAAAAAAAGAAGCCACATTGAGCAAATGCAATAGTATTTACTCCCAGGCATGGACAGAGCCAGAAGGGGAGAAGCGGGGAGTAAACACCCTCCTCCCCCCCAATTGCTAGACTGACATTAACATATACTGTTATTTTTCTTCCAGAGATCTTAGCATGTAGGACACAACTCACCCACTTAGAAACACAATTCACATTTTCTGTCCACTTCCTCCAGCATTCCCCCCCCCCCCGGTACTGCCACTGGTCCCATGTATGTGTCAGGAGTCCAGGTTCCCAGCTTGATAGCACAGTGAGCTTAGATAATTAAAAAAGAGGATTTATTGCAAAAACAAACAGATAGCTCTGGACAGCTCTAACAAAGCCTCTGGCATCATTACTCATGATGACCCTTCTAAAGAGTCCTTCCGGGATCTACAGAAGATATTGAAACGACACCCCTTGCGTCTTTTGTTTTGCTTCCTATCTAGAAGCCCTCCCATTCGCCGACTCCTCGGAGAGATTGGATTAGTGCCCACTTCCTCCTTTTCCGACGAACTGTCTCATTGTCTATTCACGCCCATTTGAGCTTTCGGCGAGCTTTGGCTGTGTTCTAGCCTGCTCTCAGCACCTGTCTTATCAGCTCGCCCATCAAGGTCAGGAAGAGCCGAATTCTGCAGCTGCCGGCTCTCCTCTGCCTGACTAACATCAAAGCCTCCCTGTTCCTGGCTGCTTTCTGCATTTGGCTGCAAACCTTTGTTTGGAGCTGGCTCATTCCTGACAGTAAGTATGGGATTGCAGCCTTAATCTTCCAAGTGCTTTATACACTCCCCCCCTCAAAAGCATAGTTATGTCCAATAGTGGACGGAGTCACAAGGTGGAGTATTCACCTGACTTCCAGTCGGTTGCATCATAGCATTGTAGAGTTGGAAGGGATGGATGCAAGGGGTCACCTAGTTCAACCTCCTGCAATGCAGGAATCACAGTCGAAGAATGTGTGACGGATGGCCATCCAACCTGTTTAGAAACCTCCAATGAAGGACAGTCCACCACCATACAAGGTAGTCTGTTCCACTGTCAAATGGATCAGAAAGATGAGAAAAAAACTTCCTAATGTTTCGCTGCTGCTTAGCGAGAGGTAGAGGGGCAGCGGGAAGTGGCAGCCAGTTGGCAAGTTACAAATGTGTGATCAGAGCCAATCTGGTGTGCCCATCAATGCATTTGCACTGTGCTGCCCTTGCTACCATGCCTCACCACACCCCCACACCCTAAACAGGAGCGACTGTATATACAGTATGTATATATGGTATGTGTGTATGCCTGTGTTTCCAAACATTTTTACTGATAGCAAAAATAAGGATGAACATGTTTTATATACAGAGATGATGTCAATGAAGTTTTCTCAGCACACTTTTATGTGATTGGAAATGAAAAAACGAAGACCCCATGCTTACAGTTGAAAGCAATAATTCCAAAACCTGGACAAATAACTAAAATGTATCCAAAAAAAGCTTCCCAGAAATTTCTTCCCATGTAAGAAATTTCTTGTTTGTGGCCTAGAATGTGAAGTAATATGAAGGAAGTGGTTTTGGGGGCGCTGATTGGGTATTGCAATAGTATATATGAATCATCAACAAGATAACTGCCCTTTTTAAATGCTACAGTGAACTGGTTTTTTATCTTTCTTTAAAAAGCAGTCACTCATTTGAGCACCGATTCTCTATCTGGGTGGAAGTTATCACTGTGTCAGTTTCTATGAAAGACAAAACCATTTTAATAGGGAGAATTCCTTAGCGTCATGTGTGATGTGTTCTTACACAATTATTATGTTTTACCAAATTTCAGTAATCCTATTAGAGTTGTGTGTTTGCTTTGTGTTCTGGAAGATGTGTCATTGTAATGTCTGATATGAATAGATATTTTAAGTACAACTGCAATATTTATTAATTGGCTAGATTAGCTGATTAAAAACCTTCTGATCAACTACCTCCCCCCCAAAAGACAGGACCTTAACAAATAGGAGAACTGGGACAAAATAACATAAATGCCTTTCAATGATGTATTTCTCTGCCGTTATGCCATTTCCCCATGGAGCTTAAATGTCGTTGGTTTTCCTTCTAGGCAGGGTTTTTTTTACAACCAGTGTTCACGTTGAATCTAGAAAAACAGCACTGCCTCTACACAACTTATCTTCACAACAACCCTGTTAGGTAGTTTGGCTGAGGCGAGAGCTTCTGGTTCAAAGTTACCCATGCAAACTGTATGGTTCTAGGGTTGTCTTTACCCAGGGGTGCAAGGGGTGCAGGGCATCCAGGTGCCAAATTCTGGGGGGCGCCAGATGGCTGGCAGGCACAAAGCTTCTCTGCAGGAAATGCTCTTCTCCCGTAGCGGCATGGGGGAGAGTTACAAGCCCGCCAACAAGATGGCTGGCAGTGTGCAGCTTCTCTCCCCCCCATGCCACTATCCGTGTATAGGACAACCCCAGTTTTTTTACATAATTTTTGAGTCAAAAAACCTTGTCTAATACACGGGAAAATATGGTAATTTGGGGGCAGCTAAACTAAATTTGGGGGCGCTGGGCAGATCTTTGCACCCCGGCGGCACATATGCTAAAGACGGCCCTGCTGTGAGGAGTTGAACTGTATCTCCTTGTCAAGGTGAAGTGGGCCTAATTTTGGCAACTTTTGCAGGAGAATGTCTTACATAGAACAGGGCACTACCTCCTTTGCTTCTAAACACAGCCAGATTCACATAAATAAAAACCCACAAAGGTTGACATCTGTCAATAAACACGTATTTTTTCTTTCTTTTTAACCTGTTTACTTCATCTCTCAGTCACCCTGTTCTACTTTGCTCTCTCTCTTTCTCCCTCTTCCTTATCTGAGTTTTGAAATGCTTTAATGAGGCTTTTATATGGTGTTGATATTTTTTCGCCACCTCGTATAAAACCTGCTAAAAGAGCTAAAGCAGTCTTTCTCCTTTGTAAGATGGTTTGCACTTGAAGCATGTCGGAAAAAAGACTGCCCTTTAAAAGTCTTTTAAAATGCTGTTAAAGAAGTAGTAACTTTATTAACAGCCTGGAGGACAGAATCCCTTCTGCATTGTCTTCTCTCAGGGCCTTGGTAAGGGAAAAAGGACTGCCTGGCTTTTAAAGGCTTTTAAAAGATGCTATTAAGATTAGTTGGGCCTTTGAAAAAGGCTTGGCCCCTCCCCTTAGTGAAGTGTGTACTGAGGTGCCAACTTCATTGTGATGAGGAGAGATGGCATAAATTAGAACCCGATCTTCTCAGGAGGGATTTCTGATCCTTCCAAGGGGATACCTGAAGAATGTGATTGTGGCAAATACAGATATTTATCTTATTTTATCCCGTAAGGGTTCATTTTGTAGACGGCTGAATGCAAAAAGCTTCCAAGAGGAACACCGCATATTAAAAACCGGTGAAAATATAAAATAGCATGGGTAAAATTCACAAAACCACACGGACGTACAAAAGCAGAATAAACTCTTGGGCATCCAATGAAACAGAATGTTTGGAACGTGTGCAGAGGAGGGCAACCAAGGTGATTAAGTGTCTGGAAAATAAGCTTTATGAGGAGCGCTTGAAGGAGCTGGGTATGTTTCACCTGGAAAAGGAGACTCAGCCTGGAGACTGAGAGGAGATACGATAGCCACCTTCAAGTATCTTAAGGACTGTCTCATGGAGGAGGAAGACTGCTTGTTGTCTCCTGCTCTGGAGGGTAGGACTCGAACCAATGGCTTCAAGTTACAAGAAAGAAGATTCCGACTAAACATACAGAAAAAACATTTCTCAGTAAGAGCTGTTCGGCAGTGGAACAGACCCTCACGAGAAGTGGCGGACTCTCCTTCCTTGGAGGTTTTTAAACAGATGTTGGATGGACAACTGTCATGGATACCCTAGCTGAGATTTCTGCATTGCAGGGGGTTGGACTAGATGACCCTTGGCTCCCTTCCAATTCTATGATTAAGGACAGATAAAAGAAAGTCATACTTCACGTAGCACAAGGTTAAAATATGGACCTTGCTCCCACAGGAGGCAGTGATGGCCACTAGCCTAGATGGGGTTGCGAGCAGATTACGTGTAGAATCCCACTGTAAACTAACCTACTGCAAAAGAGGCAGACCAGGCATTTCATCTGATACATTTGAGGGACTCTGGATTCTATTTCAAAATCACAGGTGTTCTGATTTTCTAGAAAACTATTGCAACTATTGCTTTCCTTATTACAGATTAATGTTTTGCATGTGTTTCAAACATTTATTTGCTTTTTTTTAAAGGGGGTAAATGTAGACCTCCCATAACATTAACAGTTTAAGCCTCTGCTATGCTTCATGGTAACACTAGTCAATGAGAATCAATCTACCCAGTGGCATCCTTGAGTTTGTTTAGGGAAGCTTTTAATGTTTGATGCATTACTGTATTTTAATATTTTGTTGGAAGCCGCCAAGAGTGGCTGAGGAAGCCCAGCCAGATGGGCAGGGTATAAATAATAAATTATTGTTATTGTTATTGTTATAGTTACAGTGGTACCTCGGGTTAAGTACTTAATTCATTAATTCATTCTGGAGGTCCGTACTTAACCTGAAACTGTTCTTAACCTGAAGCACCACTTTAGCTAATGGGGCCTCCAGCTGCTGCCGCGCTGCCAGAGCACGATTTCTGTTCTCATCCTGAAGCAAAGTTCTTAACCCGAAGCACTATTTCTTGGTTAGCGGAGTCTGCAACCTGAAGTGTATGTAACCTGAAGCATATGTAACCTGAGGTACCACTGTATTATTGAGTTGTGTTTCTTGAACATGCTCAATGGCAGATGGTGCGGTGGAGTGGCAGCACTTGCCTGACCTCCCAGCAGCTGAGTCGCTGCTGTGTATCAGGAAGGAGAGGGAAGGGATGTACACCAGCATGGTACAAATGCACCAGCAGGAGCTGCAGATTGGCTCTGCATGCGCCAATCTCCCCGTTGCCTTGCTGCGCAATTGTCAGGAGATCAGATAAGCACGGCTGCCCTACCATACCATCCTCTGATGTGCTACATTGGGTACTACTGAGAACAACGGGCATTTCATCCCACTTTGATGCTGTTCATTTTGGTGCTCCAGAAAATGGGAACATTCAAAGCACAGATCTTCAGTGCACATGTAAACCAGCTTGACGGTTGATTTAACTACTTTATTTCCTCCATTCCTCACAAAACAAAACAAAACAAAACTTCCCTGTCCTGGGTTATCTTGAAATATCTTCTGAAGGTTATATAGTTACTCATCTCCTTGACTGGTGAGTGGGTTTTCCGATGAGAGGGCGTTCCACAGGGTGGGTGCCACTACAGAGAAGGTAGTATAGACTTAGAATTAAATATATAATTCTTTGTTAATAACTAGCTTTCTCAGGGCTCCTTCTTTCAAAGCTATGGTAGGTCTGGCACCCACAGGCAGTTGTTGAGAACCCACTACTGCTGACTCCACCACACTGAGGACCATCTCAGTTATTTCTTTTCTAGCACTGTCTCCAGGGCCGTCTTTAGCATATACGCTGCCGGGGTACAAATATTCACCCAGCGCCCCCAAATTTAGTTTAGCCCCCAAATTAACTTTCATTATGCTTGTGTCAGACACCACGCTTACGTCTTATCTCTTGTTTATGAAAGAAGGGAGGAAAAAGAAACAAAAGTGTCCTGTTGAAGGGCAGCTCCAGGAGGGGACGGCGAGGCTCCAGCACCCAGCACCAGCCAGCAGGCAGCCAGCAGCAGTAGCAGCAGCAGTGCGGCTAGGGCTCCCCTCCAAGCTGCCACATCCATGCCGAGCTCTAGGCAGGTCTGGAGTGGCGGCGTGGCAATCCGAGCCGGTAGGTGCCTGAGAGGGGTGTGTGGACCTCAAGGGGGTGGCCAGGTGCCAGGAGGGGCACTATGTTTGGGCAGACGGGGGGAGGCCAGTGAGCCGGATCCGGGCGTCCCCTCAGAGCGCCAGCCAGCGAGCAGGTCGGCGGGAGGCAAGGTGGCAGATTGGGAGCAGGTCCGCCGAGAGCAGCAGGGCGTTGGGCCAGGCAGAAAGGGGGCAATCCCAGAGAGCCCAAGTCCCCTGGCGGCCTCCCAGCGGTCAGTTGCCCGCGGGCATCTCTGAAGCCAGCAGCTTCTGCTTCATGGTTTCAGTTTGTTCACCTCCAACTCACACAGAGTCCAGCCAAAAAGGAAAAAGAGGGGTAGGGGGAGTGCTGACACCGTGGGTGGTGGTGGTGGGGGAGGGCGATCTTTTTTTTTGTGAATGACTGGCGCTGGCGTGGCGCATCTTTGGTAAATGAGCGCACAAAGTTGAAAGACCTTTTGTTTTTCTAGCTTGATCATAATTCTTTATTATTTCATAACAGGTAGATAGTTAAGAGCTTAGGCGGCTTCAGCGGCGGGTGCCTGCTGTCCCCAAGAATTTGGCACCCGGGTCCCCTGCACCCCCCGGTAAAGACGGCCCTGACTGTCTCTGATGAGCTATGCCTTTGCAGAAACCCTGCAGAACACCAAGGAAAAAAGTGATATCCCTTTATCTTGAGAAGACTGTGCTGACTAAGCAAATCTGTGTGCATGCTGTGTGTGTGTGTGTGTTTGTGTGTTCTAAGCAGCCACCTCCCAAAATGGACATCATTATTATGCTTAAAGCAGAATATGTGCCTTCTGTTCTTTCAACAGTATTCCTAAGTAATAAAAATGCTTATTTCAGCTGGAGGAGCTTGACAGTGCCCCTTGTGAATCTAGATATACATGTCTTACAATTCATACACAAATGAAATGCCATGAAATATTCATGAGGAATACTCTAAATTATGTACCAAACAACCAGACTACTGTCGTTGTCGCACTTTTCATCCGGTAAATATCCCGGCGGGCACAATGAATTCACTTATATCTCACTAAGAGTTTCCCAACATGTTTAAATTATTTATCTTATGGCTATAGTTCTTTTCTTTTTAAAAAGAAAAAAGGAAAAGGAGAAAGAGAGAAAGGGAATATAAGGGTGGGAAGAAAGAACATAGATAATGACATTTGCCCTACTGTGCAGAATTTTGGTGAAAGCTTTATTTAGCATATCAGGAATTGTGTACGTATTTTGATTAAAGGTAAAGGTAAAGGTACCCCTGCCTGTACGGGCCAGTCTTGACAGACTCTAGGGTTGCGCGCCCATCTCGCTTAAGAGGCCGGGGGCCAGCGCTGTCCGCAGACACTTCCGGGTCACGTGGCCAGCGTGACAAGCTGCATCTGGCGAGCCAGCGCAGCACACGGAACGCCGTTTACCTTCCCGTTAGTAAGCGGTCCCTATTTATCTACTTGCACCCGAGGGTGCTTTCGAACTGCTAAGTTGGCAGGCGCTGGGACCAAGCGACGGGAGCGCACCCCACCGCGGGGATTCGAACTGCCAACCTTTCGATCGGCAAGTCCTAGGCACTGAGGCTTTTACCCACAGCGCCACCCGCGTCCTTGATTACCCCTCCAGTAATTTATCCCAAGACGGTTCCTCTATTTTAACTCAATTAGAAAGTTCTATGGAATGTTTTAGCAACACTTGACCTGGGAATGGATCATCTATGTTTTGATGGTTGCCCACAAAATCTAGCCTAACTAAACTGTACAACGCCATTGAAAAGATATCAAAAATCCAACCCAAAGCCATTCAGGAGGAGGCAGGTGCCTTATCATGACAAAACACAGCAAGTCCATCATGTGTTAAGATGAACAGTGTCATCTGTAACTTCTTAAAATGTAGCTGAAGAACTTGTGGGGGGTTTCTTTTCCTTCATTCCAAAGGACACTCATGGCCTGCAACAGACAGCCACCAACATTGAACATAATAGATCTATCTGGTACGAGGAAGGGGTAAAAGGCACAAACAACATGTTAACTTTCTGCAAACTTTTAATGATTTCTGACATGCCTTGTCCTATGAATTAGTTATATCATATTTATTATCATTATCAACATCATCATTATTATTTAACTCATTCAGGGTTAGAAAGCACCACCTGATCACTATAGTATATACATTTGGACTGTGAAAATGTCTGCTCAATTCAATGGCGCCTTTCCCATCTAAATAGATTAGATGAGTCTATCTGAAAGGACCACATAAAAAGATGTCTTGTAAACACTTTGTTTAAGAAATGTCATCTTTGGGGTTTTCCCCATCAAATAATTAAGGCTAAGATATTTTCGCTTTCATGCCTAATTTTTTCTATCCTCACATCTCATCCTCTTAGCAAGATGAGCTACCTCAGGATAAGCCATGCTTTCTTATTCTGTGCTTTAAACACAGAATATTTTTTGCTCTATAAGACTCACTTTTTCCCTCCTGAAAAGTAAGGGGAAATGTGTGTGCGTCTCATGGAGCGAATGCAGGCTGTGCAGCTATCCCAGAAGCCAGAACAGCAAGAGGGATCGCTGCTTTCGCTGTGCAGCGATCCCTCTTGCTGTTCTGGCTTCTGGGATTCAGAATATTTTTTTTCTTGTTTTCCTCCTCCAAAAAGTAGGTGCATCTTATGGTCAGGTGTGTCTTATAGAGTGAAAAATACGGTAATTACAACCTATCTTTAGAGTCTTGAGTTCTGGTATTAGGTAAAATAAAATAAAAGGTAAATGGCCCTTGGATGGTTAAGTCCAGTCAAAGGCAACTATATGGTTGCGGCGCTTGTCTTGCTTCAGGCCGAGGGAGACAGCGTTTGTCCACAGACAGCTTTACAGGTCATGTGGCCAGTATGACTAAACCGCTTCTGGCACAACAGAACACCGTGACAGAAGCCAGAGCGCATTGAAACGCTTTTGGTATTGTACAGTGTGGTGGAGGGTGGACAAGAACTATCAATACATGCTATTAAATTTCAAGTGGACTAGAAGCTTCCCTTTTATGTGACACTTCAGTGTCTGACAGATGTTATGGCTATTGACTAGCGTGTTTAAATTTAAGGCTATTCACGGGCACTGCACCTCTTCTTTAATTATTTTCTTTCTAGGATTATGAAAATGAAGAAATAAGAAGAAAGTGCAAATGAAATGCATTTGTGTTGCCCTCGAGCATTGTGAAAGGCAAAAGGAAAAGTGAATGCAGCTTGTGATCAAAGGAGATTTGGAATAGAATTTGAAATAAAGGATGTTACTTTCTGTCTCTATCAGAGAGAGGGGACAGGGCTTAACACAATTTAATTAAAAGTTACAGCTTTCACTTTTATCAACAGCATGTGAATTCCAGATTAACAGATGCATATGAAAGAAAATGCTGAAATGTAAAGTTAGTTTTAATACTTTTTTGTAAATAATATATACTCTGCTAGGATCTATTGCTTTCTTGAATGCAGCACTGTTCAGTTGCATTTTGCAGATCATATAAAAATACATGTAGGGGACATTAGGGCATACATTGGGTAAGGCGATCTTGCAGGCAAATGAGGCTTTGAATACTAGTAGTAACACATTGAGCTTGCCCCAGTAGCAAACTGGCAACTAGTGCAGGTTTTATATGCTGGTAAGCGCTCATTCCCATCAGCAATTGTACTTCAGCATTCTGCACTAACTGCAGCTCCTGGATCAAGCACAGGGGTAGCCCCACAAAAAGCACATGATAGTTATCCAGTACTTAAGTAACCAATGAATGAACTACTGTAGTCAAGACTTTCCAAGTCCAGGAATGCTTGTAGCGGCCATGCCAATTTCAGTTGGAAAAAGGAACTTCTAGCCACTGAGAGTACATGAGTCTCCACTGACAGAGTACCCCAAACTGTGAACCTGACCTTCAAGGGGAGTGCAGCCCCATCCATGCTGACACTTTGATAGGAAAGGCATCGCTTGAAAATGCCAGATAAATTTGGATTGCTCTGTAGCAAAGTTTACATGAAGAATTGATTCATTTCCTTCCCTGCAGCATGCGGTGGATCTCTGCTTTGCTCACCCTGTAACATATGGCATTTGAGTATATAGGTTGGGATACCTGATACTGTCTCTTTGTGCTCTGGATTTGAGATAGTGTTCATGTGACCTTTTTGTTTGAAGCTTCTAACAATCCCGAGATCATGTGCAGGTTGTTTCTAAATGAGCGTAGGCTCACAGTGATAATCTATTCATATTATATAATATTTAAAATGTGTGTATTTTGTACATGTGTGAAAGAGAGAGAGAGAGAGAGAGAGAGAGAGAGAGAGAGAGAGAGAACTAGTAGTATATATATTTTCTAATGAAAGCTTCTGAGGAATCTAAAAAAGATTAATGCAGGGAAAGAAGTCACTTTTGAAAATTTTCATCAAAGCAGAAAAAGATGACCATGAACAGAAATAGAATTTTAATTATTTCCTCTGGTTTTCAGTTTTTCAAAAATCTCTTAGAGGTTTCAACATGGTATACGTGATAACCACTAAAATGATTATTAATAGAGTTTTCTCTTTTCAATGGTACCAAAAAGACTATAAACCATCTGCAAACAATTTCCTTTACTTGGTCAGCAGTGACAGGAATGCCATGCATGATAATAGTAATAGCAGTATAGTGGTAGTAGTAGTAAAAGTAGTAGCAATACTTTAAAGAACAAATGCTTTGAGTCATGCCAATATTTTTTTCAAAAAGTTATTATCACCAATACACACAAATACACACACAAAGAAGCTAAAGACAGATACCATATGAAGTGACCAAAACAATAACCAGACATTCTTGATTCTTTGTAAAGCTGTTGGCCAAGAGTGTGTGCTTGGGGGCAAATGCAGTCATTGGAAAACAACTTTGTGGATGTAATCTTGTGGTGATGTAGACAAAAGTGCTGATGCCACAGAAACAGAAGGAGCAATGCTTTCCTTTCAAAACTAATCCAGCGTTCTTTAAAAGGAAGATATGCAAGTTTATGAGCACTTGCATACAAACCAGTAGCTGACGTTATCAGTTTATGACTAGTTTGCCCATAAATGCGCTTTGTAAGCGTAAACTGTGACATAAAAAACTTTAGAAACTGGCTGTGATATCCCTAATCACACCTTTCAGTAGTATAATGGATTTTTCTAAGGGTTGAAGACGAACTATAGGATCATGGACAGTGCTTTTTCCACTAATGTTTAGGGGTACTCTCATTTTGACTAAAAAAACCCCACCATTTTATAGTTCAAATCTAAACTGACCAATCGCTGTGCTAGATTCCAACTCCTGTTTCACACATTAAATGCTCGCTTCTGTCTGAGACTCAAGAAACACTGTGACAGGAAATGAAGCCACCATCAGGGGTAGCAACAGAACTGACGATTCAGTTCTTAAGTTTAGTTTGGTTTTTTTTTATTAAAAAAATAGTCTATTATCCTATTAGATTCACAAAATGTTTAGGGGTATGTGTACCCCTGCATCCCCCCAGAAAAAAAGCACTGGTCATGGGAATTCAAAGCCTGCCCTATGACGCTAAATTGATTTTTGGATTATAAATGCCATGCAGAGTCTGCTGTGGTAAAGTCTTTTGTTTTCTGAAAATCTTCTTCCTCCCTCCCTCTCCAATTTTTCTACCAATTGGCAGTAGAAACAAAATGATAACAAATAATGCACTATTAGCATATAGATAGATCAACGGTAGTATTTACAAAGTGATTGATTAAGAATAACTGGGGCTCTGCAACAGAAGAAAAAGCCCTATAGTGTGTACTGCTCAAATATCCAATATTAAGAAATCTGGAAGGCTTCTGTAATGGCATTTGTATAACGGTATTTCTGTCTTTAGCTTCACCTGACAGAAGCCAGGACACCACAATGTCTGGGACAGTAAAATTCCAAGAAGTCTGTGATGTGATTCAGAATGATCTTTTAAAAATGCATGACTGGAGATGGATCTCAGTTGATGGACAGCTTCACTTGGGATCAGGAGATCCTTCAGATACCCTTGTCCATTTGACCTTTAAGAGTCAAAGTCAGCATTTTCAGCTGTGTTCAGTAGCAAACTGGGAGCCTATGAAGATTTTGAAATATACGTGTAATATGCCCCATTACAAAATATTAGCTTCTATTAGTGAAATCAGGTGTTGTGAGGCAAGATTAAGGAAAGGGCCCACTGAGAAACAAGTGAGATATCAGCCCGGTAGGAAGAAGCCCAAAGTTTACAGAAGGTTTTTTGTGTGTTTTTTTAAAAACCCTTCCTTCCTTCCTTCCTTCCTTCCTTCCTTCCTTCCTTTCTTCCTTCCTTCCTTAAATCCCACGGAAAAACGCATACCCTTCCAAAAATTAGTAGCCACAGGCTGCTAAAAATTGGCTGCAAAAGGAAGACAGAAAACTAGGGAAAGGGGGATAAATGGTCTGCTTATAAGCAATCTTCTCTAAGAAAGTGGCTTCAAGATGTTTTGGACTACAACTCAATCAAGCTAAGCCAACATGGCCAGTGGTCAAAAATTATTGGACTTGTAAACCAGTCATATCTGGAGGGTTCTGGAGGAGGGTATGACTGGCTCAACAGGAGCATTCCTACTAAGAACGAAAGAGAAGCCTGTTGGATCAGGTCAAAGCCCCATCAAGTCAAGCAATCTGTTCTCACAGCAGCCAACCAGATGCCTTAAGCAGGACCTGAACACAACAGCGCTCTCCCTCCTATGGCTCCCCACAACAGGAAGCAAAGTTACCCTGCAGCATTTTGTTGAAGGTACTACTGGTGGACATACAAAAGTCTGTTTATGAAGGATGTAGAAATGGAGCCAAACAATAGTGATAAAATCTTCCATATAATCCTCAACACAGCCCGGAGAGTTGGCTCCACGTTCGACAATTATTACATGGCAAAGTTGGCAGGGTAGCTTCCAGCCGCACTAATCAGACTAATTAAGCAATAATTGTTTCTTTCTCCTCATTTCCTGGCTGAAAGTTCAGAAGATCTTCTCCCTTTCTCTCCCTCCTTCCCTCTTGCTTTTGTAGCCGCAGGCTTGCCAGATTTCACAGAATTCCCAGGGCTTTCTAAGTAATCTAACACCTGACGCGAAATCATTTCAATAAAGTCACTGTTTCACCACAGACATGATCCCCAACGCTGGCTCCAGTCTTCCAACTCTTTGTGAATGGCACTTTGGCCTTCCCCACCTGTTTCATGTTTCTCCTCCTCCCCTTTATCTGCCTTTTCCACACAACAAGCCAATCCAGAGTGTGTGCCATTTAGGTGTCACTGAGTCTGCGAGGCTCGAAAAGCCCTTGGCCAGTGGGGAGCATTAATTTTTTTTAAAAAGGCAAAGAAAGCAGCAACCCGAAAACCGCCAACGGTTCCATGGAATCACGTTTCTCTGCAGTCAGGAAAGCTGAGAAGGGGGGTTAAGGTAGCTATAGAATGTGGGTTTGAATGAGGACACTTTGTCTGTGAATGGAAACTCGACATTCTTTGTGATTTTTAACAGGCCGTGTCTGTTCCCTTCGAAAGGAATTGCACGGGAGAAGATTGGATTAAGTAGTTTTTTATTTTTATTTCAATGTGCTTGTTCACTTTTACAAAGATCAACTTACTTAGCCATGTAATAAACTCTTGTTTTACAATAATAGCAATGTATATTATATCATTGTAGGTACCTGCGAAGCAGAGAATTAGAGGAGGGAAAAGAAAACAGTTGTTTCTCCGGTGAATGAAACATATATCATTACCGCCATTCACGAGGTTAGATATAACTGGAATCTTTGCAAGCCATTCAAAACACTATCTGGCTGCCAGTTAAATCAGCTTTAGGTTAAGAGGGAAATGAAAGGCTGATGGCCATTCTGCTCATCTGAAGAATCTTACTCTATTTCCCCCCCTTTACTGTAATAGCTAGATTTTAAGTTTTGCGTAAGATTGCCTTAGATTTAAATTATCCAATAAGATTCTTATTTTGCAGCCTTTTCTGGAAAAAGAAATAAATTTATTAATATAGCAGTGATCCAACATTATTATTATTATTATTATTATTATTATTATTATACATTTATATGACATCTTTTCCTCCAAGGAGCTCAATGTGGTATACATGCTTCCCTGCTCCCCCTTCTATCCTCACAACAACCCTGTGAGGTATGTTAGGCTGAGAGCCAGTGACTGGTCCACAGTCACCCAATGAGCTTCATGGATGAGTGGGGATTCAAATCCTGGTCTCCCATGGCAAAGCCCAACACACTAACCATTACACCACATTGGCTCTCTGGCACGCAAGGACATGGAGAGATGGGAGTCAGGATTGTACACAGTGGGGATTCCTTCATTTATTTTTGACCTTTATGTGTATTGCCCAATCGGCTCAGTCTTCCGGACGATTTACAGATGTGAAACAGTACAAGGCAGCTGTAAGCAATTAATGCAAAGGCAGTATGCAACAAAATAGTTGCACTAGCCTCTACTGACTGGTGGCATGTGATACTGCACTCAACACTACAGGCATTTCCCCAACTTACACCCATTTTACTTGTGTGCAACCGCATATATGTGCAGTGCCAAGAAGTAAATAAATAAATAAATAAATAGAACCATACCTGGAAATAGCAGGAGAGAACTGGAGAGTCCCCATGCCTCATGAGCAGACCATCCCTTGAGCCCGAAGGGGACATTAGTGAGGGCAGAAGAAGCCCCCAAAAGAGCTGAGGCACAGAGTGGCTTTGTTTAGGCTGCCCAGCCTCACCACCTAACAGCTGACATGTGGGATAGTGCAGCAGCAGCAGCAGCTGCTGCTTTCCTGCCCGTCTTCCAGCCTCCAGCCATCCCCAGAGCTTCAACTCTAGTTGAAAAGAGTTGTGTGAAGAGAGATTGGGAATGAGTGCTGGAAGCAGGGGAAAATAGGCATTTATAGGCTTTTTAGAGGGTGCCCCCCATTTTACGCTCCCACACTTCACTTACGTGCGTGGGGCCCTAGAACATAACCCCTGCATAAATGGGAGGGATGTTTCTCCTTAGACAAGAACAGGGCTTTTGTGACAGAGCAAAAAGCAGCCCTGATGATGGGCAGGCTCCATCACCAATATATACACGATGCTCCTCCTGTGCTTAAATGTCAGAGATGCATTGCACTCTGCATGGGTCTCTGAGATGTACACTCCCTCCCTTCATACACAAGCCCACCATGATAATGACATACATTTCTCTGCCTTGAAATAATAACTTGCAGGAACTCAGTCATTTAAAACAGGGAAGAGTTTTAGCTTAAAGACTTGACCCTGTCTCGTTTCTCAACACACAGGTAGAATTTTGCAAAGCCATGTTGAACGTGAAGACAAGAGGGAAAGTAAAGTAAATGTAACATCAAGGGCTTGGGAGGGGGAGAAGCAAGGGAAGGAAGCAAATCGAATAGCAGGATTTATTTTACAAAAAGAATACAACTGATGACGTGGAGCCTTAAAAATAATAATATTAACCTTAAGGTTGGATTAGGTTAAAGAAAGAACATAGGCAGGAATCCCGAAAGAGAAGATGGCAGAAGCCGTCAGAGTAAGAAACGACTTAGGTGCACAATGTTATTTTATCAGCTGACTTCAGAGTTATCTGAGAAGTGTCAGGACTTAATAACAATGCAGATGCTCAATGAGGCCATGCCAACCTGGGCATGACAGGAGGATGATAGGGCTGTCAGTGGTAATGGGAAAAGGAGGAGAGAGGGGAGAAGATCTGAATGTTAAGAGAAGTCCAGCATTAGAGCATTTTGCTTGAATTGGTCTCTAAACACTCAAAAAGGAGATGCTGGAGAGGCAGAAATGCCCTTGTGGCCACTGGGAGAGAGAGGCCTCTGAGGGAAAGAGAGCTTCAGGAACCTTCAATGTTCAGTTGACAGCTGAGCCCAAGGGATTAAATGTTGATGGCCCTGATAAATGAATGAAATAAAAAACACAGTAGGAAAAGGGGATGATTTCACAGCTTTCTGTCCCACCTACCAAAATCAGGAAACAAGACAACACATGAACTTGCTGCTTCTAAGGTAATTTACTGACGACGGAGGATATCTCATGTTGATTCATGATTCATGCAGAATTCTCTTTCTCCTTTTTATCTAAGTCAGGTGAGGCTGTGAAGGCGATGAACCAGTGCCCAAAGGTGTTAGCAGGGTGGATGAGGGCCATTGGACTCAAATTGTGCTCTGTATGGTTATCAGGTCTGGGGAACTGGTACTCAGTCTGCTTTGGATGAAGTTGCACTCCCCTTGAGAGAGCAAGACTGGACATATTCTTTGATCCAGAAAGTCAGAAAGTTTTTCTGTATGTTTAGTCGGAATCTTCTTTCTTATAACCAGAAGCCATTGGTTTGAGTCCTACCCTCCAGAGCAGGAGACAACAAGCATGCTCCCTCCTCCATGTGACAGCCCTTAAGATATTTTAAGAAGACTATCATGTCTCCTCTCAGTCTCCTCTTTTCCAGGCTAAACATATCCAGCTCCTTCAAGTGCTCCTCATAAGGCTTGGTTTCCAGACCCTTGATCATCTTGGTTGCCCTACTTTGCACACATTCCAGCTTGTCAATATCCTTCTTAAATTGTGGTACCCGGAATTGGACACAGTATTCCAGGTGTGGTCTGACCAAGGCAGAATAGAGTGGTACTATTACTTCCCTTGATCTGTTGATGCAGCCTGGAATAGCATTAGTCCATGCTGCCCACAGTCATTGCTGGGTAGGCTCAAACCACCAACTTTTTGGTCATGAGCCAGATGCAATGACCCATCGCACCACCTATCTTTTTTTGGTCAATATACCCAAGCACAAGAGCACTCTCCCACCCTGTGGTTTCCAGCTCCTGGTATTCAGAAACATAACCGTCATTAATGGCTAGTAGCCACTAGTAGCTGTGTTCTCCATGAATTTTTCTAATTCTCTTGTACAGCCTTCAAGGTTGGTGCCACCACTGTCTCCTATGTGGGAGAATTCCATAGTTTAGCTATGTGCTGCTGGAGAAGTACTTTATAAGAGTATTATGTACATCCATACCCCTGAATGATTGGCTCAGTTGGTTAGAGCATGGTGCTGATAACACCAATGTCACAGGTTCATTCCCTGAATTGGACAGCTGTATATTCCTGGTATAGACGTATAGACGTATAGGCGTATAGACAGCGGCTGGAGAATCATCTACAAAGTAACAACACCAGGCAGGTGTGGCAAGGTGTACAAGAATTAACAGGGTATAAATCCAAGGATTCCCTGGCAGACGAGGGAGGGGCATCCCTCGCAGAGGATTTGAATGCCTTTTTTGCCCGTTTTGAAGTAACATCGGCAGCAACACCTGCTGAGGCTTTACCACCACCACCACCACTCCCTGGGAAGGCTTTGCCATCATCACTACCATCACCATCATCAGTACAAAGGAATGTAGCAGTCTCTGTGGAAAAAGAAGAGATGAGGAAGGTGTTGAAGGGAATCAACCCAAGGAAGGCCACAGGGCCAGATGGGGTAGCTGGAAGGGTATTGAGAGACTGTGCAGATCAACTAGCAGGAGTTTTCACTGGGATTTTAAATCGATCCCTAGCCCAGGCTATTGTTCCATCCTGCCTAAAGTCCTCTATTATCGTTCCAATAGCAAAAAACCTAACCCGGAAGAACTGAATGACTTTCGTCCAGTAGCACTCACACCTATAATCATGAAGTGCTTTGAAAAGCTGGTACGAAATCATGTCATTGCCTGCCTACCAGAGGGACTGGACACATTCCAATTTGCTTATAAAACGAAAAGATCGACAGAGGACGCTGTGGCGATTGCCCTCCATGCCGTCCTTGCACATTTGGAGCAGCGGGGGGGTTATGCCAGACTGCTTTTTTTAGATTTCAGCTCGGCATTTAATACCATTCTACCACAGCGTCTGATGTCTAAACTGGAAGATCTGGGGCTTCCGTTATCACTTTGTGGGTGGATATTGGACTTTTTGTCAGACCGCTCCCAGAGGGTTCGGTTGGGCCCTTATACCTCTAAAATGCTTAAGACTAACATAGGAACACCACAGGGATGCGTACTCAGTCCGCTCCTTTATATTCTCTACACGTACGATTGTGTCGCTGCTCACCCTAGTAATAGGGTTGTCAAATTTGCAGATGACACAACCGTGATTGGGCTCATCCCTGAAAGGGAGGGTGAAACGCACTATAGAGATGAGGTGGAGCGGCTGACAGAGTGGTGCAGAGCTAACAACTTGCTCATAAATACAAGGAAGACAAAGGAGCTTGTGGTGGACTTCAGGAGACAGAAGAGCAATATCCAGCCACTTTTGATTGATGGGGTCTGTGTGGAGAGGGTAACAACGTTCAGATTTTTGGGCATTGAATTACAAGAGGATCTGTCCTGGAGTGTCAACACAAGGGGGCTTGTGAAGAAGGCGCAGCAGAGACTGTACTTTTTGAGAATTCTAAGGAAAAACCATCTTCCGCAGAAACTGCTGCTTGCCTTCTATCACTGTGCCATTGAGAGCGTGCTCACTTATGGCTTATGTGTGTGGTACGGAAGCTGTACTACCCAGGACAGGATGGGGTTGTGCAGAGTTGTTAAGGCAGCAGAGAGCATTGTTGGCTGCCCACTCTCCACCTTAGAGCAGATTTATGCCACAAGGTGCCATAGGAAGGCACTGGACATAGTAAAAGATCCATCGCATCCTGGTCACTGTCTCTTCGAGCTCCTGCCGTCGGGACGGAGATACAGGACGATGAAGACAAGAACGAGCCGTCTTAAGAACAGCTTCTTCTCCAGAGCGATCTCAGCCCTGAATGGGAAGCCTGGACTTTGAAAGTCATCTAATCTTCCTTGCTGTACTATACTGTATTGTTTTAATTAGTGTTTTTATGGAGCAGTCGAGTAATTTCGTTGTCCCTGAGAGGGGGCAATGACAATAAAGATATTATTATTATTATTATTATTATTATTATTGTAGGGGGTTGGACTTGATGATCCTCAGGGTACCTTCAAACTCTATGGTTCTATGTGATGGCTGGGGCTAGGTTGTTCATAAAACCATATACATATTTATGGGTAGGGGCAATCACATGTTTCGAAGGCATAAGATTCCATCTTTATCCTCTGGCATCTGCAGAAGTGTCCCTCTTTCTTCCCTGGCATTGTCTGGAACATACCAGGTCTGGGAGGAACCTGAGATATGGCAAGCCACAGACAATAATGGACCAATGGTCTGACTCAGTGTGAGTCAAAATCACGTGTTCATTTATTTAAAAGGAAGACAATATGTTCTGCAAGCTCACCATAAGCATCTCTTGGAGTGAATCTGGAAGGAAGATGCGTCGATCATAAACATTTTTAAAAATGACATCAGGGAATTTAAAACTAATCAGCAAATGCAATACTATTCATACACTTGGCACCACACACAAGTGATTTAGAGCCTTTGAAAATGTAGCTTAGATATGCCTTTTTCCTTCTTTAAGATATGAGCAATTAGAATGGAAGAAGAAGATGCATCTGAATGCTAGCTGGGGGGAGGGGAACCCACCCACCCAAACCTGTGACAGTTATACAGACAGAATTTGTTTCATTACCTTTCCCTGCATATAAAGATCTATTTAAAACTCCTGAACATTCCCTGATAGTGTGTGCATGCGGAATTGAGAAGCAAATGACTAGATCTTTTTTGCCAGAGAAAAATACTTGTCAATGCACTGGAAGTTTCAAGAAAGCAGGTGTTGGGAGTGGGTTGGAGGTAAGGAACAAGGCTGCATGCTCAGCCACAAACAATAGACTCAGCTTACAGAACCAAAGCCATAGAAAATTACAGCCCTGTCATACAATGAATGAGTCAGATGTTTCTGGATTGCCATGTAATAAATAAGTTGGGGTGGTGGTGAGGAAAATGAGTGGGGAAGGGAAGATGGAAGTGCCAAACACTGAAGGAAAACATATAGCATGTTCACTAGTCACTGCATTAGCTGCTTAACTAGAAACGGCCTTTCTGCAGCCCAGCATACAATTTTAGGGATGGGGAAGGAGTTCAATTTAGCTTGTATTTGAAGGAAAGTCTACCCAATTCACAGCTTCCAAAATAATACGTGAACTGTAACAGAGCTGTCTGAAATTTGCACTCCTCCAAATTTTGCGATTCAGTTCTCCAGTCAAGTAGTGCATACAAATGCATGTATCTAATGCAGCATTCTGTTCTCATAGTGGCCATGCAGTGGTCTACGGGAACCTCCAATTTGTGTCTGCCTCACCTTGTCTTGCCAGTCACTCCATGTTATTTCAGTTCCATTGAAATTCATAGGATTTATACATTCAAATGTTCACCGAATCCCACTGAATTTTCAGTGGGATTTGGATACGCCTTTGCTAGAAAACAGGAAACGTGACAAAAACAGTCAAAGGGGAGTCCAAGACACCACCGTGTGTGTAGAATAAAGACACAGGTACTCTACATTCCAGTAACATCCCTATAATTCCCTGTTTTTCTTATTTTAAAAAATTGCACAGCTGATGCCCAAGCACACCAGCTTCTCAAAGATGCTAGAAAATGGAAGAAACAGGGAGGTTGAGATCACCTTCAAGCAATTACAGCTCTGTGGTCAGTGAAGTACCTGAAGCAGTAATGCACTTAGGGCTAGGGGAGCCATGTGTCCTACTATACAGAGGAGAGTCGTCCTTTATGAAGGGTAATCCAGTCCAAGCCCAGTTTAATGATAGAGAACGATAGGATGGGAGAGCAGAGGCCTTGAAATTGCACATTGACAGTCCGTCCCTGAACAGCTGAGTGAGCAACAGTCCAAGGCCACCGAGGCACAGCCTTCCTCACTATGATGAGATGTGTTTTATTTCTATTTAAATTATAGTAATTATTTCCAATTTTGCATCTGTACATGTAAATCAGTGATGCATAAATGAGCATCCCACTTAGGGCAGGACTTTGAGACGTAAGTCCAGGGCCTCACTCCCCAGAATGTACCCATGCCTGCAAAATTTGTGGTAGAGCACAAATCTCAGAGTCCTGGGTTTGAGTCCCAAGCTGGGGAAAAGATTGCAAGGGGGTTGGACTAGATGACCATTGTGGTCCCTTCCAACTCTACAATTCCATAATTCTTGTGGACATTCCTGATCCCACAGTTAAACAGAAGATAAGGTAAGCTGACACCTCCTAAAATACAGACTTGGCTTCCTCTGAATTGCATTTTTCCTTCAGTCAACTAACAGAAAAGCAAATTCAAGTACAGTGGTACCTCGGGTTACATACGCTTCAGGTTACATACGCTTCAGGTTACAGACTCCGCTAACCCAGAAATAGTGCTTCAGGTTAAGAACTTTGCTTCAGGATGAGAACAGAAATCGTGCTCCGGCTGTGCGACAGCAGCAGGAGGCCCCATTAGCTAGCTAAAGTGGTGCTTCAGGTTAAGAACAGTTTCAGGTTAAGTACGGACCTCCGGAACGAATTAAGTACTTAACCCGAGGTACCACTGTATTTCCCAAACCTTCTTTAAATGGGAATTGGTGTTTTCATGTGCTGTAGAATCCAAGAATTTCTTCTCCCCTACTCTAAGAAACATAGACCTAGGATGATGAGGCGTTTTTCTCCCCCTAGAAGCTGGGTTTTAGAAAAGCCTTTCTCAGAAAAACCAAGAATGTTTGACAATTTGGCCTTAAATGAAGGAGAGAAGAAGGGGGGTGGGGAACGACTTCATTTATTGTGAGGCCTTTCTTCTTGTTTGTTTTTGGTTATACATTGTACAGGTGCCCGTCTGTGCACAGCTGGCTGTCTATCCCTGCCAAGACTTGTTGCAGAAAATAAAAATATTTGCCAGACTTGCTTTTACAACAGCAGCCATGACAATGGCCATGCATTTATTTCTTTGTGCCCTCTATGCCTCAGAGTAACAGTCCTTCACTGCCCACGACACAGGAGTCTGGCACACAACCGTGTTCTGTAGGCTGTCAGCCAAAGCATTTTGTACAGACTAGCGCTGGCAACAGTTTCATTGCCAAAAAGGTCTGTCTTCATCTCAGAGGCCAGATGCAGACATCAGGGAAGGGAGTTTGAAATCGCTTTCATACCCTCCCTCACCTGTTGTCCCATTATTTCCCAAGTGTCAGCCAGGATGTTCATCTTGACTCAGTGTGATCAGCTAACAGACCCAATGCCTTGCTCCAGAGATTCTGGGAGCCAGCCAGTTTCTGAGGCTGGCTCTGTTGCACTGTCATTGCTGAAAAGCAAAATCTCCAATGCCAGATCAGCACAGACTCTGAAAGGGAGGGAGAGCCACCTATGCGTCTCATTGTTGCATCCTGAAGCGTTGCTACTTCACTTTCATTATAGCTGGAGAAGAAGGTGAAACTGAAAGAGAGTGGGGCAAAATAGTTCTGCTTCAACCATTCTGGCCTGGTAATGCTGGGGGTTTTTTGGAAGGCAAAGTACTACCAAAATTGAGATGATATTGGTGGGTGTTTAGATGGTAATGATGATAATTCCAGGCAAACCATATCATCTTGGCCTCTTCTGTTTTTCAATGTTCACTTCTCCCTCTAACTTTCTGCGTCAGGTAGCCTTCCATCCACCATTATCATTATCATAATAATCAGTAATATTTATATACTGCTTCCTGTGCAAAATCCTTAAGTGCCTTACATAAAACACAGTAAGACCATTTAAAAATAAGATAAAATGTATAATTTTTATTTAAAACCAAAACCAAACAAACAAAATCAGTAAAAAGAGAAGCTGTTGATAAAACATTCAGTTAAATATCAATAGAGAATAAAACAGAACAGTGGGTGACTCTTATGAAGCAGGGGACAAATAAAAATGAAAGACAACAGCACACTATTCACTTGAGGTATTTCTGACATTACTCCAACTCTTAGTCTTATTATTTTCATCTTTACAGTACCCAGAAGTTCCACTGTATGGGTATTATCCGTTTTGATCATAGCAGTTTCCCTAAAGAAGACATTCTTTATTGAGAGATTGAATGTGTACATGCATAGTGCCACTTTGGAAGATGACTACATATAGGATTTGAAGATGGGCTTAGGAGCAGACAATTTCAAGCATAATAAATGCTGAGCCCTGTCTTGGTTTCTAAACTTTGAAGAAACATTGCCTTTGTGTTGTCAAAGTTCTGTGACTATAAGTTTCAAATGAGTGAATGAAGTCCCATTGTCTAATGATTCTGAAAGAAGAAGCGGGACCTGCAATGAAATGGAGCACAGCTGTTTGGTGTTCCAGCCATGCCCTTCCCAGAATGCTCCATTCTGTTCATTCCATTTCCCCCCTACACTCCCAACTAAGGTGGTCAGTTATGCATTCCCCCAAAAGAAGATTTGGGTCATGAGATCAAAGAGGACACAACTCTGCATAACATTGACATATAATAATTTATATGTAACAGGCACAAATTTATAAATAATTACTATAGCTAATATAAAATTACAATACATCTGTCACCAATAATGAAGTCTGCATCAGTATTAGAATTGCTTTAAAGATGTTTTCCGCATAGTTAAAGCTATGGTTTGCCCAGTAGTGATGTATGGAAGTGAGAGCTGGACCATAAAGAAGGCTAATCGCTGAAGAATTTATGCTTTTGAATTTTGGTGCTGGAGGAGACTTTTGAGAGTCCCATGGACTGCAAGAAGATCAAACCTATCCATTCTGAAGGAAATCAGCCCTGAGTGCTCACTGGGAGGACAGATCCTGAAGCTGAGGCTCCAATACTTTGGCCACCTCATGAGAAGAGAAGACTCCCTGGAAAAGACCCTGATGTTGGGAAAGATGGAGGGCACAAGGAGAAGCGGACGACAGAGGACAAGATGGTTGGACAGTGTTCTCAAAGCTACCAGCATGAGTTTGACCAAACTGCAGGAGGCAGTGGAAGACAGGAGTGCCTGGCGTGCTCTGGTCCATGGGGTCACGAAGAGTCAGACACAACTAAATAACTAAACAACAACAAAAGATGTTTTCATTGTTCTATTGCTTGTATGATTAGGGAGGGTGGGATACAAATTGTGCAAAGGAGAAAGAAAAAAAACACATATTGAAGGTGCACATTTTTACAATAAGACAGTTGTAGGCATACACCTCTATTCTAAGAGAACGGCCATCAGGGCCAGTCCTACCATTAGGTGGAGTGTGACAGATGCCAGGATGTAGTGGAAGTTGCCCCACCATTTCCCATGAATCCTCTAAACTAGCGTGCACCTCGTCGTCTCCATTATCCTGTTGCCCTCTGGTGCCATGGAGTATGCTGTCCCTTTGCCAATAAATTTCAATTGCAAGTCTGGAAAAATTCTGGGTGTGAAGTGGGAAGAGGCGTCTTCACCTCAGACAGCTCAATGTCTTGAGTGGTTCTGAGTACAATGGATCAGCTTAGTCTTCCTGCAAACACTGGATACTTTTTCTGGATACTTACAGTCAACCATTTCTTCTACTGAGACTAAGACAATGAACAGTGATGAGGGCAGGCAACTCCACCACACATGAGGGCAGCAGGCTAACATTTTTTTTTATACAGCTATTTGGGCCTTCAAACATTTGGAGGCAAGGCAGTTGACATGCAGTACCTTGTACTCACCACATTTCAACTGCTTTGCTCAAAACTGAAATGTGTATCAAAATGCAGCTCATGTTGTGCCAAATGTCAAAATATTGAAAAATAGTTGAGGAATTTAGTTCATTTAATTTGACATGGTATAATTAAAGCAACCCAGTTTCCTTTTTAACTTGATGTTTCCTTCAGCAAAAAAAAGTTGGAATTATAGTATTTAAACAGTGCAAATTAAGAACTAAAATTGCCTCTCACTTCCCCCAGAGGAAACACACAGGTTCTCAAGAGCACATGCAAACTTGTATTGAGCAGAAAATATCCCAGAAAAATATTTTTCTGACTCTTTTTTCTTTTTTATAAGTTTTCTTTTTTGAACTGTGCTTAAACTGTTCAAAAATATCAGTCCTCCCCTGGTGAATATCTAGCAAAATTGCCTCCCCCAATTTCCCAACTATGAATTTTGGCTGAAACTGTGAATCCAGTTTTAAGATAACTTAATATTGTTTTAAGAGTGTTGGAGGGAAACACTTTTATACTTTTCAGTCTTCCTCACTTTATCCACCATTTACAGGTGAGTTTCAGTCAACCTTAAAAAAAGGTAAAGGTGTTGCGGCGCTCATCTCGCTTTACTGGCCGAGGGAGCTGACATTTGTCCACAGACAGTTTTTCCGGGTCATGTGGCCAGCATGACTAAGCCGCTTCTGGCAAAACCAGAGCAGCGCACGGAAATGCCGTTTACCTTCCCACCAGAGCAGTACCTATTTATCTACTTGCACTTTGATGTGCTTTCGAACTGCTAGGTTGGCAGGAGCTGGGGCCGAGCAACGGGAGCTCACCCCATCGCAGGGATTCAAACCGCCACCTTATGTGCATCAAAACATTTTTGGAAAAAACTTTCTGAGAAAAACAGAGGATTTCACCGGTCGCCACCAAGAGTATATGACCACCCCCCACCCCAGTTTTACCACCAACAAAAAGCATGGCTAATTTTTATGGAGGGGGGTTTTATTGAGTCCTAATGATGGAAGAAAAGTTGGGCTGTTTCTGAGGAGTAATCCCCTTGGAACTCGATAGGATTTACTTCTGAGTAAACATGGAAAGGTTGTACTACCTGGGAAATGATAGCACAAGGCAGCCAAGAAGGCAGATAGTTCCTCAGAGTAGAAAGATGTTTGTAAACACACACACACACACACACACCTGCAGAGAATTTGGTCAGTTGTCATTCCATTCATTTATTAAAACGTGGATCCTTATTTTGATTGATTAGGCTGTTAAAGCGATTCATGGTTCTAACAACAGCAAAACTCTCTTTATCTCATAACAGTGCAAATAGAATTGCCATTTATTTATTTCATGAAATTCACACACCATCACACTCAGTATAAAACTTTAATTCAGTAAAATGCACACAGATTGCCATGATCACCTAACAAGGAAATTTTTTTGCTAACCTTGGAATAGGGGCTGTTTGTAAGGAAACGGCAGCACATTAATGGAGAGGGTGATAGACTTGAGCCACAGCCACGCCACACATTTAAAGAACAATTATTACCATGTTAACAGCCCCAGCTTCCCCCAATGTGCACTAGTCATTTAAGCGGTATCATCCTTCTATAAACAGTCATGGTTCCCCCAAAGAATCCTGGGAACTTTGTTTTTTTTCAGAATGTTGAGAGTTGTTAGGAGACCCCAGAACTCACGGGGAAGGATTGATTTTTAAATCACTCTGAGACATGGTTTTAAACATTTCCAGTACTACTGAGGGATGGAAAATGCCCATGTGATTTCAGAGGTCATAGATATATTTGCACCTATTGATATTTAACATCAGCAGTAAGCACTTCTAACATTTAACTGCCATTTACTTTTATGCTACCCCTGCTATTATCCCTGATAAAGCATGATAAGTAAAGCACACCAATACGTACAATTGGGCATAATTCAAATTGTATGGTAACTACATTATCAGTTTAGCGGGACATGGAAAGTTTTAAGGGATTTAGGTTTCCCTCCTTGTATTTTCAGGCCCTGAAGCTGGAGTAATTTTAGTGGAAAGCTGTGGTTAAAATTCAGCCCAGGTACAAACCTTTAAAAGAAAATGGGGGGAAACTTTTTTAAAAAATGGAACTTTTGGGTGTAAGCCCCAAGTGGCACTTCGTTATTCCAATAAATGCTGGGAGTAAATTATTTTCTAGGGGAAAGGGAGCGAGAGAGTGTCTTTCCTGAGAGTGAGAGAAATTTGTCATGGTCTCACCTCTACAAAGAAGAAGGATTTCCTACCAGGAAGAGTGCACTTTAGAAAATTGTATTATGCATACTGACCATTTAAACCTACTTAGAAAGTGTTCTCCATGTGAAAAACGTGAAGCTGTGGAGTTTAATTGGGCTACAGCAGGTGTTGATTGGTATGGGCATTTATTTTTCAAAACCTCTTAAAATATTACAGAGTACCTGAGGAAGTGTTCTCTAAACGCAGAGCCCTGGTACACAATATTGTCTGTAGGCTGAAGGTTATTGGCTGAAATGCTTGAATGTTAATTTCTTTCGAATCTTACAAACCGAACTGACAAATGACACACATGCAAGATAGACCAACACATCGCACCATTCCACAGCAATCTGCCAGATGAAATAGTTACTTTTCCCACCTCCATGGAAGCATTCCACAGTGTAGATTGAAGGTCTTCATTCATTGCATTTACATTAACTGAACTGTCCTGTCCTGAGGAGTTGCGTGAAAGTCTAGAGATTTCTCTAGCATGCCCTAACACCACACAGGATGAATATGCAAGGCTCAGAGAGTTGGAAGGGATCCCAAGCGTCATCTAGGACAAACCCCTGCAATGAGACAATCAAAGCTAATATTTGCCCATCTCTATCTACTGGCAAAATGGTGGGGAAAGTGTGGTCCACCAGATGATGTTGGACTACCATCTTTCCTGACCATTGATCATGCTGGATGAGGCTGATGGGAGTTGTTACTGTTACAACTACTACAACAATGTAAAGTTAACTGTGGGCCCATAAGAAAAGTCCCCAAATATATGTTTATTAGGCAGTGGCGTAGCGTGGGGGGTGCAGGGGGGCCCGGCCGCACCGGGTGCAATATCTGGGGGTTAGGGTTAGGGGGCACAAATCCATGGGTTAGGGGGCACAAATCCATGGGTTAGGGGGTGCAAATCCACGGGTTAGGGGGCGCAAATTACTTGCCTTGCCCCGGGTGCTGACAACCCATGCTACGCCACTGTTATTAGGCTAACCAAAATGTCACAAAAGAGTGTGCAAGCTTTCAAATTCCCCAGAAATTTTCATTAGGCTAGGGGAAAGCTGATGGTTAGGCCACCAGTTTCTTCATCTGGGATGAGTCTTAAGATGGAGTGAGAGGAGGTCTCAGACATCCAAGTGAGGCCTGGCAGATCCTTTGCAGGTTTCAGGTGGCACCCAGGTTTCAGATTGTGCTGGGAAGGAAGAAACACATAATAGCTGGTCCCCATTGTTATTCATATGTGCTTTGTTGTAACAGATGACCTTATTCTGCATAGTCAGGGATCCCACCTTTACCTTCATGCGTGAATGGATTGGTTCCATGCATTCACGATTGTACGCCTTGCAGTTCACAGAGAAAACAGGGACAGCTGCTGCATGAATGGAAGCTCTATGTGTTCTATGCAGCTGCTGGCCCACAGCCCAAAGGTGGGATCACTGCTCTCAGCAACAGAGAGAAGGAGCTGTTTTCATGGGTTAGATACGAGCCCATCTAAACACATATAAGAGTGACTTACTACAAGTATCACCTGGCTGAACTGAGAAGAGATGCTACACACCCAAGTCAAGGCTGTCGGAAAGGAACCTTTAATGAAGTGAGGGGTGAAGTACGGAGGTATTTAATGAAGTATGGGAGGATATAGTCAAAGGAAGAGGTTCAGATTGGCCTATGTGTCAAAGCTGCATTTCAAATTAGATCATGAAATATCAAAGGGGATAGGAGATACTGCTTTTACCAACCAGTGTGGAGTTTACCTGTGGGAATTTATATTTAACAAATACCTGTTGCAAAATGCTTTGCACTAGTTAAATAAAACGCTGATTATTTTAGCATCAGTCTGGTAACACCAATTATGTTTATAAAGGCAGAGTTATTTCTGTGTGCTTGATCGTGGTCCAGAAATCAGTTTTTGAACTGATGCCATCATGGTACCTTCTCTCCGTCTTGCCTGACCAGGTACAGCCTGGAACGGCTCTGCACAATGTATCGCAACCCATACTATGTTTGAGAAAAAATGCTGGTTTTGTGGTCCTTGTGCTCATAAATTATCTTTGGCAGCACTTGTTTGAAGCCTTGCTGGTATACATAAGTCAATGTATACTAGGGTGTCAGTGGCACCCTAGTAAAATTTGTCTTACAATGTTAGTAATGGTGGGAGGATCAGAATCTGTATTCCTTATCTGCATCCATATTCTCCTGAGATGTGTAATATGATAGAGTAGCCACCTATGAATTGCCAACAAAGATGGAAAAGATAACACACAAAAAGAGGACAAAGAGGGCACAAATATCTATCTGTTTCTATTTATTTCTTTTGATTTTTGTGCTTATATTGTTGTGTTTATATTCCACCTTTCCTCAGGTGAGCCCCATGGCCAAATGGGGATTTGTCTTCCAGGTCCTAGTTCAACATTATAACCACCACACCACCCTGGCTCTCTCTCTTCTGTCTATCTGTACTAATTTAATTAGAAATATTTCACAATAGTTAGAAAATGGCATCCAGCTAATCTGTGCTCCTGCTCATTCTATCATTCCTCTTCAAGGACTCTGCACTCTCTTATAGATGCCCTACCAGTGAGCTATGTCCCTTCTCCTGAGTTATGGCCCTTTCGCACCAGGTAATATAACAGGTAGCAATGTGCATATATCAAGGTCAGTCAATGCAAATGATTATCTGATCTTCCAAAATGTAGAGCTGTCAATATCAACTTATCTCCAACACTCCACAGGCCCCTGCTGTTAGGACCACGGCATATTAATGTTGCGTTTGGCTTTTAACAGAATAACACCAAGAAAGGGGAAGTGAGGGAGGGAGATGCCCAGAGATCCTTTGCAAAGGGCAAAGAAAATATCAGAAACACTAAGCAGCACAGCCACAAAGGACTGTAATTTCTTTACACAAGGACTAGTTTAAGTGTGCAATAAACTTCCAAGGTCATCAACAGAAGAAGTTAGCATAAACAGTTTTATAAAGGAGCTAGACAGGAATTTCAAAGTGGCAGCAGGGAGGGAAAAGGCTCTGGAGTTTTACTGCTGACACAACAAAGGGAAGCAGATCAAGATATGTAGCCTGGTTTAAACCTCCTCCTCCTCCTCTCCCCTCACCCAGCCCACCATTGCGCCACCTCTGTGCAGATATTTTATTTCCATCATCTTTCTAGATCATTTATGAAACCTGAAAGGTGTTCTTTTTCAGTATTTTTATATATTTAATATTATTTGACATCCAAAATAGCATACACATTTCTATGACCTTTTTATGGTAGTAGTAGTAGTAGTAGTAATAATAATAATAATAATAATAGGTTGAATCCAATGTTAATCATACTCATAGGAGACCCACTGAAATTTATATGCATGATTTACTTATATTCATTAATTTCAATACGTGGCATTCAACAAAGATTTACTCAGAACAGACCTATTGAAATTAATAAAATTTCATTAATTTCAGTGGTCTCCTCTGAATAAAACTGAATATCAACCGGTGGGTCATCTAAGTTAATTCTGTGCAGAACTTACTTAGATACAGTCTAATACTATGTATTAATTTATGTGATTTGTTAGTTGCTTAGTCTAGACAGTATCTAAGTGGCTCACAAAAAGGTTAAAAGTCAAACAGGTACAGCATGCAAAACATTTCATTTCAATCAAACCATTCCAGTAATCCGTAAACACAGCAAAGAAAACAAACTAATCCTTTCCTCCAATAGGCCACCAACAGGCCATTCAATCATTGCACCCGACAGGCTGTCAATATATTATCATATATGACATATTTGCATAGCATGTGCACTTCTGTTGCACACTCTACATGTTTAATAAAGCAAGTCCTTCTGCAAATGAGTGCTAGCTAAAACCTTAGAAAAGTAAGAAATGGAAAATGAGAAGACTAGACCTAACTGGCTAACTGGGGGAAATGAATGCCTTTACTCATTTAAACTATTTATCACTAACTCTTCATTGCAACAACAATACCAGAGCAGGTTATGCAAACAGCTGAAATACAACATGTATAACAATACAGCAGGGGGCAGGGAACAATCACATCACTCTCAACCATCAGAAAACAACTAAATTAACAATAAGAACAAGCAAGCAGAGACACTAATACGCAGATGTCTGAATAAAAAGGCAGTTCAGCTGTCACATAAAACCCATAAGGGTCAGCAACACACCTTTCTCAGAGGAGAGGGAATTCTAGCACCCCCACTAAGAAGGTCCTCTCTTAGGTTGTCACATAGCATATTTCACATCAACCTTAATTCACAGGTTGGTCTTGTACAGGAGAAAGCCCTCCTTTCTGTAACCTGTTATTGAGTTGTATATCCTTTTGTAAGCCAGCATAAAAACATTGAATTTGTCTTGGTAGCAAATTGTGAAAAGAATTTTTTGGGGGGATCATGTGTGTGTTGTGGGGAGGAAGCAGGCAGGGGCTGAACAAGGGGGTGAGGTGGGGGCGGGTCACCCTGGGTGTCACCACTGAGGGGAGTGGCAAAATGGCGGGCAGCACTGACCGTGCGGCCTGCAGCGTGCCCGAGCCACACGTCTCTCCTGGGAGTTACCCGGTGGCTTGGGTGCCCACATGCTCCGCACTGCCCCAAACGGTCCGCCCACTGCCTCCCCCTCAGCTGTAGGGCGGCCGAGTGGGAGGAGGCAGGCAGACTCCTTAGAGGCCCTACAGAGCATCCTGCCCTGGGTGGCCCCACCCCATGGGTGGCTGGCCCCGCCCCCTGGCGCAGGGCACTCACACTGCCTCAGGCACTCAATCAGCTTGCTCCACCACTGGAAGCAGGTCCGGCTTCCAACCTTAGCCACATTTGTTCAATATTAGAACAAATTCTTCTGATGTATGAGTACCCACACACATCAGCACACTTGTACAAGTGCGATATTTTTTTCTGACTTCCCTCCATGATTTAGAACCCTGGAAGACCAGCAGGGACACTATACGCTTTCAGCATATATATGAAAATCTATATATGCTTCCAATATATGAGAATCAAATGGACTGGGTGAAGTAGGATGTGAAAGGGTCCAAAATCATGAACCTACTGCCCGCTTCCACAATTGTAAACACATGTGTGGGAGCACCTGAATAGACCTAAGTTAATGGCATGCCACTTTTGTAGATAAGAGCAGAGCCAGCAGGCATAATTCTGTTGACTTTCTACTTTCATTTGTTGCAGTTCGTGAAGTATCTGAGAGATCTTGTTATGAAATAGGACTGGGAATAACTATAATCCCATAGAAGAGCACCTGCCTTACTTGCAGAAGGTATCACGTTCAATCCCTGGTGTCTCCAGCTAAAGGTGGGAATATTCTTGTCTGAAGTTCTGAAGAGCTGCTGCCCGTTGGAGTTGACAATACTGAAGTAAATGGACCAATGTTCTGACTCAGTATAGAGCAGCCTCCTATGTTTCCAGGTACTGGAGCATTTTGCTGTCAGAATAAACTACAGTTATTCTTATTCCTGTCCCCCACTCTGCAATTCTCCTCTGCAAATTTTTATGGTGACTGTTTGATAAATAATGTCAGACTTACTCACTAGAATTTAAATATTCAGCAAATATTTAGTATCCAACACCAGCATTTTCAGTATTACAACAGTGGTCAACACCTGACAGTCTTTTACAGCTGACATGCAGTATCAGTCAGTATTTGAAGGAGCAATAATTTTTAGGCAGAGCCTGAAATGCAACATTTGACAGTTATGGAGTAGCTGTCAGTAGCTGTGTATACGGTAGGATATGTGTTTTTTATTTAACGATATCTGACATGCAACAGTCAGTATATGATATGTATCTGACATGCAGTAGAGAACAGAAAGTTTAACAGCATGAGGCATGCAACATTTGACCATTTTGGGCAAGTGCCTTACAACAGAATTGAGAAAATCTTGATAGTTTAATCCATTTAGCCAATGAAAAACACGCAGATTTCAAATCACCGCCATGCTTTGATCCAGACATTCTGAAGTCAAATTTTGAACCAGACTTTCAAAATCTGAAATTTCTGCACATTTTGAAATTTTGCAAAACTAATGTTTTAGTACTAGTTCATATGATTACTACAGACAATTCGGATTAAATTTAAGAAAAGGCAAAAACAACTATTCTGAGTCCAAGGACTGTTTGTATTTTGTCTAGATATTAGTTGAAAAGCCCTCTTAACAGATAGATGTCTGCAGGCTGGGGCATAACAAGGAGGGCCTGTGCAGATGGTCATAGTGAGCAGACGGATCTCAGGAAACCTGGCCCAAAATTGTTTAGGGCCTTAAAGGTTAATATAAAAGTCTTAAACTTGATCTTGTTGCAAAACAGCACCCAATGCAAGTCCTTTATCAACAGTGCTACATTTCCACATCCATCTCTCAGTAGCCTAGCGGATGTATTCTGCACTAACTGGAGCTTCAAGACTAAAAGCAGCAATGATGGGCATCTCAGAGCACATACCTGCTCCTTCAGGTAGAGTGCAACTCTATGCTGGACAGACAAAATGTCTTAATTATTGGACCTATGAACCGCCACCCACATGGCTGTCATCTTGCCATAATTGAGCTTAAGTTCATTGACCATATTTCAGCCCATCCCTGCATCCAGACTCTGGTCTTAGCCATATGCATTCTAGCTCCCATCTGGCTAGAATAAGGCCAACTCTAGAGCTGAGAATTCTAACAGCATATCCTGAAATACTGTGGGATTGCCAACCTTGTTTAAGCCAAAAAGAAAGAGATATGGCACTTTTTACAGTAGCACCATACCACTAATGTGCATAAAAAAACCATAAGCCAAAGTTAAACAAAAGAGTGCTTTATTCAGCTGCATAGGTAGTCTCGTGTACCTGTTTAGCATAATTTGGTGAACACCAAGGCTAGCAACATTTTTTAAAGCTAAGATTAAGAAATACTCCTACCATCGCCAAACCTCCACTTTTTCTGGTATTTTAAAAGCCTGGTGATCTAAGAGCGCACACATTTACTTATCTTTCAAAGACATAATCACACTGTCATCCGCTTCTGGACCACAAAAGATGAATAGCATTAACATGGACTTAAAATGGGTTCATTAATTATCAGAAAAGATAAGTGTTTCATCAGGTATATACAGCAGATAATATTTATCTTTTCTCATAGAGGCAAGAAAGATTAAAGTAATTCTTATACACATGCTGGGGAAAAAGTAAGAGGCTGCACCACTGAATGTTTCATAAAGTGACTTTAGATAATACACCCCGCCACTATAGACAACCTTACACAAACAGAGCTACATATGATTTTCATCAAATGCAGTCTCCACAGCTTAGTTCAGGCAGAAGGGTAGTTTCAGAACCATGACTGTTTCACAGATTTCCTTTATTTCTGCAGCCCAATCTTATGCATATTTACTCAGAAGTAAGTCCCAAGGGCTATAATCTTAATAATGTCTATATGCAGATTTCTTTCGAACTATTGAACTACTAGAAAACAGCAGGGTTTATACCAGCCTGGAAAATAAATAAATACAGATAAGTTATCACTCCCCCCCCAAAAAAAATACTAGTTTGCATCACTCTGCATCTGGTCTGTGTGTAGATCGATCAATCGATATTTAGATAGACACCCAGCCATACTCAGAGAAGGCTTAAACTACTTAGCTGCACAGCTTTCAATGGTTTACTCTCAGTATGACCCACTTCCATTATTCCTGGTCAGTAGCTGTGGTGTTAAATGGAACTTAACAATTTGGGTATAGGATGCATCAAGGACCACCCCATCTCTTATGTCCCTGCCCGATCAATGAGGTCTTCAGGGGAGTCACTCTTAATGGTCCCCCACAACTCGGATACATGCCTTGTATCCAATAGGATACAATTTTAGTTTATTAGAGCACAGGTCATATTCTGGGGGTTAATGTGCAGATTTCCTCTAACAACACATAGTAATAATACAATTTGGCTTGGTCCAGACATGAAGTTCCATATTCAGATATATATAGTTGGCAAGGACATCTCAGTCATGACTTCACTATGTAACCTTGGGCAAACCAATCACTGCTAAGTACAAAACACACACAAACATCTGGCCTGTGGGAAACCTGTTGGCATCTGGTTTGTGGGAAACCCATAAGTGGAAGATGAGCACAAAGACACTCTCCCCTTCTATGGTTTCCAGCAACTGGGGGGGGGCGTGTATATTAGCATTAGTCCTAGTATTAGATACATAATATAGTCATTTAATGAAACTGTTTTTAAAAACTTCAGATTGCTAGGAAGCTAAAGCCCTCTCCAGGTAAAGTAAATAACTGAATGAGGGTATTAGGGTTCAGCGCACAAGTTCTGTTTTCCCCTTGCAACTCCAGTTGGAGGGCAAAGGCCCGAAACAAGTAGACTACAGTACTCATGGAGGTTCCCATATGTTTTAGAACTCTGATTTCCCCTAATGCAGACTCCCTCAGGATGGCTTGATTTTCAGCACAGCCCCATTCACATTGCCTCAGAAGCAGACCCCTGAGCGTTCATTGGATTGTAAAGCGCTCCTGTGAAGATAAATATTGTGCAGTTGCTTCAAAAGCGTGGAAGTGGGGAAAGGCTGTATCTTCTGCAAGCTTACATGGAAGTAAGTAAGTCCCATGGAATTTAGTGGGACTTACTTCTAAGTAGAGCACAAAGGATTACTCTGCATGATGATATTTCAGTTTTGAATTCCGCTCCCCCCCCCCCTTTTTTTTGGCCAAGCAGAAGTTAGCTCTGGCTTATGTCTTCATTTCAGCTATTCATAAACATTCATTTGAGAATCTGGGGCAGGGGTGGGAAGCTTCGCAATAGCATCAACTACCTTCAGGACTAGGATAAGAAGCATGGGTCAGTGGTTTCTAGAGACAGAGCCTTCTTGAATGTGTTGTGATGACAGCTGGTATTTTCACCAGCTTCCAAAGATCATCATAATGACACATAAAAAAACACGAGATGCTCACATTAAGGCAAAATAGTTTTGTTAGATGAGACAAGTCCCCAAGACTGGAAACATGGGTTGTTTTTGTTTTTTTTTAAATCTCATTTTAGTTAAAGCAGATAGTCTAATTTAAGTCCTATTGATTTCCACTTATAAACTCTAAATATGACTAGATCTGGATCCAACCCTTTGTAAAGAAATAACAATGCATAGACATCTCTCTAAATGCTAATATTACCCCCATTAAATGATTGACCAATTAAACATTTAAAGAACAGCAAATAAGCCAGTGTTTAATTTCTGATCAGCCAAAAGAAACAGGCAGTGTTTGACTGAATCAACTTGATACATTATTTTAAGTGTGTGAAGTATTGAGAATAGAGAGTTTTAAATGTAAATGTCCCAGAGCGCCTAAACACCTAGCCATCCAAGGGAATTAACATATTAATTGGTCAGTGTAGCCTCAGATAAGTCAGTCACATATTCCAAATTTTGAAATTCTTTATGCTGTCATGGTGCACAAGAAGAGAAAAATCACACCTCCTTTTCTAGTACCAGTCAATAAAAGCAGTGTTCAACAATCCTATACTATTTAGGTACCAGAAATATTTGTAAAAGATCTAACCCAGTGCTTTCCTGCTTGCAATGTCTTTCGACGGATCCTAAATGTACTGATTTGGAGGTTAACCCTAGGTTCTTCCAAATCGAATTTCCTTCTAAGTAAAGATTCCTTGGAATGACAGCTTTTCTTTCCTGTTAAAAGCTTACATGCAATACTAGAATGCTTTCTTTTCTAATGCCGATTGCCATGAGAGTATATTGTTCAAGGTGCTGGAATATTAAAGAAAATGACAATCTGCATTTTCAGATATTAACGGCAGCCTACTGTTGCTCCTGTAAACTTACCTATACAAACCTATTTGACTGTGTCAGAGATACAATGCAGTAGCCTAGGAACTTGCAAAGTGTGAATGACAGTCTGTTTTCTGATCCTTACCACCTTCTGCATTACTCAAGATTACAGCTGGCACCTACCCTTATGCTAATGAATGCTTTATTACAAACCCCCTCCTTGGCAATAAACTGCTCTCATCAGTTAGATTACCTGACAAGCCCTTTCATTCCAGTTCTGGCCCACCAAGAGTCTTCATTCTTTTCTCTCCTCCCGTTGTCTTTTCTGCAAAGAGACCTCATCCTGTATAATCCCCGGAATAATGTAGCTTCTCTCCTGGAAGAGCTGGCATCTCCCTTTTTTACATCAGTCCCCCCTTTTTTACATCAAGCTAATGGAGCCAGTAGGTATTCTATTGATCTTTCCTCAGTGTAGTTTCCTCAAGGATATGACAGATTTCCTTACGGGTTAAACATCCAGGCTATACGGGTATGTATTTTGTTTTTAATTTTTAAACTCCCCCTCCTTTACTCTGAAATCCTTGTTCATCCATAACGTTTAATAGCTCAGTTGATACCCTGCAGAGTAAAGGCTTATTTCTTTGCCGAACTAATCTAGACACTGTCTACTGTTGAGTACAGTTGTCTGATTCAAATCTTCTGTTACAAAGCAGATGACATCTCACTAGATGTCACAGAAAGACACTAACAATGACAATTCACTTATCCCTTAGAAAGAATCAATTCTCCCACAATGCATTTGTCAGAGGACTCTCACTCAGTAAAGCAATTTTTCTAGCTGTCTGACACCGTAATTGCTCTTAAATTTTCAATGAACGTTTTACAAGAACTCCCCTGAACCATGATGAAAAACTTAACTTTTTCTCAAAAATGAGAAGCTGACAGGATGAAAGAGGTCTTTCTCTTTTAAAGGCTTGCTTGCTTGAGTAGGAATTCTTTCATATCACCAACAAGCTGTTGAATAGAGGATAGATTACTTTCCATTTATTTCATCAATCAGATTAAAGACTCTCCTTCACAATGCCCTTTAAACAAGAGCTGTTTATGGTGTCCTCCCAGGTTCTACTTTAATGTAGTATTAAATCACTTTGGGTCAAGAGGCAGGTGAGGTAAATAAATATGATGAATATTTGACAATATTTACGTATTGTGTACATTGAGGGTGATTACCTATTTCTTGTCATAGACAAAGTAATATTAAGAACGGAGGAAAGAATAGACTTCTCCCTGATATAAGCATTCAGGAGTACATAAGAAAGATAGATGTCAAGGTCTGGCCAACTTCATCTCTGTAGAAAATGAAACTTCTAGATAGGTAAATGAATAACCCTTTACAGATATGTATATGCACTTGTTCCATGCTTAGAAAGATGCGCATCGTGACAGGCAGCTGTGTGAAAAATTGACTTCTTCATCCCCTTTCTCTTAATTAAAGTCTAGAAGATGAATTTATTTGGAGGTGTGGGCCACTTCTATTTTTAACCCCCAACCAGATGAAAATGAAACAGTAACAACTGGCTCTTTCTTTCATTTTACACAGGGCAGACTGATTTTATTAGGCTGAGAAATGTGTACAAGCTACACTTGATTGCTCAGGAGAAATCAATATGACTTTTGGCTTTGTTATTGACTACCCCATTAAAGGCACTACCCTCTCGTATATAGATAACAACGGCTCAATTCAATAATATTAAGCATGCTAAAACCCTATCATTTTGGGCTGGTAAGTGTGGAATTACACTACACAAAAGTGTATTCTGAAATTGTTTAAGATCACACTAAAGTTGAATGAAATATATAGACTTCCTAAATACCAATTATCTGAAACAGAAAGGGGACTCTAATGTGGTCATCATACAAATAAGTACCCACATTAAATATCAGGCACGTTGGTAAAGCAGTATCATCTGACACAAAGGGATGGAGAAGATTATTGAATTTGCCCCAGGTAACCAATGTGACGCAACTAGAAGAAAAAATGGCAGTTGGTATTTAGATGATTTCATAGGATCATAGAATTGTAGAGTTGAAGTGACCCTGAGCGTCATCCAGTCCAAACTTTTGCAATGCAGAAATCTCAACTAAAGCATCCATGACAGATGGCCATTCAGCCTCTGCTTAAGGTGAATCCTCCACCTCTAAGGGAGTCTGTTTCACTGTCAAACAACTTGTACTGCTGGAGATGTATTTCCCAGAGAACTAAAATCCAGATGGGACTTTCTCCCTTTCATATTGGCACTAAATGCAACTTTTTTTCCTGCTGGAACACAGTCCTGGTACCTCTCTGGTGGGCGCCATTGCCATTCTCAGAGAATGAGGGAGGCGTTCTAGTAAAATAGCAGGAGGAGGAAGGGTTACCAAATTCTTTTCCCACCACGTGAACCCTACAAGTAGGAAGGTCTAATGTTTGAGCATTTGTTACATCTCAATTTTGAATTTTGTATATAATGCACCCTGGAGATGTCTGAGCACATGTGATTTGAAATTGTCAATGGGCAAGAAAAAACACTACAAAGAGGTTGCAGATCAAAGGTGTCTTTGAGTCTGCATGACACATAATGAGAAGGAAGTTAGGAGAAGTAACGCTTGAACTTTAAATTGCTTCCTTGAGCTCAATTCCAAATTTTCCTTGGTTCCATTTCTAGCTCACCTTATTGTCGGGGCAGGACATCAGCAGAGGCAATTAGGATGTTTCCGACCTTAAAGTATGAAGCCATATTTCTTACCACACCAAACTGATTTTACATCTGGCAAGTTGAACTGGATTTATGAAACCTTGAATGTTGTCTTTGTCTGGCCCTTAACACGGTGCCACATATGCAAGGAGGAGGTGAGAGGAAGGATTTCTTTACATCATCTCCTAAGCCTGCAGAGCCAAAAGGTAAAATGAAATGGAATTTACGACCAAGTAATGCCATTGGAAAACTGAAAAGAAATGGTTACTGTGAAGCTGCTGAGGGCAGAGGGAGAGAATATATAGGACCAATTGAACTTGGCATGACAAGCTTGCTTTTTATGGTGAATCTAGGAAGTGCAGGAAACGGACATATTGCACATTACCACAACCTTCTGGCAATTTATTCCTGCAGAAGTCAATTCCTCCAAATTGTCTTAAACCCAAATACTTCCTTTAAGTGGGCTGTGTATGGGGCTGTTCAAAGCCCTTTTAAAAAGGGCTTTCCATTCATCAATAAGCCAGATAATTATTCTAATTCACTCAATGAAAGTATCAAGTTTGATATTCACAGGAAAAACCTTCTCAGCAGTGTCATTTGCAGTGCAATCTTGTTCGCGGTGTCTACTCAGAAGTAACATGCATTAAGGTCAATCTGGCTGAGGGTTTATCCACACTTACTGTTCCTCCATTCTTTCAAGGCACAGCCCACAATGCAAAGCTCTGCGGAGCTTCCTCCGTGAAAACCCGCTCTTGAAATCACAATTGGAGCAAACATCAATCCATGGAAAACCCAAACTAATGTTTGCTCCAAAACAGTGGGTTTTCATGGGGAAAGCTCAGGGAAATACAAAGACGCATGGTTGTTCTAAAGCTACAGGAAGAGATGTTTTAGAAAATGTTCAATGTTCCAGTAGTCAAAGTCCAGCTGTCTTTAGCTTATTCCCTAGTGCATCGCAATCCACATTGATACAACTGATGCAGGAGAACAGTCCAAAAGAAAGCACATTCTATAATAAGGTAATCACAGTGCAATCCTAGGCCTATCTATTCAGAAGCAATCCCGTTTGAGTTCAATGGGAAAACCCAATTGATATTTGCTCCAATTCAGTGCTAAAGATCGAGTTTTCCTGGGGAAAGCAGCAAGACAAGTTGAAGTCTGGATGAGCCCTGGGTGACTGGTCCAGTCTCCATCTCTCAGCCAAACAGCTCACAGGGTTGTTGTGAGGAGAAAGTAGAGAGCATGAAAAAAGAGCATATGCTGCCTTGAGTTCCTTGGAGGAAAACTGGATTAGACATGAAATAAAAAATAAAAATAAAAATAAAAATATACAAAGCATAATTAGCCAATAGTTAGGTTTGCCATACGTCTGGAATTTCCTGGACATATCTGGAATACTGCAGCTGGCAGCGGTGTCCAGGCAGAAATTGGCTGCCTATGTCCATAAAAAAATAGCTGGAAACCCCCCCAAAATGTTTCTGTCTGAATTTTCATTGTTTGAAATATGGCAACCCTTCAATAGGTATTTATTTAAATTTGTTTTATTCCAGCATTAAATTTGTGGCTCTTTGTAAGATCACCTTGGACAGTTTCTTTGGAAGCTTCATTCTCTTGGATGTGTGAAACAAGAGAGAGATGCTTTGTATATTTGGTACCTGTATGGCTTCAATGCATAAAGGACACAGTTTGGGAGTGTCAGCAAATGTGGCTGTAGCACTAAAACAAGGACATCTAGAGGTGGATGAAAACAAATTAATTTAAGGGATAGACAGAAGACTAGACCAAGGGTTTGCACTCAGCTGAAGTTGGAACTTTACAGATTCCACATCTGAAATATTATGAATGCTGCAAGGAACTATATATGTTAAATATATGCAGTTTTATTTCATAATGGATTTATTCCACTCCACTCTGGAAAATAAGTTTAAAATGGTATATATGCAGTATTACATTATTTGCACAGAGAGGTATGTATGTATTCATTTATATTAAAACATTTATATCCCATCCTTCTGATGCAAAAGCACAATTTCATAAAAACAACACCCAGTCAAGGAGACAGGGACAACAGTTAAAACTTTGCGCAATTGCAACTTCTGCCACATATCATAAAAAGTCATAATAAAATGGTCTCTGGAAATTAACAAAAGGCAGAGAGGAAAGGAACCAATCAAGACACTTTATGGGGCCACCAAGAAAGTAATCTCTTGCCTCATTCAAATGTGCTACTGCCTGAGGTGGGACACAAAGAAAGGCTTTTCCTTAGGCATCTTGAGGAGCAAGGAGGGTGATGTGGAATGAGGTGGTCCCTAAGGTATCCTGGACCTAAGCCCTTCATCAGGGCTTTGAATTGTGCCTGGAAGCAGATTGGTAACTAGTGCAGCTCCTGTAGAATTAGAGTGACAGAATTCCGTGGCAGCATACCCACCAACATCCTTGCAGTTGCATTGTGGGTCAGATGAAACATCTGAAGACTTCTCAAAGGGGCCCCACGTACAACACCACAATAATACAACTGGGATTAGGTGTGTGTTACCATGCCAGGGTCTGAGTTCTTTGGGAGTGGGTACTGTGGATGCACCAGCCTCAGCCATAGCTGTCACCTGAGTGCAGTAGCACCTTGACTCTGCAATCTGGAGTCTTTATGGGGAATACTTTGCCATCCAGTGCAGAGTCCATCTCTTTCCTGACCAGCAGCCATCATTTGTTAGCCCTCAACCAAACCATTATTGTCTCCAGGCACTGATTCAGGACGTAAGCATCTACAAGAAGAACTAGTGTTCCTCCAAATCCCACCTGGACCACCTGGTCCAGGATGCCATGGTGAATGGTAACAAAACACCATTGAGAAGTCCAGAAGAAGTTAGATAGATGTACTTCCCTATGAAAGATCATCTGCCAAGATGACCAAAACTGCCTCAGTCCCCAAACCAGGCTTGGGGCCAGTTTGAAATGCGTCCAGATGTTCTTTGTAAACCCAGTTGCAATTCTGAAGTCTACATGGGTATCGTGTGTGTCTAAATAAAACAAGAATGATGAGATAACAAAATAAAGAACAGCTGGGGGCAGGTCTTTCTCCCACCCACTATTCCCTACCAGAAAGAACAGTCATCTCCAACATACAATTGCCATGGGAGTGCAAAGCTGAAGGAACATTCGGCCTGCCATTGTTCAGAGGAAGGTATACTCCCTGCATCCCAGGAAGAACAAAATGACAAGGGAGAGACTAATCTGACTCCACCAACCAGCCGAAGGAGAAGCAGCTTTCCTATCAGTAAGAACAATAGTAAGAACTATGCACTGAAGAACCAACCCCTGTGTGTTTGCTTTCCCCAATCCTCCATCCGAATCCCTTTTCCTTTTCTGCTGTGTTTTTGAGATTGTAAATCTGAGAGCAGGGACTGTCTTATTATTCATCACTGTAAGCTGATGCCTGTGTGAACCTTTTTTTGGCTTAAATGAGAGGAAAAAACCCTTTTATTTTATTTTTTTTAAAAATTAAATAAAAATAGTGGCCAGAATCAAAGAAGTGAACCACAGCACATAACGCATTGAGGGATGAAGAAGAAATTCAATTTGGTTCACCTTTAAAGGTGGTTCTACCTAATCCTCATATTCTGAAACAGGTGAACTGAAACTGAATCATCATTTCAAATTCACGTCGTTCTGAACTTTGCAATGCAATCCTTTAGCCAAGTAATGTGTACAAAAATACATATTCTAAGGTAAAATGTACACATGAACGCATTTAGTAGGGCAAATAGAGTACAAAAACACATTATACTGAGGAAAACCACTTCACAAAAATGTGCGTTATTAGGCGGTTGTGTATATTAGGAGAAATTTGTACTAAAATGCTGGCAAATTTTCACAAGGACCTAAAAATCAAATAAAAATGTTCTCAGACTGAGAACTAAGGAGAACTGAACTTAAGATTGGGGAAAAAGAGAAGACCAAAAGGACATATTCAGCCAGTCCTCAATGTACCACAAATTCTTTATTTAAAGAAAATAATGAGAGCAGAATGAAAGCATTCTTGTGAAGTGAACTAACTTAAAGGTGTTTCAGAAAAGGTGATATGTGAGTATATCAGCTCAGCTTTTTCCCCCAGTAGAGATGAAGGCCAGGGAATAGGCATGCTTGGGTTAGCAGTTCTACTGCCTACTTTCAGGTAGATTCATAGATTTCAGTTTAATGTAGTTCAATTAGCAGGCTCATTTATTACCCACCAAGATGTGAAATTGCAGGGTGAGGTTAAAGTATCAGCAAAGGTATCTTCATCACTTCGGTATCATTGCCTTAAAAAGCACTGACCAGAAGAAGTAGATGACCTCATTTCAAAATTATTATAGTGCAGAGAACTCAGTTTCAAGATTATAATTCATTTTCGTACAGAATATTTCAAATTTATTATCAGCTTCCTGACAAATAATGGCTAATCGTTAAGGACAGCCACTTTAACATAATATGAATACGCATTTCTCTATAGGTAGTACAATAGTTCCTACATTAGCATTATTGACTAAGGTGCATTTAACTTCTTCCTTAATACTTAATGGAAGGTTAATGTATAAGTCAGAGATTAAATGGCTTTTACTTAAAACTAGTATATTGATTAAAATAACTTAGGGAGGTTTTTAAAAGCTGATGCTATAAAAGTAGTCACACTTTTTAATATTTTTATTTCATATTATGTGCAAAATGTGGGTGATGGCTCACCAAAATTATGGGAAGTTATCATACTAATTGTACCTTGAGCTAATTACGGCCAGCAATTACCAAATGGATACTTTACACAGAAAGTGGCAGATCACCTTTAGTAAATTTAAAGCTTCCAAAGTAAACTCTGTTCTATCAATCTGCAAATTACCCTGGTTATGCTGATAATATCCAGTAATGTCCTTCATCGACAACCTCTGAAGAACTTAAGACTGTCTTGCTGGTTCAGACCAGGGCAGCTATCCAACTTTGCCTCTGGTGGTAGCCAGTAAGATGTCCTTGGGAGGAAGATCACAAGCAAGGACATGATGGAAAGAGCCATTTCTTATTGCTTGTTGCTTGCAGTTGGTACCCAGAGATACTGCATCTCAGCCTTTTCAAAAGGCCCTCTCTCTAGTGCCCATCACAGTATTTTTCCATAAGTTGCAACTGAAATCTGCTGAAGGCTATGTTTCAAATGCAAATCCTGTACACTGTCAAGCAGGAACGACAGTCCATCAATGGTGCCATCGTGGCAGGACTTGGGGGCAGATGTCTAGAGCCTCACTCAGCAGAATGAATAGGAGGACCATCTAAAGAGGACTGCCTCTCAGGCCAGTTATAGAATCCAGAGTCTACAATTACTTAAATTCACCACTGTAGCCAGGAACTGCAGCAAATTTTGGCTCCCTGACAATATGTGCATATTTCATGCAAATACATTTGTAACATTCGTATTTGTCACATTTGTTCACAGTTGCACATTCAAAATAACATCTTAGGTGAAGCCATAGCTGAGTGGGAGGTCCCAATTTCAATTCCTGGCCTCTCTAGCAAAGAGTAGCAGGAGCTGGAGAAATCCTGCCTGCCATCCTAGATGAGAAATGGTAAACATGAGTTTTGGGACTCCAGAATTAATCAGCTCTAGCTGATATGGCCCAGTTGTCAGGGATGAAGGGAACTGGAGTCCATCAAAATCTGGAAGGCACCATCTACCCAAAGCAAGCCACTGAAAGTCAAAGTGCAGAACAGATAGTCTTGAGCAGCTAAAGCATAATATTGCAAAGTAGTCCTGAAAATCAGTTGAACTGAACGGATGCGAATTTTAACCTGTGAGAGAACAATTTCCTGCTACTTCAGTTCTCCACACCTTTTGTAATTCCACGAACCCCCTTTTACGTTTTCATATACCAGGCACAATTGAAGGATAGAGTAACTTGCCTAGTACAGACTGACTATTCAGTGCCCCTGAAACGTAGTTCTATGTTCTTTTCATGTTTTTGCTTTATTATTATTGAAATGTGTGTGTTAAACTTAATACGCTCCTTGTATTCAATGCCTTAACTAAAGTTACAGTGCTAGGGGGTAGGACAATTGCTATTGGTAGGCAAATTTATATGTTGCTATTTCTTTTGCCTTCTTTATTTAACTCCGTATTCCACCCCAGCTCACAATGCTTAGGAAATGACCTTGTATTCATGTGAAATCAGACACTCGGGGGTCATTCACCTTCTCTGCTTCAGTTTCAGTCCTGTAAAAGGCTCATCCTGAGAATTTCTGCTTTAAGGCAACACAAGGTTGCACCGAGGGCTTTCGCTTTATGTTCCTTGGAGCCTTTTCACTGGCATGGAATTGTTCTTATTCAAGGGAAAAAACCCACCACCAAGCAGTTAGTGTGTGTGGGTTGCAGAAATAATGCAGCAATTATAGAGAACACAGGTAGGCAACATCTTTGGGTATTAATGGCTGTAGATTAAGTTTCCTGAGGTGGTTAGTGAATGTTGTGTATTGGGAATGCATATGCTCTGAGTTAACCAACACGACCAGAAGGTAGGGGGTAGAGATAATTGAGTTTGAAGTAATTTGAAATGAGCCAGCCCCTCAAACGATGGGGAAGATGCTGCTGCTAATGAAGGCCAATACTTTGAAGATGCAAATGGTGGACAGAGGTGTTGAAGAAGGGGAGAGGAATTCAGTCAGTAAGAGAGAATATGCTATCTGGATATAAAAAAAAATATTTAGTACATTCCTGAGAGAGGGGGGAAAGAAAGGCAAAAAATCCTTGTGGACTGAAAAAAATATATTCATGCTTTCTGGAGCACTTTGGGAGGTAGTGGAAGTCAGTAGCAAAGACCTTTTTAAACTCCCGGTTCCCTGTTATTAAGGAAAAGCAGGGGGAGCAATCTTGCTCTGTACCAGGTCCATGCATCAGAGGAAGGTGCATCATGTATATATGTGTAGAAAACATGCCCCCCACCATCGCACAGTGGAGCAGAGGAGACAGCCAGCTCACCTGCACCTGCACCTGCTAAAAGGATACTGCATTTGTCTTGCTTACAGGTTACATTCAATCCCTGTTCCATCTGTATACAAAAATGGTTGAATCCACATGTAATCTGCAACATACACAGACCATGTACACAAATAGCTGAGTTGCTCACATCAACAAGTGTACGGTCTTTCAAACAAACACTTGTATATGTGTAGAGATAGTGTGTACCAGTGTTTAATGTAACATGTAAACAAACCTATTATGATGCAGATTTTCATTGTGGGGTGAGAACAGCACGGGAGCGGGTGACGCTGTGGTCTAAACTGAGCCTCTTGGGCTTGCTGATCAGAAGGTTGGCGGTTCAAATCTGTGCTATGGGGTGAACTCCCATTGCTCTGTCCCAGCTCCTGCCAACCTAGCAGTTCGAAAGCACGCCAGTGCAAGTAGATAAATAGGTACTGCTGTGGCAGGAAGGTCAATGGCATTTCCGTGCTCTCTGGTTTCTGTCATGGTGTCCTGTTGCGCCAGAAGTGGTTTAGTCATGCTGGCCACATGACCCGGAAAGCTGTTTGTGGACAAACACTGGCTCTCTCGGCCTGAAAGTGATCAAGCTTTAATATATATATTTTTTTTTAAGTGCCACTATATCTGTATTGTCTCTGTTTTACCCAATTGCAATTCAATGTATTCCTGTTGTGTTTTATGATTTTCCTGATATTGTAAGTGAGCCGGAACTGGTATGTGACCATAATAATAAATTCGATTCGAGATGAGTGCCGCAATCCCTTGGTTGCCTTTGACTGGACTTAACTGTCCAGGGGTCCTTTACCTTTTAAATGGAAAAAAAATTTCAGAACCTGTGTTGTTAAAAAAATGCACACACTTATAGATTCACTGATTGTAAAAATATAGGCTACCCATACCTGAAAAGCAACCTCATTTCTGAGCAGTCGTGTAAAGAACTGCACAGTAAGCAGGAGCATGTGGTGGAGTGGCTTGCTGAGGGGAAGACAGAAAGGGGCAAGAAGAAGAGTTTGGATTTGATATCCCGCTTTATCACTACCCAAAGGATTCTCAAAGCAGCCAACATTCTCCTTTCCCTTCGTCTCCCACAACAAACACTCTGTGAGGTGAGTGAGGCTGAGAGTCTTCAGAGAAGTGTGACTAGCCCAAGGTCACCCATCAGCTGCATGTGGAGGAACAGGGAATCAAACCCGGTTCACCAGATTACGAGTCTACTGCTCTTAACCACTACACCACACAAGGCCAGCACCCTATGAGCACACAGGCAGTAATGCTGGATTGGCTATGCTGCCACCTTGTCTCAGCACCTTTGCTTCCCAGTAAGCCACAGCAATGGCAGTGGCAGGACAGGCAAATGCTGCCAACCCACCACCTGCTCTTGCTTCCTGTGCAATGTAAGAAGAAAATGGCTTCACCTGGCACTTAGTTGAACTATGGAACTTGCTTCCACAGGAGACAGTGATGGCCACCAACTTAGATGGCTTTGAAGAAGATTGGCAGATTCACGGAGAATAAGATTATCAAAGGCTACAAGTTGCTCTGCCTGAATGTTCAGAGGCAGGAGTGATTCCGAATACCAGTTGCTGGAAACCACAGGAGAAGTTCTTCTGCTAAGGTCCTGCTTGCCAGTTCCCCACAGGTGTCTGGTTGACCATGGTGAGAACAGGATGCTGAACTGGATGGGCCTTTGGTCTGATCCAGCAGGTTCTTCTAATGTTCTTGTGATTAGTGGTCACTCGAGGGCCTGCTGAAGATGATGGGAGGAGAGACTCATCATAGTGCCTGGTGAAAGATGGATTGTATTCACTGGCTTTCTAAATTCACCCTAAAATTATTTGGATAATACAGTGGTACCTCGGGTTAAGAACTTAATTCGTTCCGGAGGTCCGTTCTTAACCTGAAACTGTTCTTAACCTGAAGCACCACTTTAGATAATGGGGCCTGCTGCTGCGCCGTTGTCGTGCAATTTCTGTTCTCATCCTGAAGCAAAGTTCTTAAACCAAGGTACTATTTCTGGGTTAGCGGAGTCTGTAATCTGAAGTGTCTATAACCTGAAGCATCTGTAATCCGAGGTACCACTGTAATACTATGTGTGGTGTGAAAGCAGTGTTTCAAAGTGGCAATGAATACTTATTAGGACTGGCTTAATGCTTAGGGTTCATCCTCATGTTGGCTTGTGAAGAACATTCAGAAATACAATTGTGTGCTTTTAAAATCAATGTAAAGTGCATAATCTTTGCACAAATAATTTGAATCATACCTTTTAACATCCAAGTCAAGAGTAATGCAGCTTTTAAATGCTCTTGAAACCCATGTTATGCATGAATAATTGCTACTTAACAAAATTATAGGTAGTAAGATAAATGGAAACCAATACTCACGTGCTATAAACTAGAAGAGACCTAGCAGATCACACAAAGGGATACCATATGAGGATACGTACACGGAGCATCAACTTAATTTGCAAAAGTTCAAAAGACATTCGATCCCAACAGAATGACATGAAAAAGGATTGTAAAAATATCTTGTCATGTAGCATTGTTGTGCTGTCTAGCTTTTTAATCGTGGCATAATGTTAATGCTATTAGAGTTTCTGCAAAGACACACGGAGGTCAAGGGTACAAGGAGGGGGGAAGAGAAAAGAGGAAGCGAAAGATTATATGGGGCTAATTATATTTTCTGGAGCTTATCACAAAGGTGCAACTCATAACCTATCTTTGCAGGCTGTAGCCAGGTGACAGTGCTTTAAAAATGATATGTTACATTGCAATTGTGTTTGCTGGCATGATGACTCTTTCCCCACTGCTCCAATAAATTCATGTCAGATGCCTTCTTTCTGAGCAGATGTAGCCCTAGGACCCCAGAAACAACCGGGTAGCTCACTAATACGTTCTGCTAGGATTAATACTGACTATATTTTAGTGGATCTATCTTATTGACACTACAGAGCAGTAGCGGCAGGTGGGGCAGCGCGGTTGGGGGTCTATTGCTCTCCAGGCTTCCCCACCACTGTGGACTTCTGCTGCTTACAATAAGGAAAGGGACAATACACAAGGAACTGAGTGTGCTGTGGCACATGGTGGCAAGAGTGCCTGGCTTCACTGTCATGTGCCTGGCTATGCTCTGCCTCCAGATGATGTGGAGGCAGTAATTCTTCTGAATATTGGTAGCTAGAAACCACAGGAGGGGAGAGTGCTCTTGTGCTCAGATCCTACTTGCCAGTTTCCCAAAGGCTGGCCTCTCTGAGAAGAGGATGCTGGACTAGATGAGCATTGGCCTGACACAGCAGGCTCTTCTTATATTCTTACATACTGTCACGGAACAGACAGGAATGCTCTTGGGTCAAGGAAAGGGGGAGTATCAGAGCAGGGACAGTCAGACGGGGGAAACAGGGAAATGATGGATGAAGCGGGGAGGAGAAGGCATAGAGCAGTCAAGTGGTGTCAGGGCTCTGCGATGCTGGAGAGCCCTGCCACCAACCAGGGAGTTCAGGAACAGAAGGGGAAGCGGTGCCTTCGGCACAGGCGAGGAGAGAGTTAAAATGCAGGGATCAAAGACGTCTCACGAGATCCCCACGTCTGCTGTGTTGGAGAAGGAGCCAAAGGAAGCCACTCCCCGAATCTGACTCATCGGATTCAGATGCATGATTCAGAACTGTAGCTGTTTGTACATATGTAAATAAAGAACTGTAAATATCTCTCTGAGTGAGCAGAGGGTGTTTACTGCAAAGAGCAGACACTACCTTGACACATACCAAGCTCTCTAACCTTTGTTGGTCACACTCTCTCACTAAATGGCATTGACTCAGTATGCTGGGAGGTTGGGACAGCAACAGACCCACCCCATTACTGCTACTACTGCCACGTGGTGTGAACTACCTCAGTCTGGTGTTATAGACTGGTTGGATGCAGAGGTAGCTGGTGGGAGGCACCAGCTGCGGAACCTCCAAGGGAACCCCCATGGGAAGGAGGCTCTGAGCCAAGGGACTGATGCTGGGACGATGATGTATGGCCAGAGGGAGAAGAGGGAGCAGACTAAGAGGAGGAAGTGTCAGAAGCTGAAGAGGCAACAGGGTTGAGTGAGCAGGAAGAGGCAGAGGGCAGTCCAGACTCAGGAGACGAGAGACAAAGATGAGCCATGCTGCTGAAGAATCCAGGGAGTCTCCCCTTCCTGCTGTGATCAGCTCCCTTCCTCCTGGTCTCCCAGAACACACAGAGAAATGAAAAGGCGGAGTAACGAGAGACAAGATGACTGAGCCTTAGGCTGCTGGGGGAGGCACTTTAGAGAGCAGTGGGAAGGTAGGGACCTTCAGTCCTTGCAACTCCTTCATTGAGGCAAGACCTCCTGGGAAGGGTTGCTGTGACCACCAGGACTGAGCTGTTTCTGTTTCTTTGAATAAATAGTTAACTTCACGGACACCAGGTGCTTTCTTGTTTTATTGCTGACCTATGCCTGACCAGCTCCTGACTTTTGGTATCATTTCAAGCAAAATGAACAGCATACATGGAGATCTCTTAATACATGCTACATACGATTTATGCAATAAACTAGCTAACCCTAACCTTAACTTATTTTTACATTGCAATCATCACCACCACCACCCCCTGCAGGTGATTCACTGAACTCCTATGTGACATCTAGCTTGGCCCATACACTCCAGGTCAGGAGGAGCAGGAATCCAAACACACCTGACCGGGCAGATGTCCATGGAGTCATCTAATGTTTTTATAGGAAATGTTACTAACAATGTGGTATAACCCTTTATTCCCAGAGATGACATCAAGGAGTGTTGCATGGGTCAGTGTGATAGCAACTGCAGACCAAGCATTGCTGAATTCATCCTGTTCCAAGGTTTGGCCATGAAAGACCACACTGTCCTAATGTAATCTCATGATCATGAAAAACCCACCTTCCTAGAACTCTTTCGTTATCTAAATGGTTTTGCTAATCCAACTGCATTTTGTTGTACTTGTTGTTGGCTTTTTCAGCTCTTCCCCCAGGAATGGGAAGTTCCAAGGGCAGCTGCTCCAGAGTCAGTTTTCTTGGAATGACGGGTCCCATTTTTCTAAGATCTACAAACAGATATGCGAGCTGAGTGTGAGGAGAGGAGGCTGGCACCAAGACAGAAGACTGAGCACAGCATCTGCTTCCCAAGAAACAAACACCATCCCTTGGAACATGCAGACATAGCCTGCCAGCAGCAAATGATCAGCTCAGTGCTGGCTAAATTCCAGCTCCATTTATTCCTTTCCTGCCCGCTCTCCACAGCAGAATATAGCTGTCAGCTTCTACTCTGCAGGTAGGTATGACCTGGATTCCTAGCTCTGGAAATGTCAGCTGGATCAGCTGTGCCCATTAGCAAGCAGTCAAGCTATACAAAACATTGTCATCTCTTTGCTAGATGCAGCACAACAGCTATTAGCACTAAACTGTTTTAGCACCAGCAGTATGCTTAGCAGTTGCCACCCACCCCATCATGGAGCAAAGCTCTGGAAGAGATCCGTGATGCAGCTGAACTTCTTCATCAATTGAATGGGAGCTGGCAGGTTTTGACTTACAGGAAGTGAGGAGAGTATCAGAGGAGCTTGTAACTAGCCTATCCTAGACTGTCCTCAGTGGGGAAGATTCCTTGGCAGAGAGGAATCACATCTTGCATTTCTGGCTGGCATGCATCCTATTTGTTTTCTTCTTCCTCTGAAACTACAGAAAATGCCTAAGTAGGGGACTTACAAAAGTGCCAAATCATCCACAAATAGAATCTCCAACATTGTATTTACAATATATGTTGAAAGAAGCTGCAAGTTTCCATGCTTTGGATTGGGTTGATGACACGGGTGGGGTTGACCCTTTCCCTCCATGGCATTTATCCAGCTCAAACCAACACACACCCAAACTAAAGCTTCTATTTGCCATGCAGAACACATATCTGTATCCACTTTCATCACCCTATTGGACAAATAGCAGCTTTCTGGGGGCTGATGCAGTGGGAGAGGGTTAATCACTCCCTGCCTGGTACTGCCCATCTTGATCTGAATTGGGATACCCTGCTTTTAATTAAAAAAACCAAACACAAACCAGGAGATCCTATCAATGGAACTGCTGCTTCATATCTACTTTGAGCCAAAGATAAATAGAGAGATAATGGAATTAAAAGAGAAGGAACAAGGTGTAAGCATCAAAGAAGGTGTTCCTGGACAGACAGCTTCTGCATACAGCATTGGTCTAAATTTAGGCCACACTCCCACCTCTCCAATCTGTCTTATATAAAACCTGAGCACAGCATATAATCATGCTCTTATAGGTAGATAAGCAATGATTTGCTCGATGGATGAAAAAAAAATGCAGGGAACCTGCTATGATCAAATTGGCAGCATCCTCTGCCTGCATTTCATTTAAGAGGATGGATTAATGAATTTGACGCATTGGTTGCTATTTTATTAATTTGTTTATTTGACACGTCAATCACTTACTGCAACAAAAGAAAAAAAGCTTCTAAGTGACTTATGAAATAGTTAAAAGCCAAAAAGTGTGACATGATACACATTTCAATAAAACCTTTGCACTAACCCAGGGATTGGGGAAGCTGTGTCCCACCAGATGTTGTTGGACTGCAATTCCCATCTGCTCCAGTTGTCATGGTCAAGGGTCAGGGCTGAAGGCAGTTGTGGTCCAGCCACATCAGGAGATGTGAGCCACATAAGGTTCCCCATCCCTGTAATAGCTCGTAAACAAATCCAGCAGGAAAACAACAGAAACTTCAGCAATGAGATCATTTATCCCAATAGGCCTGGGAGAAGAGCTAAGTTCTAACCTGGCACTGAAAGGATGTTAATCATGGTGCCAGGTGAACTTCACTAGGGAGGTGAAGCTGAAGGTTCTACTCATGCTTCTTGCACACCACACAACATTTGGTCCTTTGATTTTTCTGTCACACAGTTTAGTAACATACTCAAAGCTTGTCATTTGAAATACTGATGCTAACTCTGATTTTTCATACTGTTCCCAAGTTTTAGTTGGATGTATTGGGTTGTGGAGGATAAAGTAATATGGGACCATCTTCCTTTCATCTTGGCTGACCAAAATGCTAATGCTCTGTCATTTTCCTCTGGGAAACAAAAGCAGGCAAACTGACAGAGCAGCACACTTTGGTTTCTTTCTTTCTTTCTTTTACAGTTTTTTGCAATCTATAAATACTTGCTCAGTTATTTAAAATGGAGGAAGAAAATTCCTACCAGTGATTAAGATCAGGCTAATGAAACAGGAGACACACACACACAACCTTAAATATGACCTGGAAACAAAAGATTGCTTAACAGTTACTATTAAGCAATACATTAGAAGATCAATTAGACAGAACTTCATTCTAATGAGAAAGCTGTGGGAGAGTCTCCATGGAAACCTGGAATGAAAGAGATTCAGAATGCAAATGGCAGGAAAGAAACAAATAATATTTGTAAACACGCACCTTGGAATTGGTATAATCAGCTAACTGATGAAAGGCAGACTCAGTGCCTCCCTTGCCCTATAATACAGGGAAGAAGGGGAGGCTGTGACTAAGGTGCCATTTTAGTCAATATTTGGCTGGCATGAAAGACAGGGGTGCCAGGATTATCCTTATGAAGCCCCTGTAATAATCATGCTTGTAAATTATAATTTTAGTCGAAATGAAGACATTGGCTCAGATCCAATGCTCTGTGGGTGGCTCTAATAATTCACAAATAGCTTTCTTCTTTTCAGGGAGACTGTGGATTGGAGTGTCTGCATTCAAGGACTTACATAAATGGCTACAGGTTTGTTTGTTGGTTGGTTTGTTTTAAAAATGCATGCACAGAAAGAATTGTTTCCATCATACAGTCAGACCCACAGCCTCATTCAAGCCAAAATCTTCTGCATTTAAGGCAGAATCAAACCCACATGGCTTTTAAATGAATTCTGGTATGTGAGCCAGGATGCCGGCCCAGAAGCTGGAAATATAGAAGATTAGGTTTTCGATAAATGAAGTAGTTCAATATGCTATATGCATTATAGCTGTATGTTTGTATAAGGATCAAATGGGATAAATAAATGGGGGAGGGGCAACTCTCCCCCAGATTTTTGGAAACAAATGAGACACAGCTAAACAGTTGTTAGCTTGATTTGTTATTTTTCTGATCACCTTCTCCACCTGCTGGTTTTCAAGAAGGAAGTGAAAACATATATGCACATGTGCACACACACACACACACACACACACACACACACACACACACACACAGAACAGCGTATTTAATCAGTTCAGGGCAATCTATACATTCAATGAAGAAAAGAGTATTATTTCTTTAAAAATAAGTCTTCCACCTGGTAGAGGAAGGGCATTCTGACTAATAATCACTAATTAGCTTTACGTGAAATTTGCAAAGCTATTCTCACAGAAGGACATGTTGTTAAGCAGTGCTGAATGAAATAGCATTAGCTCCCTTAGTACTGAGGAGGCAGCCACTGTGCTCTGTTAATGTGAACAGATAGCACAGGGTTTAGCAACGATGAACGTTGTTAAAATGTAAAGCAGTTTTGTTCAGGGGTCAGTAGCACTACCTTGTGGCTGTGGAAGCAGGGGCATGGTCAAAGGGTACATGAGCGTTAGTGCACATAGGACGTAATCAAGATCCTGATTTATTTGCTGCTTTCCTAATAAACAAGAGTGCTAATTACCCATCATCTTCTTGGTTCATAACCTTACAACAATAGCCTCACGTTCAAATATAACAAAACTGATTTCATGCCGGCTGATGTGAATTCAATACTCCCCCTCAACAACTAAAATTAAAGCATCTCTATAATCCTCTGCACTACAGACAGAAGCTTTGGAACAAACTTTTCAAAGTACACAGCATATTGTAGGACTCAATTCTTATATAATCATAGAATTATGGCGTTTGAAGGGGTCTAGTAGATCAAGGAGCTAAATTAACTCGAGCAGCATCTTCCACCTTGGGTACCTAGATGATAGATAAATAAACTTTATTTGCATTAGCCAATGGCCATAGCAATATAAAACAAGCAATATATACAATTAAAAAGACAACAATGGATAAAAAGGACAATCAAATGATCAAGACTATTGTTCAGATAGTGGCCCTTAATCTCATTGCACCCTTGATAAAACTAGCAACCTTTGCTGTTGTCTGATCATTTTGATCTGATAACAGAAAGAACAATGTGGCCGCAAATAGGCGGTCTGGGACGGTGAATAGGAGTGGGGTGATGATCTCATTCCTCAGGTCTTTATAAAGGGGACAGGGCAGGAGAACATGAGCCACTGTTTCCAGATTGTCATCTCCACAGGGGCAGAGTCGTTTCTCAGTTGGTCCCTAGATGTTGCTGGACCACAGTTCTCATCATTGTTGACTGTTGGCTAAGCTGGCTGAGGATGGGAGTTATAGCACATGTGCTTCTAATTCAGAGGCCACCAATGAGGCACCTGTGGGTACACATGTACCCTCAGAGACTGCTTTTGACCCGCTGAAATTATCCTTCAAAGAACCATTGCATTGTAGGTAATGGAACAGTCGTGTGTACTTGGTTGCATTATGTGTGTGGTGACCATGAGGCTTTCTCCAGTTTGCAAACGTGCCCACCAGCCTCAAATGGTTGATAACCCCTTTCCTAGCAAATGTGCTCAATGTACATAATGATTTAGTTATAGCAACAAATGCAAGGAAAACTATAAAGCATCAGGCCAAATGCATCAAGCCTAATGGCAGGAGTTGTAGTTCAGCAATATCTGGAGGGCCAAAGTTTCCTCACTCCTGATACAATGAAATACAAGTCTTAACCGACCTCTCCCTCCCTGAAAGCATCATATCATGGAAGAGAATTGTATTCTGAGGACATGGGGTGATGTCACCAACTTTCCCCTTGATGCCTCACGATAAGGCCTAAAGAGGCCCGAACCTAGCATTGCTTTATAATTACATACTCTCCAAGTGTCCTTGTTTTCCAAGGACAGTCCTGGAATTACAAAAGCCAGCCTGGCTTCTGATTGGATCCTGGAATCTGGCCTTGAATACCCACCCACACAGGTACAGCAAAAGGGTTAAGGACAGATAACGTACTTCTTCACGCAGTGCATAATTAAACTATGGCACTTGATCCCACAGGAGGTAGTGACGGCCACCAACTTGGATGGATTTAAAAGATGATTAGAAACATCTATGTAGGGACGCGGGTGGCACTGTGGGTTAAACCACAGAGCCTAGGACTTGCCGATCAGAAGGTTGGCGGTTCGAATCCCTGCGACGGGGTGAGCTCCCGTTGCTCTGTCCCAGCTCCTGCCCACCTAGCAGTTCGAAAGCACGTCAAAGTGCAAGTAGATAAATAGGTTCTGCTCCGGTGGGAAGGTAAACAGCGTTTCCGTGCGCTGCTCTGGTTTGCCAGAAGCAGCTTAGTCATGCTGGCCACATGACCCGGAAGCTGTACGCTGACTCCCTTGGCCAATAAAGCAAGATGAGCGCCGCAACCCTAGAGTCGGTCACGACTGGACCTAATGGTCAGGGGTCCCTTTACCTTTTCGAAACATCTATGGAGGACAAAGCCATGAGAAGTTACTAGCCATGATGTACCCCCATAGTCACACAGTCTGCCTCCTTCACCCTTAACTAGTCTGCTGCCCTCAGGTGCGATTGAGGATGCTATTTGTTATGTATTCAGTGGTCTGTGTTTGCCTGAGCTTGAGTCTGGACTAAATATTCTGAGCTCATGTGTTCTGATTCGATACATGATGTCCAATCACAGAGCATTTCAGGATTTGGGCCTCTGCCATTGGCATTTGAACTCTGAGTTGTGATTCGCAGCTTGGAAGTTTAGACAGCCAGTCACGTTGGGAGTGGGAGTGGCCCAGGCTTTCAGAAATGCATATAAGCAGTTGCTTTGCCTCTGTTTCCCAGTTATGTTGTTCAATAAAGGTTCTTGTTGTTATCACTGTGTCTTGCCTTGTGGGAACCCACCTACACTTCACTATTGTTCTTCACCTCAGGCAGCAAAATATATTGGACTGTCATGGTTTCCCATCAGCATCCCTTGTCTAAGCTACAGTCCTCATATTGCCCATCTAACCATAGCAACTCTATACCACACTGTAATGCTAAGGAACCATGCAATCATTGCTACCATCACTGTGGAGCTCCCTTCTTTGGGGGCTTTGCATCCTCAAATATCCAGAGCCAGTTTAAATCAGTGTTCGAGTAGGAGGCAATAAGGGCAGTTTTGTTGCCTGTGAGAATCCAAAAAGACTGGGGTATTTGGCAAGCTACAGAAGTTTCCATTTGCTCTTCTGTCTCAAGGAACAACTTGACTGCCTCTTAAAAGAAATTGGAGTTGGATATAAGCTAATATCCCTGTTCAAAACATTCCCTGCTTCATAATTCACGCTTGGTCACTAAAATGTTCAAGGCAATAAATAAATATAAAACTGTATAACTGAGAGGACTTAGAAGTGACTTTGCAAGGTTGGATTCAATTTCAGCGTAGTTCTTCCTTCTCTCTCCCCCTCCCACCCGCATAAATCAAATCACAAATAGCTTAGTTCTCATCCTGATGTTGCAGAAAAGCAAATATCTTTTATTCTTCCTCCTTCTTTCTTTTGAGTCATCAGTTCCTACCTAGAGCAAAATAATAAGCACTTATTTTGTCCTAATCATCTTAGTGGGGAAAAAGTCATAGAAGCATATTCATGATAAATGAAGAACCATGTTTTGCACAAATCAGAGTGACAACCTGTCAATGCTTCCTAATGCAACCTTATATAACAATTCCCTCCTCCTGTGGCAGTTGTCAAGAGAATGGAAGTCCTTGTCATTTCTATGGCTGCAAATTGGGACCTTCATTCACACCTAGTTAGAATCTTATTTGCAATTAAATGGTGAATTGAATTTTTATTTTTTTATTTTTTTGCAACCCATGATGTTACCTGGGAGGTTCATGGAATTTCAAGAAGTGGCACCTGGACCTATATGTGATATCTGGGACTTCACACACCAACAAACATATGCAAGGTTTATAATACTTTAACTGTAATGGCTGCATCCAAGTCTGCTGTGCTGAGATTCTCCAAGGATGTGCAGTTACCAGTTAAAACAGTCTCCTGTGGAATGAACCCTAGCCAAAAATGGAGGCTTAGAGAAATTCTTCTATCTCTGCATAACACAGAGTAAAGATTTGCTGACCTACCCATGGCAGAGAGTTTCCTAGTAGTTGTGTAATCACATCTTTGGCATTTTAGGGTGTTGTAAATATTAAATGGGAAGTGTGGGGCTGTACATATCAAGATGAGATCTGGGGCTGAAGCAATGTAGTCTGGTCCATTTGCAGGAATGGGGCACAACTACATCTACCTCAGTCTGTCTTTGGCCAACTCCCACCTGTCAGTCTTCTTACAAGTCACTCAGGGGGTCGCAATGACTGTTAGCTTCCTCCTCCTTAGTTGCAGTTTTGCCCTTGTAGAACTAAACAGGGAGGATTCTGGGAACAAAACTAAAATTAGTTGGCTCTGACTCCACATACTGTTGGTCTCTGCATTCTACACTACCCAGTGGGCACAAACTGGGTTATATTGCATATATTTGTTAGGATCGTCCTGCTCGCGTGTAGGACCCTGGCAGAGACACATGCCCGACTGGCATGTTCTCTTCCACCTGGTTGTTCGTTCAGGAGCTTCAAAAGCTTTCTCCAGCCCGAACATCACAGCAACTGATACCAAAAGACATTAGCATGCTTTAGGATCCTGCAGAGTATCTGTGTATCTGAAGAAGTGTGCATGCACACGAAAGCTCATACCAAGAACTAACTTAGTTGGTCTTTAAGGTGCTACTGGAAGGAAAAAAATTTTTTTGTTTTGATCCTGCAGAGTGTTAGCAGTTCACATAACAACCTCAGTAGCACAGCATTGTGGCTAAACTACGTTTACAGCGGTGCCTCGGGTTACATACGCTTCAGGTTACAGACTCCACTAACCCAGAAATAGTACCTCGGGTTAAGAACTTTGCTTCAGGATGAGAACAGAAATTGTGCTCTAGCTGCGCAGCAGCAGGAAGCCCCATTAGCTAAAGTGGTGCTTCAGGTTAAGAACAGTTTCAGGTTAAGAACGGACCTCCGGAACGAAATAAGTACTTAACCTGAGGTACCACTGTATTTACATATACTACACTCAGAGCATTCTGACTTAGCTCCTTCCTCTTTCTCATCAGGTAGCAAAGAAAAAGAACAAAGGACAATAGTCCCACATCACGAAAACACAGTAATACCAAAACATCCTGTCTTCGTCACTTCCCACTATGTGGAATGAAAATAGACACCGTCATGTGACAGACAACAATCCCATGACTGCAAGCACGGAGCAAGAATCCTAACAATATTATGTAAGCACATCTACAATATTCACTGGATACTACCATGAGACAGCTCAACAACCCTAATTTTTTATGAAATGACTTCCCCATAATTGAATATGCTTTACAACACCCTATATATCATCTTGGAATAAGAAGATTTCAAATATACCCTGCAAATAAATTGCAGGTAAAAAGCAATTAAACCCATTAATAGTCCCCTCTCTTCACTGTATCATCCCAGTCCAGAGCTTCAATGCACATATGGAGCTCATGCTTCATTGATTTAGAGGGAATAAATATGCCCATATGAAGGAATGCACACATTGATCTGCTGCTTTTCTAAAGAAAAAAACCTTTTCATGCAGGGGAGCTCTAAGAATTAGGAATCAAAGTATAGCAAGGTAATAATAATAATAATAATAATAATAATAATAATAATAATAATAAAAAAAAATTTTATTTATATCCCGCCCTCCCCAGCCGAAGCCGGGCTCAGGGCAGCTAACAACAATAAAACAGTACAAAAGTACAACACAAACAACACTCTAAAATCATTCATTATAAAATGAACCAGGTATAGCAGCTGGAAAGTCCAACCAGTTAACAAGCCAAAGTCAAGGAAGGCTATCGTTACTCATTTCAAGTCTAAGCAGGAAGCCTTTCCTGTTAAGGGTAACCAATGGCTAGCCTGGACAGGGAAAACCAATCTATCGTCGTGGAACCCTTTACTGCCTAGGCAGAGGCTTCAAAGGGTAGCCCTGGTGGCTTACCACATGGGTCATCCATTTACGAAGCTATGGGTTCCTATCTCTGCCCCAGAAGCTCTTCTTAGCTCATAAGGAAATGCTTTTCTGAACTACAGATATTGTGAAACAATAGGTCTCACTTTCCACTTCAGGGACCTGAAGATTTCCCCCCCTACTCTAATGGCAAGGGGTGAGGACCTCTGTAGGCCTTAGAAGGCCTACACTCTGTCCAATGAGATCTTTCTTAAGTCCTCTGCTGCTGTATCTTGTTAGATTTAGAGGCTATCTGTCACTTTCCATTGCAGCTAAATACTGCTGCCTTAGCTCCTGCTTTGAATGAAGTGGGAAATTATAGACAACCAGCATTTAATGTGCTACAGGAGCAAATTGACTGTATTTCTCTTCATACCAAGCTGTTGCCTTTGATATTGTTTTATACATAAAGTTGCCCAATCGTGCTAAATTTTATGTACTAATGACAAAGTGATTTTCTTTACTACTTATTCCATTTATTTCCAGTGATCTGGAACAGCAACAAGCTTACAGCACTCCCCGCAGGCCTGTACAAACCAGAGTTTTTTCTTCTTGTTGTTTCCTTAGACGATAACAGATCTGTACACAGTTCCTTTTCAGACATACAATAGCTTTCGAGCACAGAGATACATTTTTGACATCATGCCAAGAATCAAATTGTCCCCAAGGGAGATAGGAATAAGGTGTAAAATGTGTAACTTATACCAGACACCTAAAGCAAATGCAATCCCAAACAGTCTGGGTTCTCATGTAAGTCCAAATAAGATCTGTGTAAGATCTTCATGGACCATGCTAGAGCTGAGAGCACTCAAGTGAAACATAGATAAAGGGTACATTCAAATGTGGAGATTATTGTGTTAGTTTTCCTGGTTATAATGTTAGCGCTTTTGCCCTGGCTTCTAATCCTTTTACATTGCTCTAGCTATTGTGTTATGGAGCTGGCTTTTTGATCAATATACCACCATGTCATTGTGGGAATGTTCAGGGTGGCAGGAAAGGATATATTGTTTATTAATATCCTTCCTAACTTGTGCTAGCATTCCCCTCTATGCAACAGATAGCTGGTTACAGGCTCATGTGAGCCTCTCACTATTATAGTACATTGTTGTTAATTATTATTATTATTATTATTATTATTATTATTATTATTATTATTATTATACGTTCCTGGTAAGTTCCCTTGAATCCCTCTTAAAAGAATAAAGATGCCACAATCTTATTCAAAGTCAATAAAAGAAGTTTACTCACATCAGTTCACAGTTGGATTCCTGAAGGCAGACTTAGTTACAAATATGTACATGTGGATCTACCCCATATCGGGGAATAATCCTAGTGCTTCTGCTAGCTGAGAGCTAGCAGAGCAGTCCTAGCTAAAAGCTGGTCAAATGAAGAAGGAAGTCAAAGAGAGAGAGAGAGAGAGAGAGAGAGAGAGAGAGAGAGAGAGAGAGGTGTTGCCTGACTTGTCCTTTTGTTACCTGGACAGGTAAGGTCACGCCCACCTTCTATCACATGCAAAAGGAAGGATGCTCCAGCCAGGAGGAACAGGAAGTTTCAACTGGCTGGACCAAACATTCCCTTGCATGTCTTCTCTAGCATTACAAGGAATGTTGTACTTGATAGCTTCTGATGGATCACATCCCACATCATGCTAAATTTCATTCACACCAGTGGACATCATTGATCATATTGCAACCACCCTCTAGGTACCTGTATGCTTCTGATCTTCCATGAAAATGGGGGAAAGGAATTGCATGCTGAGATGCTGCACCATTCGAACCGCCAACCTTCTGATCAGCAAGCCCTAGGCTCTGTGGTTTAACCCACAGCGCCACCCGCATCCCAGAGATCACTTAAGGAACACTAAAAAGGTAGGACAGTTCTAAAAATTCACAGCTCTTCTTTTCTTGGTAAATAGCTCAGAGTTCTACATTTTGGAACCAAGAGAATTGATTCTACTGGGAAATGGCACTTGCACCATTGGAAGGAGTGACTGTATTATTCTGTTGCTGGCCTTAATTCTTTCTGCCATATTAAACCAAGCCATGCCGAAACCACTACAGAACCAGTACAGCAAAGACAATGTTTGTGATGGAAACATCGGCACAATTGTGAAAACATGATTTGTTATAGGATTAAAAATGGAAAAATTGTGTCCCAAGTCATAATGATTTACTGCTGAATTACAGAAATAGTTGAAATGTCCAAATTGGGCAGCTGCTTCTCCAGTTCTTGAAGGCTGGAAATGCACCAGAGTGGTTGACAAATACATTTAAATATCGTTAATACTGCTAAACCTGGAAAAGCAATTAGCAGCAATAAAATTTGTATTGAATTTGGATAAATTTTAGGCAATTAGCCTTCCTCTAAATGTAATTTCTGGCCAAGTAATCCATAGGGACACATGACTTATCTACATTTATTACTCATTACAGCAGAGTAATGTCTGTCACAGCTGAACAGCAGGGGATTTATCATCATAAATTCAGATCTGCTAATGGACTGAGTAGCCTTTTTCCTCTGAAGTACAAATCCCTAGGCAACAGATATGAAATATAAATTGACCATAGCGAAAGGACAAAGTTGTACAGCTCGTATGTTTATCTATGCTTTTTGCTGCATGTTTCCAAAAGAATCACAAAATTAAAAATAAATACGAACAGTTGCAAAATGGCAACTTTGCTGAGGCAAGTTAAACAAAAGCAGTGTGCTAGCTTTGAAGTTTCACAAAACTCTTCCTAAGGCTTGATGCTAAACAAAAGAACAAGCAACAACAGGGTCGTGGGTGTGGCGGAAGTCCAATCTGCAGCCTTAGAATAATAATTCAGGAAATTCTTTGCAAAACAGCTGAGGAAGATTGTACCAAATGTGATCACAGCTTGAGCAAAGGAGAGAAGCAATATATATTCTTTTGCATTTGAAAATATAAAAGCCAGCAGCTATTCAGATACATTTCTGGCACTGGGAGATCACCTGTAAGGAAGGGAACATGAAAGTCTAAGGGAAGCAAATCATGACAGTTCTTCTTATTAGCAAAAAAGCAAAACTGGACATCAATTTTAGATGATGCCCTGGTTTAGTGCAAAGTGTGTGTGTGTGTGTATCAGTTATCTTTAAGACATCATTTTTAGAGATCATGGTACTTATTTCCCTTTTACTAAGATCCTGCAAGTGATCGTGTGGTGTAGTGGTTAGAATTTAGGACTAGGATCCAGGTGATGCTCACTGGGTAATAATCCTGGACTAGTCACCATCTATCAGCCTGGCCAATCCTTACAAGCTGGGGTCAGGATTAACAGAGGTCTGGGGCAGCAAGTGATTATGTTTGCTGCCACGAGCTCTTTAGAGAAAGTACAATTTTTAAAATGTACTAAATAAACAATCTGAATGTAGCATAGCAAAACCTCAAGCCAACACTCATGCTAGCAAGCTTTTTCATCTTAGCCACCAATATCTATGGGCGGTATTCAACTAAATTTCACTAATTTGGCCTTGTTCATGACTTTCAATGGGTCTACTCTGAGTAAAACATCATTGAATACCACCTTATTGGATGGGATCCAGACAAAGTTAGTTAAACTCAGGTCTCATTGAAATAAACTGGATGGAAATAATTATCATAATTAACTTGTCCCATTGATTTCAATAGGACCTTAGTGCAACCAGTCTGGATCCACCGTTGTGACTTTTGAAGTACTACATGGCAAGAATTCAGTGTTTGCCCAACAGGGAGAGGCCGCCAATCCAAGTTCTCTGATAAGTATGCATATCTGATAGAATTGCTTTCATGCACCAGTTTGATTTTGCATTCGCAGGCTACATTTTAAGGGGTGCACTTCAATAGCCTCGGTACACACTTACATTGTAAGTTTAAAGCATATTAAAGTCATTGAGGAATAAGCAGTCTTTAACAATGAAGGGCTTCAAACATGCCATTAGAAGAAGCTACAGATAGCATTGAAATTTGTATTTCCAAGATGGGAAATACACATTTCAGTAGCATTGGTATTTTTTAAAAAAGAAAATTCCTAGCTCAGAAATAGCTCTGAATGCTTATTTGTGGTGGGGGATCATTATGTCTTCCACCCAGAATCTCTTCTCCCCTTTCTTCTAAATTGCCTTCCTGCTGCTGCAGCTGCTAGCCCAGAGAACCAGAAAATGTGCTTTCCTCCGAGGACAGACTAGGCTTTCACCAGCCTGTTGCCCTCCAGATGTTTTAGACTACAGCTCCAAATGCCCTGTGTTTTCTGGAGCTAATGGGAGCTTCAGTCCTACACATCTGGAGGGCAACAGCTTCACGAAGGCTGTCGTCAGGGATGGAAAAATCTGCCCTTTTTGGTTTTTCTTAGCTTTCCATCCATCTCCCCACCACCACCCCAATTCTGAAGTTCAGGTCTCCACATTTTCACTTCACTTTGCAAAACCTCAGTCCTTGTGAAAATCCATCAGACTTTTGAAATATCCACATTTCGCATCTAATTTTGCCCAATATTTGTGTCCCCGCCCCCTGAAGCAACCTCCTCTAATATAAAGGATTTTTGTGCATTGTATTTTGTATGAATTTTGTATATGCATTTTTCTCCACATTATTTGGCTGGACAACGACATTGCAGAAATTTGGAAAAATGCAAATTTTGAAGGAGGGCTGTGTTTAGGTCTGCATGCTGTTTTGCAAGTGCAAATTAGACTGGTTTGGAACTAAATTCGAACTGAATTTCCCCCCATCTTTAGCTGCCGTTGAGCAACCGCCCTCCCTTCCTCTGCTCTCAGTGATGCTGTAATATAAGTGACTGGGTGGAAGTTGCTGCATTAGTGGGTTGGGGAATAAGATCAAACCATGGAACACTGTCAGCTACATTATTGGGGTGTGGCAGGATCCAGTTTGGCTTCAAAATGTGTTCAGAATAAACTGAGTTATTTTCTGAGTTTGATGGGGAATGAGTCGGGTCTTCTGAACCTAGGGATACTGGAGCAATTTGGTTTCTGTTAATTCCATTACCAACTGACCTCATCTTTGCTACCCAGATGTGCATCGTATGATGGTATGTTAACACTGTTTTTGAACCAATCAATAATCCACGATCGCTTTATAGGCTGATACAATATGATAATATTACATGCTCTTTGTAAAATTATAATTGCTTGAGCCTGCAGTATCTAACAGCATTTCAAACCAGGTTTTCATTTTTTTTTAAAAAAAAAGGCAGAAGAAGAAGGTTCACAGGGATAGTAATTTTAAATATACATGTTCATTCCTGAGAGAAGCCAAATGCATATTTAACATGACATGAATGGTCACCAGGAGCAAGATTTATTTCTGAATCATGCCTGCAAACAATAGTGATGTGTGACTGACTCTGCAGGTGAGGATGTTAAAACAGCTTTCTTTGATTAAAGGATAACTGGAGTTGAAAGTGTGAATGGAAGTACTGTGTTGAAAAGGGGTCACAGGCAGTTTGATATTTGTTAATTAAAAAGGAAAGCTGGGTTTAGAGACTTGAGAGATCAGATGCATCTGGGCAAGTGAACTGCAATGAAGTCAACAGTAAATTATAGCAGTGGTTCTGCTTCCCCCTTTCACTCTCTGTTCTATTGGTTCCATTGGTGGAACAAGCATAACATTAGCAGGCACAACTATTGCTTGCTTGCCCTTGAAAGTCTACCGAATTTTGTAATTATAGTACATTTTTTAATAATGTTCATACAATAATTAAGGGAGGGCCTGGTCCTACCAAAGCCAAACACCATGACAGTGTGCTTATAGAAAACAGAAGCATAGGATCATAGAATTGTAGAGTTGGAAGAGACCTGAGAATCATCTAGTCCAGGCACGTCCAACTCCCAAGATACTGTGATCTACCCCCAGTATAAACAATTTGGCAGTGATCTACCCATTTTCATTGCAAGAGTTGTCAAGCTTTTGGTGGGGAGGGTTGCCCAGAGCTGTTGAGCTTTTTTTAGAGGGGGTGCCCAAAGTTGTTCAGCTTTTTTGGGGGAGGAACGTACAGCACCCCAGCGATCGCCCTCCAACCCCCTGCAATGCATTATCAGCACCATGCTCAATCCAGTAAGCATGCGTAAAAAGGCTATTAGGATGCTAACCTAAAAGTGCACATTCAAGTGTCATCAATGAAATCTAACTGAGTGGGGTTCCTACAGAGCATCCCTTTAAAGTAGAGTTACCTAAGGGAATATGATTTTTGCAGTTGCCCTATGAATTGACCCCATTTGCACATCCCAAGTATAGTGTATGTGTTAGAACAGAGGGTTGTGTTTAATTTCAATTGGTTGACTCTGAGTAAAAGGTAAAGGTAAAGGGACCCCTGACCATTAAGTCCAGTCATGGACGACTCTGGGGTTGCGGCGCTCATCTCGCTTTACTGGCTGAGGGAGCCGATGTTTGTCCACAGACAGTTTTTCCGGGTCATGTGGCCAGCATAACTAAGCCGCTTCTGGTGAAACCAGAGCAGTGCACGGAAACACTGTTTATCTTCCTGCCGGAGCGGTACCAATTTATCTACTTGCACTTTTGGGCATGCTTTCGAACTGTTAGGTTGGCAGGAGCTGGGACCGAGCAATGGGAGCTCACCACATTATGGGGATTCAAACTGCCGACCTTCTGATTGGCAAGCCCTAGGCTCTGTGGTTTAGACCAGAGCGCCACCCACAACTCTGAGTAGAACATAGTTAATGGACCCAGATAATCCAGGTCCATTAATCTCAATGGGTTTATTCAGCACGGCTTATTTGGATACAATCCTTAGACTGAAATCCTAACCCCTACCTCCCTGAAAGTAATCATAGAAACATAGTTGGAGGGGACCCTAAAGGTCATCTAGTTCAACCCCTTGTAATGCCGGAATCTCAGCTATAGCATCCACGACAGATGGCCATCCACCCTCTGCTTACAAACCTCCAAGGAGACTCCACAACCTCCCTAAGGAGACCATTCCACTGTCAAACAGCCCTTACTATCAGGAAGTTTTTCTGTATGTTTAGTCGGAATCTCCTTTCTTGTAAATTGAAGCCATTGGTTCGAGTCCTACCCTCCAGAGCAGGAGAAAACAAGCTTCCATGTGACAGCCCTTAAGATATTTGAATACGGCTATCATATCTCCTCTTAGTCTCCCAGCTCCTTCAACCGTTCTTCATTAGGCTTAGTTTCCAGACTCTTGATCATATTAGTTGCCCTCCTTTGCACACGTTCCAGCTTGTCAACATTCTTCTTAAACTGTGGTGCCGAGAATTGGACACAGTATTCCAGGTGTGGTCTGACCAAGGCAAAATAGAGTGGTACTATTACTTCCCTTGATCTGGACACCAGACTTCTGTGGGATTCAGTAGCCCTTATGTATGAGTGGATATCAATTTCTGTCTCTCTCTCTCTTCCTGAACCTTCTGCCATTTCTTGTCTAACTCCCCCTTTTTTGAAATGTATGATTTGAAAGAAAATATGCTCATAAATACCTATTTTGAGGAGAAAATAAAATATGTTTGTAAATGCATGATTAAACACATCATTTTCCTGTGGATTAAAGCAGCTGCAGATTTTGAAAGCCTAGGCTGGAATGGATTTATGGGTCAACACATGCAAAAGTGAGATGGATCTCTAACCAGAAGTATTTGTGGTCTGACGGTTTATAAGAATCTACTGGTTGTCTCCTGGGCAATCTGCTCTGTAGCTTCTCAAGGGTTTTGGATCCACAATGAATAGCAACAACAAAAAAGCAGCTCCCCCCAAAAAAAAATTTGCTTGCAAAATTAAAGAAAGCTTTGGCAGGGGACATGACTAAGGATTGTACTATAATTACAAAATTGGGTGGACTTTAAAGGCCAAGTAAGCAATAGCTGTGTCTGCCTAAGGTAGGGTTACCATATTCCCAAAAGTGAACATCCAGCCAAAGTTGTTCATGTGTCAGCCCTAGCCTTCCGGGTGTTCTACAAATTCATGGACTGAGTATGTGCTCAGAGGCATTTTGCTTAATTTGATGTCTGACTCCCCACTACCTTTCACTTCTTTCGGCTTGGTGGACTTTTGATTTCTATTAAAAACAAAAAAAGCCCTGAAGTCTGCCCACTCATGAACTATGAAGTCCCCTCAGTTTTCAAATGCCATGCAGAGATATCAATATTCAAATAATTTAATTCAAACCTTGTTTCTTTCCTTCCTTCTGGCAGTTTTGAATTCTTTAGGTTTCTCGTTTTTCCAATATTCTCCAACATGTAGAGAAGTTCAGTTCTCTACATGTCCACATGGGTTTTGTGATACAAATGTATATTTTAAAGGTCCTCATAAAAATCATCAGTGAATTTCTCATAATATACATGCCTGTATGCAGTTTTGCCTAATATACACATTTTTTTGCAAAGCAATTTCCCCTGATACAATGCATTTCTCTTCGTTATTCTCACCAGTAGATGCATTTCTATATATATACATTTTTGCACATATTGCTTGCCTGGAGAACAGCAGTGCAAAATCCAGAGTACTGCAGATTTCTAAGGATGGCTGCGTTCAATTCACACATTTTTGGGGGGTGGGGCAGTGAGCATTAGGTAGGTTCACCTTTCAATGCAAAATGAATCAAATTTCTCCACCAACCCTACTTCTTAATAGACCTGGTTGGGACTACACTGCTAAGTAACAATCCTGGTTAGTAGACCTGGTTGGGACTACACTGCTAAGCCACAATCCAAAGTAGTAATAGCTGCACTTGGATGGGAATTGCAAGCACCACACCTGCCAGCTGCTTTAGCCTTTCTGCTGCCAAAGGAAAAGGGAGACACTCAGTTTAAGAAATGGCATGTTTCTTTGGCAGTGGAAATTGCTTCAGCCAAAACAGCCCACAATGCTCCAGCTGCACTCACACTTCTCTCCATGTGTGCATATCAAGCATTTGAATCGCTGCCTTCAGTTTCTCTTGCCTCTTTGCAAACATTCAAAAACAGTTTTGTGATACAGAAAAGAGAGAGCTTTCTAATTAGAGCCAGATCCCCCACTGCTGCAAAAACACAGTTTTATTATAGCATCGTTTAACCTGGATAATCCTAACTAAGTTTTACATCTGGTTTCTTTTTAAGTAAACAGGCAACAATACAGACCACTCGCAAGTTGAGTTTCATCGCTGTTTTGCACAAAGCTATAGGACAAAAACTAGACCTGTTTTTTTTTTTTTGAGATTTATCGTTTTCACTGTTCCTCTTAGAAGCTCAGTGGTCTTTAAAAAAAAAAAAACAACTTTCCACAAAGGTAGACTTAAAAGTATGTTGGAAAAATATCCGATGAAACCACAGAAACCAGGGTAAGATTTCTGTTAGTCAGGGGCCAGCCCTCCTGTGTCAATTCTGCCATGAATAGGAAAAGCTGGATAAAATAGTGCTCTGCCAAAATCAGTCCTCTCCTCCTATTTCTCAACAGTTCTCTTCCTCTGAAAAAAAAAGGCTTCCATTTTTCGGCCTTGTCTCAAGATGCTTAAAAATTTCTATGGGTGTGTGATTTTAAGTTTACCTTACTGTAGCAAGCTACCTGAGGGTGTTCTCTGCAGCCTACCCAGGTGCCAGATCTTCCTGACCTAAAAAAAAGTCTGATGGGAGGAGTTGCCTGATGATATTTTCCCCTTTGGCTTTAAACTGAAGAGCAGACACCTAGGGAAGCAGCAGAGTGCAGATCATTTGTAGAGACACTCACAAACACTCCTTGGCCAGCTCAAAAGGAAGCGCACACCAAAATCATGAGGTGATCTTTTTTTTTTTTTTTTTGAAGAAAATGCAATTTATTGATTGACTTGCCTAAGATCCAGGACAACACACAACCTTTTGGACATCAATTTCACCTTTGGGAAAATCTGGATGTAAGGCAGCCCTACTGTCCTTTGTCCTGTTTGGACTTCAAACGGGATGCCTTTTTTCACATATCCGAGCTCCTTCTACTGGTCCTTAAAACTGCACAGTCAGCAGTGGGTCTGGTGGGAGGAGGAGAGTGACAACCTGAGCGGGAGTTTGTGGGGGCAGAGGCTGGATCCATGAGGAGGAGAGCCAAGAGTGAGAGCAAGATGTCAGCAAAGAGAAGGGTGGGGTGGAGCTGCAGGGAGGAGTTTGAGAGAGTTTTTGTGTGGGCAGAGGATGAGTTGAGGAGAGCAAGAGTCTCATGTTTTGTGTGGGTGGGGGGAAGGTTGGAGAGAGGGAGTTTTCAGGGGCCTGGTCCAGTGTGGGAGAAAGTTTTCACATGGGAAGAGGCGGGTCAGTGCTTTTGTTGTTTTTCATTGAATTAACCACTGTAATAAATACAATAATAATAATAATAATAATAATAATAATAATAATAATAATTTATTATTTTTACCCCATCCATCTGGCTGAGTTTCCTCAGCAATTCTGGGCGGCTTCCAACAAAGATTAAAAATACATTAAAATGTCACACATTAAAAACTTCCCTGAACAGGGCTGCCTTCAGATGTCTTCTAAATGTCAGGTAGTTGTTTATCTCTTTGACATCTGATGGGAGGGCATTCCACAGGGCAGGTGCCACTACTGAAAAGGCCCTCTGCCTGGTTTCCTGTAGCTTTGCTTCTCGCAGTGAGGGAGCTGCCAGAAGGCCCTCGGCGCTGGACCTCAGTGTCGTGGCTGGAAAATGGTAGGACTCAGTTGAAGGCAGGTTCCTATGTATATTTTTGGACTTTCGCAAAATTCAAATGGGATTGTCAGAACTCACCCGCAAAGGTACCAGTAGGGAGACACATCTCCTCAAGCCTGCCAGTGGTTATGTGTTTGAATTTACTCTGTAAATCACAGGAGATATGGAGTCTATGAGTAGCAATGCAAATATTTAGACAATTCCTTCATTTTCATAACACATGCAGAAGCCCATAATTCTGCTTTTCTTACTGCAGGATTGGGTGTGTTTGCTTTCATGGAAAGGCATGCGAATCCTCATTTCCACACTACATTTACTAGAGGTGTTGTATTAGGTTCTTTCCTATTTAAGACTCTATCCAGCTATATTTCTGTGTTCGCCTTAGTAACCTGCTTTATACCAACTTATTAATTTTACCTTATTAATAATAATAATAATATCCCAAGGCACTAAATGTGATGCACTAAATGAAAAAGATGTCACACTGTAAAAGCAACATTTTGCCTAATGATGGTTTGGGAGGGGGAAAGAGGTCAAAATCTGCTATTTTGCGTATTTAATAATACATAATGATGTTGTGTAATTAGTAATTTGCCCACTGATGCCTTGTAGTAATTAACTTATTAAACTTTGATAATAATGTCCTTTTCTTCCCTTTGCATCCTACTGACAGACATTCTAATGATCCCCTTTTCAGTAAAGTACCACTAATTTTGTGGCCCATACTGACTTTTTCGCTTCCTGCACTAATTATATCCCTTGTTTAAAAAGCAAAACAAAGCAAAACCACCCCACTAAATAGGGTACTACTTTTGTAAGTAGCAAGTACAAGCTCAGTCTCGATCCCGAGTAATAGGTTTTAGCGCATTTTCAAAGGAAGAATTTTGCAGGTAGGAGCCCAAATGGATTTTCAACTAGGCCTCAACCTTTCGAAACCTCCTGATGTCAAATCATCTTGTGCTGGTTGCCATGCCAACTGATACCCGAGGAACACTCTGCCGGGTGTTCATCTCCTAGAAAGCTTCACCAGATGTCTTCAACAAATTGCAATGAAAAGACTTCAGCATGTTAGTCTTGTTAGGAGGTTAGGGGGAGAGGGAGGGGGGGTGGAAATCAACCGAAGAGATGCCTCTGCCTCCACCTTGGATAAAGCCAAGCCATAAAATATGTAGACCTGTGCTAGTCTCACAGTAAGCCAGTAAAATCTCTTTCTCTCCCCCTCCCCGCCCAATTCCCCTTACTTCCTGTAGCAGGATTTTTAAAATATTTATGTTCTTATTCCTACATGCGGCACGAGGCCATTATGCTTCACAGCTGACATCGTCTGGCAATAGAAACCTAGAGGCATCTGGCTGGCAGCGGAGAACGAGAACAGGTTGATAAATTATTGATTTACATAAATCAACACCCTTTAAATATTGGTCTTTTGAAGCAAAAAGAAAAAAGGGGGGAAAGCTTTTGTATTACTCCCCATTGAAAAGTTTTAATCTGAACAGGTAGGCTGCCTTTGGGGTTTTTATGCCTTTAGCACAGGTATCGTGTAAGTTTCAATGTGCGTTCTGAATTTAGTGGATGCATTTTGTGGAGGCCAAGAAACTAAGAAAAACACTTGTAAATATCTACATACAGTGGTACCTCGCAAGACGAATGCCTCAGAAGACGAAAAACTCGCAAGACGAAAGAGTTTTTCGTTTTTTGAGTTGCTTCGCAAGACGGTTTTCCCTATGGGCTTGCTTCGCAAGACGAAAACGTCTTGCGAGTTTGTTTCCTTTTTTTAAAAAACCGCTTGAAGAGGTGCAGTTGCGACTGACCGTGCTTCGCAAGACGAAAAACATCGCAAGACGAAAAGACTCGCAGAACGAATTAATTTCGTCTTGCGAGGCACCACTGTATGTATCTATATATATGTAGGGCAACTCAGGCGGGGAAAGGACCATAGATCAGGGATACAGCACATGATGTACATAAAGAAGAACCCAGGTTTGATCTCTGGCTTCTCTAGGTAGGACTGGGAATGTTCGCTGCTTGAAATCCTGGAAAGTCACTGCCATTCGTCTTAACAATACTGAGCTAGATGGACTAATAGTAAATAATAATAATTTATTATTTATACTCCACCCATCTGGCTGGATTTCCCCAGCCACTCTGGGCAGCTCTCAACAGAATATTAAAAACATGATAAAATATAAAATATTAAAAACTTCCCCATACAGGTGTCTTCTAAAAGTCAGATAGTTGTTTATTTCCTTGACATCTGGTGGGAGGGCGTTCCACAGGGTGGGCACCACTACCGAAAAGCCCCTCTGCCTGGTTCCCTGTAACCTCACTTCTTGCAGTGAGGGAAACACCAAAAGTCCCTTGGAGCTGGACCTCAGTGTTGGGGCTGAAACTGGTCGGACTCAGTTGAAGGCAGGTTTCTACGTATATTTTTGGACTTTCGCAAAATTCAGATGGGATTGTCAGAACTCACCTGCAAAGGTCAACACACACCACATTTGGAACATTTTAGAGGTCAGTGAGCACAATAATGCTTCCTGTATTAACCCCACTGCACTCCACAAACATCTCTAGCAAATGTTCACAAACCACTGGAAGCTCACAAACCACCGTAAGTTTCACTACACCAGGGATGAGCCAGAAGATAGATCTGGATTCATCAGTGGATGGATTGCAGTAGATCCACAAGTGGTTCTGGCTCCTAGATGTTTAACAGCAATAACGTATACCTGGCAAAAATAAAGATGGAACTAGTCTGCACTTTTTTTGCATCGAATAAGCACACAGAGAAGGTTGCACCTTTGTATACTAAACAACTGTTTTTGTCTGGAAGTAGAAAGTTCAGAAATCTTGTGGACCAGCTGTTATCACTAGCCCAGGAAAAACAATTATGAACTGCTGGTAGAACTTGCAGCATAACATCCAACCATGCTTTGCAATCATTATAGAGAGAGGGCCAGTTCTAACTGTGGGCCCAACAGTCAATCCATAGTATGGAATTAATGGGCACCACATTCCTCTGCTGAAGACAGGAAGTAGCATTCGGGATAAGAGTGGTGTCGTCATTCTTGCAGTCCGCCTTTGGTTAATGTACTGTGCTGGGGGATGAAGAAGGTTAAGACGCTGGTGGTTTTAAATTTGATTGTTTTGGAATTGTGTATTTGCTACATTGATGTGCTTTTCAACTTCATTCTATGAGCTGCCTTGTGAAAGCTATGTACCCTGACAGGCGGTTTAGAAATTCAGGGTTGTATCCAACAAAGTCATCACGTCCACGTAAAAATGTCTACTTGCACTACAGAACCTCCTCTTCCTGCATGCCTGTGCACCCCCTCAATCCGTTGTGGAGGTTTGGGGGAATCTCAGGACAGATTTGGGGACATGCAACAGGTAGGGAAGAAAGGGAAGTTCTGTTGCACAGGTAGAAATCCTTATATAAGCAATCAAGTTTGTTGGATGTGACCCTCAATTAGGAAGGAAGAGAGAGAGAGAATTCCTAGTGTGAATTTACATTCACTGAATCTCAAAACACAGAAAATGATGCATCCTACAATACTGTCAACCAAATATTTCCTACAATCCCAGCACTGCTTCTGAAAGAGATGGGACTCCTGAATTAAGTTTTTTGCTACACAAGGATTATTGGGTTGCTGTTTTTTAAAAAGAAGAAAGAAAGAAAGAAAGAAAGAAAGAAAGAAGGCACATACTTTTTATTATCCGTTTATATCAGTTTTCAAATATGTAAAAACTAAAATATGGTTGTGACATCTGTTCTCACTTTTTTGAACAGCACCCTCATGAGACCTACACAAGTGCTCAGGAATATTTAGGCTCCTCTCCATGTGCGCAGGCTCCACCCAATCTCTGCCCATCCATTGAAATCCATGTCTGCCATATCTAGCTGCACATACAAACATCCCAATGTTGGCAGGGCTCCATGTATCATGAACACTGTCCCAGGCTGCAATTCTATATGCAGTTACTTAATTCTAGGCTCTATTGAACTTAGTGGGGTTTACTTCTGAGCAGTTATGAATCGGAAATGCACAGTATCATAAAAGAAAATGTCAAATCCAGACCCATTCATTTCTTCATGGGGCAAAAATTCACTTGACACTCTATTGCAATTAGTTTAAAAATAGGCTTTTGCCTTATGTTAGCAATCAATAAATAAGGAGATTTAACCAGAACAATAATTTAGAACAGAAGCATTATAGCACAATAGCCTTTTTTAAAAAAGGAAAAACTCCAAAAACAAAGTGAAACCCTGAACGATTTAACTTTTGCTTGGATTAAAGCCAGGCTTAATGTATTGATCTAATTGATATATGAAAGCAGAAAATCACATTAAGATCACTTTTGTGACCATTATAGAAATCCTACCTATGTCCCTATTGCAGCTAAAGATGCTTGTTTACAGAAAAGTTATTGCCCAATGCAAATTATCTCTTTTTATCTGTGAAGCAACGATAAGGTCATTTTTGTAATTCCAGCATAATTAAAACATGAGAGTCTGCACTGCATGTCCATTTGGAATTACAATAACTGTCAACCGCAAGTGAAACATTGTTTGTACTTTCTTGCTATCAATGTATAAAGCAAGTGATAATGCTATTTCCTCCCCTTTTTTAAAAAAAGCACCAGGGAGTAAACATTGTGACGATTAATGATGCAGTTAAAATTAATGATGGCAAATTATTTCGTCCGTATAATAAAACTTTTTCTTCTTAAAGCTGCATTAAACTTTTATATAAGAAATAATGTTTCAGCATGATGCTGTGAACAGTTCACCGGAGAACCTTGAACCGTGAACTCCTATGCAAGTTGAGCATAATTTTCACAGAGCTGGTGCTGGACTTTAAAAGGATGTAAAGCGGAAATGCTCTGCCTACCTACCTGTCTTCCTTCTGGATTTTAGGTATGATTTCTGTACCGCAGGGGGTTGGATTTGATGACACTTTGGGTCCCTTCTAACTCTACAGTTCTGTGACTTCTGATGTGAATTTGTTTGGCTGCTGTGAAAACAAAATGCTGGACTAGGTAGACCTTCTTTTTTTTAATATAATTTTTATTGATTTTAACATATAAATTATAAAATGTACCACACAACTTTATCACTTATACAATCTTTTTAGACTTCCATCAGCACCTCTGAAAATCCACCGTTGTAATTACTTCTTCTGCATTTCTCAATTTTATATTACCTTTAAATCTCTTAACAAATAATCCTCCCCTTTATCCATTTTTGTAATAATTCCAATAATACTCCTCACAAAACTTCTTGCAAACCTACAAATGTCGTCTGATCATCACAAATACTTTTCAAATAGTCCGTAAATTTACTCCACTGGTTTCGAATATTTCCTGTTAGTTTATCTAATTCTGCATAGTCCATTAACTTCATCCTCCATTCTTTGATCGTCGGTAATTCTTCTTGCTTCCATTTTTGGGCCAATAATATTCTTGCTGCTGTTGTTGCATATAAAAAAAGCTTACATTCCTTTCTATTTATATCACTCTCCACAATGCCCAGTAAAAATGCTTCTGGTTTCTTTATAAATGTATATTTCAACATTTTTTTCATCTCATTATATATCATCTCCCAGAAGCTTTTCACCTTCTTACATTCCCACCACATATGATAAAATGTTCCCTCTTTTTCTTTACATTTCCAACATTTATTATTAACTTTATACATTTTCGCTAATTTAACAGGTGTAATGTACCATCTATATATCATTTTCATCACATTTTCTTTTAGGGCATTGCATGCCATAAATTTTAAGCCTTCTTTCCATAGTCTTACCCAATCACTCAGCTGAATATTATACCCAAAGTCCTTGGCCCAATGAATCATAACCGACTTAACCTCCTCGTCCTTCAAATGCCATTCAAGCAGCAATTTATACATTTTAGACAAAATTTTCGAATCATTAATTAATATCTCTAATCCAAACTTTGATCCACTTTCATCAAATCCTTTTCTTTAGAGTCTTGGGACTAGGTAGACCTTTCATCTGTTCCAGCAGGACACTTCTTTAAAGAACAAATAGTAAACCAAGAGCAATTTAGAGGCTTCATATCACCTGCCAATCACAGACATTTTGTATCCCTCTTATCTTGTCCTCCCTAAAGAGGGCTTTGTGGATTGACCATATACAGTCAAAAGATGCTCACAGTACTAATTTCTGGCTCCTGCTCCTGAAGTTCTTAGATCAAACTCCAGAATCACTGACAAAGTAGCTCCTGGCCCACCCTTTTCTCCCTTCCACTGTAATCTTTTATTACCATCTCTAAGCACTAAAAGTGGCAGGTTCTGGCAATGCTAATTGCAGCCCACACATTGGGTATATCAATTTCTTTCATTGTGTCTACACTGCATATGGCTTATATCAACATTGCATATGACTACACCGCACACGGCTGATATCAATATATATAATGAAAGGACAAACACTTCAGTAACATACAAGAATAAAGAAAGGCAATACAAGGTATCAACCATGGTTGATTTATACAACTCAGAGAACTTGCTTGGAAAACAACAGTTGTGTGAAAGTCAGCTATGAAGATGAACATGGATCAGGGGCCAGCAAACTTTTGCAGCAGGGGGCCAGTCCACTGTCCCTCAGACCTTGTGGGGGGCCATACTATATTTTGAAGGAGGAAAAATAAACAAATTCCTATGCCCCACAAATAACTCAGAGATGCATTTTAAATAAAAGGACACTTCCTACTCATGTAAAAACACACTGATTCCTGGACCGTCCGCAGGCCAGTTCAAAGCTGTCAACGTTTCCCTTTTTTTAAGAGAAATTCCCTTATTCTGAATAGGATTCCTCTCAAGAAAAGGGAAAAGTTGACAGCTATGGGCAAGATTAAAGCCTGCTTATTTACCTACTTAAACACTCACTGCAAAACTAAATTGAATTTTCCATTGTGATGTGTTACCTCTTGGTAATGATTGTGATATTGATAATAATAAATTATCAGGGCTTTTTTTCAGTTCCAGTAGCACTCAGGTGGGCACCATTGCCATTATAGGAGAACAAGGGAGGCATTCATGGTGAGTTCCGGAACCTCTTTTTTAAAAAAGAAAAATAGCACTAATAATAATAAAAGTCATATGTCCTAGCTACCAGAGCCATGTAGCCGCATTACCTCAGACCTGCCCAAACAGAGTCAGCAATTACACAACTCCCTTCTTCAGCCTACTTTCCTGATTTGTGAATTGGCCTCATCACCACGTCCTCTGAAATCAACAGTAATGTGATTTCCAAGTGATATAGAAGGAATTCTTTGCTGGGAGGCCACAGAACTGAAGAAATCCTTATATCCTTATATAGCCAACCTGTAAACGCTCAGAATGTTCATTAGTTTCTGTTGAATGTTGTATTTCTTCAACATATTTAAGATGAAACCTCAGATTAGGCCATCCTAACAACAAAGTCAAAGTTAATTAGTCCTAACTAACAGCCAAGTTGTAAACGGCAAGAGGTCAGCTCCACCCTCAGGAAAATGAACATTAGTGAGACATTTTAAAGCACTGTCTGTTTTTATAGGCAGTGCAGGGAAAGGCTAAACCAATAAAATGTGATCTTTCCATTCTGTATTTTAATAGTAGCCTCTAAAGGATGGAACACATCCCCCGGCTTTGATGGCAAAACCTTGCACCAAGTTAATAATGATATGTGAGTAAAGAAAATTACTGTCATTTCACTTTGATCCTGACCACTGAACGTAACAAGCAAACAGCAATCAAGCCCATGTCAATCACCGGTGCCTTTCGCAGGGGCAGGGGGGTCATGTCCTAGTGTGGTCAAGATAGAAGTCCCCAAAGATCACTTTGAGGCTTCCTCAGTTTACCTAAGCTGATAAATCATAAAGATCTCAAATGATTCTGTTTGCAGGTTGGGAGGTAAGGGTTAGGAAATAAATAAATAAATCCCACCAACGTCGTTTGAGAACGTTCAGCACGAGCAGCTGTTGTTGATTATGACTTCATTTTCTTTTCAGACGTCTTTGGTTGCACAGCATAACTGCATGGGGGCATGGAGGTTTACGGCTTCGAAATACCCTTGTCATTTGGTGAAGTCTAACAGAGCAAAGGGGCTCAATAAATGATAAGAAAGAAAGAAAAAGAAAGAAAGAAAATTCCTTCAAAGCTTTAACTTAACAGGGTGATTCTTGACTCTTCAGGTTGGAGAATCTTGGTGTGGTCAGGGGTTAGATGGGAGAGATGACAGAATGGTGACATTTGTGGTGGGCTTTCAAAATCCTTGTATTTTATATGCAATGCAATCCTATACCCATTGGCCTTGAGTTAGTCCCATAGAACTCAATGAGCCTTAAACCTGAACAGAAATGTAGAGAATTGTGCTGTAAAATTCTGAGACTTGAGATTTTCTTTGTAATTGTTCATTTTATTAAGTGGGGTAAAAAAGTAGGTAACAATTTATTATTACAAAAAAAATAAAAAATAAATAAACAGTGCAGAAATTAGTCCATTGATTTAAAAAGTCTATTTAAAAGCTGGGCTATAGCCCATTAAATAAAATATACACATAATTTTCACCTACAAAAGCTGCTGAAACTATAAACTAACTTTAAAACTATAAACAGTAAGTCTGAAACATGTCAAATCCAATTATTTTTAAGGGCACAGGAACTTGGCGCAGATGTGAAATTCCCTTGGCTTCAGGAATTCTCAGCAGATCCACACATGCATTCCTTGCACGTACATAATTTTGAATTCTGTGATGAGAGATATGCCCATAAACTTATGGAAGAGTGCCACTTTATACTGTACCCTTCTCCATCAATGGAGCTGCAGTATTGTTTTTTACATAACCCTGTAGTCACTAACAGATTCCATTGGGGTGGCCAATGTGGGGCTCTCGAATGTTGTTATCATCCATGACCATTGGCCATGTTGACTGGGACTGATGGAGTTGTAATTTGGCAACATCTGGAGAGTACCACTTTGGCTAGACCTATTGGCATTGACATAAAACAAGTCACAAGAGCAACCTTTTGTAATGAGAGAAAAGAGAAAGCTAAGAAGGAATATGGAGAAAGAGAGTGGGAAGTGATAAGCAGGAGGGAGAATAAGAGATTTAGGTTGCAAGGTAAGACAGAAGGAGGGAAGGAGGAAGAGGGAGATATTTCAGATAAACATAAAAATGTAAAACTTGTCCCTGTTTTGACAGTTGGGGTTTCGAGCCATTTCCTAAGTAATAATATCACAATCACCTAATATATTGACGTGTTCGTGCAGAAGACTATTAAATAATCTCTACCTTTCAATTTTGGACTCTATTTAAAAATTAACTTTGGAGTACACACACATATATACAGATTTCTGATAACAAGATAAGAAACTTTCTCATTTGCTAGAACGAAAGGGTGAAGCAACAGGGTCCCATTCCCAGTGTTCAAAGTAATCATAAGAGTGATAGGACTCATACTGTCCTCCATGTGAAATTTATCTTTCATTCAATCAGCAGAAACAACTAATGCTCTGGAAGGGGTATTATATCCCATCTACTTCCCAATAAAGCCAGTGGTGTCCAATCAGACACCTATTGTTAGTAGAGAACCTGAAATTGATACAATCATCGCGTTGATCCACAGTTGCGCATGCCAGTGCTTGGCTTCGCTGTCATCCTCTCCCCACTCTTCCTTCCCCCCTCTTCCAAAATGGAACCTTCATAAAGAAGGCTACATCTTTTTTAACTAAATATATTGGACAAATGGCAGGAAAAAAGGTGGTTGTGTGGGTTTGTGTTGTTTCACATTATCTTTTCTGTGACACTTCTTCATCTGTGTTCTCGTGCACAGTCACACCCATTCATTTTTATACACTGTAGTGTTTATACAAAACAACTTACTATTCACATACAAACCACCCCACAAATATCAGTTACACACTCAGTGTATCAGTTGGTTTCTTCTTTGTACTTCTCTCCACCAACAGATTTATTGTTCTCTAGACCTTGTGAAGGCCTGAAAGTTGGAATGTTCATAAACATTCTGTGGCATCAAGTCAGCTGATCTCCTGGCTACAGAGAGCTAATTCCAACTGATTGTAAATTGAAACCTCAGAGCCGACTGCAATGGAAGTTTCAGTCGCTGAAACTGCAACCTGCATTTACCCCAATCCTCTCTCCATCCTCAATGTAGTTGAACTGGGAAAATTGAGAGGTGGTGGTGGTGGAGAAAGACAGTTTTAAAAAATGTTCAGATCTGTTTGTTCTGTGCTTTAATCTTATACTTCACTTTCAAAGTTCATAGTAAGTGCCCTAAAAGATTATTGAAAGGCAGCTTTGACTTTGAAAATAGATGTATACAAATTGGGGTCTGTAAGAAAGCACAGGAGATAAATCATTTGGAGTCCCCTGTCATTGTGTCATAGCATGAGACTGCTGAGCTCAAACTGCTGTTATTTTGGGCTAGGTGAGCAGGAAACTGCTGATATACTCCTGAACCTGAGCAGTACAGTGAGGTAGGCGAGGAAAGTACCTTTATCTTTCCATTCCTGTGGTGTATGGGATGTTTAGAGCTGAGGACTTACTAAACTTTGTTAAGTTTCATGATGATGCTTGTGTTTTGATAACATCATGTACACCACCATAAAGGGGCAGATGGTAAGAGCTGTTTGACAGTGGAATGGACTCCCTTGGAAGCTGGTGGACTCACTTTCATGGGAGGTTTTTAAGTAGAGGTTGGATGGCCATCTGTCATGGATGCTTTAGTTGAGATTCCTGCATTGCAGGGGGTTAGACTAGATGACCCTCAGGGTCCCTTCCTTATCTACAGTTCTCCAATTCTATGAATACCTGCTTGATCAGCTTGGCCTTACAGTTACTGTGATTCAGGTACGGGTGGTAATAGACATTTATTAAGTCCCTTGTTTTAGCAGATGCATATGTCTGCAATATTTTCCCCGGTGCCAACGCCAACTTCAATAAATTTCATGGGATCATAACCAATTGCTGTTCGGATACTGGTTGAGACTTTCTGTCATATGCATTAAACTGTTGGGCATCTATTAAGGTTTCATTTATGTGACTCTTTTATTCGTACTTTTTTATTCCATAATGGTTCTCACAGTAATTTCAATCATAATTGGAATTCTTAAAATAGTATCAATGAAAGCAACTGTTAATTTAAGACTACCATCAGCAATTACATAAACAAAAGCAAGACAGCAGATGTCAAATCTCCACAACTGGGAGGTAAATCAGACAGAAAAGGCACACTGAGACAAGTAGTCTTTTACCTCCCTTTTAAAGGAAGGATGGAATGTTCCAACCTGTCCTGAAGGGGGTAACCACTTAGGGGCCACCACCAAAAAGGCCCCACTCCTTGGTGATGACCATCTGAATCCCCTAAATCAGCTTTTAAGATCATTTGATCTATGATGGTTTCAATACTGCTGTATTTTTAAATTTGCTTTCATTTGTTGCTATTAGTGTTAACCAATACTCATTTTTAAGTAAGCAGATTTAAGGATAATCAGAATGAATTGGTGGATGGATGAAAAGGGTGGAATGTGAACCAGGGTTGCAGGATCACATCTCAATGGAACCCAATAGCTGTCACCCTGTTGACCTACGGTAAACATGAGGGAGGTAATTTTTCAGATATCGCTCCTACCGTCTATAACCCCCTGCCCCAAATATAGTTTCCCTCCCCATTCTGTTGATGGAGAGCAGAGTGACATCCATTGGATTCTACCCAGTATCTTCGTGGGGTTTTAACAGAAGTAATTCTCTCTCTCTGTCTCTAGGACAGGGGTAGGCAACCTAAGGCCCGGGGGCCGGATGCAGCCCAATCGTCTTCTCAATCCGGCCCATGGACAGTCCGGGAATCAGCGTGTTCTTACATGAGTAGAATGTATCCTTTTATGTAAAATGCATCTCTGGGTTATTTGTGGTGCCTGGTTGGTGTTTTTACATGAGTAGAATGTGTGCTTTTATTTAAAATGCATCTCTGGGTTATTTGTGGGGCATAGGGATTTGTTCACCCCCCCCAAAAAAAATATAGTCTGGCCCACCACATGGTCTGAGAGACAGTGGACCAGCCCACAGCTGAAGAAGGTTGCTGACCCCTGCTCTAGGAGGTATAGGAATGAAACAGGTTGGTGGTAAAGGCGAAAATCCCATATGCCCATTTGGTATGTAAGTTAAAGGATAAGCCTGCTGTAGATCTGCCAGCACCCATTTTAAGGCCAACAAACAACATTTCAGAAGCATTTATGCCCAGAAACAACCGCTGGTATCCCCCCCTCTCCATCTTTGTTTCTCAGCCATATCGGAAGACAACACTTCTGTGTTGTTGCACCAATGCGAATCTCTGGGTTCAGGGTGTTAACTAATTAACAGTAGAGGCATGTGCAGTTTGTTAACATTTCCATTAAATCACACTCAATGCATTTCATTTTCGCCCTGTTCTTCTTTGTGGAATTGTGCACCATTTATATAAGGTGGGGGATAGGAAGCCTTAACATAAAGATGGACTGGGGCATCACAAAAGAGAATTCTTTATGGAACTTGTTTTCCATATGAAAGTAGCGACATAAATGGCTTGCAATGCCTTTTTTATGAATTGTGTCCTAAGTGGTTATGATTGTCCCTAGTATTCAGTGTTCAGTCATTAAGTAGCTTTGAAACAACAGGAGGAGAGAAAGGAAACATTTTGTACCTACGGCACTCACTTGGGCAACACGTTTTTAGCAAACTCTCTTCCCCTTTTGGATCTAAATTATGCAGGGACACAATGATGTGTGAATTGATGAAAAAGGCAAATCATATATTTCTGAGCCATTAATAGTCAATTCTGTCCCCTCTGGTTACAGGTGGGGAGGGGGAGAATTGCATTGATTTTCGTATCTGAATCAAATTCTCTTCCCCACTTTCTGCCAATCTGACTGCTGCTTTGACAGTCAGGCTGTGTGGGGAAAGAGTTGATTCTCTTGTCAGATCTCAAGATAAATAAGTCATGCTTCTTCTTGCTGTACAAGAATAACTCCTTTGGAGAAAGAGAGAGAAATCTGGTTTTGCACCCTGCCAACATATTCAGGTAAAATGGTCACTGTGCATAAAAGCTTCTTTGTAGTATATATTACAATAACATCCCATTGAGAGGAAAAGAGGATGATGCCATCATTATCTTGGTCTTCTTAACTTATTTTTTCCTAACCCCCCTAAAAAAAAAAAAATCTTTGTGCCTGAACCAAATTAGGCAGAAAAATATGGGACTTTATGAAAAGTTGACTTAGCTTCACATTGGTACACAGCAAAATAAAAACAACCAACTTTCTTTAAAAAAGGAGAGGCAAGCCCTCATATGCCTCCCTCAGTCGGGTCTATTAGGATTGGTAGGCTAGAGGACAGGGAGTTGAACATTAGGTGGCGCTATGACCAACAACAGACAAGAGCCCACTCATTCTAGTTTTGCTCCCATCCACATCTCTGCTGAGTTCTACAAGGCCAACACTGAGACGAAAGAGGAGTTGGCCAATAGGCAGTGCTTTCTGCTAGATTGATTGTGAGTAAGATGTCATATCTGTAGGGACTGGTTGAGTGCAGTCTGAGGTTGGTGGGGCAGTCTAATGGACCAACCTACACTGGGGTCCCCACTCTAGCCAGGGTTCATCCATGTGTGTTTCCCTAACTGGATGAGGAAGCATGCACACAAATAGGTGGCATGGATTTCTTAAGAAATTTTGTAGGGATTTTACACAGGACGAGCGGGCAAGAATCTATGGGCGCAGTGAGTATGGCCATATTTATTAGGGGAAGGGAATTTAGCACCAACAGGATTAATTTCAACTGGAATGCAATGCTAAATTAAGGAAGTATGACATGTCAGTTTGCATTTCTTAGTACAGAAAGTGGAGATCTTTCCTATTCTTCTTAATTCAAGAGGGTTCTGGAAGCTTCTCTGATGTTTGGGTTATTCCTTCAGAGAAGCTGAGTACAGCTGGTTTAAACTGGTTCTTTTATCTCTTTCTGTCAAGGTCATGCTGACTATAATAGTGAGGCCAGAAGGAGCCTGTGTTTCTCTCTCTCTCTTTCTGTTTCTTCTTCTTTCTGGTGTGGTGTTCTATATATAGTGTTAAGGTTTAGTCTTATTATAAGTTATTGTAAGTTTAAGTTTGCTGCAACTGGATTTCTTACGGACAGTACCAATCCTGAATATATTGGATTTGTGACCATTATGCTCATTTGCCTTAAGTAGCAGTAAAGCTCTTTTGGATGAAATGCCTGTGGTCTATTTTTTGGGAATCCTGCAACATGTTCAAGTTTTTACTCGGCTAACTATACATTGGAATCTACTGTGGATCAATATTGAGTAGAATTTCAATGACATGACGCGCTTCAGGTAAATGTTGCTGGCCTCCCAGAAATATGCCTACAACTTCTTAGCCCCTTGTGGACTTCCAATTGCCAGGAATTTGCCTGTGGTCCCAGTTTCATACAGTACGTCTGTGTGGTAGAGGAACAGGACACTCCCATCTGAAATGCACTTCCAAAACTGTGTGCACATGGGGACATCAGGAGTATATCTGAAGCATAATGTCCTTGTGTCTTGCAACATGAAGGTGGGGAGTACATATCTATTCCTCTCTTAGGGAAAAGAGTCAACCATACCATAATATATGGATCAGAACTGAGCTAATATGCGGTAGTGACATCTCATGATTTGCCAATTAATCATCCTTGCTAGAAAGCAGTAAGCATTGTTTGCTTGGGTGGGAGCAATGCATGTATTCACCCGCAGAAATAATTATTCCAGTTTTTCATTAGATGTAAACGTCTTGATTGGTAACATCATTGGCTCATGAATAATGAATGGATAAGGCACTTTGTAATAATTAACTGGTAACACTAACAAAAATGTTACAACAATGAAAGCGGACTGTATATACATTGATGGTACACACACACAGCTCCCATAGAGGGTGTTGATTATCAACTTGGATTGTACTTTGTTCTCCTAACGGCATGATAAATGAATCTCTTCGAAATCACACTGTAATTGTTTCTTTCCCTGCAGATAATTTCAGTTGATATACACATTATTAAAACGTCAATTAACCTTGATTTCCCCCTCCCCATCTTCTGTGATAAGTTAAACTAAGCTAACTTTGATATAGATGTAGAACTGCAAACCCTTTAATGAGGCAAATTGCTAAGGGAGCCCTAGTTTAATTAGTTCAGTCATTTTCTGTCACTTCTAATTATATAACTAAAGTCTCTACCCTTGGGAAAGATCACATTTAGTGTGAGCTGCTCTTTTATGCTAATGAGATTAATATTCAATGACCTCATTTGTGTACACTTGTTACTCATCTTATAGTTTTTCGTAAGCTGATCATTTTGTTTCCCCCCACATAATTTGCAACTATCTGCATGTTTCTGTCACCATAACAGGCAAAGCCCAAATTTTGCACTGCGCATATCTGGCACATACAATGTGATCCAAAGGAGGCAAAGATTTTCATGATGCTGTTCTTCATAGGTGACACCATAGAAACTTTGGGCAAAATGTAATGACAGATTGGCCACAGGAACCTCTAAAAAAACATTTTTGGGGGAGGGAGGAACTGCCTCAGCCCCTAGGAGCTGATGTGTATGTTGGAGGGGCAAACAATGTATTAGTCTGCACCATGCAACTGCATGTTTAACTATCACTAGCCCAGAGCAGGGCTGCCATCTATTAAGCTGAGTGAGATCCCTTCCTCCACTGCCCGCCCCTGGTGCTCATAGGTCAGAAACTTGGAAAGTTCATTTTAAAACAGAATCAGTTCCAGTTCACCTCCTCCAAAAAGGAACTAGTTCCAGTTCGATTTACAGTTCAATTCACAATTAATTTATTCATTCATGTGGTCCTTGGCATTTCCCCCTCCCCCCAGACTTCATAATGTTACAAACGGCTCTGCTAACATTATACTTAAGAAAACTAAGTGCAATTGTTTTGTTTATTTCCCCCGAAAGTTATCATCTTTGAACTCATATAGCAGCTTTGCTTTCCTAATAGGTAAAAAACGGTAAATGCAATGGCCACAGTGAAGCACGAAGTTAAGTGCAATGAAAACTCTGTGTGTGTGTGTGTGTGTGTGTGTGTGAGAGAGAGAGAGAGAGAGAGAGAGAAATTTTTTGTAACTTGAATTGAATTAAAATACACCCAAAGTGGAAAAGGAACTTAATTGACCATTGGTTTACCTGGAAATTACAGAAACTTCAGGAATAAAATTAATTTGGTGAATTCATTCATTTGAATTAGTTCATTCCAAGCAGGAATTAGAAGTCAGGCAATATCATATTGTGTGTACTATGTGGAGCAACTCCAGGTTCCCTTATGTAGCTCAGATCTTCCTCTCTACAATCAAGCTGCCCTTCTCAACTGCCCATATTACAGACCTTTAGGATGTGGAAACAGAAATGCCTCCCCATCCCTGGAAGAAAAAGCAGACCTTGCCTTGAACATTCAAAACAACTGCTTAACTTCAATGGAAATTCCAGGACTGGAAGAAGCTGCTTTTGAACATGTGTGTAATCTTCTTCCTTGGATGATTTAAAGGGAGTGGGAACGGTGGAAGGGGATCTAGTGTATTTTGTTTGCAACCTTCCTCAACCTGACATCTGCCAGATACTTTGTAATAAAACTCCCATCAGCCCCAGCTAGCATGACCAATGGTCAGAGCTGATGACAGTTGTAGTATAAAAGATCCGGAAGGCACCGGGTCAGGGAAGGGTACACTCTGTGTGAGGCCAAAAATGGACACCCTCTCCAGCCCTTGCAGGACGGCTCTGGCATAGTCCTAGAGCCCTCCCTTCTCCCCAAAGTTTGGTAAGTGCTTGCCCAGCTTTGGGAAGGAGGAAGAAGGTCTCTAGGACCCTGTCAGAGCCCTCATGCCTCCTTCCCAAAGCTAGGCAAATATTTACCGGGCTTTGAAAAGGCATCCTCCTAGGTTGCGCGTCCAGTGAAGGACCACCAGTAGCTTATCTCTAAAAAGAGGGTGCTCTTTGGGGAAGTAGCTGCCACATTGACCCCACTCTTTCTTTTGGTTGCCTGTTAGGGCTGCACTGCAATGGTCCCTGAATATCTGGGCCCCATTTGCAGGCTGAAAATTTAAGGACACTTTCTGATTTTTGGAGTGGCATCCTTTAACAGTGATGATGTGGGTGTCATCTACTTTAAAAAACAACAACAACACTACCACGGATGCTCTTGGTGGCTTAGCTGCCATTTTTGTAACTGCTAAATAACCCAAATACAGCATTTGTGCATGGGGTGGGGTGGGGATTTAATAATTGCAAACAACAACAGCATGGCAACCACAGGTGGGGAAGAAAGGCAGGTCTAAATTCCCTGAAAATTAGTGGCGTGCAATTAAAAGTAAACATGTTTTCCCCATCTTCATTTTTTAAAAAAGGTTCCCATCATTTCCTCCATAACTAAAGCCAATTGTTTGAGGCATGGTGTTATCTGAAACTTCTAGGCATTAAAAAAGCTGGAAGGGGGGCAAAGATAGCCAGTTTCATTTCTGCTGGTCCCATTTAGAAATGACTTCATTGTCTCCATTTCCTCCATGCTGAAATGTGTGTGATAATAAGAATGGGGGTGGGGAGGTGAAAAGCAATGGTAAGGAAAATGCAATTAATTTCAAAAGAACTTTATTCATCAGTGGGACTTTTCTCATCAATTAACACTTCCTTTCCTTCATGGAAGAAAAAGAAGTTTGCTTAGGAATTTATAAAGCTTATACACATCTGCTGAATGAATTACAGCATGACCAAAGCAACCACAAATTGGCACAGTGACCATTATCTGTCAGTTCCTCCTCTACCGTCGGCCACATAAACCTGGTTTAGATGGAACGGGAGGGCTAAGATTCTTATCTTTTATTTTTCCTAAAAGGTACCTGCACTTCCCATGAAGCCATCGCATTGAAGTAACTGGGTGGAAAAGCTCTAAAAGTGAAGGAATCTGTAACTTACAAAGACCCAAGCTAGTAACAGATGGTAGAGTGGAGTTTCTCCTTTCCCCCCATAAACAACAAAAACAAAACAAAAACAAATGGTTTGAGGGAATTGTCTATTGTTTCTTAGTTCAGAGGTTCTCAAGATAAGATGCTATAGTGGTGAGAGTATCTCTACAAGGGGGGGGGAGTCACATCGAGATTGTGATCCAGCTGTAGTGCCGTGCAGCAAAATATAATTGGCAGCTGTGAATGTGTGCCCCAATATATATCGCCATATATAAATAACCCAACATAAGAAAAGTTCCTGCTGGATCAGACAAATGGCCTATCTAGTCCAGCATCACATTTTCACAGTGACCAACCAGATGCCTATGAGAATCCCACAAGCTGGAGATGGACACAATGGCACCGTTCCCACTTGTGCTTCCTAGGAATTGGAAGGCAGAGACATACCACATCTGATAATGTGGGCCCTAAACGACTGTCCCCTGTAACAGTGGGTCATGGAACTGACCATAGTGTTATCAAATGCAATATATACTGTAGGTAAAGGGACAAGTGTCCCCTCTTTCCCCAAAAAAACAATATGGTTACATTTGATTTCAAAAGAGGAATCTTCTCAAATTCAAGAGAGTCAGAATGCTTGGGAATTATTTAAAAACACATCAATAGATGTTCAGCTGGAATCTATATTGCAGACCAGGAAAAGTACAATGGTACCTCGGTTTTCGAACATCTCTGTTGACGAACATTTTGGTTTTCGAATGCCGTAAACCCGGAAGTAAATGCTTCGGTTTTCAAACACGCCTCAGAAGTCAAACATGCCATGCGGCTTCCGCTGAGTGCAAGATCCTGAGGCCTAGCTGTTGGCTGTTGAGTTTTTGGGTTTTGAAAGTTCCAGAACTCGAACGGTCTTCCGGAATAGATTACGTTTGAAAATGAAGGTACCATGCGAGCAAGGCAAACAGGATGCCAGTGTGATTAAAGAACAGAGATAAGGAAGCTACTAAATGCAAGAAGACTTTCCTCAGAATTACAGAATTATAGAGTTGGAAGGGAACCCCTGAGAATCATCTAGTCCAAACCCTTGGAATGCAGGAATCTCAGCTAAACCATCCATGAAAGATGGCCACCCAACCTCTGCTTAAAAACATCCAAGGAAACTCCACAACTTCCTGAGCAAGACTGTTCCACTGTCAAAGAGCTCTTACTGTTAGAAAGTTATTCTGCATGTTTAGTTGGAATCTCCATGTTGGAATCTGCATGTTCAGTTGGAATCTCCAACTAAAAAACTGATGTTTCATCCAAATGAGCACAAACGAAGGGATACTGAAAATGATTCTGAGGACATTGCTAAAAGCATTAAGACTAACAACACTGTTGGGACATGTTTAGAAACCATGCAGCCAGACTGTATGATTGTTCCAAAATCACTGTTCCAAAATCCTCACTTGGGCAATACATTTGGGGGACCAACTAATATATGCAATAGTCAACAAGATTTTCACATAGAATCCCCCACATTCACCTGAGCAGGAAGGCCAGGCCAACTGACACTCTTAGCTTTTAGACAAATCAAAAATGGGATTGTAGTATAAAGGAAAACATTTGCACCTGCCTTAACAACTTCCACACCACCTTAGGAGGCTGCACCTCAACTCGTAATGTGCACAACTCACACAAATGTTCATAGGAATTACGTGTGTACATCAAAGAGAAAAACAGAGCCATTAAACCCATAATATTGTGTCAATACAGTAAATCACTGTAATTACTGCAATTATAAGTCTGTTCATGTGATTTATCCTTCAGGAATGCATAGCAGAATGCCTATCATCTAAATCTCAGTTGTCTGGAAGAATGTGCTTTTTGTATTTATTTATTAATTTTTTGTCACAAACGTTTTATTTTTGGGCGGGAGTCCCAAATACAATTAGGCTGCAATTCTATACACCATTTATTAGGAGAAAACTCTACCGAACACAGTGCTTACTGATGAGTAAACATGCATGTTGTTTGTTTAGCTTCCCCACAAATCTTATTGTGAAAAGTATGTGGGTGTGTGCAAATACACTGTACTGTATTAAAAAGGACCATTTTCCAGCTGATTCACCACGCTCAAAATCAGGTGTCTTCAAATCTTCATATGCATATCCAAATACCCCAAGTACATAAAACACACACTTATCTATATTTTTGTACAGATACACTAAAATGTAACCTTCTTGTCTTAATCTTGACCTCTTAATCCTTATTTCAATAAAGCAAAAGCTTCATTTTGTAGCAGTAACTTATGCAGTGACATGCATTGCAATATCTGGAGGAGGATGTCAAGCAGTGGCCAATGAGGAAAGAGAATGAAGATGACTTAATGCTCTGAATGCTGTTCAGAGATCAGGGGAACATCCATTCTCCCTACTGAAACCAATAGCAGTCTGGCATGGTCCAGTGATGGTTTTGGCCTGCACTGGCTATTCTAGGCTGCAACAGAAATGCATTATGTTGCATAACTAGAGATGGAGGACCTGCGACTCTCAAAATAGACCAACATGGTTTCCTCCAGATGTTGTTGGATTCATCAGCCCCAGAGAGCATAGCCTGTGAAGAAGGGCAATGGGAATGGAATCCGACCACATCTGGAGGGCAACACATTGGTTACCGCTGATCTGGAGGGACACACATTCCCTACACCATATAGCCTGGGCATTTCCCCAGTCCTAGTTCTTGCTATGTCTTCACAGCCTGTAGGTGTACAGACCCTTTCTCCTCCCTTGCAAAGAAGCAATAAATTGTAGCATATAATCAGATTTACAGAATCTTGAATTAAAACAAACAAACAAACAGTACATGGGTGGGAAATGGTTTATCCAGTAGAGCCACACAACACTGCATTCCTCTGTAGGGTACAGTGATTGCCAGTTATCAGTATGGGTACATGGTACAGTTATCAGTATGACCCATCAAGTACAGTGGTACCTCAGGTTACATATGCTTCAGGTTACATACGCTTCAGGTTACAGACTCTGCTAACCCAGAAATAGTGCTTCAGGTTAAGAACTTTGCTTCAGGATGAGAACAGAAATCGTGCTCCGGTGGCACGGTGGCAGTGGGAGGCCCCATTAGCTAAAGTGGTGCTTCAGGTTAAGAACAGTTTCAGGTTAAGAATGGATCTCCAAAACTAATTAAGTACTTAACCCGAGGTACCACTGTATAGCAGCCAACTCCTAGGGGCCGAGGTCTCTTTGTTTCCCCTCCCCAATGAAATGTGGAGGGCCCTAAAGTTAATGGGCATTGCCATTCAAATGGTGTGGGTATGCCCCATCATGTGATCAATTATACAGGGTAGGGCCTACCTGCCCCCCAATATTTTATTCAAGTTGGCACCCCTGCCATCAAGCATTCACAATTTCATATTTCTTGGTGTCTCTATCAGTGATGTTGGAGATAATAGACTTTTGTGCACCTGCATGCCAAATTCCATCCTGCAAAAGAGGATGGGGTAGATTCAGGCAGATAAAGGAAACTATGCATTCAAACCTGGACACTGCAAAACAACAACAAAGAAAGAATCAGAAATTGCTGCCTGCAGCCTAGAGAATAATCTGTAAACAGTAAATATCAAAGGAAAGCAGTTGGCACCTGAGTGTCAACAACTGTATCTGAAAAAAACAAACATCTTTGCGTGCACAGAAATATTTACTACAGCAATGCACAACCTTTCATTCATAAAAAGGCTTCAGCAACAAACCACATCAACAGTATGTCATGAAAGCCAATGAAATGCACAGGACAATGGCTTTCAACTTTAAAAGTCTCTGGATTCACATTTAATTCCAATATATAATGTTATGTATTTAACATTTGTTAGTAAACACAGTATATTTCACTTTGATTACATTATGCACTGTATTTCATTGAGAACTGTCTTTCTCTTTTCTTCTTTCTACCTCCCTAAACCAAAATGAAGACATGATACGTGATCTGGAAAAAGAGTCCCAACTTTATTCAACAACAAGACCTATATGCATTAATAATTGGCTAATTTCTGTAAGACAAATACAGGCACCACCTAAGCAAGCAATAAACAGCATGGCACCTTTCAGAAATTAGTGGACTCCTACTCCCATCAGGCCCTGTCCAATGGCCAGGGTTGTTGAGAGTATAACAACATCAGGAGAGCACAACCTTGGCTACTTATGACCTCAGCAATGGCAGACTTCTGGGAGGATTGAAATGCCCTGCAGAGTTGGAGGAGGGCTCAGCTCACAGGAGTTGGGATACACAGGAATTCCAAAGAAAGATGCCCAAACCACCAGAATGATAATGTCTAACAATTTGTTAAAGGAGGGTACAAACTTACAGCAAAGGTCCAACGACTCTCTCCTTGTCTCTGCTCACAGCATTCCGTGGGACAGGCAACACAACAAAGAGATGTCTTGCCTGCACCCAAGTAAATATACACACAATCTTTAGAGGCCCAGGCAGGCTACGTCACATGGGAACCCAGGGGACTAGTATTAACCATTGCCTGAGATCCCTTGGAACACAATTAGCTGGCATTAGCCATTACTTCCCCCTCTAGCTATGCCTGGGGTCTGTGGATACATCAAGGCATGTGAAACACATATGAGCTCAGTGCTACAGATGCTACCAATTAGGACAGGTCATCATGACCATCAATATGCTGCAAGCAGGGCTTCCAAAGCAGCTCACCATCTGGGTCAACACAGAGGACCTCCCATTATTCTCTGCTAGGGGACACCATTTTAGCTTGAGATGTCTGATCAAGGCAGTAGAAGATGATGCACACCTTGCTTCACCTGAACATCATAAAGGCATGCTGAGACCTATATCTGATCCAGGCCACCCGCATTACCTAGCTTTCAATGAGCTAACCCATCCACAGCCCAAGAGGACCACTCATTCCATCCTGTTGAGCAGAGCAGCTATATGCAATTAGGATGGCATCCCTCAGGTGCCTTAGAGTGCTCACCAGAGTAACCTATCTTCAGTCTCTGGTGACTGTGTTGGAAGAGTGGCTTGCCTGGTGGGATAGAGTCACGGCAATAGCCTCCCAGCAGCAATGTCACTTATGGGGAGGAGCAAATTGCTGGTGAGGTCAGGTCTGCGCTGGCAGATAGGCAAGAGTGCTGGATTGACTTGGCTATGCAGTCTCTTCCATTCCTCATTGGGCAACTAGTCAATTGTACTCTGTTTCAGAGGCACGTGGTAGCAACACTCTGCAGCAAGGAAAAGGCCAAAAGGGTTGGGTGGAGCTGCCTTGTAAAGACCCTCCCTTTGCCCTCCCATTGGACAATCCCACTACTTTTGAGTGGTCTCTTTCTAGCCTAAGGGCAGCTGAGCACCAGAAGATGAAATATACTCGGAGTCCTGTAGTGATTTCATGCTCTTTATTGCAGCTTGTAAAACAGTGATTGAATTGCCCCCCAAACCTCAGGCTTTTATATACATTATTTACCCAATGAGTTCCATCTGATTGGCTGATTCTGCTTCCCTCCTGGAGCCTGATTGGTCTTTTCCTGCAAGCCAATCGGTTGTTGCATTCTAGGATCCTACTTGCCTATTGTTCTAGGATCCAAGCTTAGTACATAACAGAAGAGCTCCCTTCACTCTGCCCATCTTTTCATCTCTCCCCCCCCCACTTCTTTCTCGCCCTTTATCCAAAAGACTCCTCATCTAATATCTGGCAATAATAAATTAGTTTTTGATAATAATCAGCACTGTGCTGAACATTTCTTTTTATCATTTTCTATCAATTAATGCGGAAAGAAATTATGCTCGAAATTATTAAAGAGGAAGGAAAATGTCTTATGGGTGAAGTGCTGGGTTTTTAGCTGACCTCACTTTTGAGATGCTCAGAGGGTGCTCTAACACTGGGACAAGACCATACCGGGAAGAGCATTCCACAAGTGCAGAGCCCCAACTTAAAAGGACATATCCTTTGTTGTCACCATCCAACCCTCCATCAAGGGAGGGGACAGAGGAGCACCTCTGATGAAGATCAAAGGGTCTAAGTAGGGTCTTTGGGGAAGAGGTGCTTCAAAGGAAAGGCTACCCTCCATAAAACTGCCTGAAGGTGTGCAATTGTTTGCTGCATTCCTGCTTGTAGGGATCTGTGGCATTCTGTGTGGATAATGTGCATGCACAGCCTTAAGTCACCACATTTTGCGGAGCAACAGGATGGGGACAGCTTTGAAAAATATTTGCCAGCATCCTTGTATGCAGGTATCCTTCCTGCCCTCTTAAGGGGACCCACATAAGGACCTTTTACATATACAAAGAGATCTTGCTTATGTTGTCAATACCATGCAGACTGATAGAAACCTATAAGCAAACCAATTAATACACATAGCATTTTACACACCCACACACACCCTGCCCAGAATATTGTATATTTTGGAGCTCTTCCATGGCAACCAGTTGTGGCAGCCTTCAAAAGTGCTTGATATTTCAACAGTAGGGCAAAGAGAAGGTATGATGCAGCAATTATTTAATGCCTTGTGCAAGGATGAGACCTATTTAATGTATTGTGCAAGCGATTATTTACTGCACTGTGCAAACATCTACGGTGCATCCGAAGTGCACTTTTGATCTGGTCTTTCCAATACAACCCACAGCCAACATCTTTGATCTCCAAGTTAGTGATCTAATCTGCTGTATAACTTAGCTTTTATTGATCTGTTCTCATGCTAAGCAAATCAAGTCTCACTTTTATGGGACAGATTGAAAAAAGATAGTAAAACTGCCTCCAAGACTGCAGTTTAAATCTGTGCAATAACAGGGGAAGCCAGAGATAAGACTTTTATTGCACTGCCAAACTTCACATGAACCCCAAGTGTCATTAAAAGGTATGTGTCATTTGCCACATATATTTATTTTACTAGATAACTTGGTTACCACCCATTTAGAAGCAAAATAGTCTATGCTTTTTTGTTTTGGAATCTATCATTGGCATCAAATATACATTCAAGGTAATAACATTCCTGTGGTCTGTCATACAAACTACATATTGTCTGTCTAAGTACACAGTTTAATTTATTTACAGGAGTTTTTAAAAAAAAATGGGATTGAAAACACAGCTGTGCATTTTACTGATTTGTTTTAACAAACTGCTGAATTGACCCAACAATGAGATCTTATGAAATGGTTTAATCTACCACAGTGCAAAGATGGAACCCAGTTATGGCAAAATGGAACAGAGATGTCAAACTGTATCCAACATTTGATGTCTGGTTACCATTAGAGGGATATGGCACAGGGTTCCTAACTCTGGTGCCAGTCAAGAGACACTGGGCCACAATTCAGGGCACACTCAAGCACTATTCAGGCATTGTTCTTCCACACTTTCAAAGAACACATGACAAGTGAGTAGGGCTGCCCGTGCTCCCAATGTCCTCTCTCCTTCAGGCTGCAAGCTCAAGTTTTTGTTTTTGTTTTGCTGGAAGGTGTGAAGTGGAAGTCTTCATGCATTCAGTTGATCAGTTGGTACCTGTACTGGATTTGAATTGCTTTTCTGTATATGCTTGCATAGATAGATAGATAGATGATAAATAACTTCACAGTTTAGAGATGTGATATAGAAATGCTTTTAAATAAGTAAATACGTAAATAAATAAATGTGATTATTTAAATACTTTATAGATACAATTATTTAACTGTTTTAATATATGTTACTCATTTTATTATACTGTAAATTGCTTCAGCATGCACCCTGAGAAGTTATTCAAAAATGAAACAAATTGTAGTCATCATAAGACATGGAAACTTCTGAACCCACCATGACTGGGATTCCCGATTATGGGAAGAATTTGACATGCATTCAAACCTTCTGGAAAGAATGCATGGATCTGTCAATTTCCCTTTCTCCTATTTTCTCATTTTTTCTGCTCTTAAGTTTGGTATTTTGAATTTCCACATCAGTATGTGTTTGTATACATACATACATACATACATAGCTCCTCATGAAGAGTCAAAAGCGTTTTAGTGTGCTTCTTTTTTAATTCACACATTTTTGTCCACTCATGCACATTTATGCAAGCAATCCCCACGCTGTATAATGCCTTTTTGGATGTTATTTCAACCATTTCGTGCATTTTAACACACATCTTTCCATAATGTATGCATTTTTGTGCACATGATTTCATTGCATAGAAGCCAACTCCTTTGAGTAAAATATTTGGGGGTTAATATGACTGCTAAGACTTTAAATTTATTTAAAGATAACTATGAGAAATGTTGGATAGAAGTGAAAAAAGATTTGGAAATATGGTCAAACTTGAAGCTTTCCTTGTTGGGTCGAATTGCAGCTATAAAGATGAATGTATTGCCAAAAATGTTATTTTTGTTTCAGTCATTGCAAATTTTGGACAAGATGGACTGTTTCAAGAAGTGGCAGAAAGATATTTCTAGATTTGTCTGGCAGGGCAAGAAGCCCAGAATAAAATTTAAAATACTAACTGACGCAAAGGAAAGAGGTGGATTTGCCCTGCCAGACCTTAAACTTTATTACGAATCAGCAGCATTCTGCTGGTTGAAAGATTGGCTGCTTCTTGAGAACACAGACATTTTGGACTTAGAAGGTTTCAATAATGTTTTTGGGTGGCATGCATATTTGTGGTACGACAAGGTTAAAGCACATAAAGCATTTAAAAACCATATTGTCAGGAAAGCATTGTTTAATGTCTGGATAAGATACAAAGACTTACTGGAAATTAAAACCCCAAGGTGGTTGTCACCAATGGAAGCAAAGGCTCAGAAAAAGCTCAATATGGAGGCCAATTGGCCGAAATATTGGGAAATATTGGAACAAGATGGAGACAAATTGAAATTGCAGAGTTTCGAGAAATTAAAAGATAGAGTGCGAGACTGGCTACATTATTATCAAATAAGAGAGGCCTACAATTTGGATAAAAAAATTGGCTTCCAGGTGGAAAAATCAAAATTGGAAACAGAATTGTTAGATCCCAAAACTAAGATACTTTCAAAAATGTATAACTTGCTGTTAAAATGGAATACGCAGGATGAAACGGTTAAATCTGCTATGATTAAATGGGCACAAGATGTTGGACATAACATTATGTTTGCTGACTGGGAACAGTTGTGGACCACCGGTATGAAATTTACGGCATGTAATGCCTTAAGAGAGAATATTATGAAAATGATATACAGGTGGTACATGACACCAGTCAAGCTTGCAAAAATCTATCATTTGCCCGATAACAAATGTTGGAAATGTAAAGAAAATGAAGGTACATTCTTTCACCTTTGGTAGACGTGCCCAAAGATTAAGGCTTTCTGGGAGATGATCTATAATGAAATGAAAAAGGTATTTAAATATACCTTTCTGAAGAAACCAGAGGCCTTTCTCCTGGGCATAGTCGGCCAATTGGTGCCAAAGAAGGATAGAACTTTCTTCATGTATGCAAGAACAGCAGCAAGAATACTTATTGCAAAGTATTGGAAGACACAAGATTTACCCACCCTGGAAGAGTGGCAGATGAAGGTGATGGACTATATGGAATTGGCGGAAATGACTGGCAGAATCCGAGACCTGGGAGAAGAGTTGGTGGAAGAAGATTGGAAGAAATTTAAAGACTATCTGCAGAAACACTGTAAAATTAATGAATGTTAAAATGATGTTGGATTGAAAATAAGTGGCATTAGCAACAAAGTTAATAAGAATATGCAAAAATGAATTCATAATGGATTAAAATATAGAGTTAAAAAATGTTGAGATATTGAGTTAAGATAAATGAAAGAGGGTAAGGAATTGCTGACTTGATTATGTAAATGGGAATACAAAAAGGGGAGGTGTGAGGAGGTCAAAGAAACAAGCAAAGGAGTTTAAAGTTATGAAAAACGGATTTATTTATTTATTTATTTTGTCTTTTGTATGTTGTATTTTTTATTTTTATTTTTTATTTTTCCATGTATTTTTGTATTCTTGCCTTTGTAAAACCTTAATAAATATTTCTTAACAAACAGAAGCCAACTCCTTTGGGCCAAGGTCCCTTTGCCCACCCCTAAAATATTTGAGGGGACTATCCTCCCAAGCTGATGGGCATTGCCATTCAAATGGCATGCGTGCAGTGCATCATGTGATTGATTATGTGGGGTGGGGCTTACCCACCCCCACCCCATTTTTTTATTCCTGTTGGCACCCCTGTCATTGGGGACCTGCACTACAACACCCAGAGGAGTGTCAGCTTTCATGGATAGCTGTATTTTGCTTTGCATATTGTTTCAGGAAGTGTGTGTGAGGTAAAGGTAAAGGGACCCCTAACCATTAGGTCCAGTCGTGGCCGACTCTGGGGTTGCGGCGCTCATCTCGCTTTATTGGCCGAGGGAGCCGGCGTACAGCTTCCGGGTCATGTGGCTAGCATGACTAAGCTGCTTCTGGCGAACCAGAGCAGCGCACGGAAACACCGTTTACCTTCCCGCTGGAGCGGTACCTATTTATCTACTTGCACTTTAACGTGCTTTCGAACTGCTAGGTCGGCAGGAGCAGGGACCAAGCAACAGGAGTTCACCCCATCGCGGGGATTCGAACCGCTGACCTTCTGATCAGCAAGTCCTAGGCTCAGTGGTTTAACCCACAGTGCCACCCGTGTCCCTGTGCGTGAGGTAGATTTACATTAAAGCATTAACCAAGCCGAATTTCTCCCCTATCCCTACCTTCTACTGAATGCATAAAGGCCTGCAGCTGTAGCCAGTGAAAATGAGGACCCTGGAGCAGAGTGAGGATGCCCAGCCTTGTTCTACCAACCACATGTTCCCAGACAGATACCTGAATAGAGTCTCACATACACATGCTATGATTTCACAGACTTCAGTAAGGTTGAAGCAACTGGGCTGAACCTAAAACAGCTGGCCTACCAAAACTCCAACATTAAATTTGAAATTTCCTTACTCCATTTCATGTTGATGAAGATTTTTCTTGAAAAAGACACACACATACACACGTATGTATGCAATGCAGAATTATTATTATTATCATTATTTTGCTGCACTGGGCTGTCAGAAGAAATACGAGAAGATTAATTCGTATACACCCTGCACTCTTCCATCATGCTTCAGAATATGTGGGTCTGTCATGCGAAATGCTATTACATTACTGAGCATGAAGGAAAATAACTGTGGACAAAGTATTGTGTCTCAGCTTGATGTTATTAAGAGTAGTTTTGCTTCAGAGGGTTCCCTATTGTGGCATTTTTCCTATTGTGCAGTAGCAAGAAAGACCTGATGACTATACCGAGAGCGTATGATACATTCAGGAAGCAATGCTTTTAGTTCCCATGCTCAGAACAATAGTAACTGAGAAAATTCCTGTAAATTGATTGCCTACAATTTTGGGGGGAATTTCATATCTCAGAGCCAAACAAAGACTGTAGATGACACCTGACAATTTACATGTCTATCCAGTTAGATTATTATGACGGGGAAAAAATATTTAAAAAGCCCTCTGTTTTTGTTACTCGAGCGAGGAGAGCAATTGGCTTCAAAATGTCTTCTGTGCCAGAAAGTTTTGTACTATTTGGTGTATTTTAAAAGCCTTATCCTGAAATGTACTGAGTGCTTCCTGCACCCAAAGAAGTTCCAGTTCTTTTGTTAAAGATGCAACAAAGGGAACAAAAATGCATTCATTAATAGTGACTTTAAAGGATATGGTGCATCTGTAGGGACTAAGAGTAGTGCATCTTTAAATGTTATGGCCACAGTCCATTGAGTTCCTGCATGAGCCTTATTTAAATTAAGGGAGAACACAGGCATATATCTTAGATGATGTAAGTGTCTTGGACACACATACAATGACCCGAGAACAACTGACTCAGTAACCAAAGACTATGTGCTCAAAGTTAAAGCCAAGTCCGACACAGTTAAAACATTACATCTGTCTTACTGGACTTTCACAAGACTTTATTTGATCTGCAGTCTGGCAGAAATTTAGTTCGACCCAGAAACTCTGGCGTATCAGATCTTCCTAGGGCACAGTGCTGAATCTGTGGTCCTGTGAGGCTGCTGAGCAGTTCAGAATCTTAAATCTCTCTCAAGGTCCTTCCTCACGAAGCAGCAGATTATAGCTGAAGGGCTTGCTGATGTGGTCAACTGGGCCATTTTTGCATGTGATTTGTGTGTGACATGTAAGGGCATCTTTGAGAAGCAACTTCCTGTCCTTCTGTAATCTCTCTCGATTCAGTGGGGCAGCACCTTCTTTTGGGAACTCCCTACCCAGTGATAGTAGACAAGCACTGTCATTGTATCGTTTTTGGCACCAACTAAATTTCTTTTGGTAAGCCTATCCATGTAATTTTAATGTGTTAACCCTATTTTGTTCTGTTTACCTAAAAGAATGTCTCACCCCTAAACCCAGTTGATCACTACACTCTACCATCTTCTCAGGCGGTCCCTTCCAAGCAGTGTAGGAACGTGGTCTTTAGTTGGTGGCACCCACTTCCCTCCCATCATATATTAAACAGCTCCCACCTCTGTTGCTTTTTGGCACCTACTGAAGATCTAAACCACTGAGTCCGTTGGGCTTGCTGATCAGAAGGTCAGTGGTTTGAATCCCTGCAACGGGGTGAGCTCCCACTGCTTTATCCCAGCTCCTGCCAACCTAGCAGTTCGAAAGCACACCAGTGCAAGTAGATAAGTAGGTACCACTCCGGTGGGAAGGTAAATGGCATTTCCGTGCACTGCTCTGTTTTCGGTGTTCTGTTGTGCCAGAAGTGGCTTAGTCATGCTGGCGACATGACCCAGAAAAACTGTCTGCAGATAAATATCGGCTCCCTCGGCCTGTAAAGCAAGATGAGCGCCGCAACCCCAGAGTTGTCTGCAACTGGACTTAACTGTCAGGGGTCCTTTACCTTTACCTTTTACCTGAAGACGCTCCACTTTCAACAAACCTTTTAAGTGGACATATGTATCCTGGTCTGCATCAGCACTGAAACTATTATAATTGGTTTTATATATGGAATGGTTGTTAATTGTTTAATATGTTTTTAATTGTTTTTACACTTATTTTATGGCAAAGGGTGGGTACAAAATGTAATTAAAGAAATAATAATAAACAATGTATGTTTTACAACAGAATAAGGGTATTTTAAAAGATAGTGAAAATAGCAGACAGTGCATGTCCATAGTCGGAAAAGCTCTCTAAAAGGACAGAGAGACAGAGCAGCGCTTCCTCAAATAACCTCTTTGAAAATGTGTCTCTGAATGCAGTTGGCTTTAGGGGTTAACTTGCTGGAGCTACTGAATTTAGGAAGCCCAACCTTTCAATATACCATGGCCATCAATACCTTGCAGACCATTATTCTCCCTTCCGGGAGGTGTCAATAAGGCTAATAAGACAGACATCCAGTCTATGCAGGGCCACAAGATACAGACATTGGATATCTTCCCTATTGGTGGCTCTCAGTCTTGGGGTCATGACCTCCGGGTAGGCAGTGAAGCTGTTGTCAGGGTGTTGCAAACACCACTGAGACATCGTAAGCCTTCACACGTATATATTTTCCTTTGTAAAGGTTTTATAGGTGGTTGAGGAGATTACCTTGAGAATGTCAAAGGCTGAGGTTATAGGAGTTAATGACTAGATGGAAACACAGCCTATTCTAGAGGTTACAAAACTGCTAACCTACAAGGCAAGCCTAACTGTGCCTACTCAGAAGTAAGTGCTATCGAATTCAGTGGAACTTACTCCAGGGTAAGTGAGGTTAGGACTGCAGATTTTCTTTTTTGCTGCAAGACAGTCCCAGCACCATGGGCCAATGCCTCACTAAAGTCAGGAGAAGTCTACAGAATCAGAGCAATGTGGTGGTTTGCTTTGTGTACAGGGATTTAAATATATGCACTGTTCTTTTAAATACAAATTGGCCTTCAGAATGTCCTTTCTCCTCTTTTTCCTAAGGGGACCATGTTTACAAACCAAAACCTTTATGGATCCTTAATCCAATATGCAAGTTTCAACAGATGCTAGATTTAAGAGAAGACTCAGATCCAAAGGAAATTTTGCCCCGGAAGCCCCAATTAGACTGAACACAATAAACTGAAGTCCTATTCCTACTTACCCAAGAGTAAGCCTCACTAAAATCAGCAGGGCTTACTCTCAAGTAGTCACTACAAATTGGAACTCCCTCTTGACATCAGGAAAGCACCTTCACTGTACTTTTCTTTTTTAATAGGAGTTACAGGGGCTTTAAATAGCTTTTCTTTTTTAAAAAACAACTGAATTAGTTTTTGAATGTTTTAAAACATGTGTTTTAGCTGACCTTAATTAACAAATTCAAAATTAATATATTTGTAAATCACTTTCTGGGTTTATTACAGTCAAATAGTATATACTGTACATTTTGTTAAATAAAAAGAAATATAAGCTCTATGACTGTGTGATTTTAGGGAGATCTAGAAGTTTGTTCTAAAAAAATTTAAGTCATGTGGCCCTAAACCAAAACAGTAACATTAGACAGTCTTGGTAAATCACCATTTTCACTGAAATGCTGACCATTGTGCACTCTTACTCTTTCTCAGTTTTCCTATCTGTAAAAGCGTGTTCTCCTTCATGGAGAGCACGTGTTGCGGTGGGGGCCGCCAGGACACTCCAAAGTTGGGGGCGGGCTAATTGTTCGTTGGCCACTGATGCGATTGGGGCTTCCCTTGTTGTTGGGAAGAAGTTAATGTTGCCATTTGTTGATTGACAGCCAGAAATGCTAAAACTCCTTGCACGAGGCTAGGGCTTCCTCTTTTCGACCGTGCATTGGATTGCCCGCCCCCCCTCCCTAGAATTAGGGTTGTTCGCTTTGACCTTGCTATGCCTGTCATGGGGTTGTCTGCTCTTGGGGCAGGGGCCTGGTAGGAATTTTGTCCAAATGGCTGATTGGCTGGGGCCATTTGGTTTTTGCCTACTGCGTAGCAAATCGTCACAACTTGTAAGGTTGCAATTAGGCATTGGTTTATGGTTTGGTTGGTTGAGGGGAAGTGGTTGAGTGCCTGCCCTTGGTAGGTTGAGTGCCTGCCCCTCTAATGCTGCTGCTGCAAGGGATTCCGTTAAAGGAATTGGGGGCTAACTATTGCTTGTCCACTCTGTCAAGGGGGCTCGGGCCATAGCAATGAGCTCCTGGTTGCATTTGGGGGTGAGGGCAGGTTCCCTGCTCCATGTAACCCCCAAGTGTATTCCCCTATTCTGACTTTCGCATCGTGCGGAATGTCAATCTGTCCCCCCATGGTCGCAACCAATGCCTAAGCAACCACTCACAAATTTGTATTTCAATAAAGTTGTGGCCAAAATTATGCCAAAAATCTTAAACAAAAAATTCTGTGTGGTGTGTGAGTTATTGGGGTGGCCCTGGGGACCTCGACACGCAAATAGAAATAGTAGTGATTTACCACACACAATGGTTATATCACGAGCGCTGCAAATCCCTTATCGTGTTTAAAAGTTCTATATGTGTTATTTGATAATATTTTCTTCTTCATTAATTATGTTCTCATTAAGCCAAAAGAAATCACACAGCCCCTCTTATACTGCTATGCTATTATCTAAACATTGCTTCAAAAGGGAGGGAGGAGGCTAACTCGAAATGAGTCTGTCTTGGAGTCTTAAATAAATAGCGAGCTCAGTATAATGTTCACATCACAAAACCACTGCACTTCATTCTGCCTTGATTGATGGTCACTGTTTAGCTTCGACTCAGAGTTGAGCCAGCCCCGGGACTTTATTACCTCCCGTTCTAGTAAGGGTGGTCTCGTCAGTTCAGTGTGGAGGTCAGTAGTAGGGCAGGGAGAGCACTAATTTCACCGTGAAACAGACCTGCACTTTTGCATGCGCTCTTGTGATGTGTTCAGCCCAGGAATATTTGCTCCAAACATATCTTCATTCAAGAGCAGTTCAAAGCATTATATCAATTTTATATATATATAATTTTTAAATTATTTTTCCTTAAACACATTTCCCAACAATACATGGACCAACATATAAACCCTTTTTGCTCTGCCGAGCTTGCGACTTCCCACCTTCCCTTCAACCGGTATCCCATATCAAATCCAATCACTTTGGATTGGATTGGATTGGATTTGAAGCACTATATCTAGCTGCCCTGAAGAAAAAGCAATTTTAAAATGTAAGATAGGGCTGGAGCCATAGCTAGAATATCTACATTTCATTGGATTAAAATAATCACCAAAGAATTGAATAAGTTTTTAGGGGTGAACACTCCACAGTCACCCCACCTCTCTCAGGCTAATCTACACCTTACATTTAATGCACATCCAACACACATTTAAAGCACATACTTATAGAATCATATAATTGTAGAGTTGGAAAGGACCCCAAGGCAATGCAGGAATCTCAACTAAAGCATGAATGGCAGATGGATATCCAACCTCTGCTTAAAAACCTCCAATGAAGGAGAGTCCACCACCTTCCAAAGGAGACCATCCCACTGTCAAATAGCTCTTACTGCCAGACAATTCTTCCTGATGTTTAGTCAAAATCTCCTTTCTTGTAACTTGAAGCCATTGGTTTGGTTGCTACCCTCTAGAGCAGAAGAAAACATATTCCACATGACAGCCCTTGAGTTATTTGTAGATGGCCATCATATCTCCTCTCAGTCTCGTCTTCTCTAGGCCAAACACACACAGCTCCTTCAACCACTCCTCATAAGTGCCCCTATGAAGGTTCAGAGGAGCTCACGGTAGTACAAGACAACACAATGTCCTGTGTTCTGAAAGCACTGCATGCATGAAATGTGGCTATATTGTTCCCTGCTGGACTCTTTGATGCCATGCTGCTAATGTTAGGGAAGCATCAGAGCTCAGTTGTAGAACACCTTGCAGCATTCCAAAGAAAGTTCTCAGGTTCAGTCATCCATATCCGAAGGTGGGAAAATGTCTTGCTTGAAACACTGGAGAACTGCTGCCAGACAAATAGATCTATGGTCTGATTCTGTATCAAAACAGCAGCAGCAGCTTATGTTCTTTACAAGTCTACTGAATCAAAATACAGACAAGTGCTGGCAAATATACCTGCCTTAGACCCTGTGTTCTCAAACATGGCTCCATGAGTGTTCCTCTAGATTCATTCAGATGGTCCATGGCATGTCCACATTCAATATTCCTATTGATTTTCAATTGTATTTTATTGCTTCTTTTATTTCTTATGAATGCAGATTGTCATACAATAATGTGCAATATAATAAAAAAGAAGCAATGAAAATATGGCGGGGGGGGTGCGGGGCGGTACAGCATAGCACATTACAATTGCTACCGAAAGAAAAATCTTTCAGTGGCCCACCAATACTACCAGCAATTTTCAAATGGTCCGTGTGATGGAGTTTGGGAGCTAATGTAATGGACAATACTGGGTAAAAGAGACAAATAGACTGACCTGCTATGGCAGCTTCATATGATGCTGGGAAGAATGAGCTAGATTAAATATGTTCCAATGCAGATTGCTGGAGGGCAGGGAATGAGGAATCCATAATACCTCTTGACGTGCTACTTCTCTTTCTGCCAAAGCCAACTAAAATCAGTAGAAAACACTGTTTAATTTGCACCAGAGCACAGCCCTGGCATCTGTTTCCCAAACTAAAGCTTCAACAGATGAAGTCAAAATTACCGTATTTTTCGCTCTATAACACGCACCTGACCATAACACGCACATAGTTTTTAGAGGAGGAAAATCCGTAGGCATGCCACCCATAGGCATTCCCTCTATAACACGCACAGACATTTCCCCTTACTTTTTAGGAAGAAAAAAGTGAGTGTTATGGTGCAAAAAATACGGTAATTAAAGTGACCCTCTTGGCATCTCCAGAATGTATTTCCCTTACTGTTAAAGTAAGTTATCCTCTTAATTCAGGAATAAGAGGAAAGGCTTCCAGAAGATTTTGTCCTGCTGGTTCTTTCTCAAAAAATTAAGCACAGGTGAAAACATGTGGAGATAAATGTCAGAGAAGATGAAAAAGTATAGCATAAAAAGCTAATTTCAGAATGAATGGTAGTTTGGGATTTTTTATGGGGGGGTAGAAATTGGATTATTATATGTGTTTCTCATATCTCTATCTCTACATATAGATAAATAGAAATAGTGTTCATGTGTACTGATTTTTTATTTATTTGGCTTTTAGTTGCTATACTTATAACAATGGTTGAGAGATACTGTTGTTAAACTGCCTTACCTACAAAGTATAATTATCGTGATTCATATTCATATTATTTGGTTTTGAATGCCCAATTTGCATTGTATTTCTTTTACTGATTCCTTTTGGTTTCCATATGTAAACAGGTGAAAGAGTTCTGCTGAACTATGAAGCCTTTTTATAAATGAACTAAATAATAAATTTCCCAAACGTGTATGTTGCTTTACTTCTACCCTATGAAAAATCCTCAAGACATTCTAACAACAACATCCAAAATCCAGTAATACTGAAACAGAATATTGGTACAGATGCATGAAACCCCATCAAAGGATTTGTTTATCTATTTCCAGTATCTTGATGGGCCAACTCTCCCAACTCAACTCACAATGCATTTAAAACACAGAATTCATAATAGGATGACCACACTGTATAAAATCACAATGAAGAAAATGAAAACATCCAAAAGCATTATACCAGTAGCAGTTAAAAGAAGATGAATCATAAAAAACATAGCATATATATTTAAATAAAAAAGAGAAGTTTTTTTAAACACAAACACTTAATTAGCAAGGACAAAAATAAGCATGAAAAGCAGCTTCAAACAGAAAAATCTTCAAGCCCTGCTTAAAAATGTCTATGTCAGAGTCAATACCTACATGCCTACCTGAAGCCACCAAAAAGCATTTAACGGACATATAAATTTATGTTAATTAAAAGTTGCAATGACTCTTTGGCGATCGATTTCCAGATTTGGAATGCCAACCCCAAAAGAGGATCTCTGTCTCTGGTAGCCAACTACCTCATTTCTGTAAATTTCCATATCTGTATCTGTTTTATTTATTTATTTTAAAAGTTCTTATGAAAATTCATTGCCATTTTAGTGTAAATTTCTCCTAATGTACACATTTTTTTTCAGGCAAATTTCCCCAATATACACATATTTACATGCAATTTTGCCCAAAATACTTTTTTTTTTTGCAAAGCCATTCCCTCTAATAAAGCAAATTTTTAATGCACAATATTAACCCTTGTATTTGCATTTTTTGCACACATTAGAGAAGTGCATTGCAAATTCAGAAATCTGTGAATTTCAAAGGGTGGCTGTGTTTTGGTTCTCACGTTGTTGTTTGGTAGATTTAGGTAGGTCCACTTTTAAATGCAGATTGAATCTAATTTCTCTATCATCCCTAACTGTGTTCTGTTTTCTCTAGTGTCCGTGCACACATTCATCTGCAAATTTTAAAAATACATTTCCACAAAACGAATAAATCTACCATAATTTTGATCTCAAACTTTATTTGCATATACTTGTGCACAGGATTAAAAATGAGCCAAACTATTATTCTCCTAAATGGAAGACTTTCAGTGGAAGATGCTGTTCTACAAAATCTAATATTCTCTTATCAGATGTCCTTTAATCTCAAGATCATTGTTACAGGAAGTATATAAATGTGAACATTTATTGCTTCTATTTATTGCAAGGCATACTTTGAAAATACTGGTTACTGAATCACAAAAGGTTCCACTCCAAAGATGGATAAGAATCCTAAATGAACACCAACATTTTTCAGTATATTTGTGCTAGGAAATCAAAGAACTGTTCATATGAAGAGACATCGGTATCTATTATTCAAGAAAGGGTTGGGTCTCAATTTTCTTGGGGCCAATAAATTACAAAGGTGGCTGAATCACTTGATTTACATGTGCATATGTTTTAAAAAAAACCAAGTAAAAAGAAATGAAGATTTTTAGTGAAAACCAGATGCTAAGTCCCAGAGGAATAAATTAAAATAAATGATTTTTGAAATATGAAGGAAAGCAACTCTGTGGATCCATGTGCCTTTCGCATGACACTTTGGTTCGCTTGCTCCTGTAAAAGAATAAACCTTTGCAATGCTGAAGCACCTACTAGAAAAATTTGAATTATTGCTGATGGGAAATGATCAAGAAGACAACAGAGCACGACCTTTCTTTGTGAAAGTAAGGACTGTATCTCCAGACCTTTGGAAACAAAGCATAAGATGCTATGAATTAGAACCATATGCAGAGAAAAAACAAGTCGCCGGAGTAAACATTGGTTGATGTTCATAGTGAAGATCAAAAGCGCTCATAAAACCATCTTCTACAAAAGAATCTGGGGTTAAGATCAAATCAGGAACTTAACTTCTGCTCCACAATGCGGTTATTGGGGGATGGGATTAAGGCGGGTTAAAGCAGCAGCTATTCTGCTGAGCAGAGGCTATGTGGAGCTATGCAGAGCTGGTTCCTACCCTTTCATTAGAGTTTTTTTACCAGAGGTTGGATGGTTATCTGTCAGAGAGTCAAAAGCTGTGGTTCCTGCGTTGCAGTGGGTTAGACTAGAGGACCCTAGGAGTCCCTTCGAATTCTACAATTCTGTGAAATGTCTCCTAGCAATCACGTGGAGATAGATTAGTGTCCAGTGGGCAGCACACACTGTGGAACTGTCAGCCATTTGTGTGTGTGTGTGTGTGTGTGTGTGTGTGTGTGTGTGTGTGTGTATCTTTTCCTTTTCAATCTTTTCCTTCCTCCAAGAAGCTCAGTGAAGTCTATTTAGCTTCCTCCTCCCACACACCATTTTTTGCTCACAACAATCCTGTGAGACAGGCTCCTCCAACTAGATGATCTGGATTATGATCATCATCCCTGATCATTGGCCATACTGGCTGGGGGTGATGGGAGTTGCAGTCTTCAACATTCCAGGTTGAAGAAGCCTGGTGATATCATGTGAACTTAATGGCAGACTGAACATTTCAACCTTTGTCTCTGTGGTCTAAGTCCAACACTCTAAAGTGGTGCAATCTACTCTCTAAGCAGCTTACAGATTTGTCAAGTGCGTGTGACAGTTTCCCTAAAGGTGTGGTGTTTAAGCATTCCCGCCATGGTGGTTTCCACTGTGACTGAGTCTTGCCCACAGTGGCCCCATCTTGCACCATACATACCTTGTTAAACAGCTATGACTTTGCCCAAAGGATCCTGGGAACTGTGGTGAGTTAAAGGTGCTGAGAGTTATTAGGAGACTGCTATTCTACTCACAAAGTGGTTTAACAATCAATCCCTCTTCTCAGGGAACTCTGGAAATTGTGTCTCCGATAGGAAACGAGGGGTCTCCTAACATATCCTGGCACCTGTAATCAATTACAGTTCCCAGGATCCTTTGGGGGAAGCCATGGCTGTTTAAAGTGATATGATGCTGCTTTAAATGAGTAGCACAAATGGAACCAGTAAATTGTTCACATGATGGTCATTCAATCTTCGGCCCTCAATGATGGCCAGTAGGTCAGTCTTCCATTTCTGGACTTCTAATTACCAGAACATGTCTGGTATACTCTGCAACACTCCTACAAAACCTGCTTCTGAAGACATGGGTCCACCTCTAGGTCCTTCTGGAATGTATTCAGTATTAGCCACTACACTCATTGCCTATCTGGCAAACTGTTGTTGTGGCTGCTTCTCGTTAACTTCCAACTCAATGCCAGGTCGTGGATGGAGTTTCCCATGTGTGGTAGACAGTGGGAGGTAATGAATGAAGATACCACTCCTGATTCATCCTAGAACTGTCTCCTGTTGCCATTCTGGAGTGTGTGGGTCTAGGACATGGGTAGGCAAACTAAGGCCCGGGGGCCGAATCCGGCCTAATAGCCTTCTAAATCCGGCCTGCAGACAGTCCAGGAATCAGTGTGTTTTTACATGAGTAGAATGTGTCCTTTTATTTAAAATGCATCTCTGGGTTATTTGTGAGGAATAGGAATTTGTTCATTTTTTTCTTTCAAAATATATAGTCCAGCCCAAGGTCTGAGGGACAGTGGACCGGCCCCCTGCTGAAAAAGTTTGCTGACCCCTGGTCTAGGAACATAGGAAGGAACACGGAAGCTGCTTGATAGTGGATCAGGCCATTTCCCCATCTAGCTCTACTCTGCTTACATTGGCCAGCAGTGTCTCTCTGGGATTTCAGATGGGGTTCTCTCCCAGCCTTATCTGGAGATGCCAAGGATTGGACCTGGGGCCTCCTACATGAAAAGCAGATGTTCCACCGCTGAGCTACAGTTCTCGCTGCAAAGGAAAGCCTAAGCAGAGCTGCAGGAGAAAACACAGTGAAGCTCAGAGAGCAATCAATTGGCAAAGCCCAGCAAAGTGCTCTTCTCCAGTGGGACTTCTCGCCGCACGGTACATTTCTGGAGTTTCTCCCGCCAGATGGATTCACTAATGTCAGCAAAGACCTGAATGTGTAAAGCCTGTATGCCACACTTGTAATTGCAAATGCCAAGGGCAAACATCCCCTACAGACATTGCTTAATTGTGCCTTTTCTCTCCCAGTGAGAGCGCATGTATGACTGCACCGTGAAAGATCCCAGTGCAGAACTTGCTGTGTTCTGAACATACTGCTTCTAGCAGCCTTTTGGGCAATTTCTAGGATTGCTGAAGAATGCTGATGACTAGCCTAGAGGGTGATATGGAGGAAAACGAGGAAGCAATCCAAGCTGCAGTATCATTTCCCTCCTCCCTTTGAAATTCACCCTTTGTCACAGCAAACAATGGGCAAACCCAACATTGCCGGGAAGGAGAAAATTCAGCTTGCAATCTGTTCAACTTTTACACGCTGATAAATGGAAGGATCCTTGCCTTCCATTTTGGAAGGGAGCACAGTAAACACACTTCCAGCCAGAATGGAAGGTCAATGAAAGCCTTTCCTGCCTCTGGCTTAAAATGACACTTAAGTGCTATGGAAGAAAAGCAAAGGCAATTCTGCCCGCAATACAAACCTGCCTTTCCCCGTCTTTTGGATTTGAACGCCACCGATAGCTTTTCGAGTGGAAAATGGTGCCTGTCACGATGCTTCCTGTATTTTCAGCTCTCCGCTTTTGTGCAAGCATAGGAAATTGCTTGGAGTCTAAATAGGACCGTAAGGCTGATGTATAGCTTCTCAAGCTGCAACAAAGGACGGTCTGCTTTCAGATTCTGTTCTAGGCCAAAGCAAAGTGCCTTGGCAATAGAACAGGATGAATGAAAACCACAAGGGGGCAAAGAAAACATTTGAACTTCAGCTACTCTCTACCTAAAGTATTAAGATGCTGGGCCAAAGCTCTGCTCAAACTTTTTTCCACTTGATTCACAGAGATTCCTGTCTTTTCCATGCAGCGTGATGCCTGCCATCCTAACCTTTCAGTTTTGTTTTTCTTACAATCAAGCAGTATATCAATTTTATGTAATAAAATTCATGGAGTTTATTTTCAAATATCCATTTATTTTTATGCTTATCTCATGTTTTCTCCAAGAACCTCAACTGTGTACTGTAGATTAGACTGAGAATTGTGGCTCTGCCTCACCTACCATCCTCAGTTTCTTGTTGTTATTGTTGTTTAGTTGTTTAGTCGTGTCTGACTCTTCGTGACCCCATGGACCAGAGCACACCAGGCACTCCTGTCTTCCACTGACACCCGCAGTTTGGGCAAACGCATGCTGGTAGCTTCGAGAACACTATCCAACCATCTTGTTCTCTGTCGTCCCCTTCTCCTTGTGCCCTCCATCTTTCCGAACATCAGGGTCTTTTCCAGGGAGTCTTCTCTTCTCATGAGGTGGCCAAAGTATTGGAGCCTCAGCTTCAGGATCTGTCCTTCCAGTGAGCACTCAGGGCTGATTTCCTTAAGAATGGATCGGTTTGATCTTCTTGCAGTCCATGGGACTCTCAAGAGTCTCCTCCAGCACCATAATTCAAAAGCATCAATTCTTTGGCGATCAGCCTTCTTTATGGTCTAGCTCTCACTTCCATACATCACTACTGGGAAAACCATAGCTTGAACTATACGGACCTTTGTTGGCAAGGTGATGTCTCTGCTTTTTAAGATGCTGTCTAGGTTTGTCATTGCTTTTCTCCCAAGAAGCAGGCGTCTTTTAATTTCATGGCTGATGTCACCATCTGCAGTGATCATGGAGCCCAAGAAAGTAGAAAAAGTGATTGCCCAGAGTTTCCCAGTGGCAGACTCCCTCCATGCTGCAATGGATGTGGAACTGGATTCTGCAAGGGTGTATCTCCACTCAGCCTTGCTAACCTTCACCAGCCTCTGCCAGCATCACTCTTCCAGCATGGATACCCACCCCACCCCTTCTTCCCATCAAATGTGTGGGGAAGCAGAAGTGCTGCCAGTAGGAAGCCCCAACTTGCCTGTTTGGCACAGCTGCAGCTGCGGCTGTGGCCACTGTACTCCACTAAGCCCCGCCAGTCAGTGGCTGGGATTAGGGTTGCATCCTAAATTCCATGGCTGAGTGGAAATTTGAATCAAGGACTGGCACTCTAATCATTAACATCACACTAGCTCTCCTAGATCATGCCTGGAATGAAGTTGCAAGAGTCAAATCCTTTAAGATCCGTCATTAACATCCTTTCAGCTCCCCATAAAAGCTTATATCTTCTCCCAGGTGCCAGACGGATTCTGATTATTTCTGTCGATAGTATGATTTTTTTCCGGCTGAAATTTTTGCTGCTGTTTTACTGGGTCTGCTTTATAGGTTACTGTATAACTTATAACATATTGTTCTTTTTTATGTTATGTTATACCTCATGCTCTTAAAATTTTGTACATCGATTAGAGACTCCTTTATGGCAAACAACTAATAAATTGAAATAATAGTAGTAGAAGTAATAATAAACTTCACAATATTTTTAATAATAACGTATGCGAACAATTCTGCTTCATTTTTAGTTTACTTTTGTAGGTATTTTTATTAATGTATTTATTCTCAAGGTAGAAGTTTAGGGGCTATGGACAGCCCAGAATAAAGAACTGATTTTCAAGTGTGTTGTGGATTTTGACATGATTTCTACTGATATGCTGGAATATTTTATCTTTCCCAAAGTGACTACAGTCTATTATGTAATAACACACATACCATATAATAATATACATTTGTACTGCTTATAGAAGTGTGCTATTTACCTGATAGACCAAAATAAGTACTTCAAAGCTGTTAGTCGTTAGGGTAAACATGTATTTTGGCATGCATACTAATTTTGACAACATATACTATTTACCCCATATGCTGTAATTACAGTCTATTGTGGGAAACTGTACAAAGACACACTTTCTTTATTTTTATTTTATTTTTGGCAGGGTCATGATGGCTCCTAATGGTTCCTTCAGAGCTGTTACACCTGTCATAGAAGACAGCAGATGCTGAGGTGGTGTTTCAGTCATATTCTGTCATTTTCACTTCCTTCTCTTATGCCAAAAGAAGAATCAAATGAGAGTACAATGGCTGACATTAGCATGAAGGAGAAAGGAGGACTTGCCATAAAATGCATGTGGAAACAGACATCCATGTTTGTTCAGGCTTCTCAGTACAATAGCGTCAGATAGTTCATATGCAGACCCTTTTGTTTTCATGAGATTGACAGGCATCCACCATGAACAGCAAACTCAACTCAGGGAACTATACTTGCCTCTCAATAGCATTCCCATTCCAGCCACAAGCTTTGTCTTTGGGCTGGTGCATTCACACAAATCAGTACTTGCATTTCCCAGAGTCGATTACCATTTCCTTGGCCATGTCTGAATGGCCCAATGAAACAGATTGCCACAGATCACTTCCCATCATCCAAACCTAGTGTTTTCCCATTGAGTCAGCTCAAATAGCTGCTAGACACAAGTGTTGCAGGAATCTGGTGATAGAAGGGGAAGACACATCTTAGGCCCAGAATAGACTTCTTGAATCCTTATATCTCTCCCCGATCACTGAGGGAATCTCAGCTAGAGGTCCCCTATGGCTCAGGTACGTAGCTTCTATCCACCAGAAGCCATGCATTCAATATTGTGGACTTTTCTCCCAGCTGCGATCAAACTGGATCCCTCCCTGTTGAATGTCAGGCACTTGATGAAGACCTTTCTGTTCCAGCAGGCATTATAATTCAAACCATACATTTTAAGCACTATGACACTTTTTGTTGGATACTCCTCCAAACAGCCATGACTTCCCCCAAAGAATTCTGGGAGCTGTCATTTGTTAAGGGTGCTGAGAGTGATTAGGGTTCCCTGTGAAGCAGAGTTGATTGTTAAACCACTTTCGGAACCAGAGCTCTGGAACGATTGAATGAAGCCATTTTTTATGCTTTTACCACTGTTTTCTGTTGTCTTCAGCACCATATTATTTGACAGATGAATGACTCTATTTCTTGTTCTGTAAACTGCTTTGAGACCATTTATGGTGAAAAGCGGTTTATAAATATTGGAAATAAAATAAAATAAACATGCAGGCGATTGACTGGGAACTGAATGTGGGAACTGACTCTCCTGGGAGAGAGGACCATTGTGATTGAGTTGATGTGAGGTGATGTGAAAGCTCAATTTGTGGTGTTATATTTTTGATGGCTCATTCACAAACAGGCAAGTTATCACTTGATGTTTCAGTACAGAGGTGAACAATTCCCAGAAAAAACATACACTAGTTTTTCTTTCTTTCTTTTTTTAAATGCCACTGTTCAATGAAGCATTTGCTTGTCCTGTCCACAAATGTAATTCAATATGTTTTGGTAGTGAGTCTGACTTTCTTATAAAACTTGTATATCATTCAGAAGCTTAGCAGGGACTAGAATAGTTTTACTGAAAATGTGGAACAGTGATGATGGCAGAATTTTAGGGGATGATGTCAGTCTAGTACAACAACTACTCATTGTGAGATGTTGCTGTTTTAGATTGCCCAAGGAGAAAGAAAAGGCACAGGGTATTAGACGGAAACAAGAGTAAAGAAAAAGTATGTATCATCTGATGCTGCTGCATGCATAACAAAGAAATCAGCTCACTGACTATATGAATTCTTATAGGGATGGACGAGTCTGTCAATTTACCCTTACCTTTGATACCTGATATGTATATTTTTCATGACTGTACCTTTTTTGCAATTGCAAGTTTTAAAAATTCTTCTAATGCCATATTTTAAATTGTTGTATCATGCCCTGGAACCTTAGAGTGAAGGTTAAGCAAATAATAATAATAATAATAGCAATATTAATTTAGGTTTCTCTTTCTTTCATATTTTCCATCCTTAAGTTCCGTTTTCTGCCTTTTCCACATCAGTTTCTGTTTTTAAAAGCAAGCCCTAATGGAAATTCATTAGCATTTTAGTAAAATTTGCCACACACACACACACACACACACACACACAGCCTTTACAGTGTTCCCTTATATTATGTATTTTGTATGTTGTTTGCACACATTACTTGGCTGGAGAACTACATTGCAAAATCTGGAGAAGTGTAAATTTAGAAGGATGCTAGTGTTGCAGTTCTCATATTGATTTGGAAAGTACAGATTTGGCAGGTTCACCTCCTATTGCAAAATTAATTAAATTTCTCCCCATCTATACTTGCACATACGGTAAATAATCCAGCTATACCCTGCATCAAATTCTTTCTAGAATTTATCTAAAATGGTTATGGATCAGATTCATGGATGGAATCAGCATCATTTCTAATATTTTAACGAAAAGTACAGATGAAAAACAAATCTTATGGGCACATAGGATGGAAAATACTGATTCCACTTGGGATATCATGAGCCATTATCAGTACACACACAGGACTGCAGAATGAAGCAAAGGGATGGCTATGGAGGAGGAGGGTCCACTCAAAGTAGATGTTAGTAAGAAACAAAAGCACACAGAGATAAATAATCCAGTGAGTACTTTCCTATTGCCCACATTAGGAGGAAACACGATCCCACATTAATGTGGCACAGAAAATACAGAAATCTACAGAAAATAGCACCCACACCCACAGGAGCATAGAAAGCTGTCTTGTACTGAATCAAACCATTGGTTGGTCTAGCTCAATATTGTCTAGACTGACAATATTGAGAGCTCTCCAAAGTTTCAGGCAGGAAACTATCTCAGCCCTAACCAAAAGATGCTGGGCTTGAACAGGGGACTGTTTTCAGCTCTGCTATTGAGCTACGGCCACTGAGCTTTGTAGCTAATAGGGGAAGCTGCACCCATTCACTTCAGAACTTGCTTCTAAAAGATATGTTCAGAAACAGAGGGTGAGAGCCAACTAAGTCAAATTCAGAGCAGGACTGTTGAAGTAAATAAATAAATTAACATCCATTAATATCAGTGAGTTTATTCTGAGTATGCATAAGAAGGAATATCACCCGGCAGCTGCCAGTCTGTTTATATTCAAAATGCTGTTCAGGTAGATTGTCAGCCTCCTGAGTAGAGGACTCTAAATTTGGGGGTCGGTTACCTCAGAGGGCACTCCAAACATGTGCTTATTTTGATCACAATATAGAGAATTGATAAAGAGAGGGAGACATATGGGGAGACAGAGAAATAGAGAGAGATTTACCCACAAAAAGAAAAAAGAAAAGAAGAAAAGGATCATGTGGACTACCAAGAATAAAAAATATGAAGACATGTTTATGGCTATCTAAAACAACCAAGCTATAATGTGCAATTTATCAGTTTCAAATAATATTTTGCCTGTTTTTAGCTGAAGAATATGTGAACTATTGCTAACATTCATTTCTGTGTTTGTCTACAGGAGTGCCAAAACAAACTGAATAACGAATGGGTGGGGGGGATCCTTTGTTTCCTTTGTTAGCCTTAAAAGAGAGCTAAGACTAAACAAAACCTGAGGAAAATGGGTAAAAATGATGGGTATATCAAAGAGTTTGTAGAGCAGAAAAATAGCTCTCTGGACTTGGAAAAGCTCTTATCTGCTTCTGAATACACCAGCTAGCCCTTGTGATGTCTTCCAATTACTGCTACCACATGTAGGATAATGTTAGATGAGCAAAGAAAACAAGCTCCCAAAGGTGAAATTATCTCTCTCTCTCTTCCCCCACCTCTTCCAGGAGAGCTGGGTTAACTCTCTTGAATGAGCAAATCACAATACAGATTTCTAGCAATGTAGCAGAAAATGCCCCTGGTCTTCTGCAGTGCTAACAAGCAAACAGGAGGAAGAGAACATATATATAGTGTACAATCTAACGGGGACTCTCCAGCCTATTGTAAGTTTTATCAGAATAGGGAAGAGGAGGGGGTGGCGTATGCTTAAACAAGGCCTATTAGCAGTAAATAGTTCTGCCAATATCTGTCACAGTGGGAGAACTCCTCCAGCAATTTTCGCGATTAATTACCAGTGGCAAGCGTATTCATAATCTGGTGTTAATTTTGCAGAGTCTGAATGAACTCTGCTCCAGCACACTCAGATATTGTTTCCTCTGCTACCACTAGCATGAACTACATGTTCAGGTCATGCTGTGTCAAAAGAGTGCTAATGTGTTTATATAAACACAAGAAGCACCTGCTTTTTACCACACTTTTTGTTAATTTCCAGCTCCATCGCGCTCTCCAAACACTGTTTGGAATATAAGGCAATTGTTTGGTGCAGGAGCATGAAAAGGTTGATGAAATACACTCTGCTGCCTGCGTTTGAGGAAGTAATTTCCCACTGTATGAATCCTGGAAGCTGGTTGTTGACTAAGTGTGGCCTTGAAATTATTAGTGGCCACTGTTGTATTTTCAGTGCCCTGAAATAAGGATAGCTAGATCCATCTATTTTCAATTTCACACGTGTTCATTTGCAAATTGGATCCAGCTTTCTGCATTAATATATATATATATATATATATATATATATAAGAATTTATAGTTAAATAAACAATTTCTCATGCTTTTAATCACCTTTTAAAGTATGCATTTTATTCTAAAGTACACATATTTCGTGCATTTTGCTACTTTCCTTTTTGAATCCAAGAACTATCTCACAAAAGAATCAGAGAAGTGCAACATCCGGAGATTAATTAATTGATGTATTCGAGCAGAAAGTGCAAAAATGCAAATCAAACAAAATTCTCATTCATCCCTGTTCTGAAGATCACAGAAAATACTAGCTTAACGTGTGTGTTGAAGGCTTCCTCTGTAAATAAGAATGTGGAGGATTCCCTTAAACCGTTTCTCTAGAAGAGGTGGCCGATTCAGAGAGTGTGAAATTCTCTTAAGGGATTTTGATTATTTTTGTACAAGCAATGGGTAAAATCCAATGCCGTCACACAATGCCATACTCCAAGCTGTTCTAGAGGTTGTACGCGAGGCTGAGAATGGGAAAAATCAGAAACTGAGAGAAACTGAAACTCACAGATTTGCCCATTCCAAGTGATGTGCCTTTATATCAGAGGTTATTTTTTTTCCTGTACAGGCATGGGATAACTTCTGACCAGACATGTAGAACATCCTTTCCCAATCTTAGAATCATAGAAACATACAATTCGAAAGTTGGAAGGTACCCAAAGGATCACCTCGGTTCTCCAGATGCTATTGGACTACAACTCCCAACATGGCTTGGGTCCAACAACATCTTGGAAATGAGCAAATCTCATTCCTATCCTCAGATTGTCCGTACTGCTACAATCCCTAGAAATAGCCCCATAGTCACATGCCCCCACCTGGTGCCTTCCAGATGTTTTGGACTACAACTCCCATCAGCTCCACCCACCAGAGCTGCTCTGTCTGGGCCTGATGGGAGTTGTATCCTGGAACATCTGGTGGGGATGAGGTGGGTAAACAACTTTTTCCTGCTTATCCCCTACCTGTAGAAGGGACAAAAATATATGTGATGAAGCCTAACATGTCAACAAGGAAGCAAAAGTGTGTGGGGGGATAACATTTTTAGTTTGATAAGAAATGATGAGAGCTAGCATGATTTGATAACCCCCCACACGGAAAGTCTACATGCATTTTTCAGTGTGTGGTAACTTGGAATCTTACCCCATTGTGGTAATAGGCCAGGGGAAACATTTTCACAAAACCGCATAAAATGAGTCACCCAGTGAATTTTCCATCTCAAAGATTGCAGGGAGAGTGGGCCATGAGATCAGCACAAAAGAATATGCGGAATACACAAATATATCACACCCCTTCTTTGTTGTCAGCTTTATTTCAGCCTTCTTGTGTGTACTTACTGTCAGGCAAACAAACATATTGGTGTTGAAGGGATATATTTGAATACAATTTTCCATGTTAGCTGAACTGCTTGAAGAGGTTGTGCAGAAATGATTAGCTCCATTAAATATGGAGGGACTGGCACAAAGCAACGCTGATTGGTTAATGAGGATTCTCTAAGATGTAATTATGAGACTACACCTGCCCAGGTTGGAATCCATTAACCAAGAACTATGATTTTATACAAAGAACGGTGCACTCCAGGGTGTATATTGTTTGCCTCTGAACACCCCCCACTCCCACCCCCAGAACTGAGCCTTACGTCAATGGCACCATATAACTACACACTAGCACTGCATCAAGTGAAAAGGCTCGTGCATACGAATTAGCACAACTTAGAACAAATATGACTCACATCCATTTCTACAAGGGAAGGGGGGGGGGAATTAAGGCACTGGCCAATTTGAAGGCAGAAGGATCATATATTTTATCGATGTGAAACTTTCAATCTTTAATTGGCTTCCCCCAGAGTAAGCTTATTGAGAACTATGCCAGTATTACAGGACTTGCTGCTCTAGAATGATTGCTTTGCTTCTGAGGGCGGAACTACATGTTCAGTGGAGACTGACATCTGGGAACTCAGGTCTCTGCTGAACAGCTGCAAAGCTGGGACTGGGTATGATGCGCAGGAGGTAAGGACTGGACTATCATCTGTTCCCTAGGAAAGCTTTCTGGCTGCAGGGATATCACGGTTTCTCAGCATTCAAACAAGAAGTTGGTGGTAGAACACAGTTCTTCCAACACACAACCAAATAAATTAAGATGCCAGGTTTATTTGTCCCAGATTCTAACATTCAGGGTAAACAAACATATCAGGTGAAGGTATTTTTTCATCTGCCCAGGCTTAAGTCAATTGTCGCTTTCTAATTTCAAATAGCTATTTCAGCATTAATTTTATACAGAGGGACTAGAAGCCAGCTATCATTAATTGTATCTGTCTTTGAGGTCATTTACACCTTGGGCATTTGAGAAAGTTCAGATACACTGAGTTTTAGTGCATGATCTAAGGATGGGACAGAGTTCTATCAGACATGGAATATTGGATGGAGCCATGAGTCAGAGAAGGGTTTTTTGAATTGGCCCAGAACCTATTACATTCTAGAAGACACATAGCTAGCATGGTGCCCTCCAGTAGTTATTGGACTCCAACTCCCATCAGTCAACGGTCAGGGATGATGGGTGTTGTAGTCCAACAGTGTCTGGAGGGGACCACATTGACTACTCTGGTTACTAGGAAGTGGACATTGTACAGCGGTCAGTCATTCTCTTTACGGAAGCCTTTGGAAAGGAGCCAGCCATTATGTTTGTAGTAAATCTGACCCACACAACCTGGCAATAGATCTCCCAAGCTTATCCCCACATTTGGTTGAACGGGGAAATCATGGGCTAAATGCACACACATTTCCAGGAGAGGAATGCCATACGAAAATCAATGCTTCGGTGCTAAAGTGACAAATAGCAACACAAGATGTTCCCATGTGAGTAAGATGAAGGGAATTCCATCTCCACTGCGTTTACAAGTGACCAGCGATGGGGATGCAGGCAATAATAATCATGCATTCATTCTGGGAGCATATGGAAAGGGGAGGGGGAGAGACAGAGAGGTTAAAAGGACTAACATATGGTGCCTCAAGTAGTTCAGAGTGCAGTTTCAGTACTTGATGCTACTATGGGGCCTTTACTAAGCTTCCCTGTCAGGAAAGAGCCACCAGCTGGATTAAGATTTGTAACCCCATTAGGAGCAGATTTCCAGGTCTCGGTGCTCCAGGCAAGAGCTTTTGAGCAGCTGGCTCTCGTGAGAAAAGAAATTTGCTACAATGAACCCCCTGAGTCACGCTTATGACTTGATGTAGACAGAAGGTGCTAAAATAGCAACACACACACACACACACACACACAATGTGGGGAAGTGGAATCACATAAAGGCAAGTCAGATCCCCAAGCCACCCAGAGTGGCTGGGGCAACCCAGCCAGATGGGTGGGATATAAATATTATTACTATTATCAACACCACCATCATCATCATCAAAGATAAGGCCTTCCAAAAAGGCATCATGGTGCCTGTTCAATTTGTAATTATTTTAGAAAGGAAGGCTGAGAGACTGTCTGGCCCAAATTTACCCTTAGTCTTCATGACTAAGCAGAATTTGAACTCTGATCTCCCAGGCCCTAGCCTAACACTCTAACCACTACACCACACTGGCTTCTGGTACTGCTTCCCATGTTCATTTCTATGTGTGACATAGAAATTAATTTCCTTAGCCAGTATCTGGTGAGCTCAACAGATTTTGCTCCCCTGTATGAATAGTTGCTGCAGGTGGAATAGCCATACTGCTAGTTGCAGTTTATTTTAGTGCTCTTGCGCTGCTCAAGAGGCACACCAGCAGCATGGAGAACTTTAAACCATTTTAGAAAATATTCCTTTACTGGAGGGATAGTGTGTGGGGTAAACAGATGGCTTTTCCTTTGTTTGCAGGTGGGGGTAAGACTGCAATAATGTATTAGGGAAGTGTGCACCCACTGAGGCTATCATCAAAAGGGAAATTTAGAGTTAAATAAAAGTTGCAAATGACTGGCAACATTGAGGAGGAGTTATGTGAACAACAGTAATGACATCACACACAATAGTCAATAGGTGATGCTTTCAGAACTATATTCCATGGAATAATTGCAACTCGGGCACTGCCATTTGTCACTTTTGCCACTGATGTAAATCTTTGCAACCTTGAAAACTGACAGCATCAAAGTGGCACACCAGCTCTGCTTAAAGGAGGAAAATGCTTAAACAAAATGTTGAAGGCTGTGGCTCAAAGTGTGCTATTGATTCAAATGGAAAAGAATCAAAACCTGATTAATGGAATAGCAGACTTCATTGTGCTTAACCTATTCCCCACCCCCAATCCCTGACCAGCAGCTACCAGCCAAAGTGGAAAGATTTCATGGTCATTCGGGTTTCCAATATATCAAAAGCTGCAAACAGATAATAAGGTAGTTGTACTTCCCTGTGTTTTTAAGGCCAGTGCTTGCTCAATGTAAAGTAGGCAGACAGCCTGAGGCATGTTCCATCGTGTGCCAGGTGGCCTTGCCGTATGGTCTCCAAGAGACCATTCACCAGCTGCAGATATCTTGGGGCAGTTTGTTCCCCCCATTCCCTTTTCTCACCCATGTAACATATACAGTGATGTTGGCTCTTTCTCTCCCGGGATTTCCTCCATAGCAAAAGAGCATCATCAGCAAGTAGATTTGCCAAACAAAGTGGTCAGAGGTTCGTATAGGTGAAACTGTCACTTTCAGTTTCTTTTTTATATTTTTTTAAAAAATAGATTTTTAACGTTCCTGATTTAGGCTGTATTATTTTCACCTTAAACTTTACCCCTGTTGTTTATTTTGAAGGTGTGGAATATATACATCATGCAAATGAACAAACCCCACTGAAATCAGATAGGCGTGTATAGGATTGCAGCTGGAAAGGCAAGCATAACAGACTTCATGGCAACATCTCATCAGAGTTGAACTGAAATAAATGCAAAACTCGGTACCTGTTTACACATGGCATAGATGCAGGGATTGAACATGCATGAGTGGGGTTTTGTGCATTCAGTTTTCATATCATGGAAAGGATAGGTGAACATGATGTCTCCATGCAAGAAATACCCTCTTTGCATGAGACCCCAGAAATGCAAAAAGAGGATGTGCTACTCATGGACACATATATCTCCCAATATTTCTCTGTTGAAAATAGGGATGCCCTATTCAATGATCATGATGATTTTATTATTAATACCCCGCCCATCTAACTGGGTTGCCCCAGCCACTCTGGGTGGCTTCCAACATACAGTGGTACCTCGGGTTACAGACGCTTCAGGTTACAGACTCCACTAACCCAGAAATAGTACCTCAGGTTAAGAACTTCAGGATGAGAACAGAAATTGTGCGGTGGTGGCATGGGAGCAGTGGGAGGCCCAATTAGCTAAAGTGGTACCTCAGGTTAAGAACAGTTTCAGGTTAAGAACCAACCTCCAGAATGAATTAAGTTCTTAACCCGAGGTACCACTGTATATAAAAAACTTCCCTAAACAGGGCTGCCTTCATCTAAAGGTTGTATACTTGCATATCACCTTGACTTGGGGTGTCAAATCAGAAACCAGAACAGCTTCTGTAAATCTGGGACTGTCCCTGGAAAATAGGGACACTTGGAGGGTCTGGACACATCTTATTTCTATAGTACTCAGTCACATCCTTATCATGAGAACAACCTACAGAACTGCAGCTAATTCGCTCACAGATCTCAGTGCACCAAGGATTCTTTTTCGCAATAGCTACCGGACCCTGCTTGTTCACTCTGCATTAAACACTGCATTTGTAGCTTTCCTAATATCGTCGTGGTGTTTGCAGTGCAATAAAACCTTTGCTCAGCACGCCTTGCTTCGTTTCGTCCTAGACAGAGATATCTATTTGCTTTGCTCTGTGTTGAGGACAAAAGCAGTCTTCCGGGTTTATTGATGCAAGCTATAAATGAAGTGTGAAACGAAACATTTCTTCTTGCTGCTCTGAGAAAATACAATGTGATCGATGAACTGTGCTGTATGGTTTGGCTTGGCAGTTGGCTGGTGCACTGTTTCCTACAACCTGCATGAAACCAGGCTTGCTAAAAACCAGTTGCAACTCCTCCTGGAGAGCTGTTTGATGCTGCTTTTTCCTTTGGCAGGAAGGGCCATAGCTCAGTGAGAAAGCAGTAACTTTGCATGCAGAGTGTCCAAGATCCAATCTCCAGGTAGAGGTGGGATAGACCCTAGACAGCTGCTGCCAGTCAATATAGATAATACTGATCTGGATAAGCTTTCTATGTTTTGCTCCATTGCCCAGATAATATAAGGCTATCCATGGTCACTAGAGACATCACCTTGCTGACAAAGGTCCATATAGTTAAAGCTATGGTTTTCCCAGTAGTAATGTATAGAAGTGAGAGCTGGACCATAAAGAAGGCTGATCGCCGAAGAATTGATGCTTTTGAATTATGGTTCCGGAGGAGACTCTTGAGAGTCCCATGGACTGCAAGAAGATCAAACCTCTCCATTCTGAAGGAAATCAGCTCTGAGTGCTCACTGGAAGGACAGATCCTGAAGCTGAGGCTCCAATACTTTGGCCACCTCATGAGAAGAGAAGACTCCCTGGAAAAGACCCTGATGTTGGGAAAGATGGAGGGCACAAGGAGAAGGGGACGACAGAGAACAAGATGGTTGGATAGTGTTCTCGAAGCTACCAGCATGCGTTTGCCCAAACTGCGGGTGTCAGTGGAAGACAGGAGTGCCTGGCGTGCTCTGGTCCATGGGGTCACGAAGAGTCAGACATGACTAATCGACTAAACAACAACAACATCCATGGTTACTAGCCACTGATGGCTATTTTCTACCTCCAGTGTGGGAAGCAGTGTGCTCTGTATGCCATGGCTGCTGGGGAACACAAGTGCGGAGAGTGCTGTTGCATTCAGATCCTGCTTGTGGGCTTCCCATGGGTATCTAGTGAGCCACTGTAGGAACAGGATGCTGGACTTGATAGAGCTATGGTCTGATCCAGCAACATTCTTGCTAGGTTGATACAACTCCATCACAACACCTTAAATTGTGTTTCCTGGAAATGTGTGTGTTCTGCACTTCGACAGGATACTTACAATACTACCCCCATAATTAAACTCCATTGCCTGGTCATAAGAGGGTTTTCCTGAAATATTTGTGGTTAAGCATACAGGGAGGTGGCGGCAGCTGGTGTCCAATGAAACTGCTGGGAGAGAAAGCAGAGAGGCCAGCAGTAGATCAAGCAAGAACAATGACAGTCAGAACTCACTCATTCTAGTTTTGTCCCCATCCCCATTCCTGCTCATTCTGCAGTGATTGCTCTGAAACTAAGGAGAAGGAATCTGATAGTCTGTATTGGTGGGTGGAGGGTAGGAACATAGGGATAAAGGATTTGCTGTGATAATTATCAACCAGGATACAAGAAAGGGGAGGAGGAGGAGGTCAAAAAAGAAGGTAATGAAAGTTAGAAATTTGAGAATGATGGATGTATTTTTTCTTTCTATTTTTCTGTTTTGTCTTTTTTCTGTTTCTTCTTCTTTATAATTTTAAAAAATCTTTAATAAATATTATTTTTTAAAAAAGGAACATAGGGAGCTGCCTTATACTGAATCAGACCATTGGTCCCTCATCTAGCTCAGCATTGTGTACTGGCAGTGGCTCTCCAAGGTGTCAGGCAGAGTCCTCTCCCAGGCCTACCTGGAGATGTCATGGGGGGAGTGAAACCAGGAAGCTTCTGCATGCTGAGCAGATGCTCTGCTGCTGAACTATGGTCCCTCTCACAAGGGCAGGTGAAGGTTGGCCAAGGGCAGACTGAGGCTGGTGGGTCAGTGCTCTGTTTGTTCTAATCGACCATCATACACTGCAGTGAGGAAAGAACACCTACATTGACATTTCTGTAACAGAGAACGTGAATGCCAGCATTGCCAGCTTTCCCTGCTAACCATCTCTGTGATCACAGCCTTTCACTGGTCAATGTGACTGTGCCACAAATACAATGATCGCCCCCCCCCCCGATTTATTTTCCATAGCATTGTCACAGCTGCCCCTCTTTGCCCTGTTCTCTTAATTTGTTGTGATGCTCAGTGCAGAGGCTGACTCAGGAGGTAAGAAATGAATGACCCTCCCCACCTAACTAACAGGAAATAGATGGATGCATAATAGGATGAGACACGGCGGCTGCCACAGCTGCCATGTCTGTCCCACTTCTTTCTGTTTGCCATTTATGAAAGAACCGGTGTGCCTTACTAGGAGTGGTGCTTTCATTCTCTCCTAAGTCCCAACCCCATCTCTCCCCATTTCCTCCCTCTTTTGAGTGGATTTTCCTCCCCATCCCTTTTCATTTTCTCTCTCCAGACGTTCAGACCTTTATATAAACAGTCTTCAAGCTCTTTCATGAGGAATAAGGTACTTAAATCGCTTTTTCAGCGTCCCGTGTCACCTTGAAGGCATCGTACTCACCTGCTGTATTATGCATGCTCAGATGTTAACATTTTCATGCTTTGAGAAATTCCATGCACACTATTTTCTAGCACGGAAAAGGCTGAGCCCGCTCCAGGAGCCATGAAGATGGCAGCTAGAAAATGGCCAAACACAACTTGAAAAACTTTTCAGTTTACAGTAACAGGAAAAATGGTGCCATTTATAGGAACCACTGTAAAAAATGACCGTGTTTGTCTTGCCAACCATACACTATACACAACACACACACACACAATATCTATATTATTCTATCATCTGGGTGGGGGAGGCCTATGTGGTGGGAAGTGGATGGGTTCAAAGATAAAGAGATCTAGAACATATCTAGATTCACTGTAAGTTCTAGGGTCGCCAGATCTAGATTTTCTATTATGGAATAAGCCTCTTTTCAAAACTGGGCCATTGACTTTAGTGGGGTGACATAATAAGTACATAGATGGTTCATCTTATGAGTTACTGCTTCAGGGCAGCCTCTGTTCAAAGGGATTACCAAAGGTGCAATACCTCAAAGATTTGGGGGTGATCATGGGCAAGAACCCAATCAGCCAGTCCAAGGGCACGTAGATCACCCTGGGATTCATTTTTGCACTCCCTCAGAGTGTACTTTGGATTCTGGGACAGTACATCTCATGCCTAGGAAGAATAGAAGCAGCATGAGACTCTATCACAATGCTTTGTCCTTCTCAGCTACCAGAGGAAGGAACACAGTTTACCCTTAGTCAAATCATTTGCCCATGTACCTTGTTATGCTGCAATAAATGGCAGCAGCTCTTCAGAGTTTCATAGCCTGGAGATGCCTTTTATATACAAAGCTTGGCTTCTGCCTCTGACCGAGAAGCCTTGTCATGCAGAGTGAGTCTGGGAGCATGCTTGACCTGGTGGGCTCTTGCATTTGGGCAACTCTACAATCCATGTTAATGATACTTGGTGGGTTGCAGACTGTGTAGCCACTCCCTGTCTGAAGCAGGCAACACCTTCTGAAAAGGCTGTTCTGTTTCCTTTAGAATCATTGAGTTCTACCGACATGCAACAATTTGGAGCTGTCTTCTCTCCGGTTTAGTAGCTATGCCTTCATTTCCCTGTTGTGACTCCAGTAAGTCTGAACAGATGCCCCAAAGGGTATGCCTGAGGAGGGTTCATTAGATAAATGCATTACTTCAGAGTCTGTAGCTAGATATTAATGATGTTCTGAGATGCCACAACTGTAAGAAGAAATCAATGTGAACATCTCACAACTTGGTCAATGGAACTGAATTCTACTTTCTAAATGAGCAAGGGCATATGGTTAGAAGCATATGTTCTTTCTGTCATACCTATAGTACAGAGTTTCAAACTTTGTCAGTTGCGTGGATTTTTCTCCCTTGCAATTAGCTTTCATAAGAAATTTCTGTTTTTCCAAATTTTTATATCTCCCCAATCTCAATCAGCATGATGCATGTCTATGTTTTCCTGGCTCCAGTCTAAACTTAACTACATGTAGTAGCCAGGGCTGAATGTATATAGTCCCAATTCTGCTGCTGATCATCCTTTTAGCATAGAAAGTGGGACAGGTGAAATCCAGCTCTCTGCTTCCTGTCCCAAAAGATGGTTGATGACATTTGAACCAGGACAAGGCTCATGCTAACCAGAAAAGCACAAACAAGCAATAAAGTGGATGAGTCGGCTGTTTGGATATCTGAATCCATGGAGTGCATAGCAAGGTTTTGGTGTAATTCTTTACATTCAAATAAGTTAATTTTAGCACAGTGCACCCGCAGGTAATGGGAACTGCATGTACACCATCTTGAGCTCCTTTGAGACATGGTGGGATATATATGCAGAAAATAATTGATACCCCCACCTCCACCCCCGATAATCACCATCTACCACTCTGTTCGGCCATGGTGTTTGGCAACCACTACCTACTAAGCTATGCTTAATAAGTAATTTAAAGCTACTGGTAAAAATAGCAGGTTTTTAATTTTTCAGATTAAAAAGATGTCCCTTAAAATCAATGTTTTATACTCTATTTGGAAACAAAAATGGAATGGCTGACATATTGGATCTGCATTTGACATTCTATTGAACGCTCAAATGTGTGTGGGATTGTCTTTCATTTCCATACAGTAGCCTGCAAACAATTCCAGCAAAACTGCATCACCCTGATAAGACTTCATATTTGTTCTTTTCTCTTCAAGAATTGTAGGTTTTTCTCTCCCCCGCTCACCTCTCCTGTAGCTTTTATTATTATGAACTACCTGATGGAGCAACAAGGTCAAGAGGCTGGTGAAATGTTAGCCTTTGACTTTGCAAGGTGTCAAAATTCAAGTGCAGAGTCACGCAGATCCTACAGTAAAGTTCACCATGGAGAGGATAGGTTAGCAACACAGGACAGCAATTACTGCAGCAACCACAAGAAATAAAAAAGGAAGAATTATGAAAATGAATCTGGTTTGCGTGATTGGTACAGGGTGAAATTAAAATGGGTCAATGCATAGTTAAATACCACTTTAATGTGGTAGTTGTGAAGAAGCATGGGTGAACCTGTTGTTTCTCTCAGTTTCTCATTTTTCCAGTCTTCAGTTCAGTTCTCCACAGTTTGCAATCTCCCACACAAAATAACTCCTCATGAAAATTCGTCAGCATTTTTGTGTGAATTTCTCCTAACATAAACTTTTTAACACTTTTCCCCTTATGCACACATTTTGCAATGCCTCATATAGCCTGTCTGCAACTCTTAAATGCATTTCTGAATCTGTACTTCACAAAACTCTGTACAGAGTGGCAAAATTCACAAAACTGCAAGTTTCAAAGGATAGCTGCATTTCGGTCTGTGTTCAAGAAGTTCAGATCAAGTAAGTTTGCCTTGGTTCAGTAAGTGGATTGAACCAAATTCCCCATCCACTCCTAGTTATGAATGAAACTCATGTCTTCTTCATTCTCCCATTCACATGAAAGTGTAATGCAGTGAAAGAATTAAGAAGATGAAGTCCTACTTAAAGCAGTACTAAATTATCACTTCAGGGTGACATCACTTCAGCGTGATTATCCCTTTGAAACAACAAATGATATATTCTTATCTTCTCTAAGAAAACACTATAGAAGAATGCTATAGCAATGGTGGTTAAGGCAGACTGATTCACTGGGACTTCTGTGTACAGAAGTACATACCACTCAGTCACAGATTCTGGCATCCAGAAGGTGGCTATCACCATTGTGCCCTGCTTGTGAGCTTTCAAGCATGGGTGCGGCCAGAGGGGTAAGGGGGTAAGCCCCCCTTATGCAAGGATCTCAGTCCTCACTCCCCCCCGACATTGCTGGTCTCCTTTCATTAACACATGCTGTCATTGTTCTTTCAGAGATCTTAAAATGTGTGACACAGCTTGCTCATCTAAAGATATACCGTATTTTTCGCTCTATAAGACGCACCAGACCACAAGACGCACCTAGTTTTTGGAGGAGAAAAACAAAAACAAAAAATTCTGAATCTCAGAAGCCAGAACAGCAAGAGGGATCGCTGCACAGTGAAAGCAGCGATCCCTCTTGCTGTTCTGGCTTCTGGGATAGCTGCGCAGCCTGCATTCGCTCCATAAGACGCACACACATTTCCCCTTACTTTTTAGAAGGGAAAAAGTGAGTCTTATAGAGCAAAAAACTTTGCTCTTTCTATTTCTCTCACTCTCTCAAAAAAAACCTCCACCCATTTCTGGTTCTGCCACTACTTTCAGGAACATCTGGCCAGCCACTATTGGAAGCAGAATGCTAGGCCAGGCAATTATTTGGTTCTCATTATTATTGCTTGCAGGTTGACACACAGTGCTGGTTATCTATCCCTAGGGAGGGATGAATCTTTCAATTTTGGCTTCTCTCCTTTTCTCATTGTTCCAGTATATATATATATATATATATATATATATCCTCAACCTGAAATATTGTACACATTTTTGTGTGCATTTTAGAAGCAATTTCCTCATATACAAGGCACTTTTGTACAATATTTCCACTGAAAGAAGCATTTATCTGTTCGCCTTCCCCTAAAATATGCCCTAATAAGCCTGAAGAATCAACCTTTTTTATTTTGGTATGCATTTTTTTGGTCAAAGAATTGCGTTGCAAAATTTGGTGCAGTGCGGATTTTGAAGGCATCTGTCTCAGTTTGCACATTGGTGCAGGAAGTGCTAACCAGCTAGGTTCACATTAAAATAGAAACTGAACCAATCACTGCTCCATCTCTAGACAGCATATCCACCTTTCAGGACTGAACGGTAAAAGGTGAGGAGACCCTCCTCCTTCTGTCAACACACTAAGGCCTGAAGCAGATTTTCCTAGTCAGTTGTCTCACCTGCTACCATTGTATCATCCCATGCTCAATCCCCTAAATTTTCTTGGCTGAAGGATTTCTAATATTAGGGCTGGAAAATATGACAGCTGGATACAGCTGGGAGCTACCACCAGTATAGTTGGCAGTAGTGAACTATATATTAAACTAGTCCTCATAGTTCATCAGCTAAATGTAGGTCTCCTGTGATCTGTCCCTGACATGCAAGAGAATGAAGAAAGCAGGTTCAAAGAGAGGGTGTGGAACAAATTATACCAAATAGGTAATTCTTTGGAAATAATGCTCCATCTTAGGTTTAAACAGTATTTTGCTTTCAAAGGCCCTCTTAACAATCTTTAACATTCAGATTGTTCTGTTTGGATTCGTTGGAAATTTGGGTTCCTTTGCACCTTTTTCCAATTTAACTAATGATGTCAAACTGATACTATTTGTTGTAAAGTGAGCCAACTTTGATCTCTTCACCTTCCAGTTCCCCACAGGAACTGAGGTCAAACCTTTGACTTTGACTTGCTACAAGAGACTGAACACCTTGCCAGATGAAAAACTCTTTCCTTTATACCTAAGTTAAAATGGTTGCTGGGAGGTGGGAAACTCACCCAAATTTGGTCTGGTCAAAGCTATTTGGGCATCATTCTTATGATAGGTAATAACAGAAATAAATGATGTTAGGGCTGGAAAGTCACAAATTGTAGAGCAAATCTCAGGTGGGGAAGGGGTGGAACCAACCTAAATCCATTCTTTTCTCTTTTTGACATTTTATTTATTTAGTTCATGCCAAGTTGGCACATACAGAGTTTTTATATGTCGATTTTATCCACAAAGTTAACTCTACATTTGCATAAATTTCACCCAAAACACAATCGAAATGACAAAAAACACACAGAAAGGAAAAAGGAGGATAAAAAAGGAAAATAGTGCATCTATTTAAGCTCTCATTTCTGCTCATATTATTTTGTTTAATAGAAAGAGTGAACTCACATAAAAAATGAAACAAAATCCATTCTCATGCATTATTTTTGTTTGTTTGTTTGTTTGTTTAATTGCTTTAAGGAACAGAGTATTGTTGTTAGGAGCATCTGGTATTATTTGCATCTTGTACATGGAAATTGAAGACTAGGAGAGAAAGTGAAACACTGTCTAATACTGTGGATCCGTAAGCAGAAACACAACTTTCATGCATGGATCTCCATGGACAGGACTTCTGGCTGGATGAATGGCTTAGTTATTGATGTTGGATCAGGATCCCTGAGCACACACACCCTTGTGCAAATTAATTGAAACAAACAATGTAGTTTATTGTACAAAACTCACATATACATGTACAAAAATCACATATATGTACATTAGTAACGGATATGACCTCCACTATTTTTAAGCAGCATTTGAACACGGTTTGGCATGGAGTCTACTAGATTTGAACAGTCGCTGTTGATTTTCAGATCCCTGTACCACACTTGAAACAGCGCCTGAATGAGCTTCTCCACAGTTGTACAGTCTATAGCACGGAGGTAACTTTTGCATATAGCCCACAAATTCTCAATGGAATTTACGTCGGGGAATTCCCTGGCCAATCAAGTACCTGTATTTGCTGCTCTGTCATGAATTTCTCCACCACTTTCAATGTGTGACAGGGGCTAGGTCCTGCTGCAATATCCCAGTACTGCCAGGATACCTCTTTTCCAGCTCTGGAATAACCCTTTCATAGAGCCTCAATATATTGTGGCGAGCGCACCATCCCTTCTATTGACTACAGCCTTGCAACACCATAATGATCAACAGACTTTTCATGTTTGTTTTGAGTACAAGATTACGAGTAAGATAGAAAACATGTTTTGCTTCAGTTAATTTGTACAAGGGTATAGGACTCCCACCCCCCACCCCAGTGGTGCCATCTGGTCAGAACCTTGGAGCAAAAGTCCCAAAACCCGTGTCAGCAGAATGAGCAGGCAGGTCTGCAAATGTTTTGTAAGCCACTTTGAGGTTTTATTATGATCAAGCCATGTAGAAATCTTGTGAAATATGTGGTGTTACACACAGGGCTTTTTTCCAGCAAGAACTCACTAGAACTCTGGCACCTCTCAGGTGGGGGCCATTGCCATTATAAGAGAACAAGGGAGGTGTTCATTGTGAGTTCCTTAATCTCTTTTTCTAGCACTAGTTATGCTAGTGCTCATCTAAAGCGCCCCCTCCACTCATAAGATCATCAAGGCAAAGTAAAATATTGCCTAACTGCTCCATTGATTCCCACATCAGGTCAACAGAGGAAGGATACAGATATATACCCAGAAGCAAATCTGCACTGACACATGCTTTCCTTTATGCCTTACTGATTATTGTCTTCCAAAGCAACTACTCTATTCCGAACTTAAAAATGAAAAGCGTAATGCTGGTGGTCAACAAAAGAGGTTTAAAGACTGTCTCAAGGCAAATCTTTAAAAATGTAGTATAAACACCAACAATTGGGAAACACTTGCCTGCGAGCACTCCAATTGGAGAACAGCCTTTACCAAAGGCATCATGGGCTTTGGAGACACTTGAACTCAGGACGCAAGGGAGAAATGTGCTAAGAGGAAGGTATGCTTGGCAAATCCACACCGTGATCAACTCCCACCCGGAAACCTATGTCCCCACTGTGGAAGGACGTGTGGATCCAGAATTGGCCTCCACAGTCACTTACGGGCTCATTGTTAAAACCGTGTTTATGGAAAACCATCTTACTCAGCTCTGAGTGATCACCAAAGAAGAGATGGGAAGTCATTGACACCCTTGTTGATTATCTGTAGCATGATTTTACCCACACATGAACAAAACCTGGAAGCATGTACATTTCACTGAATCAGATCTAGCATCTTAGTCAAAGTTACACAGTGGGGGAAATGCCAGAGTTTGAATTTGACTCCAGCTAGTCTGTACATATACACCAGCAGACAATATTAAGCATGTTCAGCATTTCACAGTATTTCACATTTCAATCTTTCAACATTTCACAGGTGCAAATATGAAGGTGAGCTCTAGAAACATCCCCTCTGCATGTCACTCGAAGAGCATCCTATAAACGCGACGCAAGCGATACAGTTCATCTTTGAACTTTATGATGTGATATAATTGTTGTGGGCAGACAACAGGAGCGATTGGGGAAAATAAATTATACAAGCTCAGACCTATTGATTTTCTGCTCTGTACATGTAGATATTTCTCCCACACAACTGTGCCATTCCAGCAGAAAAACTTTAAGAATCTTTAAAAGTACGTTGAGAATTAGGTGGAGGGTAAAATTATGAATTTCCCACTTGGAAGAAAGTGGCTTAAATTCTATCCAATTATTTGCCATGACAACCAGCTAAACACAAAAGGGCTAGAATGGATGTAGAGTACTGCCTCTATAATCATCCCTGTATGTCCTTCAAATCATGGATATGCAGTACCACTATCCCCGTCTACTTCAGGGCCATAAGCCTACACGGTAATTACATGCTTTGGAACACTCCACTTAAGTGCATCAATAATATAGTGAGTGAACGCATTCTTTAATTCTGCACCTGTAAATGGAAGGGGGGAGAGAGAGAGAGGGAGGGAGAGAGAGAGAGAGGGAGAGGGAGGGAGAAAAAATAAAGAAAATATCTATTGGAGCACTGAAAAGAAATTAGACGACCACATTATTTTTTAACCTACTCTCTAAGACATAGGGTTAAAGTCCAGTCGATTGTTAATTTGAAATGGCCTGTGGATAATCAAAGGAACAGAAAACCAGCTGAAAGCTGGCATGTCTTTTGGACAAGAGAAAGAAAGAAAGGGAAGGCCAGAAGAGAAAGGAATTCTTCATTACAGGGACTGTGAATGCTGCCATTAGATTCCTCACCCGAAAAGCTTCTTTTGCTACGCTTAAGATACATACCATCATAGAATTCCGTGGATTTCAGTATAGCTCTCTGCAGAAATGTAGAATGAAACATGTGCGCACACACAACAGTGAGCAAGTAAGACTTTTTGCACCTTCAAGAATAAGAGATTTATTGTGGCATCAGCTTTTGAAGAATAAAGCCCACATTGCCAGATGCATGAAGGATGCTTGTAGTTAGCAGATGTGTGTGTGTTTGTGTAGGGAGAGAGAGCAATAGGAAATAATGGTAAACACAGGGCTCAAAATGCAATGTGTGCAGCATCTATACAAAATTCAAGGCGAAAGTACCATACTTTTTAGTGTATAACATGCCCCCATGTATAAGACTACCCCTATTTTTTGGAGCCCAAAATTAAGAAATAAAAAAATTAAGAAAGTTGTTGGAACTGGTGCCGTAACTTACCGCGTACTGGCACTCACCACATACTCTTCCTAAGCTGAGCGGCTCCAGCCCTTACTTACTTACTGTATTAACCTGTGTATAACATGATCCCCCAATTTATCACTAAATTTTTTCAGAAAAAAAGGTTGCCTTATACATGGAAAAATATGGTAATAACCACTGACATCAGTTGTTGGCAATAATGCTACCTCCCTTGCTTTACCATGCTAATTTAAGTTCTGAGGGTTTTGTAGGCAGCGTACCTTTAAGGCAGCTGTGAATTTAGTCAACTGAAGAAAGGCTGCCTATAAGCAGAAATCAGAAGTATATTTGGGAGATCATTTGCCACAACATTGCAAGTTCTAGGAACAGCTCATTGCATTGAATGGATTCAGCAGGGGGCAGGGACAAGAAGGGATGAGTTATTCCACTGGGAATTTTCTCCCACAATATGTATTGATGGTGACCAACTTGGATGGCTTTAAAAGGGGATTAGACAAATAGAGGATAAGGCAGCCAGTTACATAACACTTAGCCTGTATAGCTATTTTCTGCCGCCACTGCTGGAGGTTGTTGTTGTTTAGTCGTTTAGTCGTGTCCTACTCTTCGTGACCCCATGGACCAGAGCACGCCAGGCACTCCTGTCTTCCACTGCCTTCTGCAGTTTGGTCAAACTCATGCTGGTAGCTTCGAGAACACACTGCCTTGCCATGGCAAAGGGACTTGAATAACTCAGAGAAGCTATGAACTATGCCGAGCAGGGCACCCAAGATGGACAGGTCATAGTGGAGAGTTTTAACCAAACGTGATCCACCTGGAGCAGGAACTAGCAAGCCACTCCAGTATCCCTGCCAAGAAAACTCCATGGACAAAGACAACAGGCTGGAAGTTATGTGCCTCTAAATACCAGTTGCTGGAGGCTCAATAGCACTCTTGCTTTTGGGCTTCCCATAGGCATCTGGTTGGCCACTGTGAGAACATGAAGCCTGACTAAATAGGCCTTTTGCTTGATCCAGCAGAGCTCTTACATTCTTACATTTAAAATCTTCAGCAGGGGCCTTGCTGTGTATCCTTTCTGTATATGAAGTAAAATACTGTGAAATTTAGAGCAAAGCATCTTCTTTGGTTACCCAACAGCTCTGGAATCATGCTCTCAAAAAAAAAACACCAAAAAACATTCAAGGCCACCTTTACACCTGAGTTAACGCTTTGTAAAATTTCATTGGCATTTAAAATGTATCACGTAAACTGAACCTTTCCCCTATCATGTCAGATTACTAAGAAAAAGGAATTATTATTATTACAATTACTACCACTACTACCACTACTACTATTACTTGGGTCATTCAAGCATGTGCTAGGAATGCAGTTGGGCATTAAAATACCAGCTTGCACTTTTTATACAATTCTGGAACAGATATAGGCCAGGTGATCTAGCATTTATGGATATTTCGACAATTTTATGTAAGGTTGTAACCATAACTTATGTGTGTTGCTGCTTTCTTAAGCAAATGGTTGTGTAATATGTAATGGCTTTTTAAAAATAAATAAATTAATTAAAATGGTTCTATGGTATTGTGGTTTACACAAATGAATTTTTGTTTCTTTAGAGGTTTACTGTAAGCACAGTTTTATTGCTTTTAGCGCTTGTGGGCATGACTTTTATCATTTTAAAGGGTGGAAGAATGGCTTTATTGTTTTTAGAGTTTGTACAAGTGGTTTTAATTGTTCGTTTCTGTAATTTACAGTTTTGCATTTTATCTTATTTCTCTCATTGTGTACTGCACTGATGGCCCCAGACTGTAAGGTGGTTTATAAAGCTGTATAATATGTAAATAAACAGTCTACACATTTAAAACTGTCCCTCGCAAAAACACTGGCAGAGCACTCATTTTCCTTGCATGATGAGCTCTTTGTCTCTGATATGGTCTCAGAGGATATGTGTTTTCTCCCTTTTCTTTTTCTGCACCACTTCTTGGCCAAAGCCCTTGATGCCATTGCCATAATAATGAATTAAAAGGTACGAACCAGCAAGCCGGGGAAAGAAATGTTTGAAGTCTGCTGTCCAAATGCTCATAAATTCCAACCACTTTTGCTCTCTAGGACAGTAATTGGTAATATCCAAGTAAGGGAACTATTAATACTTGCCACATTACTTAATTTGCATACCTCTGTAATCTTAATTACAGTCTCAGCAAGAATTTCACCTTTTAGACCAGACAGCTGAAGAAATAATATGAAGAGACCAGGCCTATAGGAACTATCTCCTGGTGTCATCTAGTGGCTGTCTTCTCCTATTGCATTAAAATAAAATTCCAGGCGAGACTTCTTTTTTCTTCTGAAAACCTTACCAATCATGCATGCTTTTTAAAACATGGTTTCTGACAGAGCAGAGGAGGAGGTAAGGTTAGTGCCAAGCTTGCATTTTCCCCCGCACTCTGCTCTGGCCGCTTTTGCTACGTATTCTTATTAGGTCAAGACGCGTCTGTGGCGAGCTCAGTTAACATGTACTGGTGTGAAGGTGACGTGAGCGGCCCCATTTTGGCTGCATGGCTGAGTGGCTGGGTGTTGTTAAGGGACAACCTCTGCCAATACACAAAGTATTTCCTCATGACTGACTGAGCAGCACTCAAGGGATCCTGGGAGATTGAACTGACATGCTAACAATCTGATTGCAGATGGCACCGAGGAAAGACTCGGAGTGAAAGAGAAGTGTCCCCTGACCCTCCTGTCATCTCTCTCTCTTTCTCTCTCCGCCCCACTTTTACTCTGTCCCATGAAGGGACCTCTGCAGATGAAGAGTCAACCGTGACATAGAGAAGATGACAAGGCCACAGATAGGCTTGGGCTTGGATGTAAATATGACAAAATAATGCTATTTGATATATAAGGAAAAAAGAAAGAACGCACATCACACACACAAACACACAGCTGCCTTATAATGCCTTATACCGCTGGTATTATCTACTGACTGCCAGTGGTTTCCCCCCCAGAATTTCAGACAGGATTATCTCCCAGCCCTACCTAAATATACCAGGAACAAACTTGAGACCTTTCCCATGCAAAGTGGAGGTGCCAGTAGTGAAGCCGGGGGGGGGCAGGTGGAGTAAAGGGGTGTGAACAAGGGCCATCTTTCGTCAGCAGAATGTGGAGAACAGTGCTAGCATTCTGCTTTTAAGAGAAATATCACTGCAGGCTGTAACACAGATACTGAGGGTGGCGAGACAGGATAGAACAGGAGCTAACCCTACCATTTAGGGAGAATGGCAACCTCAGGCCTCACAATCAGAGGGGGCAGTGGCAGTCCCGCCAGCGGTTCCTGAGCCTCCCCAGGTGATTTCCCCCAAACCCCTCAAACCCAACTGCTCCCATTCTCCTGAGCCAAAGCCCCAGTGCCAAAGATTGCTTAACACTGGACTTGATTCCATTTTGCACTCCTCAAATAGTCTGCTGCTCTCAGGAGTGTTGGAAGGTTCTTTGCTAATCTAAGTGGACTTCTGAATGTGGGATGGGAATGTCATTTTCTTCTTTGCCTTGGGCAGCAACATGTCTTGAGTTCACCCTGGGCAGGTGCACCAGGTTCCGCCCAACATTGGGGGGAGCCTGGCACACGCGTGTGATGTCAAGTGTGCGGCATGCATTACATCACACGGTGGTAGCAGGCCTGACAGGGCCTAGCACATTCTCCAAAAGACCTGACGGAGCTTGCTGCTGCTGCAGGAGGGTCTGATGGGTCCATTTGCAGCTGTGGGAGGGTCCAACGCAGCCTGTCACAGCCATGGGAGGGCATGATGGAGCCTGTTCAGCTGCGGAATATTGAGGGGTCCTGGTCCCCTCATTGAAAATAAGCCTGACCCTGGGATTGGGAAATCTATACCTCCATGGCTATTCCACCCAGGGTGGCTTTCTCTCCAACCCTCAGACTTGGCCTCATGGCATCTCTACTCCTATGCAGACTTATAGAGGCTTGGGCAATGGAAATACTTCTTTCCTTTGTATTTAAATGATAAATGAAAAAGGGAAGGCAAATACCTGCATATTCTTTCTCTGATTTGGGTGAATTGAAATTGAATGGAAGGTGAATTGAAATTATGTATATGCATGGTTAATGAGCAAGCCAGCCGGGAGTCCAAGCTTGTATGTTTGGTATTGTTTGTTATAATTTATTTAAAATCTTTGTTGACCACCTTTATGGGAAAAACACACTCATGATGATGATGTCTACTTAGAGCAGACCCACTGAAATCAATTGACTTAGGTTAGCAGTTTTATTAATTTCAATGGGCGTAGAATTAACACCGGATGAAACCTGATATGTTTTGCTTTGTTTTTGCAAGACCACCAGCACCAAAGAGCTCAATATTTTATTTTGCTGCTGTTCAACATCATCAGTGGACATGATGCTTTGCAACAAACAGGTTTATACTCCAAAAGAGCATACAATTTAAAATAAAAGGTCAAGGAAAACATGAAAGAAGGCAAAAGACAGTAACGTGGGTCAAAGAAATCAAGGGGAAGGTATGCAATTGTAACTGGATGCAAGTGTAGTTGTTACAGGAGGGTAATGGGACTAGGAAGTGATAGTACCATTTGCCACCAAAATGGCAAATTTTGTAGGGAGGAAAACATTTTGAGCTCTAAATAGACAATAGGCTGCAGACTCTGACAAAAGACTGGGACCTTGAGAGACAGTATCTCACTTACTTCCTGCTATGGGAGATCTTGTGTGCAGCTTGAGAGAGCTCATCGAATACTTTAGGCAAAGCAGCAGAGAAGGAGACTCCTAATGTGTCCTAGATGTCAAGGTCAGACAGGCAGGACACATGGGTATTGGAAGTGGGTTCTGGTGGCATTAGGGAGAGAGGCCTTTTGCTGCCTGTCCCAGCATGGCTTCCACTTCCACAGTTTCCTTCCTAGAGCACTTGGTCCCTTTGGAAGTACCGATCCAAGGTCAAGATGTGTAATTGTGAACTGATGCAGGGCTACATCCAAGCTACAGATCATAAATTTCTCCATTGCAGTGGTTATCCTGCTGCAGGGCAATCTGAACCAAGTTTATCCATAGAAGGAAGTGCTATTGAATTCAGTGGGTCTTATTCCCGGCTAAGTTAGGATTGCTGTCTAAAGCTGCCTGCAAATAAACAACACTGAAGATCCGGCACCCTGGTGAGTTAAAGTAACATTTGGACTGCCTGACTCAAAGTTTGCAAGCAATAATTGTCTATTTTTTTTCCTTTGGACTCAGAGGAACAATGGTATTGTTCTTGGTTTAAACAAATTACATAAGCATGTAGCTGTTTCTGGGCAATTGCTGTATTGTAATTATGTGTAATTATGCAATTTCATGTAATTATGGTTCCAGCGAAAGGAAATTTGTTCACCTTAAACATTTGCAAGTTTTATTCCACTCACACCCCCGTAGGACCCACACAGGCAGAGGTTACACTATCGTAGCTCAATAAGGTGAAGTTTTGCTGCCTGGGGAGACATTTCATTTCAGCAGGGTAGGTGCAGGAAGACAAGGTTTGGAGGGCTTTCCTCTCAGCGCTTAGAACAAAAGAGGCAGGAGAGCAATCCTATGGCAGTGATGGTGGGTAGATTCTATGGCAGAGGAACCACTGTTTCTTCAGCCTTGCTGCTCTCTCTGGTCTGGGCAGGAAAAAAGGTGGAGGGCCTTTTTCTGGGTCTCTCTCCTCCACAGTCAGATGCAGTATTGCTTCCAAATTTTTATTTTATTTTATTTTATTTTATTTTAATTTTATTTTATTAGATATGTATACCACCCTTCATCAGAAGATCTTAGGGCGGTTCACAAGATAAAAACACAAGGTAAGAGCACAAATAAATTGTCAAAATAGAAGCAAACAAACAATATCCGCCCCACTCCCACAAGAACATTTAACAGACTGTAGAATATTAGACCTGGTTGAAGAGCAATGTTTTGTCCTGGCACCTAAACATATACAGTCACACCTCGGGTTACAGATGCTTCAGGTTGCGTTTTTTCGGGTTACGGACCTGCCGAAACCCGGAAGTACCGGAACAGGTTACTTCCGGGTTTTGGGGGTCGTGCATGCGCAGAAGCGCCGAATCGCAACCCACACGTGTGCAGATGGGCTGCTGCGGGTTGCGAACGTGCATCCCGCACGGATCACGTTCGTAACCCAAGCGTCCACTGTATAATGAAAGTGCTAGGGAAGAGCATTTCATAAATGGGGAGCCACAGCAGAAAAGACCCATTCTCATGTTGCCACCATCCAGGAGGGGCGGAGAAAGGGGGTGCGGGCCGACCCAGGTGTCACCACTGAGGGGGGTGACAAAATGCCGGGTGGCACTCACCGTGGGGCCTGCAGTGCGCCCGAGCCAGGCATCTCTCCTGGGAGAGACACAGTGGCTTGGGCGCACACAGGCTCCATGCTGCCCAAATGGTCTGCCCGCTGCCTCCCCCCCCAGCTGTAGGGCGGCTGAGTGGGAGGAGGCAGGCAGACTCTGGAGGTTCCATGGTGTGCCCCGCCCCTATGAGCAGCTTGCTCTGCCCTTGCCCCGCCCCTGTGGGTGGCTTGTCCCGCCCTAGGCACCTGAGCAGCTTCCTCTGCTGCTGCCCTCCAGACCTCACCTGGAAGAGGCACACAAAGAAGGACCTCAGAGGATAAACACAGCATCCAGAACAGTTCATATGTGAAGAGGCGGTCCTTCAGGTATTGAGGTCCTGAGCTGTAAAACTGAGGAAGGGCAGAGTACTTTTGCACTCATGTTCTCCTTCACACAGGCATCTGGTTGGCCATTGTGACAACAGGATGCTGGACTAGGTAAGCCATTGGCCTGACCAGTGTAAGTGTACTTTTGACAATAAAGAGTTCATTCATCACTCTGGACTTTCCATGCCTGTCAGTGCCATGACAGACCTGGAAGCTACTGCACTGGCTACCCCTTCTTTAAATCCACTGCACTCATACTGCGGCCTAAACCCAGTGCGTTTTTTTCGAGAAACTCATTCACCCACCCTGGAATTTTGACTTCATAACAGCCCATGAGGTTGGCTAAGCTGAAAGGTGGTGGCGGACCCAACATCACACAGAGTGTGTTATAGCTGAGGGGAGATTTGAACCTGGGTTTCCACCATCCATGCCTGACACTGTAATCATTCCAGGTCCCTGTTTCTTGGCATAGAAGCCCTTTATCCAACCATATACAGATGTGCAGTGAAACAACATGTGAGTCACTAATACACTGCAGTCATTATGGTCATATAGATAAATATATGGGCTTTAACCTTTCACAGCTGCTGACTGATTTTCATATAGATAAATATATGGGCTTTAACCTTTCACAGCTGCTGACTGATTTTCATAATCTTATGGGGAGTTTGTATATCTCCTTTTAACTGTTTTTCTATACTGCACTGTGACAGATCGTTCTTCCTGGTAAACTTGACAAGAGCTTGCTGAACAACCACACAAAGGCTACTGGGCTTTGTTCAAAATAAGTAGAATATGTTTTATTGGTGTGAACATTACCTTTTATGAAGACTTACAAATAGCCATATTTTGTTAAGTTTATATCTCAGACCATCTGGTAACCTCAAGTAATGTAGTGTGCAGGCCCAACATTAGGTCCACCTTGGAGCACACCCGAGTGTTACAATATGGCTGCAGGTTTGGGGGAAATTAATTTTTATAGGTTATGCCAAGAAGCCAAAAAACACACAAAAAAACAGCCTGCGAGTTCTGACAAAAACCAAACATCTGAGCACCATCTGCAATGAATTGAGTTCCTAGTAGAAAAAGCACAGATGAACAAAACGTCATCTTCATGGAAGGGCAGGGGGAAGAAAGAAAAAAACTCAGTCTGGAAATAAAGGAGGAACTTGAAGCTACAATGTGTGTGTTTGTGTGTGTGATCTGCTTAAGATGGCAGGATCAGTTATGTGCAAAATGCCAAGACACTTTTACTTAGTTCAACTGTGCTTGTGAGCAATCAAATACCCCCCCCCCATTGCAGTTCTATCCTGGCTTTCCTCCAAAAAGCTCAAGATGACATATATGGTTCTCTTCCTCCCTATTTTGCCAGCACCCTAATCCTGTAAGGTAGTTACACTGTGAGACTTTGACTGGCCCGAGGTCACTCAATGAGCTTCATGGCGGAGCAGGGATTTGAATGACCTTGGGCCAGTCACCATCTCTTAACCTAACCTACCTCACAGGGTTGTTAGAGGATGAAATGGGGGGGGGACCATGTACACCACCTTGAGATCCTTGGAAAATAAAGGTGGTATATAAACAGTACTAAAAAAAAATTCCTAGAAAAAGAGGTGCTGGAACGCACCACGAACACCTCCCTTGTTCTCTTAGAATGGCCATGGTCCCTTCCTGAAAGGTGCCAGAACTGAGTTCTGGAGAGTCCTGGCTGGGGGGGGGGGGAGCCCTGTAATACAAATAAAATAAATAAATAAATAAATCTGGACCTTGTTATTTTTGAATTCCTCTTTTTATTTTCATTTTAAGATGACATTTTACTGCTTTTATTATAGTGTTTGATTGTTCTTACAATGTTTTGGTATCGCGCTTAGACATTTTAAAATACTAAGTGGTTTGGAAACACTTTTACATAAAATTCATAGAGAGGTTGACCTGGTGCAGGGAACAATGCTTTGGCACTTGATCGGGCTTAGACTTAGCAGTCTGTCATTCGCATAGGGTGGGCTACTTATGCATCATCTAAAAAAAGAATTGATGCCAAAAGAAAAGGACAAATGCAGACACAGGTCTGCAGGTGCTAATTTATGCATGTCGATGAGATGTTAGACATTATGACTATAATTTAAATAGAAATACAACCCATCTTGCCATAATAAGGAAAACTGCGATCAGGCGAGCTGTGTGCCTGGTCAGCCAGCTTTTCAATTTGCTAAATGTTGACGAGCAACTTCAGGATTCCATCCCTGCCCTGCTCTTCCATCTTATGGTGGTGTCTTCTTAAATCAGATTTGGACTAGACAGATGACTGCTCTTTGAACAGTAAGGCACATGGGCTCCATACATTCAGGAACAGCATAATGTGTGTTGATTGGAATGCCTATGATGGCTTTCTGGAGTGAGGGAGAGCCAGTGTGGTATAGTGGTTAAGAGCAGTAGCCTCATAATCTGTTGAACTGGGTTCGCATCTCCGCTCCTCCACATGCAGCTGCTGGGTGACCTTGGGCTAGTCACACTTCTCTGAAGTCTCTCAGCCCCACTCATCTCACAGAGTGTTTGTTGTGGGGGAGGAAGGGAAAGGAGAATGTTAGCCGCTTTGAGACTCCTTCGGGTAGTGATAAAGCGGGATATCAAATCGAAACTCTTCTTCTCCAGACTATCAATCCATCATTCCTGCCCAATGGGCATGTTTGATAGGGCTGGTTTTTGCTGTAGTAGTTGTAGTTGTAGTTGTGGTTGTTGTTAATCACCAACCCTTCACCCTAAGGTCCAAGGCTTAGTTACAAAATTAAAATACAACATTAAATATAATTTAAATCAACTTACAATCACCAACAAGAAGAACATCTGGAGGGTATTTCATTGGTTTCCCCCAGTCTGGATGCAGTGCCTCAATCCCTTAAGTTTGAGCAGGGATGTTAGGAGCAATGTGTGTAAGTGGGCATAGCTCAATTGTAGAATTAAGTGACAGTAAGAGCCAGTATGTTTTTTTGTGAGTGTCATACAGCATTGGGAGGTCATTGGCTTTTAAAATATAAGATTGCAGGGGATTTTCATTTGTTCCACCTCTGGTGTTTCATCCCATTCAAACCAGTGCTCAGAAGAGAACACTGATCACACAACCACTCCCAGACCAAGGCTGCCTCCTCTCTTCCCCCTCCAAGTGCCAGTTGTAGAAATGGAGAGGCTGAATTTATTCTGCAGGTGGAATTTTGCTCAACAGTGATTCTTTTTAAGAGCTGTTCCTGGAAGCATGCCCAGGATCTGAAGACTTGTGTGTTGTCCTTTCCCCCCACCCCCTGCACTTCCCAATACGTTGTCCTCTTGCCAAATATTATTAGCGGCACATTAAAAGTTTGCCTGCTGTCACCATGACCTTAGGTGACCTCTTAATTTCTTGAGTTCAAGTCCAATTAACCTTTGGGAAGGAGCACAACTGCTCCAGCCAGGTCAGTCAATAGAATCCAATTGCCATCGTTTCATTCTCTGGTTTGTCAAAGGGGGGCTGTGGTCCCACCTCAACTGTTTCACACAAAGGTGGTCATTTATCACTGTTTAGGGGAGTGGGCTGCACATGCAGCACTAGCCGAAGAGCGTTGATCAATTAACATGACAGTATCTCAGTCATACCATCCCACGTGTTGCCAGTGACGAAGGCAGCAGTTGAAAAATTACTCACCTCTTGTGGTATTCTCAGACTAGGTTACTGTAATGAAAATATTGATGTATATTGAAATGTTCGATGCCACTAGACCAGGGGTTGGCAAAGTTTTTGTGGCCTGGGCTGGTTCACGGTCCCGCAGATGCAGTGGTGGGCCAGAAAGTGTGTGTGCGCACACACGCACACATGAGCAAAAACTATTTTTGGTGCTCCTTCTGGCACAGAGGAGGCGTGCACAGCTTCCCATTGGCTGTAGGAGCTTCCTGCAGCCAATGGGAAGCTGGCCAGCATCACAGAAGGCGGTCCCCGCTCTGCTCCACACTGGTTTAGCGCAGCGCACGGGAGCCGACCAAGCAGGCGGCAGGGGTCCATGGGGTGGTTAAACGACCCCCATGGACCGCTTCTGGCCCATGGGCCTTAGGTTGCCGACCCCTGCACTAGACAGTTCTGTGAAACAGGAGTTGAAGAGATGAAGTTTGAATCCCACTTGTTGAATGCTACTCACAAAACAGAGTAGGCAAGAATCACTCTGCCCGACATCTTGTTCTCTACTCTCTCTCTCTCTTTCTCTTTTGGTACAAAGTTGGGTTCAGTCCTATAAACCTCCTCCTACAATCTGCACTGGAACACTGCTCTCCCCTCCCCCCACCTCTTTGTTCTTTGGGAGGCAGGAGTCTTTGTAAAGAGCAACTGCACAATTGCTGCACTCTAGAAATACTCTGGATATTTTGCATGGGCAAAACATGGGGAAATGCTTCTCCCACTCTGAGTACTGAGCGTTCCACACAGATGCTTCTGATTTTTAAAAATGGGATACCATGATGCTATACTTGTGGTCAGCAGGCACCTGAACTATGCAACAACTAGGGGGAATCACACCCAAACAAGTCTTCTCATGAAGATTTCCCATGCCTCTGCTTTCGCACCATCAGAACCAAACATAACATTCCAATTGGCTTCTACAGTCAAGTTTTGCGCATAATGCAGATCTGACAGTGAGTTCCCCTTTTTCATGTGTCATAGATGGGATGCAGTGAAGGAGGCTTCCCATTTATACAAGGCTGTATCCACACACCTCTTTGCTCCACTTCCCCACTGTTTCTTTTTCTGATCATTTTTTGGTGTTTTATGTGATCTTTCACACAATGTAAAAGCCACTACTGTGAATCTAGTAGAATCTGGTAGGCATGTTAGTCGTCATTTCTGCATTAATTGCTTCCAGAAGACAGGGGGGAAATCAGTTTGCAACTCTGGTAACTCAGAAAACAATGGGATGAAATTTGGAGGGAGGTATCCCAGCATACTGCTTTTGAATTATGGTGCTGGAGGAGACTCTTGAGAGTCCCATGGACTGCAAGAAGATCAAACCGATCCATTCTTGAGGAAATGAGCCCTGAGTGCTCACTGGAAGGACAGATCTTGAAGCTGAGGCTCCAATACTTTGGCCACCTCATGAGAAGAGAAGACTCCCTGGAAAAGACCCTGATGTTGGGAAAGATGGAGGGCACAAGGAGAAGGGGACGACAGAGGACGAGATGGTTGGACAGTGTTCTTGAAGCTACCAGCATGAGTTTGACCAAACTGTGGGAGGCAGTGGAAGACAGGAGTGCCTGGCGTGCTCTAGTCCATGGTGTCATGAGGAGTCGGATATGACTAAACGACTAAACAACAACAACAACATCCCAGCATACAGATTCTTCCCCCGCCATTTTCATGGATTAATCATGGAGGAGGAGAAGTTCACATGCACAGGAAGGGTGGGGTGGTAGCAACATGTCTGATGACTGGTGTGAATGAAATTTAGTGTGATGTGGTGGTATAGCAATCAAAAAGCCACAGTTCCATGGTGCATCTGGTGTAAAGGGAACACTGGACACAAGGACAGAAGCACTAGCATTGTAACCTGGAAAAACAAGTCAATAATCTCAACACCTGAATGCACCCCAACACACTAGGAACTATGCAACTATGGGCAAATCCAAGCAGGTTTAAAGGTTACTCCCTCTTCTCAGGAATCATGAGAAATGTAGCTAGTCACATCCTTTAATTTTGGTGGGTCTTCTCTGAGTAGGAGTAACACTGAATATTACCCATGATTTCTTTCCACACTATGCATCCACGCTATGCAACCTATCCTCACAGAAGCAGTTGTTAAGTGTTTCGGAGATAGCATGTTAATTGTCATTTTTCCCTTTAAAAAGGACATTTACACTCAGCAAAGGCCTTGGGAAAGGACTGATGGGAAAGAAAGATAAATAACTCAGTATTAAATTTGGTATTAAATTCTGACTTCACAGGTTCATGAAGTGGGTTTCCCAGTTCACCAATAAGAACAATAAGAACAATAAATACAATACTGCTACAGAGAGATTTTTTTTTTAATGTGCACTGAATCTTTTTTGTGCATTATCCAACCTGATTTATAATCCAGCTAAGCAGAATGAGTCCCTAGAAATAAAAAGAGGCTAAAGCAGCTCCCATGTGAGTCTGCTTGTTTAATTTATACATGCGCTAGGCTACTCAAAGCTAGTAGAATTGCTGCAACAAGCTAAGCAGAAACCCCAACAGCAAACATTTGGATAGTAATTAAAAAAAGGAATATTTAGAAATATTATATAGTCTTAGAAATTCATGAGATTGCAAATTCAAGTGTGTTTGAGAATTCCTGTTTGTTTTCTAGTTCTTGACAATTTAAATCACGCTTCGTCAGAAGTTTAGGCTTACGCCTGCAAAAAACAATGAGGACTATAACCTTGCGTCTGAATAATATGGATACCTCTTTTTTTTAAAAAAAATAAATCCTCAAATGAAAGCTTCCTATGAAGAGTGTGAGCTATATTTCCCCTTCATCCTTAGTTATAACAGGATCTATGTTATCACTGAACCCTGCAATGACATGAGTAAAATCTATTCTTCTGTTGTTGATAACCCAATATTCAACCTCTATAAATAGTGCAGAAATTGGCAGTTTATACACACTACGATAGATTAGAGTCAAGCAAAGAAAAGCAAATGGAGAATTAGTATCTGTGAACTGTTTTCCTAATCAATACTGAGTGGAACACAGCTTGCTGAAAATGGCTATTTCTGCGTTTGTTTGCTATTTGCATTGTGCCAAGTTTTCATTTCCCTGTTCACAATTTGGAATTCTGTAGCTTTAAAAGTGAACAATTAAAGCTATGGACAATTTCTTAATCGTTCAGCCCTCGGAACCCAATTAAGATTACCTCCTTGGTCTTCCCTCCCGAACAACTGTGTAATACTGTACTAATGAAAAACAGGGACTCTTTATTTGCTATGGCCTTGGGGTCAATTATCAATTTATCATTGTGTCCTGCAGGTTTAAAATAAAATACTCTGTGCAGTGTAACCATTCTGCACAATTGACATTAAGTAGATTCTGCAAGTATGGACTTAATAAAATAAAAAAAATACAAAGACAGCTGTCTAAAAGGGTTCAGCTTCTATAAATTGTATTTGACTGCCTTTAATAAAAGATAGTGGGAAACTGCAAAACTAAATTATTTGTGCTACTGTCTTTTGTCTGTATGCTCTAGGAGAGCACTGAACAACCAGAAGAGAGGAAAACAGAAGAGAATAGCCCCACATTAGATTATGATTTGGACCACTTATTACTTTATGCCCAAACTATAGCTCAGTGATAGAGGGTCTGTTTTGCATGCACAAGGTCCCAGGTTCAATCCCTGACATCTCCAGGTAGGACTGAGAGAGAACCCTGCCTGCACCCTACAGAGCTGCTGTCAGTCAAAGTTTTTTTCTTTCTTTCTTCTTTGGCAATCACCCGTAGCCAAGTAAGATTGTCTTCCATGAACACGGTTTTAACAGTGAGTCCGTAAGTGACTGTGAAGGCCAAATCTGGATCCACACGTCCTTCCACAGTGGGGACATAGGTTTCTGGGTGGGAGATGATCACAGTGAGGGTTTGTCAAGCATGCCTTCCTCTTAGCAAGTTTCTCCCTTTCATCCTAAGTTCAAGTGTCTTCAAAGCCCATGACACCTTTGGTGAAGGCTGTGCTCCAATTGAAGCGCTCGCAGGCCGGTGTTTCCCAGTTGTCAGTGTTTATACTACATTTTAAAAGATTTACCTTGAGAGAGTCTTTAAACCTCTTTTGTTGACCACCAGCATTACGCTTTCCATTTCTAAGTTCAGAATAGAGTAGTTGCTTTGGAAGACGATCATCAGGCATCCACACTACATGACCAGTCCAACAAAGTTGATGTTGAAGAATCATTGCTTCAACACTGGTGATCTTTGCTCCTTCCAGTACACTGGCATTAGTTCACCTGTCTTCCCAAGTGATGTGTAACATTTTTCAGAGACACCATTGATGGAAACTTTGGAGGAGTTGGAGATGGTGGTGTTTATAGGAGAGAGAGACAGACCCTGCCTGCACCCTACAGAGCTGCTGTCAGTCAAAGCAGACAGTACTGAACTAGATGGTACAATGGTGCAACTCAATATAAGGCAGCTTTCTATAATTATCTATTTTGCTCTTTGGGATGATAAAGGCAATGGTAGCAACAACCTAGAACAGGGTTACATGTGCTTAAACCCCAAATCAGTGGACTTTGGCTCACCTCTGCACTGGATGGTAGCTTCTTACATTCTGTTTTTTTACCATCAGGGCAGACACAAGACATTTTCCTGCCTGAGATAAAGGTCAAGAGCCCTCCTCCCATTCCATACCCTCCAGGATGTCTCTGATGTAAATAGGGACATCCTATTCCACACACCCCAACATTTCTCTGATAAAAATAGGGACGTCTTAAGGGAAAGTGGGACATTCTGAGATCAAATCAGAAACTGGGGCTGCTTCTGTAAATCTGGCACTGTCCCTGGAAAATAGGGACACTTGGAGGGTCTGCCATTCCACACACAGAACCCAACTGGACTGGCAGTTGAATCTTACTTTGACACTGATGATGAGACATCACCATCCTACATACCTGAGTGTATCAGGCTAGCTTAGAGGGTCCATCACTTTGCCTCTGCTCTTCCAGCACATTCCACTGGAGGCAACTGCCTCACTCTGTCTAATGGCAGAGCTAGCCAGGTGTACCATAATTCTTCAGTTATCTGAATGATGACTCAGTGAACATAGGAAGTTGGCTTTCAGTGAGATTTTTTTGTGGGTGTGGGTGAATTTGGTAAAATTAAAGGACTCTCGGGGAGGAGGGCAAAGGAAGAATCACTTTCCACAACATTAGAGGAACTCTGCTAGTCAACCCATTCATGGGTTAGGTGGTATGGACTAAGGGCCTGGCAATATAAAACAGCTTTCTGTGTTATATCATGCAGGCAAGTTTTGGGTATGATCATGGCGGTAGGGCTGGGATATAAAAAGGAGGGATTCCTGTGAAGTTCCTTCTCTCAGATCAGAATGTATATGTCAATAAAGTAACTGGATTCCCATCCTGCAGCTTTTTGCAACACAGCCATTTACACATTGCCAAAACATATCATCCAAAAAGAGGCACAGATTTGCACCTGCTGGCTTACATCTACAGATGCACATTTAGAAACAATTACTGAAATAAAAAATAAAAACGCAATGCATCTCATTGTGACTTCTGTGTTTCTGCTCAGCCTGGTGTTCAGGAGCTAATAATTGTTGAGCACCTTAAAGCCCCTGTTCACAAACTGAAGAGGCCTTATATCAACGTATTTTGTACTGCCTGGGTGACCATGTGTGGATTTGACAAAATTAAGTGTTTGATTATCGGACAGTTGTACGAAGAAGCATTTCATACTTTGCTAAGAAAGGTTCAAGCCTCTCTTTTTTCTGAGATTTTCATCAATATAGTAGAAGAAAGAATATGTGCATGCCTAAGTACTGCCTTTTAGGTCATGCTTTTTGGACCCACTAGGAAAGTGACAGATAGCAATAATTAAATTGCATGTAGTGATTTGATCAAGGAGTTTTCTTCAACAGATCTACAGTCATGTTTAATTGGTGGAGGAAACACACAACTTTCTCTCCTTGCCTTGCTTTGACTAATCTTTTGTCACTGTAATAAGTGTGAAATTGGCAAATATACGCACATTTACTACAAGCAAACAAGCTGTCCGGAATCTAATTAGGCACAAAACTGCCCATCTGTTGTACATTATCATGGGGCTTGCTCACATGGATGTTGCTCCATTACTAAAAGGCAGGGAGGCAAATTGAATTGAGTCTGCCCTCCCTTGTAGAGAGGGATCAAGAGCATAAAGTCAGATCCTTGCTGTGAACTAACAAAAGGACCACTGGGAGAAAGTGGGATGAGATGAGGGCTTTTCTATTTTAAAGGCCACATGTCCAGTGTTTAGTATGGGCCATAAGGGAGTGTAAATGCCATTGTTTCGCACAATGCGACACGAGTCGGGACCATATAGGTCTTGTTGCCTTTCCTCCCTGTTGATTTTTGTTCTTACTCCCCAGTGGCAGCTGCCCTTTTATCATTAGTTAACTACCCATGTATGTCAAGTTTGAAGCTTCATTGGTTCTAAACGGGAAGGGATTAATTTAAACAAGTTTTCACATCTTTTTTAAGGTTTGTGCATGTTCACAATGTGAAAATCAGGGTGAGTGTCTGTTAAAAATTTGATACCGTGCCAATTTAGAATGCTATGGCAGCTAGGATGGAAAGATTTGTCCATTTTGGTCCTCTCTGCTTCTAATTTTTCCAATTTTAAATTCAATCCTTCACATTTCTGCAGCAGTTCAGTTTTTTGAAAAGAAAAAAAATCTCATGAAAATTCTTCAGCATTTTAGTTCAGATATTGCCAATAAACTGATGCTGCTTTGACTATTGTATACATTTTTTGCAAGCACACGCTGCATTTTTGTGTTATTTTCATTAATATCAACACATGTGCCTTTTTGTAAACACTGGTTGGACAACTACATTGCAATGTTCAGATAAGTGTGCATTTTGAAGGCTAACTGTGTTTTGATTCTCATATTGTTTTGAAAAGTGCATAATTTGATAGATTCAGCTTCAAATTTGTGTTGAATCAAATTTCTCCTTCATCACTACGGGTAACTATAACCCAAGCTGCATATTATGACCACTACTTCATCATTATCCTTATCATCACTAATCCAAGATGGAGCTGCTACGTTTCTGGGACATGGTAGCATTTCAAAATCTTACCTAGGAGTTTGAAGTATTTTTTCCTCAACTGCAGCGAGGGCTATTGTCTCAGCATTTGATTGCTAGCTTTTTAAAATAGGTTGCTGCCACCTAGGAATGTGAACTATTTCATCAACCCCGCATTAATTAAAAATATGTAAGTATAAAACTATCATTTCTAATTCAGAGACTTGTAATTAAACAAACGCTTTACAAAACTGATCTTCACAGCTTCCTGGGGTAATGACATTCTTTTTTTGATGCAACTGATGCAAAAAAAAAAATTAAACTTTTTCTAGTTAGAGTTTCTAGTTAGAATATTCTACCTACGGCTGGGCTGCAAACTTTCTCTGCTTTACTAGATCCAGTAATAGAACTTTATAAGCACACACAAACAAATGTGGCGGCTAGTTTCCTTTGCCCATTTCTCCAATATATGATGAGCACTCAAATCTGACAGTATCAATTACCTGTTGCATTTGAAATGGGGGGGGTCTTCATATGAGTGCAGAAGCATGCAATTTGTCTCCTGTACAGTATATTAAGTTCTCTGAAGCAGGAAGGAAAACACTTTCAAATTCCATTGGAATAGCTTGGCTTGGTTTTCTGCTGCGATTTGCTCCTGGTCTTATTTCAATTTTCAAAGTGTCAGTGTCTTAGTCAAGATAAAGTTTGCTTGCCCAGGCAGAGACCCCCCGATCCATAGTGCTGCCGCCTCCGCCTCCTATTTATGCATCTCAAGCGGAACAATGGGAAGCCTGCCCTATCGTGGTCCGCTTAGCTGGCCCTGCCTCCAACAAGACACTGGTAAATTAAACTGGGGTTTGGCGGGAACCCTCAGTGGCTGGCGACAGGGAGGTGGGCCAGCCCAACCAGCTGGTGAGTCCCACATGGCCCAGGGGTGCTACACATGGTCCCCTCAAAAGGCGCCCACCAAGGGAGGTGTGAGCGCTCATTCTTGTCATCAGAGAATCCAGGTCAGGTCAGTAGAACCAGTGAATGACATAGTAGGATTGCTTTACTAAGAGCAAAGTCAAAATGCCCATCTCCAAGTTCAACGCTGCATTCACAGGGCAGCACCTGGGCTAAGCCCACCGGCCGTGTATTGTGTCATACATCATCATTCATTGTTATGCAGAATATTAATCATGGCAGCCAGCAGCTGCAGAGAGCAAGGGAAGAGGCACACTTCCTCACTTTAAGCAGAGACCTCCACAGAGTAAATTCAGGCTGAACATTTCAAAGTTTAGCCCCGTTCCAATTGGCTACCTCCTTTCTGCAGCCAAGATCTGACTTGCATCTGGTTTGCATAATCCAGAATCACAGTGGCCACCCACTGGCAGAAGCATTACTGCCATCAACCATGGAGACGGAGCGTGCTGTTGCTGGAATTTTCACTGGCGGCATCCTGCAGAAAGCCGCCAGAGAGGGTGTTGCAGGGGCAAGGAGGGGCTGAGTCAGCCTAGGACCTGCTCTATCCCAAGCCAGCTCCACACTATCAGTTGATGGCATTGGGCCCAATGCAGGCTATGCTAGCTCCAGGTTGGTGCAGTATGGAGCAAGGTCTTACCTGCCTCCCTTTCCACCCTGTCCATCATGGGCGATGAGGCTAAAGGTGTGAGGGTAGCTATTCTGCTCCTTCATGCCCTGCTACCCAGCAGGAGTTAGAATTGCCCTGCAAACATTTTGGAAGAGGGTTAACAAAACCATATTGAGGTTTGCCACATTTTACATGAATTTATAAGGAAGTGAGAGCTGGACCATAAAGAAGGCTGATCACCAAAGAATTGATGCTTTTGAATTATGGTGCTGGAGGAGACTCTTGAGAGTCCCATGGACTGCAAGAAGATCAAACCTATCCATTCTTAAGGAAATCAGCCCTGAGTGCTCACTGGAAGGACAGATCCTGAAGCTGAGGCTCCAATACTTTGGCCACCTCAGGAGAAGAGACGACTCCCTGGAAAAGACCCTGATGTTGGGAAAGATGGAGGGCACAAGGAGAAGGGGACGACAGAGGACGAGATGGTTGGACAGTGTTCTCGAAGCTACCAGCATGAGTTTGACCAAACTGCGGGAGGCAGTGGAAGACAGGGGTGCCTGGCATGCTCTGGTCCATGGGGTCACGAAGAGTCGGACACGACTAAACGACTAAACAACAACAATATTCCTTATAATATGTGTGGATACATTTCCGCCGTGTGACATCGTATATATTCAGAACATTTACCTGCAAACGCATATATGCCATTCCCTCAATTATATCATTTCCCAAATAGTTATTGTCAGGGCCATGGGCAGCTGCACTTGAGTCCATACCTGCAACTTGTCATGTACTGCTCAGTTTCATACACACCAAGTGCACATGGTGTGTCACAACAATGAGTGTCACCAGGATACTTCCAGCACAAAACTCCTTTAGTTTTCTGGGCTTGTGGGGTTGCAAAAAGATTTGTTTCCCCTCCTGGGAGCAATTAACATAGAGTTGAGCATTAAGCTTCTGCACTGGATAGCTCAGTCGGTTAGAGCGTGGTGCTGATAACGCCAAGGTTTCTGGTTCGATCCCCGAATGGAACAGCTGATATTCCTACATTGAAGGGGGTTGGACTAGATGATTCTATGATTCTAGATATCCAGAAGTGGCTTTTACATCATAGGAAAGATTACATAAAATGCAGAAGTTATCAAGTAAGGAAACACCAGGAAAATGAAATAAAATGCTGTCTGAAAACAGCCTTAATTAAAGGACTCACTATAGGTCACGCCCCCTTCTTAATGGGGTGGCTACTACTCAGCCATAGGGTGTAGATCACCTGGCGCTCATTCTGATGTATTTTCTGTGACAGGCAAATACTGTCTCAAATTATTTCCCCAACCATTCCAACATGCTGAGAATAGTTCTCTTAATTTATGTTTTATGGGTGCCCCTTGATTTGTTGCTTGTTTCTGCTTCTGTGTTTTATGTTGAAATACTGTTGTGGTGTGTATATTTGTGTTTTCTTTTTTAAATAAAAATTCTTTGAACTAGGAGCTTATGCTGAAATGCGACTTATAAATTTCCCAAATGAATAAATAATAAATAACACACGCACATGCACAAATAGCCAGATCATATGTGACATCTTTTTTATTAAATAAATTTTATTAATTTTCAAGAAACAGGAAGTAGGCATAAAAACAACATTCTCAAAAGAATGGGTTTCCCCCTCCCCAGAACAGAAGACTAATACAACAATTTCCCCCATAAATCCATATGAGTATTTGGTAGGTGCCAGTCATCAGGGTTTTCATTTGAATGCTTTATTAAGGGATGCCATATGTCAGGAAAAATGGTCCATGTCAGTTGCATTGTTCAAGGCATGTACTCTCATAGTTAGTTTCTCAGGTAAAGCCATTGTCCATACAGTCTGTTTCCACTGTGTGATGTGTAGATGACCAAGTCCTTTCCCGTTTTTTGCCAGGAGCAATTGTGCTGCTACCAGAAGAAAAATGACAAGTTCCTTGTGGTTGTGGTATCTTTTTATAGTAGTATGAATGAGACTTAGACTTCTCCCAACTTACTTAGGAATGTGCCCCATTGAACCCAGTGGTGCTTACTTCTGAGTAGTCATGCATGGAATTGAACCGGGTTTAATTCCCCACTCCTCCACATGCAGCTGCTGGGTGACCTTGGGCTAGTCACACTTCTCTGAAGTCTCTCAGCCCCACTCACCTCACAGAGTGTTTGTTGTGGGAGAGGAAGGGAAACGAGTTAGCCACTTTGAGACTCCTTAGGGTAGTGATAAAGTGGGATATCAAATCCAAACTCTTCTTCTTGTACTTCTGCTGTTAGGTCCATACAGCAAATGCAGATATCTGACCTTGCTCTTAGATTTTTACAGTGTTTGTCAAGCAACATCTTTGCCATAAACAAACCCAACATCCAGGGGCATAGGAGAGGGGGCGGAGCGCCCTGGGTGCCCTCACTGAGGGGGTGACATTTGGTGCGCCACCCACCAGCAACTCCCAAGCCTACCCCCCGAGTCGTCGGGGTAAGGGGGGAGCTGTGCCGCTTTGCCAGGGGTATTCTCCCCTCCCCCCTTCATTTTGACAGCTTGGGGGAGGCTTGGGAGTCGCGGGAGGGTGGCACACCGAATATCTGCCATGGACGGCTTGCTCCACCCCTGACTGCAGGGCGCACACACCGCTCCAGGCACCTGAGCATCTATCCCGCACCTGGGAGGGCACCCTCAGAACCACACACCCCTCAGGAACACCCCTGCCCTGGATAGCACAGGCATATGCTCAGCCGCAGCTAACATCCCTGCATAGAGGCAGTTGTGCAGCATAGAAAAATTGTGTGTGTGTGTGTGTGTGTGTGTGTGTGTGTGTGTGTTTTCCAAAAGTGTGAAATTGTTGACCTTTGACCACTTGTGCTACAAGATCCAGAAGGGTCAGAAGTAGGAAATACTAGAAATGAGCAAAGCGATGGTTGCTGAAAAGAGATACACAAATCTTCTTACCAGTAATTTGTATCTTCAGTTCTACTGCAGATGTGTACTGCAGATGGGGCCAGTCCTTTGCCCTGCTTTTTCTTATTGGGATTGTGGCTGCGAGATGTGCATTTTCACAATTTGCCTGAGAAACAGCTGAAGGTCCACAAATTCCTTATTATTTAGCAACTTCCTCTTGTCTCATTATTCACCAGAGAAGGGTTGTAGCTGGTCCGTAAAGATGCACATTTGTGAATAAGAAAGCCAAATATCTTCCTTCTGTTCTATCTGCACCGATATATTGAAATAGCAGGGGGAAAGGCGGGGAACCCATAATGCTTCATTAGTTAATTGTGCAAAGTGAAGCTCTTTAGGGGTAAACATGTGAAGGACATTTGCTGAATGGTCTTTGCCCATCATGCATATTATGGCCTAATGATGTTGGTAATGGTAGGGGGGCTCCTGGAGAGTCATCTGTCAAATTAGCACATTGAATTATTTATTGGCTGAGAGTAAAATGATAGAAAGGTAGCAGCTGAGAAAGGTTTTGAAGAAAATATGCAATTCTCCGCAAGCAGGAAAATGTATTTATATATATATATATATATATATATATATATATATATATATATATATATATAAAAAACAGGTGCATAGATAGGATGATGTGCATGCACATTTGGTGCAAAACATGCATACAGATGTTGGCTTCAAGTAAATATGTTTGCATTTTATGTGGGCTCCTTTGGGAGGAAGGGTGGGGTATATAAATTTAATAAATAAAATAAAATTAGAGAGAGAAATTGTGTCCCACTCAGAACAAACCCATTGAAATTCACGGCCTATGTTAATCATGTCCATTACTTTTAATGGGTCTTCTTTGAGTAGAACTTAGTTGGCTGCTGCCAATGGGCTCCCACACCATATTCTATCCTGCTGTGGAGATCCCTGAACTCTTCGGTGGAGGAAACTTGGGCCAGAATGGGGGGTGGCAGCAGGAAGCAGAAATAACCACCAAAGCTCATTGACAGTTCCACCTACTTTATCCTGGGTCCCACCGCAAAACAGTTTGCCAGGGTCCCCTGGAACCCAGAGCCAGTCCTGTTCAACTATGTCACCAAAATTGTTGTGAAAAGGAGCAATGATCAGACACAAGATCTACCCACCCAGGAAGAATGGCAGACAAAGGTGATGGATTACATGGGACTGGCGGAAATGACTGGCAGAATCCGAGACCAGGGAGAAGAATCGGTAGAAGAAGGTTGGAAGAAATTTAAAGACTATCTACAGAAACACTGTAAAATTAAGGAATGTTAGAAGGATGCTGGAATGAAGTTATGTGGTTTTAGCAGTAATGTTATAAAGGAGTATGTAAAAATGGGTTGTTAACAGGTGAGAATGTAAAGTTATGACATATTAAGATAAAAACAAAGATGGAAAGGATTTGCTGAATTAACTAATTGGACTAGAATACAAAAAAGGGAGGTGTGAGGAGGTCAAGGAAAGAAGTAAATGAAAGATAAGATATGGAAAAATTGATTTGCTTTTAATTGTTTTTATTTTTCAGTATTTTGTATTTTTTGTTTTATTATTTTTTCTTATTTTTGTAATTTTTTGAAACTTCAATAAATATTACTTTTTTAAAAAAAGGAGTAATGATCACTGGTCACCATAGTAAAAACAGTCCTTGCATTGCTGAAAGGAACTCCCCTCACCACAGCCATTAACTCTCACTCTTAAAGGTATTGTAGTTCCTGTTTCTAAGCTTCTTGATTCTGTTATCTTCTATTTATTCATTTTCAGTGGGGGAGAGGTGTTAACCTGCTATGTTGAAAATATTTGGAGTGGATAACATTGCCAGAACAATCCTATGCACATCTTTGCAAAAGTTAGTTGCATTAAATGCACACTCCAAGGTAATAATATAGTCTTAAACCCAGTGGCGTAGCGTGGGGGGTGCAGGGGGGCCGGCCGCACCGGGCGCAACATCTGGGGGGGCGCGCTCGCACTCGCAGCTCTCTGCCCCTACCTGGCTCACTCACTCTCTCTCACTGCAGTGCTGGCTGTGCGAATCCGATCCGAGCTGCCGGGTCGCCGCCCACTGTGGAGGGGGTGGGTGCCAGGTGTGTGGTGCGGAGAGACAGCAAGGAACTATCTGGGGTAGGGACAGTGCAGTGGCCGCCCAGCGCAGCGCTGAGCGCGGGAGAGAACCACACCAGACCAGCCCAGGCAGCAGCAAGAAGAAGCTGGCAGCGGTGGCAGGTTAGGGGGCGCAAATTACTTGCCATGCCCCGGGTTAGGGGGCGCAAATTACTTGCCTTGCCCTGGGTTAGGGGGCGCAAATTACTTGCCTTGCCTCGGGTGCTGACAACCCACGCTACGCCGCTGCTTAAACCATCCCACTAAAACTAATCAGATAACCTGAAAATATAAAATATGGCATATTCTACCATCTTGTAAATATCAACATTCTGTAAATATTGAGCACAATTTCTGTTTTCCATGCTATTGTCTACATATATCCCCAAATATACATACAGCTAGGGAAGATGGGCAAATCGAATTAGTTCACATATAAAGGTGAAATTATGCAATTCATATATTCCTAAACAATATGCAAACTGAAACAAAGGCATCTTTCAAAAATTGCAGTTCCCCAAATTTTGCCAGTCAAGTAATGTCTACCAAAAATGTATATATTAGGGTAAAGCGTGCATATAGATGCAAATAATTGGTGCAAAAATGCATTATATACAGGGAAATGTCCTTTGAAGAAATGTGTACATTAGGAATTGCATACAAATATGAGTTTATTAAGAATAATTTGCACTAAAATGCTGATAAATTTTCATGAGGACCTTAAAAAATGTTTCACTAACTGATGTGGAAAAATTGAAAAATTGAAGATTGAAATCATGAGAAATGGAAAGAAAGAAAAACTGACAGATTTGCCTGTACATACAGTCGTTCGGCAAAAGTACCACAAAGGCACTCCGTGATAACAAAGGAGTTGATTCCAATATTATTTCCTACTCTGTGTATACTTATTGAAAAGAAGGGACATGACTAACTTATATCTATTATTTTCAATGAATCTACTCTTAACTTAGTTGGAGATAAACCTTATACTAGCTGCTGAAGGACAGACCTAGCAAACAAAATACTCAGAGGACATGAGTTCTAGATTTCCTTGAAAACCTCCAAGAACACTTTTCGAAATACTCTTGCTGTTTACATTTAATGCCTAAGCATCAGGATAAAGTGGGTGGTTTTAGATGAGCCCAGGGATAGCAATGAAACAAAAGGGGGGAGGAAGCTGAGGTATGTAATCACTTTATAGGTCAAAAAGGAGCCCGTTGAATTGTGCCCACAATCTGAGAGAGCCAGCTCAGACACTGGGAGACTTGTATAATTTTATATTCCACTAGCCTCAGGAGGTATAATCTGTGGTTTTATACACCGCATGAAGCATTTTTAATTTTTTTTGTTTACAGTCATCGAGGAAGGATTCCATTCTCTTCAGCTTATGTAGGAGTAATCTTAATTTCCCCCCCAGATCAACTGCACTTTCAAACAATGCCAAGGAACAGCCAAACGTTTAAGGAGAAGGACAGAGATGTGAATAAAAGGAATATATTTCAGCGTGGCTTTGTGAACCACCAAACTGCTTTGCTGTTTGCAGAAGTGTAAGATCCAAGCTCAAATTCTTATAGAAATTAGTACAGCTGAGATGGGGAGCGAATGGGAAAACATATCCTCTCAAAATATGCAATTAATCTGTTTAATTGCCATCTTTGAAGATATGCTTGGTAAGGGTACAACCCCTCTTTTCTCTTTTTTCCCCAAATGATATTTTTATTTCTACACGCTTGTATTAAAGAAAAATAAGTAAATACTATTTACAAAATGGAGGGGGTGGGGAGGCAGACATTTGCTAAGCACACCCCACTAAAGATGTGGACCTGACCTTCCCAATTACCTACAGGCTTACAGTTCATTGAAAATATTTCTGTTTAATTGAATATCTTTTGTTTAAAGTAGTCACATTAGCTTTGATGACCAGACAAAGGGAGGAAAAAGCCATTCAGCTGTATAACTCTGGGTAATTGAATCCCCCCCCCATATTTCACAATCAGATTGCTTGTCCCTAGGGGTGTTCCCCCACCCCCTATTCATTTGAATAAACTTTATCCAGAATGTTTCCCCATCTAGAGATGGGGGAATCAGAATTTAATTTGAAAACCTGAAGGTCAACACTGCTGGTTTTTTTAAAAAATAAAATAAAAAGCTTGTATTATTCCTATGCTTTATTTGTGAAGTTCTGTCTCCGTCTCTCTCTCTCTCTCTCTTCCTCTTTTCTTCCACCGAGAGACACAGAGAGAAATTGCTTGTAGCTGCTTGTATGTTTATTGCCTTGTGGAAAGAAGAACAGAGGCAGGTAATTATGCATGGAATTGCCTGCTGGTCTATACGACAAGAAGGCCACCATGCTTGTGGCCAGGAGGCCACCTAATGTTTATCTGTTCGAGTCCACCCAAATCTGAAAGGAACAAGCTGGAGCCCCTGAAACAAAGCCAAGCCGCAAGACATCATTACTGCTAATTACCCAGCAAACAAAAAGAAAAGGGGTGGGGGGGACTTGGTTTCAGTGGCAAAATATCAGCCTTGGCTGAGCAGCTGATGCTGGAAAGAACAGTTGGTCTTATTTTGATTAGCATTGTACTGTGAGCTGATCAGCCGCCATAAAGAGCTAAAGTAATTGTGTTCTGAAGGGCCGCTCCTGTGTATTACCCAGAGTGCCAAAAACAACCTGTGCATTGTAAACAGCTGACATCTGCTAAGGATCACAAAGATGCAGGGGCTGCATCCGCGAGGCTGACGACTCTTGTCCCGCGCAGAACGAAGCGGAGAGGGGAGAACCGACAATGCACAAAAGAAACTCCCAGGCACCTACCTTTCTAAAAGACTTGTCCGTGTGATGAAGCTGTTCATACGTTTGTTTTATGTTTCAGTGGCTGCTGAAAACGACATTTAGAAAACGGAACTTGAGACTGCCGGCTTGCTAAATTCATCTTGTTTTGGTCAAATCTTTTGCTGGATGCATCTCAAATTCATTGAAACTCTGCCACTGATGAACATGCATTCTGTGGCTAAAAGTGTTGAGCAATAGGTTCCATGCTCAAAAATGAGTTTTGGACCTTGTTTCTGTAAAACATGAGCCCCTCGGGCCTCATAGCAAACCTCTTTTGAAGCTAAAGCTAATTTTTCATAGTTAATTTTTGGAAGGTCATGGGATGTGGTTTCTCCATTTATATGAAAAACTCAGTTTAAAAGTCTACTAACTACTACCTAATTATTATTATTATTTCCTCTTTGTTAAACTTTTTAGTCACTTTTTTTTTACAAAAAATAACTCAAAGCATCTTACAAAACACACACACATTAAAACCAGCATGAAGCTAAAACAGGGTAAAATTAAAATTTATTCATATTTTTATAAGGCCGAACTGAAACATTCAACTCACTGGAGGAGGCCACAGATAATTAAAAGCCAAAGGCCTGGTGGGAAAGAAATGTTTTTGTCTAGTGTATAAATATAGCTAATGAAGGCAGTAGGCATGTCTCCTGGGGACAAGACTTCTGTAAGCAGGAACCAAGGCCTCTCCTTGTGTCAATAGCATCTACACATCCCTCAGAGAGGGCACAGGGTCTGGGTTCATTCATGTGGGGAGAGGTGATCCTTGAAGTACTGGTTTGGATTCTAGCCCATACACTGAATAGAATTTTGTTTGTCCCATTAAGGACAGTTAACAGTACTTAACAATGCTTAACAATACTTTGGCCACCTCATGAGAAGAGAAGACTCCCTGGAAAAGACCCTGATGTTGGGAAAGATGGAGGGCACAAGGAGAAGGGGATGAGAGAGGACGAGATGGTTGGACAGTGTTCTCGAAGCTACAAATATGAGCCTGACCAAACTGCGGGAGGCAGTAGAAGACAGGAGTGCCTGGCGTGCTCTGGTCCATGGGGTCACGAAGAGTCGGACATGACTGAACGACTAAACAACAAAAACAATATATTGTTATAAAGCAGGATTTGCCAACCTTTTTTTGACCAGTAGGCACAGTTGGATTTTTGAGAAAGAACCGTGGGCACCAGACACAAAATGGCCACCATAGAGTGTGGTACATCATAGAACGACTGCCCTAAGAATTTGGCATAACTCAGTGCTTTTTTAGGGGGGGACACAGGGGTACCCCTAAACATTATGAATCTAAGTTTGGCCTCATTGAGGGGCAGTATTTCAATACGAGTAGGAAAATGAAAGTACCTCTAAACATATTTTAAGAAAAAAAGCACAGGCATAACTGATAATGGCTGCTGTAGAGGCACGATATAATAGTTACCACATCTGAAAGATCAGAAAAGGCGAGGTATGGACATATCCCCGCACAAGCCACTGTCTCACAGAAATAAACTCTTTGCAAATCCCCCCTTTTGTATGTAGGAGAGGTTGAGCAACAGAAATAACAGCTCCGCAAGTATTGTGGATATTTGTGGGAATATTTACTGAGACCCTTGGTGGGCCATCTTACCCATAGGTGATAGGGGTGCGGGGCAGGTGTGCCAGGCTGAGAATCCGGGGCCCAAGAGTTGAGTCCTGGGAAGAGTCGGCCCGTTGGTCAGAGCACCGTGGTGGGCTCTTCTGCTGCAGGAGGCTCTGCGCCGTGAGTTTGGGGGTGACCGAGCCAGCGAGATGCAGAGGAGGCCGGACGGCTCTGCCCTCCTGCGTGCCTGGGACTGAGCAAACGGGGGGGCGGGCGGATCTTTGCACCCCGGGGCCGCATATCCTTAAGACAGCCCTGCCATGAGGCAAAGATCCACAGGGGAAGCAGATCTGGCCTTTAAGGAATGCATTGCCCACTGTTGCTGCTGCTGCACTCCCCACTTGTTCACCATGTAGATATTTATTCTCCCCTTGTTCCCCATGTAGGTCTTCACTTGCCCTTTCTTCCCTGGTGAGTGGGCAGGCCTGCCATTTTGTGGCTTGCCTCAGGTGGTCACCAGATGAGGATTGAGGTGCAGGGAGCTTGGCACTGCACAGTGGAGCCACTCTTGCCACTCTTGCCATTGTGTGCCTACACAATGCCAAGTTCTCCACCTCTCACACCTCCAGCAAATGCCAGCAACACACTGTGTTTGGAAGCCCAGAGGCCAGCAATGCTGCACCTCTGCCACCCACCTGACCACCCACAGACTGGCACTGGCACCCACATACATCACTTTGGCGATCCCAATGATGAAATTTAAAGATGAATAAACAAATGCCCGTTGAAATAATCCTCACCACATTTTTACCCCTCTTGCAAAGTGACTCTAGCTTCCCACTTCCCTTACAATGCTGCAAATCAAATTCTGACTGAGTTGCTGGTCTAGCATCCCTTCTTCAGGGAATGGTTCTCTCCTTCTGTAGATTAAAGGAAGGAAAATTAAAATATCTGTGTTACCAAATGCGTATGAGCATTAGCAAAACAATTTTCAAGATGTTTCTTGTGAGTAAATATCCAGTAACTGTTCATTAAAATAACATACAGAAATGTATTGTATTAGGGGGAATTGCTTGCAAAGATGTATCTATTGGGTCAGAATTGCACATAAATTATGTATGTCAGGAGAAATGCACACTAAAATGCTTTAAACACACACACACACACAAAATGGGTGCAGAAATGTGGTGAATTGAACTTTAAATTGAAAAATTGAGAAACCGAAATTGACATTATGGCTATAAGGACGAATTAATAAAAATATAAATCACTTCCTACAATTGAATAACAACACAGATAGAGACCACCTTCTTGTAAGATAGGACTCTTTATTTATTACAAGAAGACTTTTATTCTGGCTCTTGATAATGGTGGCAATTATTCCCCCCAACGTGGCTTCCAGCCAGGCGCAAAATATGAGCAGGTGGGGCACAGGAGTAACCCTTATGTGACTACACTAAAACACAAGCAGGCTACACATTATAATTCCAGCTATTAGAGAATTGTTAATGGAGATTAAAGAAGAATCGTTTGGCTGGAGAAGTTTCGTTGAAAAATTCAAATATAAGTAAAATATTCAAAGACAAGTCAAATGCAAGTGGGTAAATTTAAATACAATGTTCTAATCTTGAATTTTGGTTGTTCCCATTGAAGTTCCGATTCCTTGTAGCATATTGAAATTGGATTACCATTGCTGTTCTTCTTCAGGCCCACATTTAAATGTTAAATGAAATTGCAAAGTGGTCCCACACAAACTCTCCATTGTTTTCGCTGTATTTTCTCTCACAAGCCTGTAAAGGTGTATCCCTTGTAAGTATTTCCTGAGAAAACTAGATCACTTAATTAAATGTTTCAAAAGGAAAGATATAAAGATGTCTATGTCTTTTTTTTAAAGGATTGCTGAAGTTATTGGTGGTGAGTTTTCTCTCACTCGCCTCAATTTTCCCTATATGTCTGTCTCTCTGTTTATGTCAAGTAACCTTTGCAGTTTCTAGTCTAAAGCAATAAAGTGAATGCTTCCTGTCCTATTGATTTGGTAAGACCTATTTTCGCACTAATAAAATGAAGCCCAGCTTGATAAAATACTCTTTTCCAACCAGTGGCTAGGGGTGAGCCCCTGTCTTGACAATTTTGGAGGAGGTCAGCTGAGAGTAAGTGGGTCATATATGCGGTAAATCAACCCCCAGGAACAAATCACTGGACACCATAAAAACCAAGAGTGGTTCTTTAAGAGACCAGCTTGACCTCTCCTTAACCAGAAAATAGCATCTGACCTTGCAGTGAAATTTATCACAACGTTTCAATTAAAACTTGGCAGCCATACAAAGCAACACATTGCTCTGCTAACAGTTGACCTTGTTGCAGAAAGAAGAGTTGCATGCATGGAAGGGACTCTCTTTCAGCCAATGAATATGAACTACAGAGTGTAGCGGGGATCTTTCTAAAGTCACATAAGGTCAATCGCTTTGACTACCAAGGACATTATCTGAATCACCTTCCAAGCTCTCCCCCCATCATTGGTATGAAACAGTGCACATTATGATCTCCATATAAGCTGAGATTGCTCAATTTAGTGCACACTTCAATGTACATTAAGTACATTATTCTACTTACGGAACACTGCTTGTCCGTAATCCTGAAGCAAGAGAATTCCAACTTTTAGTAAAGAGAGATACCCAAATTTTTGATGGCGGCATGTTAGGCAAATTAAGCAAATTTTCATACATATAGTACTCATTTTCAATAGATTATTCAATGTAGAATTCTATTACTTATCTGTCAAAAGGTAAGAGATATAAGGTGCATATTTATCCAATCCTCTCCTGCACTAGCTTCCAATTAGCTTCTGGGCCAAATTAAAGGCAATGGTTATTATTGCATACAAAGGTCTACAGAGTGAGGAACCTCTCCATGTTTTAAGATTTGTCAGAAAATTCTTCCTGATGTTTAGTTGGAATCTCCTTTCTTGTAACTTGAATCCATTGGTTCGGGTCCTAACCTCTGGAGCAGGAGAAAACAAGTTTGCTCCATCTTCCATTATAAAGGTGGAGTAGCTTTTCTCCTCTTGCCCTCTTGCATTCTTGCTGTGGGAGAATATCACACTCTGCTTTATATTAAACATACCATGTAATTAAAATAAGGTAGTGGTGGGGAGAATCACTAGCATTTTTTTAAAAAAAATCTTCTCTTCTTTAAATTATATGGTGTCTATAGTGGCACTGTGGGTTAAACCACAGAGCCTAGAACTTGCTGATCAGAAGGTCGGCAGTTCAAATCCCCACAACAGGGTGAGCTCCCGTTGCTCGGTCCCTGCTCCTGCCAACCTAGCAGTTCGAAAGCACGTCAAAGTACAAGTAGATAAAAAGGTACCGCTCCGGTGGGAATGTAAACGGCGTTTCCGTGCGCTGCTCTGGTTCGCCAGAAGCGGCTTAGTCATGCTGGCCACATGGCCTGGAAGCTGTACGCCAGCTCCCTCGGCCAATAAAGTGAGATGAGCGCCGCAACCCCAGAGTCGGTCACTACTGGACCTAATGGTCAGGGGTCCCTTTACCTTATAACTGATACGTTTCAATTATGTAATGTTTGTATTGTATTCTCATTTTTTAGACATTACTTTATCTTGATAGTGGATCTGATACTTGGAGGGTTTTCATTTTCATGCATATACCCCCCCCCCCAAATGAAGCACAGAGGAGCAGGAATAAATCTCATAACAAATCTAGAACATTTGAGTGTCCAGAACTAGAGATGCTACATTTATGTATTTATTATTGCATTTACATTTCTTCCAGTAATCTCAAGGTGGGGCTTATGGTACTCCCTCTCTCACTTTGTCCCCAAAACAACCATGTGAGGTACGTAAGTTATGCTAAGATAGGGTGATCAATTCAAGATCACCCAGTGAGCTTCATGGTTGAGTGAGGATCTGATTGCTGATCTCCTAGATCCTAGTGAGAACATGGCTGAGGTCAGGTTTTGAACTAGGTCACACACACAACCAGTAGGTTAGAGCAACCTTCTCATGAAATCTGTAATACCTGAAGCTGGGAATGCTTGAATGGACTATAAGTGCAAGAAAGAAGCCTTGCAAATTCATATCTGTTGCAGAGATCTGAACCACGCCTTCAAATGGACTGGATTAGTGGGTACCCAACCTGGCTCCCTCCATTTTTCTTTGGACTTCAACTCCCACCATCCCTGGCCATTGGCCATGCTGGCTGGGGCTGATAGGAATTGTAGTCCAACAACTTCTGAAGGGCACCACATTGTCTAGGTATACAAAAAATGGCAAGAAAAAATGGCCTTAGACTGCAATCTAAGGGATGAGGAAGACATATTGAACCCAGTGGGACTTTCTTCTGAGGAGACATCTGCAGGAATGTGCTGTTGATGTCTATCCTGCCATGCTTATAATATATCTAGAAATGTTAACACACATAGGCTTCCTGCTTCAGGAAACATCTTAGGCAGGACGGAGACAGCCATTAAGTAGTAAGATGATGTGTTTGACCTTTCTTGAAGAGGCCAGTGTGTCAAATGTCAACACCTTTTTTCTCAGGGTCCACTCAACACTATTAAGTGCTGTTCCTGGAGAAGCTATAAAGAACCCACAGTAACTCTGACATTTGGGAAGGATATTCGCCTCTCACAATACAACTTCATTTTCTCCTAGTAGCTTATTTTTGCATCATAATGTTGGGAATGCCAGTGGGTTTGGCAGTCAGTAGGACACACGGTCTTGTCTCCATTCGACATATGAACTTTAGTTATATCGCTACCGACTCAGGGAGCAAGCAAAATGTCCTGCTGAATAAAGACCAACCACAACACAAATTCTCCAAATAATTTTTAGTGTTTAAATAGGACATCAGAAAGTATAATAATAATAATAATAATAATAATAATAATAATAATTTATTCATACCCCACCCATCTGGCTGGGTTTCCCCAGCTACTCTGGGCAGCTTCCAACTGAATATTAAAATAATACAGCATCTGTCATTAAAAACTTTCCTAAACAGGGACGCCTTCAATGGCAGGCGCCACTACCGAGAAGGCCCTCTGCCTGGTTCCCTGTAACCTCACTTCTCGCAGTGAGGGAACTGACAGAAGGTCCTTGGCACTGGACCTCAGTGTCCGGGCTGAATGATGGGGGTGGAGACGCTCCTTCAGGTATACAGGACCGAGGCCGTTTAGGGCTTTAAAGGTCAGCACCAATGCTTTGAATTGTGCTCGGAAACGTACTGGGAGCCAATGAAGATCTTTCAGGACTAGTGTTATATGGTCTCGGCGGCCACTCCCAGTCACCAGTCTAGCTGCCGCATTCTGGATTAATTGCAGTTTCCGAGTCACCTTCAAAGGTAGCCCCATGTAGAGCGCATTGCAGTAGTCCAAGCGGGAGATATGCATGAACTCATTAATCTAAGGCTTTAATCCTATACATGTTTACAGGAGAGCAAGCCACATTGAACTTTGCCTGCACTAGAGACTTTTGAAGAAGTTCTCACTGTAGCTGACACCAAACAAGGTGTTTGCCAAATGGTCTTTAGATTTGTCCTGATAGGATCTGTCCCATACACACACACACGCACAATTTTTCAAAAATAAAATACAATTAGTGAAACATTTTCCCATATACATTCCCAGATAATCGACTTCCCTTCCACTCTTCAATGGTTTCCTCAAATTATCTATTGCTGCTGCATATTTTAATTGATTTGTACCTTCTTTCCTCCACCTTGTTCTCAGAATAACTTTTACTGCTGAGCTTACTCCCAACCTGCTAGTGTTTTAACACGTTTGCAATTTTTTTAAAAAAAATAGTCTACAAACATTTTTGGAAGGCTGTCTTGAAGGCTGTCTCATCAGGATCTGTCCTTTTTAAATGTGTCACTTTGGGGGCTTTATTGTTCTTTAGGGAAAATTGGCTTTTGCCTTTGACTGATTAGGATGCTCCCTGCGAGGTGCTGAGCACCAGGTGCCCCACAGGTTGAGAGTCTGTTGGGGGAGGGGAGGAAGTGCTTCATCTCTCTAAGGACTCATTCAGACTTCCTTTTGTGTCACACTTTCCAGGCGCAGGTCCGTGCCTTAAAGCTCTGTGTCCAAGTGGTTGGTTCTTTGATTTTTGTTTTGGTCCTGGCTCTTTCCCTGGAAAAACCCACATTTTACTGCTGATTCAGAGCAAATGGTAAGCTGTGGAAAACCTGATTGCTGTTTGCTCTGATTCAGCAGTAAAACGTGGATTTTCGTGGGGGAAGCAAGACACACACCAAAAAAACCCCCACCTGCTCATACACAAGCCTTTAAAGTGCGGACCTAGATGAGTGTTATCTGAAAGACAGGGAAAGAGCATTTATATTGCCCCAGGTGAGAAATGAGGTGGAAATAATTGTGATTTTATTTTATTTTTTGCTCCCCCCCCAGCTATTTGGATTCACCCATGAGTTCTGTGCACATGAGAACTGCATGGAGAGTGAGACTGCTGAGTGATTGGGTCCCTGAATTACTGATTTGCATGTGAGGATGCATTTTTTGGTAATATTTATGAGATTTTGTAGATGTGTACTGCAGTTATGTTGTGCTCTAATGCTATATCTTTATGTATTTGTTTTCTATATGATCTGCCTTTGGTATTTTATTTCACTTAGGTGCTTCTGCACATTATTTAGAGAGATCTAGTGCTCAGTTATGTTACTTAAAATGTGGAATTGTATCATCGCTGCTTTTAGCAGCTGCAATTGCACTGAACGTGAAATTTGTGTTTTTACACAATATGTACTTACATTGGTTAAGCTGTAAACCACTTAGAGCTTGCTCAGAATGTAAAGTGGTATACAAGTTGAAATAACAGCACCGCCACAACCAGTAGGATGTACTGCTGAGCAGACGTGCATAGGATGTCATTTTCAAATTTCAATACCCTTTGAAAGTAACACATTCAACACAGTGGAGTAATTCAAAGCTTACATTTCTAGTCTATCAATGTTTCCAAAAGATGTTTGTAGAATACTTTCAAATTCAGCCTGTCTTTTGTTGCACTTCTGAAGACAATGCTTATTGCAACAGTAATGAATTCTTTTTCAAGGGGGATTTTCAAGGGTCACCACCTAGTAAAAACCCTGGACGGTTAAGTCCAGTCAAAGGCGACTATGGGGTTGCGGCACTCATCTCACTTTCAGGCTGAGGAAGCCGGCGTTTGTCCACAGGCAGCTTTCTGGAGTGGCCAGCATGAGTAAACCACTTCTGGTGCAATGAAACACCGTGACGGGAACCAGAGCACATGGAAACGCTGTTTACCTTCCCGCTGCAGTGGTACCTATTTATCTATTTGCATTGGCATGCTTTCGAACTGCTAGGTTGGCAGGAGCTGGGACAGAGCAACGGGAGCTCACCCTGTCACGTGGATTCGAACCACCAACCTTCTGATTGGCAAGCCCAAGAGGCTCAGTAGTTAAGACCACAGCACCACCCACGTCCCTGCCAACCTAGTAGTTCAAAAGCATGCCAGTGCAAGTAGATAAATAGGTACTGCTGTGGCGGGAAGGTAAACGGCGTTTCCGTGCACTCTGGTTTCCATCACAGTGTTCTGTTGCACCAGAAGCGGTTTAGCAGTGCTGGCCACATGACCTGGAAAGCTGTCTTTGGACAAACGCCAGCTCCCTCGGCCTCAAAGCGAGATGAGCACCGCAACTCCATAGTCACCTATGACTGGACTTAACCATCCAGGGGTCCTTTACCTTTACCTTAAAAACCACCTAGTAGCCACAGCTATATGGAATATCCATACCCTGAAACAGAATAACTTTGAATATGATTTCATTGAGTCTACCACACTAGGGGTGATATCCAACAACGTTCCCACACTTGCAAATGGAAATCTGCTTGCATAGTGGGTGTTATGTACTGAGTTGAATAGGATCCAAACTGCAGCAGTCTGATTGGTCCTAGAACAATAGGATCCAAAAGGCAGCAGTCTGATTGGTCCTAGAACAATAGGATTCAGAATGCAGCAGTCTGATTGGTCCTAGAACAATAGGATTCAGAATGCAGCAGTCTGATTGGTCCTAGAACAATGCAGCAGTATGATCGGTTGGCAGGAACTACCCAATCATGCTCCAGATAGAAGTGAATCCACAACCTGATTGGCTTACAGTAGAATTCTGGAATTAGCCAATCATGTGCAGCCCATTGTTTAAATAATGTATATAAAGCAGATACTTTGAGGGGACTTTCATTCCTCCTCACCACTATGAGCTGAATAAAGAGCATGAAATCACTTTGCGACTCTGAGTATATTTCACTGGCGACGAAGGTGGGATCCCGCTGAGCTGACTGCCACACACAGCACCGCAGCACCGCCACCTGCCGCACCGCTGCCTCGCACTGTGTATCCAGGCTTCAGCTCCGGGACACAAGGAACTCAGAATGGCAACCGACAGCAGCTTCTCGCCGTTCAACCCAGCATCTGGAGACTGGGAAGCGTACACCTCCCGTTTCACCTTCCTCCTAGAAGCCAAAGGGGTCACCGATGAAGAAGACGCCAAGAAGAGGGCAATATTCTTCAGCGTCTGTGGAGAGGAGACGTTTGAAATCGCCCGGGCTCTCCTTGCGCCTGAAGACGTTGCTACTGTTCCATACAAAACAATAATGGAACAGCTGAAGGGGCACTTTTCGCCACAGCCCTCAGTGGTGGCTCGTCGAAATGCCTTCTACGCAAAGCGGCAAGCCCCTGGGGAAACCATAACTGGGTTTGTGACCTCTCTCCGCCAAGCCGCCCGGTTCTGCAACTTCTCAGAGCTGGAGAACATGCTTCGTGACTGCCTTGTCGGTGGCCTGAAGGATGAGAAGCTGCAACGACGCCTCTACGCTAAGAAGGACCTAACGTTCCAGGTCGCTCTGGAGGAGGCCCTGGCAACGGAAGCTGCCGAGAGGTCGACGCAAGAGGCACGGCCGAGCCAACCGTCCCAACCGAGGGTCCACCACGAAGACCTCACCGACGACTCAGGATCCAACAGGGAGGAGGTGCACCGAGTACAGCAGCGCACTCAAGCAGCCCACACACCACAGCTGCCTCGACGAGAAGGAGGGAACTGAGCAAGCTGTGGAGAAAGTCACGAGAGGAGGACCTGCCATTTCCGCATCGCAGAGTGCAGGCAGTGCAGCAAATCGGGACACATCGCCCGGGTGTGTTGGGCTCGGCCCACCCGACGCCAGGCATCAGATGACCAATCCAAGAGCCCCAGGTCCCGGGGCCCAACGCACCAAGGCAACTCGACAGAGCTCACAGACTTCCAGGTATACCAGTTGCCCCACCCCAACGTAGACGTACGTTGATAGAGGGGGCCCCATGCCGCATGGAGCTTGACACGGGTTCAACTCTATCCATAATCTCGGCAAGGACCTTAAGGAAACTGTGTCCTTCTAGGGGTTCCAAACTCAGGCCGGCCCCATTCACCCTCCGGGACTTCCAGAAACATAAGGTCCCCACAATAGGGGTGGGGACCTTCAGGGTGCAATACTGAGGGCGGACGCGGCAACTGGACTTGCTGGTGGTCAAGGGCCCCTACATTAGCTTACTGGGATTGGCATGGTTTGGACCACTGGGGCTAGCAGTCACCGGGGTGAACCACACTAGCTTACAAGTGGACGTGGACGCCATATGCAAGGAATTTCCGGGGGTTTTCAATGGGAAATTGGGACAGTATACGGCCCCCCCATTGCTCTACAGCTTGATCCCGCAGTACGACCGGTCAGGCTCAAGGCCCGCCGGGTCCCGTTCGCCCTGAAACCCCGTATAGACGAGGAATTGGACCGGCTCGTGAAGCAAGGAGTGCTGGAGCCGGTGCCTAATGCCCCCTGGGAAACCCCAATCGTCACACCCATCAAGCCTAAAGGTTTGGTCCGCATCTGCGCAGACTACAAATGTACCATAAACAAGGCCCTCAAGGCCCATGCATACCCAGTGCCAGTGGTCAGCCATGTTCTTGCCACTCTGGCTGGGTCGAAAATTTTTGGCAAGCTGGACTTGGCCCAAGCATATCAACAGCTCCCAGTAGATGAGGCCACAGCAGAGGCACAGACGATTGTGACGCACAGAGGAGCATTCAGGGTAAAGCGGCTGCAATTCGGGGTCAGCGTGGCACCAGGCATATTCCAGAATCTAATGGACTCTCTACTTAAAGGGATTCCTGGCGTCACCCCCTTCTTCGATGATGTGTTGATTGCCGGGCCCACACCAGAGGAGTTTGAGGACCGCCTCCGCACCGTTCTGCACCGTTTCCAGACGGCGGGTCTCAAGGTGAAGCGGGAAAAATGTCTACTAGGAGTACCTCAGGTGGACTTTCTGGGATTTATGGTGGACGCAGAAGGGGTCCACCCGACTGGGGACAAGGTACGGGCCATTTGTGATGCCCCAGCGCCCAAGAACAAGACTGAACTTCAGGCCTTCTTGGGACTATTGAACTTTTACCATTCCTTCCTTCCCCACAAGGCGGCGGTAGCGGAGCCCCTACACAGACTCCTGGACAAGCGGGCCCCTTGGGTGTGGGGCCAGCGCCAGGAGGCTACATTCCAGGCAGTCAAGGACTTGCTTGTCTCAAACTCGGTCTTGGTACACTTCGATGAGAGGCTGCCGGTGGTGCTAGCATGCGACGCCTCGCCCTATGGAATTGGCGCTGTCCTGGGACACCAACTCCCCGATGGAAGAGAGGTACCAGTGGCATACTTTTCCCAGACACTCAACGCAACCGAGCGGAACTACTCGCAAATCGACAAGGAGGGTCTGGCAATCGTGAAGGGAGTAAAAAAATTCCATGATTTCTTGTACGGGCAGCCCTTCACCGTGGTGACTGACCACAAGCCGTTGCTTGGCTTGTTTGCCCCTGAAAAGCAGACCTCCCAAGTGCTGTCTCCTCGCGTCCTCAGGTGGTCAATTTTCCTTGCCAGCTACCAGTATGCACTGATTCACCGTCCGGGGAAGGCGATGGGCCATGCGGACGCCCTCAGCAGGCTACCACTACTGGAAACAGGCCCCGACCCAGCACCTGCACAAGAGGTTATGAGCCTGGAGCTGCTTCCCGACCGCCCCATTCAGGCACAAGAAGTTGCACACCATTCCAAGAAAGATAGGGTCATCTCCCGGGTCCTGGACTGGGTGTGGAGGGGATGGCCCAGCAGCGCCGGGCCAGAATTCGCCGGCTACACAACCCGAAAACATGAACTGTCGGCCCACAAGGGGTGCCTGTTATGGGGAAGCAGGGTCGTTGTTCCCCAGCCCCTCCGCAAAAGGGTCCTCACAGCCCTACACGAGACACACCCAGGGGTAGTAAGAATGAAGGCCCTTGCCAGGAGTTATGTGTGGTGGCCGGGGATCGACGGAGAGATAGAGGCCTGGGTCAAACACTGGCAGGCCTGCCAAGAATCCCGCCCAGATCCCCCAAGGGCCCCAGTCCAGTCCTGGGAGTCCACCTGAGCACCATGGTCACGCCTGCATGTGGACTTCACTGGCCGATTTACAGATTTTGAAGGCAGGGTGGGGGGATGTGTGGGGGTACACAAGCCCTGTTGCATGAGAGGCCATCCACACTGGACCTTAGATATTCACTTCGGAATCTCTACTCTTTGATTTTGGTATCAGATGGCTGTTCTCTTCCCTTTTCCACTGTCCTTCTATTTTGTTTGAGAGCTCACACAATCAAACTTTTTTTTTTTAAGGAACAGAACAGCTTTGCCATCTCTGCAGTTGTAAATTGTTTTTGCCCAATCTACAACATGTCTTAGCAGCATGCATTTTTACATATGATTTAAAACAAACAGCACTTTAGTACATATTAAGGGATTTGCTTAAAAATATAAACACTGCAAGTTTCTGACCCAAGTCCACTCAAGTACAGGTGCCTATTCACCCCCCATTAATGTATATGTCATAGATAATGTATACATGATTGAGTTAATGAACGAGATAGATGGGGAAAGAGATCCTGTCCAGTTTTCCATGATAAATGTTCTCAGTGATAAATGATCACAGTAGAATATTTGAAGGATTGGGTAACTGGATCACATCTTGAAGCACTAGCCAAGTGAGTTTGCCATTTGCATTTAAGATTCCCAGGAATGCTGATCTACATTCTTGATTGCTATTGGATTTTGGTTTTGGGGTTTTTTTTAGATTTCATTATAAAATCAATAGCTGTTGCACATGGTAAAATAGTTTACAAGAGTTGCAACATATTGTGAGATTCGGAAAACACACTGAGCTCACTGGAGCCACCCGAGTAGCCAATTAGGAGAAAACATCTATTAAGTAAAAACAGGCCAGTGGCATTGACTGCATCGATTTTCTTAGCCCTGTGAAAAGACAATCAATTAGATAAAGAAGGCTAATGTTACAGCTGCAATTTAATAACCCTGAACAAAAGGAGGAAGGCTATTGATTCCTGACATGGAATGTTGAAGTTTATTGAAATATACCAAACTTTGCCTGCCTTAAAATATGGCTTGTTATATTCAGAAGGAAAGTGTTTGCAGGGCGAAGTGTAACACACAGTTCAGAATTTAAACTATTCAAGTGGTCTGGTGATGTCAAGCCAAGAGAGAGAGGGGGAGAGGGAGATATGCAAATGCACTCTCTCCCCCACACCAGAAAAGAGAAACCTGGTTTGCATACTGAATCACAGGAGCTATTGACAGAAGTTAATATATCCACAGTGAAGGTTGTTTCTCTCTCTCTCTCTCTCTCTCTCTCTCTCTCTCTCTCTCTCTCTCTCTCCCCTCCCCCACCCTTTCATGCTGACTGCTCCAGAGTACCACCTGTCATTTTCAAAAGCAAAGTCAGTTTTGCCAACCAGCCGTGAATGAAAAATAAAGCTTTATATGAAACACAAGGGCATATTATGCGCTATTGTGCGTTGGGCTAAGTGCTAATTTATCTGGCTTGTTCTCTTCAGCAAACACTCACGCAGACACATGAAATAATCCATCTAATTATGTAGCTATTTAGGAGAAAAACAAAGCAAGGTGTTTTTTGTGAGGTTTTTTTTGTCTGATGCAAAAGGTACCTGATACAACAATGCCTTTCTTTGGCAAATGCAAAAGGGAAAAAGAAGAGCTGTAAAGCTGTAACAATTTCAGAACAAATGAAACTTTTGCCAGTTTTATATTTAGGGAGCAGAACCAGCTGCTTTTCATAAATAGATGAGTACTTTCATTCTCTCTCTCTCTCTCTTTTTACAGTCCCTAATTGGAAACGGCGAATAAGCCTTGCGCTTTTTCTCACTGTAACATCTGGTGTAAAATACTTTATCCAGATATTCTCTTTATGCTGTTTTCCCCTATCGCTTGTATTTGATCCTTTCTCTCTCATTGTATATATATGGCCCATTTCAGCGGCAGACAGCTGCTATTCACAATAATTGCTGGGCCAGTCAATTATACTTTAAATAGGCCTACTTGAGGGCAAATGGTAGTCTAAATTATACTGAAGACCTGCCATCTACAAACTGTCATGCTCAGAGCCCAAACCATTGTAAATATTATTGAGACGCAATATAGCTCATCTACAGTATTCCAGATGTAACTAATGGCTTTATAGCTTTATATTCATAGATTAACTGGCTTTCCACTACAGGAGCATTTTTTTTTTTAAAAAAAGAAGAACATACATGTTTTTTCTTTTAAGAACCTGTGTAAGCAATTTCTTTCTTTCTTTCTTTCTTTCTTTCTTTCTTTCTTTCTTTCTTTCTTTCTTGGGGCATAGTCCTTAAAAATATTCTTTTCTCTGTGTTGATTTCTTAATTTAGAATGATGTCAATTAGATCTGCATTGAATATGGTCCATTTGTCCATCTAAACATCTGATGAATTATAAGCAGATATGTCCATAACCTTTAGTTAGATCTTCATCAGTGCGGTTAAGTGAGGGGGTTCTGAATAGCACCATTTCAAGGAACAGAACTGGGTTAGACTAGTTCTGAACTGAATCAAATTTCAAAGCCATATTAAAAAGAGAGGGAAAATGTGGGAGTTTAAATGATTGTCCGTCACTCAAACAGCATATTTTTGTGGGCATAAAATGCTAGAAACTTCATTTTTTTAAAAATCCCATGCAAATCCTATGAGATGCATAGGGAAAGTGATCCATTCCTTTAGTTTAAAACAAGAACTTTTTTTGTGAGGGATTGTTACACCAATATAAAGACTGAACTGGTTAATGACACAAAAGATCTGTAAATCTATTAACTTGGTCATGACTATTTGCTACCATCATACCACAGCTTTATGCTAGAGTCTACAATATGTTATTTGAAACCAGATACAGTGGTACCTCGGGCTAAGAACTTCGTTCTGGAGGTCTGTTCTTAACCTGAAACTGTTCTTAACCTGAAGCACCACTTTAGCTAATGGGGCCTCCTGCTGCCACTGTGCCGCGGAGCACGATTTCTGTTCTCATCCTGAAGCAAAGTTCTTAACCCGAGGTAATATTTCTGGGTTAGCGGAGCCTGTAACCTGAAGCGTATATAACCTGAAGCGTATGTAACCCGAGGTACCACTATATACACCTTATCATCAGCCTCTCGGCATGCCTTTGATTTTTTTGGAAAGAACCATTTGCTTCTTACAGCCAATGACTGGGAATGGCTAACAGGTCGCATTTCATGTGCTCGTACAGATGTTTTAAGGCCGCAGCTGAAGAAATGAACTTCACCTGTCAAGCGTTGGTCTAGGACTCATGGAGCATAAGGATATCAGTGGCTCCTTGCCATGGTAGCTATGCTCTACCTGGAGGCAGCATTCTGGAAACCACAAGAGGGGAGAGTGCTGTTGAACGCTGGTCTTACTTGTGGATTCCCACAGGCATCTGGTTCCTCATTGTGACCAACAGGATGCTGAATTAGATGGACTCATGGCCTGATCCAACAGGCTGTTCCTATATTTGTGCCAGAGGTGGATTTAGAGAAGCGCAACCAGTTCCCCCACACTGGTGACAAGCCCAGGGACGCCTTTCCTCCACCTTCCCAAAGCCAGGTAAGCGCTTGCTTTGGGGGAAAGGGGTGAGGGCTCTGAAAGGGTTCTAGAGTCCTCCCTCCTCTTTCCCAAAGTCTTGCCCTGCTTTGGGAAGGATACAGGAGGGCCCGATGACCCTACCAGAGTTCTCTCATCTCCCTCCCAAAGCTTGGAGTCTTGTTTGCCCAGCCTTGCGAAGGTGGCACAAGGGCTGGGGAGGGTGTCAAATTTGGGCCTTGCACAGGGCACCGTATTACCAAGGTCTGCTCCCCACCCCCAGGACAGCAGGGCTCAAATTCCCACAGCCTTGTAACTTACTGAGAGGCCTTGGGCCAATTGCTATCTCTCAGCCTAACCTCATTCGAATGCTGTGAGCGTAAACCGTGTGTGTTTGTGTGTAGGGAAAGAGCCCTGTTCACAGCCTATAATTCCTTGAAGAATGGGTGCACTATGAATGCAATACATAAAATATTTGCTTTTCTCTTCAGTATTATTTTCCTGATCTTGCCACATATTATTTTTTTCTTCTCTCCCCCCCCTAACCACCTCTAGTATAAAGCAGGCATTCCTGTGTTGCAGCATTCTGCTTGTATTCATCCTTTCTTCCCCCATCGGAGCAAATGATGTATTTAATCGGCCTATGGGCCATTCTTACCTGAAAAGGAGCAACAATACCAGCCAGCAGCTTATAATATGCAAGCAGCAGTTTGTCCGTTCCCAAAAGGGAGCATCAGCAGGAATGTGTCAAAGCAGTTTTGCCACATGGCACCATTCAGTCTGGTGCATTGCTGTGTGGGGCGTGCTGTGCCCCTCTCTCGCCTTTTTGTTGCTGAGCAATAAATAAAATGTTGCGACCCATGAAAGATCTGAGTCCAGATGTAGACACAGCCCTTCTACTTACAGCAATTGCCTTGTTGTTTCTTGTTTATGTAACTCCTAGTAAAAACGGCCTCCGTCGCCTAGACACTATAACCAAATGAAAGAAATGTCAGAGGCAGGAAGAATAAATTACGTTGCATTGGCATAGGTTTGTGTTAGTAGGGCAGATCTCTGGGCAGTGGACTAAACTAACCCAAATCTGTAACCCGCCAAAATTAGGAACCTGATCAGAGGGTGGCATCCTCAGGCAGGTGCCTAACTTAGGAACATAGGAATGTGCTTTATACCACATTCATCTGGTCCATCTAGCCCTCTCCAAGTCTTCAGATATAGCTATCTCCCAGTCCTATCTGGAGTTGCCAGGGACTGAACCTGGGACACTTTTTTATTATTTATTTTATTTCATTTATTAAATTTGAACACCATCCTTCATCCGTAGATCTCAGGGCAGTTCACAACATAAAAATACAATATAAAGAATACAAAATATATAATAAAAACAAGAACAGAAACGAGCCAATAATCCCCCCTCCCACTTCTTTTTTTATAAAAAAAAATTGCTCGATTTCCACATAACAAATTATCAAACCATATCATCACCTACATAATTTCCCCCTTTTTTTATTTCCCCCCTTGCCCTCCCAAGGACTTCCCTCACCTCCTCTCCCTGATTTCTCCGCACATAAGTTATAAAATTGTATATATCCTTACATGTCTGTCCATCATGTTATCAACAATAAATTTGTGTATGTTTATTCAAAACCTTCCAAGGTGTCCAGTTCATTTTGTTGTGTTTTTAAATAATTTGTGTAAAGTTCCCATTCCTCCTTGAAGTCACAGTTGTCCTTGTCTCGCAATTTGTATGTCAATTTAGCCAGTTCTGCGTAGTTCATCAGTTTCTCTTGCCACTGTTCTTTTGTCGGGGTTTCCTCATTCTTCCATCCTTGTGCTATCAAGACTCTTGCCGCTGTTGTAGCATACATAAATAAGTTCCTTATTTTCCTTGGCCCCTCCTCCCACTTCTACTTCTACATGCAAGCCGATGCTCTACCACTGAGCTTGCTGTTCCCACTCGATTAGTCTGGGAGCGGATTTGCCACAACCAAGTTCCCCCAATAAGAAGACTTACCTGGTTTGTCCTGGGGTGGCTTTTTCATTTGTGGCTTCTGCTGCCAATCAGAGAGAGGAGGGTGCTTGTCTCAGAAGCTTGCTCCACCCCTTAAATGTTGCTGTTTTCTCTTTGGTCCTCCCTATCTCCCTATACAGTATGGGCTCTGCTAGCTGCCTGTTCAAGGGGCTGAGCAGGATTTTTTGAGGTGGCAGGAGCCCTTTCAATTGGCTTCAGGATTTTGTCTACATTGTACTGCTGGGGATCTTGTTTGCAGTGGCATTGTTTTCCATTTGGTTTAGCTGATGGCAGTTAAAGAGGTCATCAGGGGTGCTCTTATTATTTATATTTATTTATTTCATTTATTTCATTTCATTTCTATACCGCTTTATATTTTTAAGAAAAATCTCAAAGCGGTTTACAGCATATTAAAACATCAATAAAACAGTCCAGAATCAAACATTTCTGAAAAGAGTCAAATATAAAGTACAGTGGTATCTCAGGTTAAAGACGCTTCAGGTTACAGACTCCGCTAACTCAGAAATAGTACCTCGGGTTAAGAACTTTGCTTTAGGATGAGAACAGAAATCGTGCTCTGGCAGTTTGGCAGCAGCGGGAGGCCCCATTAGCTAAAGTGGTGCTTCAGGTTAAGAAAAGTTTCAGGTTAAGAACGGACCTCCGGAATGAATTAAGTTCTTAACCCGAGGCACCACTGTATACAGTCAAAGCAACATAATTAACAGAAAACTAAAATATTATCTTAAAGATTTCAGAATAAAACATTACAAAGGAGGTGAACTACAGAATACATATTTAACACAAAGTTTAAAAAAATCTTAAACATTTTTTTAAAAAAACAACAACATCTAAGTGAAGTCAAATATAAAATGCACATTTAAAACAGCATAATTAACAAGGGAATATGCTTGACATGTGTCCTGGGGTGAATGGCGAACTGCCAGAGCCACAGTGTGTATGCCAAGACCAGATTCCCAAGGTGTTCGGAGGAAGAAGAATCCTTTCTTCCAGCATCACAGTCAAGCCAGGCAACCTATCCCATGACTTGTGATGGGATTTAACCCTCAGTTAGGGAGCTTCCTTGCCTGGAATATATTTTGATTTTGTTAATTAGGTTCCTGGTCTGCAGATCCTCAAGTTATGTTATTGTTGACATCCATCTGTCTCAGGAGACAATGGAGGAGTGCACCTTTGGTGAACTCAAACCATTGGAGAGTTGCAGCCCATACTGTGGTTTGGCTCCCAACTCAGTAAATGCTGCAAGTGAATGGAATCACACCAAAAGGAAGATTTATGCTTGGCGTAGACCAGGCATGTCCAAAGTCTGTTTCGGGGGCCTAATCTGGCCTGCCAGTCAGTTTAATCCTGCCCCTGTGGCAGTTTAAGCTCAACAACTTTGGTCGGCCCCCACGGCCCTTCACTTCATCAAATCTGGCCCTCTTTGAAAAAAGTTTGGACGCCACTGGCGTCAATCCACTGAAATGAATGGAAGAAGTATAAATTAGAGCTTGCCAGCATCGTAGCTGCTCCCTTGCAATGAGCTTTGACCTCTGCAGTATAATCTGTCTTTATTTCACTTTCTATATTTATTTCATTTTCATTAGGAGACAACTGAAAAATAAAAGTTGTGAGCAACCTGTGAGTAAATGAATGGATTTAAGTTAGGCATGTCCGTTCATTCCAATGGGCACACACTGAATTAGTTGGCCACAAATCAAATGTTGCTGTTTTGTAAAAAGTTGGTTTGATCTACTGTCCACCGTACAATCACCACCACCCAACACACACACACACACACACACACATTATGGCCAATAAATTAATTTAGATGCATTCTTAATGACCGAAGCAAAACAACAACCACCGAAACCCCCACATATATTTTATAAGAAACATGTTTTGCAAGCTCTTTTCATTATTTGACAGTTTTGACAGACATTATTGATTTGGCCGGCAACTGTGGCTAACTAGAAGGGTACAATGTGACAGTTTTATGTAACAAAAGGCAGAGTGTCATGTCAGCCGAACTAAATGTTGTACAAAGTGACAGCGGGACAAAAACGCCTTTCAGACTTAATTTTCTGCTTCATTTTCCTCCCACCATCAATACATAAGGCAATGCAGTAGGTGACACAAATTAGCAGGCTAGAGCGAAAGGTCTGTCTCTGCTCCTCTCGCTGTACTTGACTTCCTTCCACAAAGGTACCAGCGGTTCCCCCCCCCCTTATAAAGATGAATAAAATAAATAAATAGAGCAGCTTATAGTAATCAACCTACCCCTATAGGAGAAAATATATCCCTTATTAAGATGCTTTATCCACCTCTCCTAGGTGGCTTTGGAGAAAGATGAAAAGGAGGAGGAGGGGGGACGCTTCTCCCCTCCCCATCTGCTAGGTCATGCCTACAAGACACATTCTGTCAAGTCTTAAAAGCAACTATAGCTTTGCCTGTGGGATGCCTATAATTATTATGCGGTTCAGCCTTGTCCCTGCTGTAGCTCATTGTTCCGCTAACACAAGCCTGAATGAGAATACTGGCTCCAGGCTGTGAGTTGATAAAGTGCAACTTTTCGATTTTGCTCGTCGAAAGGCTCCAGCATTGTGTGGAAGCCATGAGTGACATCTTTGGCCTTCCTTTGGGCTGAGCAGATTGAATCTGTCACGCTGAGTTAAACAATGACTCAAGGACATAACCTTAGCTGGGCCTGTCATTTTTTCCCAGTAATTCAATCTACATTTAATCAATGAAAGTAATTTCTTGTTTGTTTAAGTCTCATATTCAGTGGATCTTGAGGATTCTAAAGTAGCGCACCTCCACCCTGACCTTCTCCCCTTCTTGAACTTGGGCCAGTATATCAAAAGGTGGAAGGGATCAGAGGAAATGGTACGGTGAACTGCCTAGGGAGAAGGTGTTCGCTACAGAGCGGGGTCTGCTTTCATTCATTTTTATAGGTTCAGTTCACTGGGGATATAGACGCATACATATAGACCAGCCTTCATCAACCTGGTGCCTTCTTGATGTTTTGAACAGCAACACCTTTTCCCATATTAACTGACCTTTACAATCAGCACATGAGACCCTCTTGGTGGTCCCTGAGAAGAAAGGCCTGAGCCTCCCACCATTTCCCTAAGTCAGGTTGTCACATATCTTCAAACCTCTTCATGTGCTAAAAGGGTACTTAAGGGGCCTACCTGAGATACTTGACCAGAAAGAGCCAAGGCTCCCCCACTCCCACAAGATTGTTCCCCTCCCAACATCAGGGGACCCAGGTTCCATTCTAGTAACAGGTTCCAAAATGGGATCTTCTCTGCAGTTGACCAGCCTTGCTGATTCTTTATGAGCAAACTTGAATGCAAGTGTAGCGAACAGGCTAGATTTAGTTCAGCTGCAGAGCCACAACACTCAGGTTTATTGTGTTGACCTTCTGACTGCTTTTCCCCTACCTTTTATTCCTAATAAAGCGTCTTAATTTGACCACACTGTATGTTTGCCAGCCTCAGGATTTCATAATCCCCACAGTGCCTAGACACTTGGCATTCAGGCTACTGGGAGTTTAGGATTGGACTTGTAAGTGACCAGCACATTCTTCTCAGGTCTATGACAGAAAATTGACCTGTGCCTCCATGGACAGTTGTGAGTCCAAAATGACTCCCAGGCTGCGCACCTGGTCCTTCAGAGGCACAGTTGCCCCATTCAGGACCAGGGAGTCCTCCACACCCGCCCGCCCCCTGTCCCCCCAAAACAGTACTTCTGTCTTGTCAGGGTTCAACCTCAATCTGTTAGCCACCATCCATCCGCCAACCGCTTTCAGGCATTCACACAGGACCTTCACTGCCTTCACTGGTTCTGATTTGAAAGAAGAAGAAGAAGAAGAGGAGGAGGAGGAGGAGGAGGAGGAGGAGGAGGAGGAGGAGGAGAAGCTTGGACTTGATATCCCGCTTTATCACTACCCAAAGGAGTCTCAAAGCGACTAACATTCTCCTTTCCCTTCCTCCCCCACAACAAACACTCTGTGAGGTGAGTGGGGCTGAGAGATTTCAAAGAAGTGTGACTAGCCCAAGGTCACCCAGCAGCTGCATGTGGAGGAGCAGGGAATCAAACCCGGTTCCCCAGATTACAAGACTACCACTCTTAACCATTACACCACACATTAACAAAGAGAGGTAGAGCTGGGTATCATCCACATACTGATGAACACCCAGCCCAAACCCCCTGATGATCTCTCCCAGGGGCTGCGTGTAGATGTTGAAAAGCATGGGGGAGAGGACAGAACCCTGAGGCACCCCACAAGTGAGAGCCCAGGGGTCTGAACACTCATCCCCCAACACCACATTCTGAACACGGCCCAGGAGAAAGGAGCCCCAGCCCCTCTAGACAGTCCAGAAGGATGTCGTGGTCAATGGTATCAAAGGCTGCTGAGAGATCCAGCAGAACTAGGAAACAGCTTTCACCTTTGTCCCTAGCCCACCAGAGAGATCAACGACCAGCGCGACCAAGGCAGTTTCAGTCCCATGGGGAGGCATGAATCCTGATTGGAAGGGATCCAAAGGGTTCTGTGAGTTGTTAGGAGACTCCTATCCACCCCCTGCAAGCTGCAAGTCTCAGAGTGGTTTAACAATCAACCCCTCTTCACAAGGAACTCTGGAAATTGTAGTTCCAGGAGGGGGATAGGGGTTGCTTAACAAACTACTGTTCCCAGAATTCTTTGGGCGAAGCCGTGTCTGTTTAAAGTAGTAGCATAGTGCTTCAAATGTATGGTAGCCTATGTACAGCTTCAGGTAGTTGCTGAAGACATAACTTTTTTGGAGAGCATATGAAGGATGGGAGACCTCATTGCTGCTGCTATTTGTAACTGCCATTCAGTGATTTGTTGCTATGAGTTTTTAATGAATTGTGTTCCATGGGTTTTATGAGTTATCATTTGCATATTTTTTATTGTAAGCCACTCTGTGGTCTGCACAGAGAGTGACATATAAATAATCTAAATAAATAACACCCATTAGCTAAGGGGAGTTGTAGTCTTAGGGGCAACAGGTTGGCGAAGGCTGATATACTGTATCCTCTATTGTCTTTTTGAACAACAAAGCAGCCTAAAGACATTCACCATCTTATGCTTTGCGAACCCCATAAAAGCCTTCAGTCATGTTGTTCAGTCCCACAAGTGAAATGGGGAAATGAAGTTAAGAATGACCATTTCAGAACAGTGTGTCAAGAAAAGATGCAAATATTATTCCACACCTTGCAAGTTCACCCAATGGTGGGACAAACTAGAGTCTATCATTCCTCATCCATTGTCTGGGATACTGGGATAAAGACTTCCCCTTTTTTCTTCTTCAAGCCACTACTCTTATTGAAAGTAGCCAGTAGTGACTTATGCAAGTTCAAGGACTTTATTGATCGGTTTGGCTGGCCTTAATCAAAATCTGTCTTCCATTCCACTCATAGTGATTAAATAAGTCTAAGAGAGCCTGACATTAAGTCTGTGACTTTTTATTGGTTCCCAACAAACACAGCAGTCAGCATTTTCAAACCTGGCAGTTGCCAAACAGAAAGGCAAAAATGTAGGAGAAAGTTTGCGGGGCTGTGCTTGTGCAGAGAAGTCTTGATTAAATCTATATAAGTCATTACAGAAGTCAAGTAGGAATAGGGAGGCAATTAGATTTTCTGTGCGTTTGAACCGAGCCTTCATTCTCCATGCCGATTTTGGGGCGGGTGTGGGAAGTAGTGGTAAATTGGATCATAGATTTCCATAAAACTGCCTTTTAAAACTGTTTTGCATTTGAAGTGATATTCAATTAAGAGGCCTCTGTCTATATTGCACTGAGAAGATGCTTCATAAGGGCTGGTATAGATTTATATGAGTTTCTGAGTTGGCATAGCCCTCCTGTAAAGTTTCACGAGGAGATAGTTGTCTAAAACTCCTCCTTCATGTAAATTGTGAAACTCACTATATGCTAGGCAGAAATCTTATGCCACACTGTCATAGTAGAACAACAGGAGTCAGGAATTACCTTGTTTCTATGTTTCTTTCCCAGTGTCTTCCTTTTCTTCATTGGTACACTTCACAGCTTAGATTACCTATATTTTTACGTGATGAACAGAACACTTTTGGGTAGCCTTGTAGACTCATGTTTGTCTTCCTCTATGCGCCTGGAATCATATGAGGGAGAAAGTACTTGTGGGTGCTCGCAATGTATTTTAAATCCCTGCACAATCAGGGTTCTAGAATGTATCATGATTCACAAGTCTCTCGGCTGCAGGAGTTGCCTGTTCAATATGTGGAGGGTGACAAAGCTGATGAAATATACTTGTTTTTCTAGATCCAATTGCAATTCTAGTCAGAATAGCAGGTCTCCTGTTCCCCCAAGCATTGCAGTGTTACTGGGACTACACATGAAAAAAGGAAGTCTGACCGCTTTGGAACTTCACCACCAGTCTAATCACAGCTTAGTCCAGAAGTGGGCAAACATTTATGGCTCAGTTCTGTATTTCTCCCCTCTTGAGTTGCCATGCATTTTCCCCCCCATCCAGACCATAAAATAATGCTAATCATGGGCTCCTGCCTAGGTTGTAAGATGTGGTTTGTGATATGAGATGGGTGCTATGTGGCAAGCTAGCAGTATCACCTTCAGTGTTGACAGCACTGATTATTATCAGGAACAATAGATAGTTAAAAGATGCATTTAGGTTTTCGTGGTAACAAAAGGCTTTGGAATAAGGTGCATGAATGAATTACAGCACTTTTCAGTAATAATGAAGACATAATTTGAGGGTTTCTAAATGCACTATCAATTAATATTGTGCAGCCTTAGTACCATACATATACATTTTTGCAGCTCCTAACAATCCAGAAATTAGAACTGGGAAGGGTAATTGATTTTTCCATGCTTTACACCAGAGGTGGGCCTCATTACCCCAGTGGAAAGCTGTTGGGTATATTCCATTAATGTGTAGGTCCAGGCCCAGATACAATCACAGATTCTTAACACATACCCACACAGAAAGCCAGCAAGGCAAATGGTCAGAGATGATGGGACTTATAGTCCAACAACATCTGGAGGGCATCAGGTTGGAGAAGACAGGTAGTTCAGTTGGTAGAGCACAAGACTCTTAATCTCAGTGTTGTGGGTTCAAGACTCACAATGGGCAAAAGATTCCTGCATTGCAGTAGATTGGACTGGAGAACCCTCATGGTCCTTTCCAATTCTACAGTTCTCTGCTTCTATTATTATAGTTTGTTGTCATGTCAAGGAATAATTTTTGCCAAGGATAGATTAATAAAAATTAGTGATTTTGTAGTTTGCATGAGACATCTTGAATTATTTGGTTTATCAGTACTTTTCTCATACACTTTGCTGGTGGCGCAGCCTGTGTCCTGGTTTACATAAGTTGATCAGTGGGCTGATAGCATGTGAATGGATGGACCTGCCTGGCAATAAGGGGTTGGACAGACTGGACTTTTGATCTCGTACCAAACCATGGAACTGTTTTTCCATTGAAATCAATAGAAACTTTATTCAATTATGCACGTTGAGTATTTGGTTGGCAGCTTCACAGGCACTCATAGGAAAGAAGAGGAAAGGAATACATTGAGTGACAGCCATAGAACAGACAGGGGAGAAAGCTGCATCAGCACTGTTTTCAGCTCTCCTTTGCTGAAATCAGTCAAAAGCTGGCTAGGCATCCATCCAGCATATTGCATTAAGATCCTGCACTGTAGTTCCTACACAGAAATGCAAATTGAACTAGATAGCCACCAAAGTCCCTGTCGATACTATGGTTCATTTTATACATTGTCCAGGGAGAAACTTAGAACTTGAAGACATCCAATGGGGCTAAGTGTTGGAAGATAAAAGAAAGTATTCATTCACAAAGTACATAATTAAACTATGGAACTTGCTCCCACAAGAGGCAGCCATTGGGCCACCAACTTGGATGGCTTTAAGAGAGGATGAGACAAAATCATGGAAGATAAGGCTGTCAACAGCTGCTACCCCTGACGACTATGTTCTGCCTTCATACCTGTTCTTACATTCATAAAACATAGGGCTAACGCTAAGGGCCAAACCACACATTACCCACGAAATCTATTACTGGGTATCCCAGTGTCTTTTTTCCTTTCCTTAAAGCTGTCACCAGAGGATGTGTATGTGCAGCATCCAATCTAATTTGGATTGGAGCCACAATTTAGTCTTTTTTCCAATTCTAATTCCCCAAAGCAAGCGACCTTATTTTACTATATAGGTATGACAGTAAACTGCTCTCATCAACAAGACTATTGAAACATTGCTGTGAGTGGGTTTTGTTGTTGAATGGCGGAGCTTGCTTTGTTTTAATTTTGATTGATATTATCACTATATGTCCTTAAAATATTTTCTTTTTCTAATGAAGCCAGAAATAAATGGAGTAGATGAATAAATGGCCACATTTTTGTTTTTCAGTCCATCCTATTGCCAGAAGGCTGAGAGTAGGTAACTTTTTTTAAAGAAGAAGAAGAAGAGTTTGGATTTGATATCCTGCTTTATCACTACCAGAAGGAGTCTCAAAGCGGCTAGCATTCTCCTTTCCCTTCCTCCCCCACAACAAACACTCTGAGGTGAGTGGGGCTGAGAGACTTCAAAGAAGTGTGACTAGCCCAAGGTCACCCAGCAGCTGCATGTGGAGGAGCGGAGATGCGAACCCTGTTCACCAGATTATCAGTCTATCGCTCTTAACCACTACACCACACTCTGTCCCACAATCTCTCAGTCCTCCACCCAGGCAAACCTGGTCATTGCCACAGCTCAGCAGCACAGTCCAACCAGACAGAGAAAAGTCAAGCGGTCGTCAGGGGGTGGGGACCAAAGCAGGAACAGTGAGGGATGGCAGTGGCCTGGGTTGGGGCATGGCCTGAAGAGAGTCTTAAGGGCTAGATAAAGAGGGCTTGCAAGACAAAGGGCATTTCCCTATGCAGCCAGTGAAATCATTCTCATATTGCCGGTAACCTGCTTCTCTGCAACCGCCTGACTTCAGTGCAATGCGCACACTGTGGATATGAATAGGGCAATAGCAGGAGACTCATTATACCGGCATTCAGGGAAATTACATGGAAAATTTGCATTGGCCATGCCTGCGTCCCTATTTTGTTCTCCTCATGTGAACATTGATGATTTGAATATGGATAGGAGGCCAGCTGCTGGCTATTTTGAAATATCCACACAACCATTTTGCCAACTTTGCCCTGGCGGTTTCAACACAGTTTTGGTAGTAGTTTTTTTTGGGGGGGGGAATTAATGATTACACACAATACATTTAAGACACATTCATACCATTTTAACAGATGTCCCTGTTTTCATCGGAGAAATGTTGGAGGGTATGCCTTAATTCCCATGGGTTCCCACTCCAAGAATCCTGGGAATTACAAGTTTACCCTTCACAGAGCTACAATTCCCAGAATTATTTAGGGTAAAGTCATGGCTACTAAATTGGAATAAGAGTGCTTTAAATGTATGGTATTGTGGCCAAGCAATGGAAAGATCACGAGGCTCCAAAAATAAATAACAGGTTGGCAAATCAAATTACAGGAATTGGTGGAGACGGCTCAACTGACTAGTAAACTCAGAGGAAACTCAAAGCAAAAATTTGCGGAAAAATGGGATGGTTATAGAAGATATGTTCAAAAATACAATAATAGTTTTGACTCCATGCTAGCATTTGAGTGATAAAGGAACTAAAAGGAGGTGGACAACAATTAAGGATTCATTATGTTTTCAAAATGTATTAGAAAAAATATATAGAAAGGTTTATTGTTTTGTGTACATTCAAATGTAAGATAAAATATATGCAAAGGGACTTGACAGGAAGTCAAAGTTGAAGAAAAGATTTTGGAAGATAAAAGGGGAAATGATATTTACTTTCATTATTATCATTTTGTGTGCGGGTGTGGGTGAGTGGGTGTCTCACATATGTGTGTTGTTGTATGCAATGTTTGGGAGGAAATAAGACAGTAAATAACAAATAACAAACTAAATATCAATGTATGTAATTTTTATTTCTTAATTATATTTAGTGGCAGTACGGCTGTATTGTTTTTTGTAACATAAAATCAGTCAATAAAAATATTATTTTTTAAAAAAATTAAATGTATGGTATGGGTTTGACCCATGCCATTGTGAACATACCATACTTCCCATCTGTATCCATCAGGCTGCCTACACCTTTTTGTGGTCCTATCACTTTTTCTGTTTTTTCAGATGTGGGAACCATTTTGAGCTATGTCATACCCCCATGCCAGCCATTTTGTGACTGGTGCACACAGTATCTAAAATTCCAGATGTGCCGACCGGCCCTCAAAGATCATCAGCTCCTGCCTTAACAACCTGAATCTCCCAGGTTTGGAAACAGGATACAGCCCCACACTAGAAAAGGTTGTTGGCACATGCAGGCACTCCTGAGCTAGTCAGAAGGAATAATGCATGAGTTAACTGCCCGAATCCTGTATGGGCCAAGTAGGTGCCAGATTCAGTAGTCATAACTCAGTGGTAGAGCGCATAAGTCACATGAAGAAGGTTCCAGATTCAACCCCTGCACTTTCTTTGTAGGACTGAGAAGAAACTCTTTTCTAAAACCTTAAAGAGCACTATAGATCGTGGTATACTCAGTTGCATCAAATAATTAAATGTGATAAAAAAAAATCAGTTACAGCTAGAGGCTTGCTGATGATTTGACTGCCATTTCAAATCCATTTATTATTTCTTGCTTTTGAGGCTCCTAAACATGTGGAGCTGGAGGTGAATTTCTTTTCATTCTTATTCTTTTCTTTCTAAACAAAGAACTCTTAACACATGACGGGGGGTATGGAAAATTATGGGAATTCTTAAAACAAAACTGTCAGTTGTGCAGAGAAAAATATTGTACTCATCACTTAAAGAAAAACTCAGGAACGGTTTAACCATAAAGTCAAAAGAGGCCATTAATATAATGCATGTGTATTATTGCATATGTGTCCATATTTATTTAAGAAACTATATGGCATGTATCTGTATTCTGCTTTCCTTTTCTTCCAGTACAAATACTTATCTTCCTCCATCTACAACCACTTTTGCCCTGTCTCAGGAGCAACTGCTATTTAGAAACGCATTGCAATGTTTCACTGTTTCATATTTGGTATCGCAAATGTGCACCTCAATGAACAAAACGTAAGTGTTTACTGAAGTGCCAGACAGTATAACGGAAAGTGCATGCCACAAATGCATGTAATTAAAAGATGGGCTCCTGAGGTCAGAGATGAGGAAGCCAAACACTGGTGGAATGAGTCAAAATTAGAGATCTCAAAGAAAATACCTGCATATGACAATTGAGAGTGCTTGTCCTTCTCTTGATCTTGGCCATTTTATCAGATAATTAACACTAACCTTAAGATTCCACTCATTGTGGGAAGACTGCAGTCTGTTCCTTCCTTTCATACTGTCTTCTGCAAGGTGAAGATTTTGTCAATGTTTAGCGAAATCTCTTCAAGACAAGTGCTTCCATTGGACAAAAGAAATGTTTACCGTCTTCCACCCATTCTTCTCACCTGTCTCCACTTGCTAGATTCTCAGCATTGACCCTGACACCAAAATAGCTTTTCATTTCCTTGTTTGTCTGTCATTCTGCACATTACTATTTTGTGTTTTTTTAAAAGATATTTATTAAAATTTCCAAATTTTATACAAACAAAAAGCAAAAAAGTTTAAAAACACATATAGTTCACAATACTTACTTTTCAATGACATATTTCCCTGACCTCCTCATACCTCCCCTTCTTGTATTCCAATTCAAATTATTTATTCAGCAAATCCTTATCTCAAAGCATTACAGCTAAAAACCCCTTAATTTCTATCCGACATCATTCAACATTCATTACAATATTTCTGTAAATAGTCCTTGAATTTCTTCCAATCTTCTTCCGCCGACTCTTCTCCCTGGTCACGGATTCTGCCAGTCATTTCTGCCAATCCCATGCAGTCAATCATCTTCATCTGCCATTCTTCCAGAGTGGGTAATCTTGCATCTTCCAGTACTTTGCAATAAGTATTCTTGCTGCTGTTGTAGCATACATAAAGAAAGTTCTATTCTTTTTTGACACCAACTGGCCGACCATACCCAAGAGAAAGGCCTCTGGTTTCTTCAAGAAGGTATATTTAAATACCTTTTTCAATTCGTTATAGATCATTTCCCAGAAAGCCTTAATCTTAGGGCATGTCCACCAAAGGTGAAAAAATGTACCTTCATTTTCTTTACATTTCCAACATTTATTATCGGGCAAATGGTAAATTTTTGCAAGCTTGACTGGGGCCATGTACCACCTGTATAACATTTTCATAATATTTTCTCTTAAGGCATTACATGCCGTAAATTTCATCCCAGTGGTCCACAACTGTTCCCAGTCAGCAAACATAATGTTATAATAATAATAATAATAATAATTTATTATTTGTACCCCGCCCATCTGGCTGGGTTTCCCCAGCCACTCTGGGCGGCTTCCATAGAAACCAAAAATACACTAAAATATCACAGATTAAAAACTTCCCTGAACAGGGCTGCCTTAAGATGTCTTCTGAATGTCAGGTAGTTATTTATCGCTTTGACATCTGATGGGAGGGCGTTCCACAGGGCAGGCGCCACTACCGAGAAGGCCCTCTGCCTGGTTCCCTGTAGCTTTGCTTCTCGCAATGAGGGAACCGCCAGAAGGCCCTCGGCGCTGGACCTCAGCATCCGGGCAGAACGATGGGGGTGGAGACGCTCCTTCAGGTATACTGGGCCGAGGCCGTTTAGGGCTTTAATTAATTTTACAATATTTTACAATATTTCTGTAAATAGTCCTTGAATTTCTTCCAATCTTCTTCCGCCGACTCTTCTCCCTAGTCACGGATTCTGCCAGTCATTTCTGCCAATCCCATGCAGTCAATCATCTTCATCTGCCATTCTTCCAGAGTGGGTAAATCTTGCATCTTCCAGTACTTTGCAATAAGTATTCTTGCTGCTGTTGTGTTATGTCCAACATCTTGTGCCCATTTAATCATAGCTGATTTGACAGTCTCATCCTGAGTGTTCCATTTCAGCAGCAAGTTATACATTTTTGACAAAATCTTAGTTTTGGGTTCTAACAGTTCTGTTTCCAATTTAGATTTTTCCACCTGGAAGCCAACTTTCTTATCCAAATTGTAAGCCTCCATTATCTGATAATAATGAAGCCAGTCTTGCACTTTGTTTTTTAGTTTCTCAAAACTCTGCAGTTTCAGTCTATCTCCTTCTTGTTCCAAAATTTCCCAATACTTCGGCCATCTGGCCTCCATATTGAGCTTTTTCTGAGCTTTCGCTTCCATTGGTGACAACCACCTTGGGGTTTTATTTTCCAATAAATCTTTATATCTAATCCAAACATTAAACAATGCTTTCCTAACAATATGGTTTTTAAATGCTTTATGTGCTTTAACCTTGTCATACCACAAATATGCATGCCACCCAAAAACATTGTTGAAACCTTCTAGATCCAAAATGTCTGTGTTCTCAAGAAGCAGCCAGTCTTTCAACCAGCAGAACGCTGCTGATTCATAGTAAAGTTTAAAGTCTGGCAGGGCAAATCCACCCCTTTCCTTTGCATCAGTTAATATCTTAAATTTTATTCTGGCTTCTTGCCCTGCCAGACAAATTTAGAAATGTCTTTCTGCCACTTCTTGAAACATTCCATCTTTCAAAGATCTGTAATATCTGGAAGTCAGCCCATCCGGTCCTGGAGACTTGCCTAATTGCATATTTTGAATGGCACCTTCTATCTCCTGGTCAGATATTTTGCAATTCAACATTAGTTTGCTTTCTTGTGAAATTTTTTGTAATCCATTTGTTTTCAAAAAGCGTTCAATGTCCATTTCATTCTGTTTTTTTTTTTATAATATTTTTTATTAAACAATTTTTATATTAACACAAACAAAACATACAAAAACAAACAACAAACATTAACAGAACAAAAAACAAGTACCATTTCATGTCCTAATTTCTTAAACCTTACTTCCTCGACTTCCTCTTGCTTCCCGTTTCTGTATTCCAAGTTCTTACAATTATTCAGCGAATCTTCCCTTATTTTACTATAGATTTATGTTAATCATCCTTATTCTCTTTGTCTTAACCAATACTAATAGTAACCATTTATTTTAATCCAACATCATTTTAACTGTCATTAATTTTGTAATATTTCTTTAAATAGTCCTTGAACTTTTTCCATTCTTCTTCCGCCGCTTCTCTTCCCTGGTTTCGGATTCTGCTCGTCATTTCTGCCAAGCCCATGTAGTCCAACACCTTCATCTGCCATTCTTCCAGTGTGGGTAGATCCTGTGTCTTCCAGTACTTTGCAATAAGTATTCTAGCTGCTGTTGTAGCATACATAAGAAAAGTTGTATCTGTCTTTAACACCCCCTGGCCGACAATACCCAAGAGAAAGGCCTCTGGTTTCTTGGGGAAAGTATATTTAAATACCTTTTTCAGTTCATTGTAAATCATTTCCCAGAATGCCTTAATCTTCGGGCACGTCCACCAGAGGTGAAAAAATGTACCTTCCTTTTCTTTACATTTCCAACATTTATTGTCAGGCAAATGGTAGATCTTTGCAAGCTTGACTGGGGTTATGTACCACCTATAAATCATTTTCATTATATTTTCTCTTAAGGCATTACACGCCGTAAACTTCAACCCGGTGGTCCACAACTTTTCCCAATCAGCAAACATGATGTTATGACCAATGTCCTGAGCCCATTTAATCATACTTGATTTTACCATTTCATCTTGTGTATTCCATTTCAGCAGCAGATCATACATTTTTGACAAATTCTTAGTACTGGATTCTAACAGTTCAGTCTCTAATTTTGATTTTTCCACCTGGAAGCCTATTTTACTGTCTAATTTAAACACTTCATTTATTTGATGATAATGTAGCCAATCTCTCACCTTCCCTTTTAGTTTCTCAAAGCTCTGCAATCTCAATTTGTCCCCTTCCTTTTCCAAAATTTCCCAATATCTTGGCCATTTCGACTCCATATTTAGCTTTTTAACTGCCTTAGCTTCCATTGGTGATAGCCATCTTGGAGTCTTATTTTCCAGCAAGTCCTTATATCTAACCCAGACATTTAATAGTGCTTTCCTGACAATATGATTTTTGAAACTTTTATGCGCTTTAACCTTGTCATACCACAAATATGCATGCCACCCAAAAATATTGTTAAATCCTTCCAAATCCAAAATGTCTGTGTTTTCAAGAAGCAGCCATTCTTTTAGCCAGCAGAAAGCTGCCGCTTCATAGTACAATTTAAAGTCTGGCAGGGCAAACCCCCCTCTTTCCTTTGAATCCGTTAATATCTTAAATTTTATTCTGGGCTTCTTGCCCTGCCAGACAAATTTAGATATATCTTTCTGCCACTTCTTGAAACAGTCCATTTTATCCATTATTTGTAATGCTTGAAACAAAAACAACATTCTTGGCAATACATTCATTTTTATAACTGCAATTCGACCTAACAAGGAAAGCTTCAGATTTGACCAGATCTCCAGATCTTTTTTCACTTCTGTCCAAGTTTTTTCATAATTGTCTTTAAATAGGTTCACATTCTTAGCTGTCATATTCACACCCAGATATTTCACTTTTTTGACCACAGTCAACCCCGTCTCATTCTGAAACCTTTCTTTTTCAATCTGTGTTAAATTTTTCTCCAATACCTTAGTCTTTGACTTATTCAGTTTAAATCCTGCCAATTGGCCAAACTCATGAATTATCTCTAAAACTCTTTTCGTACTAGCTTCTGGCTCCTGTAAAGTCAGTACTAGATCATCTGCAAATGCTCTCAGTTTATATTGTTTAACTCCGACCTGAACCCCTTTCACCAACTGGTCCTTCCTAATCATATTAAGCAAAACCTCCAGGACCGAAATAAAAAGTAATGGGGAGATAGGGCACCCCTGACGTGTCCCTTTTTCAATCTTAAACTCTTCTGTTACCACATTATTTACAATTAATTTTGCTTTCTGTTCAGAATATATTGCACCTATACCATTTTCAAACCCTTGGCCTACCCCCATCCCCCGGAGGTTCTTCAACATGAAGCTCCAAGAAATATTGTCAAAGGCTTTCTCGGCGTCCACAAATATCAAAACAGCCTTAGTGTTTATATTCACTTCCAACTTCTCCAAAATGTCAATTATATTCCTTACATTGTCCGACAAATGCCTTTTCGGGAGAAAGCCCGCCTGGTCTCCATGAATCTCCTCCATCAAAACTCTTTTCAGTCTCTTTGCTAAAACATCAGCAAAGATTTTGTAATCCACATTTAGTAAGGAGATGGGTCGGTAGTTCTTAAGTTGGGTCTTTTCAGTCTCTGTCTTTGGTATAAGTGTAATGTAGGCCTCTCTCCACGTATCGGGTGCCCTTCTCCCCTCCAAAATCTCGTTGCAGACTTCCTTCAAAGGTTGTATAAGCCCTTCCTTCAAAACTTTGTAGTATTTGGAAGTCAATCCATCCGGTCCAGGTGATTTGCCCAACGTCATGTTTTGAATGGCATCTTCTATTTCCTGTGCTGATATCTCCTGGTTCAAAATTGTCTTACTTTCCTGGGAAATCTTTTTCAGCCCATTTTTCTCGAGGAATTGTTGTATGTCTTTATCTTTCTGCGGCCCTTGTGTATACAATTGTCTAAAGTAGCTCTGGAAACAGTTCCTAATTTCCACTGGGTTGCATATGTTCTTTCCTTCCACTTCTAAATTTGTTACCGTGTTGAGTTTTTGTCTCTTTTTTATTTGCCAAGCCAATAACTTGCCACATTTGTCTGCAGATTCAAAGGTCTTTTGCCTCATTTGTTTAATTTTCCATTCTATTTCTTGATTCATCAGTTCCATATATTGTGTTTGGTACAGTTTAATTTCTCTTAAAACCACTTGCGATTTTGGCTTCGATCTTAGTTTCCTTTCCCCTTCCTTTATCTTTTCCAGAATTTTCTCTTTCCTCTCATTTTGCTTTCTTTTCTTTAATGTATTTTGTTGTATCAAAAACCCTCTCATCACGGCTTTACTTGCGTCCCATATTATTCTTTTTTCTACTTTAGTTCTTAGATTAATTTCAAAATAATCCTTCAAAGTTTTTTGGGCCTTTTTACAGATCTCCTCGTCTCTGAATAAGGTGTCATTCATTCTCCATCTGAAGGAACCAGTTGTTGTTTGCTTCATCACCATCTTTACTGCGTTATGGTCGGAGAGAGTTTTGGGGCAGATTTCCACTTTCCTTATGTTCGACGCCATGTTGCTAGTCACCCAAATTTGGTCAATCCGAGTCCATGTCATTTTGGCTTCAGAAAAGAAGGTTCCCTCTCTCTCCAATGGGTGTTTTGTTCTCCAGATGTCTATCAAATCCATATTGTCAGTCATTTCAAAAAAAGTTTTTGGTAGTCTTCCATCTTTTGTGACTACCTGTCTTTGTGCTTTATCCATATTTGTTGAAACTACTCCATTCATGTCTCCCATCATAATCAGTTTATAATCCATATAGTCCATTAAAGTCTCATGCAACTTCTTAAAAAATTCTGCTTTCCCTTCATTTGGTGCATATATCCCCACTATCAAAAATTTTTCTCCTTGAGATTGAATTTCAATTGCCAGATATCTTCCTTGGTCATCTTTAAAAATTTGTTTCGGCTGCAAATTTTCCTTTACGTAGATCACCACTCCTCTTTTTTTTACTTTGTCTGAAGATATAAATTCTTGTCCCAATCTCTTATTTATTAACAGTTTTCTATGTGCTCTTGTCACGTGGGTCTCTTGTAAACAAATCAAGTCCAATTGGTCTTTCTTTAAAGCATGAAATATATTTTTCCTTTTTCGGGGGTTGTTTAGACCATTACAATTCCAAGTTAGAAGTTGCAAAGCCATGATGGGGTTATTTAGTTCCTCCTACAGCTCCCAATTGTTGTTCGTCCTTTGTCGGTGGTTCTGTGTCCGTATCTAGTCTTGAAGGATGTCCTTCTCCTGGATAGGTCTCTTTCTGTAGGTCTTCTTCGTGTTCTCCCAGGAACTTGTCTTTATCACTCACTGTTTTTATTCTTCTTTTCTTCCCCTTGTATTTAAAAGACAGGCCTTGGGGAAACTCCCACCTGAATAGTATGTAGTTCCTCTTCAGTAGTGTCACCAGATCCTTGTAAGGACCTCTTGCATCCAAGATACTTTTAGGGATATCTTTAAAGATCTCAATATGAAAATCCTCAATTCGAAGGGTTGTTTGGTAGTGCAGGTTCAATATTTTATCTCTCTCTTCTTTGGATCTTAGAGTTATCAAGCAATCTCTGGGTCTATTCTTCCTCTGCCTTATTCCCAACCTGAATGCACTCTCTATTTTGAACTCTTCTTCTTTCAAATCTTGCTTCCAGAAGTCAGAAAACTCTTTTGTCAAATAATCCACCAAGTTATCTCCTTCCTTTTCCGGCACAAGTCTAATCCTTAGGTTTTTCTCCTTGTGTTGCATATCCTGCATAGAAAGTGTCAGTTCATACTCATCCAGTTTCCTGTACACCGGTGGAAGTTTCCCTTCAACAGCAGTGGCAATTTCCTTGGCTTCTTCAGCTATCTTTCGCGTTGTAGATGAATCTTCCAGTAGTTTCCCAATTGCTTCTGCGTTAGAGTTGACTTTATTCCCAAGGTCAGTTATACTTTTAGTATTTAAATCAATTTTCCCCGAAATTTCTTCAATTTTCTTATTTGTTTCAGCACCTTGCTTCTTTAATTCCTCTAAAGAATCACTTATTTTTCCCAAGGCCTTTGTAAACGCTTCTTCCGAAGACATTGTTTTCACTCTTGCCTTTGTGACAGCTGCAGTTCCCGAGGCCCCTGATACAGAGGCCCTTCTTTGCATAGAAGAGTCCACTTTGTATTGTCTACCAGATCTCAAAGTTGTTTCTTGTGAATCTTCTTTCTGTTTACCATCTGCCATAACAAAGTCTTTCGTTCAAGGTCATTCCCACACTCTTAAGCTGTCAATAGAGAAAAGTTCTCAGGTTTTAAATTCCACTTGGTTGCTGAAACTGTCCAAATCCTCTAGAGGGCGTAAAGTCAGTTCCTAAACTTTAAATTGTTCCCACACTTCCAAAAAGCAAAAGCCCTCCAAGTCCCTTTCTTTGTAAAAGATCCAAATCAATAGTGTCCTGCAAGTAACTTACTATGTAGCCAAATACGATGTTTCAAGTTGAGAGTAGCCAGAGTCTATATATCAGTTACTTTCTAACCTTTTTTGTAACGACCGTCCTTAGCCGGTTCCTTTCCTCCGGCAGTCCGACCCCCAGGTAGATAGGCAGCGGTAAACAGTTCAATCTCCTTTAAAACAGGCAGGGAATCCCTTTAAAATCTTCTTCCCCCCCTCTCCTGCCTTCTGGGGGGGGAGTTCTTTACTTGGTGTTGGGTTTCTTGGCTCATAAACTCTCCTGTCAAAAGTTACAGCTTAGCTGTCTTTCGCTTTAATCTTGCTGCAGGACGGAAAGCAGACTTCCTTTTTAATGCTTATCCGTCTCGGTGCCCAAATTCCTTAATTTTAATGTCCAATTTTTAATGCAAGCTCAATCCTACTCACGGAAAGTTGCTCTTTTTAAATCCAAAATCCTCGGAAGAAGTCAGCGCTCTCCGCTAATGGCGACGCGGCTTCGCTTCGCAGGCTGGGTGAAAGCGACTCTCAGCACCGCTCCACGCACCCTCCGCTGATCTATAGCCTTTAGAAAGGCTATTTCACAACGTCGGGGGGGGGCAAAGGTGCCCGCCGAGTCTCCGGTTCACAGGCTACGCGCCTGTGACTTTTGAGGGTCCTTGCTCCGCCGTGAGCTACGGGACCCAAACCCGCGAAGCAGATCTCTCCCGGAGCTCCGGGAGAAATCCGCCATTCAGCGCTGGCGCTAACCCGGAAGTCGATGTCCATTTCATTCTGTGGCCCTTGTGCATATAAGTATTTCTGGAAGCAATTTCTAATCTCAGTTGGATTGTGTATATCTTTTCCTTCTACTTCCAAATTTGTGATGGTATTTAGTTTTTGTCTTTTTTTCAATTGCCAAGCCAGTAGTTTCCCACATTTATTCGCTGATTCAAATGTCTTCTGTCTCATTTGTTTAATTTTCCATTCTATTTCCTGATTCATCAATTCCATATATTGTACTTGATATAATTTTATTTCTCTCAAAATCTCCTGCGACTTTGGCTTTACTCTCAGTTTTTTCTCCCCTTCTTTTATTTTCTCCAAAATTTTATCTTTTTTCTCATTTCGAGTTCTCTTTTTTATTGCGTTCTGTTGTATCAAGAGCACATTACTATTTTGCACAGGGTTGAAAGCCCAAGAAATTGCATAGATTTGTAACCCTCTTCTCCCATCCCTTTGAAAAGCTTTGTTACTTGTTTTCCTGGATAGTGTAGATGATCTCAGCTCTCTTCCTATAGTATGTGAACCATGTTGTCACCTACCTGCACATAACTGTAAGGAGCAACCCAATTGTTCACCATATCTTTCGATTACATTCTCATATTCATTTCAGACGTATCTCGTTTTGAAGCTACTCCTAGGTGCACTAAAAGGATGCTAAAGTTTTGAAGCATTCTTAGTGGCTGGAGTTCATCTGTTTCTTCAGTTAACTTAAGTGAGGGAAATGGTTACATTTTATGCTGTTTGTTTCGCAGAATGTAAAATAGCATGTGATGGCAGAAAATTGCTGATGATAGATCCTGTTGGCTCTGAACGATATGTATGGAATCAACTAAAAAGCTCTGATACAGAATTCTCTTGTAAGTTAGTCAGTCATCTCTAAACTGTGTCATTGTGTTTTTGTTTTTCAAATAAGGGCCTGAGTTGTATTCAATTAACTTTTGCTCAAAGTAGAACCCTAATCCTAAATTACTGGAACTAACACGCAGCACCGACACCATCGTCTGCCAAAGTGCCAAAAAAAATCAGCACAGAAAGGGTTAAAAAACTAATGCTGTTACACTCAATCAGAAACAGCCACTGACACAGCAAACTGAAAAACAGACCAATCGTCGAACACAATCTCTGGCTACCAGTAAAAAAAAAGTTCTGGGTTTTAACAGTGGATGCAAGCTGTAACGTGAGGGGGAACGGGAGAACAAATGGGGGGGGGACAAGAAGAGTGCAGATGGGCCAATGGCGCACATGCCAGCAGTGAGGGCTCTGTGTGCCAAGTCTGGCACGTGCGCCATAGGTTTGCCACCCCGCTTTGGTTCATTTTTTAGAGAACCATAGATCATGTTGAAGCCTGTGGTCTTCCCACCACCAAAATAAGTTCTGAAGCCAATGACAAAAATGACATCTGGAGTTGTCTTGTACATTTGGCCAACTTTTCACAATTTCAGTTTGTGGGATAGTGAACTTTTCAGCATAAAGAACATCAATCAGTATCTGCTTTCACTGAGGCAATATGTTTATCATGAATTTCCTAGTTCTGATGGTCACCATCCAACAATTGTGTCTATTTAGCCTGAATAAAGGAGACTGAGAGGAAATGTAGTAGCCATCTTTAAATATCTAAAGGAATGTCACATGGAAGATTAAAAAAGCTTGTTTGCTCCTGCTCCAGAGGGTGGGTCCCAAACCAATGGCTTCAAGTTACAAGAAAGGAAATTCTGGTTAAACATCAGGAAGTACTTTCTGACAGTAAGAGCTATTCAAAAGTGGAATGGATTCCCTTAGAAGTTGATGGACTCTCCTTCATTGGAGGCATTTAAGCAGAAGTTGGTCATCTGTCATGGATTCCTGCATTGCAGGGGCTTAGACTCAATTATCTTTGGGGTACCTACTAACTCTACAATTTGATGATTCTATTATCTTATTGACTTTTATAACAATAACTGATAAAGCCTCTCTTGTTCCGGGATGATGGTGTTCATCTTTCAGATCGTAGCAACGACATATGGCTGGCCAAGATCATTAGAAGTCTTAGGGATTGGTTGCAGCTGTGAGGGTATTGGCAGCGAGCCTCTTGGGCTCAGGTGGCAGTTAGGCATTGGAATGTGTTGTTGATGTATGGAAGGGCAAGGTGTGGCCATCGCCTACCCCTTCACTTATGGGTATTCCGTTAAAGGAATCCAGCGGTCGTGGATCCTGTCCGATGCCCTGTGTGGCGGGGGGCCATGGCACGACCCTCAGTGACATCAGGGGAGAGCTTATAGTTGTATTTGCATCAACAGGCTCCCCCTACTGGTAGTTAACCCCTCATCAGACTCACCCCTCTCCGAGTGGGTGGAGTCAAATTTGCTGTGGTCCAATGCCTAAGCCAATACCTTCTCACATGCTGTAATCAATAAAATTGTGGCTTTTTCTTGCCCATTAAGCTAATATACTGTGTCCACGTGTCTTCATTCCCCCAAGCGGGGATTGGGTCCTCGAATCACAAAACAGTTCTCAAATGCAGACAGGAATTAAGAAACCAAGCAAGAAGAAAGAACATAGAAGGTATAAACCGGATCCTGCTCCATTTATGAAGAAAACCTCTCCAGCAACTCCTGTAAGTTTCCAGGGGTTGCCTACCATCATTAATAAAGGAGAGAAAGGGGGACCAAATATTATCCAATAAGCCTTTCAATGACGGTCCAGGAGCCCTACAAAACAAATGAGTTAACTTTGCAGAGAAAACTACAGCCGAAATCTATTGATACCAGCTGTACAGTGTAAAGCTTTTCCAAACATATTTTTACATGTTTCCCCCCTATGCCACCACATTCTGAGAAGTGTGAAATCTGGTGGATAGCTACATATCCACATATAGACAATCAAGCATTCTGCTACTTAGACTGGGCTTAGCCCTCTTGATCAAGGGTAAAAGGCTGGGTGAAACATTTCACCAGCAACAGACACTATTGCAAAAATGTTGAATCACAGAATGTGGCCCTGAATGACAAAAGAACAAAACCTTCATTTGGACCCAGTGCGCATGACTCTGTTATAACGCCCCACTTAAATTAACTCAAGGCTAAAATGTTGTTAAGCAAAGACTCTCCTCCCTGAGAGGGGAGTGGTTGTGGGCGGGAGCCTGAGCACCGCCCAGCAGGGGGCGTTGCCCCCCTGCCTCCAGCTCACCTGGCTGGCGCTCACGCCCCCCCGATGGCCACCCAACCAGGTGCCGTGGAGGGGGCGTGTTCAGCAGCCTTTTGCTGCAGTGCCAGCCTCTCCCTGGCCTCATTCCTCATCGTTGTCCCATCGCGAGTCACCCACCCTCCACTCCCTTTTAGTTAGGGCTTAGGTCATTGGCCTTGCTATGGACCTTAGGTTGGTCGCCCTGGTTGCCCGGGGGGCCTGGTAGGAGTTTTTCCATTTGGCATTAGGCTTTTTGGTTTTTTCGCCTACCTCGTAGCAATCGTCACAACTTTTGTGGTATTGGTGGGTAGGTTAGGCATTGGAATAATGTGTTGTGTGTCGAAGTGCTAGGTGTGGCCATCGCCTATGCCTTCAATTTTTAGGGGTATTCCGTTAAAGGAATCTGGCGGTCGTGTATTCTGTCCGATGCCTGCTTGGCGGGAGGCCATGGCACGACCCTCGGTGACAGCAGGGGTGAGCCTGTAGTTGGATTAGCATCAATAGGCTCCACCTACTGGTGAATAAACCCACTTGTTTCGATCCAATGCCTAAGCCAATACCTTTTCATTGCTGTAATCAATAAAGTTGTGGCCTTTTCTAGCCCATCAACCTTATATCACTTGTCCTTGTGTCTTCATTTCACTTCGCGGGGGTCGGGTCCTCGAACCACAATCATGTAAATCCTTTCAGAACCCATGAATACAACACGATCCTTGCTTGGATGCCTGAAATGAATATTCTTTTGGGGGGAATTATAGGGACAGAGCTACCTAAACTGTATAGAAACTTATTCATGTATGCTACTGCAGCGGCAAGAATGTTACTCGCCCCAAAATGGAAAGAAGCAGAAATCCCAGCAAAAGAAGAATGGATACAAAAACTTATGGAATATGCAGAAATGGCAAAACTTACCGGAAGAATAAGAAATCAAGATAACGATCTTTTTATAGAAGAATGGAAATGGTTTATTGAATATTTACAGATAAATTGTAAAAGGATAAGCACTTTGACAGGATTGTTGTCATAACCTGAAGTTATTACAAGAGTATATATTTAAAGTAGATGAATAAATGAGCAAATTAAGTTAATTTGGATATGCAGAAGATATTAAAAATAAATTTAAGGAACTGCAGAAAGAGGGAGAAGTCAAGTTGTGAAATGTTAAAATGATTGTAAAATTAGTGAAATGTATAAACCTGAAAAGCATAAATATTTTTTTTAATGAAATGAATATTCTTCATATCAAAATGAAGGTTGTGTCTTCCATTTTGCATACATGCTGGTGAGTAGCAACATTATTTGCATACACGACGACAAGGAACAAAGCTTTTCAAAGGAGGAGGGGGTACAAATCTATGCAATTTCTTGGGCTTTCAACCCTGTGCAAAATAGAGATGTGCAGAATGACAGACAGACAAGGAAATGAAAAGCTATTTTGGTGCCAGGGTCAATGTCAAGACTCCAGCAAGTGGGGGCAGGTAAGAAGAAAGGATGGAAGACAGTGCCGATTCCTCTTGCCCAATGGAAGCACTTGTCTTCAAGAGATTTTGTTAAATGCTGACAAAATCATTGTCTTGCCAAAGACATGCAAAATGGAGGAATGTTAAGGAAGGCACACTGCAGAGTCTTCTTATAATAGAGTGGAAGCTTAAGGTTAGTGTTCATTATCTGATAAAATGGCCAAGATCAACATGGAAAATAGGTGAAGGACAAGCATTCTCATTTGTCCCATGCAGACATTTGCTTCGAGATCTCTGTTTGTTTTTTACTCATTCCACCAGTGCTCAGCTTCCTCATCTGACCTCAGGAGTCCATCTTTTCATTACGTGCAATCATAGCATCCACTTTCAATTATACCGTCAGCACTTCAGTAAGCTCACATGTTTTGTTCATTGAGGTGCACAATTGTACCAAATAAGCAAGCACAAAATAGCGCAATGTGTTTCAGAACAGTGGTTGCTGTTAAAACAGGTCCCAAAGTGGTAGGAGAGAGAGGAAGATTATGTATTTTTATTGGATAAAAAGAAAAGCTAATACAAATATTACAAATAATAATACAAATACACATTTATTGTGTTATGGTTCTATTTTGGATTTATGGATAACGTTGCTTAAGCCATTCTGTTTAAGAATTCTCATAGTTTCTTGCAGTATTTTCTTATTCTCCCTTGATAGAGTTCTTATTTAGAATTTTTTACTGAGTCAGACCATTGATCCTAAATGCTATGTATTGCCTGCAGTGACTCTTGAGGACCTAAGACAGAGTTCTTTCCCAGTCCTAGGCGGAAATGCCCAAGATTGATTCCAGCATCTTTTACATCTTCTCTATCAACTGGTGACCCCCCTCTGAAAATCTAGGATAGGAGAAAGCAGCGTAGATGTATTTAAACCAAGAAAGCATGTCACAGCATGTCAGTAATGATGATGAAGCAGCCCCTTCTCACAGCCAGTGTGCCTGATTTAAATTATTAATTTTATTAGGATTTATTAGGCTTATGGCCTTTTAAACACTGTGGGAGGGGGGATTATTGTTTCTTACTATAGTGCAGGGGTCCTCAAACTTTTTAAACAGGGGGCCAGTTCACTGTCCCTCAGACACTGTTGGGAGCCGGACTATAGTTTGAAAAAAAATATGAACGAATTCCGATGCACACTGTACATATTTTATTTATAGTGCAATACAAAATGTTTAGGGGTATGTGTCTCCCTGCGTCCCTCCCCCAGGAAAAAAAGGCACTGGCTGGGTGTATCTTACAAAGAGCCTCCTTCCTGTGCTGCTCTATTAAGTCCTGACTGACTGAAACTGCTGAAACTGTGTAGGCAATACTGAGTTAGGTGGAATATGTTAGGATATAGTTCCGTTCCACCTTAAAAGGGTACAGGCATGACTGTTGTGTGTCACATGCCTGTTTACTTCCAGCACAGTCTGCTGGGAACTTCCGTTTGTATATTGCTTTTGTGTTGTCGCTGTTTTGCTGGACACAAAGGGAAGCAGACATGTTTTTTTTCCTTTGTTCCTGAACTATGCTGAATAAATGCTGTAAATATGCTTACACCTGTCCACCTCTTCCATTGTGAGAAGATTTATTCACTCTGCTGATAAGAGCGTGCACGAGTCTCTAAACGTACCCGAGGCTCGTGTCTCTGATTGATGCCCCGTCTCCCCAGCAGCATCCCAACAGAACAATGGTTGGAAACTTGCTTAGGGCAAAAGGGTAGGAGGCTGAGGACATCTGGAGAGTGCTGCAGCTGGATCCAGCCAAAGGCTCACTTAGCCTGGAGCACTCGAAGTGGGGACATGCACGTTCTGTTCTCTCCTCCTATTTCCCAATTGCCAAAGGAAGGAAAGCAAGAAGGAGGGCGGGACAGCAGCGCAAGCGAGGGGCTCGCCTTTGTCTCCTCCCTTCCCGTGGAACAAGCCATCAGAACAAGCCTGCTCTGTGGGGCTTTCGGCGTGGTGCCTCCTCCAAGGAGACCCGCAAGGGGAGGAGGCAGCTGCCAAGGTAGGGGCACTGCGACACAGCCGGATCAGATGAATGCCCACCTCGTTTGTTCATGAGGAAGCCCCTCAGAGGTGACCCTGGTTGCAAGCGTGTTTCAGAGCTTGTAATGGGGAAATGGGGGCAGCGGCGATCCTGCGGCTCCTTCCATCAGGAATAAGGCCCAGGGAAGGCGGTGGTGCTGGCTCTGCCCAGGCAGGCTGGGTTCAGGACCCTGGTGGGCTGGATCTGGCCCATGGACCATAGTTTGAGGACCCCTGCTATAGTGTGTATTTCTGTGTTTTGATATTGTAAACTTCCCTGTGATCCGAAGAAGAAGAAGAAGAAGAAGAAGAAGAAGAAGAAGAAGAAGAATGATTGATGATGATGATGATGATGATATGCATGAACACTTCACTGTATGTATGTATGTATGTATGTATGTATGTATGTATGTATTTTTTTACTGGCTGGAGAAATCAATTGCAAAATTCGGAGAAGTACAAATTTCAAAGGATCGTGAAGCTGTGTTCTTGTATGGTTTCAGAAAGTGCAAATTAGTTAGGTTTGCCTTTAAATGTGAACTGAACCAAACTTCTCCAGCCCTAGAGCAGAAAAAACCTACATTGCTGTCAAATGGGGGGGAAATTGTCGGTTCACAACTGCAGCTTATAAACACGTTTCTGTTTCAAGAGAAAGTGTATGTTGGGTGTAGTGAAGGGTTAACCTTCTGTGCCTCGAGCCTGAGAGGAGGCGCTTACAAGGGAAGTAAGCCAGGACGTGACGAAAGCAGCTTGGAATGCTGTGTACTGAGTGGAAATTGAAAGCAGTCTGTTGCGACGCTGCAAGCAGAGAGAAAAGATGCAGCTTAACTCAGATGGAAGTTGGAGTTTGTAAATACGCTTTTTGAGCCAATAAAGAGATATTAGGACAGAAGAAACGTTTGGGACTCATTTACTGCTCTTTCGACACACGACCACTGTGCAACTCTGCTAATTGCTTTACGGCCACACTGTGTAAACAGAAGTTGCAGAGACGTCCAGGGGAAGCGTGGCTGGGCGCCAACAATAAAGCAATAAAACTATCCAAGAGTGTAGACATTTTTTTTCGGTCTGGACCTCTGGATTATGAAGTGAGAGGAAAGACATGGTTGCTATGGTGATGAAGCCTTGTCCAACCTATGTCACAATAGACCATTGAGTGAAGTAGGCACTAAGTTCACTATTTCTAGTGGCTCTGAGCCCAGATTGAACCCAGATAAGACCTAAGTGCCATGTCAATGGCCCCAAGAAAAAGGGAAGCTGTTCACAGGCAATAATGTAGTGGGGTGAACATTTTGCTCCTGGCATGGCTTTCACCCATATAGAACTGCTTTCAATTGTGAGCAAAGAGGGGGTTCAAGGAATCAATCAGGAAGTAGGAAAAGCTTTTCAGGTATCAGGGAGAAGAGAGAAGCTTCATGAGATTCTTTACTGGACTCCATCTTACCTTCATCTCCTTCACATAAACAGTTTTGTTTCCTGTTGCCTAATCTGATTGATACTTGGATTCTCAGCTGCATATTATTCCATTAACTGCATATTATGCCCATTTGCTGCAAAATGCAAGCCAAATGAACTCCCTCAGATCGTGGTGGACTCTCCTTCATTGGAGGTTTTTAAGCAGAGGTTGGATGGCTATCTGTCTTGGATGCTTTACAGTCATACCTCGGGTTGAATACGCTTCTAGTTGAGCGCGTTCGAGTTGCGCTCCGCAGCAACCCGGAAGTAACGGAGCGTGTTACTTCCAGGTTTTGCTGCTTGCGCATGTGCAGGCACTCAAAATGACATCATGCACATTCGCAGAAGCGGCGAAAAGCAACGCGTGCGTACCCAGACGTGGCATCGCTAGTTACGTTTGCTTCTAGATGTGAACGGGGCTCCGGAACGGATCCCGTTTGTATCTAGAGGTACCACTGTATTTGAGATTACTGCATTGCAGGGAGTTGGGTTGGATGACCCTTCCAACTCCACAATTCTCTGATTCTGTGTTTCAAACAGAACTTTGCTCTGCATGCAACTTCCTCCAGTAACAAGATGCCTCACTGTTTCTGGGACTGTTCAAGAAGAGGTAGCATTTCCTGTCAAGTTTCACCCCTTGCAAATCATTTTTGGAAATGAAATATCAGATATTGTTAAGGAGCGTTCTAGAAACAAAACGCCAATGAAACACTGGCGATAATATATAGAGGGTTTTTTTAAAAAATGATTATTTCTGCTTCTTTTCCCTTTCTTTTCTATGAGTCGAGTTCAATGGAATATATAGGTTAATTGAATAAACAAAGAGACAAAAATAGTTTTGTTTCTCTATAAGGGCAAAAGACTCTGCTTTCATTTTTGTCTCAATTTGTAGCAATTTTACAATATTACTATTTTAATCAGTAGAGATCTGTCAAGTGCCACACTGGGCAAGTTCTCATGTATCAAAGAAGATGCAGCTGGAACGGAAACAGATGGAAGGTGTAAATGAGAAGATTCAATTAACATTTCCCCCACCAGCACCATTTCAGAAAGAAAAGAAAAAACAAATCTTCTGGGATTGAGACTGATCCTTTAATTTAATTATACTTTAAGTTCTGTTGTTGTGTTAAGAAAACCATTCTAACATTCACAATTAAATGCTTTAACGTACCTTCAGTGTGTTTTTGGTGTATGTTTTCTTTTTGCTTGAAGGTGTTGTATAGAAACCTATCAAAAGCTAACAAATCCATTAAACAATAGTATGTTATGTAGCCACGTAAATACCCTGGTTTCAAAAACCAGAAGCCCCCACACACAGCCACAAGCACTGTGCAGGCCAGAAAAAAATAATATAGGGCTAAGTGGACCCCTCTTCCTTCTCTTTTCCCTCAAGGTGTGGCTTCAGGTATATGGCCATTGTCATATACCAGCCCATATTCAGTGGGAGGCCAGTGCATTCATACATCACTCCTCCCTAGAGCTATTATAAGTGTGTTCATTTGTCTGTTTGTATGGGAGGAAGTTAGATCATGCTTCATGTATATCAAAGACTGTGGACATCCAGTAATTTTACTCAAAAGTGTTCACTTCATTGGTGAAGCTTAAGAGAATTCTCTATTAATCGCAAAGCTGAAGCATAATGTCTGCACAGCTGAAATGCTCCAAAGTGTAGAAACCCCAAACTCAACAAATTCTGCTCTCTCCACACCCCCACCTTCCACACCAATCAGAATGGTGTTTCAAGCAAATGTCAGAGTGTTTCCGTGGTGCAAAGTTCAAAAGGATGACATGGCATCTCTAATCCATCATCTCCATTCTTTAGATGTCGATCATATGCTCTGAGCCCCATTTACATATATGGGGGTGGAACCAGGAATGACCAACCAGAGCAGAAGACTTTCTGCCAGAAACTTTGGGCCCATTCTGCTCCTTCTATAAAGAAGACTGGAACAGAAGAGACCTGATCGTCCCCTCTAGAATTGATGAGACAATGAGTCTTTCTATTGTCTTCTCTCATATGGGGAGATAAGCAGGAAATGGAGGCCTAGTTGCCATAATTTGCCCCTCAAGATTCTCTGTTCTTTTAAAACTCTGGATTTAGGCGTTAGATAGAAAAGGTGACTTAGTTCTTTAGAACAGATGTGAGGGACTTTTGGCCCTCTATATGTTGATGAACCACCACTCTTGGCCATTGATCATGCTTTCTGGGGCTGATGTGTGGTCTACTACATCTGGAGGGGCAAAGCATCCCTGCACCTGTTCTAGATTCAAGGGCAGGTTCGTGAGCATAGATGTGTTAGCTGCTGAAGCACAAAATCCCAGCTGCATCTGGGCCTGGCACGGGCAGCCTGGCCTGCACCACCAGCAGCTCCCTCTTCAGAGGCTCCGGCTCAGTAGCTTTCTTTTGCACGAAAGACGTGTGTCATTTAGTGCCGAGTTCTCCTAGGAGCCAGCTGATTCGTGCAAGAGTTCAGCACCAAAAATAGGACATCCAATCAGAAGCCAGTATGGATTCCGTAATTCCAGGATGTCCCAGTCAAGTTGGACTGTTGACAGGTGTGCATCTCTCCTATGAGGACACGTTGCAACCTTTGCAGCATTTTTTAAAAAGTTTTTTAAAAAGGTAAAGGACCCCTGACAGTTAAGTCCAGTCGCGAACGACTCTGGGGTTGCGGTGCTCATCTCGCTTTACTGGCCAAGGGAGCTGGTGTACAGCTTCCGGGTTATGTGGCCAGCATGACTAAGCCGCTTCTGGCAAACCAGAGCAGCGCACGGAAACGCCATTTACCTTCCCGCTGGAGCGGTATCTATTTATCTACTTGCACTTTGATGTGCTTTCGAACTGCTAGGTTGGCAGGAGCTGGGACCGAGCAACGGGAGTTCACCCCATCGCGGGGATTCGAACCGCCAACCTTCCGATCGGCAAGCCCTAGGCTCAGTGGTTTGGACAACAGTGCCACCCACTTTTTACGTTATAAAAAAGGCCAGTTGAGTTGATGGTGGGGTATATAAGATTAAGCATGGTATAGCAAAAATGGATAGGGAGAAAATTTTCTCCCTCTCTCAATACTAGAACTTGGGAAACATCCCATGAAGCTGAATGGTAGCAGATTCAGAATTGACGAAAAGAAGTACTTACAGCCTATTGTTAAACTATGGAATTTGTTACAAATAAGGATATACAAATGCAACTCAATCTGTTCCAACATTCATTTGTGCTTTCATCTGATATTTTCTGTTCTGCTACAGTTGGTTCATCTTTCTTTGGCTTCACCATCTATTGATTCAGAAATATACATATTTTAATGTATATCACAGCACACAATATATGTGCATATCTCAATCAACAACAGACATTTTAAAAAATCATTTCGCTCTCCAAGTTGATGAATGTCTAGAGGGGTGGCTAGTAGTCTCTTTAGCAAAAACAATAGTCTTGTGGCACCTTAAAGTGATTTTAAGGGTAGAATGTCCAACCCTTCACCTATATATATAATTTTTCTGAAGACCACGTTTTCCTGGTGCTCATTCATTTTCATTGACCTGCTCCTGTCAACTCTTGATTTACAATATTCAGTTCAGTTGCTCATTCCACCTGTTCTAGTTCACTTCTGTTTCAATATACTGTAATCGGCTGTACAACATCCAGCAATACTTTACTAGAACAATGGTTAAATTTTTAAAAAGGTAAAGGACCCCTGGATGGTTAAGCCCAGTGAAAGGCGATTATGGGGTTGCGGCGCTCATCTTGCTTTCAGGCCGAAGGAGCCGGCCTTTGTCCACAGACAGCTTTCTGGGTCATGTGGCCAGAATAACTAAACTGCCTCTGGCGCAACAGAACACTGTGGCAGAAGCCAGAGCACACAAAAAACCACCATTTACCTTCCTACCACAGCGGTACCTATTTATCTACTTGCACTGGCATGTTTTCAAACTGCTAGGTTGGCAGGAGCTGGGACAGAGCAACGGGAGCTCACCCCATCATGCGGATTCGAACCACTGACCTTCTCATAGACAAGCCCAAGAGGCTCAGTGGTTTAGACCACATCTACCCATCTTACTGCATTATATCTGAGAGATAATCAGCATAACTTGTTTGGGAGGTGCAAGGACCCATTAGACACAGAAGAGTGTTCTCACAGGAATTACAATATCTCTCTTACAGTATTTCTTCACTGTCAAGGAAATAGAGATGTTGGTTAGTTGTGTATAAGGATTGGAAGTATGACTCCCACACCCCAACAGAGATGGTATATTCCACTTTGGAGGGGGAATCTTGCAATCCTTTTGCGACTATTTTCCAAAAGGTGACTGAGTCTCTCCTTCGAGAGGCCTCTATTAAACATTGCCACTCTCCTCTTTGGGCCTGAAGCTTTTTCTTTTTAATCAAAGCTTTATAATTTCGTTTAGCTTCAAACCACTCTGCAGGGAGTGAGGGTAGATTGGCATACCTATAGTTCCTGTATTTTCCCAAGAAAGAGCGCTTCATAGCGAGGCATTCCTGATCGAACCAGGGTTTAGATTTGTTGTATAATGGCTGCCGCATTGCCTTTTTTGGGGTCAAATAGGGTTGAAGAAGTGAAATCAAATCCTGAAACAAGTTTATTCTAGTTTCAGGGTCTGAGGAGTTTAATGAGGAATACATCTGAGTGAGTGCTTGCTGCCTTGATCACCAGCATAGATCAATCGGCTACCATCCCAGAGGATTGGGGACTAGCAATCATCATCCCAATATACAAGAAAGGGAGCAGATCAGACCCTGCTAATTACAGGCCAATTAGTCTCCTAAGCATTATCAGTAAACTATATGCTGGCCACTTATGTAATAAACTTGAGGAAATAGAGATGTGCTTCCTTAATTCATAATTAGCTTAAAAGCACATAAAGTGCAATTTAGATAGGTGTACATGCTCATAAAGTGTTTTGGAGATAAGAACACAATAAGCATGACAAATAAATAGTCACAGGTATTTCAAAACACACACACACACACAAACACCTATTTGATCCACAGTACAAAAATATTTTGGAAATTATCAGCTGTACAAAAATATGAATCCCTAGAAATTATAATTATTATATTTACAGTGGTACCTCTGGAGGCGAATGGGATCCGTTCTGGAGCCCCGTTCGCATCCAGAAGCGAATGCAACCCACGTCTGCGCGTTTCGTGATTCGGCGCTTCCACGCATGCGCATGATGTCATTTTGAGCACCTGCGCATGCGCGAGCGGTGAAACCCGAAAGTAACGCGCTCCGTTACTTCTGGGCCACCGCGGAGCGCAACCCGAAAATATTCATCCCGAAGCTACTTCAACTCGAGGTATGACTGTACTGCAAGTGTGTTCTGGTCAAACTTTCAAAAAAGAAAATCTGGACAGATATAGCTATTGCATGGCAAACACAGGGCTGACAATCCAAGCTGCCACTTCTTTGCTCATTGGGAAATTGCCTTCACAAAGTCATTTAAATAATACATATGCAGTCCAGAGATAAAAGAAATCATGACACTTTGAGGAAACTGAACAAAAACAGTGTATAAATTGACAAGAAAGGAGCAGAGAGGGCTGGTCTTTCTTATTTTGGGTCTTGTACATAACAGGGAGGCTTTCAACCAAAAATAGGCACTACTAGCCCTGTGTCATCTGACTGAGTTCTGAGAGCAGCAGCAGCAGCTCGGCAGCTGAGGTCCTATCAAGACACAAGAGTGTACTGTCTCTAATGGTTTTCCATGTTTGATTGTTGACATATTGTTGTACATCACCCTTATATTTTATGAGACAGCAGAATATGCATAGCTAGTTAAATAAATAAGACAGTCTTTGTCAGAGACACACTGCACTGGCACTTGAATCAGTAACCACAAGAAACAGAGGGTTCGGAACTAGGGATGGAAGGATCTATCAATTTTTTGTTCTCTTGAATTCTCATTTTCCCAATCTTTTCAATCTTAAATTGGGTTCTCACATATTTTTTCTTAAAAAAAAAAATCCCTTCCCCCAATATGCATTTTAGTATGTTATTTTCACTAATATATTCATTTTTAAGCACACTTTCCTCTAATATGTGCATTTTTAGGAAGAAGAAAAAACAACCAACATCATTTGAAGAACTGTGTTGTAAAATTTTGGCAAGTGTGACTTTTGAAGGATAGCTGTGTTTCGGGTTGCATTTTTTTTTTTCAGAGAGTGCAAATTTAGTAGACTTTAAATGTTCAGTGGACTTTAAATGTGCACTGAATTGAATTTCTCCTCTGTCAGTACTCAGAATAACTAAATAGCCTCTGATACACTGCTGCCTCTTATCCACTGGGCAAAGCATTCTGATAGCATTTGGCAAGCAGTCGTGGTGTGGTGGCTAACGCCTGATTTTTGTAGACAGAGAAAAATAAACTCCTGCTGGAATGAGATCACACAGTTGCTCATTCTGCAAAGTCAAAGTTAAAGGAGGGAGGGAAAGAGGGAGGGAGATGCACTGGAGTTAGGATGTGTGTGTTTTTTTACTTGTTGATATTCTTTTATAAAAAGGAAGCCATTGGCTTCTCCCTATTTGGTTTGGCAAAGGCAGAGAAGAGCTACAAAATCATTAGACTGAGGATGAATAAATATTTTCAACTTCTTGAAACCAATTATAGTATTTGTTGCTTGGATGAATTCTTGAATTCCTTCGGTTTTATGAGGGCTGTTAAATCAGATGCTTGCTAAGAATATATTAGGAATTAAGATGTTGGCTCAAGTGTGTAGCGTTTCTTGTCCAGACTCTTCTCTTCAGCCTTTCCATGAGCCAGAAGCTTAAAAATATAGATCGAGGTTGACACTTGGAATTGCCATGAAGTCTTGTGTCTCTTCCAAAATGCATTGCACCCTTTGAACATTAAAGCCAAGCACTTAGCTGCCAAACCTTCTTCTGTCTCCTCCTGCTGCACCTTTGCCTTGGGAACGTGTGACTGAGTAGCATGCAGAACAGACTCCAGCAGGGAATGAATGCTATTCTCTAATCATCTTTTCCAATGGAGCTGATGGGCTTTGTGGTCTAGCACAAAGCGTGTTCTCATTAAAAGGGAGCACGTGTTGCAGTGGGGGCCAGCCAAGACATCCCTCTGTTGCTGGGCAGTTTGGGATGGTATGGCTCTGGCAGGGATTGGTAGCCTGAGTTGCTGGGGTAATTTTGATGTTGCCAATTTGGAGGTGGGAACAGAGGTTTTTTAAACAGTGCTCGCAGCAATCTGCTTTCTCTTTCACTGCGTGCACTGGATCACTCGCCCGCCCTCCCTTAATTTGGGTCTTGTGCGTTGACCTTCCTATGCCTGTCATGGAGTCATCTGCCATTGGGGCAGGGGCCTGGTAGGAATTTTGTCCATTTGGCTGATTGGCTGGTGCCATATGGCTTTTGCCTACTGCGTAGCAAATCGTCACAACTTGTAAGGTTGCAGTTAGGCATTGGTTAAAATTGGTTGGAGGAGGGGTAAGGATTGGCTGGGTCTGCCCTTCCAATGCTGCTGCTGCAAGGGAATTCTGTTAAAGGAATTCATTTTTTTAAAAAAAAGATATTTATTGAGTTTTCCCACCTTTATACATTAAAAAATCAAAAAGAAAAAACAAAAAAGTTAAAAACACATAAAGTTTACAATCCTTATTTTCAATAACATATTTCCCTGACTTCCCCACACCTCCCCTTCTTATATTCCAATTCAAATTGTTAATTCAACAAGTTCTTGTCCCCAATTTTTGACCTTTTTATATTTAATTCATTTTAAAAAAACCAATTTTAACTTATAAACATCAGTATTTAAACATCAGTGCTCATTCTTAAAACTTTTTTCTAAAGTCGACCCAAATTCCCTTCCACGAATTCCCCAATTTTCATACTAATAACAAAACAAAATAAAAAAAACAGATTATAATTCTGCACCCTTTGGATTCCCAAACCCCACCCCACCCCTTTCCCGGTTTCAATCCCCAACAAATGTCCATCAGTCTTAGTCTACTATCAGCCTGGAGACCTCACGTCCGAGGCTCTTAATTCTCTCTCAATTCCTCTCTGCCGGTTTTTTTGGTAGTCCTTAATATTAAACACCAGATCTCAGAGAAGCTCTGTCCCGATAGGGTCCATATTTCTTCCAGCCAGACCTCCATACTTAAAAGTGGAGCCCGAATCTCGTTTCTTACTCCTTTTAAGTCCAAATGTCCCAAAAGCTCCAACTTTCACCTTAATCAAATTTGTAATCCATAGGTCTTCAGATCTCCACATAAGGAGATCTCTCCATTCTTCAATCTTCAATTCAAAACAGATTTTCATCATCCAGTACTTATTTTCCTTTGTAGCCATCATGTCAGGCCTCTGGCTCTCCTTTGTCATCTGCAACATTACATCTCCTCCTTCCTTTTCCTCAGAAACAACATATATCTCTTTCTCCACACTCTCAAATCTTTCAAGTTTCTCTTCTTGTCCAGCTGCATGGACTTCACGAGTCAAGTCCTTATCAAATTCAATGGATTTGTTTACTGTTAAGTCCAGAGTTGCAACATTGGTAGCCAAAACATCAATTTGGCCTTGTAACTTTCCCAAGAGAAGAAACACTCTGTCCAATTTAGCTTGAATTTTTCCTCCTTCAGCCATTCTTATAATGTCCCAAAATCCCCTCTAGAGGGATTTTGGTTACTTTATCTTCCTTCCAGTTCAAATCCAAAAATCAAGTTAGTTTGTATCAGTTCTTCCTTGTTTTCAACAAAATATGACCAAATTGTAGCAAATATATCCAGCAGAGACAGCAGAAACAAAGTTCTCTTTTTCCTTCTTGACAGCTAATTTGACAGCTGTCAAACTCTTCTATATCTCCTCAACAGGCTCTCTCGCGGATCACTCCCGGGTCCGGGGGGGGTGGCACTTCAGCTCTCAAAATTAGCTCTTATCCTCCAGTGAAATTACTTATACTGCCAAATCGTGAAATTAATGTCTTTTACCCAATAAAGAAGAAGAAATTCTCTCGACCTTAGTTAGCTAGTCCTTGCTTTAGATTATTTATAAGACGGGGAGACGGACTTCCTGTTTGCGCCTTCCCCGATCGTGCCTAATTCAAAAAAAAAAATTTCTTTACAAATCCAATTTCCGTATTACTCACGGGTTGTTGCTTTTAGAGTCCAATTGTTCACAAGAAGAAGTTAGTGCTCTCCGACCATGGCATGCGGCTTCACTCCGCAGGAGAAGCAGTCGACTCTCAGCACTGCGCCGCTCACCCCGTCCCCCGTTCCGAAGCCTTTAAAAAGGCTCCTTCGCGGGTCGGGGGGCGAAAATGGTGCCCGCCGAGTCACCAGGTTCACAGGCTTCAGCGCCTGTGATTTCTGAGGGTCCCCGCGTCGCCACAGCGGCAAGACCCGGATCCTGCGGAGCCGATTCCCTCCGGAGCTCGGAGGGAATCCGCCATTAGCCGATGGCGCTAACCCGGAAGTCCGGGAATTCTGTTAAAGGAATTCAGGGGCTTGCCATCCTTTCATCCAAACCCCTGGAATCGGGTTCGGGCTGTGTAAGCCCCTGGGAGCATGCGGGGAGAAGCTGAGGGCCTGTGGCGCAGCTCCAGTTCCCCCCAACATTGTTTCCCCTCACTGACTTTCGCTGGAATCCGGAAATCAGTTCTGTCCCCAGGCGGGGGGACAGATAGTCCTAACCAATGCCTAAGCAACCACTCACATCCATGTATGTTAATAAAGTTGTGGCCAAAATTATGCCAAAAACCTTAAACAAAAATTCTGTGTGAAGTGTGTGTTGTTGGGGTGGGGGTGTCTTGGGGACCTTGACTCGCAAACACCTGTTTTTGTCCATCATTTCCTGCTGGAGTGGCGGCCAGACCTCCTGTCTCTTCCTTCATTGGTACAATCTGCTGGAAACACAATGCTCATGGCAATGGTGGGGAACCAGTTTCCCTCTAGATGTTGCAGGACTACAGCTCACATCTTCCTGACCACTGGTCATGCTAGCTGGGGCTGATGGCTGTTGCTTTCCAGCAACATCTGAAGGGCCATAGTTTCTATTGTCCTGGCTGATGGTTCCCCTTTCCCCCCACAAGATGTAATGTCAGCAACCTTACCATGGGACAGTTGAAACATTTGCAGGAACCCATAGGAACCACTTATTTGATGGCAGCCCCATTGCTAAAGGCAGGCATTGATGGCTAGGCCAAGAGGTGAAGAAGGAGACGCAGCTCCTGCACCTTTAGTAGTTGTGTAGAAGAGATCATTTCAGGAGGTTCAGCTTGTCATGCAAGGTACAATAGTTGAACTCTTTCATTCTACTCAACTAATAAAGCTGCAGACCCCTGCTCCTTTTCCCACTAGGTCACCACTTTGGAGGCACCTGGGTGTTTGAATGGTGAAGGAAGACTTCTTAGAGTTTCAGCCATGGTGGATGGGGAGTACCATTTGGGCTGTGCTTCAGGCAACAAAATGTATTGGGCTGGCACCATGCGTCTATCCAAATGAGAAGGAAGCAGCAGTGAGCTCCCTTGAAAAAGCACCCTATGGGGGCATTACACACACACACACACACACACACACACACACACACACACACACCCTCATTTCACACTCAGTCCTGGCAACTGCATAGACTTCAGCTACTGAGAAATTATTAGAGCTAAACAAAGCACCTTCCTCCTTTTTAAAGTGTGTTCTGTGCTGGGGGTTTCCATGTTGATATGCATCCTGCTCAGGACTTGGGGAGATTTATGTCAGAGCGTCCCAATCCCATTTGCACAGGGCTGTATCCAACCAAGTTCTAGTCAAAGTAGACCCACTGAAATGAATGGACTTAAGTTAGGCCTCACCTGCATGACACACATAAAAGCAATTTCATACCACATTAAACAGTGATTTGTTAAGATACCCCTATTCCCCTCACAGAGCTACAATTCTCATAGTTCACCTCCAAAAGAAGGTTTGATTGTTAAACTAACCTGAGAATTGTAGCCCTGCTTGGGGGCAGGAGGTGCCTAATATCTTTCAGCACCCTTAACAAATCATAATTTTGAGCATTCTTTTTGGGAAGCTACAACCGCTTAAAGTGGAACGATGCTGCTTTAAATGTATAGTGCAGATGGGGCCTACGTCACAGCCACTTATTCTAAAGGGGCTGCTCTAAACAGGGATAACAATGGATATAGTATTTTGTCATTCCTTTGCATTTTGCCAGGCAGAGACACATGGGAGACAATTTGTGCATATTTGTGACATTTACAAAGAGGTTGTTTAAGATACTTATTGGTATAAATGAAAGCAAGTGTCACCGAGATATAGATGGTAAGTAAACATAGCCCATTAATGTACATTATATCTGACTTTCTTAATTTACTGCACATCTTCCAGGAGTAGTGAATCAACCACAATCAAGCTCAGTTTTCTTAGCAATAAAAAGTAAATAAAAACCTAGACACCCAAGTTGTTCAGTTTCGAAAGCAGCCTGTCTCATCTGCCCTTGAAACCGTCTCACAGCAAAATCTGCAGAGAACAACCCAACCACTACTACAGACGAAAAAGCCATGGTTTCTATATGTGCCAAAGCTGTTACAATGAGTCAGCTGTCTTTTCCAAAAAGCCAAAACATTAAAAAGTTAATGTCAGGTGGACAGAGGTGCTACACCAGCTTCCTGGCAGCTGGGTCACTGCTACTTACCAGGAGTGTTACTTACCTCATGAAGCCACCTCATGAGAAGAGAAGACTCCCTGGAAAAGACCCTGATGTTGGGAAAGATGGAGGGCACAAGGAGAAGGGGACGATGGAGGATGAGATGGTTGGACAGTGTTCTCGAAGCTACCAGCTACCAAACTGTGGGAGGCAGTGGAAGACAGGAGTGCCTGGAGTGCTCTAGTCCATGGGGTCCCAAAGAGTTGGACACAATTAAACGACTAAACAACAAGTGCTGGCTTGTTACCTTTATCTGTTGTTTTTGATGTGTTGCTTCACTGATTTTTATTGATCCTAAAGCTCCGCTGCCTCGTGGCTATATTCATTTGTGAGAAAGGCTTTGGGAGTACACCCCAAGGAAAACTCTTGCAGGATATCTTCAGGAGAAGAAAAGGCTAAGGAGTAAGCCTTATACAAATATGGAATGGAGTCCCTAAGACAGTTGCATGGTGTCTTGTACGCCTCCTTCCAGCAAGTCCTGCAGCCAAGCTGGTGCCAAATGTATCGCTCTGTTTTCCTTTGGACCATATCAGCGAGGCTGGGGTAGGTGGGTGCGGTCTTGTTGTCTGGGCAGCTCAGGAGCTCTATAGCCACTGCCCAGGCTTGTTCACCAGTGAGGTCACTTCAGTGCTGCCAACACCACAAAAACACCACAGGAAGCAGCAGTTATGAGTTACCAGTCTGTGTAGCCACAGCAGGCACTGTCATTCTCCAGCGGTTTGACCTGCAGAGGCATGGTCCAATGTTTCCTGAGACAGACAGATGCCAACAATTAATGATTTTTAGAAGCAGTATTAGTAATGTTGACATATGAAGGAATGTTGCAAGTAGTGGTGCTGCTAGGATCAGTGCTAGATTTTCAAACAATGGGTAAGCATTTCCCAGTTTTGCAGTGTTGTTACTTTTCCCTCCATGCTACTTTGCTTATGGGCTCTGTGTGTGTGTGTGGTTGCTTCTCCCATAAGGTGGGCCTTGAGTGGATTTGTTATTTTCACCACTAAATAATAGCAGGACTGACCCATGTTCATCCATCCAGTATGAATAGCCTGTAAAACTTAAAACACTGGAAGTGCAAATGAAGTATTTGTGACATTTTACAAGTCGCTCCTCAGCCTAGTTTAAAACAACAACACCACTGAAAGTGATATAATAATTGACAGAGAGCCCAGTGCCACTGGATCCTGCTGGATACTCTTATAATTGCAGGTTGGATTTATAAGAGGAGGAAACCTGAAGGCTAACTTGCTGTCTATTGATTTAAGATGACATCCCCCCCCCCCCCAGTATGTGCTGCCTACGGGCATCCCTGTAGAGCTACATAAAACTGCAAAGCTGCATGACTTCTCATTTTTCCCCTTTCCCTGAAGATGAGCAGAGTCTTTAGCCAATAATAACATCAGAGTAAAAGCCACATTAAACCTATTATTGGTGCCAAACCAACACAATGATATAAAAGTAGAAAGAGGCAGAGACGGTGGCCCATGGGGCAAAATAATGGAATTTTGTCTGCCGCATTCAGTGTTTGAAGGCAAAACCCTTTTGGCGGGTACGTTTCAGCAGTTACTTTCAAGAGAATGAAACACTCTGGAGTTTGGATTTCATAACAATGTTTTGCTTCCCTTGTAACTGATCTTACTCATTAGTATCCGAAGAATAAAGAGCGGTGATCAATTATTATCAGCAGCAAGCTGGCCTGGGAATCATTTAAGACAGGCAGCACTTTATAAGAGATTGTCTGTGATCATTTCTTAGGGACACCATAACAAACACATTATAATTGCATGAATGGCACAGCTGTTTGTGCAGCAAAATCAAGAGACTTGTGTCATTTCTCCCCCATCTGCAATAGTTTACATGGTTTCTATCTGGTATCTTCTCTTCCTCTTTACTGCTACCTCCACTGTCAGAGGCAACATGCTTCAGGATACCAGTTGTTGTGTCTCACAAGTGAGGAGAGTGATGTTGCACTTAGGTTCTGCTCACGGGCTTACATTGTTAAGTGAGGTGAGGCAGGAGAAAAATGTCTTGGACTCCTGCCATCTTTGAACTGCACAAAAAGAAACCAAGCCAGAGCTGCATTCAATAAAGCTCAGAGTCTGGGGACATGGAGAGGAGCTGACAGCATCCACTATGGACTGATATCATTGGCCATTATAACCAAATAGTGCTATTTGTCAAAATGGAAGATTTCTACCTCTCAACATCTTCACCCCCTTTACCCAGTCAGCTTGATTTGTTTTTCAGGGGGAGAGTAAATCACCATGCATTTTTTGGGGAGGTGAAACTGCAAAGTCACTCAGAAACGTTGGGAATCCTCATCCAGCTTGAGATGACTTGTTAGGTTGTAAAACTGGAAAACATACCGTATTTTTCGCTCTATAAGACGCACCTTTTTCTTCATAAAAAGTAAGGGGAAATGTCTGTGCGTCTTATGGAACGAATGCATGGTGCCTGGAGCTGAATTGCCCAGGGGTGAAAAGCAGATCATGCTTTTTTCTTTTCTTTTCTTTTTGAAAAAGGGAAGGGGTGTTGAAAGGAAGCAGCTGATCGGCAAGTGATCAGGGAGGGAGATAAGGGACGCTAGCAATAAAGGAGGCTGCCTGGGAGTGAGGAGGTAAAAGCCCATGGATCCTCAGCCTGCACCAAATAAATCACGCACCCACTGCTGCATGGGGCCGCAATGGTGCAAAAACGTGGTTACAAAGCACAGATCCACATGGATCCTCAGGATTTTTGCATTGGACTACCCCAAACTCACCGTCAAATCACATATTTGTGGCCACTGTTTCGTTCAGAATATTATTTTTCTTGTTTTCCTCTAAAAACTAGGTGCATCTTATGGTCAGGTATGTCTTATGGAGCGAAAAATACAGTATAGTAATAATAATAATATTAATAATAATAATAATAATAATAATAATAATTGTTAGCTGCACAATTCAACTCGTAATCATGACAACCTTCCCTGATTTGCCTCATAATTCAAGGTCCACATTAGTGGGTTCATAACCCCATTATTTTCACTTTAAAAGTGCATTTCTAAACATCTTTCGACATGTCATTGAGAACTGTGCCAGAACATCCAAAGAATTGCAACCACCCATGAATTAGTTATAATCTGGCACTGGTTTGGGAGATGCAAATCAGGTCCACTTCAGATTGAGCAAAGATCAAATAATAACAGTGCATGACTGACTCTGGCAGAAGATTCCCCTCTCACAAAAATGTGTTCAGTTGTCACATGGGTGGTGGACAGGTACAAGGATTCTGACGTACATGTGCAACAGAAGTCCAAACAATCTTGCTGGCTGGGGCTAATGGAAGCTGTAGTCCAAAACATCTGCAGAGCACCAGATTAGTGAATTCTGCGCTACTGCCATGGAAGGAGGAGGTCTGTGAAAGTGAATATAGGGCTCTCACAAATTCAATGAGGTTTGAAGGTCACCTACAGTGCTTCATAAGAAGGAAAGGATTTTGAGCCATGTCTAAGTCAGAGTATATCTGAGGGCCTTCAGAATTGATTTGTCCCATGCTTGCAAGAATATACTAGGCTCCTTGCTCATGAAGTACTTTAAAGTGTGTATTTTGAAATCTGAATCCGAGCGAAACTGCAGTGCTAGCACTTCAATAACAATATAGTCTAAATAGGAGCCCTGGTTGCCTGCAGGTTTCACGAGTCAGAGAGGAAAACAGGCTCATTAAATAATGTTCCCTGTGTTGTGTAGGCTTCGTTCCTGCCCCCTGCCCTGCCAGACCCACTTATAACAAAAGGAGGGAAAGAGTTATCTAAATATAGCGCTTATTTTAAACTTTTTAAAAAATGATCCATGCTATTAAAGGAACAAAAGCAACAAGGGATCCAAGCCTGATTTCTTTAGTAAAGAACTATTTAATGTCTCAATGGAGAGCCACTTCACATGTTACAAAATTAATATGTATCTGCAAAGTACCCTGTGACATGAGAAAGGGTTATATGCCTTCTTTCTTAGCCATCTCAAGATGTGCCGCAATTTCTTATAGCATATATGTGAATCGTATGTATGCCTAAAAGATAGGTATGCATTTGTATGTGTGTGTCACACTTTGTGGGACCAAACATAACTACACACAGTGCACCCATGGTGGCATTGCCAATCTTATAGCGTGTGACATGGCATTGAAATATACGAGAATGGGGTCATTTTCCAGAGATATTTCCCTAAAAGAGGGCTCCTCAGTAGGAGTGCCAGCTTGGCTCCATGATCAGGGTTTCCATGGGCTGTGGGTGCCATGCAGCATGAATGGCTCTGGCACTGAAATTTGTGGGTTCCCAGCCCCTTCATGGGGAATTTTGTGGGTGCTCGGGCACCTAGGGCCCTAGGGAGCTGGCATATGCTCCTCTGGATGACCTGTTAATTTAGCAATCATTTTATTCGCTTACATAGTGGTTAGACTATGCCTGGTATTTATTGAGCATTCATCCTGATTTGCTTGTGAACTGTTTATACTTCTTCCCATTAATCATTCATATTCATCCAGCACTTTTTAATATATTTCCCCATCACTTTCCAAACTGCAAGAAGTTTTGTGCCAGGGTGACCAGTATTTCAACCTCTATGAAATGTGGAAACTTTAAGCTTTAATTCCCCCCACACAACAGTGATAGTCTTAAGAGCGCCCGTGTTCCAAAGTACAGGTAGGGATGTGGGGGAAGGGAAGCAAATTTTGTTTGCATTTTACAAATGAACTATGCAATTCACCCTTTTCAAGCTGACTAGAGAAGGAAAACACAGCTCTTCTTCAGCCTTTGCACTTCCCTGAATTTTGTGAGCTTCAACCAAGCAGTGTGTACAAAAATGCACACATTAAAAGCAAGTGTGCATGCAAATGCGCATATTAAAGAAAATAATATACCAAGATATATTGGTGTGAGAGGAAAAACAGGTTGCAAAAATGTGTATACGAATCCAAACTGCACACAGAAATGTGCTCATTGCAGGAGATTTTCACCAAAATGCCAATGAATTTTCACAAGGGTTTAAATAAGCAAATAAATAAATAAATAGCAAATAGCTACAGAAACGTGGAGAACTGAAGACTGGAAAAATGAAAAACTGACAGATTCATTCCTCTCCAGTGACAGTTTTGACTTGGGTGGTTCTTCTTGCACAGAGATGTCCTTTCAAGCAGTATTTGTATAGCACACAGTGCTAGAGGAGATTGCATTGCTTTTTATCAGTCTTGGCTGATATACCAACTGCAGTCCTGCCTGGATAGAATTGGAAATACCCTTGTGTCCCTTAGTAGGGCTGTGCATTTTTGAATCTGCAAGAAAGAAAGACAAATATGAAACAGCCCCTTTCCTATACTTTAACAATCACAAAGACCTTATGGGGGAAAAGTTCACCAGTAGAAGGGTGAACTAGATTACTAGGCTTCTCCTGCACTGAATTGGAAGGCAGAAGAAAGCACCAATCCCATATTCTACTGCTGTCATTTTAGGCTGCTGCACAGCGCAATCATATTTGTCATCCTACGACAATGTTCCAGTAATAGAAGAGAAATGCATGAAAGTGTTCTTGTTTGTTTATTCTATTTTTACCCAGACCTTCATGTTCTCAGCTTTCTTGCATTCTAAGTTGTTCGTATTAGGACTGGAGGAGGAAGGCATTTTTCATGGATTTATACACAAAATCTGGCAGTCTTAACCTGACCGAGCTTCGCCTACACTGGAGCACGCCTTGCATGCTGCTTAGGTCTGAGCCACTTGCACTTTGCATTTTGGTGTTTTTTTAATTTAAAAAAGCACGACTAATTATATGAAAAAATATGTGGACAAAAATGCATATTTTATATGCATGCTGCATATAAAAGTATTAAACCCCATGTGGTATGAATATGGAAAAACTGGCATGATGGAGATGAAAATAGGGAGCATATCAAATAATACTCTCTGGGGTCTCCTAGCTGCTGAACTCCATGGCATCCATGGCTTGATAGTAATTCCCTTCAAGAATAATCCTCAACCAGGGATGCCAACTTGAATAAAATATTGGGGGGGGGGGGAGGTGTCAGGCTTCAGGGAATCTGATCCCCCTCCCTCATGGCAGGCTGCCAGTAATGGAAAGACAAGAAGCTCTTACCAAGGTCTTTTATTCAATATTCACAGAGAGATACATAGAAATGCCGTCTCTTTGATCATGGCGTCTCTCCTCCCCGCTTCCCTTCTCATTCGTCAGCAGCCCCACCTCCCTTATGGTGTCTGCTTAGGAACAATTCCCTGTGGGCTCTCTGCCCTACTACTTTCATTGTTTGCCGTGTTCTGGGAGAAGGGGGGTCTGGAATGCTCTCTAGTGTCAGCCAGCTGTTTCTGCTCTGCATCTCCCATTGTTTCTCAGCTTTGCTCCTCTTCTCTCTCTGAGCTGTGACCCTCTGCAAACCACCGTTAGAGGTTCCCGAGAAGGGGAAGGCGGTCTCCACCATTTCTCCTTAGTCCAGTCCCTGACAGCAGGTAAGCCCTGCCCCACATAATTGATCACATAACGTGGTGCACACACACCCCATTTGAATAGCAGTGCCCATCAACTGGGGAGGGGCAGCCCTCAGCCACTAGGAGTTGGCTCTTATGCCCTCAACAAAACAAACCCAAAAGAGCAGATGACTTTCTCCTGGTAGCACTATATTAAGGCAGATCACTGATTCATCCAAGTAACCTGTGGTCCTCTGCTGACATTCAAAAGCCCTCTGGAAACAATAATTTCAGATCAGTCTATTACTTCCCCCTGAATAGGAATGGGTGAATCTGTCAATGTTGGTTTCTCTGTTTCTCTTTTTCCCAGTCATAAGTTCAGTTCTTCACAATTCCACATCAGTTTGGATATTTTAAAGTCCTCATTCAAGTACATCAGCATATTTTACTGCATTTCGCCCCATACACATAACAGTGGTACCTCGGGTTAAGAACTTAATTCATTCCGGAGGTCCGTTCTTAACCTGAAACTGTTCTTAACCTGAGGTACCACTTTAGCTAATGGGGCCTCCTGGTACTGCTGTGCTGCCGCTGCACGATTTCTGTTCTCATCCTGAGGTAAAGCTCTTAACCCGAGGTACAATTTCTGGGTCAGCAGAGTCTGTAACCTGCAGCGTCTGTAACCTGAGGTACCACTGTATTGTGTGTTATATCTGCCTGATGCACATATTTTTGCAAAACATGCTTTTCCTGATATTTATATTTTCCCTAACATAATGCTTCTATTTGTTTGTTTCACTAATATATGATAACAGACAGATAATATATGTCATGTAAGATCAATGAACTAAAAGGTGAAAAAGGACACAGATAAAAGAAAGAAAGAATTAAGGATCCACAGTGAGATGGAGGGAAGTCATCTCTTAAGACTGAATGTAGCAGTGTTACTTGATGTTGAGCTATTATGGTTTTTCTTTATGTATCTTATTATGTTTTGAATAGGGACACGGGTGGCGCTGTGGGTTAAAGCCTCAGCGCCTAGGATTTGCCGATCGAAAGGTCGGTGGTTCGAATCCCCGCGGCGGGGTGAGCTCCCGTTGCTCGGTCCCAGCGCCTGCCAACCTAGCAGTTCAAAAGCACCCCCGGGTGCAAGTAGATAAATAGGGACCGCTTACTAGTGGGAAGGTAAACGGCGTTCCGTGTGCTGCGCTGGCTCGCCAGATGCAGCTTGTCACGCTGGTCACGTGACCCGGAAGTGTCTGCGGACAGCGCTGGCTCCCGGCCTATAGAGTGAGATGGGCGCACAACCCTAGAGTCTGGCAAGACTGGCCCGTACGGGCAGGGGTACCTTTACCTTTACCTTTTATGTTTTGAATGATGAATGGAAATAGCTGTACTAATAAAGAAATCCAATAAAGAATGTGTGTGTGTGTGTGTGTGTGTGTATTTACCCAAAGCACACTGCCCTAGAGTATGCATTTTTGTACTGGAAAATTTTGCCTGGAAAATTGCACTGCAGAATTTGGAGTATTGCAGGTTTTGAAAGTATTTTGGAACATGTAGATTAGGTAGGTGACCTGAATAGAATATCTTCCCCATCTCTACCCTGGGTGAGGAGAGGGTGAGAGAAGTATGTAAGTGAGAGAGGGGGGTGAGACTCAGAGAGGGGATACACCCAGTTTTGGCTCTGGTCCTGCCCACCTCCTGTTCCACCCATTGCTTGCAAGTGAAGCATGGCACATTATCCATGGGCTAACACAGTCTTCAGTGGAGTAGATGCTGCCCATCACTGATGTAGATCATTATTGACAATGGTCTTCTAGAGTCACAGTACTGCCACCTCACAGTTGAGTGAATAAAGTACATATGTATTCTACAATAGTGATGGATGTCCTCCAACATAGTTCCTCTAACCAGGAACACTAGCATTATCTCTAGAGCATATTCAAATATATAGCTATGTTAGCACATGTTGTGTGAATGCTCCACCCTGGAATGTACGTGGGAGAAAAAGCTCCCATCAGGATCAATGCATCTGAATTGGGTCATTTTAGATTGTGTGCAGAGACATCCTGTGCCTTACTGCAGTTGGGCATATAGTTCTGAGCAAGCATAAATGAGCAACGACAAGGATGGCAATTTTTGTTTTATCTCATTTTTCAGGCATTGTGGGTAGCCAAACCACTCCATACATAGGAGGAGTTTTGCTTTGATTTAGAGCTGAATATAATTAAACTTTTACCTTCAATTTTGACAGAACATCCTGTACATTATGGAGTGGTACCAGACTCGGATGATTTGCACTGAAGATAATATTTGACATCTCTTTATCTTTCTGATGGAAGCCTGTTATCTTACACACAACACAATCCACGGGAGCAGGCTAAGTTTATTGTGTCTTGATTGACAGATTACCAAAGTGATAGACTTTGACAAACAGAAGAGCAATGTCTCGATTCATTCAGAGAGGAGAGCATTTACAAATGAAAGCAGCTACACAATGGGAAATTCTTTTGATCTCGCTGCCTAGATAATATTTATATACAAATATAAATATGACAGCTACCTCTTAGCACACAGTGCATAACTAGGAATGACATCTGGGGATTTCAAAGCACTTTAACAATGATAATAAGTGGAAGCAGGCTTAGCAAGTAAGGTACTGGGACCCTAACTTTACAATGGGCAGAGGGAAATCCAGATTGGCATGCAGTCAATGACCATGTTCATATGGAAGATGTCGCATGTGATCTGAAAATGCACATTTCGCTAGGATATACCATGGCTGTGGAGATTCCAGCTCCTCAGAATAGGGGCCCTATGACCGCAGGGATCATCACAGCCACTTGCAACCAGGTGGTACCTGAGATCTCCAAGCCCAAATGCATATTGGAACAAAAAAAAACACCTGACTTCACCTATGTACAAATGGGGTCTGACCTGACTGTCTAAAGGTGAGGCTAGACATGACTTGAGACAAACAATGCAAAAAATGTGCTTAGGACCAGCCATTTCTCTTTCCAAATAGTTGCAGAGGATTCTGATGTGGCTCGGGACTGCAGGGCCTTAACGCAACCCATTCCACAATTTTCTTCCACCCAAATAACTTCTACCCAAAGCTGCTAACCTGTCTGTTTTTTAAATAAGATTTTTTTTAAAATCCACATCTAGATCCCCCTCCACACAGCTGCTTTTATCTTTGGGTAAACGAAGAGATTTGACTAGCTTATGAATTATTATTTTTAATCATGCTTAAAGTCACATCTAGTTTGACCCTAATTAGGAAGGGTGTTAGAATCATCTTGGATAGCTCACTGAAAGCATAAATTCGGTTTGGACGGTAATGGGAAAGGCAACATACATGTTAGGAAATTAATTCTGATTTATTGTTTAATGACCCATTGGGTAGCTTTGCATGTATTTTCAGGCTTGTATAAGTTGATGAATTTTTATTAACCTGCTTTTAGTTGTTTCTGCTGCTTTGTAATGGCCCATTGGTGAAACAAATGAACATGGGTTTCTTTTAAGTCCCAGCAGGTCTTACCGGTGGTGTTTTGCCATGATTGTCATTGGTGTGTTAATATGTGCCTCTTGGTACCCATTCCTAGGAAATTGTGGAAGGCCACCATCACTGTGCTTTGCATGTGAACTTCCACAGGCACCTGACTTGCCTTTTTTGGAAAAAGAATACCGGACAGATTGGACTATGGTCTATCCAATCCAGGAAGACAGTTCATAGAATCATAAAAATGAGAACAATCTTAAAAACCTCCAAGGAGGGAGAGTCCACAACCTTCCAAGGGAGTCTGTTCCACTGTCAAACAGCCCTTACAGTCAGAAAGTTATTCCTAGTGTTTTGTCAGACTCTCTTTTCGTATCTTAAATGCATTGTTTTGTGTCCTATCCTCCAGAGCAGGAGAAAACAAGTTTGCTCCATCTTCCATGTGACAGCCCTTTAGATATTTGAAGATGGCTATCATATCTCCCCCTGTCCCAATCCCAGTTGTTGCTTTCATTTATTAATCACTTCCCATGCAGCAACCAGAAGCATTTTAATGTGTCCATTCCTGAGCCCCAGCCACCCGTATTTCTGCAACGTAGTTTGATCTTCAAGGTTCCCAGCATTTGTTTCAGAGTTGTCACCAGATTGGTTTTATTGCTTGGGGTGGGGATTGGTGAAGACGTCCTGAGTGGCTTTAATTTTTTTCAGCTGTCAATTTGCTTGCCTTCCTCTGCAGAACCCAACCCACATAATCCACAGGAGAACAAGGCAAGTGGAGGATGTTGCTCCAGCACTCAAGTCACTGTCGACATCATGAGAGAGTGCAGATGAACCAAAGCATGGAGGAGTTGCAGTAAGGCCAGTAGGCTCCATGGGTCAGCTAGAGATACAGTAGGGATATGGGGATGTGGGTGGGGCTGTGGTTGATTGGGCTTGTCGTTCGGAAGGTTGGCAGTTCGAATCCGCATGATGGGGTGAGCTCCTGTTGCTCTGTCCCAGCTTCTGCCACCTTAGCAGTTAAAAAGCATACCAGTACAAGTAGATAAATAGGTACTGCTGTGGCAGGAAGGTAAATGGCTTTTCCGTGCACTCTGATACTCATCATGGTCCTCCATGCACCAGTATCCATTTAGCCATGCTGGCCACATGACCTGGAAAGCTGTCTGTGGACAAATGCCAGCTCCCTCGGCCTGAAAAGCAAGATGAGCGCCACACCCCATAGTCGCCTTTGACTGGACTTAACCATCCAGGGGTCCTTTTCCCTTACCTATAGTAGGGATGCAGGTCTCAGCAGGTACCTGGCAATGCTGACACCTGATGCTGTGTAATTCTCATTCAGTTGACCAAGGAAACACCTCGTGGATCAGTGTGTGCCTTTTGTCTGTACTCAGACATCTGCTTCTTATGTTGAATGCTAGAGCAGAAATCAAAGAGTGTGTAAAATGTCCTGGGGGAAAGCAGGTACCTGCAGCTGAAAACCCAATTAAATAATGTAATCATAGGGAAAACATCAAGCCCCAAATAACTGAGTGAAAACACAGCTCTCTGTGTACAGTCAGCCCTGTAATATTAGTACTGTAAAGCCTTTATGCCATTAAAACCCAGCGTGTCCATTTGGAAAATATTTTACATTGTGTAAATCCTTCTCTCCCCCCCACCCCACTCCTTATTTAATAAACTTTAAAGTATGAATTCAAATCCAGTGCAGGAATTCAGTGCTTTTGAAAGGAAAGGATTATAAATTTCCTGCTCAGTGTACATGGAGAGAAATGGAGCACACTAGCAGCAGAACTAGCTTAGTGATTGTATTTTAGAGAAGGCCACCTTCTAGGACCCTGAACAATGCTCAAAACATTGCTTATTAAATCCTATGGACAACAAAATAGCACAGCAGTGGATGCGAGGACCTTCCTTGGCTCATTAAGTCTTGGGGTTCTCTTTTGCAAAGTCAAGCAAGGTGTATTTTTCCCCTGACAATACCTATAGTCCACATTGTAGAGTTTAAAGGAATTTTCACAAACATCAAGCCATAATTGTTTTGGTCCCCCTCCTCTTGAAATAATTTTTATTCCTACACTAAGTGCTGAAAACTGAATGACAAAGATCCAAACTCTATATTTAAACATGAAATTAACTAGATATTCTTTGAAGAGGTAATAGACCTCTCAGCCCACATTCTGACACATTGAATTTTGGGGGGTTTGTTTAAAAAGACACAGTAGAAAACAACAGAAAACACAAAAGAGGAAGGAAGAAAAACACATCTGTGAACATTTAGTAAAAGGGCAAGCTGTTAGGCAGGGCTTATATTTATTTACTTATTCTGTAACAGTGTTAAAGAAAAGTTTTTTAAAATTGCATATATGTTCTATTTGTTGCTTGATTGCAAGGAGAAGTAATCTGCTACTAGTTTTGGCTTTAAAAAAAATGAGTTCAGAGCTGATGGTGGCACCAGAGACATTCTTTCTCAACTATTGTGTCTGGACTTTCACTTTTTGAAAGATGCCAACCCTTCATTATGCACACTACAAAAAGAGCCCTGGCTAAATTGGGAACATTGCAATTGGCATAGTTATGAGCATGTGAACTTACCCAACTCCTTGTTTCACTGACATTGCCCTACAGCTAGGAATCTACCCTCTTAGCATAAAACAGCTGTGAAAGTCATTCCAACTTGGGTGGAGGGTGGGGAAGAGTATACAAGCCAGTAGGAAGACCACAACACTATCTGTGTGATGGATCACTTCTGTCACAATAAAGGACTGTGCTCATGATACTGAGCTTCTGACCAGCAAGTACAAATTTCAGTAATGATCGGCATTACAAATTTTCAGCAATGATAAGTGTTACTGGAAAAGAAAACCAGACAAAATCCATTTCAGATGGTCTCCAAGTGGAAGCAAAATGTGAAGCAGAAAATACCAAATAGAAAAAAATAATAAAAAAATTTAATATTCTGATATATGAAAGACGTTCACAGTCCCAAGATGCGCATTGTATCTGTACCTGCACTTAAAAAAACAACACCCCAGGGTGTTTCTGAATCACAATTGTGGTCTGCCCATTTCAGTCTGTGAGTCAGGTTCCTAGCTCTCCACATACAATGAACTTCTGTGCTCCACCTTTGCTCTGATTGGGAATCTAAAAAAGGCTGTAACTTTTTTCACCTTTTGGGAGAAGCAGATGCAATTTGCAGATAAAGGCTCTCCTCCAGAGTGGACTAACCCTGTCAAATTGCAGGTCCAGAGTCTTTTGTAGGGGAAGCAAAAGGTATTCACTTTTCTACAGTGGGTGCAGAAGTTTGTCTCTTGCTCTTTCTCACCTTAAAACAATTAAGAGGTGGCTGAGTGGTGTGTATTCTTCCAGATTTTTAAAAAATAGCATCTTCATACCACCCGTATTGGATTTCCAGCTCTTGTTGTGATGGCAGGAGATGTCTTCCAAGAGGCATTACAAGAGGAAGCTGTCTAATATTGTCTGCACAGTGATGGAGCACTCCAGAGGACACCCCCCAAGTAGAGCAGCAGACTGTTTCAAAAAGATAAATGAGGTTTTTAATTTTACCCCATCCCCCCCCCCGAGTCTATTGCTCTGTCTTAACAAAAAAGGGGGGTGGAATCATCCAAAGTTCTTCAGTGCTCTCTTGGCAACATTTAAATAGCTTTCCTTCTTGCAAAAGCATAGAAACATTGGAACATCATAGAGATAATAGTTTTCAGGACGGTAGATAGGACAGAAAACAATGGCATTACAACAGGACTTTCTGGGGTCTTACTTGAGGCTCTTTGCTGCCATCATAGTTTGATTCAGAAAGCAGTGAAATTTCCCTAATTTGCCTCATTATTTGACTCCAGCACAGAGCAGGTGCACATTAATAAATGAAATGGGACTGGGCAAATATCACCACCTTTATAACTTTTCAATACAGTTTTATGAAGAAACCTCACAGGACTCCTCAGGACTATCTGACATATGGTTGATATATTTCCTGTTGTGATACTTGGCTGTGCCAAATTGTTTTGCCATACCTCGAAATTTGGTGGTTTGTTTTGAACTCCTCTGGGGCTGGCCTGCATAGTTTGCATTCACCACCTGCATAGTTTGCATTCACCAAGGGCATCCTACCAAGAGTTCAATGAATCTCCTGCTTCTGCTGCTGGTCTGACCAAGAAGCTTCATTCAGCATGGTGGTAGCTCAGTCAGGTGCTACCCCCCCTCCCACTTGTAGGGTGTTACAGAGATACAACTCTCTCTTTATTATTCATTTATAATCTCTAGGCAAAGATTCCAGCTATCAAGGAGGTGAAATGCTGCTGATTATCAAGACACACTAAATAATCAGTAAATGCTAGTGGAGAAACAAACTTTCACCAGCCACAAAAGACTCAACTCTGATGATGATGACAAACAGCAAAGTTGACTGTTCACACAGGTACGGCTTCAAAGTTTACAGATAATACATAATCACATTCATTCATAATGCAATGTTGAGTCCTGCTGGTTTGTTCTGGAATCTTATCTTGCAAATGTGTAATTTTTAAATAAAGTAATCGCACCTACTTCAAAAAGTTCCATATCTTTCAGCCTCCTCTTTTGTACATTGCAGTAGGCAGAAATAACAACACTATCAAAATCTATTGAGAAGTTAACTAAACAAATGTCCTAGGGTGATAAAATATGGCCATTGTAAGAATCTGTTGTACTGTGTACACTGAGTGGTGTTCAGATAGGTTGTACAAAGTGACAATATGCAAAATGTCAAAAAAGCAGGATGTGTCAGGGAATTTGACATACTGTTCCTTGCCTGATAAAGGGTTGCTCCTTATCTTTCAGCTTTACACATGCCGGCTCTGATTCAGCTAGTTGTGACTAAGTCCCATTGACAGTATTTAATGGAGTTGTGCACCAGATTTTTCTAAGGACCTCAGAGTAGATCCACTGAAATTAATAAACATGAGTTAGGCTTCTTAATTTGAATGTATATACTCTGAGTAAAACTTAGTTGACTACTACTCAAATTCTGCGACAAGGCTGCATTAGCTGACAGCGGTTTTGGTGTACCCTAATGGTGAAGGAAAGGGATGTGGGTGGTGCTGTGGGTTAAACCACAGAGCCTAGGACTTGCCGATCAGAAGGTCGGCAGTTCGAATCCCCGCGACGGGGTGAACTCCCATTGCTCGGTCCCTGCTCCTGCCAACCTAGCAGTTTGAAAGCATGTCAAAGTGCAAGTAGATAAATAGATACCGCTCTGGCGGGAAGTTAAATGGCGTTTCCGTGTGCTGCTCTGATTCGCCAGAAGTGGCTTAGTCATGCTGGCCACATGACCCGGAAGCTGTACGCTGACTCCCTCAGCCAGTAAAGCGAAATGAGCGCCACAACCCCAGAGTCGGCCACAACTGGACCTAATGGTCAGGGTTCCCTTTACCCTTTACCTTAATGGTGAAGGAAGTCTTGTTTGGCTCCCTTCAGAGAGGAGGGGGCAGCTACGCTTCTTCACAGGGCCTATTTAGGCCAAGAGTTTGAGCGATGGGGGGAGGGGTATGTGCTTCTGCATAACAGCTTGCTTCTCCCCAATAATTCCTTCTCTTCTTTGTAGCACATTTACACACTATTTGTAGGAGTAATGCCTTAAATATAGATTATGTTGCTGTTATTATCAAAAGGAACTGATGTATTCCCTGCAGCCATTGGATGATACCATGGTGACCATTTGCTAAGTGTGTTATTTATCAAGATCACAAGTGAAGCGACAGCTGTTTATCACTTCTGTATAGATATTCCATGCAATTTTTTAAATAAAAAAATATGCAGATAAGTCTGTTTCAAGGTAAGACAGAAAGGAATTGGAAGGATCTTGTCACCTGTCACCACTTTTGGTGGGGAGGGCAAATTCACTTTCATTATTTTGTTGTAAAAATGGTGTCTGGAGGCGGTTGGAGGATGGATGGCGGCTAACGGATTGAGGTTGAATCCTGACAAGACAGAAGTACTGTTTTTGGGGGACAGGAGGCGGGCAGGTGTGGAGGATTCCCTGGTCCTGAATGGGGTAACTGTGCCCCTGAAGGACCAGGTGCGCAGCCTGGGAGTCATTTTGGACTCACAGCTGTCCATGGAGGCGGAGGCGAATTCTGTGTCCAGGGCAGCTGTTTACCAGCTCCATCTGGTACGTAGGCTGAGACCCTATCTGCCTGCGGACTGTCTCGCCAGAGTGGTGCATGCTCTGGTTATCTCCCGCTTGGACTACTGCAATGCGCTCTACGTGGGGCTACCTTTGAAGGTGACTCGGAAACTACAACTAATCCAGAATGCGGCAGCTAGACTGGTGACTGGGGGCGGCCGCCGAGACCATATAACACCGGTCTTGAAAGACCTACATTGGCTCCCAGTACGTTTCCGAGCACAATTCAAAGTGTTGGTGCTGACCTTTAAAGCCCTAAACGGCCTCGGTCCAGTATACCTGAAGGAGCGTCTCCACCCCCATCATTCTGCCCGGACGCTGAGGTCCAGCGCCGAGGGCCTTCTGGCGGTTCCCTCATTGCGAGAAGCAAAGCTACAGGGAACCAGGCAGAGGGCCTTCTCGGTAGTGGCGCCCGCCCTGTGGAACGCCCTTCCAGCAGATGTCAAACAACTACCTGACATTCAGAAGACATCTTAAGGCAGCCCTGTTCAGGGAAGTTTTTAACGTGTGATATTTTACTGTATTTTTGGTTTTTATGGAAGCCGCCCAGAGTGGCTGGGGAGGCCCAGCCAGATGGGCGGGGTATAAATAATAAATTATTATTATTATTATTATTATTATTATTATTATTATTATTATTAGGCTATACAGCAGACACATAAAAAAAAATCAGAAATCTGTCTGAAAGATTTGCAGTTAGCCTCCATATTCAGAGTATATGCTGCCTACTAAAGCACAGGGAATACAAGTTGCTATCCTGTTAGTCCTTTTTTTTTTTTTTTTGTATTTTCCTTTGCAAAGTATCCCATCAGATACAATGGATCAACATGACAGGTAGGCTACGTACCACTAGTCTTGAGCCAGGAGATTGCATCTTCTTAAACAATAACATGCATTTATAGTTGCAAGTTTCTCAGTTTGATTATTAACTGCCAGTCATATCAGATACAGGGCAGGGGAGCTGCCTTAACTTCTGGCCCGGGTGCATGATATTTCTCCTTTGAAGTGGTGTTATTTCAAGGCAACCTCTAGACATCAAAGAATGCTACTGCAGCAGGAAGTCGTCAATAGGGTTGCAGGATTGTTAGCAAGGAAATTCTTATAAATGAATGTCCAATAAACTAATAGAGTAGTTAAATACAAGTCTTTTGTGAATGCGATAAGGCTCCGTGGCTATCAGGTTGGTGCAGTGAATAAACTTTAACAAGGAACGTGTACACCCTTGTCCCTGTTTTGTCAACACCAGTAGCAGAACAATGGCAACTGTCAGAAAGGAATTCCTGCCATGACAGAAACATAAAATAATGAGACGTATTTATCATCTTGCCCAGTTGATGTATTTTATAAATTTGATTTGCCTTGGATGGATGCATTTGTGCATGTATATGGGGTGCAAACACAATTTAAGGCTGCAATCCTAGACACTATTACAAGGAAGTAAATCCCATTGAACATATTGGGACATGTGTTTGAGTAAACTTGCATGAGCTAGTACTATAAAAACATAATGCATCTGGGATGAAAATCCAACAAGAAACAATGAAATATTGTCTAAAGCTTATGCTACTGTCTTTTCAGTACCTGGTGAAGACCTCCCCTGTCCCGGGCTTTTAAATCTTAAATATTTTTAGTAGTGTTTAGCTGCCTTGAAATGATATTATCCTCTGCTGGTGGTTATATTCTATTGTTGGCTTTATTCTCTTGTATTTTCATTTTGTATTTTTACATGAAACAGCCCAGAAAGCCTCTGCTATTAAGAACATGGAAAGCGTCTTTCTAGAGCAGGTTAATGCCCAACTAGCCTAGCATTCTTCTTCCTACTGTGGCCAACCAGATAGCTATGTGAAGCGCACAGAAGAAATATTGCAGATAAGTATAAAGCAATAACTTTGCTATTCAATCACAAAGGGAGAACGACAGAGAGATGGTACCCTCACCTATTGATCAGCATCACCTGTCTGGGCAACCAGAACACCACTCCATGAAAACACCATCTCCATGAAGCTATTCAGCTTTTAAGAAATTATTAAATATGAGTTGCAATATTAATACATATGCATTGCAGACCCTCCAAGTGTCCCTATTTTTCAGGGAATGTCCCGGATTTTCTGATTTGATCCTGGAATGTCCTGCTTTTCCTTAGGACATTCCTCTTTTCATCAGAGAAATGTTGGACGGTATGGAGTTATGTGACCCCTGAGCCAAGGAGATAAGTAACTATACAACCTTTAGAAGACGTCTGATGGCAGCACTGTATGGGGAAGTTTTTTAATGTTTAATTATGTTTTTATATATGTTGGAAGCTGCCCAGAGTGGCTAGGGCAACCCAGTCAGATGGGTGGGTATAAGAATAATAATAATGATGATGGAATAGGATGTCCCTATTTTCATCAGAGAGATGTTGGAGGGCATGGCATTGTCATTGCAAAGGACAGTATTGTAAGGAAGATCTTCCAATATTGTTTAATGAGTTTGTGAAGGGGAAAACAAGTACAGGAATTACATGTTCAGTTCAATCTAAGAGCTAGCTTTCCTAATTGTTTGACTATCAGACATCTAGATTTTATTCCTCCCTTTTACAAACCACTAAGAACATAAGATGAGCCCAGCTGGAAAGGCACATTTAATTCAGTATCCTGTTTCACACAAGCCAACCTGGGACAACTTCAAGCAGGACATGAGGTGGCAGGCTATGCTCCATGAATTTGTCTAAATCTCATTTTCAAGCCATCTTAGTTGGTGGCCATATTACATCTTGAGCCAATCACCAATCATTGAGCCAATCACCCATCTCCAACTACCCTTCTGAGAAATACCCCACCCTCTCACTATATTTAAGGGTCTGGTGACTTCTGCTTAGTGTATCTGAAGAAGTGTGCATGCACATGAAAGCTGATACCCAGAACAAACTTAGTTGTTCTATAAGGTGCTACTGGACAATTTTTTTATTATTATTTATTTTCATTTTGACTGCGTCAGACCAACACGGCTACCTACCTGAATCTACATCTTGTGGTAGTTAAACTATATGCTGTGTGGAAAAAGTACTCCATATTGTCTATCTTGAACCTTCCAATAGTCACCTTCACCGAATGACAATGGGTTCTAGAATTACATTAGTATTAAATTTAAGGGAGATAGATCCCTAGAGCTCTTCTACAATCCTGGCATCTGTTATTGTTTCCTGTTAAGAACCAAAGACTATTTCAGGGAGCAAACAAAATATGACAGACATACTTCTGCAATTTAACAGAGTTGAGATCCTATAAACTTACTGACTCTGTAAACTGAAAAAATGTGGTTATTTGATATCAAATAGATACCTTAGAAATCAAGAGAAAGAGATGAGAGAGGGAGAATGACGTACAATTCCATTTCTAGCTAATCTTAAAGGCTGCGCTTTATGTTCTTTCCACATTTCCCCTTTAATCTATTTATACTTCCCTTCATTCCTTACCCTTCATGTCCCATTTCAAGATGTATGAATTATTCCTTCTTCTGGTTCACATAGCATCCTGTGAACATTCCTGATGGTTCAGTTGATGCACAAATCACAAGCAATAAATATGTAAATCATTCATTTTCATGCAACATGAAGTCTGTATTAGAATTCTCAAGCTCAAAGCCAATGTAACCATAAGTCCTGATGTATGTAAATTCTGTCAGCAACAGACATGTGGGCACTGAAATGTACCTGCTCCACCTAAAGATGCAACTTTCTAGGGTAAAATATGGAACTCTACTCCATGAAAATGCATGCCATAATAAATTCGCTCGTCTTTAAGGTGCCAAAATACTCTTTGCATAAAGAACTACAAGATGGTATCATCCAGATGTCTGGGCTATGTTTTAGACTGTTTCTTTGCAGTCCAAAACAGTTGCACTGGTTGGGGCTGGTGGAGGTTATAGTTCAAAACATCTGGAAGCACCAGGTTGGTGCAGGCTAGAACAGAAGGCTAGGTGGATGAGGTTGTTGAAGGGTGGTTCAGAGACTAGGTGGATGAGGGAATGGCAATTCTAGAATGAGGATGAGGAAGAGATCAGGGAGAGGAAGAGAAAACAACTAATAGCAGATTAAGAGAAGGTTGGTGGGTGAGAGCCATGCTGCTTGCCTTAAGCAGAATAAGCATTCCCAGCAGCCAGGGCGTATGCAGGCCCCTCCGAGGTCTTTGGCAGTTACTGGAGTTCTCAGGGTAAAAAGGGCCTCAGAGCAGCCACCTGGGCAAAGGTGTCACACCCCAGCAGTCATGATACATCTGGACATACACAGGCTCTTCAGGGGACTGTGGCAGAATAACTCTTGAGGCCCAGATGTTGGGAAATAGACAGGATAAACTCTTCGCAATCATAATCACCACCCTTGTGTTCTGCTTCTGAGCTTCCAAATGCTGGCCAGTATTGGAAAGACAGTGTTCGACTAGATGGACCTTGGTCTGATTTAGCTAGACAATTCTTATGTTGAAGTCTTGTCTGACTCAGTAGCTTACTGTCACCTGCAACTATTGTTATTTCTACTCAGTGCACCCTGTCTGGTTCAATGTTGTATTCAGCTGGTACTCCCATTTCCATGCTATCTGTCCTGTTCTATTCTGCACCACAATTATTTCATTGTTACCATGCAGGCCTGTTCCTGCCATACTGCCATGTTTGTGCTTCAATTACTTCTTTGAGAATTTTTGCTAATAAATTACTGTAGGCCTCAATTTGGGGAGAGCCGTGTGAAGACAATGCTCTAATACCAGTTGCCAGTTACAAATGCTCTCAGGAACCATCCATACTTGGAACAAGGCCTGGGACATAAGGAAAACACTGACTTAGGTTAAAATCATGTGACTGGATAGAATTCTTACTGCATAGTCCAGTTTATGCTGAGGAAGCTTTTTCCCCTTATAGAAGATTCTTTAGACAAAAGAAAAAGGGATAGATTGGTGAGGAATCTCCATGAATGCTTCTGTCCAACATTTTTCAAAAGACGAATATTGCCAGTAATCCGCTCAAAAAAAACAACAGGATACATGGAATAAGAAGATGGCATGGTCCTGATTCTTTCTTTTACAATGATTTGGGTCACTTGATGCCATGGGCAGCCCACCTGTTAAAGTGACCCATGGCAGTGGGGAGCTCAGAATCCATGCCACTGACCAGATCCTGTTCCTCACTCCTAAATTATAGATTGAGGTAGGTAGCTGTGCTGGTTTGACACAGTTGAAATAAAAATTTAAAAAAACAAAAAAAATGTCCAGTAGCTTATACCAGAGCAAACTTAGTTGGTCTATAATGTGCTACTGGGCAATTTTTTTATTATTATTATTATTCCTAAATTATAGTAAGCTATGAGATTTTGCTTACAATCACCCATGGCTTTAGTACATGAGATGCAGCACTGAGTTCTTCAACACAATGTGCTGATTAAATCAGGTTGGATAGAAATGATAGGGAGATCAATGGAAAAGAAGAAAAATGACATGTAGAGGAGTAGAAAGCTAGGAAAGCAAAGGGACACAATAAATATATGCTGAGCCAACCAGCAGTCAATGAGCAACACCTTACGGGAAATGAGAAGTAGCTTACGATCAGCCTGTGATGAGATAAGGGTCCATTCTGCCATTTTGATTCTTATGAGGGATCCCAGGGTGCTCAGGGTATCCAACCACACCCTAAGAGTCAGGGATGTAGAATAGTGTTTCCTAGCTCCATGGAAATAAATGGGTCTTATCTAAGAGATGTTCTCAATACATTGTGCCTAAAGTTAGGAAAGTTTTGCATTTCTCTCGTGGCTGTCATCTTTGATTCCTAATAACCAACTTGACACATAATGTTAATGACAATGTAATGTACCACATTCATAATTCATGAAGCTTCAAGTCATTTTTGAAAAGCTTCTGTCTGGTTTTTTTTAATATATAAAGTTTGTCCATCTCTGGGGAAGGAAAAAGACTTGTGATCTTTTGCTGGATGTGAGGTCAGAAATTGACAGCTGGCACTCCAGAAGGAAGAAGACAGTAAACAACTGATAAAATCTCACCAATAGAAGGAAAAGGGATGCAGTAGGTGAATGGCACAGAGGGGCACTAGTGTTGGTAATGAATTAATACAGCTTGCTCTGGGATACATTAGTTCTGATGCTTAGGAGAAGAAAGCAAGCACTTGGGAGTGTTCTTTCTGCTGTTGGCTAAGTTCGTTCAGGTTTACCCTAATTAGTCTTTGGCTTCAGTTAAACTTGTATTTTATTAGCTGGGCTATTCTCCAATGGGAATTTGCTCAAAGAGGATTTTCAGCATGAGTGGTGATGGCAAACGCATCCCATAACTCCAAGCTGAATCCTTTAAGACATATAGTGTTAACATATCTGGGATTTCTTCTGCCACAAGTCATATTGGAAAAAAGATATGATGGAAGGTGCAAAAGGTATAAAAGCATTATCACGGTGCCCTGAAGTCCCAGCCTTTATTCTCTGCTCTATCAAAACCCTTGTCTTGTGCTCACATGAAGATTGTTTTATTCAGACTGCTTCCAGTAGGCTACCACCATTGGTCTAAAAAACTGCATAACCAAAATCGCTGAAAACTACATTATAAAGAGATTATGGATCCAAAGTTTTCAACCACATTTCCCTCCAGATTATAGGTTCCAAATAGTTCAGAATTGTATATAAACACAGGCCTCACTTTATGTGCACAATGCATTTCCTGGAAATCATTCATTAGATGAGCATTCATATAATGAGTCCACGATTTCTGTTTGCATAATGAGTTGATGGTTTCCATTGATTCCTATGGAAAAACTTCTAATGTGTACCCTATCTGTGGTGCATATAGTAAGGTTTGGGTACTAATCCCTTGTGTTTGGATAAGTGAATTTCTGCATAGTGGGCATTCGGAAAACAGGACCTGCATGTAGACAGCACGGAACCTGCTCTGCCTTCTGCCTTTCCCAACTGTTTTGGTACATTTATCCCTTTCTACAATGCTATTGAGAAAACATGCCAAATGGCAATCTGAAGCATTGCACACAGGTTTGAGTGAAAATGGCCTCCCAAAATTATTTGTATTATTTGTGCATAGTGAAATGGGAGGGGGCATTTCACTAAATATTCTCCAGGGGAGGACTAAAATTCTCCACCAGTAAGAACTCAAAGAAAGAGACAAATTTCAAAACATTGGTTAGAAAATTATTTTCCAATAAATTTTGGCTCACTGAATGTTGAATTAAACTCTATTGTTAGTGCATACTGGTAAATGAAGGAAGCAATGAGCTTAAAGAGTAGAGGACTGGAAGGAGTAGGAGCCAAGCTGATTGCTTCCTTGCACAATATTAATATAATCTTAAAAAATTCTAAATTGTATCCATTATTGAATTCCAAATTAATGGAAGATTAAATGGGAGACCAATAATTCACTGTAGGTTTCAGGGGAACCAATAGAGGGTTCAAGCTGGGGATGGAGGGGAAATTCAGTTCAGTTATCATTTAAAGGCAACCTAACCTAATTCACCCTTTCAATCAATCAATCAATCAATCAATCAACAATAAAAACTGAAATGCAGTAATCAGCTGTTAAATGCATTGTAGTAGGGAAAATTGCTTTGAAAAAATATTTGTATTAAAAGGTAAAGGGACCCTTGACCATTAGGTCCAGTTGTGACCGACTCTGGGGTTGAGGGGCTCATCTCGCTTTATTGGCCGAGGGAGCCAGTGTACAGCTTCCGGGTCATGTAGCCAGCATGACTAAGCCGCTTCTGGCGAACCAGAGCAGCGCACGGAAACGCCGTTTACCTTCCCGCCGGAGCGGTACCTATTTATCTACTTGCACTTTGACGTGCTTTCGGACTGCTAGGTTGGCAGGAGCAGGGACCGAGCAATGGGAGCTCACCCTGTCGCGGGGATTAAGACCACCGACCTTCTGATCAGCAAGTCCTAGGCTCTGTGGTTTAACCCACAGCGCAACCCACGCTAATATTTGTATTAGGCAGAAATTTGTATTAGAAATTTGTATTAGGCATAAATTTATATTAAAATATGCATATTGTGAAAAAATTGCACAAAAATGCAAATTTTCATGAACTGATATGGATATGTGAAGAGCTCAACTTAAGAATGGAAAAATGAAATATTAAGAAAAATCAAAATTGATATATTTGCCCATGCCTACTTTTACCTCATGGGGCAGGCTTCTTTGTTTGGCTGACTGTCCTGTTTCAGACATGTTCTGTATCCCCCAAATACCGGACATTGCTCCCCGCCACCCTGGAATAAATGGACACAATTTACTCCACGATATTATTCATATCAGTGAGGCATACAAACACAGAGAAAATTTATGAAAATAAAAGGAGAATCAAAGTACGTATGTATATACAACAAGACTAGAATTTTAATAGACCCATACACTTTCCATTTCGAAAGAATATTTAACGTAAGTCTTAATGGCGCTTTGTAATATCGTCTTTCTCCCTCTCTGCACAATTCTTGGTTTTGATTTTCAATCAGAAAATGGAAAAGACAGAAATCTGACAGCTGTATCTAATTTTTCATTCAGACAGGTGCATGTAACTACTATTTAGTGATAGAGCATATATATTCAGAGGGAAAAAGTTGATTGCTCAGGGATTAACTTGCTTTGAATGCATTTTCTTAGACATTTCTTTGAGTGCTGACAGAAAGACGCTAAATATACCCAACTGAGTTTTGAAAAGAAGCAGAGTAACCTAAGATCATGTACTGTAATAAGACTGAAAAGGGCAGCTTGTATTGTATATGAATTTGTTACTCAGGGGCTCAAGAGGGAAAGTCACATTGGAGTGAGCAATCTGAAATGTGTTGAGAAAATGAGCATTGAACAAAATGAGCAGCAGACATAATGGGGACAAGAAGCAACTTGGCTCTTGCCTATAAAACAGAAAACACCCCACAGAGATGTGGGGTGCAATTCAAAATTATGGAGAGCAGGACTGGGAAACCAAATTCTACTGCTGCCTCTCTCTGTCTTTGTTTTAATTTCAGTCATGGATCCCCACTTCCCACACCCCTGGGGGGAAATGGGAAAAAAAACCACACACACCAGTTACTGGGAATATCATTGTTCAGGAAGGATTCGAAGATTATTATTTTTTTAATATAATTTTCATTGGTTTTTACACACATTTTCCAAACATAACATCCCATCTTAAACAACATAACAGACCTTTGGCTATCACAGCCTAGGCCTTCCATCAACCTCAACTGATGGTTTTCCAACTTCCTTTCTAATTTTGCATTTTGTTTTATTAGTTATTGCTATAAAATCCAAATCCTAAATAAACTCCTTCTTAGTCCTCTTTCGCAATAATTCATATAGTTCTCCTTACAAAACTTATTGTAACCCTACAAGCGATGTCAATGGATTACAATAGTTTTTCAAATATATCGTGAATTTCTTCCCATCCTTCAGGAAAGTCTGGTCTTGCTGGTTCCAAATTTTCGCAGTTAATTTCACCAACTCGGCATAATCCATCAATTTCATCTGCCACTCTTCTTTTGTTGGTAATTCTTCCTGCTTCCCTCGTTGGGCAGGAAGGATTCAAAGATTCAGTCCACACACTTCCGACTCTGAAATTTCATAGGAACTTTTTGGCAGATCCAGTTCAGCAGCTGTGCGACCATCACAGGAATCATCCACAGAAACCAGGCTACAACAAAAACGATAGGATGCATTGTAGCAATACAGCTAAACCTCTTGGAATTATGAAGGTAACTTTTGGATAACATCTTCGGGAGGCTGCAGACTCTCCTTTCTGGGAGGTTTTTAAGCAGAGATTGGATGGCCGGTTGTCACGGATGCTTTAGAAGGGATTCCTGCATTGCAGGGCTTCGACTAGATTACAAGGCCCCTTCCAACTCCACAGTTCTTTGATTCTATAAAGGCACAAGATGTTGTGCTATAACCAGCAGTGGCATGTGAGGGGGGCAAAACAGCAATGCAACTCTTTCAGCACCAGCAATGTCTAGGCAACACGATGACCATGTACATATGCAATAGACAATCTTTATAGAATTCCTTCAAACCATAACAAGTACAAAATGAAATCTTTATAATAATAATAATATTAATTTATTATTGGTACCCCCGCCCATCTGGCTGGGTTTCCCCAGCCACTCTGCGCTGATTTCCACAGAAACCAAAAATACACTAAAATATCACACATTAAAAACTTCCCTGAACAGGGCTGCCTTAAGATGTCTTCTGAATGTCAGGTAGTTGTTTATCGCTTTGACATCTGATGGGAGGGAATTCCACAGGGCGGGAGCCACTACCGAGAAGGCCCTCTGCCTGGTTCCCTGTAGCTTTGCTTCTCGCAATGAGGGAACTGCCAGAAAGCCCTCGGCGCTGGACCTCAGCGCCCGGGCAGAACGATGGGGGTGGAGTCGCTCCTTCAGGTATACTGGGCTGAGGCCGTTTAGGGCTTTAAAGGTCAACACTAGCACTTTGAATTGTGCTCGGAAACGTACTGGGAGCCAATGTAGGTCTTTCTAGACCAGTGTTATGTGGTCTCGGCGGCCGCCCCCAGTCACCAGTCTAGCTGCTGCATTCTGGATTAGTTGTAGTTTCCGGGTCACCTTCAAAGGTAGCCCCACGTAGAGCGCATTGCAGTAGTCCAAGCGGGAGATAACTAGAGCATGCACCACTCTGGCGAGACAGTCCAGGGGCAGGTAGGGTCTCAGCCTGCGTACCAGGTAGAGTTGGTAGACAGCTGCCCTGGATACAGAATTGACCTGCGCCTCCATGGACAGTTGTGAGTCCAAAATGACTCCCAGGCTGCACACCTGGTCCTTCAGGGGCACAGTTACCCCATTCAGGACCACAGAGTCCTCCACACCAGCCCTCCCCCTGTCCCCCAAAAACAGTACTTCTGTCTTGTCAGGATTCAACCTAAATCCATTAGCCGCCATCCATCCTCCAACCACCTCCAGGCACTCACACAGGACCTTCACCGCCTTCACTGTTTCTGATTTAAAAGAGAGGTAGAGCTGGGTATCATCTGCATATTGATGGACACCCAGTCCAAACCCCCTGATGATCTCTCCCAGCGGCTTCATATAGATGTTAAAAAGCATGGGGGAGAGGATGAAACCCTGAGGTACCCCACAAGTGAGGGCCCAGGGGTCCGAACATTCATCCTCCACCACCACTTTCTGAACACGGCCCAGGAGGAAGGAGCGAAACCACTGTATAACAGTGCCCCCAGCTCCCAGCCCCTCTAGACGGTCCAGAAAGATGTTATGGTCGATTGTATCAAAGGCCGCTGAGAGATCCAGCAGAACTAGGAAACAGCTCTCACCTTTGTCCCTAGCTCGCCGGAGATCACCAACCAGCGCGACCAAGGCAGTTTCAGTCCCATGACTGAATCGCTTTTAATCTCAAAGTCTCTGAAAATCATTAAATGAAGCAAGGTACCAGACTTTGTACAATGAAAGACATGATGTAAAGCTTTGTGTATTCGGCAAATATGATGTCCAACATTGAACAGTGATTCCGGATATTGACTACTGTTTCGTAGAATTCTTTGTCAGCATGGTGGGAGGATATAGAATTACTTCATAAACTGAAAATAAAATTTTACAGACGATGACCTGCATGCACATATCACTTTACAAAAATCATTATACAAACAGTAATGAAAAAGAGTACATACCCCATCTTATTTCGAATGAATGTATGTAAATGAAATTATCAAATGCTGTGGAACAGTGCTCGTGTAATAATGCAGTCACTGCTTCTAACAATATTTTTTGAAAAACATATGAAGTCAACTCCAGGTGGTGCTGATAAGAAGGAGGTTGGGTTAGGGTTAGGGTTATAAAGATTGTCTATTGCATATGTACAGGGTCATCGTGTTGCCTAGACATTGCTGACGTTCTCTTTGCAACACAGGGGTTTGTTTGCCTACTTACTCTTCCTGCACCGGCAGCACTGCTGCTTACTGGGCTGTGTAAGGTCAGGGGGGCTCCTGGGTGGCAGTGTTGGCACCCCACAGGCGCATCCATGCCTACAGGATGCCAATGCTACCAACCCAGAGCCGATATCTCCATATCCATTTTGCAGTGTGTTAAGATGTGGGTGAACATATCAGAGGACACGATTCTTCAAACAGCTCTTGTTTATTCACAGGCCAGAACAGAACAGAACTGAAGGGTTCAGCCAGCCTGCTTATATAGAGCTCCACTACAACGCAACTGTAACACTTTCTGTAACTATCCAATCACTGTACGTCACTTTCAATCCCTTATTTGCATATGTGGACCTAAGTGAAAACTATCTACAGTATCCCCCTGCTGGCCCAGGGTGAGAACTTCAGTACATAACACCAAGCAGCAGCACCACTGATGCCAGGAGGGCCAGGGGCGGAGCAAGCTGCCCCAGCACCTGAAGTGGTGTGGGTGTGTGGCTAGCCACCTGCAGGGTGAGCATGGGGGGGTGCGGCGATGTCACCTCCCCTCACGGCTGATACCCGGGACGGGCCGCACCCCCCATACCTGCCTTCCTCCGCCAGTGAGGAGGGCAATGCAGCCATTCCACTCCCTCACATGTTGCTGCTGGATATAGCCAGGCAGCAAATTTCCAAGGCTGTCCTGAAAGTAGTATTACCTCCAGTCTGGGAAGCAGCATGCATCAGAATACCAGTTGTTGGGGATCACAAGCAATAGAATGCTATGGTGTTCATGTCGTTCTTGCAGCCTTCCCACAGGGTATGTCAGTACGCCTTTCAACCGATGTCAGCGACTGGGCTCAATAACTGGTTCTGCCCCGACTGGGCTAGGCGACTGGAGTGCTTTCAGAGACCTTCCAATCCTGGAAAACAGGTCCCAGTGCACTGGACCCACAACTGTGCATTGTGAGCACCAGGCTCATGTAGAGTATGAATAACACGGAAGCTAGCTGTGAAGCATAACTCCTTTTATTTCTAATAGCTACTACAAACTAAAAAACTACTGGCTTGCATGAGTGTTACATCTCCCACTCAGCCATCTAGCCACTACATAGATAAGACTCTCTCCACACACAGAGTCAGGCAGTCAGTCAGGAGTAGAAGAGTAGAAGACCAGTTTCTGCCCCCTCCTTTCTCAAAACATCAGATCAGGAGATTCTGTCAATGGGAGGGGTGAAAACATGAACAGGGTATTGTGGGAAATTGTGGGAACAGAATTCTGGACTAGGAGGCTTTTGGTCTGTTCTATAGGGCTTTTCTTACACAGCAAGTATAGGCAATTCTGAGCTAGAGACTAGATCTGACTCTGTAAAATGGCCCCCCATGTGTTCAGTTCAGTTGTCTTTACAAACAACAACAATAATAGAGGGAAATCGCATTGAGATGAGTTTTCTCTGTCATTCTCGAATGGTGAAGCTGTCTTCTGAGCAAGTGTCCTCATACACCCAGGCCACTTGCTAAGATAACTCGGACACATCAGGCACCAAACCTCAGATTGGCATAGATGTGAAGTTCTGCAGCTGCACATTTTTACAATTTTATCTTTCACTCCCCCCCCCGCGCAAAAACAAACAAACAAATTCAAAACAAAAAAGCCTAAGACACAATTCAGACGGCTAAATTCAGGGGCTCTTATTAAATGCTCTTATGTGGGGCTGGGGGGTGGATTGGGGAAAAGTGCAATAACAAAACAGTTTCTAAACTTCCGAAGTGATAACAACTATAAAGTACAGGAAGTTTGAATCTTGGGGAGAAAGGAAGAAAAGCCTGGGGGTTATGCTGACAAGGAGGGGGGTGTATTTGTCTGCGTTCCTCACCCCACCCCGCACTCTAAAGGCAGCTAAAACAATTTTGATTAACATAGGCTGTGAAGTGTCACAGAGTTAATGGCATCCTGAAAGGCAGGGCATATCAGTTAGATTTAACTCGTCTGTAGAAAGTAGTTCATAAATAAATTCACAGACTCTCCTGACAAAACATTTTCTGAGAAACGTGAAATTATAGGTATACTCTTGACAGTCAAATTTATACGCAGAGCAGTCAGAAGAATTTTATTAACATAAACAAGTCAAAAGTATCTTAATCCCGGCTCAGAGGACATAGGCTCCCTTAGAAGACGAATTCCTGACAAGAAAGTTATCTCACATATAATTTAGCCTTTTGGGGTTGGGGGTTGGGGGGATGTGTCAAAACCTTTTTCTTTCTCTCTCTCTTTTAACAATAGAGGCTCTGAGAGAAGAACCACAGAGAACATGTGGGACGGCAAAAATGTCTCTGAATTTAATGGATTCCCCCATAAAGGTCAGGAGCAGCCATAATTTTGGATAGACAAGAGACTAAAGGCCTTTTGTGAGGAAATGGTTAACACTGCAGACAACACAGGGTCTTCAATTATTTATCGCATTTCATGAAATTTGAAGGACACTAAATGAGGGCAGCTGCACTTGGCTTCCAGGTCAGGTTACTGCCTCACACACATCTAACACAGAAAGGCCATTTTGGTGTGTCTTTGCCACTAGGCCCTCTACCATGGCTTGTGTGTCTAGTGAGACCTGTCTATAGTTTTTTCCCCTGCCTGAATGCTCCAAGGCGACATCAAACAGTCCTGGCAGAACAGAATCAATACCTTAGTTCCAGCAGGAGCAAAACTGTTTCCATGACTGTGTTGGCTGTTGATCGGGTTGCAGTCCTCCCCTAAGCCATGAAAAATACAAGGACTCTCCTCCTCTTAGTTCTCCTTCTTCATTATCCCTTCCACCAGTCAATGCCCTCCCTGGAGGTGCCAGCAATGGGCACATGTCATGGTTAGCTTCTTACTGGTGTAACTATAGGTAAGCATGATCTGAGGTGGAATCAAGCAATAGGCAAAAAGGAGTCCATTGATCTATAAGCCAGGGGAAGCTAAAAGCATGCCCTTCAGACGCTACAGGGCTCCATTTCCCATCAGACCCAGCCAGGATGGCCAGTAGTTAGGGATGATGTGAGTTGCAGGCCAGCAACATCTGGAGGGCACCATGTTAATGACCTTGCTATAGACCAACCACAGTATAAACAAGTGAATGTATACAGAGCTATATTAAATGTTATAAATTGCACAAAGCAGTCCAGTTGACTCTACAGGTGCATTAAAGAAGTTGTGGTCCCTGACTTTCTGGCTACTGCTAGACTGGTAGATTCTCAGTAAGAACCTGGTGGTTTCCAGAGTGGCCTTCCAAAGCCTTGTATGAGGGGTGACACATTGGACTCCCGTTGAAAACTTTCACGCCTCCTGATTTCAACAGAAGATTCTCCTAAGAAATAAAATAAAGATGGCTGGGCAAAATTATTTATCTGGCCGGAATCACTTGCACAAACCACTAATGTACTTTGTGGAAAATACAAATAATTTTTGTATTTGGCTAAAATACTGGTTAAAATTCCTGGAATCATATAAGGAACTCAGATGTGCTTCAAGCATGGACTTTACACATATGCTGCTGCTTTTCATGCTGCCATCCATCTATATACTGGAAAGAATGGATGAAGGCTTGGATAAAGGATAAATTGATGGATAAAGATCAAATTTGTTGATATAGCTATAGCCTCGGCCAGTATTTACCTGAAACAAAAAATCTTGGCCATCATTTACATTTTTGAATCGGCTTAGTTAGTAATTCTCTCTATATGCTAGATAAAGATGCAACTCATTGGGTAAGGTGAAGCCACTATGCTAGCTTCCCAGCTTCTCTGTTGCTCATACAGGGGAGAGGTAAAGTGATGGTGGGGGGGTGGTCAGTGGGGTGCAAACATACCAGCAGAGCAAATCCAGCATTCCTCCTGGTGCGTTTGTACCATGCCGACCTCTGCCGTGTGCTCCTCTCCTTCCCAGTAAACAGCAGTGACCTACCCGCCAGTAAGCAAGCATAGGTCCACTCTACATTGTGAGCCGCTTTTAGCTAGATACAGCCCAGGAACATAATTAAAAGGTTTGAGAAAGGTGGTAACAAATCATACACATCTATATTGATTTATGGAGTGATATATTAATAGAGCTATTTGAGAAACCCTTGCACTAGAGTGCAGGAGGCTTAGATTTAGTGAAAACAGCCATCCATGCAGGATCCTGCTAGCCACTGAATGTGGAGATGTGCAGAAGACTGGCTGGTAGCATTCCTGCCAACAGAAAGCTCCGGAACATGGAATTCCAAGGACGGGGTGGCAGTGGGGTGTGGGCCTTAGCTGGCCCAGGATCTAGTGTCTCTTTTGCTCCACAGAACCCATTGAGTGTGAGGAGGATAGTAGGATTTCAGGCTTAAATTATGAAAAAGTAACTATAGGCCATCTAATTTGAATGATGTCAGACACAAAAATAGCTACGTTGATGGGGGGAGTCCATAAACTGAACACATTTAAATACTGAATTATATTTTCCAAGTAAAATGCAGCTTTCCTATGTTTACCTTGTCAGTCTCTTGCTTTTGCATCTCGATGATAGAATTCCAGTGATACCTTCCTCACATCTAGAGTGTTCAAAGATCTGTTCAGAGGGTTTAACAGTTGATGGGCTGAACCCAACTAAATCCTGTTTACAACAGTTCAGCTCTGAGGATGGCTTATTTCTATTCAAACCTATGATACTTTTAAAGAAGAATCTAAACATTAAAAAAAATACTGAATTATAAGTTCTTAAAACAATGCAGTCCAATCCTGCAAGTTTCTACTGGGTGGGCGGGGGGACAGGGACAGGAAGCACCATTCTAGATTCAGTGGGGCTTACTCCCAGGTAAATGAATATAGGATTGCAGCCTCACCATCTGTCTTTTTAAATTGCATCCCAATGATTCTTTCCCAGCACATTAAAGCAATGTATACAACCATGCAAAAGAAAGTCCTCCCCCCCAAAAAAAAATCAAAGAAAAATCCCCCCACTGTCAAATTTCATATTTTTTCATTTAAAGAAAAGCCAGATACATTACTTGAACTTACTCAGTATTTCTGGCATTGTTGTGTCATTAAATATGACATTTTCCACAGCTGAAGAAAGGCAGGTCCTAATGATATATTTCTTGCATTGCCTTTGTTGAAATTATGATTGATTGACTGCCAGGATCTCAAAAGGAATGGGATTCAAATAGAAATTCTCAAACTTCCTCTACCTCTAGCTATTCTTACTTTGTTATGTATAAAAAAGAAGTTTGGAAAGTAAGTAATGGTCTATGCACATATGAATTCTGATTGGCCTTTGCCTGTTTTCTTTCCTTCTAATGCTGGATAGAACTACTACAAAATCCTATGTTCTACGTAATGGTAAAGGTAAAGTACCCCTGGACAGTTAAGTCCAATCAAAGATGAGCTGGCATTTGTCCACAGACAGCTTTCCAGGTCATGTGGCCAGCATGACTAAACCGCTTCTGGCTCAATGGAACACCGTGACGGAAACCAGAGCACACAGAAATGCTGTTTACCTTCCGGCCACAGCGGTACCTATTTATCTACTTGCACTGACATGCTTTCGAACTGGTAGGTTGGCAGGAGCTGGGACAGAGCAACGGGAGCTCACCCTGTCGCGGGGATTCGAACCTCCGACCTTCTGATTGGCAAGCCCAAGAGGCTCAGTGTTTTAGACCACAGCGCCACCTGCATCCTATGTTCTACCATATCCTGAAATCACAAGCTGTCTCCCACCCACTGCCCACCTGCAGCACATACTGGTGCAAACATGGAGAAGGTACAGACATTTTGCTCAAAGGCTTCAATGAGTTTTGAATTACAGTGTGTGTGAGAGGTGGAAGGCTGTAATTGTCTACAATAACTGGCAAAGATACTTGAGGATTTCAAACAGGAATCTTCCCAAGCCTTATCTGGATATGCTGGGAATTGAACCAAGGAACTTCTGCATGCAATGCATATCTTCTACCATGGATTTGAGATGTGCATTTTTGTAGACATAATTTGCCTGGAGAACTGCATTGCAAATATTGGAGAGGTTTGGCTTTCAAAGCAGGCTTCCCCATTGTTCTGGAAATTGTGAATTAGGTAGGGTCACCTTTAAGTGCAAATTGAATTGAATTTCTCCCTCATCAGATGCAAGACCCCAGGACCCCATTGCTGCCAGGGTAGCAGTAACCCCCGAGACCACCAGCCTTTTAAACATGAATGGAACCATGTCAGGAACATAGGAAGCTGCCTTAAACTGAGTGAATCCATTGGCCAATCAAGCTCAGTGTTGGCTACTTTGACTGGCAACAGTTCTCCAAGTTTTCAAATGGGGCATTCCCAGTCCAACTTCAGAAGATGCTGGAGATTGAAGCTGGGAACTAGATGCTGTAGCACTGAGCTACACCCTTCCCCACCATTTTAAGCTTTTGCAGAATATAAATAAACAAAATGGAGTGAGAAAACGTCCTCGCAAATTGCTATTTCAAAGCTAAGGAAACTGCAACTCTTCCAAACTTTCAGATTCTCCTCCAAAAAAGCAAGCCAAAATGAGGAACCTATTCAGTTTTCCCAGATGCTTTTTCTTCTGCTGTCTTTCTATTCGGAGGAAGACATTTGTGTTCCGCTAAGGTAAATAGCACATTTATCATGATAGTGAAGTATAATTCCAGTAGCTGCAGACATGAAGAAACCTATTCTTTTGAAAGAAGGCATTTTCTTTCTAGCTGTAAAGAGAGTTCAGGAAGGAAAAAGTAGGCCACTATAAACACTGCTTTTTCTTGGATTATGTATTGTGTGATCTATTTGAAGCATATGAAAAGGCAAGAATAAATGCAACCATTATATTTACAGAATAGTATATTTCTTTTAGGTTTTTTTGTAAAACACTCAATCCTTACAAAATCTGGTACTGCCACAGTTAGGTAATATTTTCCTTTTCTATTATGTACACTTTTTTAAGAAAAAAAAATGAGTATCATAGACCAACCTTGATTAGATAGACACCTAAAGTATCAGTCATAGGAAACAGAAGGAAATGAAAACAAAATCTTTAGAGAATATCAACAGATCTAATATCCTTCAGTGACATTAAAATAATAAGGAAAAAAAACTTTTTCCACACAGGACATTTCTTTCCTAGCCATTCTACAGCTGTCTGCTTGGCTGGCTTTTGTTTTGGATTGTAGAATCTTTTCTATTTAATTTTCTTCTTAAGATTCTGGCTACACTTTTGGTTGTTATGAGTTGGCTTGGCTACATTTTTTCCCCCTCTAGAAAAAATAATATGAATAATAATCAGGTTCATCAGGTTCCTTCTGATTATTAGATACAGTGGTACCTTGGTTCTCAAACTCAATCTGTTCTGGAAGTCCGTTCCAAAACCAAAGTGTTCCAAAACCAAGGCGTGCTTTCCCATAGAAAGTAATGCAACATGGATTAATCCATTCCAGACTTTTTAAAACAACCCCTAAAACAACAATTTAACATGATTTTTACAATTTAACAAGACCATTGATCCATAACATGAAAGCAGTAAACAATGTTCTGCAGTCACAGAATCAACCAGTTACAGTAGTAGCTGAACTGGGTTCCACACAGTCACAAAAAAGAGCCACAAAAACGCAAAATAAATAGCAAAAACAGACTGACCTCAGCGTAACACTCAAAACGGAAGTGTGGCACTGAAAACGGAAGTGTGGCATTCAAAACGGAAGCGTAACACTCAAAACAGATCAAGTTCAGCTTCCAAAAACAGTTCCCAAACCAAAACACTTACTTCCGGGTTTGCAGTGTTTGAGTTCCAAGTTGTTTGAGTATCAAGGCATTTGAGAACCAAGGTACCACTGTACCTGTCTTATGCCCCTTTATATTGCCTAGAGAACCCCCTCTATATGGCAATGGGTATAGACCACTGGAAGGAAAGGAGCAGTCTTTGTCTCAGCCTAAGGTCTTCAGCGAGTGGCGTTATTAAGAAGAAGAAGAAGAGTTTGGATTTGATATCCTGCTTTATCACTACCCTAAGGAGTCTCAAAGCGGCTAACATTCTCCTTTCCATTCCTCCCCCACAACAAACACTCTGTGAGGTGAGTGGGGCTGAGAGACTTCAGAGAAGTGTGACTGGCCCAAGGTCACCCAGCAGCTGCATGTGGAGGAGCAGAGACGCAAACCCCGTTCACCAGATTACGAGACTACCGCTCTTAACCACTACACCACACTGGCACCACACATAATATTTGTTCATGATGGTGAAACTAGGGCTGCCACACGTCCGGGATTTCCTGGACATTACCAGGATTTCAAAGGCGAAAGTGACATCTGGGGGGGGGGGTTGTCCTGGATCAAACAAATCGTGCTTTATTTGTGTTTTCCTAAAAACTGCTTAACAATTTAAGAATTTTGGTGGTTTCCTCAACAATTTTGGGGTCTTCCTAAAACAACTTTTTGGGTGTCCTGGTATTTACTTTTTAAATATGGCAAGCCTAATAGGCACCTCAGAGTAGAAGACTACTTCATACTGTTGGGGATACATAAACCACATCTGGTTTTTGAGTGATACATCAGTTTCCCTCCGAAGAATAAGGCTAACTAATACTCGACAGGAAGTCAAGAGATAACTTCCAAGTCTATCTGGTACTCTCTAAAACAGGTGTCATGTCAGCTAAAGGCCTTATTTTAAAAAGAGAGAGAAACCTCCCACACAGACCCATCTCAACATAACTAGGCATTAGAAACTACCAGTTTGTGGATTATTATTCTTTTTTTACCCACCCTTCACCCTGAGGTCCCAGGGCAGGTTACAACAATTAAAACACAATATTAGAAACAGAATTAACCACTTAAAGTCCTAGACCCACCATATTTATTGGGACATTCCTGTATACCACCTGAAATCTCCTTGAAATGGCAAAGGCCTTCCAGGGTATTCCAACAGACCCTGGTATTGCTCTTGGGCAAATATGATTGCGGCTTGTCTCTTATGGAAAGCCTCTGTAGGCCTTTTGGGTGAAAATGGTTTGGCTATTAACAAAAACGCATCAGCATCTTGAGATGTAGTCTCTCTTTTCGGCTGTTCCCTGTTAACTCCTCTCTCTTCTTATGATTCTTTAATTCTGAACTGGGCTTCAATTGGATAACTCTCAGATGATTCGCACTGATAGCATACCTGCAACTTGAAACTTGCTCAACTTCAAGTTGCTTCCAGAGCTCCCCCCCTCCCATTTTAGGAAGTGGTTTCAATGCAAACAGCTTTAGAACAGATCAAATGAGCCTCCTTGGTTATACTAGGGGGCTCCCCATCACAAAAATTTGTTGCCCTAGCATTGTACCCCAAAAAAAAAAAAAGTTGCTCTCATGAGCTCTTACCACCTCGAAGTTGTAAGCAAGCATTTTACTATCCTGTCTTACAGAGAACTTTGTCCTCTGCAGCTGAAAGTCTGCACTTCTTTCAACTTTCCCCTGACCCAAATAAAGAAGTGGGCCAAATTTCTTGGTCCAGCCCATATACTTTATAAATAAACAAATAGTCATCACCCAATTCTGCCATTTTTACATAGGGAGCATGTGTAAACTTGCTGCAAGTGCATTTCAGAATCTTGTCTAAATCTTCATTTCTAGGCTAGCAACAGAAACAGAAGCTCAGTTGCTTCTCTTTTTTTGCCAGCAAACTTTCCCTTTAAAAAAAATAATGATTGAATTTTACATATTTCCCCCCATCAAAATATTGTGACATATAACAAAAATTTAAAAATAATTCAAACCCCCCAATTTCTCCCTCCCACCCCCATGACTTCCCTCAACTTCCTCTTCTGTTTTTTTGGCATATTATCATCTCCTGCTTGTTTTTCTTATTTCTTATTTTTAAAAAATCTTTAAAATAATAATTATTATTCTCTTATCATTTTGACATTATATTTCTTGTATTCATTTTGTTAATTGCAAGTGCTTAATCAAACCCTGCTAGTGAGTCAGCAAACTTTCCTAATGACTTGTTTGGAGGCAGGGGTGACACACACACACACACACACACACACCATAGTTGTCAACTTTTCCCTTTTCTTGGAAGGAATCCTATTCAGAATAAGGGAATTTCCCTTAAAAAAAGGGAAACATTGACAGCTGTGACACACACACACACACACACACACACACACACAAAGTAGCCACAATCCAACGGTGAGATGAGGTGTGGGCATATCAGATTCTCTGTTAGATTGTGGCTTTGGGATATAGGGAGAAACCCCTTAGATGAATTAGCCTCCATTTCAGTAGGACCTCATTACATTAGGTCACAAAATGCATTATAATCCCCGCAATTACATTTCTTAAATATATACTGAAGGAATTTCATAACTGGCAGTATGTATCTTCAAAACTGCCAAGTGCTTGCCAATTTTCTCCATAACGTTTTAATCTTTTCTGTTAAAAGCTTCTGTTTTAGAAATGGGTGCAATCAATGGAACTTACATATTTTAAATTAATTCATTCTGTGCCGACTGTGGTCCGCTTTACTTTTAGATTTTCCACTGACTTCAAATGGACCCAGGAGTATCATGAAAATAAAGGTGGGGAAAGAAAGGAAACCTTGTCTTTTCAACTTGACTGGGGAGATTTCTGCAGACTCAGAAACACTTGCAAATATAGTTTTCTTGCAATAAACTGAACCATTTACTTAGAGTAATTTTTGTTCAGTTTCCCCTGGACAGGGTTCTATGGATACTGCCTCAAACTGATTTGCGTTAATCAGCCTTTATTTCATGTCTGCCGACTCAATATTTACTTAGTTTAAAAGGTGGAGGGAGGAATGGAAGCGTGTGTAACTGTGTGGTCTGCTACTTAGCATTCACTAGTTACTGAAGCCATATGGTTATATAAAAATTATTTCTGTCTCTCAAAACCAAACTGGCAGTGGAGGTGGATAGGTCATCAAGGTTTTTCAGTAAATATCTGTGTGAGGCCTAACTCCTTCCCTCGAACCTAGAAGGTTGTAGCTGCAATGTTCACTGCAGAGTCCTGCAGAGGAGTTTTCCAGAGAACAAAATCCATAGTGTGATTTTAGGAGCCCTAAAAAACTGTAATTCCCAGGCTCCCTGGCACCTGCAAAGCTGCCATTGCATGTTCTAGGAGCTGGGGGGGAAGCCTTGTACAGAATGCAGACCCTCCAAGTGTCCCTATTTTCCAGGGACAGTCCTGGATTTACAGAAGCTGTCCCAGTTTCTGTTTTGATCCAGGAATATCCTGCTTTTCCTTTTTGTTGTTGTTGTTTAGTCGTTTAGTCGTGTTCGACTCTTTGTGACCCCATGGACCAGAGCACGCCAGGCACTCCTGTCTTCCACTGCCTCCCACAGTTTGGTCAAACTCATGCTGGTAGCTTCAAGAACACTATCCAACCATCTCGTCCTCTGTCGTCCCCTTTTCCTTGTGCCCTCCATCTTTCCCAACTTTTCCTTAGGACATCCCTATTTTCATTGGAGAAATGTTGGAGGATATGGAGTTATGCAACCTCCATAAGTAACGATAATTTACTATACAACCTTTAGAAGACATCTGAAGGCAGCCCTGTATAAGGATGTTTTTAATGTTTAATGTTTTACAGTGGTACCTTGGGTTACAAACACCTCGGGTTACAAACACTTCGAGTTACAGACTCCACTAACCCGGAAGTAGTACCTCGGGTTAAGAACTTTACCTGAGGATGAGAACAGAAATCACGTGGCGGCGGCAGCAGGAGGCCCCATTAGCAAAAGCATGCCTCAGGTTAAGAACGGTTTCAGGTTAAGAACGGATCTCCGGAACGAATTAAGTTCGTAACCAGAGGTACCACTGTATTACGGTATAGTTTGATATATGTTGGAAGCCGCCCAGTGTGGCTGGCGCAACCCAGTCAGATGGGTGGGGTATAAATAATAAACTTCTTCCTCCTCTTCTTCTTCTTCTTCTTCTTCTTCTTCTTCTTCTTCTTCTTCTATAAAAAACGTAAAGGACCCCTGACAGTTAAGTCCTGTTGCAGACAACTCTGGGGTTGCGGTGCTCATCTTGCTTTACAGGCTGAGGGAGCCAGCGTTTGTCCACAGACAGTTTTCTGGGTCATGTGGCCAGCATGACTAAGCCGCTTCAGGCGCAACAGAACACCAAAACCAGAGCAGCACATGGAAACACTGTTTACCTTCCCACCAGAGCGGTACCTATTTATCTACTTGCACTTTTCTTTGGTGTGCTTTCAAACTGCTAGGTTGACAGGAGCTGGGACTTCCTATTTTCATCAGAGAAAGGTTGGAGAATATGTAGAGGTCTCCAGAGAACCCTTGATACCATCCATTGCCCAGCTGTTACCACGATCTTGCAGGCTTAGAGGAAGAAAAAGTAAAATGGAGGGCAGGATTTAGATGTTCACAGGAGGCAACTTGGGGGATCATGAGGGGTATTGGGAAGGGAGATGGTCAGGTGTCATACTCTAAAATGAATATGTTAAGGAAGTGCAACAGAGGTATGAATTCAAAATATAGCTCAGAAAAACCAATACATTTAAAAACATTTTGGGGGGTGGGGGTGGGAAATAGCTCAATTTTTCAAACCCAGTTCTCAAATTGAGCGGAGTAGACTACACTCATCACTATTTATATTTTACCTTGTGCCACTCCAGCTAGCTAGCACCAGCCCACTAATACTTCTAGGTCTTAAAATTAGAAATTAGCATTCTGGGGCTTTTTCTTTGCAAGTATCCATGGCAACTGTGGTACAGCATGTTCATTAGAAAGAAGTTCTGTTTAATTGATCTCCTAATGTATTGCTTAATAGTAACTGTTAAGCAGTCTTTTGTTTCCAGGTCATATTTAAGGTTCACTTATTTGCATAAAAGCATTTCATTAGCTGAAACCAATCATTATTAGTAATTTTCTTCTTTTTTTTAGTTTGAAATAACTAAACCCTCATTGAGGTTTCCTGAATAGCAAATATTTATATCTTGTTGAATGGGTTTTCTCTGTGAGCCTGGGTGCTTTGTTTCTCCAAACAGCAAGGAAATTACAGAGCTTCAAAATGTTAATCAGAGAAGACAAAAAGAAGGTGTCTTTTTCTCCAATTGAAATGTAAATGCACAGTGACGATAACCATAGGCCACAGGCAATATTTGATGACAAAGTTGCAATGGATAAATACCCTTTAAAATTCATAGTAATGTGCTGCCTGACTTGTATTCATTTGGATGATTTCCTACCGGGCATATAATGAAATTTCGGTATCAGGGCTCTCAGAAATGAAAACATTTCTCCCTCTTTTAATTCTGTCCAAAAGCCTTCATGCTTTTAACAGCAATCTTTGTTCATATATAGATAATGTTACAATAAAATTCATTTAGGAATTCTATGTGTTATTCATATGTGCCTGGTAGTGTAGCTTGGTGCAGAAGCTAGAGGATTGAGTTTCATGCGGAATTGAGAAACTGAGGCTGAAATCTGTGTTCAGTTTAGCTGAAATGGCGTTCTCTCACATACACATTTCACAGCTCCATTTGCATGCAGCCCCAAAAGAGGCGGTGGGGGTATTTCAGCCAATGCTTCATGACCTGAAATTTGGAAGCGGGCACTGTCTTCCCTCGCCCTCTGTAGACACCAAGAGCAACAATATGTACTGATGTACCATTGTTCTACTCTGGTGAAAAATGGTCTTCTGCCTGCATCATTTCTTGATTCTTTACTGCAACTTACTGGCAATGAATAATTTGTACAGTGGGAATATTTGTTGTAGTTTTATATTGATTTTTCATTAAGAGATTCAAAGCACCCATTCATCACCACCAATGGTGGTGTGAAAACAACTGCATTAGCAAAATAATATGAATCAAAGACCTTGGTTACAACAATAAAAAGAGCTAACATTGGCAAACCCTGTACATCTATGTATGAAAACAAGTCTGGTTTGTATTAAGATTCAACATTTGCTTGACAAGGAGAAAGAAATGTAAAGATGACTTAGCTGGGGAGCATCCTTGTCCAACCTAATTGATCCCTACTTTGGGAAAAGTTGCTTTAGGTGGAAGAAAGAGCAGTTTGCTTGGCTCATATATAGACAAGGAAGAAGGTGGGAAGCTTTGCTCCAGTGAAAAAGGCTGAGACACATCTCACTTTCATCATTCTTACATTAAAACATACCTCTGTTTTCAACATCACCCATACCCAATCTCTTGGCCTGCTACTCCGGAACATGAGTAACAGGAATCAGTGAGCTGGCTTTCTGGAAAGAGCATTGCTTCCTTTGGGAAAGAGATCATAGCATAGCAGTAGAACACACGCATAGTCCTAGCCCGTGCTTTTCTTCTTTTAAAAAAATGTTTTGGGGTACTCTCATTATCCTAAAGGTAAAGGGACCCCTGACCATTAGGTCCAGTCGTGACCGACTCTGGGGTTGTGGCTCTCATCTCGCTTTATTGGCTGAGGAAGCCGGCGTACAGCTTCTGGGTCATGTGGCCAGCATGACTAAGCCGCTTCTGGCGAACCAGAGCAAGACACGGAAACACCGCTTACCTTCCCGCCAGAGTGGTACCTATTTATCTACTTGCACTTTGATGTGCTTTCGAACTGCTAGGTTGGCAGGAGCAGGGACTGAGCAACGGGAGCTCACCCCGTTGCAGGGATTTGAACCACCGACCTTCTGATCGGCAAGTCCTAGGCTCTGTGGTTTAACCCACAGTGCCACCCGTGTCCCTTCTCATTATCCTACTCATATTGAATTACTGCCCCTCAATGAGGCCAAACTTAGATTCACAAAATGTTTAGGGGTATGCGTACCCCTGCGTCCCCCCCAAAAAGAAAGGACTGGTCCTAGCTTCAATCCCTGGCATCTTCAGGATTAAAGGATCAGATAGCTGGTGAAGTGAAACAGCCACTGCCATTCAATATTGGTTTTCATGGGGGGTGGGGACTGAATGGGTACAAAGGATCATGAGCAGGAGAGTGTTACTACTGATACTTATTTATTAAATGTGTGCTCTGTCCTTCAACCCAAACCTTCCCAGGGTGATACAAATCAATACAAGAACCATAAAAACCAACAATGCAGAATAGTTATTGAAACAAAACATCAAAATACCAAGAAAGAAGAAATTTACACAGTCTAGCAACAATTTATCTCTTACATTGGCCAAAACCATAAGCCTGGTAAAATACACACATATTAATCTGATTCCTTAAAAAAGTAGATGAACAACACCTGACTTCATTGTGGGCTTCCCAAATATATCTGGTTGGTCACAATGGGAACAGAATGCTGGACTAGATAGGCATTTGGTCTGATCCACCATGTCTCTTATGTTCTTACCTGGTATGTTTCCTTTGTTCTTTTCCCCTTCTTTCACGAAGCTAGTTGTTGAGTGCTGAGAAGGGGTGTGCCTTAGAAGAGCCTGAGGTGTCTAGGGTGTAGGAGTGCTGCTCTGGGAGAAGCACTGTCATAACAACAGCCTGCTGCATCCGACCACTGGCCCATCTAGTCCCAACATCCAGAGGCAGATTTAGGGGAACAGGACAATTTTGATCACAATGGGTACTGAGTCTCAGGGGCACTGCCAGGGATGCCGCAACTATGATTTAGAATGGAGTGTGAAAGGTGGAGAGGTGCTGAATTTTGGTGTCACACAGGGTGCTGCTGAAATTTCAGACCCGAAAGATCTGCCGCTGCAGTATCGTGTTCTCAGATGATGCCTCTGGGAAGTCTAAAAGCAGGATTTGAGCACAACAGTACTCTTCCTGCTTGTTTTTAAAGCCATCCAAGTTGGTGGCCATCTTTACTTCTTGTGAGGGTGAATTTCAGAAAGAGAGGAAGGCCGGGCCTTAGTGGGCTTGTCCATTTTATCTGTTAAGATGAACCTACCTGAAAATAATCCTCATTTCTATCTGCAGCGATGGAAGAAACAAATTTGGACAAGCGCACTGCTGGTATATTGCTGAATTGTTGGTACCTAACTGTTTTCATTATGTGTAACTATGAAGCCTACTGTTCAGGAACCAGAGTGTAAATGTACCTGGTTCAGAAATCAAATCTACAATTAACTAATGCTCTTCATGACCATGCCCAAAGGTGCGTTATAACTATCAGTTAGCTCACTTTGAAAAGGGAATGTCAAACAGAGAAAAATGAACTGAAACTGATTAAGCAAATAATAATTACAATTTTTTTCCACTTGAGTTCCAAAAGCAAGTAGCAGTAGATTTGTTGCCTTGGTGTGTGGAAAGATGACGGTGTAATTAAAATGGTCACAACTATATTGACAGAAAATGATTTACTCAATAAAGTCAAAGGTGGCATATTTCTCATCTGCTTCATGTACTGTCTGAATGAAGGACTATCCTTTGTCACGTCAGTTTTGTGATCTAATTATGTCCTTAGTGTAAAATGAAGAAGAAGCCCACTCTCTGCAAGGAAGTTTATCTCCTGTGCTCATTCCTACAACAGCAGTGATCCCTCAGAAGGCATCCAAGACAAATGGACACTCTGTAAATAAAAATCTCTAACATTAAAACATTTGCTGAAAACTTTTCTTTGGCACTAGGCTTATGCAGAAACATTTTTCGTAATAGTCAGCTGGTGCTATATTTTAATTTGAGTGTTGTTTCTAAGATATTATAATTGTTTAAAATTGTTTAAAATTGTTTAAAAACTGCTGTGATCATTTATAATGAAATTATGGTATACAAATATGCTTATAGACAAATAGATTAATTCACTGCATCTTATTTCCTTTACACTTAAAGACCATGACATAATGTGAATTGTATGCACTTATTTTGCACTTTAAGATATGCAAATTTGTAGACATTTTACCTGAAATACACATATAAAAATGAATTTGGGAACTCTTTTGAGCCAATAATATTTTAAAATTCAGAGATGTGTGGAAACCAAAGGATAACTTCACTGCAATCTGCACATTTGACCACAAAGTGCAAATCCGGCTAATCTGCTTACGAATTAGGACCAAATGAAATCCTCAGGTATCCCCACTTACAGTACTGGAAATCTTAAGAACAAACTACTGACCTTACTGAAAATACATCATCATCTCTCTGTAGTGTCTGTGTTAAATCAAGGGTTTAGGGAGCTGTTGTCTTCTTTGTAATTAATGTGCATGTTTATACTTACCTGTATTTTGATTTACTTTATAATTTATATGTTCATTTTTTTAGTGCCCCCACAGAAGGTTGTTATTAACTGAAAAACTTTGGGCCTTTTAGTATTTTACAAGAACCACATTTGATTTTTAAAAAAGCATTTATTGGCAACATTTTGGGGTTGTGCCTTTTATTTTACCTTCCTTGTTTGTTTCTGCTGCCACCTTTCTCCGTTGCAATCATTTTAAAGGCCATCTAAGCTAATGGCCATCAGCATATCCTGTTGAAATGAATCCCATAAGTGCATTGTGTGAAGAACTTCCTATTGACAATTCCTCAAAAAAAAACACAAACCCACCACCATAATTAAAACATAATTTCTATGTAGCTTTTTCATCTTTCTTCCTTCCTTCCTTCCTTCCTTCCTTCCTTCCTTCCTTCCTTCCTTCCTTTCTTAAAATCCCTATTTCATTCTTTCATTCTGAACATTTCTAAAACTGTCATTGCCAAAATTAATTTGAAATTCCATCCGTATTAATGGCTTGGTAGAAGTGCCGAGAAGAGCTCTTGTCATATTATAGAATCATGGTGTTTCCATGTGTTTTTGCCATTGTCTAGTATATGAAGCAGAAGATCGTGTCTGGCATGAACTTACAGCATACTCAGTAGTGTATATTACTGCTGCTACCTATCTTGAGAGTGTGGTTCAGAAGCAGTAGTAGTAGTAGTAGTAGTAGTAGTAATAGTAATTATTATTATTATTATTATTATTATTATTATTATTATTTATATCCCACCCATCTGGCTGGGTTTTCCCAGCCACTCTGGGCGGCTCCCAACAGAATATTAAAAACATGATGAAACATCAAACATTAAAAACTTCCCTAAACAGGGTTGCCTTCAGATGTCTTCTAAAAGTCAGATAGTTGTTTATTGATTGGAGTAAATTTATTGAGTATTTAAGAGATTAGTGTAAAAATTTGAAGACACTAACAGGACTGACATAAATCCTGCAACATAGTGTAATAACTAGTATCTGACCATAAACAATAGAAGGATCTGATATGTATTAAAGGACAGAAACTGACATTAGAAAGGCGTGTATAATTTATGAGGAAACAGGAAACCAGTTGAAGGGAGGGAGGGAAGTCACGAGCTCGGCGGAGCAAATGCATTTGACTGATTATTGTAATGTGGTTATATCGTATGTTTTATTAAATAAAATAATAAAATTATATATATATATATAATAGCTGTTTATTGAACAAAGCACCAGCCCACATGTCTGAACATTACCATCTGAATTTATACTGGTACTGCCTAATATACATTTACATGTCAGGGAGGGGAGGGGAGGTCCCTCCCTGCAGGGGCAGATGAAGGGGGCAGTGGGGGCGGTCCACCCAAGGCGTCATCACTGAGGGGGGGGTGACATTCGGCACGCAGCCGGCCTCCAACTCCCAAGCCTACCCTGAGCCATCGGGGGAAGGTGCAGAGCTGCGTCGCCTTGCCGGCGGCCTTCCCCCTCCCCCCCTTTGTTTCGGCAGCTCGGGGAGGCTTGGGAGTCGTGAGTGGCCAGCGCACTGTTGCCCCCTGCTCCCGGGCTGCTTCCTGGGAGGGGGGAAGCCTCCCCAGAGCTGTCAAAAGGAAGAGGGAAGGGAGGAAGGCTGCTGGCCTTCCCCCCCCAGGAAGAAGCCTGCCATGGGCAGTTTGCTCCACCCCCAGTGGGCATCTTGCCCCCTGGGACGCTCGCCCCACCCCCTGATGCACAACATGTAGTGTACCCTTTCCGGAATATGCCATGGGGTGGTTACTAAACAGGCCATTGCACACACGTGGCAGTATTGTGACACTATAAAAGGATGCAGTTTTGCAGCATATAGTCATTAAATCAGAAGTGACATGGAGCATTGATGTGATGCAACAGAAGCAGCAGATTTTTTTAACCCACATCCCCAGACCTGAACCCCAATTCCATGCATGTGGGGCTAACTAAAACTACTAAAATCAAGGTGCATTCAAAACAGCAAGCCATAAAAGCACTGTCTTTTTACACTCTGAAAAAAAATGCATTAGAATTTAAATACCACACATGGATGGAAATGTAGAAATGTCACTTGTAGTTTTAAATCTAATGAAGTGCGAGTGTGTGTGTGTATACAAACGCGCAAGCGCGTGAACACACACTACACCTTTTTTCTTATATGATCTGTGCCAACCAAATACCTAAGTAATGAGCTGACATCATACGCATGAGGGAAAAATGGCCCTAATGTAAGCATCATTTTTGCAAGTGCGAAAGGAGGCCTTAAAACCTGACCCAGTTATGCAATGGAATCCCAGATTTCAGTATATGGGGATGAACAAAGACTACACACTTTAAAAAGATTTCCACCTTTACATTTCTCCCCACTATAGAGCAATAAAACTGCACTTGCTAAGAATGGGCCCTCTTGTCTGCTTCAGGTGAGAACCCTGTCAGGTGACACCATTTCCTCTTCTTTGGTGATGGATTCCTAGGCAATGAGGGTCATGTCAACAGCTTAAGCTGACAAATTCCATGTGCTGAATATCACAAGAAAGATGGGGGTTCTGTCTGGAAGACATAAACAAAACCTGAAGTTGATTCAAAGCTTGGGGAAGTCTCATACCGTGTTCAGGAAAAGGCAGAAAAATTGGTGCAATAATTCAGGATTAGCCACGGCGAGCCCTTCTCTTCCCTAGTCCAACTAAACAATCTTTCAACTGTGATGAGAATAAATTGTAGTGAATGGAGCGGTGACTGGAGAGACACTCTATCTACCACCCTGAATAGCTCATCAACAAAATATGTTTGACTTTTCATTCTTGGTCTAGTGATTGATGAAGGCAAACTGCACAGCAGTGTTTAATGCAAGCAACCTTTTTAAAAATAAAAAATAAAGCATGGCTTCTTTGTATCCGCAGACTTCTAAATGTCTGCATAATCAGGTCAGTCCTATAAACAGGTTTCATAAAAACCACACACAACACACATACATTGAAGGGAATCTCAGTCAACATGCATTCCCCAAGCACACCGTGGTTCAGTTTTCTGTAAAGCTGTTTCATTCATGTTAGCTTTTAAAAGGAATAAAATTAATGCATCAAATAGAAAAAGCTATGTAACACACAAACATACATTGAGGAAATTAGCAATGAGCATTCAGTTAGATTATGCATACATTGAGTTGCACATGCCATTTGTATCAATCAGCTGTGCATGCCCTGAAGCTGAAAAACAAGCATCAGAAGCACATATTTTTATTTTTTCCTATCTGTAACATATCCATGTACAAAAGGTTTCCTATCATTCACTTATCCAAAAACATGGCAGTCAGCCAATGTGAACCTGCAAAGATGCCATTGTGCATGGCTGCTGCTGCAAAAGAGAAAGAAAAAGAAACACATCCCTTTTTTGTCTGAAAGAAACAACAATCACATACACACCGTTCTTTTTAAAAGAGAGGTGACAGAAATCAGGAGTAACTCCTCTTCTACCAATTGGTAGCATGCCATGCATACCCTCCAACATTTCTGGTCAGCTTCCACTGTGGGCGGCTTCCAACATATATAAAAAACATAATAAAACAGTGAACATTAAAAAAAACTCCCCTATATACAGGGCTGCCTTCAGATGGCTGCACGTATAGTCCCTTATCTCCTTGAGTCAGGGTCGCACAAGTCTCCAGGAAAAGCAAGACATTCTGGAATAAAATCAGAAACCAGGACAGTTTCTGTAAATCTGGGATTGTTCCTGGAAAATTGGGACAGGAGGGTCTGTGCCATGTAATGAATGAATTAATCTGAAAATTCCTTGGTAGTTGTAGACCTACTTTGGCCATATCCATGCTACTTTATCTTCCTTTTGATCCTCATCCCACACCATAGAATAAAACACCATGAAAGTACTTCCAGTATCTCTTAATCCCTAAGTATTGGGTTTGGGAGGGGGTGTTCTGAATGTAAATAGCTCATTAATAAGGATGAAATCATTTCAGTTAAATCTTTGAGCTATTCTCCCCCACACAAACAAAACATGTCTGTAGTTCATATTAGTATTTCAAAGAACATATATATTTAATGTAGTCATGCAATTACACAGGACACCGTGTCCAAGAATGGTACCATACCTATAAACAGACTTCTTTTTAAAAGTCTGGTTCCATAGCAACCTATTCCCATACCAGTATGGAAAGGCATAAGAGAGGAAAGTACAGCACAAAAGTAGGCCATGAATAATTTGACAAGTATGATGGATGTGTCATCAACCGGCGTAATGCTAATGGGGCACAGCAATAAGAACACCCATCTTTATACCGTAAATAGTGAATTCAACCAATTGTTCTCAAAAGGTACATTTGAAACCATTATAACCTTTCAGAGGGCTGGCAGCAACCATATTTATGCAATTAGGATATGTGCGTGTGCATTTGTGTGGGGTGTGTGCATGTGCGAGCTGGTGCACGCAGTGACCAATTTGCTCTTGTGTTCAGGCCACACACATAATTTACATTTTCTTGGAGTCATTTGGAGCTGTGCTGCAAAGCAACAAAAGTTATGAGCGATGCATATGCATTTTTTACATTTTAAACACTTTTCATTTAGAGCTAGTTCTATTCAAGAGAACAGAGCAGCAGCAGGAAGAGGAAGGGGGGAACCTCTGATAAAGAAACAGCTACAACTAATAAGTGCTACAGCAAATACACACAAACTGTTTTGAGCAGTCAATACTTAAGTATGTATTTTTTAATACAAAACTGTAACAGAAATGTTTGAGGTCTTACTTGCCTGATTTTTCATTCTTTGGCAAAAACTTTATTTTCACCCTTTGGTTGAAATACAGGCATGATGGACAAATTAACCTGAATCATATTTATCTGTTTATCTCGCATAGGACTAGGAATATTTATTAAGCTTCAATTATATCATTTTGGACATAGCACAACATAGAACATAAAACATTACATAAAATAGGGACTCTCCAAGTGTCCTTATTTTCCAGGGACAGTCCCAGATTTACAAAATCCATCCCGGTTTCTGATTTGATCCTGGAAGGTCCCACTTTTCCTCCAAGTCCTGGTTAGATTTCCCAGCTTTCCATGATATCATGGACTAGAAAATAAGAGGTGTTTTCAAGCACTTAGCAGTCCACAATGCTTCCTGGGTCACATATTGTGTAGTTCTGCCCTCTACCCAGTGAATTGATATACAGGCCAAACCATCTCTCACAACTGAATTTTTCATAGTTCTCTGAAAACCTAGTAAAGATTGAACATTATTTAGTAAGCTTCTGTTTGTTGTTGTTTTTTACTTGGCTCTTTAACATTACATAATGTTCAAGCATTCTTGGCTTTCCTTTGCTTCAATTTTGCTCGCTTGCTTTCGGCTTCTGTTTCTTGCCAAATACTTGGCCCGACCTGAAACAAATCACTATTCATATTTAGGATTCAATGTTACAACAACAAGCCTGATTTTCATCTGCCTTCCGTTCCAGCCAAATGCACAAGCCTATTATAAACTCCTGAAAATTAGAATTTATAATAGCAGTGCTGACAAAACCTTCAGATATTGGCATATGTACTACTTCTGTAATTATGCAAGGAGAGATGGGCAAGATGAACACACAATTGTTGAATCGAAGGGAAGAAAACCACTCTCATTCATCCATTGCCTGCATTCGAGAGAATGGCCTTGGGAAATAAAAGGTTAATGCTCGGAGGTACTGAAAGATGGTGAACAGAAAAGGCACCATTCATCCCAACTGTTCCTATTTACAAGGCCCTGAGCTAAAGCAAAGATTGAATTTCTCCCAATAAGGACTGCACTATGCAATGAGGTTTTTCTTTGTGGGTTTAGAGTTTGGCATAGCGACATCACGAAAGAAAAGGCAGAACAGGAGCCAAATTGTGAGAAACCTTAATATGGATCCTCTCTGCAAACTCATTTCTTACTAGACTGAGCTTGCTTGCTTCATTTCAACTTGGCTTCCAGCAACCAGTTATTGTACAAGCATCCTGCAAAACAGCAGGCTTAGCTACCAAGGAGCTGTTGAAACAAGTTTCGTGTATAATAAACATAGGATTCCAGCAGTTCTTCCAAGAGCTGTCCATACAAAATCATCACAGGAGCACTTTTAATATAATTCACAATTGGTTCATACAAGCAAGTGACCTTTTATAAAACAATCCTGCTCAATTATGCCATCAGGTGTTCAGAGGCAATATTAAGAGCGTGCACCTGGCATTTATATGCTATCAAACATTTCAAATTATTGTATACATCTGAAGCAGAGGTGGAAAACCTGTAGCTCTACAAATTTTGCTAGACCACAACCCCCATCATCTATAAAGCCATTTGGGCGCAGGGAAACGACATCTGGAAGACCACAGGTTCCCCAACCCCTTATCTAAAGGGAAGCGGAAAATATTTCATGCATTTTATCAAGATATGTAGGCCTGACTCCTATAGCCGCTTACCTAGAGTGAGAACTATTGAACTCAGTTGGACTTGCTTCTGTGTAGACAACTGGATTTCACTGTTAGCTATGTTTTTGTAATATGGGTTGAGGCCCCACACACCAAGTTCATGGTCCCAATCCAACTCCAGTCCCAATTTGTTGCATGTGATGAGTGGTTCTAGCCTAGATCCCCATGCTGGTTAGAGCTCTGTGTATTCTACAACATTTGCTTGACACAATCACAGCACATTCGAGGTGAATTTATTCTGTTTTTCTTTGTTCTGTGATACTTCCTCTGTGCTACCAGATTATTGCTGTCTGGAAGGGCGGTGGTGGGACAAAAGTAAGACAAAAACAAAGCAGAACATTTGTGGCATAGTTACAGGTTTTCCATAGGAGATTATGGCAAGTGCACTGACTGGAAATGTAGCAGTGTGACTGCCACCAAACCTTTGAGGTTGTGGATTGTATTGAAATTAAAAGAATCTTTGCTTTCTAGCCTTCTAATATGCTACGTTTTTCTTGTGGTTACCCAAATGTTGAACTCCAGCTCCAGTCAGCCCCAGCCAACATGGCCAACAGTCAGGGATGATGGGAGTTGTAGCCCAACTACATCTGAAAGGTGACAGGTTCCCCATCCATGTCATATACAAACAAGTGGAGCCACTACTTATGCATGGGGTTCTAGCTGGACCTGACTTTTGCAAATTCCCTCTTTAGCACCCAGTCCCTGCGTAAATTTGGCTATGGAGAATTGGCCAAAATCTCTCCTCCTCTTAGCTGTGGCATTCACTCCATGTCATCTTCTGCAAATCATATTACTATATTTATCAATTACTTTGCTCAAAAATCCATCATTTGAGGTTTCTTTAATTGTGACATCTCTATTTACTCATGAAATGATAGGAAAATACATTCAATTACTCTCAGTTTTACCGAGCCACCTGTTGTCATGCAACTATGATCATATAAAACTCGGCTGAGCATTACAAGAGAAATGCCCAAAGCACAGAGCTGGTTCTCTGAAATAACAACAATTCTTTTAGGAGAGTGGGTGGGGGAGCAGCTGAAAGACAAGCGCCTAACCTGCTTCAAAGACCAGGTGAAGTCCATTCCCCGTTTCTATTTCCATCTTTCAAAAGGCAGAGAGAGAGCTGGAGTGCTTTTCTCAGAAGCCAGCAAAAAATGACCAAATGTAACTTTTTTTCCTCCCCCAGGAGGAGCAAATTACTTACAGCTAACCCCAGGATTGTTCTGCTGCACAATGGAGCAGGCATACAGTAGAGATGCAAAATACTTATGTGAGGGCAGCGTGAAGATGAGAAGGCCTGTTGATATTCTCTGGCCTTGAAGTCTCTAGAGTCTATGTGTATCTCCAGCCCTATGTGTGTGCTTGTGTGTGTATATGGATCATTGACTGCTTACTTTAGAACTGATGTGGGTTGAAGAGAAGCAAGGCCCGAGATGTTTTATCTGTTGTCAGGGCTGGCTTCAATTAAATTAATGGATCCATTCAGTTCTCTCTTTCTCCTTTCAGCTGCCTCGCTAGTGAATACATTAAAAAGATCTTAAGTCTCAAGATGGTGCAACATGGCATTAGCTAGGGCCCTCTTTTCCCTCTGTCCTCTTTTTCTGTAAATCAAATAATTAATGAGATCTCCACCTCAATAGAGCACTTCAATATTTTGTTGCAATATTGGGTGGGTGGGTGGGTGGGTGGGAGGATGTGTGCATGTGTTTGTTTTGTCGTTTTGTTGGTGTGTTTTTTTGCTCACAGAAGAGCTTTTATCTCCGCCTGTGTGGGATTTGATAGACAAGCGCTGCAATTTAAAAATGGCACAATATTGACTATTTCTTGTAGTTGGTTCTAATTTCTGAGAAATATCACTTAGGGGGCTTATGCACACTGGCCAGTCGGATAAATAGAGTCACCTGTCTGCTGCTGTGATGCTTTTTTGAAGTTCTACCCGCAAAAGGCATCCAGGTCTACCGTTACGTTGAATAGCATGTTTCAGCAGCTATATGGCTGAACCCATATTAATGCATTTTACAGTTGGGTCACAGCCCTAGACACAGCCTTAATAAGGACACAATGCACCTTGCTGTTCACTGGACAAGTTTCCCACTGAAATAAGTGGGAGCAGTGGGAGCAGATGGCTTTACTTTTCCTCTGTTGCCCCCTTCCCTAACATCCAATCTTTTGCCATGGCACCGTGACACTCATCAGGCAAGCCAAGGCCTTGCAGATCACTGAGCCTCTCTCAGTGGGCCAAAATGGATCCAGCCCCGTTGGTCACAATTGCCAGTTGGAACAATGCTCATGAGAACACACTGAAAAACATGTCAATCAAGATTATGCAAGCCACATGCAAAAAGAGTGGCTAGCCGCCCAGAGTGGCTGGAGAAACCCAGCCAGATAGGCAGGGTATAAATAATAAATAATATATTATCATCATTATTATTATTATTAAAGTTGCAGACCCTAGAAAAACAAAAGGTGTGGAAGTGCCAAAAGAAACAAAGAACTATCATTCAGGAGAGAGAGAGAGAGAGAGAGAGAGAGAGAGAGAGAGAGAGAGCGAGCATACAAAAGATTAACTGGAGCTGTCCATTAGGACAGCAATACTAACTTTGAATAATGTACAAATGCAAACACACACACACAGCCCTAGCCCTAAATCCAAAACAGATTTAGGCATGTTTAAGTTCTTTGGTTTTAGGTAAGGGATGAGGAAGCTGATGGCACTCCAGATATTGTTGGATTAAAACACTTTTTTTCAAAAATTCTGAAATCTACCCTGCAGCAAATGGAACCACATGTAGAAAGAACAACCACAAAATATTTTGCGAAGATCTTCTGAGTTTCTTGAGAGGAATGCATTATGCTGCACTGCTGTCTCTTACACAACTCATCAAAGGTCAAGATCTTCCCCCCTTCCCCAAAGCCTTCATAAAATCTAAAGAATCCTATACAGAAGGTACTTAGGACTTAAAATAGTGTGAGTATACATTCAAAGAAGAGTGGAAAACATTGAATATATGGAAAATAACTGTATACAGCTTTAAACACTGGCAGCAGTAAAATAAATTCAACAGAGTAAATAATTTTTGATGGATGTAAAAGTGGAAAACTGATCTGAATGGTTATAGTAAAATTTGCAGGAACGTATGATATGTAAAATGAACCATGGAAGGAGAAGAAGGGAAGTCACTGGATATTTTAAAGTTTGTTAAATGTTTATTTTGAAATGTAAAATTGAAAACTTAATAAACATTATTATTATTTTTTAAATGAAATGGTGTGAGTAATGTGGTATGTATAATATGCCTGAAACTCTTGGTATCCTTATAAATGAACCAATAAATCCAGTGTTCAGCAACTGGGGACAAAACCACACTCAAAATTTACAGTTCCTGAACCAGATTTAGTGCAGTGTGGTCTCTCCATCTCTCTCCTCCCCCTCTTTCTTTAAAAATTGCATAGCATTGTATATTTCCTGACATTATTTAGCTTGGAGCAGAGCATGGCAATGCTTGCAGTTTGGATTGATGCCCAATGGGGGGTTTTTTATTCAAAGCCTGTGCAAATGGCTGATTCACTGTAGTCATATTTTTCTTGGCAGGTCCTTCCAAAGGTGTCACTTGTCTCCAGCCAGACACTCACATGGGTGTTGTTCAGGAGTTCTGTGCTGCTGTTCTACATTTTAGAACCTTCTGCTGTTGGTAAGCCAGGAATGCCCATGCTGAGACTTTAGGTGCGGTGCATCTGGTGAATCTGAAATCAGTTGTTAATGCCAGTAAGTAAGGCCTCAGCTCTGTATACCTGAAGGAGCATCTCAACCGTTCAGCCCAGGCACTGAGGTCCAGCTCTGAGGGCCTTCTGGCAGTTCCGTCATTGCTAGGGTTCCCTTACACCCGGAATTTCCCCGTCGGAAACAGTGTCCAGGCAGAAATTGTTAGGATATTTCCGTTCCACCTTAAAAGGGAGCAGGATGTTTGTATAACAGCCTGCGTAAGTTCCTGTCTCACAGGATGTTTATGTTGTAAGTTCGTTTCGTTTTTGGCTGTTTCGCCTGAGCAGTCGGAGCAGACGGTCATGCTTTTCTTTGTCCTGACCAACGCCTAATAAACTGTAAATATGCATGTTCTGCTCTCATGCTGTGCAACTTCTGTTGTGTGAATTCTGCTGTTATAGTGTGCACTAAGCCTGAGGCTTAGTGTCGCTGAATTGCTGATATTGCCTGACTACGGGAGGTTGATGGATCGTCCGGCACCGAGCTTGGGGGCATCAGATGGACTTTATCTCCCTGGCAGTATCCCAACAACAGGTTATGGGCCCAGATTCACGGCACTTGCAGGAGAGTAAGACTGCGACAGACTGCTGAGGTATGTGTGGGAAAAGCGAAAGCAGAGGCTTTTCTGTTGCCGCGGCAGCCTCTTTAATGTCCGGCTGGCCTAATTGGCCTGGGAGCCGAGCCAGAGGCATCGTGATTTATGGGCTGCCGAGATAAGAAGTCTTAGAACGCATAAAGGCTCACGGCTAAAGTAAAAAGCTGGAATGGAGTTTTTCCAAGCCTTTGAAGCTGCTGAGTGTCCTAAATTAAATCGGGACAATTATGAGACCTGGGCAAGATGGTGTGAGAGTTTGCTGCGTCAGTTTGGAGTCTGGCATACTGTATTTGAGGCCACTCCAGTTCCTCGGACAGAGAAATGGCAGGGCCAGGATTCGAAGGCCATGGATATTATTGTCTTATCCGTCTCTCTGGAGGAAATAAAGACGCTTGCTGGAAATCTCACGGCACGTGACATGTGGGATGCTTTGAAAAAAGCCCATCTGCCAGTCATCCCAGCCCAGAGTTTGACTGCATCGGAGGTCCTGGCTGTTTCCCAGAATGCGAGTGAATGCAGGGATGCCGAGGGCACCTGTTGCAAGCTGCAGGGGGAGCTGACTGTGATGTCATCCCAGGCAGCATTCCAGCCTCCAGGGGGAGCCAAGGAGTCGGCAGCTGAGAGCTCTGTTTCTCGTGAGAACCAAGGTCAGAGCCTTTGCAGAGGCCGGAAGACCAGATGTAAACAGAGCAAGATGCTTGCAGGTGGCCAGAAGCAGAAGGGGGGTGAAAAGCCCTCGCCAGTGGAAAACAAGGCTTTGTTTGCTGGCACAGCTTCACCAAAGGCTAAAGGCAAGTCTGATGGCCAGGAGCAGGGGGGCAAGCAGCAAAAGCCCTCGCCAGTGGAAAACACGGCTATGTTTGCTGGCACAGCTTCACCAAAGGCTAAAGGCAAGCTGCAAAAGCCCACGCTGGTGGAAAACAAGGTTTTGTTTGCCAGCAAATCTGCTTCGAAGGGGAAGGCCAGGTTTATTGTTGACTCTGCGGCCACGCGCCATCTCACCAAAGACCGCCATCTGTTCATCTCCTTCACACCTCAAGATGGAGAGGTCCAGCTGGCTGATGGAAGGACTTTGCAAGCTACAGGAGTTGGGACTGTGAAACTTGAAAGTCTGCATACTACGATTAGTAATGTTCTTTTTGTTCCAGGAGCTGCGGACAATTTGCTTAGTGTCCCACAGCTAAATCGGCGTGGTTTTGAAATTACCTTCAAGAGGACTGTCTGTGTCATCAGAAAAGGCAAAGAGGACTTTTTGCATGCAAAGTTGTTGGATGGTTTGTTCTGTCTAACTTATGATGATGTTGCTGTGTCTAATGCTGATACTTGTTGTGTTGCACAAACTAACAAGGTTCTTCATGCAGGATGCATTCATGATGCACATCGAAGATTTTGTCACCTCTCTTGGCAAGCGCTAGCCAAGATGCCTGAGTTGGTTGAAGGTTTGGACATCAAACCTTGCAAATTTCACATGAAATGTGTATCTTGTGCAGAGAACAAGGTGAAGGTTGCTCCAAAAGGCAAGGAGTCTAGCAGGCAGGCTTCCAAACCCTACCAGCTAGTTCACGCAGACCTGGTAGGTCCTCTAGCGCCCTCTTTGGGTAGAGCAAGGTACTTCATGGTTCTAATTGATTCTTTTTCCAGGTACATTCATGTGTTTATGCTCGAGCAGAAATCGCAAGCATTTCCTAAGTTCAAGGCATTCTGTGCTTGGTTGGAGAATGCTCACGGTAAACGTATTGGTTGTCTGTTTACTGATCGGGGCGGGGAATTCACTTCTCAGCAGTTTGAAGCTTTCCTGACTGAGAAGGGAATCCAGCATGACTTGTCAACGCCTAGATCGCCATGGATGAATGGGCTTGCGGAGAGAGCAAATCAAACGTTGCTGCAAGGGATAAAAACCTTGTTGCATGATGCCAACCTCCCTGAGAAGTTTTGGGGGGAGGCTCTCTCGAATTTTGTTTACAGTTTTAATCGCAGACTGTCATCACCTATTGGCTGCACTCCCTATGAGAAAATGTTTGGTAAGAAACCTAACACCAAGCACTTGAGAATCTTTGGTTCTGACATGTGGGTACACACCCCACAAAGCAACAAGCTTGGGAAGCGTGGGGCACATGGTTTGTTCATGGGGTACGAAAAAGGTGCATACAGGGTATGGATGACTAACTCTAAATCCATAAAGTTCACAAGGAGTGTTGAGTACAATCCTAAGTGGGGGGAAAATGTGGGAATTTTCCAGAGTTACCCAGAGGAGGATGAAGGTGATGTGAAGAAAGCAGATCATGCTGAGAAAGCTGAGGAAACTGATGATGATGATGATGATGATGATGATGATGATGATGATCAGAGTTCGGATTCCAGTTCAGTGGGCGGCGCAGCTGCTGCTGTCAGTGACAGTGATGACACAGCAGACTACAAGAGCGCAAAGGCCTCAGTCAGACCATCTGATGAGTCTGACAATGAACTGGAAGAACCACTGTTCACCATTGGTCGTTTTTCTCCTAAGAAGGAGGAGATGAGTCCAGAAGACTTGCGTCTGGTTCGCAGGTCTGAAAGGGCGACCAAAGGCAAACCTCCAAAGAGATTTGCTGATGAGTTTGCTAAGATGGCAACTGCTGTTCTTAGTAGCTCAGAGAAGGTGTGGGAACCTTCAAGCTTCAAAGAGGTCCAGGAGTTAACCTCTAAAGATGCTGAGCCTTGGCTTAATGCCATGAAGGCTGAAGTTGATTCCTTGAACAGGAACCAGACTTGGGAACTGGTACCGGTAGTCCCAGGAATGAGACTAGTTGGCAGCAAATGGGTCTTCAAGGCCAAGACAGACCAGAATGGCAAGGTTGTCAGACACAAAGCCAGATTGGTTGCCAGAGGTTTTTCACAGGTACCAGGGCAGGATTACCACGAGACCTACTCACCCACGGTCAAATATGAGAGCATTCGGCTGATGCTCAAGATCGCTGCGGAGGAGAAACTGCATGTTTCCCATCATGACATAAATACAGCTTTTTTGTACGGGATTTTGGGGGAGGAGCTGTACATGCTTCCACCTGATGGGATGCAGATACAGAAGGGAATGGTCTGTAAACTGCGGAAATCCTTATATGGTCTCAAGCAGAGTGCCAGGTGTTGGAACACAAAACTCACTGAAACGTTGCTTTCTCTAGGTTTTCACCAGGGCAAAGCTGATCCATGTGTGTTTGTCAAGGAGGAGGGGCAAAACAAACTGTATTGTTTATGTTTTGTTGATGATCTTCTGATGTTTTGGAAGAATCAGGCTTTCTACCAAAGCACCCTAGCTCAGCTGAAGGAGCACTTTGACATGAAGGATCTCGGTGAGGTATCCAACTATCTTTCTCTGCAGGTGGAGAGGGACCAAGCAGGTAATTTTCTGGTACACCAAACACAGAAAATTGCTGATGTATTAACCAGGTTGAATTTGGTTGATGCAAACCCAGCAGACACACCGATGGTGACAGGTTACCAGGTAGACAGTACTGCTGAAGCGTTTTCTGACACAACGCTGTACAGATGCATTCTAGGCAAGTTGAATTTCATTGCTAGATGCTCAAGACCTGACATTGCTGTAAGCACTAACCTGCTTAGCAGACATGCTAACAATCCTACTGTTCAGGATTGGAAAGCTCTGAAGCGCATAGCCCGGTATTTGAAAGGGACTATGCACTACAGGCTGAGGTTCACCAGTCAGAAGACTGGAGGTCTTGAAATCTTTGCAGATGCAAGTTTTGGAAGTGACACCACGGATGGTACAAGCACTTCTGGAGTATGCTACATGTACAACCACTGCCTGTTTGACTGGTTGTGCAAAAAGCAGACAACAGTTAGCCTAAGTTCCTGTGAAGCAGAACTCAATGCTCTGTCATTTTCACTCATGGATTGTGAATGGTTGATGCAACTGTTTAAGGACATTGGGGTTTCTGTGAAATGTCCTATACAAGTGTATCAAGACAATAGATCTTGTTTGGCTTTGCTAAACTCAGAGAGTTGCAAGCAAAGAACCAAGTACTTGCAGATTAAGCTACATCGTGCAAGAGAGTGTATTCAGAAAGGACTCATTCAGGTGTCCTACATGCCAGGAAATGAAATTCCTGCTGATCTGTTGTCTAAGGTTGTTAACAGAGAACAACTGAAGGTTTACGCACAAAGGTTGCAATTGGGTTGAACCACAGGTACTACAGGTTACACGGAAAGGGGGAGGATGTTAGGATATTTCCGTTCCACCTTAAAAGGGAGCAGGATGTTTGTATAACAGCCTGCGTAAGTTCCTGTCTCACAGGATGTTTATGTTGTAAGTTCGTTTCGTTTTTGGCTGTTTCGCCTGAGCAGTCGGAGCAGACGGTCATGCTTTTCTTTGTCCTGACCAACGCCTAATAAACTGTAAATATGCATGTTCTGCTCTCATGCTGTGCAACTTCTGTTGTGTGAATTCTGCTGTTATAGTGTGCACTAAGCCTGAGGCTTAGTGTCGCTGAATTGCTGATATTGCCTGACTACGGGAGGTTGATGGATCGTCCGGCACCGAGCTTGGGGGCATCAGATGGACTTTATCTCCCTGGCAGTATCCCAACAGAAATTGCAGAACTGTCTGGAAAATCCAGAAGCGTTCGTAAGGGGGACGGTATGTAACACGAGGTTCCACTGTATATACATCAGCCGAAGGATGAAACACCATTGTTAGCAAAGTACCTAGTCAACAGGAACACAAGTCTTCTCCAGAAGTCCCTGTGGTGTCAGTTGAAGGGAAGGATGAGGCACTCCTGGGAGATAAATTGTGGCATTTTACCAAACAGCTTCTCTCTCTTCTCCTATGGACAAGATGGTTCTTCCTAATCCACTGTGGTAACAGTTGGGGAAGGAGGGATACCACTGGAATTGGTGGCAGGGAGGTTGCTACATTGCTCCCTCCCTTCTCCCCTTCCCTCAGGGCAAGATGCTTAGGTCTTCAAGATCCACCTTGCCCAATACTAAATGCATTCAGCCAAACTGGTTTTCATGAGGATTAAACTTTGACAGCACTACAGTGGTACCTTGGTTGTCAAACTTAATCTGTTCCGGAAGTCAAACAGACTCCCAGAATGGTTCAAAAACCAAGATGCGACTTCCGATTGGCTGCAGGAGTTTCCTGCACTTAATGGGAAGCCGCAGAAGCCTCGGATGTTCGGCTTCCCAAAAATGTTCGCAAACCGGAACACTCACTTCCGGGTTTGTGGCGTTCGGGAGTTTGATTTGTTCAACAACTAAGCTCTTTGACAACCAAGGTACCACTGTATTTCTATTCCTAGTGGAGAAACAATGCTTAACCCACTCCCCCCCCAAAAAACCCCTAAATATGAAGAAAATGCTCTTTTCATTCCTTTTCTCCTCAAGAAATATTAATAATTTCCTCTTAACTTTCAAAGCTCTCTCATTCACTCCTTTCCCACTATAATTGTGGTGCAGAAAGCTAACGAGAACATTCGCCACAAGGCTGTCATTTTGGGGGAGTAATTTCTTGAGGCACTTTCTGACCACTTGACCCCTCACTTTTACCAGACAGATAAATACCAAGAGTTTTATCATAAATACCTGGAGCTCTTTGGGTCAGCGTCATGATTATCCTGAGGAGCGGGTTGTTCCCCGCATGGTACAACTGTAATTATATAATAATTATATATAATCAGCCGATAGCACTAGGAGGAAGCAATAGGAGCTGTTTCTTCCCCTCAATTCCATTGAAATGATTGAAGGCTGACTCTGCTTGCCTAGATTTGAAAGAGTTAAAATTATCTTTCATAAAGGAAAAAAATCATCACCATCACAATAATGTGCTCTTCTGTTATTAAGAGTCATTTTGTTATTACATGTGTTCCAGTCTCAAAGAATAAAAAGCCTCACAGCCATGGTCGTGTGAGGCCTGCAGCAGGATCTTGTTACTAATTCTTTTCTTTCTTTCTTTCTTTCATTTTCAGAGGCCTAGGAAACTTTCGAAACTAACATCCTTGGCTGATCCTTCTTGGATCAAAGGGAAGAGGAGGGGAATGCAATTTGTGTAAGACATGGATGCATGTGGCAAAACAGCCCGGAGTATTGTGTAAATATCCCCTCAAGCAAATAAGGCAGCTTAAATTGTACACCACCTGACAACAGAAACTTTATATGCTATTCCAAGCACATCTATTAAAGAATGTCTGGTGTGAAACAGCAGCCAGCTCTAGTCTCCCTTGTCACTCATGATGAGAAACTAATATCAAGCCAGTGCTGACAGGTGAAAACCTTATGCTGTCTTCTTGCTGTGCAGGTCCTTGCGCAGGAGTCTGGTTCAAATCAATGGGCCACTCTTCTTCCTTTGCTCAATAAAAAACGATGTTCCAATTCCAGTTCCTGTTGATTGTCCTTTAACACATTCGTCCCAAACTTTAGCTAAAAAGATGTGTGTAAGGCTTAGAATGAGGGGCTAAAGAACTTACAAGATGTAAGCAGAGCTTCTCCCCCTTGCCGTGACTTGAAATATATTTGTGACTTCTAGTATTTGAGATCCCTGGGAGTCATATAAGGTAGGATATTCAAGGTAATTGTATTCAATTTCTGGAAATTTATAAAACAATAGAGCTTAACCCTTCTTCACAGGTCAGGCACTGTGCATTAATGTAGGGACATAGGCATATACCATCTGTCTGAAATTTGATTGTGTCTCCTTGGGCAAAGTCTCCGGATTATTCTGAGGGAAACCAATATAGTTTTAAGCAGAATTGTGGTGGTGGTGGGAGTTCCCAGAGTAATGTTTTGGTTTTGGGTCGTGTATTATTTCCCCCTCACAATCCTATCACAAATGTTTTATGAGTGGACTTAGAATACACACAGGTCCCACACAGAAACCATTGTTAGGTCAATACAGATTCCTGGCAGTATTTAAAAATACTGATCAATAGCTCAATTGTTTTATTTCAATATCAAGCACTCTTTATTCAGCACCCATTTCTCTTCTTTCTTTCCTTACGATTTTTTGGCATTCAGTTTTTTGCCTCTCATCTCCATCCAATTTGCACTGCAGACCTTCCAAATACATGTTCAGCATTCCCAGCTAAAACATTCCTCTTAGGCAATGCTCTTGTTTGTGAAACCAGAACCCTAGTAAATGTTGAATGCCCTTCAAAACTTACTGCAAAGCAACATTCATCCTTTCATTTGTATCGTCCCATCTGTGTGGTCAATGCTTTACAAAACCATGATTACTTGATAACACTGCTATTTCGAGTGACCATGGAACCAAGCAACAAATATATTCATTTCTATTTCTATTTTGCAGCTAATGAATTTTCTTTTTTTTATTTTACAACAGAAGTGTCATCCTATGGTATTTACCAGCTGTCAAGCATGCTGGGACATTGCAGAAAATTTTGTGAATGAAAAATAGTAATTCTGGCATTGTTCTCACATGAAGCAGACCCAGATCAGCAATGCTTACCTAAAAGACAACAGTAGCATCATGTTCATTAGGGAAGCTTATGGAAGTACTTACGTACAACCATGAAAATGGCAACTTTTGTGCATCTATAGGTGGAATCAGTGTTCTAACTGAATGAGCTGGCAAATAAAAGCAAATAGCATACTCTTGTTCAACAAAGGAACATAGGACACTGCCTATGAGTTGTGGCCCTTATTCTTCATGGATATAGTACAGATTTGGTACATTTATGGAAAAGCTACACAACTGATGGCTGAAACCCAGCCATCCTTCAAAATTTGCACTTATCTAAATCATGAATGCAGTTCTTCAGCCAACAAATACATATTTTAGTGAAAAAACCATACAAAAATTCATTACATTAGGGGAAATTGGTTTGCAAAAATGTGTATATTAGGTAAAAGTGCATACAAAAATGTGGGCAGCAGGAAAAATGTGCACTAAGAAGCTAATGAATTTTCACAACTTTTTTTAAAAAATGCAAACTGCAGTGGAAATGTGAATAACTGGACTTAATACTGGAAAAATGAGAAGCTGAGAGAAACCAGAAACCAACTTCATCCATCCCTAATCATGAGAGCCAAATCAACTGATGTTTGAAAGCAATGCCGTGGAAATGGTGATGTGGACATCTGCAGGGAGTAAACCTATGCATCAATAGCTCCTTGTGTGTAGACATCCTTCCTGTACACATGAGCGCACAAACACGCCCCCCCATGCATGGACTTCAAGAGGAGGGACAAGTACCCTGCTGATTGCATATAGATTAATGAATAAATGGACTTGATCAAACTCAAAAGTGAATGGAATGATCTTTAGAAAGTTTCTTCAAAACCAACGCACACCTCACCCAAGTATGCGCAAAATGCATTGCAAAATTTGGAGAAGTGGGAATTTTGATGGGTGACGGCTTTTGTCCATGCATTGTTTTGGAAAGGACTCTCCTCCCTTGAAGAGAGGGGAGTGGTTGTGGGCGGGAGCCGAGCCCCGCCCAGGGGGCTGTCGCCCCCTGCCATTCCTCACTCACCTGGCTGGCGTCCACGCCCACCGGCAGGTAGCCAACCGGGTGCCTCCGGGGGGCGTGCCTGGCAGCTTAATGCTGCGGCGCTTGAACCCCCAGCAGGTGGATTTTCACGATTGGCGTGATCGTTGTCATGTACCACCTGTCCTTGCTACGCCTCTGGGTGAGAAGGCATGTTTTGAGGCTGAGATGGCAGGCAGATGCAGGAGGGTTGCAGGCACAGACTTGGGGGGGAGGGCAACACCTTTCCAAACCCTTGGACTTGATTGGGATGATTATTATTTAGGTCCTTAATGGTCCCGCTCCCTTGAAAGTCCAGAATATCTCCAGGCCACTCTAGGAAGAACCTTGGCGATTCCACCCATCTCTAAAATGCACTTTCAAGGCATCTGGCTTTGGCTGCCTAGTCAGCTTAATGCTGACTCTTCAGAAAACAGAGGAACATTATGAGCCAGACAAATTCACGCCCTGAGCCAAATGATTATGAATTACAGTGATACAGTTAATTAAAAGATGCCATTGTACAATTGGATGAGCTTACAGATGGTGGTTTGTCGTGGAAAAAAGTTGCCTCTCCATGAATATGCATATACTGCAAGAATGCAGATTACTTTTTTTCCTGCATTCTCACACCATTCCAACTAATTTCACCACAACCCACCTCCTGTCTTCTTGCCCTGTCCTGCAATATCACTTTTTTTAATATCAAGAAACATCTGAAACACTAAACCACTTGAAATTTTGGTAAAAGCATTGGGGGTTTTGATAAAGCAGCTTTTTGTTTCAGAACAGCAGTCATAATTGACAGATCTGTGGAATCACTCCCTCTAATAATGAAGTCGGATGATGAGTGCCGACAGCATTGGAGCCAAAGGGGGGGCCTCTGAGAAACAGGTGGGAGGTATCAGCATGCTCAAAGGAACCCCAAAGTTTGCAGAAGCAGAAAATAATAATAATCTGCATGAGTAAAAATACCTAAGGGGGCATAAAAAGAAAAAACCAGCCCAATGAAGATTGAGTGTGGTCAGTAATGGCAGAATATAATGTGTCTGTTGGAGAGGGTGCAAAAGGGTTAAGGTGAATTGAATGGAGTATCATGGAAAGAGGCATGGCTGGCTGGCTGGCTGGACTTAGTTTGAGCATTTCATGCTGCAACATTTTGTTGCACTTCTGACTTGTTTCACCTAAATTTTGCTGTTGCAATAAACAAACCCCAGCCTAGGCCAAATTCTGAAAATAACAACAACATTGCACCTTTATATGACCAATATTTCTCTCACTTGTATATAATTATCTTTTTCATTATCTTAAATAACTTTTTCAGAGTTTTAATTATGCATTTCATTCAGATGTATATTGGCTGTAGCGCAGAACAGAAGAAGGAATGGTGATCCGTAGCAAAAGGCACAGTAACTCTGCTTTATGTTCATGTCACCAAGTAAATCAAATGTGGCAGGGCTAGTAAGTCTGGAAGTTTTCAGTGCCAGGGAGGTTGCCTTGCAGTATTTTCTCCCTCTCCCTCTCTCTGCATCTCAGTGGCTCCATTCCCCAATTCCGTGTGAATCCCATAGGCTCTTAAACAACAGCCTTAAACTTGGTGGAGCTGTGGAGATTGTGAAAATGGCCAGCAGCCCTCGCAGAGGCATTGCAAAGGTATTCTCCTAGAAGAAAGGGTGATCACAATGGGAAAGTGTGATACAGCCTGGAAGGGATTGGAATCTGAGCAACCAACAGTGTAGGCCAATACATTATTCAGAACGCCCCCTATTGAGTTCAATAACTGTGTTAGGTTTTAATGGGACACTGCTATGATCTTGGGGGGGGGCACTTGTTTGTCAGGAGAGTGGTCTATAAATTGTGGAATAAATAAAACGAAATCTTCCCTTACCAAAATCCACCTGATCAAAGCAATCTTTAACTGAACCTCTTCAGGAGGACTTGCTAATACATCAGGAGATGCTTCCTCATACAAGTCATTCAGCCATGCTTGGACTGCAAAGGGACCAGAGGTGGCCCAGAGACAGGGGTGGAGGAAGGGGGTGTGGCGGGTGCAAGTGGTCATGTTCATTAATTTCAATAAGTCTGCTCAGTTGAAGAAATCGGGTTCTCCTCCCAGAGAGCACGTGTTGCAGTGAGGTCACCACAACTGAATATCTGTTGCTGGGGTGGGTAAGTTTGGATTGCCACAGCTATCCGATTGGTCCCTTGGAAGCATGGGACTTGTTCCGGCCAATGGGGTTGCAGAAACTGCTTCCGAGGGACAGATATATACCGCTGCGCATTGCATTGAGATTCCTCTGTTTTGCTTCATCCACCCATCCACCCTCTCTATATTTAGGGTCCGTGTTGACCCTGCTATACCGCTGTGGGTCGTCTGCTTTGGGGGCAGAGGCCTGGTAGGAATTTTCCCCACTTGGCTGATTGGCTGGTGCCTTTTGGGTTTTGCCTACGGTGTAGCAAATTGTAAAGTTTGCGGTTAGGCATTGGTTAATGTGTGTGGAGGGGACGAGGCGTGACTGTGACCTGTCCCTCCAATGGTTGCTGCGTAGGTATTCCATTAAAGGAATCCAGGGGCTTGCCATGCATTTGTCCAACCCCTGAAAGGAGGATAGGGCTGCGCAAGAGCCTCTGGGAGCATTCTGGGTATGATCTTAGGGATCTGCACTCATCCCAATTGATCTCCCGGGGTGCTGACCTTGACTGACCACTGCAACTGGCAGTTGTCAGTTCTGTTCCTGTCCTAGACTGTCTGGGACAGGTTCAGATAGTCTGAACCAATACCTAAGCAAACCAATCACAGTCTGTAATCAATAAAGTTGTGGTCAAAATTGTGCCAAACCTCAAACTAAAATTTGAGTCATGTGTGAATTTATTTCTAGGCAGTTTTGGTGATCTTAACATGCAACACCCATACACTTAACATTAAGGAACAGAGTGCCGTTCAGATCATGCTCAGATCCAGGAATTTGTTTTTTGTTTAAGGATCAAAATTTACAGTCCTTTTACAGAAAAATCCGCTTCTACCTCCCCCCCCCCCAAGTTTTCTTGGGGCTTTTAGTTGTTGCTCTTCTCATGCAGTCAAGAATCAGAACCTCTTGATGATTTAATGCTAATCCCCCAGAAAACATGTCAAGGGATTTTTGAAGTGGGGGAAACTGGGTTCAAACTCATTTCACCTTTAGTATGCACACTTATTTGGGAAATAACCCCACTAAATAACAGGGGAGTTACATGCCATTTTAATTTTGTTGCATTTGTTTTTGCTTCAAAGAGACTGAAAAAAAATGTTTCCAAACAGTTTGAATTCCTTCCTCTCTGGATAGCCCCACACCTTTAATTATCAATTCTATTCATAATACGCAATTACAGAAAATGCAAAATGAGCTCATTTGCTGTTTTGTTTTTGTTTTTTTACTTTTCTCTGCAAGCCAGATTAATGTATCATCATTTGAATGCTGCATTATTAAAGAGCACACTTCAAACAAATGAATTATGCATTTGTATCCATTTACTTGTCCTAGTGAGGTTTAAATTAACAATTAAAATGAGAAATACTGCAATGGAATTAAAGCTCTATTTTAAGCATGCAATGACACTTAACTTTTCATCTTGTAAAACAGCATACTGTGTTTCTAATCACTTTCGAGAGAGAAAGAGGACATGGTATGATCATGGCTTTAATCCTGAAACACTTACTTCGAAGAAAGTCAATTGGTTTAAGTAGAACCACTTTGGAGTACATGATTTGATAATCTCGCAGCCAGATCAGCAGCACATTTAAAATGAAGTGCTTGGATTTAAGCCTACTTAGACCTTTGTGATACAAGAGGATTAAATAATCTTGTGCTCTGCCTTGTTTGACCAGGATGTGGACCAGGGGGAAGCTAATTTGTATAGACATAGTCAGTTTACTTATATACCATATTTGCCACTGATAGATTTATGCTCCAAATGGTTTACAGGGAATCTAAACAGCAGTTTATGACTATTAAAGAAGCAGAAGTGGCCGAAGGGGCCTGGGGCTGAAGGTATTGGGGGGGGGGAGAGATTTCTACCAACACACAAGCTGGACAGAGTTACCTTGTCAAATTTCTTCAGAGGCGGAGCTAAGCACAGTGGGGCAGAGCCACCACACTGGTTTTCTGCCAGTGGAGTTCCTACTGCTTACTGGGAGGGGTGATGTAAATCCAGTGTTACTGCTGGTGTGCTCACAGTGACCTATCCACTGCCTCATGCTTCCCTGTCTGCCTACCAGTGAATAAATTTATTTATTCAATTTATAATGGCTCAGGACCACAATACTTCAAGGACCGCCTCTTTCCTTATGAACCTACCCGGACCCTGAGATCATCTTCTGAGGCCCTTATTTGTGTGTCTTCTCCTCAAGAGGTTCAGACAGTGGCAACACGAAAACGGGCCTTTTCTGCAGTGGCTCCCAGTCTGTGGAATGCTCTCCCCAGGGAATTTTGCCTGGCGCCTTCATTATACACCTTTAGGTGCCAGGCAAAAACATTCCTTTTTAACCAGGCCTTTGGTTGACTTGATTGACATCCTATACCCTTTTAAAATGTGGCTCTTTTGAGGGGGCGTGTTATTGGGTTATTGTTTTTATTTTTATTTTATATTTTGTGATCTTTTCTGTGAATCTCCGGGTATAGGGTGGTATATGAAAGAAATAAATGAAATCCTGCCCTTCTTCCCAAAGGAGCCTAGGATGGCAATGATGTGGCAGCCAGGAAGCTAGACTAACTATATGACTCTGCAATCCCTTTGACCACATTTACACTCTTCAGGCAAGTAGCACCTGAACAGGGCTTATATGTGATAAGAAAATGTGGTGGGCTGCTTCTGTTAGCAATTCCTTAAAAAATTAGTTCATATGATAAGAAATATCTGATAAGAAGTGTTCTAAACTCTCTGCAGTGAGAGGTGAACAACAGTGTAATATATCCAATGTAAGATTGGTCCCTACTCATCGCCACTAATGCAGAGTTTTCTCTTTGAGGTTGTAACAGTATGAGAGCATGTTTTAAAACGATATTTTCAAGTTAGACTAAACTGAGTATGGAAGGTGAAAGTCAGAGTCACCGGAGCCTAGAGAAGACAGCAACTTGAGCTACTTTTTAGTGAATTCCAGAACTCCCGTTGGACTCAATTAGAACAATTGAAAGAAAACTGTTAATTTCAATCACCTGGTGACCGCTGCTGCTGCAGTCAGTCACAGTTTGGGCATCCAGCTTTTACGCCTGCAAGCGGGAGATTGCTTTGTGCTAAAGGATCTTTTCCCCACTAAATCATTAGCAGGAATGTATTATTTATCAGTTATTACTGACAATTTTGAGTGTCTCGGGTTTCTTTACGATGAAAGCCAAAGTACGCCGGTAGCCCAAAGAACGTCTAAAATTTCAGACACACGCACACATGTTTGAATGATGAAAACGTTCGCAAAAATGCTCTAAGAAAACAAGTGATAAACACATTAAAATACAATAGAGCAGTGGACCAAGGAATGCCAAAGAATTTGATGAGCTGAAATTATATTTGATGCCTGTGATTAACATCATAACGTATTTTCCACTCCATGATTCAGAGAAAAGAAAGGCTTTGTTTAGATCTTCTCCATATAATGGAGAAATGTGGCCTAGGACTTTAGCTCTACTTGTCAGCAATGCAGTCTCACCCACCAACACCCACTTCTTCATGTATTCATTTTATGTGTGAAGATTTCAACAGGGCGATATCAGCTTATATTAGTATACATTACTGTTCAATACAGTCCGTGTGTCTTCTTTTTGGGCGATCAATGAGTCCGTAAGTGACTATGGAGGCCAATTCTGGATACACACATGCTTCCACAGTGGGGACATTGGTTTCTGGGCGGGAGTGTGGATTTGCCAAGCGTGCCTTCCTCTTAGCACGTTTCTCCCTTGCGTCCTGAGTTTGAGTGTCTTCAAAGTCCATGACACCTTTGGTAAAGGCTGTTCTCCAGCTGGAGTGCTCGCAGACCAGTGTTTCCCAGTTGTCAGTGTTTATACTATATTTTTGTGTCTATTAACCATCCAAATGGATCTGACCATTTTTAACATGCCTTTCATAGAATCACAGAATTGTAGAGTTGGAAGGGACATCAAGGCTCACCTAGTCAAACACTCAGCAATGCAGAATCAGTGTTGTAGCATGGTGGTCCACATGGGCCCAAAAGTGTTAGGGATGCAAAATGTTAACACCCTGTGCTGCCTCAATACAGTGGCACACTTCTGTCATAGGGCTCTACTGAAAATGACTTCCCCATGCGAACCAGTAAGTAGCCTCTCCAAACAACGGAACAATTTTTCTTTTCTAATAATAATAACAATTTATTATTAATACCCCGCCCATCTGGCTGGGTTTCCCCAGCCTCTCTGGGTGGCTTCCAGCAGAATATTAAAATACAATGATTCATCAAATATTAAAAGCTTCCCTAAACAGGGCTGCCTTCATATGTCTCCTAAAGGTCCGATAGTTGTTTATTACTTTGACATCTGCTGGGAGGGCGTTCCACAGGGCAGGCGCCACTACCATGAAGGCCCTCTGTCTGATTCCCTGTAACTTTGCTTCTCGCAGGGAGGGAACCGCCAGAAGGCCCTCGGCACTGGACCTCAGTGTCTGGGCAGATCTCTGCAGCTACAATCTCCTGGGTGATGCAGACACTGGTAGGCAGTTGAATGTACGTGTGTCCATCTATTTCCTTCCCTCCCACCCCTCCTCCATGTGGCCCCGGCTACTGGCAAGCCATGCTATGCGACTGATCACAGATGGCTATCTAACCTCTGTTTAAAAATCTCCAGTGAAGAAGAGTCTGCTGAACAGCTCTTACTGACAGAAAGTACTTCCTATTGTTTAATTGGAATCTACCTTCTTGTAATTTAAATCCATTGGTTCTGGCTATCATATCACCTCTCAGGCTACAAGATGGCTGTCTTCTGCTTCCAGGCTTCCCATACACATTTGTTTGGCCACTGCGAAAACCCAATGCTAGGCCAGATGGGCATTTGGTCTGTTCTAGCAGGGCCTTTCTCATATTATTATGCTGTGCATTATACTCAGCAGTGGGTGGCCAAGGACACAGCCATTTTTAATGGCAGCTGTCATTTTGATTTTCCCAAAATTCAGAAAACATCCCAGAATGGGGTTTCTTCACAAAAGCCACTCTGATCCTCTTTAACCATCGAATAATTTCACCTCACCTATGGAAGCTTAGCACCTATGGAAGCTTAATTTCAAGATGGATGAAATGCCTGGAAATTTTTCTTTTTGAATTTGGTGCCATCCTAGCAAGAATCTTCCATGCCCCTATTATATTTTGCTTTAGACAAAATTCAGTGATAACTCAAGACACTAGAAGTGTCAAAAGAAAAAAAAAATAAGATTATGTACTTTGGCTTTATTTTGGATTTTCTTTCCAAATACAATAAAAAATGGAACAAAGAAATATGTAAGATGTGAAACAGCTACGACATTCAGCTCTCCATGAATGGCTCTTTAATTTTAATTTTTACAAGGACACAGTTAGCAAGAAAGAAATGCTAGCTAGAAATCACCTCCCCTCTCCCCACCTCTTTCCCCTCAGTAAATGAAGACAGGATGAACAGCTAAAATTACTAATTGGTTTACTGATCAGTTGTACTTTGTTCGATTGATTTGCAATTAATTCTGGTTTGTGGTGCACAGAAGAAGAAGCTTGGCGCCAACCTTCGAGGCGGCTGATACTCAATACCCACCAAGAGAGCTGTGGGATGAAATATCAATAATCTGTTTTGAAGCACATCCTTAAGACATTGAGACCATGTCTTCTGCATTTGTCAGAATGCTCTGGAAGCATGAAATAAGGTAGCTTGGGCCTATTATCGGTATATATGTGTATATATCAGTCAAATAAATGATCCAGAAAAAAGTAGATATATTTACATTCAAAGGGTCTGGTTGCCTGTAAAAAGTACCAATTGCTATACCAATCTTTTAACTGCTTATAATATTAGAGTTAATTAATATCTATGCTGCCACTAGTGATAGCTGTTTTGTTTTCAGGGCCAAATATAACTAACATTACCATAAGGTACCATAACCCATTGTTCACCAAATGCTTTGAGAGGACCATAACCCATTTTCCCTGGAGCTTTAGACCAAGGGTTAATTTTAAATATGATTGTTCACCTCTACAATATCTGTTCATCTGGACTAAGATTAATTTGGAGGATGTCCCTCTCCGTCCTGAACACTCCCTGAAATAACCACTGCTGTCTCCACTCCACAAGACTCTTAGCTGGGATTGTAATCTAGAAGACAAGGGAGGCCACGCTGGTGTCTTCAGCAGAAACAGGTACCTCTGTGATATAACCAGTGCCTTTTTTCTGGGGTACTCAAGGGTACCTACAGTACTGGTATCTCTTTTTTCCTAGAAGAAAAGCACTGGATATAACAGAGACATTGGGAGATATTCATGTGGTCTTGCTTGTCTTCTAGCTTCCAACCTTTTTTTCCTCGCAAAGGATGTGCATTAGTGGAAACCGTACTCTGCTCACTGACATAACAGAGATGTTGGGAGATACTGTATGCTTGAAAGACAAGAGTAGGATCTCAGCTAATGCAATATGCTTTGCAAGCAAAAGGTCTAGATTCAATACCCGGTATCTTAAGGAAGACCTGGGGAAAATTCTTGTCTGAAACCCCGGAAAGCCATTGCCAGTCAAGGTAAACAATGCTATGCTAGGTGGAACAATGGCATCTTCAAATATTCCTAACTGATGATAAGCCTTCTTCCATTCCCAATTTCTTAATTTTAAAAGTGGCATTTAAATTTATTTTAAATGTGATTGAAAATATATATTGAAAAAACTGTGTTAAACTCCTCTGGAAGAAGGCACAGATGTAAAATATTTAGCAAGGGGGCTGTTATGGACTCTTAATCTCAAATGAAGGGAATTCTAATTTGGGGGGAAGTGGCTAATAATGTCTCAGCTTGTTCATATGCTCATGACACTCTCAAAAACGGATATCTATGAAATTTGTTCCCAGTGTTTAGGAGACACTTTTGCCAGGAAGGATTTGTTTGAAAATTAGCGTTGACCTTGGTAGGAGCAGGTTGCACAAAGCAGAAGGGAAACAACGACCAACTATTCACGGAGGCCAAAGATTGAACCTTTAATAAATAAAACAGCTGATTAATGCTATTGAAGAACTGTGATAAGAAAAACCAATCTAGGACTCCATGCTATTCAAGACCTCGTCTTTTCACTGTAAAATGTGATCTGGTTTCAGACTGTGAATGAGTCTCAAGCTGCATGTTCGTAGATGCATTAGAGATACTGTAATAGTTGCAGATCATTCCCGTGAGAAAGGCGTGCAAGGTTTAGTGACTCCAGTGTCAAAGAGCTATCTGTCACAGATGTCCATTTATCTAACTGAGCTACTATACTTTCCCCATTCTCTTGACCAATATCTTTTGCATCTACAATGTGCTAGTAGGAGAACAAATAGGGTGGTAGAGGAGAGAGAGAAAACTCTTGGGGCGTGTGTGTGTGTGTGACGAGACAGAATAAAGATCTCTGTAGCCTTTTGTCTTAAAAGCTAAAACAGGAAGCTTAACTACCTGACAGCTGACTTCAAATTAAGCGGAATCCTTATGGGATTATTTGAAATTTTACTGTATAATCCATCCAAGATTTCACATGTTTCATGTGTCATTAGCCCTGTATCCTGTCAGCCTGTCTAAGCAATCTATAGATGTGCTGTCAGATAGGAGGGGAAATAGCTGCACATTTGCACTGTTCAGAGTCAGTGCTTTGGTGACCCTTTTGATTAGAAAACAATACAGAGTGATGGTGAAATGGTGTCTGAGAGACAGAGTGTTAACACCAGGCTTCGTTATAAAAACACCCCAGATCTCAGCAGATCTATTTTGTATGGGGGCTTTTTTTGTTATGCGAAAGGTTCTGAAAAGCAGCAAAATAGAAGTAGTTTTCTTGCCCTGGTCAAGAAATCTGATGTGTGCGAGTCTATATGTGTTTGGCTTTTCGAACCCAAATGGTTTCAGGTAATGAGACAGCCAGGGTATCATGTCTGTTTCTACTTTAGCATAATGCACAAAAAAGCATTCGTGAAAATTCAAGAAGTCATCCGCAAAGCAGGGAAGACACTGGTTACACAAATCACGCATACCACAGCACCTAATGACTTCATGGATATGAAGGTTGTTGTTGTATGTTGTACATGGGTACAGAATGGATTGTGAGCCTTTCCTGTATATCACCTGCCAAAATATGGCTAACAGTGGTTTCCTCATGGAAAACCAGCCCTGGGTGGTGTGTGGGAATGTACAGCCCCCTTTTAACAAGGCCTGGTCTACACAGGATACAAAGAAAAAACAGACAGAACGCTCCTTTTGGTGTGTTTAATTTATGGTAATGTTTAGCAAATGATTCACCATTGTCAGATATGCAGATTTTAACAACCAAATCTAAACAAATGAAATTCAACGTGTGTCCTGCTCTTCCCCTAGGGAGCTTGGAGGGGTACAATGTGTGCCCATTTTGAGACAAGTCAAGTGGGATTCAATTGCTGCATAATTAAATAAACTGAAGAAGCCCAGTACTGAAACAATTACATCACATCCACTATTGATAAGATTTGAATGCCATTGGCTAGGATTATATAACAATTGTTTTTACCATAATGCAGTGGGATTTATTTTTCTATTGCTAATGATAAAATTACTACTACCACTAAAACAACCTGTGATGAATCATAGTGGAATTGGGACTCTTGGAAAGTTTAATGTTTATTCACTTCCATGTGCCTTCTACAAAACTCCAGGTTCTCCAGAATGTGTTATGAGCCTGCAACACAACGCTAGGGGGAATAAACCCAACCAAAGCTTTTAAATCTATATCGATTGTGTCTGTATTAGTAAAATTTATGGGTTTGACACATTGTAAGGTATACACTCAGGAAAGTACTTTTCATATAAATCTTCTGTTTTCTAGCTGCCTCTTTCACTTTATTTTCCAGCTAAGTTCGCAAAGGCAAGCAAAGGGCAAATGACTCTTCCAAATGCTAGCTCTATTAGTCACTGTAATCACCAAGGGTACCTGGGCCCTGTGTTGATCCTAGACAGAAGGACTTCACTTCTTTATTTTTTAGATGGCTTTAAACCTTGACCTCCATGTGTGTTTTTCTGTCATTCAACCCCATGATGTCATTGAGACATCTTCACACAATAGGATTGACTTCAATTAATATTTTGGAGCTGCTACTGTTCTTCAAAACGACCTTGACAGATTAGAGAACTGGGCCAAAACAAACAAGATGAATTTTAACAGGGAGAAATGTAAAGTATTGCACTTGGGCAAAAAAAATGAGAGGCACAAATACAAGATGGGTGACACCTGGCTTGAGAGCAGTACATGTGAAAAGGATCTAGGAGTCTTGGTTGACCACAAACTTGACATGAGCCAACAGTGTGACGCGGCAGCTAAAAAAGCCAATGCAATTCTGGGCTGCATCAATAGGAGTATAGCATCTAGATCAAGGGAAGTAATAGTGCCACTGTATTCTGCTCTGGTCAGACCTCACCTGGAGTACTGTGTCCAGTTCTGGGCACCACAGTTCAAGAAGGACACTGACAAACTGGAACGTGTCCAGAGGAGGGCAACCAAAATGGTCAAAGGCCTGGAAACGATGCCTTATGAGGAACGGCTAAGGGAGCTGGGCATGTTTAGCCTGGAGAAGAGGAGGTTAAGGGGTGATATGATAGCCATGTTCAAATATATAAAAGGATGTCACATAGAGGAGGGAGAAAGGTTGTTTTCTGCTGCTCCAGAGAAGTGGACACGGAGCAATGGTTCCAAACTACAAGAAACAAGATTCCACCTAAACATTAGGAAGAACTTCCTGACAGTAAGAGCTGTTCGACAGTGGAATTTGCTGCCAAGGAGTGTGGTGGAGTCTCCTTCTTTGGAGGTCTTTAAGCAGAGGCTTGACAGCCATATGTCAGGAGTGCTCTGATGGTGATTCCTGCTTGGCAGGGGGTTGGACTCGATGGCCCTTGTGGTCTCTTCCAACTCTATGATTCTATGATTCTGTAAGGAATTTCTTAACAGGTTAAAAAAATACATGTGTCTTTGATTCTGATTGCCTAACATAGAGTTGGCAAACATGACTTATAGAATCATAGCTGGAAAGGAACCTAAGAGCCATCTATTTCAACCCACCTGCAATGCAGGAATCACAGTTTAAGAATCCCTGACAGATTACCATCCAGGCTTCGTTTAAAGGTAAAGGTAAAGGGACCCCTGACCATTAGGTCCAGTCATGACCGACTCTGGGGTTGCGGTGCTTTATTGGCCGAGGGAGCCGGCTTTATTGGCCGAGGGAGCCGGCGTATAGCTTCCGGGTCATGTGGCCAGCATGACTAAGCCGCTTCTGGTGAACCAGAGCACGGTAAACACCATTTACCTTCCCGCCGGAGCGGTGCCTATTTATCTACTTGCACTTTGATGTGTTTTCGAACTGCTAGGTTGGCAGGAGCAGGGACCGAGCAATGGGAGCTCACCTCGTCGCAGAGATTCGAACCACTGACCTTCTGATCAGCAAGTCCTAGGCTCTGTGGTTTAATCCACAGCACCACCCATGTCCCTTTAGAAACCTTTGTTTAGAAACCTCAAATAGAGGAGTGCCATTGTTGTTGAGGTGAAGGATTGTTGTAGAAATACCTTGCAGGAAGCTTCGGGATTGAGACTCTGGATGCTGCATATACAGCAAGATGTATGAAAGTCAGGAATCATGGGAAATCTGATTCCTAATAGTCCCAGATGCTACTGCAGAGATCCATGCTTCTTTAAGCCTTGTCTTATCCTGAAAGGGTTCAAGGGTTTTGTGTTTTTTTGCAGGGTATTCAAGAAGCTGGACTTCCTTTTCTTCTGCCCGAGGCAACTGTGAAACAACTGTGAAGGCAGAAGTGGTGGTTGTGGTTTGGGGGGAGAAAGACTTTTCATGCTGGCAACTGGACAGGGAATTTAAATCCCAGCATACCTAGGTGGGGGGGGGGACATAATGCTACACATCCCATTCAAATAATACCAAGAAATGTGAAGCCCTCTCAACATTTTAGGTGTCATATAAATAATAGTGATCATCACCACCACCATCATCCATTGACAATGGAACTCACCACTCAGGAAATCAGGATGAAGGTCTGCAGAGCATTCGCTACATTTCAGTGAAATACAAAATATATATTTTACAGTGTGGATATTCAGGGAAAGAGAGAAGGAAGTGTCTGATAAAATTTGGAGATGGTCGTAAATGAGTACGCTTTTCCTATTTCCTTATTCCATGTGTTGTTGTTTTTTCTTAAACAAAGATTTATAATGATTGATAAACAAATTGCCTGGTGGAAATCGTTAGCTCAGGCTGCCTTGCACTGATTTACTACTGAGGGTTGCATTGACCTGTCTAATGATCCTAAACCTTTGTGTCAAAAGTTCTTTCTAATACTTAACTATGTGTGTCTAATAAATCCACAGGGTTAATAAAAGGGCTTTATTTTCAGTATTGATACAAGTATGGATTTATTTATTCCAAATTGCTCATCAGAGGGAAACATTTCATTGGAAAAAAATACCCCTGGAAAGCACTTCATTAAAATCAAGGTGTCATCTTTAAACAAATCTTTAGGCATCCCACCATGAAAAGAAATTAAGAGTATGCGTACATACACAATGATGTGGTTGGTGGAAGGATATTGTTCAATAATTGGGCATGTGAGAATTAGTTTTGTGCACTGCCAATATGTAGGTGAATGATTTTAGTGATTATATTATGTATAGTAAATATTTTTGTAGTAAATATGAAATTTTATGATATATAGTACTTAGGTTGCATTTTGAGGTGTCAATATATTTTTAACATGTTATGTTTTGTTTTGTGGATAGTAGTTCTTTTATTCATGTACATTGTTTTGAGGTATTTATTTAATTTTGTTACTTACAATGTGGAAGTGGTAGTGGTGGTAATAGTTGCATTCTTTGGCTTTGACTGTGGAATTTATATTGTATCTCTTATATTATTTTTTGTTGGGATTTTAAAGAGATTTTAAAGAGATTTCTTTGGGGTATAAAGTAACTAAGTAAATTATTAGTAGTAGCATCAACTGCAGAATCATATAAAGCTTTTAACAACTTGGGACCAGTTTACCTGTATATGCCCACTAGACCAGTTTGATTTGTGGAACTGGCACTGCTATAGGTGCCACCTAATACCTGTTTGACATTTGTAAGAAACTGATATTTCACAGTGGCAGCACATAGAATTTTGAACTCCCTGCCTATTGATACCACAGGTACCTTCACTGTACTCTTTTCAACACCTGCTAACAACATTTCTGTTTATACAGGCCTATCCAGATATGTAGAATGCTGATATGTGTTTTAATCTGTTTTAAGTTTATCTCTGATTTTAATTTTCATATTTAATTTTAAATTTCATATCATTTATTTGTCTTTGTATTTTTGAGTTGTAAAATGCCTTGGCAGAAAGGTGGAATATGTTGTTGTTGTTTAGTCGTTTAGTCATGTCCGACTCTTCGTGACCCCATGGACCAGAGCACGCCAGGCACTTCTGTCTTCCACTGCCTCCCGCAGTTTGGTCAAACTCATGCTGGTAGCTTCGAAGACACTATCCAACCATCTTGTCCTCTGTCGTCCCCTTCTCCTTGTGCCCTCCATCTTTCCCAACATCAGGGTCTTTTCCAGGGAGTCTTCTCTTCTCATGAGGTGGCCAAAGTATTGGAGCCTCAGCTTCACGATCTGTCCTTCCAGTGAGCACTCAGGGCTGATTTCCTTCAGAATGGATGTGTTTGATCTTCTTGCAGTCCATGGGACTCTCAAGGTGGAATATAAATGCAACCAATAAATATGTCCAACCCCTGTTTCATTAAATTGCTCCTTTGAAAGCAACATTGCATATTTTTAACATGAGTGTTTCATCCCTTAACTTTCTAGAACTTAGTGCCTTTAATTCAAGTCCAGTGAAACAGATTTTCCTTTCCATCAAAGTCTGGAGTAATGTTACTAAAAAATAAATGGCCACTGTGCCTTTTTGTTGTTGTTAATATCATTCCCTGACTCTAGGAAAGAGAGGTGTGAGATCTTCAGAGTTTGTACCTCTCAGTTGCAAAAATGGAGAAGATGATGATGAAGAAGAAGAACAGCAATAGGAAATGCACCCTTGTTCGACTCTACTTCTTTAATAAGACACTTCTTCAAAGACCTTTGGAGCAGCATTGGTGCTTTATCACCTAATTAGAGAACACCACCTAACACCATCAAAGGAGATGGCATATTGTGGTCTGAACAGATTTGTGCTATATAGGTAGGTAGATCCTAATTCACAGACAAACAGAAGTTATCTTCAAAGCCGTTGTTGTTGTTGTTGTTGTTGTTGTTGTTGTTGTTGTTGTTGTAATTTTATCATTTGTACCCAGCCATCTAACTGGGTTGCCCCAGACACTCAGGGCAGCTTCCAACAAAATATGAATAGTCAAATATTAAAACTTCCCGATACAGGGCTGCCTTCAGATGTCTACAGAAAGTCATATAATTGTTTATCTCTTTGACATATGATGGGAGGTCATTCCACAGAGCAGGTATCACTACCGAGAAGGCCCACTACCCAGTGGTGGAGCATATACCCACGTTGTCCAGGGCGGGCACGCTCCTGAGGTGGGCGTGGCACGGAGGGTGCCCTCCCAGGTGTGGGATAACCTGGGGCAGTTCACCCCCCCTTTCCTTCACCCCTGCCTCTACCTGGGTCCGCATAACTTCACTTGCAGTCAAGGAAACACCAGAAGGCCTTTGCAGTTGAACAATGCAGGGGGAGATGGTCCTTCAGGTTTACAAGGCCATGGCAAGTGAAGTTACGTGGAACCAGGTAGAGGCAGGGCTGTAGGAAGGGGGGTTGGGAGTTGTGGGCAGGTGGCACGCCGAATGTCTGCCATGGACGGCTCGCTCTGCCCCCGTGGACGGCTCACTTCAAGTTAAACGCTATCCCCAACTCCTCGAAAGATTCCATCAACAGTGTCTCCGAAACATTTTACACATCACTTGGGAAGACAGGTGAACTAATGCCAGTGTACTGGAAGAAGCAAAGATCACCAGTGTCGAAGCTATGATTCTTCAACATCAACTTCATTGGACTGGTCATGTTGTGTGGATGTCTGATTATCGTCTTCCAAAGCAACTACTCTATTCCAAACTTAAAAATGGAAAGCATAATGCTGGTGGTCAACAAAAGAGGTTTAAAGGCTGTCTTAAGGCAAATTTTAAAAAATGTAGCATAAACACCAACGATTGGGAAACACTGGCCTGCGAGCAGTCCAATTGGAGAACAACCTTTACCAAAAGGGTCATGGGCTTTGAAGACACTCGAACTTGACACAAGGGAGAAACATGCTAAGAGGAAGGCACGCTTGGCAAATCCACACCGTGATCAACTCCCGCCCAGAAACCAATGTCCCCATTGTGGAAGGACATGTGGATCCAGAATTGGCCTCCACAGTCACCTACGGACTGTTAAAACGGTGTTTGTGGAAGACAATCTTACTCAGCTATGAGTAATCACAGAAGGAGGAGGAGCCTTCAAAACAAAAATGGCTGAGAACATTCTGGGATACTCTTTTATTAGTAAAATGGACTGAATACTGCAAACCCCCCAAATGTGTTTGACCACGTTAATGAAACGTGGAGCCCCATAGTCGTTCATATGAAGAATTCTATGTCACTTTGTATCCGTCAATTCGAATGACTACAGGTGCACATGCTACCTAGAGTAAATGCTATTTTATCTTACAGGACTGTTATTTTTACTTAGTGGTCATTTTTACTTTTGCATGCTTTGATGCTTACATTCAGCGAGCACTGATAAAACATTGTGTTCTACATCTGCCTCCCGAAAGGTTAATACCAGAGGAGAAGGGGAATTGCATTCCTCTCTATCCATGATACAAATAACTGAGTCACAATGTGTGTGTTTTTGTTTTGTTTGTTTTTAATTTCCTACTTGAGGCTATAGCACATGCTCTGTTTTTAGTCAGGGATAGCCTATTAAGCTGCTAATTTATCTACTGTTGCGAAGGCTGCACTATAAATAATAGAGCAGTGATCCATAACCACCTTCTCTGTAACAGTCCAGTGTCCACTGTAGCTATTATGAGAGAAAGGTTGGTTGCTAGGTGCCAAAATGCTCCTTTCCTATTTCGGAACTGCTACAGTTTTGTCTCCCTGCTAAGATAACAAAAGTGTAATTAGAGATTAATCAAGAGCTACATTAGTGGCACAGTTTCCTGCAGGCTGACTTCTGTCACTCACCAGTGGCAAAGTGCATCTGCCTATGTTTACCAGTTCTTGGGAGGTTTTCTAAATTTATTGTCTTATTTACATGGATAGTAGTAGAAAAAGTTGTCAAATCACAAGGGGAGGTAAAATGCATATAATTAGCCATTCTCTAAATTGGCTGAACTTTGCCCATTACAAAAATTCAGCGGGAACAGACTTGTTGCACATTGCAGATCTGGGGAGAACTTAGTCACGTAGAGTGACTGCAGCGCTTTCCAGAATTCCTGTCAAAGATTTTGAAATGTTAACCATCAGTCTTTGGTGATAGAATATGTCAGGATCACACCAGCAACGTGGGGAGTAACATTTCCGCTCTTTCCTGACCTTCCCCCTCCTGGCTCCTAAAAGAGGATGAACAAATCTGTTGATTTCAGTTTCTCTCGGTTTCTCACTTTTCCTGATTTAAATTCAGTTCTCCATGTCAGTATGCATTTAAAACAAAAAACAAATCTTCATGAAAAATTCAACAGCATATTAGTGCAGATTTCTCCTAGAAATGTACATTTGATTTTTTTCCTAGTAAACAAAATTTTGAAAACCAGTTTCCCCTAATTTATGTTATTTCCATGACTACAGTGGTACCTCGGGTTAAGTACTTAATTCGTTCCCGAGGTCCATTCTTAACCTGAAACTGTTCTTAACCTGAAGCACCACTTTAGCTAATGGGGCCTCCTGCTGCTGCCGCGCCACCGGAGCACGATTTCTGTTCTCATCCTGAAGCAAAGTTCTTAACCCGAGGCACTATTTCTGGGTTAGCGGAGTCTGAAACCTGAAGCGTATGTAACCTGAAGCGTATGTAACCTGAGGTACCACTGTATATGCATATTTATGCATACTGTACCCTGGTTTGTGCATTTTTGTACACATTGCTTGACTTACTTGGCTTGGAGAACTGTACCGCAAATTTAGGAGAAGTGTGGGTTTCTGAGGATGGCTGTGATTCACTTTGCATATTATTTTGGAAAGTGTCAGGTGTCAGAGTGCACTTCCCCTCACTTTTGCCACCTGAGGACAACTGGCAATTGGAAGCATTTAGTGGCATATTGTTGTTTGTTGCAGCTGCAAAACATGTCTCACCTGCATTGGGAGCCACAGCAGACATTGTAACCTCCCAACAATTTGACTTCACCCCCAAAGGCACACTCCCGACAGATGGATTCCAATGATTCCTGCATTGCAGGGGGTTGAACCAGATGACCCTTGGGGTCCCTTCTAATTCCACCATTCCATGATTCTACTGTTCTATGAAATTGATTGAGATAATCTTGAAAGGCCTGGTCTGAATTTCCATCATGGTATTCTTTATAGTCGTCCCACTACTGTAAAATGATCCTTTTCAAGAGCTGCAACCACGTATCACTTTCCTGACAGCTGGGTGGCCCTTTGGTCTTCATGCAAAGCAATGGAAGGGTTTCTCATTAATCTGATGATGAACTGTTCTAACACAGATTTCATTGGGCTTATTCTGTGCTGAAATATCATGGATTTTTCCCCATGTCCTTCTAAGTATTCCACCCCACACAGACACTTGTGGCACAATTTGACACCCTGTATCTTGTTCGCTTCATGCCTGGTCTCTCTAGGTTTCTTGTTCTGCTTTTGCTTGCAGTTGTATCCTTCTCATCACTCCATCAATGCTTCTGCTAATGCTTGACTGTGTTCTAAACCACTGAGCCTCTTGGGCTTGCCGATCGGAAGGTTGGCGGTTTGAATCCCCGCGATGGGATGAGCTCCCGCTGCTCTGTCCCAGCTCATCCCAACCTAGCGGTTCGAAAGCATGCCAGTGCAAGTAGATAAATAGGTACCACTGCGGTAGGAAGGTAAACGGTGTTTCCATGTGCTCTGGCACTTGTCATGGTCCTCCATGCACCAGCAGCAGTTTAGTCATGCTAGCCATATGACCCGGAAAGTTGTCTGTGGACAAACGGCGGCTCCCTTGGCCTGAAAGCGAGATGAGAACTGCAACCCCACAGCCACCTTTGACTGGACTTAACCGTCCAGGGGTCCTTTACCTTTACCTCACTCTCTTTCCCACTGTCTGTTGGCGTTCCCCAACATTTTGTTTAGGCTACATTTATTTTACGATATATATATGTTCTCTTTTCCTTCTGTTATTTGGTCTTTTGGCGTCCAATACAATTTCCACGCTGACTTTCTAATGCAAAACATGCAGACGTTTCACTGTTTTAAATATTTATATCTCCCCCTTACCATTTTAAAATTGCATTTAACATGGAGAACTTCATAATTCAGAAGTTTTGCCCAAAGTTCACCTGCCATATTTAATATGATAACCTCAATAGCAGAAGGCAGACAGCACACCCTTGCAGCACTTAACAACACTGCCAGCAGCAAGTTATATTTTCAAGGCTGTTTGCTGCTAGCTTATAACAAGCAGAACAGTTTTATGTATTAAAATAATTTTTTCATTATTTTTATTATCTGGGATCAGGCAAGAACCCCTGTATAAACGCTAGCAGTCACTTGGGATCAAACGCTAGATGCAAAAGGCAGCTGCACACCAGAGATGAACAATTTTCTTCAACACAATTACCTTGATTGAAGTTAATCTGATTTGGACTATATGTGTGTATCTAATCTTACATAAGGGCTGATGCCTTTGGTGGTTGAATTAGGTCAACACACAAAAGATAAAATAGCTAATAAGGAAGGAACATTATAAAAAAAAATTAAATTCACAATTGTATTCTATCTTTGCAAACCCAGTGCTTTGATGAAAATTGTTTATTACATGACTAAGTTCTTATGTGGAAGGCATCTTGTGGGCTTTGAAGATTTTGTAATAGCCTTAGAAATAAAATAAAAAAATGAGCAAATTGCTGTGCTTTTCTGTAATTTTGTAAAACAAGATGTTTTCAAGATGAATTATACTAGCGGACGGTATCTGTCTTGTACCACAAAACACATGTAAAATACCTGTAATTTAGTCATTTTGAGGCATGCATGAAGAAGGTAATAAACACAGCCATCCTAGTTTGCCGACACACAAGACTTCACAAGTTGGAAAGATCGCAGGCTCTCTAAATATCAAAGATGGGATTGGTACTCCACAAACCAAACTACCTGAAATTGCCTTCAAATTTAAGGTGCAATTTATTTCAAATGGTGTAAAGTTGAAGATAGAGGTTCTAACTCACATAGACAACAGCAACAAACAACGTTCAGTTTATGAGACACTGTGTCACGAGACTCAGTCCTATTACTCCAGAGCAGCCCTACAAGCTTCTGTGGGAACACTCCAGCCCAAATCCATGTGTCTGGCTGCTTAGGGCGGGGGGCGGGGAATGAGCATAGGTTAGAGCATAGACGGTACATGATATTTTGGGTGCCAGAGGCATAAAATCCAAATGGCTCCCTTTCGGATGTAAAAATATAAGGATTTATGAAATCAAAATCATTTGCTGCTTCTCAGTACCTAGCATCTATAGCAGGTCATTTATTTTTGGAAATGGTAATCCCAGCCCTGGGCTTGAATAATATGATTTATCTGTGCCCTGCAAAGGATCTGGTTACTGCAGCTACTTGGGCAGCATAAATTGCCCATTCACTACAGACCCTCTCAGGTGTCAAGACTGGCAGGGGGGACTTTCTTGGTAGTTCTGTCACTCTCAAACATTTGGGGAGTGGCAGCTTGGGAGAGAGAATTCCCTGTGGCAGTCCCCAACCTCCTCCAGGCAGTGGATATGGGGGTTAGGATAGCTTTGTTGTTTGTTTATTTTTTAAGAACCATATTCCAGAAAATGCCATTTGTATTTCTAGGTGGGTGAGAAAGAAAAATGACAGGAGTTCAGAAACTGGAGGAGTGGGAGACAAGCTCTTCTTGGTGGGGTGGGGGCTCTCCCCCACCCCACCCCACCAATGGAAGCAAAAAAGCTTATGGTTTTCAATACAGGGAAACCACAGTGGTTTCCTTGAGAATGGAGGACTTCCTTATAACTGAAAACCAGAAGCATAGATTGCCTCAGAGCAAGGGCATTACTTCAGCACATATAACGATCTTTCGTGAGATTAATCATAATTATAATATTCTTCACCTCTTGTGGGGGCTGGTGCTGGTGAAATCACCCCCCTTTTTTTGTTCTTGAGGCAAGCTTTGCCACCCACCACCTACTGTTGCAACAACACCCATTAACTGCTGACCATTGTTCTTTCTCCATGGGAATAAATGGCAGGAACGCACTTTTATAAGGGGGAAGCGAAGGGGCCTACGAACTACCACTGGTGACTATCAAGCTACTTCTTACATGCATAAGTAGGATCTATCCTGAGCTGAGTTTCCAGCTAGGTTGTAATGCGATCTTAGTTACCATTTATATATATATAAAGAGAGGGAGGGAGAGGGAGATAAGGTCTGTTGAGCCGAAACCACTACCCATTCTGTCACCATTTTCCCTTTACAAAACACCAGCAGTATGCTAGATATCACAGAGGTTCCGAGCCAGAAGTCTTGCAATCATGAAATCTGACAGGACAAAGGTGAAGCAATGGGGTCCCTGCTTTCAAGTCTATCTATAGACTGCATTGAAAGAGGCTATATTTATTCCTTGTATTTTCGTCTCCCCAGCCCATCAATTATTGATGCACCTACTGTGTACTATTTGGAGATGGTAGGGTCATTTCACATACTACGTTGCCCATCACAGAGATATTTCCCTGTAGGTACATGGGTCAGGAAGCCAAATTACAAAGCGTCTTGCACCGTGTATGCCGCACAAACGCATTTGTGCTATTGTTCACATGCCTCAAGATGTATCCTTTTCATTGTATAGAAATAAACCTTAACATTGAGGGGGGGGGGAGTCAGGTGTGCAGCACCCCTTAGCCAATAGCACAAATAACTTGAACTACCCAATCTCACATTTTGATCACTAACACATTTCGATCACTATAAACCAAGGGGTTCGTTTTACAGTAATCAGAAAATGCCTCCAGAATAATTAAATTACACTGTAATTCAGAAAATGAGCAAATGTGCATTTGTTTGCTTGCAATTTCCCCCCTGATGATTCAGGCTTTGGAAAGGATTCACCATACAGTGGTACCTCGGGTTAAGAACTTAATTCGTTCTGGAGGTCCGTTCTTAACCTGAAACTGTTCTTAACCTGAGGTACCACTTTAGCTAATGGGGCCTCCCACTGCCGCCACACCACCGCCGCTGCACGATTTCTGTTCTCATCCTGAAGCAAAGTTCTTAACACGAGGTACTCTTTCTAGGTTAGAGGAGTCTGTAACCTGAAGCGTCTGTAACCTGAAGCATCTGTAACCCAAGGTACCACTGTAAACACGTAAACCTTATTTGGTGCATTATTAGCATGTGTCCTCTGTTCCCTGAACCATTCTCTTCCCAAATGTTATGAGAGAAAACACCATACTCCAAAACAGTAATCTTGAATTACAGCAGTAGGTGAGTTGGGAGCAGCTGCTGCTTTTCACTGTAATATTCTTTTTCCCTTATTGCCCTCTTATTCTCCCATCCTCAGCTTCCTTCTTTTCAAGATCATCCTCCTTCCTTTAGTGATGTAAACAGGATACTCTACAACCCCCTCCTCCCACACCGCTATCCAAAAGCAGCTATACTTTCCTGTATACCCAATGGCTGCAAAATGGTGTCCCTGCACTAACGCATACCCTTCAAGTGTCCTGTTTTTCCTTGGGCATCCTGGAATTACAGAAGCCATCCTGGCTGCTGATTTGATCCCAGAATCTCCTGTTCCCCCCCCCCTCCAGTGCTGCTGCCACCAAGCAAGGGGACAAGGGTGAGCTGGTGTTTTCAGCCAGCTCTAGTGCTTGCAGTGGTGCTCTCTTGTGAGCACAGCACCAAAAGACATGGATATCTCGGTGCCATACTCTCATGTGAACCAGGTAAAAAAAAAAAAAGGAAAGGTAAAGGACCTCTAAACGGTTAAGTTCAGTCAAAGGCCACTATGGGGCGCGGCACTCATCTCGCTTTCAGGCCGAGGGAGCCGGCATTTGTCCACAGACAGCTTTCCAAGTCATGTGGCCAGCATGACTAAACCGGTTCTGGTGCAAGGGGACAACGTGATGGAAACCAGAGCACATGAAAATGCCATTTACCTTCCCGCCGCAGCGGTACCTATTTATCTACTTACACTGGCGTGCTTTCGAACTGCTAGGTTGGCAGGAGCTGGGACAGAGATGGAGCTCACCCTGTTGCAGGGATTCGAAACTCCGACCTTCTCACCGGCAAGCCCAAGAGCCCAGTGGTTTAGACCAGGTAACTCGCATGGAAGCGGTCCCTTCCAGGGAGCGAAAACAACCTATAAAGCTGATGTGCTACAACCATGCATGAATGGCAAGCTGCATTCAGTTTTATGAGTAACAAGTGGTGCCTGCCTGAATTAAACAAATCCATGAAAGGTCATAAGGCCCACCTGAGCGTTTATATCCCTGCTCGATCATGGAGGAGCACTGTTATTTGTTTCAGAAACTTGTCTGGCTCCAAATAGAAGTTGGGAATGTAGTGTTGCTTCTCCTATGCTGTTGAATATTCTTACAGCAGAGATTCGGCAGGCATCCTTTTCTAACTTCCAGACAACTCTTGAAGCCTTTTTTTTTTTTTAATGCCAACAGACCTATTCAGTTCTTGAATTGTTTTCTGTGGAAGACAGGTCTGATCTTGCAGTGTTGGCTCCTCAATTTAGGCAAAAAGAAAAAGAAAAGAAAAAGGTTTAAAACTAAAATTTAGCTTTCAGGATTTCAATCCTCTACAAACCTTGCTTTGAAATTCAACTGTTACATTTGAAACGCTGAAAATCAGAATATTATTGCTTAAAATTAATCAACAAGGGTTGAATACTCTAAAATGTAGAATAATCCTAATAGATAATGAGGGGGGAACCCCAAAATAAAATTAGATTTAGATATTGCCAACCAGACTGGAGTTGGGAGTGTGATACTTTTTACCCCTTCTCATTTCATTTCAGCTGCAATTTCCATCATCTCTTCTGTTCATCCAGGATTCTCTTGCTTCCATCCTAAGGCACTGTGTCCCTCCATACAGGGAACGCCTGGTATCTTTTACAATCCAGGGAAATACAGCTCATTTAAATGACTGGAATTTAACCATATTGTTAAATGGAATACCTAGTTTCTTTGGACTGAGGGTCATAAAAGCATGTACACACCTACATGTACACACGCACACCTCTTTGTGTGTGATTTCACTGTTTTAGATGAAGAAAGATACTCTTAACAGCACAGTCTTTTGTGTGTTTACTTCGAACTGAACTGTCCAGTGGGGTTTATTGCCTTGCACATACACATCCAACATTACCTGTTTTTTGGCACTTTCTTCCTCTTAGTCATTCGTTTGTTTTCCGCAAAGGTACAGTCAACCCTTTGAAATTACATCAGAAAGTCCACAATGAAAAACAGTTTTGATATTTGTTCTGATGAATGATATTTAATTGGAAGAAAACATTCCAGATATTTTCAAAACAAGAAATATATCAATTAGTTTCTACCAGTCTGTATGTGTTGTTCCTTTCCTCACCACACAAACAGAAAAGGTAGTGTTTGTTCTTTCTAAAACTTAAGTGTTTTTGTACTAGCTGGTATAACACCACCCCCTACTGTTCATAGTCAACATGTGATTTAAACAATAATTTTACATGCAGCATATCAAGTTGCCTTAGAAAGAGTATACCGAGCGGAATAGGAAGAATGTATTTCATTGTTGGATTTCCAGTTACATATTCACTAAATTATCTGTTGTCAATTAAATTAGTTAAGTCATTATATAATTTGGTTGCTAGATAAGATTCCAGGAAAACTAGTACCTTGCTGCTACACATCTCTACTCAGATGTAAGCCCCACTGAGTTTAATGAGACTCACTCCCTGGTAAGGGAGCATAGAACTGCAGCCACAAACAAAGATGAAGTAGAGGAATACAATTTTGGCTTACATATTTAGAATGTAGCTATATGATTTACATTTTACAATGGACATGGGCATGTCATATTGTAAAAATACACCTTGTCTGTTCATTCGTTGGCCAATCTACATAGCAGTTTCAGCCTTCGAAAGCAAATTCAGTTAAATATCAGCATTCTGTGATTGTGGATCTCCCACTTTAGGAGTAGATTAATAGTAGATTAAAATACAGAGGAGGAACTACTGCTTTGCCAGCTGGCTACTCTATTCCCAGTCATTACAACTTGTGATCAAACCCCTGTATTTATAATTGGCAGTCAATCCTAACAACACCTTCAAGTACCAGCTAATTGATCACATGTGTATGAAGGTTTGTACCTAATGTATGAAATCTGGTTTCTAGATCTGGGAGGAGAGATAAATCATGATCCATCATAGCATTTAGTAGAGATCTAACACAGGGTATTCAAAACACACCACATGCATGATGTTAGCAACTTACCAATACCGAAAGCTGTCTTTTACTGAAGCATACTAATCTATGCTGAGCAGGAGCAACTCTCCAGGATTTCTGGAATGGGTCTCTCCTGGTCTTTCCAAGATGCTGGTGGTTGAATTTGGGGTCTTCTGCACCTACTACTGAGCTCTACTGCTGAGCTATGGCCCTTCTTCAAAGTTTGCAGTACAGGAAGCTAACAATGAAGCTGTTAGAAGGTGCACAACTCTGCCCTTCAGAATTCCCTGGAATGACGTTGTGGAAAGGAGGAGTTCCACCAAGGTTATCCTTGCCCATCACCAGGGCCAGATCAGTCTTAGGTGTTGACCTGGAAACCATTTCTGGAGCAGCGATCATCGCCATAATCTCAATGTCATCCCTACAGAACCGAAGGTAGCCACAATGACAGCTGCAGAGAAGCTATGCTACCCGAGGACACCGGCCCAGGATGATTCCCACTAAGTGCAATAAAGTTGCATGGGACACCGTGTGCATCCACTGGGCTTTCCTGAAATATGCCTCCAGTTAGGAACATAGGAAGCTACACTGTCATAAGTCAGATCGTTGCTCCACCTAGCTGAGTGTTCTCTACACTGACTGGCAGTGGCTGTTCGGGGTTTCTGACAGGTCTCCCGCAGCCCTACCTGGAGATCCTGGGGGTTGATTCTGTGACCTTCTGCACCAAAAGCAGTTGCTCTATCACTGAGCTATGGCCCTTCCCCAAATTCTCTCGATCAAGTTTGGAAGCTCTCAGGAATTTTAAGAAGTTTTAATGTTTTAAAACACTGACCATTTTAGAACTTTGCTTCCACTCGGCTGTGACTATGTATTTGTTTTCTTGATTTTTTTTTTTAAAATGCTCTATTATAAAGGCTTTATAGTTGTTGCCATGGATTTTAAACCGTATTGTAAACTGCCCCAAGATAAGTGTTTACAAAGGGCAATAGACAAATGCTGCAATCAAGGTCTAGAATATGCTAGCAAAAGAAGCAGGAGAAGGGGAGGTGGTGGCCTAGTAATTTCCCCTCTATACTTTAATCTATTGTGGAACTGATAGATTCAGCAGCCATGGTTTTATCTTCCTCTTTCCTCCCCCTCCCCCACCCCCATTATTTGATCTTTCTCCCTGCACACACAGGATTCTACATGTCCCACACAGCAGGTGAGAAAGGAAGGAGACAAAAGCTTCCAGATGGGTAGACAGGTTGCAGAAGGTCTCATCTTCTGATTCATCAGCAGATTTAAAGGTCATGGGGAAATCTCAGTGTTCCATCCTGCCAAGGCTACCTAACTTTGGGAGAACGCCAGCTATGATCTTGAATAATCCCTTGAATGATTAAAGCGGAACATAGGAGAGCGCTACTGAAAGACCTTACAGCTTCGCAGCACCATTTGCAGGCAGCAAAAGTGGGGGACACCATTTTTCTGGGATGGGGGATGAATTTCCAGTTCACCTTTTCGTGGGGAGAGATTACGTGGATCAGCATGATGTCATATCATCCTAATGTTCCATGCTTATTATTTGAGGGTGGTGTATAAGGACATCAGTTGCAGTGGTGGGAGGACAGAAACATTTTAAAGGAAAGAACCCCTGGCTTTCTCTACTGTCCAAGTAAGCCAGTTCCCTCTGAGGCTTTCAGGGCAGTAGTCTGAGATGAGAAACTGGAGGTGGGATTTGTGCCAGGGAATCAGATTCAAGAGACAAAGCCATAAGTCAGGAGTGCAGAGCAAGTCAGAATTAAAGGGGAAACCAGGAGGCATGACCAAAATCAGAGGTCAGGTCTCAAGAGCAAGCCAAAAGGACCCAGGGACAAACGTAAGACAAGAAGAAGATGTTGCTAGGGCAAGGCTCAAGTAGAACAGCATGCCCCCTGATACACTTTCCTCTCTAGGAGGAACCAGTGTCTAGCTTGAGTGTAGTCAGCTCTGGGCCTGAGGGTACTTCATTGCATGGGCCAGGGAAGGGGAACCCCAAGGTGTGTTTTTTTAAGCAGATCTTCCAAATGCACAAATGCACAAATTCTCCATCAGACAACCCACACTATAAAAAAACAAATGGGCACAAACTGTGCTTTTCTCTTTGCTTACACCCTGTATCAGGGATGATTTCTCCATAGGAGTCAGTAGTTTGAGCTATACCACACAGTAACTGCCTAATAGTGGCCCTTGCACTGACATAAATCAGTGGCATTTACACTGGTGCAAGGGCCACTGGGTCATCCTAAATGTTGCATATCTATTCCTGCTGCTTCAACAAACTTGCACTGCCAGAACTGGTACTTTTCAAACACTGGGCTTCTCCAGTTTTCACCAAGTTGGTCTATTAAGCACAACTCAGCAGGTGGCGTAAACTGGTCCATTTTACACTGGAGTTAAAAGGGCCTGCAGACTTTCAGTACTGACTGATTCACAGAAGAAACTGGCCACTTTCTCATACCATCTCCTCCTGCCCCCTCCTACCATATGATTAATTGGGGTTCTTAAAAACATAATTAAACATTAGCCCCAAATCCCATAATTTATGTGTATTCACAAATGCCCCTAGAAATCAGTCTGCTGAGCCCACCATCCTTCTCTTGCTCAACCCACTAGCAGAAAATATAGACTTGGTGGCCCAAGAAAGATTTATGAAACAAATCTATGTTGGGTTGTGAACAAGGACAGCTCCATCACATCTGAATCCTACTGCTGCCATTACCCAGAGCCAGGTCTTAGACATGGTACTCGGATATGGAGAGGTACTGAAGAAGCCCTATGCTGGATACCATGTCCTAATAGATAACAGAGGTGAGATGGTGCAGGTGTAGAGGCTTGTCATGTTCTGAAGTCTGGCCATGAGATATGAGCTGATCTAGCCAGACTACAAAGATACCAAAGGTAGGGTTTCCCTACCATGAGGGAACCATCTTTGAGTACACTGAGGGATCCCTGGGATGGGAAATTTCTTCAAACCTGATTCTGAGGGGAATGGAGAAGCCATTGGAAGGTTACAAACCTTGGGTTCATATCTACACCAGTATACCTGCAAGGGTAGATAAAATGCACTTAGCATCAGCAGCTTCAACACTTCTGAGTGTCTTCCTTCTGGAGGACTTCCCATGTTGAGAATAAGGCATGAAGCCAAAATAATTCACCTACCAACATCTGGGAAGTAGGGAGGATCCAAGCGGACAAGTATCAAAGATGTGTTTTGAGATGTACCATGTAAATGGATAGAGGCTTCTGATTGGAAACACAAGTTGAGGGCTTGCCATTCTTGACTTAGATTAATTGATATGCTTTTACTACCTGTCCTGCTATGACTTAGACATCTGGATACGGGAAGGAGACGGTTCTCATCAGAAAAACAATCGCTCTGGAATTCATTTCCCCTTTTGGTCTGACAGAGTCTGAAGCTGTTTACCTCCAGGGCACTGTGTAACTCTTGCTTCTTTCCTTCCTCACTTGCCCGAGGGCTTCATGCAGGAAGATGTGTCTAACGTATCCTGGGAGATTCATGTAGCTAACGTTGGCCATCAACGTGAGTTTTTTTGAGTGTGCTTAAATAATGTACATTCTCTCAGATAATACTTTATGAATATAGTTCAACAAATCTTACTAAACCTCTGAAGTTTTATACTTCTATTGATATAGTCTGTTGTGGTCCCAGTATATTCTGGCTCCACTGTTGGAGGCAATATGCTTCTGAATGCCAATTGCTGGAAACTGCAAGAGGCAAGAGTGCTGTGTGCTCAAGTCTTTCTTGTAGGCTTCCCATAGACATCTGGTTGGCCACTGTAAGGACAAGTTGCTGAACTGATCCAGCAGGCTGTTCTTTTGTTCTAAGCTACTGTGTGCCATTTGAACTCGGACAGATAGGTATGAACCTCACGTGGACAATTATTATCCAACCCACATACACATCAAAATCTTTACTGTGTTTTTATTTATTTTTCAAGTCAGAAAGCAAAAGAAAACTCAACTCACCCACTGCTTTCTTGAATAAGAAGGCTTTATATCACTTTTTATCAAGTTTGGGCTCTCTTGAAAAATGTAGCTCCAAAATGGAGCACATAAACACAAAAAATATCTCTCCATATGCTTGCACTATTTGGCCTGCCACATAGAAGGCAGTCAGGTAACAGGACCCACCTGACAGATTGTTTAGAGGATGAAGGGAGTCAAGGCTCGTCCAGCATTTCTGTTCTGTTTTTGTTATCTGCTTTCATCCTCTCCCATTGAGTAACTTAACAGTATTTTGCCACATTCAATATTCATTCACTGATAATCATCCCTATGACAATTCTTCCATCCAAACAAAGGTGTTGTCTTTTGGGAGCCCACTACCCAAAACCTCTCTCCTGATTCATATCACCCCTCACATTGCTTCTACCACTCAGCAGACTCCCAGACTCACAGGCTGTGGCTTTGTCCACCTAGTCCATGCCCAGGTCCTCAAAAAATATGAAAGACCAAGATCTCATCCAACCCACCCAAACACAAAAAGTGCAAGCCTCCCACTCCAATGCTCAACACCAGTTGGCAGTCACTAAAGATGGCATCTGCTTGGACAAATAACATAGCAGGACCAGCTAGAGCAGGGCTAGATAATCTTTAGCCCTTCATTTGTGGTAGAACTCCAAGTCCCATCAGACCCAGCCAGTATGGCCAATGTTAGAGATGAAGGGAGGTGCAGTTCAGCAACATATAGAAGGTCAAAATCTCTTCAGCCCTAAACTAGAGTAACTGATGATCCTGTCAGTATATCTTCCTCTCCTTATGAAAAGTCCCACAGAAATTATGAGCAAGACGTGTGCTCTGATATTTTATTTGCCACGTTCCTCATAAAGGATAAGAAGAGTAAGCATGAGAGCATTTTTGTTGCCAGAAAATTTGAACTCACCCATGTAGCTTCCTCCAGGTACGTTTGCAATTCAGAGCCTTCATATGCACCAGTCCAGTGTGGACCCAAAAAATATTTTGTAGCTCTGGTTCTCTAGAGCAACTTCCCCCAACCTGGTGCCCTCCAGATGCATTGGCCGATGACTCTAATAATAATAATAATAATAATAATAATAATAATAATAATAATAATAATTTATTTGTACCCCGCCCATCTGGCTGGGTTTCCCCAGCCACTCTGGGCGGCTTCCATAGAAACCAAAAAACACTAAAATATCACACATTAAAAACTTCCCTGAAGTTTTAATCATCCCCAGCCACCCTAGCCTGTTGAGCGTTGAAGTCCAACACACCCAGAGTGCACCAGATTGGGAGACTGCTTGCTATGTTATTGGATTAGGCCCAAAACCCTGCACAAAAGCTTGACTTTTCTATGGCATTACCTTGGGCTCTAACTAATGGTTGTATCCATTGCAAGGACATTATAGGATATTTTTTTAAAGAATCTTTTTATAAAAAATACAGTGACTTTTTAAACTTGACTAACCTAAGATGAGGAATAATTCTCTTTTAACGCAGGGGGGAATAAAAAATCCAAAATATTTGCACACATGTAAGAGTTACCAGTCCTAACAGAAAGCAAAAGAGATCCCCAGCTTGACTTTTATGTTGGTGTCAGAAGGGTTTTTGACTCCTTCTCTGTTTGCTTCTCAAGTGAAATGCAAAACATTCAGAGCTGAAACTATGGCAAAATGTAAATATCTAATACAGCAGCCATAAATTATAAAAGAAAGTCGCTTGTAACTTATCCTCTTATGCCTTCTGAGAAACTTAGCTCATTTTTATGACCAAGACTTCAAAGGACAAAAGCCGCTTCATAAAAAGGTCTAATGTCCATTCTAAACTGCTGAGGATAACTCTAAACGTTTAAAAGTTTTATAGTTCTTAAATGATTACAAGAAACTCAGCAAGTAGTATAATGGGCATGATTGTCTTTTAACCAAAACCAGATCAAAAACTACTGTGCAAGATTTGGATTATGGGTGGCTGACCCTCATGGGGTTCTGGCCCTATTTTTAGATTTTACAAATGAATTCACATTTTGGAGCATTTCTTCTGGGAATGAACTTCATCATTTCTCCAGCATTTGTATGTAAGTAAAGAGTCAATGCATGCTACACACAAGTACTATATATACAATAATGATTGAGGCTGAATAGGATGCAGAGGGATAAAATGCAAGAAACCAATTGGAGTAGCAGTCAGTGTGGTTCCCGGGTGTCATGATCCCCTTGGTTCTGGCATGGTTTGGCAGCCCCAGATGGAAGAAGAGGAGGAGAAAGAAGGAGAGGAAGCAGAGGGAAAGCTTGAAGACTGGTACCCAGGGATGGAGGATGGAGGTGCTCCCCTTGTGCTTCCAGATGAAGGAGAGGGGGAAGCAGAGCCACCAGCTCTCCATTGTCCCTCCTGAAGAATGCAGAACTTCACTGAGGAAGGGAGTGGACTTCAACCAGCCAGTGGGAGAGACTGAGGAGTCAGAGGACTCAAGAACCATGTGCTACCTCCATAGGTGGTCAATGGTATCAAATACCAATGAGAGATACCAAGAAACGGGAGCAAGGTCACACTCGCCCGCTATGCAATCAGCCAACTCAGTTCCATGGCCAGGTCTGAACCCAGATTGGAATGGATTGAAACAATCTGTGTCTTCCAACAATGTTGTCCCCACCAAGACCTTCACCACCACCTTCCCCAAGAAGGATACTTCTCGACACTTCTTCACACAGTCCACAGTCAGACTAAGGAATTCACTCTCCCAAGAGGTAGTGATTATTTAAGAAGAGGCTTAAACATATTCATGGTTCTACCAGTTGATAGGAATCATAAGTGGGAACAGCGCTCTTGCACTCAGAGCCTTCCTGCAGGCATCTGGCTGGCCACTGTGAGAACAGAACCCTGGACCAGATGGGCCTTTCAACTGAACCTATCAGGGCTTTTCTTTAATCCCTATGCATGGTTTGGAAAAGGTAGAGAGCAATAATGTGCCTTTCCTGTTTCCAGCATATCGGGTTAGTTATCCATGCAGCAGCAATAATGTTCAAAGAGGGCCTACTCAAAGAAGGGTCTAAGGTTCTCCACTGCAGCACTACAAAATGGCAAAGGGAACAGAGATTGGCTACTTCTGGGTGCTAGCTGTTCATAGCAGCTACCCACATGTGCTGACCTCCTTTGATGTTGCCAGTTCGGGAGAGATAAAACAAAGGAATAATCTGCAGAAATTTTACTTTTTTCACTCTACATCCCCCTAAATCCTGCTCCACATGATGCACAACTCACAACGTATATTTCTCTGCTATGAATTCATGTTAGGGCTACAGAAGAAGCTTTTTGCCTGAGTGAAGTGGTGCTCAAGCCAGCTTTTAGCATTGAGTGAGCAAGACAGCTGGGTCAAAGAGTTTCATTCCCCTCCATCCCCTTCCAAAATACTGTCAGCTGAACCTATTTTAAGCATCACTCAGATAATAGAGCAGCAAGCTATCAGGAATTGCTCTTCAGCTCCACCCTTCATCGGAATGAAGGTTCATCTGAGCTTCCCTGGCTCCAGCATCCCAGTAGTCCCAGTAAAAGATTGTTAGAAGCGTCTGTTGGCAGGAATGTCGATAACTTCAGATAGAATTTTCTGGTTGTGCTGTAGTGCTGTTCATACCCCTATCCTGCTTTGACCCTTGATGAATAAGTACCTTTTGCATCTCACCTGGTATATTTGCCTCATTTCTGCCCATTTGGTTTTAGCTTCCCTTCTGCATCATATAGTGACAACATCTACATCCTCTATAGCTGAAATTCAAGGGGATGTCACATCATAGTAACCACTAAAAAAACCCACGAGAAAACAGAATCCTTACTGAGCTGCACCTTACGATGCTTGATAAATTAGATCTTTATGATTTCCTCTATGAATTGACCTATTCTGCACTCCTCAGAGAATGTGCCAACTGAAATTTAGCTATCCACTGGAGTTGCCTCTGAAATATCTAAGTTCAAAAAGGGATTTAAATACATATTTTGAGAGACATGTCACATTCAGTTATGAATTTAAAGAGAAAAGCTGCATTTAAATACTAATTCAGAGGGGGGAAGGGCACCAGAGATATAGGGAATAACATATGGGGGAAAGAACAGAAGGGGAAGGGGGGGAAGAGTGGATATTGGAAAACGGACATGGATTCAAAATAAGTATTTTTGTACTTCCTAACTGTATGTAAAGTGTATGTAATAAAAGTTTGGCAGGTCAATATAGTGATTTATTTAAGACAAATCAATATATACACATTAAACTGACATATGTAATCTCATGGATTGACTACTTCAGTGCATTCATAAAACCCTAAGAAGAGCTTGCAGGATCAAACCAGTGCCCCATCACTGCCTCCTGTGGGAGCCAGTGCCATAGTTTAATTATGTGCTGCATGAATATGTACCGGTACTTTCTTTTATCCGTCCTGATTCTTCCAACATTCATCTTCATTGGAGGACCATGAGTTCTAGATCTAGACAGTGAAAAAGTTTTCTCTGTCCGATTTCTCCATGCCATTCTATATGGGACTGCCGTTTAATATCTTATCTTCAGCTGCTGAAGAATATGACGGCTTTTCCTTTTACGCAAGAAAAATGGAGGGAGCATATACAATCAATATTTCAGCAACTTCACTTTTTTTTAAAAAAATGTACAAAAGCTATTGTAACATTTAACACTTAAGCAACATGTGGGATTTATCATGTAAGTTGATAGACCAACTTGCCCTAAAAATATCAACAAGTTTCCTAATCAATGGCTGGGGTCAGCAATAATGTTAAGGTTTGCTGGGCAGACTAAAGAATTATCTTAATCCTTCCCCTAATGCCGTCTCAGTGGAGAAAGGCAGTTATTGCATACATGAAAGTTAGACCTGCCACAAAATAAGAACTGCAGCTGACAAGCTGAATAATATACTTATTTACAAAAAGCAGCTTTAAGCTGTCCTTTAAGCATGAGCCATACACAGATTTAGCACCGAATTCTTTCTTTTCAGGACATTGTAGCAGGTATGAAACCCCATTCAAGCCATATGGTGGCAGAGGGCAGCATTCCATCCCAAGGGACTTGTCAGACTTACCCACAATCTATTGTCGGGCGCTGTTGGTGAAAATTGATACTCACTTAGTTTAGCTCAACAGAAGTCCCCTTGAAGATACTATCAAGAGTACAAAGATCACACCAACTGCCTTGCATTTATGTCAATCTGCCACATGTTTCTCTTCATACTGGTGCTAATCATACCATAAATTGGATGCCTTGCTCCTTCCATTTCCAACTGCATACTGCTTTAGCAGAGCGACTCGGCAGCCAGGCGTTCTCCAACAGGAAAGCGGGATTTCACTAAGTGTAGAGAGATATTTCAGATGCCGACAAGTTCATTTATTTAGGCAAACTATTTAGTGCATGCTTACACACGCTCCAGAAATATTATGAAAGCCAGTGTATTTAATTGCCTTCTTATCATCGACACTAACGAAACCTACACTATTGTTAGCATTAGCGTTCTATTCTATTCAAGGTTGCTTTGATTAAAAATGTGTTATATGTAAATCAAAATAAAAGGCACAGACCAGACACACAAGTGCAAAACAACAAAGGAGAACGCTAAAGGATATCAGCTAGACCATGCCAAAATAACCCAATGAAGTTTTTGAAAAAGCATATAAATCCAGTTGCGGTCAAATACATGTTTCCTTGCTAATAGAATTGATGGAGTTATTCAGCATCCTCATCTTACAGCTGATGACTAGGTCAAGCTTAATGAGATGTGGCCCTCCAGATGTTGTTGGACTCCAATTCCCATCAGCCCCAGCTAGCATGGCTAGTGAGGAGGGATTAAGGGTCTAGGCTTCTGTACATTTATTGGCTGCTGACAGAGTTGCTGTTTGCAATTGCTGACATGATGCTAATACAAATGCCTCAATCACTCGTTATATTAGAGGTCAACAACCATCCAATATCCTCCCCACCCCGCATTCAAACTTCCACTATAAAAATACAGACTTTAGCAGCAGCAACAGGAGGAGCAAGAAAACCCCAACAGCACAATTATAAAACCATCTATGTAAACCTATTGAAATCAGCATTCTTTGTTAATAAATTTTATTTAAAAGAAACTCTCATTAAAGTAAAGGTAGAATCATTTTCTTCTACTAGGATTACAAGAGTGCATAGTATATGGAACTTCTGGAGATGGTGCAGAAGCTTCAATGAGCATAGAAAACAATTGCCAGAATTTTGACTGGCATTGCTCAAACTTATCCTACATTGCCAGCTCTGAAAGTGTTTCACCAACTGTTCACTTCCAAGCCCAGTTCAAGTGCCAGTGCTTATAACTTACAGCCCTAAGCAACTTGGGTTTCAGTTATCTGAAAGAACACTTAATCCCAGATTGACATGCCCATGTTTTCAGGTGATCAGATTAGGAGTGCTTGAGGAATGTGCTCTTTTAAAATTCTGATACGAAATCATGCGTAACTGGAACATTGCTGTTCTTCAGAATTTACACTTTTCCAAATTTTGCAATGGATAAAATATACCAACGTATATTTAAAGGACATGCTTGGGAATAAAATATGTTTAGCAATGTGCCTTTTGTTGGAAAACACATTCAAAATAATCTATTTATATAATATTTAAATAGGAACTTTATGCCACCTGAAATGCTTTGCAATTTTTGTGATCCCAACCATTTACTGGGCCAGACACAATTCTGTCCTATCTTGTTGAGAACTCTCGACAAGAGGTATGGATGCATGATTTCAGTTGGCCCCAAAGCTTATTGTGGGGTACCCACAAACCCCATTCCCTTCTTTGTTTCTATAGAGTTAGATTGGCAATTAAGGATGTACCATGTCTGACAATGTCTTGCCTCTAAATTAATCACTGGGCCATGTGCAATTGTATGTCATCTCATAAAGGACACTCTTCTGAAGGTGTGAGTGGCTGATTTTGTGTTGACCCAAAGCACACCCACACACCAGTCCTTTATTCATTTCTATAAACACTGGTGATTATCAACATGGGGCACCAAGATTGCCAATGTCTCACACCCTAAGCAAACATTGGAATGGAGTTGTAGACATATGATTTGGGGTGGCCTAAAGCTTGTTTTGGGAGGTTTCTAGCTGCAATAATATATAAGAACATAGATGGGGAAAAGAAAGGGTTTGAAAAATAAGGTAATGTTATAAGCTGTAATGCTTTAAATGAAGGATTTGCTGAACAAATAATCTTAATTGGGATACAAGAAGGAGAAGTATGAGGAGGTCTGAGAAATTTGTTATTTAAAAGTATGGTTTATGAATTTTATGTCTGTGTTTAATGTTTCTGTTTGTTTTGTTTGTTTGTTTGTTTAAAAAATTGGAAAATTTAATAAATATTCTTTAAAAAAAAATAAAGCTTGTTTTGGGGACGCGGGTGGCGCTGTGGGTTAAACCACAGAGCCTAGGACTTGCCGATCAGAAGGTCGGTGGTTTGAATTCCCGCAATGGGGTGAGCTCCCATTGCTCGGTCCCTGCTCCTGCCAACCTAGCAGTTCAAAAGCACATCAAAGTGCAAGTAGATAAATAGGTACCACTCCAGCGGGAAGGTAAACGGCATTTCCGTGTGCTGCTCTGGTTTGCCATAAGTGGCTTAGTCATGCTGGCCACATGACCCGGAAGCTGTCCGCCGGCTCCCTCGGCCAATAAAGGGAGATGAGCACCGCAACCCCAGAGTCAGTCACGACTGGACCTAATGGTCAGGGGTCCCTTTACCTTTAAAGCTTGTTTTGGGGTGAACAATTTCTTAAACATGTCTATGTACAGTGGCTATTATTGACATGGGGGAACCATGCCAGGCAGCATATTCTGCTGTCCAAATCATCACATCCTCTTTGGTTGGAAGAGGTCTCAGACACAATGTGAGACCTTTGAAGACCCTATAAAAGCATGCCCCGTTCTGCCCTGTAATAAGATCATGCTCCAACCCAACAGCACATTGCATTAAAAAGGACAGTAACACTTTTATATGCTGCCTCCTAAGCTCGTCTGATTTCTGCATCAAAAAACAAAAGCTCCTCCTGCAAGTATTCTAAACTTTGCATCTACTGGACGACAAGTAGAGAACCTCCCATTCTGGCCTTCCAGAAGGACTAAGCCTTATTTATAACGAGGCTGGAAATGTGTTATCTGAATACAAGTGTTCTTCTCTCCTGATCTCCCTGAGAAGAAACAACCTGGTGTTTACTAATTCATGTCCCGTTGCCATGGATATGATTGAAATATTATGCCTTGGCATCATGACTTCAGGATCAAATAGGAGAAGGTGAAATACAGAAGAAAAGATGGCCTAAGCAGATGACATACTCCGTGTTGTTGTTGTTTTACAAACCAGAATATCTTTTTTAATTAGTTGCCGTGTCAAGGCCACTCATTTTAAAAACGCATGAAAGACAAGTGGTTTTTTTACTTTAATATAATACATCCTGGAGATTTCATGTCATGCCTATAGCAAGCCTCTTGAAAGTGTCTCCATACCTAACAAGTAGAAACAAGCAAACTTTCTTTTCCTGTTAGACGTTTTAAACAGAACATTTCTGAATCATACTTGGTAACCGTGGCAGATGGTGGGCTGTAATTCTATCGTTTGGAGGGTTAACCTTACAGGTCATACTTTCGCGTCATGGGAAAGTCAGACAAGGATTTAATCCAAAACAAGCAGGACATGACAAATAAAACAATCTCTGTTTTGCATAGCAATAGCTCTGTAATAATAATCATAATCATAATAATATTATCTACACATTTCAAAGTTAATATTGGATAAACTTATTTATTCCAGTAGTCTACAGCACATAAAGCACATGAGAATGACCAGAGGCTGGCTACAGAAAACAATAATCTAAGTCAATAATTAGGAGACCAATTTAATTAAAATGCTAGTAATCAAAATGGCCCACATGGTGGTCTAGTGACATGAAGATTCAACAGCTAAAAATTCAATTAGGAATACAGAACCTGCCTTTTGCTGTTTCAGACCATCGGTGCATCTGCCTCAGTATTGTCCATGCTGATCTCTACCAGCCTTACCTAAAGATGCCAGGATTGAATCTGGGACCTTCTGCATGCAAAGTATATTAATAGTAGTAGTAGTAGTAGTAGTAGTAGTAGTATCATCATCACCACCACCACCACCACCATCATCATCATGCCCACAAAAATTAAAATGGCCATGAATAAAATGCAGGTAGCTAAAAATTAAATGGTAGTAGAAATAAAAACAATATAGAAACAAATCTTTTGAAATGCAGATAGTAAAGATAAAGGACCCTTGGATGGTCAAGTCCAGTCAAAGGCAGCTATGGGGTGCGGAGCTCATCTCGCTTCAGACAGAGGTAGCCGGCATTTGTCCACAGACAGCTTTCTGGGTCATGCCTAAACTTCTTCTGGCACAATGGAACACCATAATGGAAACCAGAGAGCACGGAAACGCCGTTTACCTTCCTGCCACAGCGGTACCTATTTATCTACTCACACTAGCATGCTTTCAAACTTCTAGGTTGGCAGAAGCTGGGACAGAGCAACAGGAGCTCACCCCATCATGGAGATTCGAACCACCAACCTTCTGATCAGCAAGCCCAAGAGGCTCAGTGGTTTAGACTACAGCACCACCCGCTCCCCTTTTAATGTAGATAGTAAAAACAGCATGACCCTATTGAAAGCCCTTTCCTTAAAAGCAGTCAATTCCCAAAAGCCTGCCAGAATAAAACAGTCTTCACCAGCCAGCAGAAGGACATCAATGAATGTGCTAGTCTAGCTTTTCTAGGAAGGGAGGGCATGAAATAAAAAAATAGTTTTCAATTTTCAAATAAGTCCAGAGTGTTCAGTCATCTTCTAATCTGCAAAGTGTTCTTTTTAAAAAATTATAGGTGCTCATTTGGAGCTGAACCTAAACTTTATGGGCAGCATGTATATCTCCAGGCCAATCATTGAAGGAGAAAAGAGAAATTAAGAAATTTTAATCCTATAAGAGGGACAAGCAAATGAGCAATATACAACATTATAGCATTTGTCTAACCTAGTGCCCTCCAGTTGTTTTGGACTTCAGCTCCCATTATGCCTGGTCATTGGCCATGCTGGCTGAGGCTGATATATGGAGCTGTAATCCAAAAAGATCTGGAAGGGACCAGGCTGAGGAAGACTGACCTAGATCCAGGAGTTAAACTTAAGCTGATACAGCTTTGCTGGGATTTTCTGATGCAGCTGAATTTGGCTCTGCAAAGCAACGACAGCTCAGCATAAGCTCTGGAGATGTGGTAGGACAGGCCAGAATCTGTCGATCTTTCTTTTATTGTGATTGATTTTCTGCAGGCAGGCAGTCATCTAGTAAAGATGACTTTCCTTTCCTTCCGCCTTCTGGATGCTACTGATGAAATTCCATCTAAAGTTGTGTGTGTGTGTGCTTTCATATTCTGTTGGATCTTTATAATTTAGGAATTCCACACAGCTGCTTGCAGTTACCCATCACTAATTGACAGCTATGCCTTACTTTAGAGTGAATACTTTTAAAAAACAGGAATTGTCTTAAAAGCCAAGTTCCACCACATGCATTAAATTGCCCTGCATTAGCACTGATCGGATGTTCTAATTCATCCTCCATTTGTATCATTTTACTTTTTAGATTTGTTTTAACAGAATTTATTCCCTCTCAGATTAATGGCCTGGGTTGTAACTTCTCGGATATGTGTAGGCAATAAATGGCCAGGCAGACAATAGATTTTATTATCGCCCTACACAGATGCAGTTTTGAAAGCTTTCTGAAAGGGGGAAAAAATTAAAAGTCTCAAGGAACGTGCTTTCCAGTGAAACCCAATATTGCTTGCAACTTATCAACTTATACTGAAATAATTCACAATAATCAAGCAGGGGAAGGGCCTTGTTCTCCCTCACTCCTAGAAATTCACTCTTATCAGATCAGTAAGTATTCTCTCCTTTAGAAATAATAAAGTCCTTTTGAACTAGCACCAGTGATATTCCATGCTGGTGCACTCAGCCAACACACCCTTCCTCCTGGACAATTGGTTGTGCTAGTGTCAAAGTTTGTCATAATGACCGTCTGTTCAGCATCTAGGTCTGATTTGTTTGATTAAGTTCATATTTAAAGGTGAACTTATCTAATTCATGCTTTCCTAAACAATACATGAACCTATACAATTCCACCCTTTGAAATCCATGCTTCTCCAGATTTTAAAATAAAAGTCCTGCAGCCAAAGGGCGTGTATGAAAAACACACACATTGAGCCTGTATGTGAATGCCTATATGCATGAAAATAACATGCAAAACTTTGTTATATTTGTGGAAATTGTTTCGCAAAAATGTGTTTATTAAGAGAAATGTGCACTTAAAATGTGATTCTTTCACGAGCCCTATTTTATTTTATTTTTAACACCGCAAACTAGTATAAATGTGCAGAGAACTCAGCCAAAGATTGGAAAAGCAAGAAATTCACAGATTCACCCATCCCTTTACTGTATATACACAGCAGCACTTTCATAGCCACTATGGGGCAAGAGTAACACAAAGCTGCACCAACAATAATTGTATGAATATTTTTTCGCTGGTAATTTCCTGCACTCCTAATTTCAAGGTGGTTTGGGTTATTTTGTTAACTTTCTATGCTGAAAACATGACACACACACCCAATAATTTATGCATACTTAATTTTAGAATTGTTTGGGATTTATCCATTTTTCAAACTTTTAATTCTGAAATAGTGACCACTGTATGAACATACATCCTTCTGGAAGGAAAAAGTCTTTCTTGTGAAATATCAAAACTTGCAAACAATGCAGCAAGCAGGGCTATCCCTTTTCTCTGCCTCTTCAGTGTCGGTTGGGGTTTTGCTAACATTACTATTTGCTAATTGCAAATGAACTTTACACGTTGGCGCCATACAGCCCTGTGACAACGCCACCAAGGTATATTCCAATTATGCAAATTGTGGTGCCATGACATTCACTTGGCGAAATCACTCTATATTCATTGGCAACAAAAGCAGTGTCAGAACAGCATGCCCCTACTTGGCTACTTCTCTAATAGCCTTCTAGCTTCTGTCACATACTGCCTGCCCTCTTCCTCAGTGGTTTGACTAATCTGCTGTGGTCCTGCAATTATTTTGTCATTGTGATGGCTGAAGGAGGCCTGGGAAGAGCTTGTTGGGTTTTGTGTTGTTGTCTCTCTCTTCCTCCCCCCCCCTGCTTCCCATCCCCCTCAGTGCCAGTTGCGTTTTGGCAGATTGTACAATGCCACAGAGGAAACAGTGGCAGCCTTATACTGAGTCAGAAAAATTGGACTATAGAGCTAAGTACCATCTACACTGAAAGGCAATGGCTTGCCAAGGTTTCTGACAGGGTTTTTTCCCCTCTGAGCTGCAGCTCTTGCCTTAGCACGTTGGAATGTGGGACACTACCGAGTCAGACTGCAGCTCCACCTACCTCAGTACCAGGGCTTTCTTTTCAGGGGGAACTCACAGTTCCGGCACCTCTCAGGTGGGCCCCACAGCCATTAAAGAGAACGAGGGAGGTGTTTGCGATGGGTTCAAGCACCTCATTTTCTAGACAAATAGCACTGCTCAGTATTATCTACACTTCATAGCCCCCCAACATTCCTCAAATGAAATAAATTGGACATTTCTCACTCCCCCACAATTGACCCTGCATGACTCCCCCACTCCATTTTTTGCCACCCCCCCACCCACTGCCGCAGAGCATTTCCTATCACCAGAAGGATGCGTGCCCACTGGCAGAGGAAGGCGGGTACGAAGGGTGCAGTGCGCATCGGGTGTCAGCCATGAGGCCAGGTGACATTGCCACCACCGCCACCGCTCGCAGCACAGACAGTGCCCCCAGATGCTCACTGCGTGGGTGGTGGGCCACTAGGGATGATGCTGGTATGTGTGGCAAGCGACACCCCCCAACGCTTGTCGTGTGGGCAGCTAGTGGCACCCCTCCCAACCCTCGCTGTGTGGGTGGCAGGCGGCTAGGGAAGTTCGCCGTGTGGGTGGCAAGCAGTGCCCCCCCACGCTCACAGCGCGGGGGGCAGGCAACTAGGGATGCTCACTGTGCGGGCAGCTTGCCCCGCCCCGCTCCGAGAGCTGGGGCGGGTAGCTCCGCCCCTGTGAGTGCCACAGCCAAAACACCAAAGGGACACATCACACACACCCTCCACCATCCTGAGGAAACCCCTTAAACCCTATGTTGTTTTATTCTTTGGTAGATTCACACACACACACAAAAACATCCGCCAATAAATAAATTTTAGAAAGCGGCAAGATTAGACATGGATGCACAAAGCATTAAAAAAAAAAAATCTAGATTCCTTCCACTCCATTCCACACCCCCTTTCTTCCTGCCCAAGATGGCTCTGCCCTCTGCCCTCTGCCTGCCCCTCAGACCCAGCATGTCACACAGGGCTGGATCTTGACCGCAGCCTTTCTTCCTCCTTGCACGCTGTGCAGCAGCTGCTATGAGTTGCCCAAGGGAGGAGGCCAGCAGCAGTAGCCATGGAGAGGCAACGAGATGCTCCTTCACAGCCACTGGCACTCACTCCTCTCCGAGCTCAGCAGTGGCAGCACTGGCTGGGGAAATAGGGACATTCCGGGATCAAATCAGAAACCAGGGTGGCTTTTATAATTCCGGGACTGTGTCTGGAAAACCAGGACACTTGGAGGATATGACACTGACTGGCGACAGCTCTCCAGAGTTCCAGGCAGGGAACCTCTCAGGGAACAGCCCTACCTGGAAATGCTGAACCTGGGACCTTCTGCAGGCAAAGCAGTTGCTTTACACCCCCAGCCCACCCCCACGGGCACCCTCTCTCCCATCGCTGGAGCAGCCACCCCTGCTCCTCTTAGGCTAGCAAGAAGGGAACCCTAGGAGAGGAAAGATCTGCCAAATGTCAGAGTGGGATCCCTTGAGGTCTTTAGCCTGCCCTGAACGTGTCCCTATCCTGCATCTTGGAGTTCCCTAAATGACGAATCCCTTTGAAAGTAAGGATCCTTTTCAAAAATTGCAACCAGGTTTGAGTTTGTGATGGAGGAAGAGCTTTGGCCTCAATGAAATGTCTGATCAGTGGTTTCAGTCGGTGTTTTTTTAACTTAATAAATAAGAGTGATTTAACTTTTTTTTAAAATCCAAATAAACAAACACTGAGCTGAGACCCTCCTACAGACCCTCCTTGCCTGCCTTACTACTAACTGTAGTTGCAAGGATCTCTTTCTGCCTTTCTGTGTCTTTTTTGAAGTCAAGGGGCCTAATGAAACTTGGCAGAAAATCTGTTCAAGAAGAGGGTAGTTCTGTTGGTTTCTGTTTGTGCCACTGTGCAGTGCTTGGGGTCACAAGACTCTGTTTTGCATTCCAGGGATTCCAGACTGTTGGAAGTCTCACGGAAGACAGGAGATGGATGTGATGTTACTGGTTTCCTGTTCCTTTGTTTTTCAGTTGCTCTCTGCTCTCACAGAGAGAGTATGTTTCTTTTCTGTCTGTGTAACTAGAAATAAAACTCTTTGCAATGTAGCTCATATTTCTCGCCCTTCCCTGCTGCTGGATACTCTTCTGAATGGGGAACGTGCCTGGAGCCTTATCAAAGGCTCAGGTCGTTAATCATCGTCAGGGGAGAGAACAGAAGACTCGACCGGAGGATGAACTTTTCCAGGTTGGTTATAGTGGAGATTCCGACTAGTTCCTCCTCCTGAGACAGTAATGTTTCTGAATAATAGTTGCTAGAAACCATAGAATAAGAGAGTGCTCTTGTGTTTGAATCCTGATTGCAGGTGATATGAAAAAAGGATACTGGACTAGTTGGACCATTGGCCTGATACTGCAGGCTCCTCAGATCCCAGGCTTGCCACTTGAGAGCAAGAGGGAGGTTGGCAAGCAAGCATGTTGTGATGGCTCTCTTTCCTTGGCCGTTTTTGAACAGAGGTTGGATGGCCATCTGTCAGGGATTCTGTAGCTGTGATTCCTGCACTGCACGTGGTTGGACTATATGGCCCTTGGTGTCCCTTCCAACTCTACAGTTCTGCAACTGCCCCAACCTTCCCAGTTTCTTTTCCTCCAGTAGGGTCCTAGATAACCTGTTTCCAGAAAGATGGTCCATTTCAACTGAAGAGAAGCCCATTGGTGGTGGTGGGGACTCAGACCTGGAGATGGTCCTGCTTCTCTGTTCATTTGATCATTTTCTGCCCGTGTGCACCAGGTAAGGATGAAGAAGAAAGGGGCAAAAAAGGCCCTGGTTAGTTTGTTTACAGAAGTTGTTGGCTCAGTTTCCAGTTCACCCTATAAATGTGATTAGATCTGAAGCGAAAGTTGGTCAAAGGGATGTTAAACCCTGAGAATGATGCCAGTTTGGAGAGACGAGAGCTAAGGAGTATTATGAGCTCCCTGTAGGACACCTGTGTTCATTTCTGGGTGGAGGCAGAGTGCAGGACACAAAGCATCAGAACTGGGGTCCTTGGTGGCAACTGCAAAATTCTACAGTGCTTTGTAAATTGCCCAGAGACCCTATTGATTTAGCTGCCCAGAAACCCTGCATTTTTGTTTTTATTTCTGTGAACATTACAGTGGAATATGTTAGGCTCCTGAAGATATCTATTTGTGATGTAATTTAGCATTCTGTTTTCAGTAGAGGTTGGAAATAATGAATTAGGATATATAATTAAAAAAAAAACTAGAAAATATGTTAATCCCCCCTTTACTCATCCGATCCAGAGATTTAAATGGAAATTTAATATTGATATTGCACTGAGTTGAACAGCAGCCAAACTCATTCAGCAAGAGTGCTCTATCTACATATTAACTACTTTAACTCTTCAGTGCTGCAATCCTATTTACCTTTCTGCCAGCTATCAGAGAGGATTCTATTTCTCTCCCCCACCTCTCAATTTTTTGTTCATATTTGTTTTCTGGCCAAGCTATTGTTGTGAATGATATTCTTCACAGCAATATGACAAGCCCTTGATATTTTGGGTTGTAGAAATAGAGTAGCATAATCTCATGTTACCTTTAAACAGAAGAATTTAGCATAATAATTTAATTTTGGCCAAGATACACAACCAACTCATCTTTTACACAGTGGAGCACCCACCAATCGTGTTTACGTATTATGATAAACCATGATTTACCATGATGTGCATGAGTCACAGTAAACCAAAGGCTTATGTGTATCCCTTCTGCTCCTCTCACCATATGACTAGTAAGAGGAGTACATTTCCATTTTAGTAAACCACAGCTTACTGTTTCTTCTAAACTTGGATTATCATGGTTTAACACTACCTATGGTCTGTCTCAAAACAAGGCAGCTCCAAACCATGAGTTATGAAATGGGCTTCTAAAAACTCTAAGCGGGGGATATCACAATAGAAGTAATTTGAGCGCAGAATGTTTGTAGCTTAAGCTAAAAGTAACATTACACAGAACTGATAAAATACTCTCCACTGGCTGCCAGTAAGCTACTGGGCCCAATGAAAGGCATTAGTACAAAGCCCTGATTTGCTTAGGAACCAGGTACTTGACGGGGTTCCCTCTTCAGTAGCAGCCAACCAACATTTTCAGATTTTCAGGACAGGCGCTGTTTGTAATCCTCTTGTTGAGTATGGTCCAGCAGGCCACAACACCAATGGGATCTTCTCAGTAGCGGCATCCTATTTATGGAACTGGCTGTCTCTGGCCCTATTTGTTTTGCTGAGCATAATACGCTGGCTGTTATCATATTTATATGGTGAATTGTGTTTTAACTTTATTTTTAATGTTGCATTTTTAAAAAATGGTGCTAGCCATTCTAGGTTCTGTATAAGGAATTGTGATACACAAGAAATAAAGAATAAAAAAAACATTCAGAAAGCATGTTGCATAACAAGGGGTGTGGGAGAAATTTGTTGGGGTTTTTTTGCATTTTAATAAGAAACTACGCACTTCTCAAATCAACGTGTGAATGGACACCTTCAATAGTCTCAGTTTTCAGTTCTGCAAACAATGTTTAAAGGTAAAGGGACCCCTGACCGTTAAGTCCAGTCGCGGATGACTCTGAGGTTGCGGCACTCATCTCGCTTTACTGGCAGAGGGAGCTGGCGTACAGCTTCTGGGTCACGTGGCCAGCATGACAAAGCCACTTTTGACGAACCAGAGCAGCACATGGAAACACCGTTTACCTTCTCACCAGAGCAGTACCTATTTATCTACAGTGGTGCCTCGCATGACGAAATTAATTCGTTCCGCGAGTCTTTTCGTCTTGCGCAGTTTTTCATCTTGGGAAGCTCGGTCAGTCGCAACTGCACCTCTTCAAGCGGTTTTAAGAAAAAAGGAAAGAAACTCGCAAGACGTTTTCGTCTTGCAAAGCAAGCCCATAGGGAAAATCGTCTTGCGAAGCAACTAAAAAAACAAAAAACTCTTTCGTCTTGCGAGTTTTTCATCTTCCGAGGCATTCGTCTTGCGAGGTACCACTGTACTTGCACTTTGACGTGCTTTCGAACTGCTAGGTTGGCAGGAGCAGGGACTGAGCAATGGGAGCTCACCCCGTCGCGGGGATTCGAACCGCTGACCTTCTGATCAGCAAGCCCTAGGCTCTGTGGTTTAGACCACAGCGCCACCCATGTCCCCTGCAACCAATGTGTACAACAATGCATATATGTATAAATATAAATGACTGTGGTGTTTCTTGTAAAAGCAAACATTCCTAATGGGCATGGAAAATAATTCCTTGATTGAAAGTGCTTTATGATACCAGATTATGCTTTTCATGTATTAGGGTGCATTATTAGTGTGTGAGCTTGTGTCATTAGTACCCAGCATTAAAAAAAAAAAATAGGGGGAGATTTAATATCTGTCATAGAGAGAGACACAGAGACAACTGGCTCTTGGGAAGGGACATAACACTATGCATTGGGATACAATACCATGGGTGGAGGGAGAAATGGGGTTGTATTTGCTGGGTCTTACACCATCTATATGTTCATTTGAAACTGCATTCATGTAAGGATGGGGTCTGGGCCACTAGGTGCAATTAGGGATTAATTTTTCTGAAAATGTCAGCGTCAAATTTATACACAAGGATTTTCTTTCCGAATTTCCATCTTGCTCCTTAATCTCAGTGAGAAGTGAGTTCCCATTCTCGGTTCTCCTAAAAATAGAAGCGATTCTCACGTATTAGATGCAATATTTACTGTATGATATTATACACATATTAAATGCATGTATAATCCAGGTTTCTTAAAAGTAATCAACACATAAACAGATACACATAAGCATGTAAATAACTGTATAAAACATGTGTGTCTTAATGTATTTGTAAAATTATTTTGCAAAAATCTATTACAGCATGAGGCTTGACTCTTTTCGAAGAATATTATACCTATACATATTATGACTATAATTTTGCATCTCAATAGTTGCATTTTTTTAAAGAAAAGAATCTGACAATGCAATTCTGGCTCAAACATTAAGTGGGTTCTCAAAACAGGAGGTTCTCTGATGCAAGCAAAGCTCTACCAGGTCAGAAATGTCAAATTATCTGAATATACCCATTGGAAATGGATTATTTCTGCATCCCTAGACAAAATCCCTTCTCTCCCCACCCCATCCACACAATATAGCCCTGCATGTGACACATCTACAGGCTAATGAGACAGAGAGATTGGTAGAAGTATTAAGGGTCATTCATGCACCTTAGACATCCCATCACATTTCAGTCTTGTCGTGTGATGGAATTAACAGTGTCACTCCAGACTGCAGGTAAGGAATCTCATTGTGGAATGCTCCCTGGTGTAAAAATAAATTAATAATCCTTGTAAATAAAAACATCAGGAAGCAGATTGAGGGGGTACTAATCTTTCTCCCTGATATGGTAGAATTTTACTCTCTGTGTATTTTATGTAAGAGGACATATAAAAATGGCAGTCCCAGTCACCTCCACCTGGAATTTGAAGTGGTACAGTCCACAAGATCCTACCACAAGAGCCAGTGTGGTGTAGTGGTTAAGAGCGGTAGTCTCGTAATCTGGGGAACCGGGTTCGCGTCTCCGCTCTTCCACCTGCAGCTGCTGGGTGACCTTGGGCCAGTCACACTTCTGTGAAGTCTCTCAGCCCCACTCACCTCAGAGTGTTTGTTGTGGGGGAGGAAGGGAAAGGAGAATATTAGCTGCTTTGAGACTCCTTCGGGTAGTGATAAAGCGGGATGTCAAATCCAAACTCCTCTTCTTCTTCTTCTACCACCACATTCTGCATTATTGGTAGAGGAAGTCTAACAAGCACAAAAAAATATGGAAATGTGAAAATTGGGCCGTTCTTCTTCACGGAAATAAAGGTATCAAATTAATGTTTTGTGGAGGAAGAGCTGAAAACAAAATTGTGCCCTTCTGAAACCACAGTTTCCTTTCATAGTGTATGATCTTGAAATGCTGTGTTAGTGAATGGTGCATATAGCTAGCTGCAAAGCCTTGTGTACTTTTTCCAGTCTCTTATTTCCTGTGCATCTAACCCATAAATTACCTTGGAAATAATTGCAAGGACTCCTCAAAGAGAGACTGTGCCCCCTTGTGTTCAGCAAAATCATCCATGCTGTCGGGTTCCACCAGACGAAGCAAATGGATCCCCGAAACATAAAGAAAAGCTTACAGCACAGTCCAGTCTACTCAGAAGTAAATCCCACTGACTTCAAGGAGAAATACTCCAGGTAAGTAGTTTTAGGACGACAGCCTTGGTCAATTACTGCACCTCTTTCTCATCCATCTAAATGATAACATTTCTCTAATGGGTGAATGAATACCTAAAGGAATAAATTAGTCACACAGGTGCCTGAGATATTCCAGCAAGAATAATAATAAAGGCATGAGAAATGATGGTTCTCTTTTAGGAATATAAGCCTTTTAAAACAACTAGCACAAGGATGCTGGGGAGAGGGGATATTCAGAGTGAGATGGCAAGGTAATCCAATTGCAATATATATTATTTTCCAGAAAAGCGCTTGCAAAAGAACTGACCCAAATAATTTTCTTTTTATTAGTAGAAATTAGAATCATAGAATCATAGAACTGTAGAGCTGGAAGGGACCCTGAGGATCATCTAGTCCAACCCCCTGCAACGCAGGAATATGCAGCTGGTCCATACAGGGATCGAACCTGCAACCTTGGTGTTATCAGCACCATGGTCTAACCAACTGAGCTATCCAGGCTCATCGATAAATATCAGATTCTGGACAAGTGACATTAGAGGCAGTTAGGAGCAAGCATGCAATTTTTAATGTAATTTTGGTATACTGATTTTTTTAAAAAAAATGTTTCTTAAAGTCATTGTTTGCTTGTTTTTAAAGCAAAGCATGGCAACTTTGTGGTGTCAGCCAGATTTTATTTATCTTTGTTTATTTTGATATGGTGCCTTAGAACCAACCTCTGTAGCTCATCATTTGAGATCATTTGGGAGCATGGTGATTCCATCAAGCCTGTGGCAAGCTTCTTGGGTACATCTTAGATACTGCAACATTCAGGAGCAAGGCTAATGCCTCACTCTTTTTTGACAGGACTTATGACCGAGATGAACAGCCACGATACAGGTGAAGTCACCTTACCCATCCCCATCTCCATCATGCCTCTTTGTGGGGACTTACACTGGCCTCAACTCAACTGAGCCTCAGCTGAGGCACAATGAGCAAGTTTTGCCAGTGTACTTTCGACTGAGCAAAGTTTGGGGACTTAATGCCAGCTGATCTGAAGATCTGCCACATCCTAAGCAGCTCATTCTGGCACATCTTGGCATAGGATTGCCTCCTCAATTCGCTGCTGCAAACTTCCTAAAATTATGGCCCAAATGACTGGAATGTGACAGATACAATCTTTTAAGTTAACATTATTATTATTATTATTATTATTATTATTATTATTATTAAGAGGATTTAATTACTGCTTAATGGAAGGGAGTGGGTGAGTGTAAGCAGTTTAGATAAAATAGTAGGAGATATTCATACTATTCATAAAGTATATAAAATGGTGATAAGACAGACTTTGAAAACAGTATGATGACCTCTGTTGGGAGACACACAGACACACATATATAATTATGGATGCCTTAAATGTTTTGGTGGAATTGTTTGATCATGCATTTTAACTATGTGTGGGTATTTTATAACTGACTTTATACTTGTATACAGCTTAGAGGCTGATTTGGCATATAAGCAGTATATAAGATAATAATTATTCACAGTGTTAAAATTTAAATTTTTGTACTGTTTTAAATTCTGTACTCTTTTTATCTTCTTCTTTTTGCCTGGACAAGTGTTTGACCGGAAAAATGGCCTAAAAATATTTTCAATAAAGTAAAATAAATAACCTTCTCATAAAACTTTTTGCTTGTTTACACTTTCTACCATCTATTGGGAAGCTGAGTTGCTATACTATATGTGTTTCTTGCATGTCTCCTTAAAGTACTGAACACATGAACAAATCAAGATTATTTGCCCACACTCTCCCTGTTCAAGTGTGCTTGACAGGAGTAAGTGCTACAGCGCTAATCGGTGGTGGCTTCACAAGATCTGTCCACCTTTGCACTTCGCAGTGGCACTGAGCTGCATGAAGTATCACTTGTGAGAGCATTTAGTGGACTTTCAACATGGGAGTCAATTGGCAGCCGACGTGGAAACTGAATATGGAATCCAGTACCACTGGCAATAGCTCAATTGGCTTCTGCAAATAACTTGGGTTTATATGAGCTGCTCACAAGGATTTGAGAAAATTTAGAAGAGCCCTGCTGGATCAGACCAGATGCCTTTGTGGTCCAGCATCCTGTTTTCCACGGTGCTCACCTAGATTTCCCTAGGATGCCCATTCCAGGGTTTTAGCCAGGAGACGTAGCCAGCCATAAGTGGAGATTGAAACTGGGAGCTTCTGAAGAAAAATAGGTTCTCTGCCGCTAATCTATGACCTTCCCCTTTCATAGGCGAAATGATGGTCATAGCTTGATCCAAAGCCATTCAGAGATTTAGAGATAATAACTGTCAGGGACTGGACAGAGGAGGAATGGTGGAGACTGCCTCCCCAGCCTGACCCTTCTAGAGAAGAAGCAGACAATTCAGAATTACAACAGGGGTTTGAGGGAGACCACAGCTCAGAGGATGATGAGGGGGAAGGTTGGGAAGTAATGGGAGATGAGGAGGAGGCAGAGCTGGAGCAGCTGGCTGACACGTTATCACTAGAAAGCATTCCAGATCCACCATCTCCCAGAACCCGGAAAGCCTTAAAAGTAGGAGAGCAAAGGACTCAGAAGCAAAAGGCCCTTAGCGCCACCTGTAGATGGGATGATGAATGAGGAAGTGGGAGAGAAGAGGAGGGGAGATTTACTTGGGGGCAATGCCATTACAGTAGTACCCCGGGTTAAGAACTTAATTCATTCTGGAGGTCCGTTCTTAACCTGAAACTGTTCTTAACCTGAGGTACTACTTAACTAATGGGGCCTCCCACTGCTGCTGCACTGCCATCGTGTGATTTCTGTTCTCATCCTGAAGCAAAGTTCTTAACCCGAGGTATTATTTCTGGGTTAGTGGAGTCTGTAAGTTGAAGCGTCTGTAACCTGAAGCGCCTGTAACCCGAGGTATCACTGTATTCCAAGAGGCTACCTTTCTAAGCCTCTCTCTGTGAATATTGAATAAAAAGCAGTTGGTAAGAACTTCCTTGTCTTATCCGTTCCTGGCAACCTACCGTGGGGGCTGGATCCTCTTGACACCTGACATAACCAGCCCTTTGAATTGTTCCCAGAAACAAATGGGAAGTTCATGCAACTCACATTACACCAGAGTAATATGCGCTGAAATGCTTACATTGTCCATGTCAATCTTGCACGTGTCTGTTTTATCCTGTTTTCATTTTAATCTGTGAATCGAAAGTCTGTGAATTGTGAATTGAAACAGTCTGATAAATACATATTTTATCACAAAAAACATTTTAATTGTGTCCCAATGTACGCATTTCTAACTACATTTTATCCTATTGTTATAAAGCACCTACTCCATAGTGCTGCATATTGATGTCGCCATGATGTTTCACCATATGTTCTCCACTGTTCAGGATATATCCCAGCTGATGGAGTATGTGAAATGGAGGCTGTGATCTCTCTGGTCCCTAATTATTTGTGTACGTGCCCAAACATGCACATACCTTGGAGGCACAATGTTTCCAATTGTCCCCTCAGAGAATTAACATCTGGTT